>NC_138968.1:53029642-54276785 GCF_055761805.1 Camellia sinensis
GCCGACCACCTCCCCTGGTCGGCCGACCAGGGGTCAAAAGGTTCAAGCAAAATTGTTGGTCGGCCTACCCAGAAACGTGGCCTCCCAAATGAGTAAAACACAGCCCTGTGGTGAAAAACCAGAAAATGTGACCCAAGAGAGAGAAAAACCAGCTTGTTAGAGGGGTTCAAAAGGGTCAACAGGAATTACTGGTCAGTCTACCTGTACGGGAAAGAAATAAACCTTCTCGTATGATCCTGTTGATCAAGTCTGCGCTCTTCCAAACAATGTTTCTTTGCCACCTGAAAACATAAACGTGAGCTAACCGACGGGTGTGTGCCGAAAACCCCTCCGATGCCTAAGTTAGCAACTAGACAATAGACAATAAGCTCTGTGTATTCTAGAGTAAGAATTGAGATACCTGTACAAAGGTCTGGTCATGAGCTTTTATAGACTTTACTTTGGCACAATCCTAGTAGGATTCCAACTCTCCCTATAAGAGTCCTCCTAGGAATCACACACCCTACTCACTACCAACCAAGTGAGATGGTTTTGCACAATCCTAGTAGGACTATACTCTCCTTAGCAGAGTCCTCCTAGGAGTCATACTCCTACTCACTGCCAACCAAGTGAGATGATTTACACAATCCCAGTAGGACTCTAACTCTCCTTAACAGAGTCCTACTAGGAGTCTCATCACTGCAAGCCAAGTGAGATGGCTGAACCTTTTACCTCGGTTAATCATTCCTGCCCGAACTGCTTTATCTCGGTCCCTTGCCCTTCGGACCGTGCGATCAAAAACCGATCTAACGGATGCCACCCTGCCGAGCTATACACAGCTCGGCCCTCGCCATTGATGCTACCTCCTTTTAATAAGCTGCTGCAACCACACCGAGCTAAGTTATCTCGGTCACACGCTTAAGTAATGATGTAGATGATGCCCGGCCGAGTTATACCAAGACCGGCCGAGCTATACCAAGCCCGACATCCTTTCTCACCAATACCTCGGCTAACCACCAGGCCCCTTTATTTCGGCTGACATCTTTACCTCGGCTAACATTGTGGTCAGTCAAGTTACTTCAGTTTTGTGATACTTTAAGCACTACTATTAGTCTTGACTTCGAGATGACGCCTTTGTAGAGCTATCGTTTAGCTCGGTCCTCTTTCTACCGATACCTCGGTCCATAGTTCGGCCCAAACCCAAAATATGAGATGTCTTCTTGGCCTAAGACCGAGCTACACCAGCCTTTATCTCGGCCCATTACGCGGTCCAACTCCCAAAGAAGACTCTTCCTAGCTCAGCCTAATTTGTTTACAAATTACCCTCTCCCATATTGGTGGCCTCCCAGATGAGCACAATACAATGATGGTAAGAATAGCCAGAAATTGTGGCTCAAAAGTGAGAAAAACCAACTTTCTGTCAGAAAAATCGGCTTTAGGAGAGAGAAAAAGAGAAAATTGGTTTTTCAGGGAAAAATGTGGCCTCCCACCATACTACCACCTCCCTAGAAATGAAAATAGGGTCCCTACCAAAAATGGACCAAGACGGATGCAAAACGGGGGTTCAGGGGCCAAAACGCGCAGTCTGGGGCCCCGAAAACAAGTTGTTAGGCACCGGAAGTGGCGTATGACCACGAAGGTGGTCTCTTGGGCCACAGTGTTCCTCTAAAGGGAGGAAATAAGGTGTGTGCCAAAAACCGGAGCAAACGGAGGTAGTTAAGTGGTCCCGAATCGAGGCACACGGCCAACGGCTCCGAAAACCGGAAACTGGGCTCCAAACGGGAAAAATGGCCTACGACCACGAAACGTAGCCTACGGCCACTGAGAGATGGTCTACGAGACCTCTCCCTCCCTTCGGGAAGAGAAAACGGAGGAAACGGGACCTGATTCGCAAACCGAGGCAAAGTACAAAAGAGCCCCGAAGTCCGGAGGCAACGCTCGCAGCCGAAACTCCGTAACCTCAGAACGAGCACAATATGTAACATCACCGAGCGCTCAGTCAGTGACGTCTGAGTCTTAAGGTCAGTCAAAATGGGGTGTCTACAGGGATGAAGAACGCTTCTTTCTTCTCGGATCGGGCTTAGCCGAAGAAGAGGAAAAAGAGCTGGAAGCTTTCCTAAGAGCAAATATTGAGGTGTTTGCTTGGACGCCTTACGAAATGCCTGGCATTGATGCCGAGGTCACTTGCCATAAACTGAACGTTAACAGATCGGCCAAACCTTTAATCCAACGAGCAAGAAAACCGACGTTGATACACGTTGAAGTAGTGGAGGAAGAAGTAGACAGACTTCTGGAGGCTAGGGCCATCCGAGAGGTAAATTACCCGACATGGCTATCGAACAGAGTAGTGGTAAAAAAGAAGAATGGTAAATGGAGGGTCTGTGTGGACTTTACCAACCTAAACAAGGCATGTCCCAAAGACAGCTTCCCTCTACCCAAGATTGACCAGCTAGTGGATGCCACTTCAGGGCATGGAAGGATGAGCTTCCTAGATGCCTACAGGGGTATCACCAAATAGCCATGTACCCCGCGGATAAAGAAAAGACTGCGTTTATCACCCCAAAAGGGCTGTACTGCTACAAGGTAATACCTTTTGGGTTGAAAAACGCAGGAGCAACTTACCAAAGGTTGGTAACCAAGATGTTCAGACACCTGATTGGCCGAATGGTAGAAGTTTACATCGACGATATGGTCGTGAAGACCAAGGAACCTGAAGGTCATCTGGCCAACCTCAGAGCAGTCTTTGAAATCCTTAAAGTATATTGGCTCCGACTCAATGCATCAAAGTATGCATTTGGAGTTGGATCTGGTAAGTTTTTGGGATACCTGGTGACCAAAAGGGGCATTGAAGCCAGTCCAGATCAGATCAAGGCCATCCTTGATTTGAAGAGCCCGACGTCGGCAAAACAGGTACAAATGCTAACTGGAAGGGCTGCAGCCCTAAATAGGTTCATCAGCAGAAGCTCAGATAAGTGCAGACCTTTCTTTAACTTAGTAAAGAAAGCCATAGACTTCCTGTGGATCGAAGAATGCGAAGCCGCCTTGGCCGACCTAAAGAAGTATCTGACCACAGCCCTAGTTCTTTCGAATCTAGAACCTGGAGAAGAGCTGTTTTTATACTTAGCAATTTCAGAACATGCGATAAGCGCAGTGGTAGTCCAAGAAGAAAAAGGGGAACAAAGGGCTGTTTACTATGTAAACAAAACCCTGGCCGATGCAGAAACGAGGTATCTACCCTTAGAAAAATTGGCACTGGCTTTAGTAATGGCTTCAAAGAAGTTGAACCATTACTTCCAGACCCATAAAATTGTGGTGCTAACTGAACACCCCTTCAAGTCCTTGCTGCAACAAGGAGACCTGACAGGAAGAATAGCCAGATGGGCAGTCGCCCTAGACCAGTATGACCTGGAGTACAGACCCAGAACAGCTATCAAAGGCCAAGTTTTGGCCGACTTCGTGGCCGAGTTCACGCCAGAATCCACCACACATCAGGCTCTTTTGAGCCAGGGTGAACGATGTCCAAACAAACAAAGAGGAGCCCAGCCGAGGGCAACGGAACAAAGGAAGGAAGAAAAACTCAGACCCTGCAGCATTTACATCGGCGACTCCTTTTGACTGTTCGTGGATGGGAGTTCAAACCGACAGGGAGCGGGGACAGGAGTAGTATTGATATCTTCAGATGGGCAGGTACTAGAACAATCAATTCATTTAGGGTTCAAGGCCTCAAACAATGAAGTAGAGTACGAAGCACTCATTGTAGGACTAAAACTGGCTGCAGCAGTACACGCAGATGAGGTAATAGTCTTTTGTGACTCACAACTTATAGTTAACCAGACAACATGCGAGTTTACAGCCCGAGATGAAAGCATATCGACCTACGCAAAGGAGGTCATCAGGTTGTCAGCCTTGTTTCAGAACTGCCGACTACTTCAGGTAAGTCGAGATAATAACAGTCACGCCGATGCATTGGCCAACCTAGCTAGTGCAGTACAACCTAGAAAAGCAAGGACAGTAATGGTTGACTATTTGTCGGGCCCGAGCATCGAACCGCTGACCACAGAGCGTGAAGCAATACGTGTGGACATGAGACCAAGCTGGATAGATGCAATTGTTGCATTCCTGAAAGAAGGAAAGCTGCCAGATGACCACAAGGAAGCACACAAGATCAGATTGAAGTCTGCAAGATTCAGTCTGACAGTAGAGGGATACCTCTACAGAATATCCTTCACTGGACCCCTTTTAAGATGTGTACATCCTTTACAAGTTAAAGATTTTTTATATGAAATTCATGAAAGAATTTGTGGAAGCCACGCTGGGGGCAGATCACTAGCTCATAGGGCCATTACCCAGGGGTATTGGTGGCCCTACATGTCGAAAGATGCAAAGGCTTATGTCAAGAAGTGTGAAAAATGTCAAAGGTTTGCACCTCTAATACACCAACCAGCAGCAAACCTGAACCCAGTATCCAGTCCTTGGCCGTTTGCCCAATGGGGCATGGATCTCGTTGGGAAACTGCCCCAAGCAACTGGACAAAGAAAATACCTGCTGGTAGCAACAGATTACTTCACCAAACGGATAGAAGCTGAGCCCCCAGCCAAGATCTGAGATGTGGATGTGAAGAACTTCATATGGAGGAACATCATCACCAGATTTGGAATTCCAAGAGCAATAGTTGCCGACAATGGAACACAATTCGACAACAAGCTAATTAAGAACTTCTGTGCAAAGTTCAAAATCAAGAACTATTTTTCAACCCCAAGCTTTCCCCAAAGCAATGGACAAGCAGAAGCATCCAACAAAGTTATCTTGGATGGGATAAAGAAGAGGCTGCAGGCAGCAAAGAGAAAGTGGGTGGATGAACTACCAAGTGTGCTCTGGGCATATCAGACTATGCCGAGAAAATCAATGGGGGAATCCCCCTTTGCCATGGCTTATGGCACATAAGTTGTCATTTCGCTGGAGGTCGGCATCCCTGGGATCAGAACCCAGGGAGTAGAAAACGGGACTAATGATGTACTCTTAGCCCGAGATCTGGACCTACTAGAAGAAAGAAGGGAGAGAGCTGCAATTCAACTAACAGCATACCAACAGCAGCTTGCCAGAGCTTATAATAAAAAGGTTAATCCAAGGGAGTTTCAAATCGGTGACCTCGTCCTGAGGAAAGTCGTCGGCAACAAGAAGGATCCCAGAGAGGGGAAGCTTGGCCCAAATTGGAAAGGACTCTACAGAATCATCTCGATACTGGGCAATGGGGCATATCGGCTTGAAGATAATGAGGGCAAAGAGTTGCCACGGCTTTGGAACACTTGCAATTTGAAATTTTTCTATCATTAGAATTTTTTGTCATTTTGCCGAAGTAAATAAATAAAGTTTTAGCTTGTTTTTATATACTTGTGACTGATAAAGATACATAACGTTGTTTCTGGAATGCATGTATAATGCGAACCCAAGTGGAACTTAGGTTCACATCAGGGGGCAGAGAGAAGAAAAATGGGTTTAACACTTGTTGAAACTTGAGAAAAGTTTACAAGTTGAAGTTAAACCGATATGATGTTTAACACTTATTGAAACTTATGAAAAGTTTACAAGTTGAAGTTAAACCAAGATTATGTTTAACACTAGTTAAACCGAGATTATGTTTAACACTTGTTGAAACTTGAGAAAAGTTTACAAGTTGAAGTTAAACCGAGATGATGTTTAACACTTGCTGAAACTTGAGAAAAGTTTACAAGTTGAAGTTAAACCGAGATGATGTTTAACACTTGTTGAGACTTGAGAAAAGTTTACAAGTTAAAGTTAAACCGAGAGATTAAAGTTAAACCAAGGTTAAACACTTGTTGAAATTTTATGAAAAAATTTACAAGTGAAACCAAGGTTGTACCAAGAAAGATACTTGGGTACTTGCCGAGGTAAAACATCAGTTTGCATAACCGAAGCGTGTCACCCCGAGAAGGTTGCACAAAATTGAAGTATATATTAAAGATATGCAAAATATTCTAAGTATGGAATCATACAAGAGCAATAAAGGAAAGACAAACATGCAAACATCCAAGAAAAAAGGAAGTTGTATTCATAAAAAGGCACATCGGCCATATGAAGAGTTTACATTGTCCCAAAAACAAAGAAGTACAAAGGAGAAAAACAAAGTGCAAGGCACAAAACGAAGAAAAAAGACATCAAAATTAAGACTCCTCAGCAACAATAGATGGTTGGGTTTGAAGTTCGGACGACTGCTAAGAAGACATCTTGGCAGCCTTCTCGGCGGCAAGCTCGGTATCGATTTCTTGAAGAGTTACATCTAAGCTCTTGTCGGCAGGGGGCACGTCCGATGACGCCTTCTCTGATGTGGCATCCTTGGGGACTTCCTCACCCTCCTCATCTTGAGTCAAGTCCAGGACTTGCTCATTCAGAAAAGGGGACTTGGTCCCAGTAGCCTCCTTTGATTTCTTCACCAAGGTCTCCTCCTCATACTCAGATTCGTCGTCGGATTGACTTGGAGTTGGAGGGAATGGAAGAGGAATAACGTCGGCGTTCCTAAGGGGCGAGTCCTCGGGGACTTCAAGATTTTTTAGAAGAGACATCCAACCAAGGGTGAAACCCTTGTTGTATGCCTGCTTTACCTGCTTTTCATAGTCCGCCGTGACATCGGCCACACCCTCATTATAGCCCTTCTCATTGGCTGCCTTGAGCTCGGCATCCTTCGTGGCCAAGGCATCCTGAAGTTCTTTTTGGGCTTGGGCCATCTTTTCCTCAGACTCTTTCCTCTGGGCCTCAAGCACCTTGTTAATGGCCTCAGCAGTACCTGTTTTTTCATCGGCATCGTCCTTAGCTTTGATGGCAGCCTCGACCTGGTCTTCCAACTTCTTCATCTTGGATTGCAAGCTTTTATTAGACTTCTGAAGACTAGAGACCTCCCTCTTCTTTTCGGCCAACTTCTCCCGGTTCTCGAAAGATTGTATTGAGAAGGAATGAGCATGCTGGATGGCCTGAAAGTGAACAAGGCAAAAATTATTAGAAAATTTTTCAAGTACAAGAAAGAAAGAAAAACGACCAAATAAAGACATTTACTTGAACGGAGCGCTGAAGCATCAGAGCATAGTTCTCATATTTGCTCAACTCGGCATTTCGGTCGAGATCGCCGGGAAGAAGCAAAGCGGTACTAAGGGCAACGCCGACATTAATGTCATCGGCGCTATCACTGGCCATAAGTGGCTTATCTTCCAGAGTGATTTAGGGGGCCCAGGGGGCATCGTGCTTTGAAGACCCCGAGGTGGTTATAGCGGAAAACCTCGGCCTCTTTGATCGGGTAGATTTGGATGGTTGGGCCTCGGCAGACCTCTTTTCGGCGATAGAATGAGATTTGTCGCTCTCAGCCAGTTTAGAGATTGGCAGGGTGTCCTCAGTATCAACCTGAGTCACCCTTGCCTTTGGCTGGGCTTTCTTGATTCTTTTTTGCTTCTGCTTTGGCTGAAGCTGGGTTTGTGCTAGCTGAGTGTCAATGTTGGTAGGAATATTGGCCAAGAGATCTTTGGTAACTGCTTTTTGACGGCCCATCTTGGCAGCAAAAATGGTTCGTCGTCGGCGTTGGCGTTGGGATATCGGGATCAAATATGGAGCCGAGGTTGACGGCTACTCGGCTGGATCAGAAGTTGATCCTTGATCTTGCCGAGATGAGGAAGTAGTTTGAGGAGTTGTGGCGGAAGGAGGAGACAGACTCTTCTTCTTCTTCTTCTTGGGGACGTCGGGAAGAGCTGACTTGTACGTAGGAATGAAATTAAGTAGAAGATGGGCCTTCCGTTTTTGGATTGGCAGATCCAAAAGTTTCCTCAAGTCTTTGCTGGGAAAGAAAGACTAACGGAAACCCTTTGGTGGCTGAGGGAGAGCTGCAAGAAAAATAGACGTTAGAAACAAATAAAGTATTGGAAACTTTAAAGGCAAGTTAATATAGACACAGGCTCTTACCATTGCCCTCTACAAAAATTGTTCGAGGAAGAGGATAGAGATGAAGGTCCTCGTCTGGAGCAAACTCCCAGTTCCCCGAGGTAAGGAAGTAATCGTCTCCAGCTCCCTTGTTGGAGTCTGGGAGGTCGGCTACGATTTTATACTCTGTAGACCTCGACTTAAGGTAGTAAACGTAGCCTGTATCTTTTTTGAGGCCACACATGGTGTAGCAGTATTGGATGTCGGCTAAGGTGATCCTAACATTTTCTTGTTTGGCTAAAGTAATTATACCGTTTATGACTCGGTAGGAATTGATGGCAAGTTGCATTGGGTTCAACTTATAATAATGAATGATCTCACGAAAAAGAATATTGAGTGGGAGCCGAAGTCCGCACTCGATAAAGGCCACTACAGGAAACGGCATAGAATCAGTGGTGGTCATGATGGAGTCATCATCCCCAGCCAACCTCAGATGGATGTCGGCCGGGATGTCAAATTCTCGCCTAAAGAACTCTAACTTGGATGGAGTGTTTACCCTATGCTTCCACATACCCATGATGTCGGCTTAATTGAAGGGGTAGGATTTCAGAAAGAGGTGTTTTTGAAGGGTTTTATGGACCTCGACTAAAGCTTGAAAATATACAAAATTTGTGCGGAATCGTTTCAATTTTCCCTAGACAATTGTTTTGAGTTCTACAAACAAATCCCAAACCTAGATCTATGGAAATGAAGATTGAAGGCACGAATCTGAAAAACAGAAACAGGTAATGTGATTCAGAGTCAAGGACAGTGAAGGAACATCAAGAAACACAAGACAGGTGTAACAGGCCAAGAACAGTAGCAAAAGTGCAGAAAAATTATGAGCAGTGCAAGACATGGGCAAAGAGCAAAATTGTGAAATAAACACGTTCAGATACATGATTCATGAATCAAATATTTGAGTAAAAACAGCAATGGCGACTAATGATGAAGCAAAATTTCTTGAAAGCACAACAAGAACTAAAACCAGGAGGAACGATGACTTACTAGAGAAAAGAAGCCGATGTTGAGATCGCCGAAGTCAGAAGAACGACGGCAGCGGAACAGATTAGCAAGAACCTCATCGGAGGAAATGGACGGAGCAAGTTGTAGAGCTTTGGAAGCTTGAGCAATGGAGGATCTTGAAGGGAAAAGTTAGAAAGAGAAAAAAGCTTCAGACGCGAAAGTGAAAAGTGAAGAGACGAAGAGAGAGGATACTGATTTTGTCAAAAACACGAAAGGGTGGCAGAAGAGAATTGATGACCTTAGAAATACGAATTTGTCAGACGGCGTACGCAGGCGTCAGACAACTTAAAGGCGCGTCACAAACACGATCCAGTAAGGGGAAGGCACGTGACCGAAACGGTTGAGTTATTGTGCATAACAACTCATACGCGTGAAGGAGCTCGTGGAATTCTGGTTCTTCAAAGGGATGTGTCGGCCTTAACAGTGATCTCGGCTGAGATACTTTAAATCGATGTACTGGTGGGAAGTATCGATATAGGTTCCATCACCTCAGAATGTCGAGGTAATAGAACCTAGGGGGCAGTTGTGGGGATATATTTTCTGAGTACCAACACGTGGCCAAGGTGACGCCGACGTGCCACGTGTCCTGGTCATGACGCCGAGGTGATCTCGGCAAGGCCAAGGTTATCTCCTAAGATGTCGAAATTCGAGATGAGCGGATAGAGCACAAGAGTCCTAGAATGATGAGGGGACTCAGCTTGGATAAGGATAAAGCTCTTACGGAGTTTATCTCTATCTATTAAAGAGTCCTGGATAAGCACTGAGTTAAAGTCCATTGAAGCTAGGCTTCCGTTGGGACAAGGATTGAGTTAACTATAAAAGAAAGACACCCCCGATGGGTCTAAGGTACGCAATTTGTATTCTGAACAGTGAGTTTAGCACTATTGATTATCTTTGAGAGATATACTAACTTGATCGTCTGAGTGCCCCAGGTGGACGAACCACCGCCGAAATCTTCTCTTTCTGTTGCAAGTCAGACAGATGTCATCTATTCTGCCGGTGCTCTCCAGCTGAATACTGAGTTGGCAGTGTGGTCGGAAAATCACCCACACATCTTCTTTGATCTTCTATTCTTCTTCTTAGCTTAACTCAAATTTTTTTTTTTTTTATACTTTTCTTCGATCAGTTAAAGAGAAGGTGCAAACTGTTTGTATATATATATATATAGGCTCTTATCTGAGGCTCTCTCTCTCTCTTCTCTAATCATTCTTTTGAGTCCCATCGAATTTTCTAAACCCAAGAGATATAATGAGAGCCTATATCCTACAATCAAATGCATGTAAACAAGTGTTATCCAACACTGCCATCAAAAATCTAATTTTGTTTTTAGCAATGACACATCCCTCTAATTTTGGAACTCTAATTGAGCTCTAATGATGTGGCAAGGAATAAAAAAAATAGAACCAAGATCAAAACATCATATCACAGTAAGGTTCACTTCCATTAGAGCTCCTTAATTAGAGCTCCCAATTATTTATATATATATATTTTTTGTGTGTGTATTTGTGTGGATTTCTCAAAATTAATCAACTAAGTTTTTAACTAAGGTATTTAGTAAGGATAATTATTATGTTAAATCCTTATTAAAATAAATTATAGACAATAAATATTGAATGCCCATGAAATTATTATTCTTAACAATGTTTTTGTTATGGATTAATTTAACACTAACTTATACACTAATACATATATTAGATAGACTTTGGATAAAATTAATTAATTAATTTATTTTCTTCTAAGAATAATTAAATGTGGGTTTTCACAATTTTTTTTGTAAAAAGTCAAAAAGTGTTATTATTTAGATCATCTCAAACAACCCTTAAGTACTCTCGGAGTATCACATGTCCATACTCCTTCACTAATCACTATTCAACATGCCCCTCACGTGCTTCAATCACACAACACAAAATTATAATATCTCACATTCTCCGCCAATCATAATATCATGGAAGACCATGTGGCTGTCAAGTGAAAATACCAATAATCACTCGCTGAAGTTCCTAGTTTTGGATAAATTACAAATGTGCACCTAACACTTCCTAAAATACAACCTCATTTGGTTCGTATTTTGAGATGTTATTTAAAAATAATTTTTCAAGAGAATTTAGAAAATTTAAAAATTTATTTAGTGGTATATTTTGAAAATATTTTTGAAGTTTTGGAGTTTAAGATGATTTGATAATCTTTTGGAGTTGAATAGATAGATGTAAGAAAAAAAATGATTGATTGATATATAATAGAAAGAAAATTAATTTTAAATTAATTTTTTTAAAATTTTAATCAAACATATTTTTAAAATTTTTTCTCCAAAAAAATAGTTTGAGACACAAACCAAAATGCTTAGATTGTCCTCTCGTTTTAAGGCACTATTTAACATCCCTATATTAATGCACTAGCAGTCACCCATGCTATGCACGGGATTTTATAAAATTAATAATCATTAAAAAAAATTACTATTTTGTTGTTTTCTCTAATATGTATAAAATAATTTTTTTTTGAGATACTTACGTGTAGATCCTAATAAGTGAACTTATTGTCTAATAGGTCCTATGGAAAAAATTTGTCATAAAAAAAGTCACTAATTGTAACTTTTAGTGACAATTTATAAAAATCATGACAAAAAAATCACTAATTGTCAATTTTTAGCGGCATATATAAAAAATTATCACAAAAAAATTATTTTTAGCGACAATTTTACCAAGACTTATTTTCAATAGGACTTGATAAGAATTAAGTCTGACTATTAAGACTTATTGGTAGTTTACCCTTTTTTTTTTCAATCAACCGGAGATATTACATTAATCATTCCACACAGTATAATGAGTTAAAATAAATTAATTTTAATTCTCATTATATTCAGTTAGTTGTTAAAAAGTTTTACATGTTTTTTGTTTTTTGTCTTTCTTTTCTTTAATTTTATATTGATTCACTAAGCATAAATAGGTTTGAAAATGTATTAAAGTTGAATAGACAACCACAAAAAATAGAATTGTTTAATTTTTTTTTTAAAAACCCTATCATTTGCATTTGTTCAAATTTTGAATCTGCATAAAAAGACATTTAAAAAAAAAACAAGAAATTTGTGGTTTAGGTATCAAAAGAAATGGGTTCCTAAAAATTAATTCAATCATGAGTTGTTTTAATGATTAAATTTAAGGGGTACTTATGTGTAGGTCCTAATAAGTGGACTTACTATCTAATAAGTTCTTTGGAAAAAATTTGTCATAAAAAAATGTCATTAATTGTAAGTTTTTGAGACAATTCAAAAAAAATTATGACCAAAAAAGTCACTAATTGTCAATTTTTAGCGACGTATGCAAAAAATTGTCACAAAAAAAATATTTTTAGCGACAATTTTACCAAGATTTATTTTCAATAGGACTTGATGAGAATTAAGTCTAACTATTAGAACCTATTAGTAGTTTACCTTAAATTTAAAGTATAAACTCATATTCAAATAAATTTTGATGGTCTCTTTACTTCCAATTTAACATCTGTATCCAAAAAAATTAAACACAAATAGTCAATAAGTGAGAGAGTCACAAATTAGTAATAGTAGCACTTCAAAAAAAGAATGAAATATCAATTAAATGACACATTACTAATAAAAAAAAGAAAGAAATAAAAAAAATTCAGATTATAGGAAAAAAAGAAAAAGAAACAAAAGCAAAAACAAAAACAGAATTTAAAGAAAAATAAAACAAGAATATCCATTTACATAAAATTCCTTTCCCACACATGCAAAAGCGCATGTAAGTATATATTTCAAATATATAGTAGATATAATTGAAAGAAAAAAAAAAAAACTTATGACTTGACTTTAATGCAAGATTTTTTAGGTTTCGTGAAGGGAGTTGAAAGTAGCTCAATTTTAATTGTGATTTTTTGTTCTCTGTAATTTTCAATCTCTTGTTCGTGGCTCTTTTTGCAAACATTTGTTTTTATATGGAAAAGATTTAGTTTAGACAAAAGATATACTTAAAATTCTATCATATTTGAAATTTATGTAGATAATTAGTTGATAATTTTAAAAAGATAAAATATTAACTTCAACTTGAAGATAAACTTTGAAAAAATTAAGTTGAAATATATGGATATTCTACATCGGATACAACTCCTTGTCAGTAATTGGAAGGTGTTGTTCGGTATTGTTGGACCCTGATCTGGGCCCATGGTGATGGCTTAAATCGTTTAATGTGTAGAACCCATCGAGTACATCATCTTTGCAAAAAATCACGTTGATTGAATATCGATAACCACTTGATTAAATCACATTTTTATCACAATTTATTTTAAAAATTCCATTTGCAAATTATATTGAAATGTGATTTGATGATGTGATCTGATCAAGTGGTTATCGATATCTGATTAATGTGATTTTTTAGAGGAATGATGTACTCAATGTATTCTACACATTAAATGATTTGGATCATTGTCATGGGCTCAAATCAGAGCCACCAATGCCGAACAAACATCCTCTAGTTATTGGAGAGGAGTTGAGACAATCAAGTTCAAATAGAAAAAAAATCAAAATTTCAAATTAGATTTGTTTAGATAGATTTTGAAGATTTTTAAAATTCAAAATTAAATATTGAGAGACAAAATAAAGATTTTAATTGAATAGATAGAAATCAAATTTATTAATTTTATTACTTACATATTTGATAATTATATTTTTTGTTATATTTATTTTAAATAAAATTAAAAATTAAAGAAATGAGCAAAGGAGACTCTAGAGGATGCCATCTAAAAAAAAGAGTGCCTGAGAATTTAGTATTAAGGCCAAGTTTGGGTAGTATGAAAAAAGCCAAAAAGTTAAAAAGTTACTCAAAAAGTTAAAAAGTTAACACTATTTACCAAAAGTCAACAATTACGGCTGCACAACTCCCAATCTTAATTTTTCCCTACAAATCAATTTTTACAATTTTTTATTACACATTTTTCCATAAAAAGTTAAAAAGTTAACTCAAACATCCATATTTTTTTCCTCAACTTTTTAGTCCAAAAAGACAAAAAGTACACTTATTTAGAACACCCCAAACAACCCCTAAGAATTTGAAACTTTCTCATGTTCTACACTACATTCTTATAAACATTTTTATAATAATATATAATTTTTTTTTATCTTTAAAATAACATCACCTTTTCTATTATTTATTTATTTATATATATATATATATTCATAAAAAATCAATTTCTATTATTTATTTATTTATTTATATATATATATTTTCATAAAAAATCAAAATATATTTATTTGGCTCATTCAAATACCCTCTACATCAATTGTTGCCGGAAGAGAGAGAGACAGACGGCAGAGTGAAGTAGTACAGCGTAATTCTGAAGTAACGAAGCAAAGAAAGAGGGAAAAAGGTTGAGCGAAAGAGAGAGAAGCAGAGAGATGAGATATAATTTCGATTTACAGGAAACCGAAGCAGAGGAGGGGCAAACCCTAATGCCTACATCATCACCATCATCATCCTCAACGCCTACTGATGAACTGAAATGGCTTCCTCTCCAGAACCACCCCGTCTTCTCCACCGCCGTGGACGGTGGTGGCTCTTCCTCCTCCTCCTCCTCCTCCTCATTCCCAATGCCCAAAAATCTGATGGCATGGGACGGAGCCTCTCGCCTTTACTTCTGGGACTCCGTTAAGCAATGCCTCCATCGGATCTCCATTCGCTTAGCTGACCCCGACCCCTCCTCCATCCTCGCAGCTTCCCCATCTAAGGTCCTCCCTCTCTCTCTCTCACACACACTCACACTGAAATGTTACTAGTATATATTTTATCATCATTAGGGCAAGGGCTTATTTATAATTAAAGAATTTTGGAGCTGTTGCGAATGATGGTATAATAATTAAGTAACCCATAACTTTTTTGAATATATGGTTACTGGGGTATTGGATTAGGAACTTGCTAACTTGGAATGAGGTCAAGTTGTTTTTAAATTATCATTTTTCGTTTCCTGGGTTCTTCTTGATTTTAGCTTCTGGATGGAGGGTTTGTTCTCTAGAATTATTTTAACCATAAACAAGAATTGAGTCTGCACTTGTTTTGTTGAATGTTTAATGAGGTATTGAAATACCTATATTATTAGAATTTCTAGTATATTGGAAGAACAAAAGAGTAAAGACTGTCCTTTGAAAACTAATCCTTTTGAAATAATTTTCGCATACTAGCTTGTGAATACTTATTCCATAGATTTCTTTTAAATTTTTATTTATTTTTTAGATTCCTTTGTCATGCTTTAATATTTTGCGTATGGTATTTGTTTTCAAGTGTTTAGTTGATGATGCTAGTAATTCTTATAGGTAATGCAACCAGATGTGCAGCTCACTTTTGTGGTTAATAAGATCTCCATCAATAAAAGTGGATCAGCACTACTGCTAGTTGGATCAGATGGTCTATCCGTCATGTACCTCTATGGGCGTACTTCTACGAAAGATGGTAGTACTATTTGCAGGTATGGCCACAACTATGGACTAAAGAGGTCTATCCTTCTTAATATGGACTAGCTGGCAGTAAGCTATCCATATTGTTTGTTTGCATGTTCTGTCTCAGCTGGGCATGGAGAAAAACTTATGGGAATCCTTGTAATTAGATTGATCTTTGGCTGATTGTTTGGAGCATTATGTGCCACAAAGTAGTTACCAATTGTTCATGTCCTAGCCACGTTTCTCTGGGATATATCATCTTTGTTTCTAAAAGCTAAGAGAGAGAGAGAGAGAGAGAGAGAGAGAAGGCACAAAACCTAATTAGGTTTCTTACCTCTCTAAACACATGCATTTATAATAATAAGGGAATAAGTACAATGACATTATTATCCTCAAGCAAATAACTTAACACTCTCGTCAAGCTGGTGCATAGATATTCCTCATGCCCAACTTGCATACAATAGGATGAAACACTTTACTCCATGACCCTTTGGTAAACACATCACCCAACTGAACGTTAGAAGTGACAAAAGACATACAAACGATGCCACTATAAAATGTCAGTCAATCAATCTCAATATGCTTAGTTTTATCATGCTGAACTGGATTATGAGCAATGTTAATAGCAGCCTTATTATCGCAATATAATCGCAAGGGACCACCACTCAACAATCCTAGGTCAGCCATAAAACTTTCAACCAGATCAACTCACAAATGCCATGTGCCATGGCTCGATACTCCGCTTCTGCACTCGATTTGGCAACAACAGACTGCTTCTTACTCTGCCAAGTGACCAAATTTCCTCTTACAATTGTACAATAGCCTGTGGTAGACCTCTTATCATCAATAGCACCAGCCCAATTTGCATCGGTGAAGGCCTCTAACCTTAAATGCATGATTGGAGAGCAAGATGCTTTTTGCAGGTGTTAAATTGAGATACCTTAAGATTCTATGAATTGCATCCAAATGCCCCGTCCAAGGATCATGCATGTATTGGCTAACAACGCCAACAAGCTTCCCACAAGCCTTTGATACTTCCCTTTGTCCACATGTTCTCCGTCACTACTACTGAGTCCATGATTAGCCTCAATAGGAGAATCAACATGCTTACATTCCAACATGCTTATCTCCTCAAGTAAGTCCAAGATGTACTTCATTTGAGAAATAAAGATGCCCTTATCTGATCTAGCAATCTCAATTCCAAGAAAGTACTATAAGGGTCCAAGATCTTTAATTTCAAATTCCCTGGAAAGTTGAGCTTTAACTTTGGACATTTTTTCTTCATCATTGCCTGTCACCACAATGTCATCCATATAAACAATAAGTATAGTGATCTTATCTTCACACTGTTTGATGAACAAAGTGTGATTTGCACGGCTTTGCTTATATCCAAATCTGAGCATTGCCTTAAGAAATTTGTTGAACCAAGCTCTAGGAGATTGTTTCAACCACTTAGAAAATATGAGGAAGAAGAACTCCGAAAATATGAGAAAGAAGGAATATATTTCTGTTATATTCAAAACTTCTTATCTTACAAGACCAAATGACACTCCTTATATAGGAGATATTACAAACATCATTATAACCCATTATATGCCACTTACATATTATATATTACCACTATCTACCACTATCATATTATATACATTGCCACCAACACCACTATCATATTCTATACATGCCACTATCTACCACCAACACCACTATCATATTATATACATGCCACTATCTACCACCAACACCACTATCATATTATATACATGCCACTATCTTATTATATACATTAACACAAATTTCCAGCACTCCTCCTCAAGCTGGTTTGAAGATATCTTCCATAGCCAGCTTGCTAGTCAGCTTATCAAATTGCTTCTTGTGTAGTCCCTTCGTTAGCACATCAGCTAATTGTTCACCTGTTGGAAGGTAGGTCATACAGATTATGCCAGCATTGATTTTCTCCTTGATGAAATGTTTATCCACTTCTATATGTTTTGTGCGATCATGTAGAACTGGATTATGAGCTATAGATATAGCTGCTTTGTTGTCACAATAGACCTTCATAGGTGTCGGGTGAGAAAGCTTTAATTCTTCAAGAATTCTTTTAATCCACATTACTTCACAGATTCTATGGGCAACAGCTCTGAACTCTGCTTCTGCACTACTTCTAGCTGCCACATTCTGTTTTTTACTCCGCCATGTAACTAGGTTCCCACCTACAAAAGAGCAGTATCCGGATGTTGATCTCCTGTCTGTAACACTTCCTGCCCAGTCTGCATTTGTGTATACTTCAACTTGAAGATGTCCATGTTTCTTGAACAGTAAGCCTCTCCCTGGAGTTCCTTTCAAATATCTTAAGATCTTATAAACGGCCTCAAAGTGCTCTGCCCCTGGTGAGTGCATGAACTGACTTACCATGCTGACTGCAAAGGCAATATCAGGCCGCGTATGAGACAAGTAAATCAATTTCCCTACAAGTCGCTGATATTGTTCCCTCTCTTTGACTTCTTCAGCCTTAGCAGCTTGTAACTTCAAGTTAGGCTCGATCGGAGTCTCCACCATCTTACAACCAAGCATACCTGTTTCTCCAAGGAGATCAAGAACATATTTTCTCTGATTAACGAATATACCTTCCTTGGATCTTGCAAATTCCATTCCGAGGAAATACTTGAGGGCTCCCAGATCCTTAATGTGAAATTCTTTTGCGAGTTTCTCTTTGAGGGCTGCTAACTCTGCTTCATCATTACCAGTTAAAATGATGTCATCAACATAAACAATCAAAATTGCAATTTTACTGTTTTTTGAATGTTTATAAAATATTGTGTGATCTGCTTGACTCTGCGAGAAGCCACAACTGATAACTGCCTTCCCAAAGCGTTCAAATCACGCTCTTGGTGATTGTTTGAGTCCGTATAATAACTTGTTCAATCTGCATACTCTGTCGCTTCCAAGTCTCTGCTCAAATCCCGGCGGTAGGCTCATGAACACCTCATCTTCAAGATCACCATTGAGAAATGCATTTTTAATGTCAAGTTGATGTAGAGGCCAATCTGAATTTACTGCAAGAGATAACAGTACTCTGATGGAATTTATTTTAGCAACAGGAGCAAACGTCTCCTGATAGTCGATCCCATAAGTTTGAGTGAAGCCTTTAGCCACCAGTCTCGCCTTGTATCTCTCAACGCTTCCATCTGCGTTACATTTTATCGTAAACACCCATTTACACCCAACTGTTTTCTTGTCTTTGGGTAGATCAACTATCTCCCAAGTACCACTTCTCCTTAAAGCATTCATCTCCTCCATGACTGCTAATTTCCAATTCGGATCATCCAATGCTTCCTGTATATTCCTTGGAACAAACAAGTGTGAAATCCTAGATGTGAAAGCTCTATGGTTTTTAGACAGTTTTTGATAGGAGAGGTAATTTGCAATAGGATGTTTAATGCAATTTCGGACACCTTTCCTAATTGCTATAGGAACATCAAGGTCGGAAATAGAAGGAATAGGATTACCTAAAATTTCGATGCCAGAACTCGGGTGGACATTCGGGTCATTATTCCTCAGATGAAATCGCTTCCTAGTATAAACCTGAAGCTCAGGATTTAGATCATTTTGTAGTACTTCTCCCCCTAAACAAGAATCTTCTTGACTAGGCACCATAGAACTTGGTTCTCCTAAGTGATCATTATCAGACAGATGTGGTTTTTGTGTAGGATAAATGACATTGGGGAGCGGGATAGAAATATCCCAAAAACGATCTTTTACTCCACTTGTCTCCCCCTGAAGAGAAGTGTTGGGGAAATAGGATTTTGTTTCCACAAATGACACATCCATACTCACATGAAATTTCTTGGTTTGAGGATCGAAACACTTATACCCATTTTTGTTTGAGGAATAACCTAAAAAAACACATTTTATAGCACGGGGGTCAAGTTTTGAACGAAATTGACTGGGAACATGAACATAGGCAGTACATCCAAAAACTTTGGCGGGTAAATCAGAAAACAACCTCGTGTCAGGAAAAAAAGTTTTGAGACAATCAAAAGGTGTTTTGTATGTTAACACCTTTGTAGGCATCCTGTTTATCAAATAAGAGGCTGTTAAAATTGCTTCACCCCATAAATATTTAGGAACATGCATGTAAAACATTATAGCACGTGCTACTTCAAGTAGATGTTTATTTTTTCGTTCTGCAATGCCATTTTGTTGAGGGGTATCCCGACATGTAGATTGATGAAAAATTCCCTTTTTTTCCAAAAACTCACCAAACTGCTCATTGAAATATTCTGTTCCATTATCAGAATGTAAAATACCAATTTTGGTTTGAAATTGGTTTTCAATCATATTGTAAAAATTTGTGAATAAATTTTTCACGTCAGATTTTTTATTCATCAAATAAATCCAACATAAGCGGGTATGGTCATCAATAAATGTAACAAACCATCTTTTACCAGAAAGAGTAGTGATTTTAGAAGGGCCCCAAACATCACTATGAATCAAATAAAAAGGTTTGGAAGCCTGGTAAGGTTTTGGCAAATAAGTAGAGCGATGAAATTTTGCAAAAATGCAACTTTCACAATGAAAAGAAGAACAATCAATCCCTTTAAATAATTTTGGAAATAAATGTTTCAGATAAAGAAAACTAGGATGTCCTAGCCTATAGTGCCATAGCATTATTTTTTCTCGAACAGAGATTGAACTAGTACTATTAAAGCTCTGAGCTTTTTTATTACTAACAGGTACTTCATCAAAGTAGTAAAGACCTTCAAGCATCCTAGCACGCCCAATCATCATCCCCGAGTTCTGGTCCTGAAATTCACAATGGGATTCGAAAAATGTAACACGACAATTAGAATCCTTAGATAGTTTACTGACAGACAAAAGGTTACAGGCTAAGTTGGGGACGTGAAGAACAGCATTGAGATTAATTTTCTCAGTTAGTTTAATAAATCCTTTTCCTGCAATAGGTGAAAAACTACCATCGGCTATTCTGATTTTGTCATGACCAGAACAAGGGAAATAGGTACTAAATAAATGGGAAAAACTAGTCATGTGATCGGAGGCACCGGAATCTATGATCCACGGAGAGAAGTTTAGGCAAGAGAAGGCTTTAGGATTTCTACCTGTTTGTGCCAACAAAACACTAGGAGTACCGGATGAGGAGTTAGATTTTATCAGCTTTAAGAGTTGATCAATCTGCTCTTTGTTGAAGGGACCTGAATCGGCTTCATTAGCGGTAGGAAAGCCACGATTCTTCTCTTCTTGTTTGCTGCTTTTCCAGTTGACAGGTTTGCCATGGATCTTCCAACACGTTTCGCGTGTATGGCGAGGCTTGTTGCAAAAATCACACCAGACCCGTGGCTTATCATCAAACCTGCGCTGGTAATTTGCAGCCTTGTTGGCCGCAGCATCGCTAATTAAAGCAGAAATTTCAATTGATTCACCAGTACCTTTTTTCTTAAGCATGACGCTCCTTCGGCTCTCTTCCCTTCTGACTTCGGCAAATACTTCGCCAATGGATGGGAGAGGAGGTCTGCCAATAATTCTTCCTCGCACTTCATCGAACTCAATGTTGAGGCCGGCAAGAAACTTGTAAATACGGCTGTCTTCCACAGTTTTCTTGTGGTGGTTGCAGTCGTCAACCGATTTCCATTCGTATGTGTTGAAGATGTCAAGATCCTGCCACAACCTTTTCAACGAATTGAAATATTTGGTGACGGAATCATCTCCTTGACGAATCTCTCCCAACTTCAAAGTTAATTCGAAAACTTGAGATTGATTTCCTAGGTCAGAATACATCTGACTAACATTATCCCACAATTCTTGTGCAGTAGTATAGCACATGTAATTAGAGCTTATATCCTCCTCCATGGAATTGACCAACCATGTCATAACCATGGAGTTTTCAGCGTCCCAACTGTCGAACAGCGGATCATTAACAGCAGGAGCCTTCTTGTCACCAGTGATGTAACCGATCTTTCCTTGCCCACGGATATACATCCGGACAGATTGTGACCAGCGGAGAAAATTATCACCATTTAGGCGGATGGTGGTGATTTGGACAGAGTGAGAGTTGGACGTTTTCACCGGAATGGCAGCGGCAGGGGTTGAAGTGGTTTCGGACGTGACTTCTGACATGGCTATGACGGTTTTAGGGCTGCTGTGTTTTTTGTTGCTCTGATACCAACTTAGAAAATATGAGAAAGAAGAACTCCGAAAATATGAGGAAGAAGGAATATATTTCTGTTATATTCAAAACTTCTTATCTTACAAGACCAAATGACACTCTTTATATAGGAGATATTACAAACATCATTATAACCCATTATATGCCACTTACATATTATATATTACCACTATCTACCACTATCATATTATATACATTGCCACCAACACCACTATCATATTCTATACATGCCACTATCTACCACCAACACCACTATCATATTATATACATGCCACTATCTACCACCAACACCACTATCATATTATATACATGCCACTATCTTATTATATACATTAACACAAATTTCCAGCACAACCCATACAAAGCCTTCTTTAACTGCCAAACCTTCCCTCAGTGGCTGGAGAAGAAAAATCTGGAAGAACATCTATATACACTTCTTCTTCTAGATTCCTATGAAGAAATGCATTCTTCACATCCAACTGCTGGAATGGCCATCCTGGAGTTATTGCACAGGAAAGAAGAACACGGATGGAATTCATCTTGGCCGTTGGTGCAAAGGTTTCCATAGTCAATGCCACAATTCCGAGTGAACCCTTTGGCAACTAGCCTCGCTCTATATCTCTTAATGGATCCATCAACTTTTTGCTTGAGAGTGAACATCCGTTTGCAACCCACAGGTTTTTTCCAGAGTGGGGGAGAAACTAACTCCCAAGTGCCATTCTTACTCAGTACTCTCATCTCCTTTGCCATAGTTTCTTTCCACTTAGAATCATTAAGAGCTCATTTCCAACCCTACGGAATAGAAACAGAAGACAAAGACAAAACAAAGTCACCGTATGATGGAGATAATGAGTCATATGACACAAAATGAGATATAGGATGTTGAGTATAAGATCTAACTCATTTCCTAATAGCAATAGGAAGATTCGAGTCATCGACTTCATGAACATCACTAGCAGGGACAGGAGAATTAGCAACCAATGACTCGTGACTTGAAACTGGAGATGGAGATGGTTGGCATGGCAGCACATCAGGCACCTATTTCTTCTGTCACCGAGAGTAGGTCTTGAGATCTGATTTATCCAACCAACGACACTCCCCCTGAATATAAGAGTCCTCCTGAACACAAGGAATTACTTTCCCCTCACTACATGGCTCACCCTCCCCTTCACAACCACTAGAAGGAAAAACCATAGAATTTGGAAAACCAATCTCTTCTAGAATAGAAACCTTCTCCTAAAAAGATGATTCTTGGAAGAATGGCGTACTCACAGAACGTAACATCTACAGAAACATAAACCTTGCAAGTGTGAGGGTCATAACACCGATAGCCGTTTTGAGTAGAGGAATAATTAAGAAAAATGCACCGTAGGGCCTTGGGATCAAGTTTGCTGTGCATGGAACAAGGGGAATGGGCAAAGCAGACACAAACAAAGGCCTTAGGTAGAAGGGAAATAGGGTGAACAAACGTCTGAGGAAGAAGGTTAAGAGGGCGTTGAAATTGGAGGACACTCGAAGGCATGCGGTTAATAAGATATGTAGCGGTAAGGACCGCATCACCTTAGTATAGTTTAGGTACATGCATTGTGAACATAGGAGCCCGAGCAACCTCAAGAAGAAGACAGTTCTTGTGCTCGGCAACACCAATCGGTTCAGGGGTACCGACACAACTGGTTCGATAAAGAATCTCATGGGCTTTAAGATGGGCCCGGAATGCACTGTCAATATATTCAGTGCCATTGTCATTCCGGAGGACTTTAATGGGGGTAGCAAATTGAGTAAACACCATCTTGTGAAATGTTTGAAAACATGAAAAAATTTCATTTTTGGTTTGGAGCAAGTAAACCCAAGTCACACGAGAATAACAATAAATAGAAGTGACAAACCACCGATAACCAGATACAGATATAATACGAGATGGACCCTAAACATCAGAATGAATAACCATAAAAGGAAAAAAAGACTTCTAACATAGCACGGAAGTGAGGTTGATATACCCGAATCCACGGGGCTGGAACTAAAATCCACCAGAAAAAAATATCCTAGGAAGAATATTATTGATATGTCAAAGAAAAGGTCCCTAAGCCTAATGGCTTACAAGGATATTTATACTACTAGAGCTTTAGAGAAACAGCAAAAAATAAAAATCAAATCTGCCTAAAATTCTACTAGAACATTTCTAATAAAATAGAAGGAAAGTGCTTAAATTTCTCCTAGCAACAATTAAGGAAGTGTTACAAAAAATCCTCTCAGCAACTTTCAATCAATCAAGCTAACTTTATCAAATTACTGATCTCTTGCAATTGCAATCAAATATTCTGTCCTGCATCAGTCCCCTCCTCTTCAGAAGAACTCGCCCTCGAGTTACTCTCTGGGTATAGCGGCTCATCTGTATGGTACTCGAACAAATCTGCAACATTGAAGGTGGGAGAAATTTGCATATCCTCTGGAAGATCAATCACATAAGCATTGTCATTAATCCTTGCCTTGACTTGGAAAGGACCATATCTTCTGTATGCCAACTTGTTGTAAGTAGCTGCTGGGAATCGGTTTTTGCGTAAATACTCCAGTACTTGATCTCCTTCTTTGAACACTTTAGTTCAGCGATGCTTGTCTACGGACACCTCATACTTGTTATTGGCTTTCTCTAGACATTGCCTCACCTCAACCTGAATATTCTGAACTCGGTTTGCCATGTTTTCAGCTGCAACATTTGATCCTGGAAGCTTTGGTAATGAAGCCAAAACAAGTATAAGCTTTGGAGGTTTGGTGTAGACGAACTCAAATGGGGTTTTCCCTGTTGATCTGTTGAATGTGCTGTTGAAGGCAAATTTGATCTGAGGTAGAGCTACATCCCACTGTTTTGGCCTGTTACCGGAGACACATCTGATCATGTTTCCCAAGGATTGATTTGTCACCTCGGTTTGCCTATCAGTTTGTGGATGGCTTGTGCTACTGTAATTCAAGCTAATATCAAAATGCCTCCATAGTGTTCGCCAAAAATGACTGAGAAACTTAACATCACAATCCGAACTCCATGTAGGCGAACAATTTCTTGAAAGAAGAGGTTCGCTACACGAGTAGTATCTGACGTCTTTTTGCAAGGAATGAAGTGTGCCATTTTAGAAAATTTGTCTAGTACAAACATAAACTCCATACCTCGTTGAGTCTGCGGAAGACCCAACACAAAATCGATGGAAAGGTCCTCCAACTAAGAAGCATGGACACGGACACGTGACACGACACGGATACGACACGGACACGCCGACACGATAATTTTCAAAAAATGTAGGACACGATACGTGGGGGACACGCATGAAATATATAATTTTATATATTTATTATATGTTATATATATGAATATATCATTCAAAAATAATAAAAAAAATGCAATATGACATTAATCCCTATAAATTTATATAATTTTTGTTTTATTATTGTATCTTAAGTTGTTTTGTTCAAACTTATAATTAGTTTCACATGTGTCTAATTGATAGACATGTGTGTTTAAGAGATGTACACGTGTGTCCTCCAAGTGTCCAAAGATTGTCCGGGTCTTTAAAAGATAGGACACGTTATAAAGAGTTTCGGACACGTGTTGGGAAAGTGTCCAAAGAGTGTCGGTGTCTGACACGGACACGACACGGATACGTTACCTTTTTTGAAGTGTCCGTGCTTCTTAGTCCTCCAATATATTTTCTGGTTTGGGCAGTGGGGTGTACAGGCCTGTGTTTTGTGCTTGCCCCTTTGCTTTTTGACAAATATGACACTTTTGCACGAACTTCCCAACATCCCTCTTCAGTTGTGGCCAATGATATCGTTCTCCCACTAAAGCAATGGTCTTGTCTCGTCCCACATGACCTCTTAAACCACCACTGTACAAGTCTTGAATGATTTTCTCCCTCAGAGATGTCCTTGGAATGCATAGTTGGTTACCATAAAAGAGATAACCATCTTGAATATGATAGTTGCCAATAGCTTGTTTTAGTTGACACTTGTTTCACGGACAACTGAAATCTTCATCATCCTCATACAACTCCTTAATGAATTCAAAACCAATAATTTCATAACTCAGAGTTGTTAGCAAAGCTGCCCATTGACTCAATGCATCAGCCACCTTGTTCTGTTTCCCTGTCTTGTGTTTTGACATAAAAGTGAACCATTGTATGAAGGAAATCCATCTCGCATGCATTCTGCCCAACCTCCTCTGTGTATTAACAAACTTCAATGCCTGGTGATCGCTGTACAACACAAATTCCCCTTGAATGAGATAATGCTCCCAATGCTTAAGAGCTCGGATGGCTGCATAAAATTCCTGCTCATAAGTAGTCCATTTCTGTTGTGCCTTGCTGAGTCTCACACTAAAATATTCTACTGGTCGGCCTTCTTGAGATAGGACTGCTCCAATTCCCACAATAGATGCACCGCACTCAACTTCAAACAGCTTATCAAAGTTTGGTAGTGCTAAAACTAGAGCACTGCACAACTTCTCCTTGATCAATATGAAACTCTTCTCTTACTCATCTCCCTACTGATACTTCCCGTTCTTCATACACTCAGTTATTGAGGCCACAATACTACTGAAGGTTCGGATGAACCTTCTATAGAAAGTAGCTAAGCCATGGAAACTTTTAACTTGACTAACATTTGTTGGATTCAGCCAATCCTGGATTGCCCTAACCTTCTATTCATCCACTTGAATACCATCTGCTTCGATAATAAATCCCCAAAACAGCAGCTTCTTGGTCGAGAAGCAACACTTCTTTAAGTTACCATATACCTTGTTATCTTGAAGAACTTGAAGAACTTCTCTCAGATGTCCCATATGATCAACTTCTGATTGACTGTAAATCAAAATGTCATCAAAATACACCACAACTAACTTGCCAATAAATGGTTGCTGAACCTGGTTCATCAACCTCATAAAGGTACTTGGTGCATTCGTCAACCCGAATGGCATAACCAACTACTTGTACAATCCTTCCTTTGTTTTGGAGGCTGTCTTCCAC
Source organism: Camellia sinensis (assembly GCF_055761805.1). Classification (NCBI taxonomy): domain Eukaryota; kingdom Viridiplantae; phylum Streptophyta; class Magnoliopsida; order Ericales; family Theaceae; genus Camellia; species Camellia sinensis. The sequence continues at coordinate 53,056,233 of NC_138968.1, forward strand.
TCATCACTAGGTCTGATCCTTATTTGATGGTAACCACTACGCAAATCAATCTTTGAAAATATTTTAGACACAGCAAGCATGTCTAACATATCATTCAAGTGTGGTATGGGAAACCTGTACTTCACTGTAATCCTGTTGATTGCTCTACTATCCACGCACATCTTCTAGCTCCCATCTCTTTTTGGCGTTAGTAATGCTGGTACTGCACAAGAACTCATGCTCTCTTTAATATGACCCTTCCAATTCAGTTCATCAACCTGTCTCTGTAACTCCTCACACTCTGCAGGACTCATTCGGTACTGTGAAAGATTCGGAAGACTTGCTCTGGGGACCAAGTCAATACCGTGTTGTATATCCCTCATGGGAGGTAGGTCATCAGGAAGCTCATCAGGGGCGATGCCTGAAAATTCTGCTAACAAAGGCTGTAGATTCTCTGGAGCATTGAAGTTCATACGCATTGATTTTGGTCCCTTGACAACTAAGGCAACAAATTCACCAGCCTCTTTCATATCTTTAACAAAATCAGATACAGGAACTGAGACAAAGGACTTCCCTTCCACTTTAGAAGCTTGAGGTAGTTCTTCTCGCATTGGAACTAATTTAATTATCTTCTTGTTCCAATTGAACACGTAAGTATTATCTCTGCCCTTATGGGTTACATTGACATCATACTGCCAAGGCCTCCCTAGCAGCACATGACATGCGTCCATATTTACTACATCACAAGTTACTTCATCCCTATAACTCTTACCAATTGAAAGAGGAATGCAACAAATTTCTGTTACCTGGATTTCGGCACCTTTCTTGACCCATCCAATCTTATAAGGGGAAGGATGACGCTTGGTCTTCAACTGTAACTTGTCAACAAGAGCCTTTGACACTATTTTCACTGCTGCCGCTGTCTATGATTATGTCACACACCTTTCCATTGATGGTATAACAAGTTCTGAAGATGTTATGCCTTTGCAGGTCAGACTCCTGCTTTGGGGCATACAAAAGCCTCTGCGCTATACACACAACTCGATCTCCCGCGGTAACCTCAACATCTTCATCCTCATTATGACCTTCATAACTATCGCTTTCTTCATTCCCAAATTCTGCATTATCATCCTCAGTTATGTTCACCATATTAGCCTGCTTTCGATTTGGACACTCATTGGAACGGTGCCCATGTTGATTGCAACGATAACACTTGTCAATGGTTGGATGTTGATAAGGATTATTGTACGGTTCTGTGGAGGAACAACAGGCTGTTTGTTCAGAATTGGATCACGCTGGACTACTCGTTGAGCTTCTTGTTGCTGCTGACTCGCTGGTGTGGTTTGCTGATTAAGTTGTTTGTTTCGGTCAAATGTAGCTTGATTTGAATCAGAACCTGATCTGTTAGAAGGCTGATTTCTCGCTGGTGGCCTTGACACTTGTGGTTCCACCTCGTAAGCTAAATTAACAGCCTCTAACAAATTTCAAATAGTGTGAAAGGCAATCTGATCATGTATTGTAAGGTGCATACCTCCAATATACCTTGTTACTTGCTGGATTTCTGTTTCAGATAAATTATTATGGGCGTTCAAACGATAAAACTCTTCAGTGTAATCACTGACAGATCTATTACCCTGCTTGCAATTTTGGTATTGTTGATATAAGATTTGTTCATAGTCTGGAGGTAAAAACTTGGCACCAATCAGTTGTCTCATCTTATGCCATGTTTGGACTGGGTGTTTGCCTTGCCTCCTCTGATTTTGTTGTAGCTGCTCCCACCAAGCAGAAGCACCACCTTTAAGCTTGTAAGCCACTGACTTGACCTTGTTAGAATAGGAAATAATATCTATATATTTTATTCTTATGTGTTTTTATTTTCCCTTAATTGATGTAATGAGCTGGCCCATAATTTATGCCTTATGGCACTCCTGTAATTATTGATTATTATCAATATAAAAAGGGATGGGGTCTAACTTATTCTCTCTCTCTCTCTCTCTTCTCTAACTTTACATGGTAGCAGAGCCAAAACCCTAGCCCACCCCTCCTTACTCTTCTATCATCCTTCTCTAGCACCACTGCCGACAGTCCTTTCTTCCCTTAGTACTTCGACAGCCACTGTAGACCCTCACCCAGCCCAGACCACACCTCTGACAGCCTTGCCCAAGCCTTTGGCTGTTCACTTGGGCTCCTCGACAGCCTATTAGGCTTAGTCAGCAGCTCCTCTGGCCCTCTTGGCCTCTGTTGGCTTCTCTCTTGCCTCCTAGGCCTCTGTCGACCAGCGTCTAGACAGGTTCGTCTATCTTTTGTATTGGTTGCATGCTAGACAATGTATTTTTTTTTAAAAAAAAGGGAAAGAAAAAAAGATCCAGTAAAAAGTAATTAAAAAAAAAAAATAGTTCTTAATTCTTTATGTTTTCATTGCGGTAGTTGTGTCTTTCCTTTCGCTATTCTCTTTCGGGTTTGTGATTGGCATTGTGTTTGAGAGTTACATAGTAGAGTATCCATGGCAGATTTCCTTAGTGAGTCCACTACTTAGCCATCTAAGAGCGAGAGTTTTATTATATCTCCTACTATGACTGATAACCTCAACCCTGGCCTTAAGATTACCACCTCTCTATTCAATGGTCAGAATTATCTAGCATGGTCGCAAAGTCAGACTATTTTTTTAAAGAGCAAGGGAGGATAGGGTAAGTTGATGAAAGGATACAGGCACCCAGTACCAAGGATCCTACTTATGACCAGTGGGAAATCACCAACTCCCTAATCATGGTTTGGTTGATACATTCTATGGTACCTAAGATTAGAGAGGGCTACTTGTCTATGGACACTGCTTAGGATATTTAGGAGGCTGTAGCTACTATTTACTCCAGGAAGGGAAACTTCTCATAGGCTTTCGAGTTATGTCGCTCCATTGAAAGGTCGGTACAAGGTGAGCAGACTATCCTCCAGTATTTTACCTTCCTTAGCAATGTGTGGAAGCGACTTGATCACCTTCAGGATTATAAGCCTGTCTGTCCCACTGATTCTACTGGTTACTGAAAATTTGTGGCACAAGAGCGGGTCTTCAAGTTCTTGGAAGGCCTCAATGTGGAGTATGATTCGGTTTAGAGCAGAGTACATGGCATGGATGTGCTTCCTTCTCTCCAGGAAGCCTTTGCTTTTGTGTAGAATGAGGAGTCGCTGCTCTGCAATGCTTCCTTCTGCTACTATTGATCGTTCGGCCTTGGTTTCAGCACCCCCTCATGATGGAGACCGTGTGCCTCATGGTTCTCGTCCTTCCTCTGAGAAGGATAATCATTTCTGTGATTACTGCCGTAGACCTCGACACACATGAGGGACTTGTTGGAAGCTATAAGTGATTCCTTCTGGTGGCCGAGGAGATTGTCCTAGTTCTCGACAGGGTAGGTCTGGTCAGTCTAGAGGCCGAGGGGCTAATGCTCGGGCACATCTTTCAAACACGGTTGAGGCACCATCTTCATCTCCTGTTGTCTCTCTTGCTACTGATGTTTTGGGGTTATTGGCCTCGGATTTTGAGATTACTCTTCGCCACTTGCTAGATCGTCGAGCCTCCATTTCTGCTACAGGTGCACCCTTTTCTTCCTTTGCTGATTCAGGTAACTTGGCTTTCTCCCTATGTGCATTGCTATCTCATGAAACTGGACCATAGATTATTGATTCTGGTGCTTCCGACCATATGTCTGGCTCCTTTAATTTATTCTCAGAGTATAACCCCTCCTCAGGTCAGGAAAAAGTACATATTACTGATGGTACTATTTCGTCTGTGCCATGGAAAGGTTTAATTTATGCCACTTCTTCCCTTCCTTTGTCTTTTGTTCTCTATGTTCCCAATTTTAGTGTTAATATTTTGTCTTTGAGTCTTATTACTCGTGATTTAAATTGTAGCGTGACGTTTTTTTCCTGTTCATTGTCTTTTTCAGAACCTTATCATGCGGAAGAGGATTGGCAGTGATCGACAGGAACATGGTCTCTACATTCTGGATCAGACAGACAAGTTGGCTGATTCTTTTATTCAGTTACCATCCACCACGGAGGATATTTGGCTATTGCACCGTCGCTTAGGACGTTTCTCTTTTTTATTATTTAGGCATTTATTTCCTTCTGTTTTTGAGAAAAATAATGTGTCAGATTTTCAATGTGAGTTTTGTCAACTTGGAAAACATCACAGAGCCTCTTTTGCTCCTTCTATTAATAAAACTTCAGTTCATTTTTCTTTGATTTATTCTGATGTATGGGGTTCATCTCGTTTTGTGTCTTTAAACGGTAAAAAATGGTTTGTTACTTTCATAGATGACTGTTCTAGGGCCACTTGGGTTTATCTGATGAAAGATAAAAGTGAGATGTTTTTTGTGTTTCAAAACTTCCATAAAATGGTTTGTACTTAGTTTGGGGGCGGTTGTCAAAATTCTACGTTCTGATAATGTGGGGGAAGGGGGGAAATATATTAACTCTGGTCTTGCTAGTTATTTCACCACTCATGGCATTATTCACCAAACTTCTTACACTAATACCCCTCAACAAAATGGTGTTGCAGAACGAAAAAATCGCCATCTCCTTGATGTGGCCTGTTGTCTATCTTTTGAGATGCGGGTTCCTCGATCCTATTGGGGGGAAGTGGTTGTTACTACCCACTTATTTGATTAACCGTCTTCCTACCCAAGTCCTTAAAAAACAAACACCTCTTCAAGTTTTGTTTGGGTCTCTTTTTTCCGTGTTCTCCATTTTTCCTTAGACCTTTGGCTGCGTTTGCTTTGTCCATAATTTTTCATCCACTCGTGGTAAATTGGATCCTAGGTCTATTAAGTGTTTTTTTGGGTTATTCTGCCATCAAAAAGGGGTTATAAGTGTTATCATCCTCTCACTTGCAAATGGTGTCTTCATGGATGTCATCTTCTTGGAGTCTCAGTCTTATTTTCTCACCTCCCTAGTGTCACAGTCATCCATTCAAAGGGAGCTTTGGTGTGAAGAGATTGTTCCACTACCACCAGTGGTTGAATAGATTGTGAATGATGAACCAGCAGTTGTGGAAAAGAAAGCAGACAAAGTTTATGTCAGGGACAAGGATGGACAAAAAGTCACCTAAATGCAAGAGAATAATTTTCTTCCTCTACTGCCAACTTCTTCTGGTGATGAGTGTTCAGAGTCACTCCCCTCTCTTGTAAACCCAGGTAATTCTGATCCTACTGCTCTTATTCCTGAGTTTTTAGATCTTGATTTTCCTATTGCTAATAGGAAAGGGTTTAGGTCATGTACTCAACATCCTATTACTAATCATGTCTCTTATTCTAATCTGTCTTTCTCGTATAAAGGCTTAGTTTGGCATAATTTAAAAAAGCGAAAAAGTAAAAAAGTCACTATCCTATTTACGTCAAATCATCTTGTTTAAATCACATCATCTCTCTATTACATCATTTCAAACCCAACCCATATTTCACGTTTCTTTCGTAAAAAGTCAAAAAGTGCACTTATTTAGATCATCCCAAACAACCTTGAAGCCTCTCTTTAAAATTTTTTCTTTGAGTGTACCTACCAATTTTTAGGATGCTCTCTCTATTCCTGAATGGAAACATGCCATGTTGGAGGAGATGAGAGCTCTCAATAAGAATGGCACTTGGGAGTTAGTGGAGTTACCTAGAGGCAAAAATCCTGTTGGGTGTAAGTGGGTGTACATTGTAAAACACAAAGTGGATGGTTTCATAGAACGGTACAAAGCAAGACTAGTTGCTAAGGGTTTCACTCAGACTTATGGGGTAGATTATCAGGAGACTGCAAATTTGGATTGGCCACTTTATTAGTTTGATGTGAAGTATGTCTTCCTTCATGGAGACCTATCAGAAGAGGTCTATATGGATATTCACCTTGGTTTTGTGGATGCTAAGTCCAAAGGTAAATTATGCAAGCTCCGGAAGTCGCTTTATGGGCTAAAACAGTCTCCAAGGGCTTGATTTAAAAGGTTTGCTCAAGTTATGCTGAGATATGGGTTCAAACAAAGTCAAGTTGATCACATCTTGTTTGTGAAACACTCGTCACATGGTAAGACCACAGTTCTTATTGTTTATGTTGATGATATTGTTCTGACAGGGGATGACGTTGAGGAAATCCCTCGGTTGAAGGCATACTTAGCCAAGGAGTTTGAAATCAAAGACTTGGGTAATTTGAAGTATTTCTTGGGCATTGAAGTAACTAGGTCCAAAGATGACATCTTCATATGTCAGAGAAAGTATTTAACTTGCTAAAGGAAACTAGGATGCTTGAGGTAGACCATGTGATACACCTCTAGAACCGGGCCAGAAACTGAGGATCAAGAGGGAGAGCCAGTGGACAGGGGGGGATACTAGAGATTAGTGGGTAAGCTCATATACTTATCCCACTCACGTCCAGACATTGCCAGTACAGTTAGCATGATTAGCCAATTTATGCATGCTCCTAGAACTTCCCACTTAGAGGCAGTTATGAGAATCCTGAGATACTTGAAGTTTTCTCCTGGAAAGGGTCTCTATTTCTCAAAACATGGACATCTCGGTGTGGAGGCATTTACTGATACAGTTTAGCCTGGATCAGTCATTGATAGACGATCAACCTCTGGATATTGCACATTTGTTAGAGGCAACCTAGTCACATGGCAAAGTAAAACAGAATGTGATTGCTAGATCTAGTGCTGAGGCAGAATTCAAGGTTATGACTCAAGCTGTATGTGAGTTGCTATGGATTAGACTATTGTTGGGACTTGGGGATCCATCAGACTAATTCCATGAAGTTGTATTGTGACAACATGGCGGCGATCAATATAGCTCATAATCCTGTTCAAAATGACAAAACTAAGCATGTAGAGATTGATAGACACTTTATCAAGAAAAAACGCACTAGTGGCACCATATGTACTCCATTTGTGAAGATTGGGGACCAACTAGCAGATGTTCTCACTAAAGGAGTAGAGAGCAAATTATTCCATAACATTCTCAACAAGTTGGGTCATGAGAAATATCTTCACACCAGCTTAAGGGGAGTGTTAGAATAGGAAATAATATTTATATATTTTATTCTTATTTGTTTTTATTTTTCCTTGAATGATGTGATGGGCTGGCCCATAATTTATGCCTTAATGACACTCCTGTAATTACTGATTATTATCAATATAATAGGGGATGAGGTCTAACTTAATTTTCTATCTCTCTCTTCTCCAAATTTACAGACCTGCCTCTCCTTTGAAATTTCCATGTACTTGAAAAAATTCTCAACTTCATATAGCCAATCTAGAAATCCTCAACATGGAAATGACCATTAAAACTAGGTGGGTCCACTTTTACCTTGAATTTTGAAGTCCCTTGTTCATAGTGGTTACACTCTCGACGCTGTCCACCCTACATATTGCCAAGTTCTTCATCACTGGAACCATCTACATAAGCTGGTTGCCTATGCAAATTATCAGGAACGTTACCAACTCCTGGGCGGCCACAAGGCAGATTCTCGTTGACTCGTACCCTTTCGTGATCTTGATCCTGGTTGCCACCAAGTTGTAGGCGTGCGAGTGTTCGCTGTGTCTCCGCCAATGTGTGTCGAAGTTCATCGAATTGTTGTTGGTTCTGCTCATTTGTTCGCCTTTGCTCTTGATTGGCTGCCTCTTGATCATGCACAGATATCCAACGGGCTTGCACCCCATGATCTTCATTGACAGGGTGGTTGCCACCATTATTGTCGTTAGCCATCAATCCAAGGAGCGTTATGGTTCTGATACCAACTAACGCAGCACGGAAGCGAGGTTAATATACCCGAATCCACAGGACTGGAAATGGAATCCACTAGAAAAAAATATCCTAAGAAAAATATTATTCACTTTGCTTGGTTTGAGTTTTCTAAAAAGACTTTTCAGAAAATTCTACTTTCTTTTTTTTCGTATTTTTTTGTTTTTACTGAATTTTTTTAATATCTGAAGCAATTTTTTTTTTTTAAAATTTTTACATACCTAACATAAATACACTTAAAAAGTATAATTTTTGTGAAAGAAAATTTTAAAAAAATCACTGAATACCAAAAATACAAAATAAAATACGAAAATTCAGTACATTTTTCGTATTTTTGTGTATTTATTAATTTTTAAAATATCTTTTCACAAATATTTTACTTTTTAGGCGCATCTAAGTAAGATGCATCTAAAAAAGTTAAAAAAAAAAAATGCTTAAAATTTAAAAAATATTCATTAAAAACAAAAAAATGACTAACAAAAAACTTTATTTTCAAAAAATTTAATTCAGAAAACTCAAATCAAACACACTGTTCCTAAGCCTAATGGCTTACAAGAATATTTATCCTACTAGAGCTTTAGAGAAAAATAGTAAAAAATCAAAATCAAATTTGCCTAAAATTTTGCTAGAACATTCCTAATAAAACAAAGGGTAAATTACACTTTATACCCCTGCACTTCGTACCAAATCTCATGTTGGCCACTACACATGAAATCATGATAGTTAACCCTTGCACTTTTGGTCAAATCCTACTTTGGTCCCTACATATGAAATCGTGACAGCCAACCTCTTGCACTTTTACCCAAATCCTACGTTGATCTCTACACAAGTGTCAATATTCTTCTTCTGTTACTTCATTTTTAAATCATTAAAAAAATTCAATAATGTGACAAAAATGTGACTACAAAATGAGAGTAAAAGAGAAAAATCATTCATGTTTTTCACCAATACACTTTGTCCTACATGATAAGCACATGAGAGTTATATAGTACAATATTATATGTTCGTATGGTAAAAATTGGAACGAAAATGTAAGAAAGTAGAGCTTTTAAATAAAAAAATGCGACAAAGGAATCAAAGAGAAAGAAAAATGAATAGACAAAAAAAGATTGTTACTGTAAAAAAACAGAGTTTCGTGATTTCAATTTATGTAAAATGCCAGTTCGTCTTCTTAATTGTTTACAATTTGCGTTTTATTTTAACCTAATACAGACATATTTTGATGTAAATTTTAGAATAAAGTGTGTATTGGTGAAAAATGTAGATGATTTTCCTTTCTTACCCTGATGTCATAGTCACATTCACATTCTTATCACATGATTAGATTCTGTTAGACATTTAAACAATTGAGTAACAGAAAGGAGACATTAACACTTATGTAGGGACTAAAGTGAGATTTGACCAAAAGTACAGGGGGTTGACTGCCATGACTGTCACAATTTCATGTGCAGAGACCAAAGTGGGATTTGATAAAAAATGCAAGGGGTTGACTGTCATGATTTCATTTGTAGAGGCCAAAGTGAGATTTGGCTCAAAGTGCAAGGATGCAAAGCGTAATTTACCCTAAAACAGAAGGAAAGTGGTTAAATTTCTCCCAGCAACAATTAAGGAAGTGTTCTAAAAAATCCTCTCAGCAACTTTCAATCAATCAAGCTAACTTTAAGCAATTACTGATCTCTTGCTATTGCAATCAAATATTTTGTCCTGCATCAACTTCTTTTATTAACGGGAGGATAACAAGAACGTTTATGTTTAGCAAACTCACAAACATCACAATGAAAATTGTTCTTATGACAATCCTTTACTAAAGTAGGAATTTTTTTTCCTAAAATAGAAATAGAGGGGTGTCCTAAATGCCGATGCTATTGATGTAACAGGGGAAGGATGGAAGTGCCAGTTGCTTGAAGGGCCTGGTGAGAAGATCCAAGGGAAGAAAGTCTAGCATCTAGAAAGTACAGGCTCCCACGTGCTTTACTACTTCGAATCGTTCTCCTCGTACCTAGTTCCTGAAAAACACAATGAGAAGGATAAAAGGTTATGGAACAGTTTAGCGAATTGGTAAGACGACTAACAGAGAGTAAATTAGTAGAAAACTGGGGAACTTGAAGAATAGAAGAAATAAAAATAAAAGAAGAGTAATGAACAGAGCCTGTCCCAGACATAGAAGATAATGACCCATCAGCAACTTTTACTTTATCTTTGCCAGAACAAGGAGAGTAAGAGTGGAAAAGATGAGACAAACCTGTCATGTGGTGAGTAGCGCTAGAGTCAATGATCCAAGTAGATGAAGGAGAGGAAGCACTCAAGGCACTCGTAGGAATACCTGTGGAAGCAAAGTTGAAAGTAGAGGGAGGATCAGAAATAGGGACAGGAAGAATCAAGCCGAGCCATCAGACGCTGCTGAAAAGTGTGCAACTGATCTTGGAAAAGTGTAGCAGAATCACCGGGGGTGATGGTAGAAGACTCAGAGAGATTGGCATAGGAATAGCGCCACCACGTTCACTAGTACCACTACGGGCTCCACTCCGGCCTCAAGGAGGATGACCATGTAACTTTCAACAATGTTTCCTATCATGCGGGTCTTTCCCACAATAATCACATGTAATCTGACCAGATTAACACTAGTACCTTTGTTCCCAGACTTGGAGACATGGTCATCCTTTGGAGCAGAAGAAACAGTAGGAGCAGAGCTATCTTAGAGAGTTTGATGAACCATAGCACTATGCCTGCTCTCTTCTTGCTGAACATAAGCATATGCCTCACGCACAGTAGAAAAAGGATCTCGGCCAAGAATTTGAACACGAATCTGATCATACTCAATGGTAAGGCCAACAAGAAAATCGTAGACCCTCTTTGGACACCATCAGCTGAAAGGTAGTAGTATCTTGAGAACAAACAGCTTGGAAGTTCTGATAATAGTCGAGCTCTTGCCACAAACTACTCAACTCGGCATATTACTCGGTAAGAGACCTATCCTTCTAATCAAACCCCTGTATTTTCTTCCGTAACTCATAGGCCCGGGCATCATTACCACACTGGGAATACATTTGAGCAGCGACAGTCCAAATCTCATAAGCTGTATCCATCAAAATAAAGGAGCGGCTAATACTGGAGTGGATAGAATTAATGAGCCAAGTCATGATAAGAGCATTTTCCTTTTGCCGTTTATCTTGGGCTGGTCCATCCTCCCTGGGAGCCTTAGTAATCCCCTTGATGTAACTAGACATGCCACGAGCAGTAATGGCCAATTGAAAGGAACGCAACCAAACCAAATAATTGGTACCTTCCAACTTGATTGAAGTAAGTTGGAGAGAGGAATTATCACCAAGAGAGACATTGGAGCTAGATTCTTTCACTTCGCTAACTACAGGAGTCTTACCATCATCTGCCATGGCCTAGAATAGTGCTAGCACACCCAACAAACAAGACAACCATAGGAATCTATCAAAAGAAAATTGTTTCTCAACAGAAACAGCTCAACAACATTAAAAAAAGGACTAGAAAAATAGTGGTTGAAGCAAAGGAGCAACACGCAGACCTTGGAAGGAGCCCGACAGCTTTGTGAAGCCAAAAAACAATAAAAAAACCATCTAAAAGCATCAACCAAAGCCAAAGAGCATCCTAGGTCATCTGGTTGGTTCCCGTAGGTGTGGACCCAAGTGATGAATCGATTAAAAAATTGACAAAATGAAGAAGTCAAAAAATCGGACCCATTTTCCTAGAAAATAAAGAAAAATTGAAAAAATAGGCACCCAAAAGCCTTATTTTTTATTTTTCTGGTGAACCCTCTGCCTAGTCGTTCATGGTGGTGATTTTTTTTTTTTTTAAACATTGTTGGGCAGAACATAAATCCTTTTGCTCTGATACCAAGTTAAGAATGAAACACAAGAATTGAAACAGAGAGAGAAGAGAACCAGAGATTTACTGGAAGAGAGGCACAAAACCTAATTAGGTTTCTTACTTCTCTAAACACGTGTTTATAATAATAAGCGAATAAGTACAATGACACTTTACCCTCAAGCACATACCTTAACACTAAATGATTAAGTGATTTGTTTAGAATAAAATGGTTTGTTTTGCAACTTTTTATTTATATTTATATGTTATATAAGGCAACCACCTAGGTGCTTGTCTACCATGAAGGGCGTACCTAGACTCACCTAGTTCTTTTGATGACCAAGATACATATTTTTGACGATGGCTTCCACCATATTATATTATTGCTAGTTTGGTTTGCATGCTTCTATCAATGACATTCTTGCTAGGATTTGCATAAATATTGTGGGTTTTTACCAGTGTTATTAAAGACGTGCCTAGGCGTGTGCCTAGGCCCAAGTCTTATCTAGGCGTAGTCAGTGAGCTTCAGAACATCTCAGGCCAAGCGATGTAAAACATGTCCCAAAAAGGCGCATGAAGCATGCGCTTTGGGCTTAGGCTCAAGGAGCATGACTTGTGTGCTTCTTTTAAAATATTTATTTATTACAATTACTACCCTTGATTTCACTTTATCTCATTATTTTTTGTTTACATGTTGCTACAAGGGATTAAACTCTTAAACATATATTGCAACCCAATAATTTTTGAGCCCTAATTATACAAAGATGTTGATTGGATATAGAGCTTTGTCTTTGACCAGACCAACAGTTGTCGTTATTCTCCTTCTCCTTCTCCTTCTCTATGCTTATCTTATAAGGCACTTTGATTTTGTCGCTATTTTCAAATGTTTATGATGTATGAGTTTGATGATTGTGTTTATGCGTAACCTTGAATTATTTATTTCTCTACAATAAAATATTGGTGTTTGTTGGTATTTATGTTTTAAATATTTAATATTACATTTTACTTATGTTGAACCTTGAATTATTTTCTTATATTAAATTATCTATTTTTTATCATCAATATGAGCCTTGCTTCAATGAAGCCCGCTCCTTGCCTTGCCTTGCGCCTAGGCCCTAGGAAACCTTGGCGCTTCAGAGTGCCTATCGCCTTTAAAAACACTGGTTTTTACTATATTAGTTCCCAAGGATGACTTTGCCAGAATTAGCTTGAATTTTTGGATTTTGATTGTATTATTTACTTGGATGACTCGGCTCTCCCATTCCTGATAGTTTTTTGATGCCTGATGGACTAGTTCCTAGGAATTCAGGATCTTTGCTTCTTTTCTACTTCCTTACTGACTTAAAGCCTTCCTCTTCGATCTTAATGATCCTAGTGATCTAATAGCTTTTCGTGAGCTCAATTCATAGTAGTTTTATTTTTCCTTTTGTTTGGTAAGTACAATAGTGGATTGTTAGCCGGATTCAAATAATTGTGGCTGACTGCAAGGTGATAGATAGCTTGATGATAATAGGAAGTTGGATGTTAGGATGTATGACCAAATTCATCTTGGCATATTGATTACTGATGTACCAATTATTATCTACTAGAAGACCTACGCACCTAACTCGCACAACTGAAATTGCTATGGGAATCATGGGGAGAGTGGAGAGAGTAGTGGGCAACTGAAGACAGCAGTCGATTGATTTTACTTTTTAATCCTTAAAGTAATTGCTAGGCAAACTAAATATTTGGAAAAAATATAGTAGCGTTGTGTTTTTTTTTTTTTTGAAATCAAAAGTATGTGACAAAGTTCACACCAATGCGTTAAAATCTTGAGTTACTCGGTTAAAACGTCAGGTCCTCCTGGGGTTTACACCACCCTCCGCCCTCTCTGTGTGAGAAGCGGTTTGGCATGGAGTGTTTTGCCCACTCTACGTGCGACGTAGTCTAGCTTGTATCTTTTCCACCCTTCCTACGTGAGGTGTAGTTAAGTCTGTTTTTTTTTTCCTTACGTGAGATGTGCCTATTTATTCACTTCTTTCCGTGTGAGACACGGCAGGGTTTATTTTGCTCTGATTTACATTTTGATTCAAACGTTGCGTTCTTGTTTAGATTGTAGCGCTGTTTCATTGCTTCATTTACATTCGAATGTTTCATTGCATTGTTTCATTGGTGTTTCAGTGCATGATCATAGGTTGTTTGCTGCATTTCATTTTTGCATTTTGCCCTTTAGTTCAATCTTTAGCTTTTATGATGGTTGACTTGTAGCTGCATCAGATGATTCGGATTGATGTCAGAATAGATGATCCAAAGAATCATTTGTCTATTGTTTCATCTTCTAGATTCTCACCTTTTCAATCTCAGTTCTTCATTAATATCACTTTATCAAGACTGTTTTCAACTCAATTCAACAGAGACTTGTCCAACTACATGGATCCTGTTGAGAGCCATAACGTCTATTAAACACGTGCTACCATGTCTTTCCTTTCATTACCTCATCCACTTTAACGATCTTTCCTTTGGCATTTCTCTCAACTTGGACCATGTCAAGTTGAAAAACAGGGAGGATGCCAGTAAACAGGTGGCAGCTCATATAGAAAAAGTTATACGTGGGTTCAATTTAAGTTTTTCGCTTAGCTGTTATGTGAGTCTAGAAATGAATCAAGGGCTTTTTGGTGAATCTCTGGATTTCGTTTTTAGGGAGGAAGGGTGCATGTGCTGTTTTATTATATATATTTAGTTAATTATTTTCAGTTGATAGGATAGCTGCTAAATATACTTGTCATGGGCTTTAGCTGTCCTCTGTTTATTATCTTCTTGTTTCTTTACTTTTTTGGTTCACATGCTTCTATACTGTTCTAAGACATCCAATCTTGAATGTGGGGTTTCTCATTTGCATGGTTCATAATGTCAGTCTTTCAGTAGTTTCTTTTTACATGTTAGACAGGTTTTATCAGAATTGGATGCTCTAAATTGAACAATTACCATGCAATTATTAGTTAGCATGACTTGCAGGTTCTGACATTGCTTATGTTTGTTAACTAATCTACAGGACTGTTTCAATAGGCTCACAAATTTATTTCATTGGCAACAATGTGATACGAACATTACAGATTTCATGGCACCCTTACAGTGACACCCATGTGGGAATCCTCTCTTCCGATTCTGTTTTCAGGTATCACATTCCTCGTTGACAATTGTTTGGGTGGTGTTGACCTAGGGTGAGATTTCATGGCACCCTTATAGTCACAACTTTAAATTTTGTAGAGCCTGTTTTGATGTACAAATCATTGTTCCCCCATCCTTTTATACTGTTTTGCTTGAATTCTATTTTACCTTCTTATCAAGTTAAACCTTTCAAGTAATTGTTCTGAAAAAAAGGTATATGTTGATTTCAACTTCAACTTCAATTATTTATTTGAATGATTTCAAATGCTAGTGTTCATTTGGCAACTTGGCTTTTTTGGTGGCTTTTTGGCTTTTTATTGGAATGGTTTTTTTAGTTATATAGATTGTTGTGAGAAAAAAAATGATTGATTGATGTGTATGATGTGACATTTTGACCTTTCTAGCCAAAAAGATAGCTGCCAAATGGGGCCTAATAGTTTGTGCTAATTTTCATGTCATTCAATTTTTAAGATTGATGTTCAACTAGTGTTGAAGGCTAACTTGAAAACTAACATTGATGTTTTTCACAAGTGTTGGAAGGCTATAGAAGCTCACATTCACTCGCAAAAGGCCGTTGAACACTTCATTTTTAGAGTGTTTATGAAGTGTATAAACACTTGCTCAACTTTAAGGAATTCGAAATGTGGTCATTTAATAGTTTTGGATTTCATAACAAGCTAAAGTTGGCTAGCTAAATTTTTCGAGTTAGTTGGCCAAGCCAATTAGGCTTGTATTTTGAAATCCAGTTTGGTCGGCCACGGCTTAGGCCTTGGTTGGCGAACCTATGCATTGAATATAGACACTCTTTACTTTTGTTAGCCAACTTGTATGGTTTGGCTGACCATGTAATTTAAGAGAGTACAAAGCTTGAGTAATGATTATGATATTATCCTTTTTTATATTAATCAATCAACTGCTACAAAAGGAAGCTCCAAGGCACTGATTAAGGAATCACTTTTTATATTGATTGATTGATTGATTGATTGACTGATTAAGGAATCACAATCAATCAATCAATCACAATCTAATCTAAACATGGAAATAAGGAAATATTCTAACACTCTCCCTCAAGCTGGTGCGAAGATATCTCGCATGCTCAGCTTGCTTAGAATATCATGAAATGGTTTACTCCCAACTTCCTTGATGAGGATGTCTGCAAGTTGTTTGTCTGACTTCACAAAAGGAGTACATATCATGCCGCTAGTAAGTTTCTCTTTAACGAAGTGGTGAACAATACATGTTTTGTCCTGTCATGTTGAACAAGATTGTGAGCTCTGTCATGTTGCACAGGATCGTGAGCTATGTTGATGGCAACCTTATTATCACAATATAGCCGCACAGAGTTTGTCTGGCCTAGCCCCAAATCACTTAACAACAGTTTGATCTACAAGAGTACTCCTCCAAGTAACAAGATGGCACACATACCTTGTGTCATAGCTCTAAACTCAACTTCTGCACTAGATCTAGCCACCACATTATGTTTCTTACTCCTTCAAGTAACAAGATTGCCGCCCACAAAGGTACAATATCCTGATGTAGATCTCTTATCAGTTATTGACCCTGTCCAATCAACATCTGTATAGGCTTTCACTCTGAAGTGATCATGTTTGGAAAAGTTGAGGCTCTTTCCAAGAGAAGATTTCAAGTATCTTAGAATTCTTATAACAACCTTTAAGTGAATTTGACGAGGAGCATGCATAAACTGGCTAACCATACTGACAGCAATAGCAATATCAGGACGAGAGTGAGATAAGTAAATGAGCTTACCCACTAGTTGCTGATAACTCCCCCTGTCAACAGCTGCTCCTCCTCCTTCATCATTACCAAGTTTCTGATTAGGTTCCAGTGGGGTATCACATGCCTTACATTCAAACATTCTTGTTTCCTTCAAAAGGTTAAGAACATATTTCCTTTGTGAGATGAAAATCCCATCCTTGGAGCGAGCAACTTCGATTCTCAGAAAATATTTCAAGTTCTCCAAGTCTTTGATTTCAAACTCACAAGTTAAATATTTCTTCAACAGGGTTATTTCCTCACTATCATCGCTTGTAAGCACTATGTCATTCACATAAACAATGAGAGCTGTAGTCTTACCACGTGAGGAATGTTTCATAAACAAAATGTGATTTGCCTGACTCTGTTTGAAACCATATTTACGTGTAGCTTGAGTGAATCTCTCAAACCAAGTCTTTGGAGACTGTTTGAGACTATATAACGATTTCCGAAGCCTGCATACTTTACGCTCTGTCTGATGATCCTCAAAACCAAGAGGAATGTCTATATATACCTCTTCTTCTAGATCAATGGAATCATCTGCTTCACAGTACACCCATTTGCATTCCACCGGTCGTTTGCCTTTAGGTAACTTAGTTAATTCCCAAGTGCCATTCTTACGAAGTGCTTTCATTTTCTCAATCATGGCATGTTTCCATTCAGAGGTAGCGAGAGCATCCTGAAAATGGTTAGGAATACTAACAGAGGAAATGTTTGACACAAAGGTTCTATAAGAGGAAGACAAATGAGAGTAGGACACAAAGTTTGAGATAGGATGTTGAGTATAAGATTTCACATCCTTTCTCTTGGCAATAGGAATATCAAGATCAGGAGTGTCAGGAATAGCAATATCAATAGACTCAAGAGAAGCAAGAGGTTCAAAGTTACTTGGACTCTTATCAGAAGCAGGAGATTGCAGTGGGTGAGCAGAAGTGGTCTCTTGTATCCAAGTAACTTTCTGTTTGTCTTTGTCCCTAGTATAAACTTGCCCTACCCTGTCGTTGGTGGCGTTGGATTCTATAGTCCTAGTAATAGGTGGTGCAAGAGCAACCGGTTCTACCATAGAAGCAATAGGGACAACATGAATCTCTTCACACTAAGGCTTCCCTTGAAGGGACGACTGTGGCACCGGAGAAGACAAGAAGTAGGATTGAGACTCAAAGAAGGTGACATTCATGGACACAAACCACTTATGAGGAGGGTGATAACAGTTATACCCGTTTTGAGTAGGCGAGTATCTGAGGAAAACACATTTGAAAGAACGAGGGTCAAATTACCACGAGTAGGAGAATGATTGCGACAAAACAGACACAACCAAATACTTTAGGGAGAATGGAAAACAAAGACTTTGAACTGAGAAGGACTTGAAGTGAAGCTTGTTTTTGCAAAACCTGGGTAGGAAGACAATTAATGAGATAGACTGCGGTGAGAACAGCCTCTCCTCAGTAGGACCGAGGCTTACTCATAGAAAAACACATCCAGCGAACCATATCAAGAAGATGACGATTCTTATGTTCTGCAACCCCATTTTGTTGAGGGGTATTAGTGCAAGATGTTTAATGTATAATGCCATGAGTGAAAAATAGCTCTCTAACTCCGAGTCGATGTATTCACCTTTATTATTAGAACGTAAGATTTTGACAATTGCCCCAAACTGAGTACAAATCATTTTATGAAAATTTTGAAATACAGAGAAAACCTTACTTTTTTCTTTTATATGATACACCCAAGCAGTATGAGAAAAATCATTGATAAAAGTAACAAATCATCTATGGCCTTTTAAAGATATAACACGAGATGAACCCCACACATCAGAATGTATTAAAAAAAAAGAGCTAAACTTTTATTAAGACTTGGAGCAAAAGAAGCGGTGTTGTTTGCCAAGTTGACAAGGCTCATAAAGAAACTCAGACACATTATTGTTTGTAAAAACAGATGGAAATAAATGCCTAAGTAAATGAAAAAAAGAATGTTCAAGATGCCCATGCCACAGCCTTAAATCCTCCTTGGTGGTTGGGAACTGGATGGAATGATGAGCAAGTTTGTTCGGCTAATCCAAGAAATAGAGACCATTTTTTGCACTACAACTGCCAATCGTCCTCCTCGTGACAAGGTCCTGAACAGGACAATGATCAGGAAAAAATATCATACTACAGTTCAAATCCTTAGTAATACGACTCAAGGATAGAAGATTAACAGAAAAATTGAGAATGTGGAGCACTGAAGACAGGTAAGGTAGGGGTAACATGAATTAAACATTTCCTAGAGATAGAAGAAACAGGAGCATCTGCAATCCTAACTTTGTCTTGACCTGAAGACGGCATACATGTTGAGAAAAGGTCAGAAGACCCCAGTCATATGATCTAAGGCACCAGAATCAATAATCTTTGGCAAAAACTTATAGGAAAGAAAAGCACTAGGAGAAGAGGTCATGTTACTTGAGCACGCAAACAACGAGGAAGATGCACCGGGAGCAATAGAAGATCGGCGAGTCAGCAAATGATGCAGAACATCCTCATTCAAGAGAAGTCATACTAGATAAACTATCAGAAGTCAGACCAACTGAGGTAGATGTAGAATCAAGATTGTCAACGGCACTAGACTAATGGACCCGTGGATTTGAGCTATGTCCTCTAGACTAGCCTGATTGACCGCCTCTAGTACTAGACCGATCACCCCAACTCCTTGATGGAGCCCCATGAAGCTTCCAACATGTCTCACTAGTATGCCGCAGCTTGTGGCAGTAATCGCAGAACATAGTTTGATCATCATATCAGGAATGTTGGAAACTGATGTCAATCGTGTCTGAGTTACCTTCTTTCTTTAGCCACTGCCAGTTCTTTGGCATTAATGTGAGCTTATCTAATTATATTGCATTATGGGTCATCTTGTATGCGATTGATAGTTATAATTCTGAAGCATATGATTTTTTCTTACATGTGGGAATCTTTGCTTGGTGATACAATTTTTCCCTATTTTCATGGCAGTTTATTTTTGTTGTTTTCTTGGAGATGCCAAATCTGAATCTTCTTTTAATATTGGATGAAATAACCAAATATTCATAAATGATGCCATTCCTTTTGAGTTTTGACTAATGAGGGCCATCTTTTGCACAGACTTTTTGATTTGTCTTCAGCTCTTGGGCAACCCGAGCAGGAATATTATTTACAGCCTGTGGAACCAGGGAGATGCAGGAATGCTGCATCAATCTGCCCTGTTGATTTTTCTTTTGGAGGTGACCATTTATGGGACAGATTTAGTGTAAGTTCAGTTGAATCTTGTGATGTTGCTTGATTTTTCTATATATTCTTGGTGAGGCCTATTCATTGGAGCTATCATGCTTCTGAAGATGAATGGAAAGGCCTGAAGTAATGGGTCAATATAGTTTTAAGCTAGATGCTCTTTGAAGTTGAATAACTCCATGAGTTTAACTGAGAAAATACAAAAAATGAGAAGTAAAGATATAAGGTGTCCTGTTGTGGTTTCTATCGGATTCACAGTTGCTCTGTAATGGCTTGCTTTTATGAATGAATCTACTTTTTATTTTTTATTTTTTATTTTTTATACAAATGTTGTGTAGTGAAAAAGCATGAATTATGTTTTCTTCTTGAGCATATTTTTATCTCATTACTGATACTTATGGTTCTTTTGGTGCTCCCTTATTTTATTGAAGATGGACTTATTTTCAGACTTCAATGAATGCGGTTGTATAATATTTAGAGTAAAATACAAATACCTCCCTCGATGTTTCAGTTGAATACAAATTCCTCCCTCTGGTTTTAGAAATTACAGATTCCCCCTTATCAATTATGACACTAACAGATAAAATTAAGTTACTAAATTACCCTCGTCTCTCTTATAAAAAATATATTAAAAAAAAAAAGATTTCTCTCTCTCCTCTCTCCCCCTTTGCCCCCATTCTCTTTCTACTTCACCAACACCACCCACCATTGATGCCGCAAGCTCCCACCATCTCTTATGATCATCTGCTGCAAGAAAAAAACTAAAGAATTCCTTACCCTTTGTATCAATGCTTTTTCAACAAAACAAGGCTTCCCATTTAGACATTAAAAGCTTCACCGCCTGCCTTTAATTTTAACATGCTTTTGCTTCAATCCTATTGTATGGGTAATTAGTGGAATTTTTTATTTTTTATTTTTATTAATAAAGGCAGCCAAACAATAGAATTGCCATTGTTAGGAACCTTTAATAAAGGCAGTGGAAAAATTTTCAGGAATTCATTGATCTCTCTCTTCTTCACCACACTCACGACAGCCAGGCATCACCAATTGCCAATCATCTTTACCACTCTCCCATCTCTCTACTTTAGCCACCTCCAGTCTCTCGGAACCAAGCACCATCCTCAACCTCCATTCTCCCACCCTCATCCGGCCACCCCATCACCTCCCCCGACTCCCCCAAATTCTCAACTACTATCCCAGCCCCCTTCTCACCCCTCCTCTATCATTGTCCCTGCCCACTTTCCATCCCTCCACCACCACTTTATCACCTCCTCCTTCCTTTATCAAATCCTACCCAAATCAGTCATATCCATGGTTGATTGATGAAGTTGAAATTGAAGAGATGACCATGGTGGCTATTGGGTGTTCAGTCTAGGAGGAGGGTGGCAAAGTGGAGAAGAGGGTGTAATTTAAGATAATACAAAGCTTGGGTGATGATTATGATATCATCACCTTTTTATAATAATCAATCAACTGTTTCAAAAGGAAGCCCTAAGGCATTGATTAAGGAATCATTTTTTATTTTGCTTGATTGATTGACTGACTGATTAAGGAATCACAATCAATCAATTAATCAATCAGTCAATGAATCAAAATCTAATCTAAATAAGGAAATAAGAAAATATTCTAACACTCTCCTTCAAGTTGGTGCGAAGATATCTCGCATGCCTAGCTTGCTTAGAATGTTATGAAATGGTTTACTACCAACTCCTTTGGTGAGGATGTTTGCAAGTTGTTTGCCTGACTTCACAAAAGGAGTACATATCATGCTGCCGGTGAGTTTTTCCTTGATGGAGTGGCGATTAATCTTAACATACTTTGTCCTATCATGTTGAACATGATTGTGAGCTATGTTGATGGCAGCCTTATTATCACAATATAATCGTATAGAGTCTGTCTGGCCTATCCCCAGATCACTTAACAATAGTTTGATCTACAAGTGTTCACACACACCTTGTGCCATAGCTCTAAACTCAACTTCTGCACTCGATCTAGCCATCACATTATGTTTCTTACTCCTCCATGTAACAAGATTGCCGCTCACAAAGGTACAATATCCTGATGTAGATCTCTTATCAGTTATTGACCCTGTCTAATCAGCATCTGTATAGGCTTTCACTCTAAGGTGATCATGTCTGGAAAAGTAAAGGCTCTTTCTAGGAGAAGATTTCAAGTACCTTAGAATTCTCATAACAGCCTAAGTGAATTTGATGAGGAGAATGCATAAACTAGCTAACCATATTGATAGTAATAGCAATATCAAGACGAGAGTGAGATAAGTAAATGAGCTTACCCACTAGTCATTGATAACTCCCCTAATCAAAAGATGCTCCTCCTCCATCATCACCAAGTTTCTGATTAGGTTCCAGTGGGGTATCACGGGCCTTACATCCAAGCATCCCTGTTTCCTTCAAAAGGTCAAGAACGTGTTTCTTTTGTGAGATGAAAATCCCATCCTTGAAGCGAGCAACTTTGATTCCCAGAAAATACTTCATGTTTCCCAAGTCTTTGATTTCAAATGCACTAGCTAAATATTTCTTCAACATGGGTATTTCCTCACCATCATCGCATGTAAGTACTATGTCATTCACATAAACAATGAGAGCTATAGTCTTATCACGTGAGGGATGTTTCATAAAGAAAGTGTGATTTGTCTTACTTTGTTTGAAACCATATTTAAGCATAGCTTGAGTGAATCTCTCAAACCAAGCCCTTGAAGACTTTTTGAGACCATATAACGATTTCCGAAGCCTGCATACTTTACCCTCTGTCTAATGATCCTTAAAACCAGGAGGAATGTCCATATATACCTCTTATTCTGGATCACCATGTAAGAAAGCATTCATTACATCAAATTGATGAAGTGGGCAATCTAAATTAGCTGCTAGAGAGACAAGTATTCTGATTGAATTCATTTTAGCCACTGGTGCAAAAGTCTCATGATAGTTTACTCCATAAGTCTAAGTGAAGCCTTTTGCCACAAGTCGAGCCTTGTAATGCTCAATGGAACCATCTGCTTTGTGTTTCACAATATACATCCATTTGCATCCTATTGGTTGTTTGCCCTTAAGTAACTCAGTTAATTCCAAAGTGCCATTCTTACGAAGTGCTTTCATTTCCTCAATCATGGTATGTTTCCATTCAGAGGTAGTGAGGGCATCTTGAAAATTGTTAGGAATATTAACAGAGGAAATGTGTGGCATAAAGGCTCTATAAGAGGAAGACAAATGAGAGTAGGATACAAAGTTTCAAATAGGATGTTGAGTACAAGATTTTGATAATTTTAGAGAATTCCAAGCTAAGGGAATGATTGTGATATCATCCTCTTTTTATATTAATAAAGATTAATAATTAGAAGTGCCCTAAGGTTTAGAACTTAGTAGCAGGAATCGTTTCAGATGGCGACGACTCTGAGGAAAAAGCGCGATTTTGCGCTTCTGAGGAAGAATCGCAGTAGAATCGCGAATCTGAGGAGAGGGAAACGCGAATCTGATGCGAGAAGGGAGCACTATTGAGAGAGCAAGGAGAGTACCTGATCCCTGGCTTTGATCCTCTATTCGACGACTTCGATCTTGCCGTTTGACTTCCCCGTCGAAGCCCTAGTCTTCGTCCCTCTCTTCGAAGCCCTAGGTCTTCGTCTCTCTCTCTCTCTCTTCTCTCACCCTCGATCTCCTCTTCATCTCTGCTTCTCTCTTTCTTCATCTCTATTGCGCCTCTTGCTTCTCCCTCTCTCGATCTATTATGTTCTCTCTCTCTCACTTTCTCTTTCCCTCTCCGCTTTCATTGTTCTATAAAAATATAATTTATCATATAATATATATATATATATATATAAAATAATTTATAAATTATAAATTATAATATAATTTATCATAAACAATATAATTTTTATTTGTAAAATAAAAAATTATTTATTTTATCATATATAATATAATTTTTATTTATTATTTATTTTTTTAACAATTATTTCTTAACTTTTTAACATATAATAAATCATCTAATTGTTTAAAAGAAATCTATTTAAATCATATATAATAAAAAAATCTTAAAAAGTTTATAAAATAAAACATCTAATTTTTATTTATTATTTATTTTAACATAATTTATCATTCATTATAATAAATAAAATATAATTAATAAAAATAATACATAAGCGCTCCTAATTTACGACTCCTCTAAATGGCCACGTTTCCCCGCTCCCGCTCCCGCTTCGTGCAACTAAGGTTTAGAATAATTATAATTGAATAAAAACTCAACTTACTATTCTAACACTCCCCCCAAGCTGGTGCGAAGATATCTCTCATACCCAGCTTACCCAGGATGTCATGCAATGGCTTTCTCCCAACTCCCTTGATGAGGATGTCAGCGAGTTGTTCACCAGACTGTATAAATGGAGTACATATTGTGCCACTAGTGAGTTTCCCCTTAATGAAGTGGTGATCAATCTCAACATGCTTTGTCTTGTTGTGTTGAACCAAATTGTGAGCGATGTTGATGGCCGCCTTATTATCGCAGTATAACCGCATGGAGTCCGTCTTATCAATACCTAAATCACCTAACAATAACTTGATCCACAAGAGCTCACACACTCCTTGTGCCATAGCTCTAAACTCAGTTTCTGCACTTGACCTGGCAACCACATTTTGTTTCTTATTCCTCCGAGTAACTAGGTTGCCTCCAACAAGGGTGCAATACCCTGAAGTCGATTTCCTATCAGTTATTGATCCAGCCTAGTCGGCATCTGTATAGGCTTCCATACAAAGATGATCATGCTTTGAGGCAACCACATTCTATTTCTTATTCCTCCAAGTAACTAGGTTGCCTCTAGCAAATGTGCAATACCCTGAAGTCAATCTCCTATCAGTTACTGATCTAGTCTAGTCGGCATCTATATAGGCTTCTATACGAAGATGATCATGCTTTGAAAAATAAAGACCCTTACCAGGAGCAGACTTCAAGTACCACAAAATTCTTATGACAGCCTCGAAGTGAATCTGATGAGGAGCATGCATAAACTGGCCAACCACATTGACAGCAATAGCAATAT
Source organism: Camellia sinensis (assembly GCF_055761805.1). NCBI lineage: Eukaryota > Viridiplantae > Streptophyta > Magnoliopsida > Ericales > Theaceae > Camellia > Camellia sinensis. Next base: position 53,081,021 of record NC_138968.1, read on the forward strand.
TAGGACGGGAGTGAGATAGGTATATAAGCTTATCCACTAAACGCTGATAGCACTCCCTATTAACAACTACTCCTCCTTCATCATCCCCAAGTTTTGGATTGGGTTCCAATGGAGTGTCACAGGCCTTGGAATCAAGCATCCCAGTTTCCTTCAATAGGTCAAGCACATACTTCCGCTGTGAGATAAATATCCCATCCTTAGAGCGAGCAACTTCAATTCCCAGAAAAAACTTCAAGCTCTCGAAGTTTTTGATTTCAAACTCGCTAAATATTTCTTTAGCAAAGGTATTTCCTCACTATCATCAGCTGTAAGAACTATGTCATCCACATAAACAATGAGCGCTGTAGTCTTACCATGTAAGGAATGTTTCACAAACAAGGTGTGATATGCTTGACTCTGTTTGAAGTCATATTTAAGCATAGCCTAAGTGAATCTCTCAAACCAAGCCCTTCGAGACTATTTGAGACCATATAATGACTTCCTAAGCTGACATATTTTACCCTCTGTTTGATGATCCTCAAAATCAGGAGGAATGTCCATATATACCTCTTCTTTGAGGTCACCATGGAGAAAGGCATTTTTTACATCAAACTGATGAAGTGGCCAATTTAGAATAGCTGCTAGAGAGAGAAGTATTCTGACTGAATTCATCTTAGCCACAGGTGCAAAGGTCTCTTGATTCGCCATATGTCTGAGTGAATCCTTTCGCCACAAGTCTAGCCTTGTAACGCTCAATAGAACCATCCGCTTTGTGTTTCACAGTATACACCCATTTGCATTCCACAGGTCGTTTGCCCTTAGGTAACTCAGACAATTTCCAAGTGCCATTCTTCCTAAGTGCTTTCATTTCCTTAATCATGGCAAGTTTCCACTCAGAGATAGCAAGTGCATCCTGGAAATGGTTAGGAATGTTAATAAATGAAATATTTGACACAAAAGCTCTATATGAGTATGACAAATGAGAGTAGGATACAAAATTTGAGATAGGATGTTGAGTACAAGATTTCACACCCTTTCGCTTGGCAATAGGAACATCAAGATCAATAGGAGTATCAAGATCAGTGGACTGAAGAGATTCAAAGTTACCTGGACTCTCATCGGAAGCAGGAGATGGCAGTGGGTGAGCAGAAGTGGTCTCTTGTGTCCAGTTAACTTTCTGCCTATCTTTGTCCCTGACATAAACTTACCCTTCCCGATCCTTGGTGACATTGGGTTCTGTAGCCTGTAGTCCCAGGAAGAGATGGTGGGACAAGAACAACTAGTTCCACCATAGGAATCATAGGAATCACTTCTTCCACCAAAGGAATTACAGGAATCACTTCACACTAAGGGCCCTCCCTTGAAGGGAGGACCGTGACATCGGAGATGACAAGAAATTGGACTGGAACTCAAAAAAAGTGACATCTATGGACACAAATTACTTATGAGAGGGTGGGTGATAACACTTAGACCCCTTTTGAGTAGGAGAGTACCCAAGGAAAATACATTTGAGGGAGCGATGATCCAATTTACCACGAGTTGGAGAGTGATTGTGGACAAAACAGACACAGCGAAATATTTTTAGAGGAATAGAAAACAAGGATTCGGAACCTAGGAGGACTTCAAGGGAAGCTTGTTTTTGCAAGACTTGGGTAGGAAGACGATTAATAAGATTGGCGTCTTTCAGGAGATACACGCAAGTAGTACGAGAAAAATCATCAATAAATGTAACAAACCATCGATGACCTTTCACAGACATAACACGAGATGGACCCTAGACATTAGAATGTATTAATGAAAAAGGAACTAAACTTTTATTAAAACTAGGAGCAAAAGAAGCTCTTTGTTGTTTTCCAAGTTGACAAGACTCACAAAGAAATTCAGACACATTATTGTTTGCAAAAACATATGAAAATAAAAGCTGAAGTAAATAAAAAGAAGGATGTCCAAGACGCTAATGCCACAACCATAGATCATCTTTGGTGGTAGGACTCGTGGTGGAAGAATGAGCAAGCTGGTCCATTTGATTCAGGAAGTATATGAAGCTTGGGTAACCAGCTTAGGGTATGATGAGATATCACCCCTTATTTATAAATGAAGATTTAGGGTTTACAAAGAAGACAATTACAAGATGATCCCTGAGTGCGTAAAAATGATTACAGATCTTAGAGACTTTCGGCTAATATAATATGCTAAGTGCCTTTCGGTGATTATAATATGTCAACACTCCCCCTCAAGCTGGTGCGAAGATATCTTTCATGCCCAGCTTGCCTAATATGTCATGAAACGGTTTATTCCCAATTCCCTTGGTGAGAATGTCAGCAAGTTGTTCACCAGACTGAACAAAAGGAGTACAAATGGTACCACTAGTGAGTTTCTCCTTAATGAAGTGGCGATCAATCTCAACATGTTTTGTCCTGTCATGTTGAACGGGATTGTGAGCAATGTTGATGGCGGCCTTATTATCACAGTATAACCGCATGGAGTCCGTCTGAGCAATACCTAGATCACTCAACAATAATTTGATCCATAAAAGTTCACACACACCTTGTGCCATAGCTCTAAACTCAGCTTCTGCACTTGACCTGGCAACCACATTCTGTTTCTTACTCCTCCAAGTAACTAGGTTGCCGCCGACAAATGTGCAATACCCTGAAGTTGATCTCCTATCAGTTACTGACCCAGCCCAGTCAGCATCTGTATAGGCTTCTACACGAAGATGATCATACTTTGAAAAATACAGACCCTTACCAGGAGCAGACTTCAAATACCTCAAGATTCTCATGACAGCCTCAAAGTGAATCTGATGAGGAGCATGCATAAACTGACTAACTACACTGACAGCAACAGCAATATCAGGACGTGAGTGAGATAGGTAAATGAGCTTACCCACTAAACGTTGATAGCTCCCCCTATCCACAATTTCTCCTCCTTCATCATCCCCCAATTTCTGATTGCGTTCCAGTGGGGTGGCACATGCCTTGCAGCCAAGCATCCCAGTTTCCTTCAACAGGTCAAGCACATATTTTCTCTGTGAGATAAATATCCCATCCTTAGAGCGAGCAACTTCAATTCCCAGAAAATACTTAAAGCTTCCCAAGTCTTTGATTTCAAACTCTTTGGCTAAATATTTCTTCAACAGAGGTATTTCCCCACTATCATTGCCTGTAAGAACTATGTCATCTACATAAACAATAAGTGCTGTAGTCTTACCGCATGAGGAATGTTTCACAAATAATGTGTGATCTGCCTGACTTTGTTTGAAGCCATATTTAATCATAGCCTGAGTGAATCTCTCAAACCAAGCCCTTGGAGACTGTTTGAGACCATATAAAGACTTCCGAAGTTTGCATACTTTCCCTTCTGTTTGATGATTCTCAAAACCCGGAGGAATGTCCATATATACTTCTTCTTCGAGGTCACCATGGAGAAAAGCATTCTTGACATCAAACTGATAAAGCGGCCAATCTAGATTAGCTGCTAGAGAAAGAAGTATTCTGACTGAATTCATTTTAGCCACGGGTGCGAAGGTCTCCTGATAATCAATGCCATATGTCTGAGTGAACCCTTTTGCCACAAGTCTTGCCTTGTAACGCTCAATAGACCCATCTGCTTTGTGTTTCACAGTATATACCCATTTACAGCCCACAGGTCGTTTGCCCGTAGGTAACTCGGTCAATTCCCAAGTGCCATTCTTCCTAAGTGCTTTCATTTCCTCAATCATGGCTAGTTTCCACTCAGAGATAGCAAGAGCATCCTGAAAATGGTTAGGAATGCTAACAGAGGAAATATTGGACACAAATGCTCTATATGAGGATGACAAATGAGAGTATGATACAAACTGTGAGATAGGATGTTGAGTACAAGATCTCACACCCTTTCTTTTGGCAATAGGAACATCAAGATCAATGGACTCACGAGATTCAAAATTACCTAGACTCTCATCAGAAGCAGGAGATGACAGTGGAGTAGCAGAAACGGTCCCGTGTATCCAGTTCACTTGTTTTCTGTCGATGTCCCGGATATAAACATGTCCATCCTTATTCTTGGTGACAGTGGGTTCTATAGTTCCAGGTAGTGCAAGAACAACTGGTTCTATCATAGGAGGCACAGGACTCACTTCTACCATAGGAGGCATAGGACTCACTTCATACCAAGGCTCCCCCGGAAGTGAGGTCGGGGACACCGGAGAGGACAAAAAATAGGACTGGGACTCAAAGAAAGTGACATCCATGGACACAAACCACTTACGAGAAGAAGGGTGGTAACATTTATACCCCTTTTGAGTAGGAGAATAACCAAGGAAAACACACTTGAGGGAGCGAGGGTCCAACTTACCACGAGAGGGAGAGTGATTATGGACAAAACAGACACAACCAAATATTTTGGGAGGAATAGAAAACAAGGACGGAGAACCGAGGAGGACGTGAAGCGGAGCCTGTTTGTCCAAAACCTGGGTAGGGAGACGATTAATAAGATAGGCAGCGGTGAGAACGGCGTCGCCCCAATAGGGTCGAGGTACGTTCATAAAAAAACACATGCACCGAGCCATGTCAAGAAGATGCCGATTCTTGCGTTCGGCCACCCCATTTTGTTGAGGGGTATTGGTACAAGAGGTCTGATGGATAATGCCATGAGTAGAGAAATATTGTCCTAACCCAGAATCTATGTATTCCCCGCCATTATCAGAACGAAATATTTTGATAGTGGCCCCAAACTGAGTACAAATCATCTTATGAAAAGTGCGAAACACAGAGAAAACTTCACTTTATCTTTCATGAGATATACCCAAGTAGTACGAGAAAAATCATCAATAAATGTAACAAACCAGCGATGACCTTTCACAGACAGAACACGAGAGGGACCCCAAACATCAGAGTGTATTAATGAAAAAGGAACTAAGCTTTTATTCAAACTGGGAGCAAAAGAAGCTCGATGTTGTTTTCCAAGTTGACAAGACTCACAAAGAAAGTCAGACACATGATGATTTGCGAAACTAGAAGGAAATAAATGCTTAAGTAAATGAAATGAGGGATGCCCAAGACGTCGATGCCACAGCCATACATCAGCGGGGGTAGGAGAAGACGGGGTGGAAGAATAAGCAAGTTTGTCCGGTTGATCTAGGAAGTAGAGACCATTTTCTGCACTACCACTGCCAATCGTCCTCCCCGTGACAAGGTCTTGAAAAAGACAATGATCAGGAAAAAATGTCACACAACAATTCAAATCCTGGGTAAGACGACTTAAGGATAACAGATTAACAGAAAACTTGGGAACATGGAGAACAGAAGATAGATGCATGGTAGGAGTGACTTGGACTAAACCTTTTCCAGAAATAGAAGAAACAGTTCCATCGGCAATCCTAACTTTGTCCTGACCTGAAGAGGGCTTATAGGCAGAGAAAAGATCAGAGGAGCCAGACATATGATCTGAGGCACCAGAATCAATAATCCAAGGCAAAGATGTATGACACAGGAAAGCACAAGGAGAAGGTACTAAGTTACCTGAGCGGGCAAAGGACGAGGAAGCGGTACTGAGAGCAGTAGAAGATCGGCGGTCCAACAATTGGCGCAAAGCATCCTCCAGCTCAGTATCAGAAGCTTGGGTAGCAGAAGTGGAATTAGAATCAAGGGTATCAACGGCACTCGACTGATGAGCCCGGGAATAGGAATCACGTCCTCGAGAGTGGCCTGACCGACCTCCTCGAGAACCCGACCGATCACTTCGACCCCCAGATGGAGTCCCATGAAGCTTCCAACATGTCTCACGAGTATGCCGCGGCTTTTTGCAATAATCACAGAATACAGACTCCTTAGCAGCAGACGGAGGAGGCAGGCTGAGGCTATCTCGAGGAGTAGACAGTAATGCGGAACGGTCAGTAGAGACAGGGGACATCATAGCAGACCGACGACTCTCCTCATTTTGGACATAGGCAAATGCCTCTTGCAGTGAAGGAAGAGTGTCCATACTCAGAACTCGACCCCTAACTGGATCATACTCCATATTTAGGCCAGCCAAAAATTTAAAGACCCGTTCCCGTGCGATGAACTTCTTGTACCCGATAGAATCAGTAGGGCAAACGGGCTTATAGTCTTCCAGGTGGTCAAGGCGTTTCCAGCCGTTGGTGAGGAAAGTGAAGTACTGAAGAACAGTCTGCTCCCCCTGAAGTGTGCTCTCAATAGAGCGACGCAACTCAAATGCCTGTGAAAAATTTCCTTTGCGGGAATAGGTAACAGCCACAGCCTCCCAAATGTCCTGGGCAGTCTCCATAGACAAGTAGCCCTCACCAAGTTCTGGAACCATCGAATGGATAAGCCAACTCATAATCAAAGAGTTGTTAATCTCCCATTGGTCATAACCTGAGTCAGTGGTACTAGGTGCCTGTATCCTGCCATCAACATACCCCATCTTCCCTCTGCTCTTTAAAAACAAAGTCAAACTTTGAGACCATGCTAGGTAGTTCTGACCATTAAATAGAGAGGTGGTGATTTTCAGACTAGGGTTGGGGTTCTCAATCATGGTAGTAGGTAGAATGAGACTCTCACTTTTTGGTGTTTGAGACGAAGAGGACACACTAGTGGAATCTGTCATGGATACAATACTACCAAACCCGCAACAAATTAGTGGAAATCACAAACCCGGAAGGTGGTAGTGAGATAACAGGCACAATGATCACTATAAAGACATAAAAAATACAAAATTAAGAAACCATTTTTTTTTTCTGTTTGTTGTTTTTTTTTTTTTTTTTTTTTTTTGTTTTTTTCTTTTTTTTGTTTTTGTTTTTGTTTTTGTTTTTGTTTTTGTTTTTGTTTTTTTTTTATATTTTATTTTATTTTATTTTATTTTATTTTATTTTTTATTTTTTATTTTTTTTATTTTTTTTTTTATATATGTTGAGTTATTTATATATACATGTATTTATATATAAATATATATATCAGACTATAGTTATATATATATATCAGGATATATATATATATATATATTATATGTACCTAGATCAGAGGACAACGAGGACGAGGGCGAGGACGACAAGGACGAGGGCTGAGACGAGCGACGAACTGCGGGAGAAGATCGACGAGCGACGAACTGCGATGAAGATCGACGAACTGCGATTGATGAAGACGAGCGACGAACTGCGGGATGAACTGCGATTGATGAGCGACGAACTGCGGGATGATGATGATGGCAGAGACGAAGACGAAGCGGAATGATGATGATGGCAGAAGATCGATTCAGCAGATGATCCAACTAGGTATGCTTTGAACCCTAGCCCTGGAGGTGATGCTCTGATACCATGAAGCTTGGGTAACCAGCTTAGGGTATGATGAGATATCACCCCTTATTTATAAATGAAGATTTAGGGTTTACAAAGAAGACAATTACAAGATGATCCCTGAGTGCGTAAAAATGATTACAGATCTTAGAGACTTTCGGCTAATATAATATGCTAAGTGCCTTTCGGTGATTATAATATGTCAACAGTATACTATTGCCAATCGTCCTCGTGACAAGGTCCTAGAAAAGACAATGATCAGGAAAAAAAGTCACTCTACAATTCAAATCCTTTGTAATACGACTCAAGGATAATAGGTTAACAGAAAAATTGAGAACATGGAGAACAAAAGATAGAGGTATGGTGGGAGTGAGATGGACTAAACTTTTCCCAGAAATAGAAGAAACATCACTATCTGCAATCCTAACTTTGTCTTGACCCGAAGAGGGCTTATCGGCAGAGAAAAGGTCAGAGGATCCAGACATATGATCTGAGGCACTAGAATCAATGATCCAAGGCAAGGACTTATGAAAAAGAAAAACACGAGGAGAAGAGGCTAAGTTACTTGAGAGGGCAAACGCCGAAGAATATGTACTGAGGGCAGTAGACGACTGGCGGTCCAGCAAGTGATGCAGAACATCCTCAAGCTCATGAGTAGTCATGCCAGAGAGACCATCAGAAGCCTGGCCAACAGAAGTGGAAGTAGAATCAAGTGTATCAACAACACTAGACTGATGAGCCCGTGGATGAGGGCCACGTCCTCGAGACTTGCCTGACTGACCTCCTCTAGAACTAGACTAATCACCTCGACCCCCAGATGGAGGCCCATGAAGCTTCAAACACATCTCACGAGTATACCCCGGCTTGCGATAGTAATTTTAGAAAATAGACTCCTCGCTGGCAGACAGTGGAATGGGAGTCAGGCTAAGGCCATCTCTAGAGGTAGATAGTAATGCGGAGTGGTCAGTAGAGACAGGTGACATCATAGCAAACCGACTACTCTCCTCATTTTGTACATAGGTGAATGCCTCCTGAATTGAAGGAAGAGTGTCCATACCCAGAATCGGACTCCGAACTGGATCATACTCCACATTGAGACCGGCTAGAAACTTGAAGACCCTTTCTTGTGCAATGAACTTCTTGTACCCGACTGAATCACCAGTGCAAATAAGTTTATAGTCCTGCAAGTGATCAAGGTGTTTCCAACCATTAGTGAGAGAGGTAAAGTACTGAAGAGCAGTCTGCTCCCCTTGAACAGAGCTCTTAATAGAGCGGTGCAACTCAAATGCCTGTGAGAAATTTCCTTTTGCGGGAATAAGTAGTAGCCACTGCCTCCCAAATATCTTGTGCAGTGTCCATAGATAGATAGCTCTCTCCAATCTCCGAGGCTATAGAATGTATCAACCAACCCATAATTAGGGAGTTGGTGATCTCCCACTGATCATAACCCTGGTCCGTGGTGCTGGGTGCCTATATCCTGCCATCACTATACCCCATCTTCCCTTTACTCTTCAAAAAAATAGTCAAACTCTGTGAACACGCTAGATAGTTCTTACCATTGAAGAGAGAGGTGGTGATTTTAAGACTAGGGTTGGGGTTATGTTAAAATCCACCTACTCTCCACCTACTTCACCCACTTAAACCTACTCCACTAAACCTAACCCACTACACCACTACCACCTCACCTACTCCACTAAACCTAACCCACTACACCACTACCACCTCCACTTCACCTACTCCTTACCTACTACACACTCACCCTCTTCTATATATAGGAATCATGAATCATTGTAATAGAACATTATATCAATCAATAATAATACATACAATTTATTCTCTCTCTTTCTCTATACATTATTTCTTACATGGTATCAGAGCTGGTTTAAAACCTAGTATTTTTCGCTTCCCCGGCGGGCGGCAACCTCACCTTAGCCGCCCGCCGGACCTCAACCTATTCCGCTGATAAAATCAACAAAGATTTGTGCAACTGTAGTCATGTGTGAGGCTGATGGAGAAGAATTCTTCACCTCATATGACGAGACAGTCTGGAACTGGAAACACTGCAACATTCTGCTCTGGAATTCTGCAGCAGCTAGATTATAGCTTGGTTGAGTGCCAAGCTTTGGTTCTTCCACCCACTCTTGAACTTGCCCAGCAAAGTGTGAAGGTTCATGCTTGTGTTGGAGGGACTAGTGTGCGCGAAGATCAGCGCATTCTCTCCAGTGGGGTTCATGTTGTTGTTGGTACTCCTGGTCGTGTGTTTGACATGTTGGGGAGACAATCACTTCGCCCTGTTTACATCAAAATGTTTGTCTTGGATGAAGCTGATGAAATGCTGTCACGAGGTTTTTAAAAATCAGATCTATGATATTTTCCAGTTGCTGCCACCCAAAATCCAGGTTGGGGTGTTCTCAGTTGCTGCCACCCAAAATCCAGGTTGGGGTGTTCTCTGCCACAATGCCACCAGAGGCTCTTGAAATCACCAGGAAATTCATGAATAAGCCTGGAAAGAGAAAAAGCTCATGCTAGGATTTGCGAAGTGATTCGCTGCAGGAATTTTGGCTTTGGATGAAACCCTTACCATACTCCACTCATTCTCTCCAACTGTTCTAACTTTTTATTTTTATTATTATTATTATTATATCAAATAATCAATGCACTCATGTTCCCCACTAACAGTGTCCACTTTTGACCCAAACCATTTTCAATCCATCATTTCTCCTTCACCTTTTGCACCCCACTCACCGACTCTCTCTCCACTTTATCACATGGGTTTGTCCCTCTCTCTCCTCCATTTGATTTCAAAAATCACTTATTTTTATTTATTTTTTCCAAGTCACTTTTCCTCTTTTTTAAATACCCCACTTTATTTTGAAACAATCGCACTGATGTTTTTCATATAATCCATCTATAAATATTTTTTATCTATTTTCTTTCTCCCTTGTTTTCTTTCATTTTATTTTTATTTTTTCAACAAAACACTCCAAAAAAAAAAAAAAAAAAAACAACAACAACATTTTACAAACTTGTCATTTCTTCATGCCGGGGATCAACCCCGATCAGCATTTTACACCATAAAAATAAAAATAAAAAAAATAAAAAAATAAAAAAAAAAAAAAAACACAAAACAAAACAAAACACAACCAACACAAATCGGAACAGTGGGATTTTTTCTTCTCTACTCTGCTGCGGGTCTCTTCTTCTTGCTTTTCTCTTGGTTGTCCCGTGACTGCCCAGCCTCCATGCTTCCTAGACCACCAAGCAAGTTGCCTCCTCCCTGCTCCTCCACTACAGCATATGGTGGACCTCCAAATCGGAACATCACGGTGGCCTTCCGCTTGAGCTCCTTGTTTTCTGCCCTTAGCACGCTTATCTCTGCTCGCGCATCCTTATACATGCGTTGGAGCAGAGCCAGCTGGGAGGTTAAATGCTGCACCTCATTTGTTCTACTCTGCAGCCGGTTCGACAAATTTGTGACCGCCGTCATGCTTTCCACACATGCCTTCAGAGTATACTGATTAGCCTCAATATCAGTTTGCACCGCCATTTTTTGCTCCACCGACCGCATCGGAAAGTTCAATGGAGCAAAACCAGAGGTGTTTGGTTGAGGTTCACTGGCCACCGCACCAGTTATTTCTCTTGTGGGCTCGTTCAGTTCTGGAAAGAGCGTGAGCAGGTTCTGGGTAGCTGGACGGGAAGAAGAGGCCATGTTTTTGGGTTGCTAAGTGTTTCAGCGAAATAGCAATTTCAGACTGGTAATGTTCGGAAGGGTTGGTGACAGAATGGCAACAAAGTGTTCCACAGTTTCTCTCTCCGCAGAGGCAGAGTTTTTCAGCGAAGGGTTGGTTTCAGAGGTTTCAGAATGGTATGCCTCAGCCTCAGCCTTCGTCTTGGTTAAATAGCCGAGGCAGCCACGCGTATTGCGCGCCTCTTGCCGCCCGACAAACTGGCACGCCTTTTCATGGCACATCTTTTGATAAAGTGGACACGCCTTTTGATGGCCCGTCTTTTGATGGCACGCCTTTTTATGAATTGGGCACGCTTTTTGATGGCACGCCTTTTAAAAAATTGGGCACACCTTTTGAGGGTGCGACTCTTCAAGGGTCCGACAAGACTCTGTAAACTGTCCCGACATTGATTCCGGTTAGCTCCTTTATGGGTCCGACAAGACTCTGTAAACTGTCCCGACATTGATTCCGGTTAGCTCCTTCATGGGTCCGACAAGACTCTGTAAACTGTCCCGACATAGATTCCGGTTAGTTTCTACAAGGGTCCGACAAGACTCTGTAAACTGTCCCGACATAGATTCCGGTTAGTTTCTACAAGGGTCCGACAAGACTCTGTAAACTGTCCCGACATTGATTCCGGTTAGTTTCTACAACGGTCCGACATGACCCCATAAACTGTCTTCTACAACGGTCCGACATGACCCCATAAACTGTCTTCTACATCGGTCTGACACCGCCATCCAGTGTCCTCTACAATGTTATGACACCACCATCGAGTGTCTTCACCAATGGTCTGACACGACCATACAGTGTCACCTATCCTCTTTTATTTTTATGTATTTTCTTGTTTTGTTACTCTCTCCAAACTCAAGTTGGTTAGTTCCTATCCCCCTTGAGTTTGCGGGGGGCTGTTAAAATCCACCTACTCTCCACCTACTTCACCCACTTAAACCTACTCCACTAAACCTAACCCACTACACCACTACCACCTCACCTACTCCACTAAACCTAACCCACTACACCACTACCACCTCCACTTCACCTACTCCTTACCTACTACACACTCACCCTCTTCTATATATAGGAATCATGAATCATTGTAATAGAACATTATATCAATCAATAATAATACATACAATTTATTCTCTCTCTTTCTCTATACATTATTTCTTACAGGTTATCAGTCATAGTAGTAGGTATAATGGAATTTTCACTTTTAGGTGTTTGAGAAGTAGTGGACCCATTGGTGGAATCTGCCATGGATACTATGCTACCTACCCCTCAACAAAAAAACTAGTGCCAATCACAAACCCAGAAGATAGTGGAGGAATAGTAAGCACGAAGACCACTAAGAATATTAAAGAAATAAACACTCATAAAATATATATATATATATATATTTGAAGAAAAGAAGAAAAGCAGAACCAACCGAGGTCAATATCTCATAACAAACAACAGCAGAAGGTGAAACAAATAGGGAGATGACACAGAGGGAGACGACGGAAGCCAGAGAAGGCCTCAGGGCTGTCGGCTAGGTCTGAGAGACTGCCAATGGCAGTTGGCAAGGCAAGATGACACAGCCACAGTGGTCGACTTAGGCCAGAAGGGCTGTCGGCAGGGTCCAACACGTGACTGGGGACCTGCGACAGTGATCAAAGGGTTTGACTAGGCAAGATGGCCTGTCGGTAGGAACCATAGCGGTCGACTTAGGCTAGAAGGCCTGTCGACAGGGACCAAGTAGTGACTGGGCACCTGACACAGTGGTTGACTTAGGGTTGCCTCCGACAGGTTCAGTCAAACCTAGATGGGAGCTCTGTGGTGGCTGTGTGGTGTATGGGTTTAGGGTTTATGGTTGTGGCTCTGATACCGTGATAATTTTAGAGAATTCCAAGATTAGGGAATGATTGTGATATCATCCCCTTTTTATATTAATAAAGATTAATAATTACAAGAGGACCCTAAGGCATAGAATAATTACAATTGAATAAAACCCAACTAATTATATACTATTCTAACAGATTTCACACCTTTTCTCTTGGCAATAGAAATATCAAGATCAGTAGTGTCAGAAATAGCAATATCAGTAGACTCAAGAGAAACAAGAGGTTCAAAGTTACCTGGACTTTTATTAGAAGCAGGAGATGGCAGCGGATGAGCAGAAGTGGTCTCTTGTATCCAAGTAACTTTCTATCTGTCTTTGTCCCTGATATAAACTTGCCTTTCCCTGTCTTTGGTGGCACTAGATTCTATAGTCCTAGTAATAGGTGGTGCAAGAAGTGGTTCCACCATAGGAGCAACAGGGGCAACAGAAATCTCTTCACAGCAAGGCTTCCCCTGAAGAGATGACTGTGACACCGGAGAAGACAAGAAGTAGGATTGGGACTCAAAGAAGGTAACATCTATGGACACAAACCACTTAATAAAAGGAGGGTGATAACAGTTATACCTCTTTTGAGTAGGCGAGTATCTGAGGAAAACACACTTAAGACAGTGAGAGTCCAACTTACCACGAGTAGGAGAATTATTGTGGACAAAACAGACACAACCAAATATTTTAGGGGGAATGAAAAACAAAGACTCTGAACCGAGAAGGACTTGAAGTGGAGCTTGTTTTCGCAAAACCTGGGTAGGAAGATGATTAATGAGATAGGCTGCGGTGAGAACGGCCTCACCCCAGTAAGACTGAGGCACACTCATAGAAAAACACATGCAGCGAGCCATATCAAGAAGATGACCATTCTTACGCTCTGCAACCCCATTATGTTGAGAGGTTATGTTACACGGACTCTTCAAAATAGATCAAATACCCCCTGTCGGACACCTGACACTCGGACAAGGGTATGGGATATGTGTCAGATACTTTTCAACGGATACTTCTTATATAATTATATATAACACAATTATAATATGTGCATATTATTGTATAATTACTATAAATGTCATTTTGACACTGTAAGTTACATATAGTATAATTTTATCTCACATATTAGATTAAAAATATAAAAATATGATTTTTTTTGCCGAGTCCGTGTACCCTTAAATTTAAGATTTATTGAGTCCGACCTCTAGATACATACCCGACACCCGTACCTGAGTCCATGTAACAGAGTTGAGGGGTATTGGTGCAAGATGTCTGATGTATAATGCCATGAGTAGAAAAATAGCTCTTTAGCCCCGAGTGGATGTATTCACCCCCATTATTAGAACCCACGATTTTAATAATTGTCCCAAATTGAGTGCAAATCATTTTATGAAAATTTTGAAACACCGAGAAAATCTCACCTTTTTTCTTCATGAGATACACTCAATTAGTATGAGAAAAATTATTGATAGAGGTAACAAACCATCTATGGCCTTTTAAAGACACAACACGAGATGGACTCTACACTTCAGAATGTATTAAAGAAAAAGAAGCTAAACTTTTATTAAGACTTGGAGCAAAAGAAGCTTGGTATTGTTTGCCAAATTGATAAGACTCACAAAGAAACTCAGACACAGTATTGTTTGTAAAAACAGACAGAAATAAATGCCTAAGTAAATGAAAAGAAGGATGCCCAAGACCCCGATGCCACAACCATAAATCCTCCTTGGTGGTTGAGAACTGGATGGAATGATGAACAAGCTTGTTCGGCTGATCCAAGAAATAGAGACCATTTTCTGCACTACTACTGCCAATCATCCTTCTTGTGACAAGGTCCTGAAAAAGACAATGACCAGGAAAAAATGTCACACTGCAGTTCAAATCCTTAGTAATACGACTCAAGGATGGAAGATTAACAGAAAAATTAGGAACGTGGAGCACTGAAGACAGAGGTAAGGTAGGGGTGACATGAATTAATCCTTTTTTAGAGAGAGAGAAACAATACCATCTACAATCCTAACTGTCTTGACGTGAAGAGGGCTTATATGTTGAGAAAAGGTCTGAAGACCCAGACATATGGTCTGAGGCACCATAATCAATAATTCATGGAAAAAACTTATGGGAAAGAATAGCACTAGAAGAAAAGGCTAAGTTACCTGAGCGGGCAAACGACGAGGAAGATACACTGGGAGCAGTAAAAGACTGGCGGGCCAAGAAATGACGTAGAACAGCCGTAAGCTCAGGAGAAGTCATGCTAGACAAATTATCAGAAGTCGGATCAACTGATGCGGAAGTAGAATCAAGGGTGTCAATAACACTAGACAGATGGGTCCATGGATTAGAGTCACGTCCTCTAGACTGGCCTGATTGACCGTCTCTAGTATTAGACAGATCACCTCGACTTCCTGAAGGAGCCCCAGGAAGCTTCCAACACGTATCACGAGTATGCTGCGGCTTGCGGCAGTAGTCACATAACACAGTATCCTTTCCTGAAGAATGGGAAAGAGGTAGTGACAAACTAGCTCCATATTGAGAAGGAGCAGAAAGTAATACTAAATGGTCTTCGGTAGCCGGTGGTAACATAGTAGAATGACGACCCTACTTATTCTGTACGTATGCGAAGGCCTCTTAAAGAGATGGAAGAACATCCATGCCAAGGACACAACTCCAGACTGGATCAAACTCCACATTAAGGCCTTCCAAAAACTTGAAGACCCTCTCCCGTGCAAGATACTTTTGGTAATCGAGTCAACTGTACAGACAAGCTTGTAATCCAGGAGATGATCTAGGTGTTTCCAACCATTAATCAGAAACGTGTAATACTAGAGAATTGTCTACTCCCCCTGTACTAAGCGCTCAATAGACAGGCGCAGCTCAAAAGACTGAGAAAAATTCCCTTTTCAAGAATATGTAGCAGCGACTGTTTTCCAAATATCATGAATAGTATGCATGGATAAATAGCCTTCACCAATCTTAGTAATCATGGAATGAATGAGACATCCCACGATTAAAGTGTTGGTAATCTCCCATTGGTCATAGCTAGGACCCGTAATACCTAGTGCTTGAACTCTCACATTAACATATCCCATCTTCCCCCCTACTCTTTAGAAAAAGTGTCAGCCACTGAGACCATGAAAGGTAATTCTGATCATTAAACAGAGTGGTGGTGATTTTGAGGCTAAGGTTCAAGTTCTCAGATGTAGTAGTCATAACTGGACTGGAGCTTTCCCCTTTAGGTGGGTGAGAAGTGGTGGATTCACTAGTTAGGTCAAGCATAAGAACTATACAATTTTAATCCAAAAAACCTTGCACGAATCGCAAGAACGGAAAGATGAATGGAATCGGCTGAAATAAGCAAAATCACATACAGACCACTATGGAAGCATAACGATCAGATTAATGGGTCATCTATGGACCCAAAAAATAAATCAAATATCGGAAAACGAACCTCAAATCAATTGACCCAAAAAATAAATCAAATATCGGAAAACGAACCTCAAATCAAAGCAAGTGTTGAATTGTCTTCAAGAAAGTAGAGGGAAAGAAACTTGGGATAACAGAAGATGGGTAGCCCTCAAACACTGATCTATAGAAGCCGCAATACACAAAGAGAGGCTAGGACAGCCCTCACAATAGAAAGGCCTTCGGCTAAAAGCTGAAACAGCTCTGTGGGACCTTGGTTGGTTCTGACAGAGACTCAGGGACCAGTGGTGGAGGATGGGTGGTGATAGGTGATGGCTGGTTGGTGGTAGCAGCTGTGTGGGTGACGATTTTTAGGGTTTTAGCTCTGATATCATGTAATTTAAGAGAATACAAAGCTTGGGTGATGATTATGATATCATCACCTTTTACATTAATCAATCAACTGTTACAAAAGGAAGCCCTAAGGCACTGATTAATGAATCACCTTTTATATTGATTGATTGATTGACTGATTAAAGAATCACAATCGATCGATCGATCGATCGATCAATCAATCAATGAATCACAATCTAATCGAAATAAGGAAATAAGAAAATATTCTAACAAAGGGAGGAAGAAAAGAAAAGAAAGAGAAGAAAGACCGAAGAGATAGAGAACTGAGAGTGGGAGGTAGAGAGTGTAGAAATTTAATGTATAAAGAGAAATGATTGTATTATTAATTGATATATATTGATGTCTATTACAATGATTCATGATTCCTATATATAGAAGAGGGTGAGTGTGTAGTAGGTAAGGAGTAGGTGAAGTGGAGGTGGTAGTGGTGTAGTGGGTTAGGTTTAGTGGAGTAGGTGAGGTGGTAGTGGTGTAGTGGGTTAGGTTTAGTGGAGTAGGTTTAAGTGGGTGAAGGTTTAGTGGAGTAGGTGAGGTGGTAGTGGTGTAGTGGGTTAGGTTTAGTGGAGTAGGTTTAAGTGGGTGAAGTAGGTGGAGAGTAGGTGGATTTTAACAGCCCCCCGCAAACTCAAGGGGGATAGGAACTAACCAACTTGAGTTTGGAGAGAGTAACAAAACAAGAAAATACATAAAAATAAAAGAGGATAAGAGACACTGTATGGTCGTGTCAGACCATTGGTGAAGACACTGGATGGTGGTGTCATAACGTTGTAGAGGACACTGTATGGGGGTGTCAGAACCATGTAGAGGACACTGTATGGTGGTGTCATAACGGTGTAGAGGACACTGGATGGCGGTGTCAGACCGATGTAGAAGACAGTTTATGGGGTCATGTCGGACCGTTGTAGCAGACAATGTTGTGACAGTTGTGGTGACAGTTTACGGAGTCTTGCTGGACCCTTGTAGAAACTAACCGGAATCAATGTCGGGACAGTTTACAGAGTCTTGTCGGACCCTTGTAGAAACTAACCGGAATCAATGTCGGGACAGTTTACAGAGTCTTGTCGGACCCATAAAGGAGCTAACCGGAATCAATGTCGGGACAGTTTACAGAGTCTTGTCGGACCCATGAAGGAGCTAACCGGAATCAATGTCGGGACAGTTTACAGAGTCTTGTCGGACCCTTAAAAAGTCGCACCCTCAAAAGGTGTGCCCAATTTTTCAAAAGGCGTGCCATCAAAAGGCGTGCCCAATCCATAAAAAGGCGTGCCATCAAAAGGCGAGCCCAAGTCATAAAAAGATGTGCCGGACATGTTGGCGAGGCACGTGAGCGCCTTGGCTTGCGCGCCCGTGTTGTCGTCTGTCGGCAAGTGGCACGCGATGCGCGGATCGGCCCTGGCTATTTAAACCAAGGGTGAGGCGGAGGCTGTGCATACCAGTCTGAAACCGCTGAAACCAACCCGTCTCTGAAAAACTCTGCCTCTTCGGAGAGAGAAACTTTGGAACACTTTGTAACCCAGAAAATGGCTTCGTCTTCCTGCGGTCTGCTCACCCTCTTTCCCGACCTCAACGAGTCAACAAGAGAGATAACTGGTGCGGTGGCACTGGAACCTCAACCAAGCGCCCCGGAGTTTGCTCCGTTGAACTTTCCGATGCGGTCGGTGGAGCAAAGAATGACAGTGCAGTCGGATGTGGAAGCCAATCAGTATACATTGAAGTCATGTGTGGAAACCATGACTGCGGTTACAAACTTGTCGAACCGGCTGCAGAGTAGGGCAAATGAGGTGCAACAGTTAAACTCCCAGCTGGCTCTGCTCCAACGCATGTATAAGGATGCGCGAGCAGAGATAAGTGTGCTAAAGGCGGAAAATAAGGAGCTGAAGCGGAAGGCCACCGTGATGTTCCGTTTTGGAGGTCCGCCATATGCTGCAGTGGAGGAGCAGGGAGTAGTGATCATGCCCAGTGGAGTGGGAAATACGGAGGCAACACTGGCAAGGGCCGCCCAGGACGGAGGCAAGAAGAAAAGACCGGCGGCAGAGTAGAGAAGAAAAATCCCACTGTGGGTGGGTGTTTGTTTGTTTTTTTTTTTTTTTTTTTTTTTGTGTGTGTGTAAAATTGTGATCGGGGTTGATCCCTGAGATGAATAAAATATGGGTGTATTGTGCAAATCCGAATGGCTGGAAGCTACAAGACTCAGCAGAAAAAATGAGAGGGAATGAATATATATATATATATATATATTTTTTTTAAAAAGAAAAGATAAAAAGTTGAGGTTCAAGGAAAAGTTGGGCGGTGGAAAGAAGAAAAAGAAATATATATATATATAAGAAAAAGAATCAATTTGTGTTTCGTTTTCTTTTCAAAAGATGGAGTAAAATAATAAAATAAAAAAAAAAGAAAAAGAAAGTTGAGTGGGGAACAGGAGTGTGTGGAAAGAAAAAAGGAAAAAATATAGGTTGGAGAATCTGAGCATCGGAGAAGATGAGAGGAAAAGGAAGTGGAGTGGTATATGCCAAGTGGTACAGCAAAATCTACGTCCCAAACTTTGTTTCAGCGATGGAAAACATCAGTGTACAGATGAGAACATCTGGATTCGGAGTAGCTGTCACAGGAGAAACATAATCCCTCTTCTTAACAAACCGAGCAAAACCAAACAATCCCAATAGGAGCGTCCAGAAGGACAGCTCGAAGATGAAGTCTCTCACGGCTGCAAAAACGATTAAGCCAGCTACTGTAAGAAGGTATGGTTGGCTGTCTACAGAGTCTGGAACAGAAGCTTCAGCAATGGCAATTACGGAAGACACCAGCACGATGATCAGAGTCAGCTCTGGAATAGGAGTATATGCTATCACTGCTGAGTAGAAAGCTCGAATGGTGTAAAGTGTAGTTTCTATTCCTCTGATCAGAGAAGTTACTGGATCACCAATGAAATGGAAAATAAGGGCCAGTGCAAGTTTTAAGAGGTATCCCACGAACTGGGTAATACTTGATAAAACCTTTTTCCAGTTGGACAACTCCCACAAGACTGTTCTCCAGGCATACAAAAGGAAAGCAAGAGCTATGAACCAAGGCCACCTAACAAGTGGGCTTGGGGCTTCCTTGGTCAAGGGCCTGAACCGGTCAGGCATGGTACTGTGCCCAGTGTACCCAGTAAAGGGTAGTAGAGAGGGATGATTGTGAAGAGGACGCTTTCGAAGCTGCCGTTGCCGACTTGGATGACGCCGATGAAGGTGGTGATGATATTATAGCGAAAGTGACTTTCAACATGAATGAAGTGCCTACAAGGGTTCCACCAGATAGCCCTTTGGCACCTCAATGGTATAGACTAGAGCATCGGAAAGGTGAGACCAAGGTGAAAGGAGAGGAGGTATGTGTTGAGGTCCGGCGGGCGGCCAAGGCGAGACTGCCGCCCGCCGGTGAAGCAGAATGACTAGGTTGTTAACCTTGCTCTGATACCATGTAGAAATTTAATGTATAAAGAGAAATGATTGTATTATTAATTGATATATATTGATGTCTATTACAATGATTCATGATTCCTATATATAGAAGAGGGTGAGTGTGTAGTAGGTAAGGAGTAGGTGAAGTGGAGGTAGTAGTGGTGTAGTGGGTTAGGTTTAGTGGAGTAGGTGAGGTGGTAGTGGTGTAGTGGGTTAGGTTTAGTGGAGTAGGTTTAAGTGGGTGAAGGTTTAGTGGAGTAGGTGAGGTGGTAATGGTGTAGTGGGTTAGGTTTAGTGGAGTAGGTTTAAGTGGGTGAAGTAGGTGGAGAGTAGGTGGATTTTAACAGAGAGGTTATTGGGAAAGAAAATAAAGAGAAGACAGGGATGAAAGAGAGTTGAGGAAGGCGGGGGGAGAGGTGAGCCTACAGCGTAAAATTAGTTTTTTTTACAGAAAAAGGATATTTAGGGTAAAATGGGTATGTCAAAAAATAAAATTGCTAACATCAACAAAATGAATTAGTTGACCTAACGTTTGACTAACGGATGCAATTATTTGTTATGTGATTTGAATCTTTAGGGAGCAGGATGTATTTTCCAGGACCTGTGGGAGTTAAATGTATGTTAGACAAACCTCGGGGGGTGTAATTGTAATTTACCCTAATATCTATCTGTCCAATTTTGTCTTGTTTTATGTTCGGCAATATGTTATCTATTAAGTTCTTGCGCTGGTCATAGTTGATGATCCTTCTCAATCATGTGAAAGTTGTTCCTCCTGTTATGCAGTCAGAACACTTTTCAAGCTCGAATGTTCTCTTAATACCTCTCTCTTCAAAATCTGTTAGCTTGTTCTCTGGTGCTGCTACTGAAGTTTTGCTGTATTGATGATTATGCCTTGTCATTGAGATTGGGTATTATTTTCAATATTGTATAATGCAATTATCAACTAACATTTCCATTCCTTCTTGCAGGTTTTTGTCCTATTCACTGACGGTTCAGTTTACATCCTTTGCCCAGTTGTTCCTTTTGGAAGGTAATCTTAATTTCATATTGTGCTCATTGTCATAATTGTCAAGTTGACAATCAAATTGTGAATCAAAATCTTAGTTTTGTGAATCATATATTAAATCAAACTGATAATCTTAAGATTCGCACAAACTGTAAAAATAATGGAAACAATTGTATTATATATATGGAAAAAAAAATGATTTTGCTATAATTTATACAATAGTTCTTTTATAAAGATATGATTACCCTTCCTAATTGGGAAAGCATTGCTTTAATAGCAAGGGATGCGTGCCCAAATTTTACCAACCATAAAATTATTTAAAAATCATAATATATTCTATCTCGACATTCAAAAAATCACTTAGCCCTAAATAGAGTTTTAATCAAAAAAACACTTTATATATGTTTATTGTTCAAAAAAAGTAAAAAAATGGTTGTGGAACGACCTAACTTAGGTCATATAAAACCATGTTTATTTCAGCAAAATAACAATAGATAATTCATTGATTCAAGTTGTTTTAGCCTTGCATATCTGTAGAAGATATATTTTGAAATTTTTCTGAAGAAAAAAAAAGGAGAGAAATAGGTTAAGAATTTGCTAGGTTTGACTAGATCTAATTGGATCCTTTTAAACCCTTTGATCACCAATATAACAACAAATCATGTATATGTATTGATTATTTTAGTACGAAACACACTTAAAAGTTGTATAATGACAATTTCACAAAAAAAAGAGGTGTAAATAAGAGTCAGAATTTGTTGGAACCGAGAGTTTCAAGAATCACATGAATTGACTTGTGAATCATGTGATTCGCCATCAATTTTATACCAAAATAGATTCACCCATAGATTCTCATCGATAAATGCATGAATCATGAATCGAATCACAAATTGAATCGTGAATCGTAAGGTTCTAATAGCATAGCTCATCATCATTAATTGTCTGAGATAAGGAGTTATTACTGCTTGCTGCTTCCTCCTGGAATCAGCAATATAGACATCATAATGTTTAGCACTTCAGCTTATGAGAAACTCAAGAAACTTGAAATTGGGATTGTGTGTGGGGAGTTATTCTGTCTATTACTATGTGCGATACGTATAATTAATTATGGAAGCAGGTGTCATTTGATACTCAACTCTGGTAGCACTTGTATGAAAACTGTTTTTCAACATTGTGTTAAATCGCATGGGTTTGGGGGGCAAATGCTTCATGTTGTATTCAGCCCCGGGAGTTCCTATGCTATATTATTTAGTCATTATGGGCACATAATTTAGGTATGTTCTGTGTCATAAAGTATCTGATGAATGAGAGATTAGTTCATCTCCCACAATGTTTCCATGTTTTAGTGGTACGGATGGTCTATCATGATTCATGATGGGTCGGTTAGGGTTTTACTGATGCTTTATGTTGGATGCTGACAAAAATTTGAGTGGTTTGTTTTGCAACAGTGTGTATAAATGGGAATCTATATTGGAGATATATGGTGATGCTCAAACATTTGGGCTGAAATCTGCCAATTCAAGAGCGGTTAGTAATTCTAATATGGCGATCTCTTGGTTGGAAGCAACATTTCCCGAGTTAACTCACCAGGCAACAGGAGGAGGAAATCTATCTGCACTTAAAGCTCAGCCATATGCTTTATTTGATGCATCCATTTCATTGCAGGTATTGTTCTTCTGTTACCTGATTCTTTGTTGTAGTGTTTTCAGATGGGCCCTAGGTTTAATTGTATTACTTGACGATGCTTTATTAAGTTGTTGCATATTGTAGCCAGAATATTATACATTTTCTTATAGAAAGTTCCTTTTTGTTTCTCTGAACAACCCCCGCTTCTTTGTCAGTGATGTCTGTTATTATGGCTCAATTACTATTGTTCTTTTTGCTTTTGTTTTTCCCTGCAAAATTTTACTTGTATTGCTTCTTGAATTTGCGTTTTTGTATCACTTGAATTCCTTTTCATTTTGTTTAGCTATCATAATTACTTCTCTGAATTATATTTTGTTAAAAAATACTGTATTATTGATTGTTGTTATTTTGATGTGTTACAAGATTGATTAATTACAATTCCTATACAATCTATATATAGAAGAAAATGTGGTAGTAGGTGTAGTGGAGGTGATAGTGGGTTAGGTGAAGTGGAGTGTGTGGTGAAGTGGAGGTAGGTGAAGTGGAGTGCGTAGTGGAGTAGGTGAAGATAAAGATGGGAAATTCTAACAGCCCCCCGCAAACTCAAGGAGGAGAGAAACTAACCAACTTGAGTTTGGAGAGAGTAACAAAACAAGAAAATACATAAAAATAAAAAAGGATAGGAGACACTGTATGGTCGTGTCAGACCGTTGGTGAAGACACTGAATGGTGGTGTCATAACGTTGTAGAGGACACTGTATGGGGGTGTCATAACGTTGTAGAGGACACTGTATGGTGGTGTCATAACGTTGTAGAGGACACGGTATGGTGATGTCATAATGGTGTAGAGGACACTGGATGGCGGTGTCAGACCGCTGTAGAAGACAGTTTATGGGGTCATGTCGGACCGTTGTAGAAGACAGTTTATGGGGTCATGTCGGACCGTTGTAGAAAAACAGTTTATGGGGTCATGTCGGACCGTTTGTAGAAGACAGTTTATGGGGTCATGTCGGACCGTTGTAGAAGACAGTTTATGGGGTCATGTCGGACCGTTGTAGAAGACAATGTTGTGACAGTTTACGGAGTCTTGCTGGACCCTTGTAGAAACTAACCGGAATCAATGTCGGGACAGTTTACAGAGTCTTGTCGGACCCTTGGAGAAACTAACCGGAATCTATGTCGGGACAGTTTACAGAGTCTTGTCGGACCCATAAAGGAGCTAACCGGAATCAATGTCGGGACAGTTTACAGAGTCTTGTCGGACCCATAAAAAATCGCATCCTCAAAAGGTGCGCTCAATTTTTTAAAAAGGCGTGCCATCAAAAGGCGTGCCCAATTCATCAAAAGGTGTGCCGGACATGATGGCGAGGCACGTGGGCGCCTTGGCTTGCGTGCCCGTTTGTCGGCTGGTGGCAAGAGGCGCGCGATGCGCGTGGCTGCCTTGGCTATTTAACCAAGACGAAGGCTGAGGCTGAGGCATACCATTCTGAAACCTCTGAAACCAACCCTTCTCTGAAAAACTCTGCCTCTTTGGAGAGAGAAACTGTGGAACATTTTGTAGCCCAGAAAAATGGCTTCGTCTTCCCGCGGGCTGCTCACCCTCTTTCCCGACCTCAACGAGTCAACAAGAGAGAGAACTGGTGCGGTGGCACTGGAAACTCAACCAAGCGCCCCGGAGTTTGCTCCGTTGAACTTTCCGATGCGGTCGGTGAAGCAAAGAATGGCAGTGCAGTCGGATGTGGAGGCCAATCAGTATACTCTGAAGGCATGTGTGGAAAGCATGACGGCGGTCACAAACTTGTCGAACCGGCTGCAGAGTAGGACAAATGAGGTGCAGCATTTAAACTCCCAGCTGGCTCTGCTCCAACGCATGTATAAGGATGCGCGAGCAGAGATAAGCGTGCTAAGGGCAGAAAACAAGGAGCTGAAGCGGAAGGCCACCGTGATGTTCCGATTTGGAGGGCCGCCATATGCTGCAGTGGAGGAGCAGGGAGTAAATGTGCTCGGTGGCGTGGGAAATCCGGAGGCAACATCGTCAAGGGCCGTCCAGGACGGAGGCAAAAAGAAGAGACCGGCGGCAGAGTAGAGAAGAAAAATCCCACCTGTGGTTGTTTGTTTGTATTTTGTTTTTTTTTTTTTTTTTTTTTTTTTTTTTTTTTTTTTTGTGGAAACATGGTGATCGGGGTGAGCCCCGACATGAATAAAATGAGTTTGGTGTGCAGATCTTCCTGCGTCTTTTTTGTTTGTTTGTTTGTTTGTTTGTTTGTTTGTTTTTTTTTTTTTTTTTTTTACGGAAGATAGGATGATGCTCACGAGTTGTATAATAAGGAAAATGGATAGAAAAAGAAAGATAGAATAAATAAAATAAAATAAAAATAGGAGTAGTGAAAATATATTATAAGAAATATATATATATATAGTTAAATAAAAGAAAAGGGAAAAGAACGTGGGTGCACATGGGCTTGGTGTGATGATGCATTAGTTTAAGATGATGCATTAGTTTAAGATATATATATATATTAAAAAAAGAAATGTGAGATGGAAATTGGGTTGGTGTGCAAAGCCGGTGATGCGGTTTTGTTTTTCAAAAAGATGGATTTAAAATAAATATAAAAAAAAAAGAAAAAGAAAGTGGAGACAAAAGTGGGAACACATGTGCTGGTGTATGGTTTAAAAAAATAATGAAGCATTATAATAATGAAAACAAAGGTAAAGAGTGGTTTAAAAAATAAACAAAGAGGATGGGTCCTCTTGAACTGCTTCACACGCTTCTTCACAATCTTCTTGGTAATCAAAGGAACAGCCATTGTTTCTGGTGTCGACGCTGCGGAGAGCCTTGCTCCTGTGAACCCTAAAACTGCGAGGAGGATAGATAAAACTGCGGAGAGCTGGCGGTTCTCCGTCGAAACCAACGACGCCGGAATCTGGACACAGGTCCCTTCCAGGTGCCAAGACTACGTCCACGATTACATTACCGGCGTTCGCTACCGTTCCGACTCCGAGATGGTCGCCAAGACGGTGGAGTTCGCCGGAAACGGCAAGGACGCCTGGGTTTTCGATATCGATGAGACTTTGCTTTCTAACCTGCCGTACTACGCGCACCACGGATTCGGATCAGAAACATTCGATGAAGTCTCTTTCGATGAATGGGTGGATTTGGCTGAGGCTCCTGCTTTACTGGCAAGTTTGAAGTTATACAAGGAGCTTCAAGAGATGGGTTTTACAATATTTCTTCTGATTCAGGTAAGCCGGCCATTGTGTACAAATAGAAGAGGAGAGAGAGAGCATCTGGTGACAGATCCTCTTGAGGCCAGAGTAGTCTCAGTTGGGTTTATTGAAGGTGGTGGATTCGAAGAAATTTCAAGGTATGTGTAGAGGTCCGGCGGGCGGCCAAGAGGAGGCTGCCGCCCGCCGGTGAAGCAGAATTACTAGCTTCTCAACCTTGCTCTGATACCATGTTAAAAAATACTGTATTATTGATTGTTGTTATTTTGACGTGTTACAAGATTGATTAATTACAATTCCTATACAATCTATATATAGAAGAAAATGTGGTAGTAGGTGTAGTGGAGGTGATAGTGGGTTAGGTGAAGTGGAGTGTGTGGTGAAGTGGAGGTAGGTGAAGTGGAGTGTGTAGTGGAGTAGGTGAAGATAAAGATGGGAAATTCTAACATATTTTATCCCATTACTTCTTGTAATCTTTGCCACTGTTTTAAATTTGAGGGCTTATTTTTTTGGTTGATATCCCTATGTAGTTTTTAGCAATTCTTCCATGCTAAGAGACAGTGGCTGCAAGCACATGATTCTGAAATGTCTTTTAATAGAATTTTGAAACATCTATTTCAAATGTTAAAGAGAACCTTTCATGCTTCTCTCTGCTCGTTCATCATCAAATATTAAAAATTGAAGACATCTATTGACCTTAAAACCTCTAGAACTTTCCATAAAAAACTTCTAAAATACAAAATATTAGTACTCTTGTGCTCGGTTTTGATTGTTGAGAAAGGAGGCTACATTCACTCTGGGAAAATGATATTCTTACAGAATTTTTCTATAGATTTCATAACAAGAATGACGTGGCAGTGGCATTTGTGAAATTATGAGAACAATGATGAGTGCTTTCATTGTAAATGAAGGGATCACAAGATGCCACATCATTCTCTACGAAAATTTTATATATAAATTCTGTTTGTATATATTTATCAGTGAAAGCATTTCGGCTTTTAGTAAATAAATTGTGTTTTTGAGATATTAAAAATTGTATATATATCTCTTTCTTTTGTCACAAGTAAAATTGTTTATGTATCTCCTTCAGAATTATAAGATTTATAATTTGGTGTAAATTTTGAGTCTAGTTGATGTTCGACAAAGATATGTGCTCCATTGCATTTACGTTGGAACTTTTTCTTTAATGATTTCCAGGGTCCTCTCCCTAAAGTATGTCATGATGGTGAACAAGGTTCAGAAGTGCGTGTTGCAGAGTTTGAAGGGCGGGCAGTCAGTTTACTGTATAATTCAATCAGCAAAGATTCAATTCTGGTGACTGCATGGAGTGGTGGACAATTGCAGATAGATGCTTTAGCTGATGAAATACAGCCAGTCTGGGTTGTTGGTAGCCCACCTCGTCTTTGTGTTGATTCTTGTGACCGGATTGTTGGTGTTGCTATGATATGTGAATCAATCCCTGGTGACCACTCCATTGTGAAGCTTGACCAGCCACCTGATCATACTGTGTGGTCAGGATATCCTCCCCCTTTGTTGAGGTTGGTAATGGTGGATTTAGCTCTGCCTAGAAACAGAGAGAGTAGTTCTCCTATTTCAATGTTTGTTGATCCTCTTATCCCAGAAAGAATATATACCTTCCATGATGGAGGGATAGATTCCATAGTGTTGCATTTTCTCCCTTTTACAAGTCAGACAAGTGGCAAAGATGAAAGCATGAGAACTCCCTCTGTGCATCCTGTTCTTAGTACATGCCAGGGAGAATCCTCATCCCCTCTTTTTGGTTTCATGGCATTGTCTGATTCATTTGGATATTCATGGATTGTCGGGCTGACCTCTTGGGAGTGCATTGTGCTTGAGGTGAAAAGTTGGGATCTGTTGCTTCCCATTCATGTTGAAATGGAGAAGCAAGCCACAACCTTGGAAGAATCAAGAGACACAGACACTCCAGCTATTATAAGCAAAGAACTCCTTGGTGGCCCTAAGGTGGTTCTTCCTCCATCATCGAATCTACGCTCTGTTACTGCTGATTCTATTGAAGGTCGATCAGCTCTTCATCAGTACTTCAAGCTTTTTCATGAAAATTATGTGGAGTATGCACACAAGGTACCAATGGGTGATCTGGTTCACATGCAACCATTTTTAATTATATATATCTATCACGTTCACTTCTACCAGGTTATCTCTTTTATCTCATGTTGTTTCTCATCTCATCATTTGTTATGTTGGAAGAACATATTCTTGTTTGTAACTTTGAAGTTGCAGAACAAATGTTTCCTCATGGTATTTTGCAGAATATAGTGTGATATTTAAAGTTGAGGAGCCTTTCATAATTCATTCATTCAACTGATCCAGTGCAAGGAGCCCCTCTTTCGCCTCTCCCCCATCCCTTCTCCCCATAACAGGGGGAGCGAGGGATTGATACTATAAAATGAGTATCAAATTTATAGAGGTAAATTACATCTACACCCCTTGAGATTTGAGTTTAATATAGATGCCCTCTTCACGTTTTGGAAATTACACTGCACCCCTTGTCCGTGTCTTTTCACAGAAATAATGGAAAAAATGTAATGACTTTAATAACCTCAATTACAATAGTCAAGTTACTATATTACCCACAAGGCATCTATTATTCTCTTCCTCTTTCTTCTTCCCTCCCCCATTAATGGACCACCACAGCAGCACCATTTCTTCCTCTCTTCACCATTGAACAGAACTCCTTCCTAGAAAGCAAACCCCACCAGCACAGAGCAAACCCGCCCTCCACTATTAATGCACCACCATCACACCACCGACTGCTGCTCCTTGCTCACATTAACAGGCCTCTTCCTCACCATTTAACAAACAACCCAATCAGGCAACAAACCCACCCCGCCAGCTATCATCACCAAAACCACCATCCTCTGCCACATCTTACCCCAAATTAAACACCCAAAGCAACACCAAAAAATTCTCAAATCAAGTCCACCAACCCTTAAAAATTGTGTAAATTTTGCAAAATAAAACGATGATGAGAAGCAGTTTTGATAGAAGTGGGTTTGTAGGAGTTGTGATGGGGTTGGATTTGCGGTAGCTTTGGTCGCCTAAGTGAGTTCGCTGGTTTGTTTCAGTCAGTGGGACTTCCTTTGATGATGCCCTGTGCAGGAACTACCAGAACCACCAAAACTCCACTCAGCCCCTCTCACAGCTGGTTGTGGTGAAGTGTAATTGATGGGTTGATATATATGCATGTAGTATATACACAGTAGATTGAGAAGAAAAACATATGGTAATGGTGCTGTGTGAATCAGATTAGGCTAAAGTGTTGTATGCATATATGTTTGCAATTAAACAATCCTTCAAGGTTTAGAACTGATGCGTTTATGAACATCTAGAGTTGCAAAAGCAACTAATGGGTTTTCGGTTGCCAAATAATGGTCTGTGCTTGGAAAAGGGTTAAAATGACATTTTAAATAAACTAATGGCTTACATCAGCAAAAACTGTTAGTCAACTAACGGAAGGGAAAGTTTGTAATGTGATTACAAACCTCAGGGAGTGCAGTGTAATTTTTGAAGTGTGGAGAGGGAATCTGTATTAAACTCAAACCTAAAGAGGTGTAAATGTAATTTACACCAATTTATTATTATTTGGAGGTAAATCAAATGCCAGCTATAAGCAGCAGCTAAACATAGTCATAAATCTTGAGCTAAATAATTAAATTTGAAGGCCCTTCTATGATGGCGCTTGAACTTAGCAATGCTTAGCACTGCCTTATTTTTTATTGTTCAGCTGTTATT
The DNA here is from genome assembly GCF_055761805.1 of Camellia sinensis. Lineage (NCBI taxonomy): Eukaryota > Viridiplantae > Streptophyta > Magnoliopsida > Ericales > Theaceae > Camellia > Camellia sinensis. The sequence goes on from NC_138968.1 coordinate 53,110,749, forward strand.
TTGCTGTTCTATACTATGGCTTTTTAGGCTTTACATTGATATCTAGTAAAAGATGATTTGGAAAATATGCTTCCTGATTATGATTGGTATGTATTCCAATGCTGTTTTGAGATTGTTTTGTTTTGTTTCTGTTTTTGGTTTGGTTGGTTTGGTTTGGTTTTGTTTTGTTTGTTTGGTTCTTTTTATTTATTAAATCCTTTCTAGATAAGACGGTCGTGTGAAGACTTCACTCTGGTTTTCTAGGTGTACTTTGAACTCAAGCATCATGGGCCTCAATTGAAGAAAATCATTGAAGACCAGCACGGTCGTTTGCGTGAGGCACAACAAAAGCTTTTGAGAATTGAGGAGAAACAGGAAATAATAGAAAACCGCATTAGTCATGCAACTCAGATGCACAGTCACTTCGAAGAACGTTTGCGAAGGTTGAGAAAGTTGCCGGGGGTGCAGAAGAAACCATTGTCAAAAGCAGAGAGAGAGTTCAAGTCGGAACTGGGTGAGTAATTTATTTTGTGAATTGTTATTCATAGCTTATTTATTGGAATATAGAATAATTATGGGCTAGATTATTTTATTATGTATGCTAGTATTGATTTTATTAGATATCTTGATCAGTAATTTGTTATCTGTCCGTGAATAAATCTTTTAAATATTCCTAATACATTGCAAATGTAAACGAAAGTGCTTTTGCTTCCCTCTTATGAATTGTGCTTTTCCCACTACATACGCTGTTTGTAATAATTACTCTTCAAAATGCAATTGTTTCTGAATTTTGTCATCGACATTAGCTCATTAACTTTCTAAGTCATGCTATTCTGATTAACTCGGGTTTGGAATAATTCTGAATGCCGAACGTTTTCGCAACTCCAACGTTAAGAATTTATCTAGATGGTTCAAACTCATTTTTCTAGGTTGGCTGGGATTTCTTTTTTAAACAAACGTCATTTAACATACCATTTTGATTCTTTTGCAGACAGGTTTACTGGAGTGGAGTTGGGCGCTTTACATTCTTCCATCGAAACTTTGAATGTGAGGTTGAAAAGATACACACGTTCTCCACAGGGCGATGTGTTGAACCAACAGAGGCAACTATCAGGTAGAAGGAAGAATTATGTCCAAGATGACCAAATCTCTCAACTCAAATCTTCAGTGGCCAAACTTTCACTTGTCAACAGCGAGAATACAAAAAAGGTTAAACTTCTTGAATCTTCATTGAGCCGCCGTGAAAGCGACAGCTGATGTAACTGCATTTCTGGTTGGGTACTGTGGCTGAATTTTCAAGCTACATGTCAATTTCACATCTGTTTGAGTTTTGGACAAATGAAAATCTAACAAATACCCCTTAGAAGTCAAGGGGTAGATGTTCATGTCTTGTGCTAAAGAACTTGTACGTATGTGTCTTCATTCAAGAACAGCTTTAGACTAATAAATAGATGTAGTTGGGACAAGCCTTTCATGTGCAACTTATGACACTTGACCTTACATATCACAGTTTTCAACCTAGTTTTTATTCTGTGAAGGGCAGACCCGAGGCTACATAGTTTGATTTAATTCAACTTTGACAGCTGTTCCGAATGCGATCTGAGGTCTTAGGCATTGACTATACCCAGCATCACAGCTGAATTGTAAACCTTTGTGCTAAGTGTCTTAAAAGGTGATCTGTATGGGGTCCAAATTTTTACTAGTCAAAATGTTCAGTTCAATCACTTTTCTTGGTTTGCTAATTGAATTATGAGTAATACTCCGAACCTAGACTTATCAACCCGGAAATTATTCATAATTATTATTTTGTGATTCAGATTTATTTTACACATAGACTCTACATTATTTAAATTTAATTTCCATCACACAACACACTAACCAGAAAAATTTGGGAAGTTATGTCTGGGAGATTAGCTTTTCTTGATTTATTACCCAGCAATGGAGATAGAATATTCATTGGTTTGGAGCATTTTAGGGGGTTAGATTGCATTTGTGGTTGTTGTTATCTATTTTAATGGTTTTATTATGGCTGCTACTTTTTTATTATTTTATTTTGAAAAGTATTGGTTCACTTTCCTATATAGCACGCACCCCTTGATTTACTTAATGTTTAATTATACGTATATTTTGGGTGATTGACACTTTACGCTGCTACCAAGCACCATATTTTTGGAATTTTCTTAATGTTTGGATTATGAATTTTAATAAGGATTCGACCAAAAAACAGCTGTTAGAAAATTTTATTCTCAATTTTTATTTATTTATTTATTTTAAAAAAGGCATTCCTATCCGTAGTAATGATGGTCCAAAATAAAACATCTATACTATATATTAAGTAAAATTGGGTTTTTAACCCTCAAAACCTATGGGAGTTTCAACATCTCAATTTGAATTTTTAAAATTTTTTATTTTAAAAAAACTTAGCATTTATTGATTTGGTCAAAATTTCCTGATTAACATTTATTAATTTTTTTCTAATTCACATGTCTTTTTACATGTTTGCATTTATTAATTTGATTAAAATTTCTTGATCAACATTTAAAATCTGCCCATACAAATAATTATAGATACAATCCGTGTATAGTTACTGCAGAATTTTTTTTAACATCTCCTATACATTATGGTTAGTGATAAGATTGTTAAAGTATTTTTATAAAAAATCTTTAAAAACATAATTTATATATTAAAAAAAAATCTAAAACAAATATAAATATCTACAATTATCCAGTGCTATGCACGGGTGATGGGCTAGTATTATATAAGAAAAAGGAGGTTTTTAATCCATAAGCTTTTTGGAAGTTCCAATATCTCAATCCTAATTTTTTAATTTGTTGATTTAAAAAAAATAAATAACCTCAACATTTATTGACTTCTCTCAATCCACAAACTTTTTTAACTTCTCTCATTGTTACTGCAACACCCTTTTCAACTTCTCTCGTACACTATGGTTAGTGATGAGATTGTTAAATTATTTTATAAAAAATCTAAAAAAAAAATAATTTGTATATTAAAAAAATCTATATCTATATCTATATCTATACTATATATTAAGCAAAAAGGGGTTGTTGACCCCAAGCCTTGTGGGAGCTCCAATCTCCCAATCTAAATTTCTTGATTTTTTGATTTAAAAAAAAAAACCTTAGCATTTATTAACTTCTCCCAACCCCCAAGTCTTACCCTCATAATAACACTTTAATGCATTAAGAACAAGCATAAAAAAAATTCTTTGAAATCCAACGCATAGGAATTCCTTGAAAAGTCTCAACACATATGATTATTATCCCTCGTAATAACACTTTAATGCATTAAGAACAAACATAAAAAAAATTTCTTGAAAAGTCCAACACATATGATTATTATCAAAATATTAAATTTTAATATAATATAATAAAAAAAAAAGACATTTAATTCCTTTAAAAGTCTAACACATATGATTATTATCAAAATATTAAACTTTAATATAATATAAAAAATAAAAAAAGAAGAAGGCATTTAAAAAAAAAGAGAAGAAGACATTTAAAAATCACAATTCACATATATAGATAATTGTAAATACAATCCGTGCATACCACGGATGATATGCTAGTTAGATTGTAAAGGTAAGAAATAAGTTCATAATAATGGCACATGAAAAGTAAGTGCATCACTTTTGGGGCCTTTCCCCAAAATAAGCCAAATTAGCAACTTAATTTCCAAACTAGGCCTAGTTTGGACGGAATTTCCAAATTAGGCTAAAACGTGGTTCACAACCACGCTTTCAAAGTTTTTGTGGCTATCGCGCGGAAATTTTTTGAAATCGTAAAAGCGTGTTTTCAAACCACGCTTTTAATTAATAAAGCGTGATTACAATCCACGCTTTTAATTAATTTTTTTTACTTTTTTCTGAAAGCGTGGTTGTGAACCACGCTTTTAACTGAATTTTTTTCATTTTTTATTATTTTTTATTATTTTTTCTGAAAACGTGGTTGTGAACCACACTTTTAACTAAAAAAAAATTTCTTCTGAAAACGTGGTTGTGAATCACGCTTTTAAGCAAAAAATTTTCCGTTTTTAAGTGAAAGCGTGGTTCGTAACCACGCTTTTAAAACTTATATAAAAACTCCCCTAGCCCTCATTTGCAACCACGCTTTTCACACTTAGGTTTTTTCGACAACTCACTGCTCTCTCTCACTCTCTGCTATAGCGATCCCGGTTCTTTCTCCTTTGTTTGTAGTATTCGGACTTAGTTCCGTGGATTCCGGTTGTTGTTTTGAACTTGTTTTTGTCCTTCAATTCTTTAAATTTGAGTTATAGAATGTTTTGGACTTGTTCGTTCCAAGTTGGGTGTGATTGGGAGCAGGTGGTTGCTGCCCAGGTTTTTAGTCCTTCGCTCGAGCGAGCTGTTTGTCGCTCGAGCGAGAGTGGAGTTTTGTGTCCGGTGGGTCGAGCCAGGGTGGCTTCGCTCGAGCGAGCGTTGCGTCTGGTACTGGAACATGAACACTGGAATTCTTGGCTCGAGCGAGCTTGTCTTCGCTCGAGCGAGTCTATCGTATTTTAGTAGGCAGCAGCGGGGAAAAAGATCATTTTTCTCCCTCTTTCTTTCTTGAAACCCTAGCAGCCGAGAGTCTCTCTCTCTAAACTTATTATCTCTCTAGATATCATCTCCTTCTAGTATGAATCCATCCTAGGTCCTTTGTTAATAAGGTAGAGGGTGTCGAGGGCTTCGTCTTAATCGGAAAAATTGTGGATTTGGAGCACTTTGATTTCGGGTCATCATCTCCTTTTGAGTTCTCCTTTGAGGTAGGGATTCTCCTTGTTCTTTTTCAATACTACGTCTATAGATAGACATGTGGTAATTTTTGTATTGCATGAAAACCATTTTATGTTGGATTTTTGTATAAATTCATGAGGTTGAACTTTGGGTTAGTTGTTGGATTTAGATCTATTATCATTAGATGTGTTTTGGGGCTAATTGGGTGTTAATTAGCATGTTGTTGTTGTAAGGAGAGGAAACCCTAATATTTATTTGGTTTAATAACTCAATAGAGGGGTTTTGATCATTGGGTAAATACTTGGGTATTTTGGGTTTGAATGAAGCCATTGTTGTTTGTTGTAGATGATTGAACTTTTTTATCAATATAGGGAGAAGGGGAGGAAAATCCTATTTTAGTGATTATGATTTAATTTGTATAATTAAATTGGAATGGCTTGGAGATGAATGTAGTAGATTAAAATGAGCTTTGGCTTTATTGTCCTTGGATTTGATTTTGTGAAAACAAAAGGAATAAAACCGGTTTTGAAAAATAAAGAGAGTTGGTTTTGTGAAATGGGAAAGGTACTTTGAAATGAGTATGAATGTTGGATTGTTGTATCTTATACTACTATGTTAGTATTAGGGATAAGTTGATGATCTCATGATATTTGAGTCTGCTAATAGATGTACAATATACATGCATTTAGAGGTTTTGTCATTGGTCATCGGTGGAGGATGACATGGTTGCGTTGAATTGTTGTGTATATATATTACACCTATGTGTTTATCTACTTTAACTCGTTGTTAGATTCTTGTTGGTTATGTATATGCATTATACATGTTGGATATGCCTTGTTGCATGGTTGTTGTTGGCGTTATATGCCGCGCTTATAATCAAAGGTACCGTTACTTTCCAGCTAGCGCCTGGAGAACTGTATGCGCTAATAATAGAAGGCACCATACCCTTCCAGCTAGCGCCTGGTAAACTGGTATTTTGGCTTACTACGCACATAGCTAGTAGAGCGAAGTTGGTTGTAGTTATTTCAGTATATGTTTGGCTTACTAAGCGCATAGCTAGTTGAGCAGGGTGGAATTGTTGTTGTTTAGTTGTAACTGAAAATATCATAGATTTGATTGGTTCCAGTTCGGAGAACCGAGTTACTCCATTGATTGATTGTATACATGTGGGTGGGTTGTAAATTTATATTTTTTTACAAGGTTATGCATGTATAGGTATGATAGTAGTGGAAATGAACCAAAATGTCTTTTTGTCTTTTGGAAAGTGTGAAGGAGAATGAATGTTTTAACGATAAACATGTTTTGAAAAGGTACATCTGTGTATGTATAGGAAGTGGAAGAGAGTATCGGGCTTAGTGAGATTATTTTCCCAAGTAATTGTTAATGTTATGAAAGAATGGGAATGGGGATTAATGAAAGGAATAAGGAAAGATGAATCGCTTATAGCGTTGAATGAAACGGTTGTTTTCAAGAAAAGTTTATATATATATATTTTGTATAAACTGTCATATTACTATTCTAGTACGAGAATGAGTGTGCATGATCATAGCTATCTGTAAGTTGTTATTGTTGAGGATCATGTTGAGATCCCTATTAGACTTTATGTTCATCCCACGTTGTTGAATCTTTTTCAGGTGTTTAGCAGGTTGTGCTACAGGATTTGGATCTTCTTATTTGTTGGCCACGGGGCCTCTTTGTTGTTGGCGGAACACCATATGTGTGAAAGGGTTACACCCCTTCATTTGTTTATTTAAAGGTTGTAAGCCCAAGGGCAATTTATAGAGTATGTTCATGTAACATTTACTTTGCATACGAATGAGAGTATTTATATTCATTTCTATGGATTGAATGTATGAGTTTATTTCCGCATGTTATCTCTGAAATTGAATTAAGTTAATGAATTTGGTAATGGCTTCGAGTAATAAAAGTGGGGCGTGACACTGCTCTCGCTCTTGGTCTCTCTCTGCTCTCGTTACCTCTGCTCTCAGACTCTCTCTCTGCTCTTAGTCTCTCTCTCTGCTCTCTTTTCGTTCGTGGGTTGCTCTCTCTCGCTGGTATGGCGTCTGTCTCTCTCTGTCTCATTTGAATTTTATGTGTTTATTGTGTTTGTGAAAATGTGAATGTAGGTACAATGTGGGTATAATGTGGGTAGAATAGGGTTCATGAATGTGAAAATGTTGTGAATTAATGGAAATGTTGGTAGAATAGGGTTTGTGACTGTTAAAATGTTGTGAATTGGAATTGATATCAATGTGGGAAAAATAGGTTTTGTGAATTGAAATTGTGGTTTTGAATTTTTAAAATGTTGTGGTTTTGAATTGTGAAAATTTTCTAGGGTTTTCAATTGAATGTGAAATCATGAATTAGGGTTAGGGTTTTGAATTGTGAAATAAGAAATGAGGGTTATGGTTTCAGAAATTTATGATAAGTTAATTTTTTTTGATAATGTTATATGATTTTTTTTAGGAACAAATTATGTAAAAACGTAGTTCCAAATCGAGCCGAATTGTGTTTAAATGATTTGGGTCAAATTGGTTCAATAATTTTAATAATTTAATTTGATTGCAATTTTTTTTAAACCATAGACAATTAAACTTAAAAAATGAAAGGCAATTTTGGGCAATTGGACATGATTTTGGCGTTTTGTGTTAGATTCATTATTTTAGCATTTTGTGTTAAATTCAAGCAGCTTTCATTCTTTTATAGACGTTATAGAAATGAAAAAATTGAAATAAATTAAAAAATTTAAGAAACAAAATAGAACAGATTTTAATGACACATAATTAAGGGGTAAAGTATATGATCTTGTATTACATTGGTATCCTCTCTAACTTTTTCATAGTAAATGATGCAAGCTCAAACCATCATTGAGGAGGAATTATCATATCTTTCAAAATTTTTAATTAAATTGTGTGTTTTTTTTAATTTTATTAATTGTTTTATATAATACATAGGAGACAAAAAAATAAGAAATAATAAATATGTAACCAATAGAATTGCAAGAATATATTATGTAAGATATAGAACATACCTATGTGATAATTTTTTCTCATTTAAGTTGAACCCCTTTCCATTTTTCTTAAATTTAGGCTATAGTAATTTCTTCCCATTGCACCAAAAAAAATAAATAAATAAATAAAAGAAATAATTGTGAATTACAAATATATTTTATAGGGTTTTGAATTGTGAAATCAGAAATTAGGGTTATGGTTTCAGAAATTAGGGTTTTGAATTGTGAATCATGTCTATATTTTTTGTATTGTGAATTGTGAATCCTGTCTATATTTTTTGAAATTAGGGTTTTGAATTTTGAATTGTGAATCCTGTCTATATTTTTTGAATTGAAAACTTTATTTTTTGCTTCTTAATCCTGTCGATATGGTTAAATCTTCTTATTCTTTCGCTTATCTCCTAAGCTTCATCATTAGGCCACTATAACTAGTACAAACAATTTTTTTGGGTTGCTTTAGGAAATATGTTAAAAGCTAAATTTTCGTATTTTTTAAAATTTTTTTTTGGAAAAACGTGTAAAAAAAGTAGAGAAATGATGTGATAAAAAAAAATTAGAAGTCAAAAAATGACTTTTAACCTCTTTGCCAAAAGAGGCCTTTGAAGTCGTCCTGAAAAATGCTATTACCAAAACATTTTATATAAATAAAAAAAATTTGTTTAAAAATTATGTTTGAAAACATTAAAATTTTTGATTTATAAAATGACTCATTCTCGATAATTTTTACCCACTTGAACTATCCAATTGACTTATTCCCTATGCGTCTGGATTATGTTATTCAATTAAGTTTTATATTTTTATGATAGTCGGATGTTTGAATCAGTTTACGTATTTCTCGACTAATCTTAGAATCCACACCAAATGTCCCTTCCATGTAGATCGGACAAATCTCAAATAATACCTATAAACATGACACATACTGAGAGTTCAACTTGAGACCTGAAAGGAGCATACCTAATTTTTAACACATAATGAGAGCTCATTAATATTAATGAAACTCAAGTTTGACTCGGTTCGGCTCGATAATTTTTTTTAATGTTATTTATATTGTTTAAATAAAAATAAAAGAGTCGAGCTTGACGAATCGAGCCGAGCCCTTAACAAGCTCAGTCGAGCTTGTTCATGAAAAGTTCGGCTCATTTGTAGCCCTATTTGAAATGACTCATGATTGGGAATTTGGGAGAAGTATTTCAAATATCACCATACTTTACTAGAAATAATATAAAATTACAACTCATAATTGTTAACTTTAAAATTTTTTATTTTTATCTTTATCTTTTATAACTGAGTATCTAAGTCAATTTATACACACCTCGACTAAATTTAAAATTATAATATATGCATCAAAAGAGAGTCTTAAAACATTCTAATTAATAGTCCATAGAAATTTCCTAGGTAAGAAGAAAAGAAAAAAAAAATGGCACTTTGATGGCTAAGCTTGTGTTTCATAATACCAAATAATTGCTACGGATGGCCCAATAGATTGACATGGATTGGTATCCAAAATTTACTACATAGGTTTAACCACCAACATAAGCGCATAAGCCAAGGCACAAACCCCTTTTGAGAACATGAAAAAAATTAATTGATTGGTTTATTTTGATTATATTATCTCTCTATTTTTTTTTGTATGTTTAAAAAAAAAAAGTAAATAAATTAATTTTTTTTCTTACTTTTCAAAACAAGCCAAAATGAGCTTTTTGTTTGAATTTCATAACAAAGCCTCTATGACCTCTAAAAAGTGGACGAGGGTTACCATTTCATATAGGAAATAACTTTGTCATTAAGGTCCCTAATGGCACAAGCTTGAGCAAATAAAAATAACTTCTCTTTAATTGTTCATAAATCTCAAGAATTGGATCACTAGTTTTAAAAAATTAAGAACAATGTTTGAAATAAAAATTAAGAACAAGTCATACAAAATCAGTCAAGTTATTTCAACTCAATGAAAAAAATAATAATTTCATACAAAACTTACATTATGATTTAAGATTTTTGTATGATTTGTCCAATTTTGTCCAATCTCACTGAATAAATACAATACTTCATACAAATTATACTATAAAATTATATGAAGAGAAAAACAAAAGAAGAATCTTCATAATGTCTTCAGATTCAAAATTAGTGATATATCTGTCTACTTTATCGAAATACTAAAAGAATAGATCAAGATTTATCAAAATAAAACAAAATAAGTGTTTTTAAATTGCTACCACTTACATGCGTACGATTAAATTATTGCCGTTTTCCCAAATTAAGGCAAAATAGTACCTTATTTCCCAAAGTAGGCCTAGTTTGGACAAAATTCCCAAACTAAGCTAAAACGCGGAAACAAACCACGCTTTCACCGTTTTTGTGGCCTTCCCGCGAAAAATTTGTAAAATCTTAAAAGCGTGGTACAAACCACGCTTTTAATTAAGAAAACGTGGTTACAAACCACGCTTTTAAGGAAATTTGATTTATACATAAATTTTTTTTTTAAAGTAAATTTGATTAAGGAAATTTGATTTATACATAACCACACTTTTTCTAAGCAATTTTTTTTTTCTTCAGAAAACGTGGTTGCAAACCACGCTTTTACTGTTGACCCGTGGATGATAACCACGCTTTTAACCAAAATGTAAAAATTCAACAAAAAAATCAAAACCAGCACTCACTCTTCTTTCTCACAGACACTCACTCTCTCTCTCTCTCTCTCTAACACACACCCACAACACTCACATACTCATATCAAACATAATTTTTATGTAATTTTTGTAAATATAAATCATTTTTATATAATTTTTATCTTTCGATTGGTTAGAAATAATTTTTTACAAATTAAATTTAAACAATCATACGTATCTATATAACTTGCCCAAAAGTTAAAATGATAATTATTTTTTACCCTTAAATGATAATTATTTTTTATTTTTTATTTCTTAACCAAATTAATTTTTAATTTTTAAAAAAAAAATTCTAAAAATCAAACCATACATAGCTTAAAAATCTTTTGATAAGTCATTTCTTACGTTGGTAACTTATTTAATTATTTGTTAATTTTGTGACATTTTTACCATCTGAGGCATGTTTGGTAACCATTTCGTTTTCAGTTTTCAATTTATATTTACAAAAATTTAAAAACTATCATAAAAACTTGTTTGATAATTTTTTTGGTTTATAAATGGTTGTCTCAATTTGTAAATTTGAGGAAAATACATAAATTCAAAAAATGAGTTTACGTTGATTTTTAAACAAAAATTTAAAAATTTCACTAACAAAAAATTTTTTCAATTAATTTTTTTTTCAAATAACTTTTTTTAATTAATTTTTTTTTCAAATAATTTTTTTTCCAATTAATTTTTTTTTTCAATGAATTTTTTTTTCAAAGGTGAGGGGAGAACTGTCATAAACATAAACCTGAGGGGGTGTCAGTGTAATTTACCTAAATAAAAAAAATATATTTTAAGAATTAAAGTAAAAAAATAATCATTTTATATAGCTGATTATTATTTGCTATTATAAATTATTATATATATATATATATTTAATATTGGTCTGAATTTTATAAAATAAAATTTATATATATTAAAAATTACATATGTTTGATGTGAGTGTGTGAGTGTTGTGGGTGTGTGTATGTCAGAGAGAGAGAGAGAGAAAGTGAGTGAGTGTGTGTGAGAAAGAAGAGTGAGTGCTGGTTTTGATTTTTTGTTCAAAACGTGTTTTGAAAGCACATTTTTACATAATTTACTTAAAAAGTGTGGTCACGAATATGTATAAATCAAATTTCTTTATGTATAAATCAAGTTTACTTACACTTTATAATTTATGTAAAGTCACAACCTACACTCATAATTTATGTAATGATTAGAAATTTAGGTAAATTATAAATCTTGTTACTTTGATGTAGGTTGTTACTTTGATATAAAGTTAGGTTTACCTGCACTCATAAGTTTACCTACCTCATAAGATTTCTAATTTACCTATACTCATAAGTTTACCTACACTCATAAGTTTATGTAAATTACCTAGATTCCTAATTTATCAATTACCTAAATCAACCTACATCAATTAAATTTATGTAATGATTAGAAATGTTGTTAGTTTATAATTTATAATTTATAATCATTTTTATATAATTTACACAGAATGAAGTTCAAAATTTAAATTGATGAAATTAAAACTTTCAAGTTTAAATTAAAAAAATACGTAAAAGTCTGGAGTTTTTTTTTGTAATTTGTCCAATATTTTAAACATGTTTGTGTTCATTTGTAGGCAAAAATCAAAATAAAAATATATTTAGTATACACTGTAATGTAAAAATTTCATGCCACTAATAAATGTAATTTTAAGAACCAAATAATTTCTTTTTAAAATGGTATACCATTTTAAAAATAAAATTTTGGTGTTGACAGGATAGTAATTCATTTCCAAATGTCTAATTTCATCCTTAAGTAGTAGAGACAATTGGCAAAAAGTTTATTTCAAAGGGGTATAAAGTATTACATTCAAGGTAAAATCTTGTTTGGTAATAAGGACAAAGCGAAAATTGTTGACGATGTTAAAAAAGTTGCTGGAAAAAATTATGTTTGTTTTTATCACACCATAGATTTGTCATTGTATTTATATCATAGAATAGCATAATACATTTTTAATAATTCTATTGTTTATCATTAAAAATTAGAAATCTCTTGTAAAATTAATCCAAAATTAATAAAAGATCTTCAGAACAAAAACTTAGCTGAATTATGACATAATGTGATTAGTTATAACATATTGTGAGGTCAATTATGACATTATTTTGATTATGATGACTTAGAAAATATGAGGAAGAAGAACTCCGAAAATATGAGGAAGAAGGAATATATTTCTGTTATATTCAAAACTTCTTATCTTACAAGACCAAATGACACTCCTTATATAGGAGATATTACAAACATCATCATAACCCATTATATGCCACTTACATATTATATATTACCACTATCTACCACTATCATATTATATCCATGCCACTATCTACCACCAACACCACTATCATATTCTATACATGCCACTATCTACCACCAACACCACTATCATATTCTATACATGCCACTATTTACCACCAACACCACTATCATATTATATACATTAACATAATTTCCAGCACTCCCCCTCAAGCTGGTTTGAAGATATCTTCCATGGCCAGCTTGCTAGTCAGCTTATCAAATTGCTTCTTGTGTAGTCCCTTCGTTAGCACATCAGCTAATTGTTCACCTGTTGGAAGGTAGGTCATACAGATTATGCCAGCATTGATTTTCTCCTTGATGAAATGTTTATCCACTTCTATATGTTTTGTGCGATCATGTAGAACTGGATTATGAGCTATAGATATAGCTGCTTTGTTGTCACAATAGACCTTCATAGGTGTCGGGTGAGAAAGCTTTAATTCTTCAAGAATTCTTTTAATCCACATTACTTCACAGATTCCATGGGCAACAGCTCTGAACTCTGCTTCTGCACTACTTCTAGCTACCACATTCTGTTTTTTACTCCGCCATGTAACTAGGTTCACAAAGGAGCAGTATCCGGATGTTGATCTCCTATCTGTAACACTTCCTGCCCAGTCTGCATCTGTGTATACTTCAACTTGAAGATGTCCATGTTTCTTGAACAGTAAGCCTCTCCCTGGAGTTCCTTTCAAATATCTTAAGATCTTATAAACGGCCTCAAAGTGCTCTGCCCCTGGTGAGTGCATGAACTGACTTACCATGCTGACTGCAAAGGCAATATCAGGCCGCGTATGAGACAAGTAAATCAATTTCCCTACAAGTCGCTGATATTGTTCCCTCTCTTTGACTTCTTCAGCCTTAGCAGCTTGTAACTTCAAGTTAGGCTCGATCGGAGTCTCCACCATCTTACAACCAAGCATACCTGTTTCTCCAAGGAGATCAAGAACATATTTTCTCTGATTAACGAATATACCTTCCTTGGATCTTGCAAATTCCATTCCGAGGAAATACTTGAGGGCTCCCAGATCCTTAATGTGAAATTCTTTTGCGAGTTTCTCTTTGAGGGCTGCTAACTCTGCTTCATCATTACCAGTTAAAATGATGTCATCAACATAAACAATCAAAATTGCAATTTTACTGTTTTTTGAATGTTTATAAAATATTGTGTGATCTGCTTGACTCTGCGAGAAGCCACAACTGATAACTGCCTTCCCAAAGCGTTCAAACCACGCTCTTGGTGATTGTTTGAGTCCGTATAATGACTTGTTCAATCTGCATACTTTGTCGCTTCCAAGTCTCTGCTCAAATCCCGGCGGTAGGCTCATGAACACCTCCTCTTCAAGATCACCATTGAGAAATGCATTTTTAATGTCAAGTTGATGTAGAGGCCAATCTGAATTTACTGCAAGAGATAACAGTACTCTGATGGAATTTATTTTAGCAACAGGAGCAAACGTCTCCTGATAGTCGATCCCATAAGTTTGAGTGAAGCCTTTAGCCACCAATCTCGCCTTGTATCTCTCAACGCTTCCATCTGCGTTACATTTTATCGTAAACACCCATTTACACCCAACTGTTTTCTTGTCTTTGGGTAGATCAACTATCTCCCAAGTACCACTTCTCCTTAAAGCATTCATCTCCTCCATGACTGCTAATTTCCAATTCGGATCATCCAATGCTTCCTGTATATTCCTTGGAACAAACAAGTGTGAAATCCTAGATGTGAAAGCTCTATGTTTTTTAGACAGTCTTTGATAGGAGAGGTAATTTGCAATAGGATGTTTAATGCAATTTCGGACACCTTTCCTAATTGCTATAGGAACATCAAGGTCGGAAATAGAAGGAATAGGATTACCTAAAATTTCGATGCCAGAACTCGGGTGGACATTCGGGTCATTAGGATGGACATTCGGGTCATTATTCCTCAGATGAAATCGCTTCCTAGTATAAACCTGAAGCTCAGGATTTAGGTCATTTTGTAGTACTTCTCCCCCTAAACAAGAATCTTCTTGACTAGGCACCATAGAACTTGGTTCTCCTAAGTGATCATTATCAGACAGATGTGGTTTTTGTGTAGGATAAATGACATTGGGGAGCGGGATAGAAATATCCCAAAAACGGTCTTCTACTCCACTTGTCTCCCCCTGAAGAGAAGTGTTGGGGAAATAGGATTTTGTTTCCACAAATGACACATCCATACTCACATGAAATTTCTTGGTTTGAGGATCGAAACACTTATACCCCTTTTTGTTTGAGGAATAACCCAAAAAAACACATTTTATAGCACGGGGGTCAAGTTTTGAACGAAATTGACTGAGAACATGAACATAGGCAGTACATCCAAAAACTTTGGCGGGTAAATCAGAAAACAACCTCGTGTCAGGAAAAAAAGTTTTGAGACAATCAAAAGGTGTTTTGTATGTTAACACCTTTGTAGGCATCCTGTTTATCAAATAAGAGGCTGTTAAAATTGCTTCACCCCATAAATATTTAGGAACATGCATGTAAAACATTATAGCACGTGCTACTTCAAGTAGATGTTTATTTTTTCGTTCTGCAATGCCATTTTGTTGAGGGGTATCCCGACATGTAGATTGATGAAAAATCCCCTTTTTTTTCCAAAAACTCACCTAACTGCTCATTGAAATATTCTGTTCCATTATCAGAATGTAAAATACCAATTTTGGTTTGAAATTGGTTTTCAATCATATTGTAAAAATTTGTGAATAAATTTTTCACGTCAGATTTTTTATTCATCAAATAAATCCAACATAAGCGGGTATGGTCATCAATAAATGTAACAAACCATCTTTTACCAGAAAGAGTAGTGATTTTAGAAGGGCCCCAAACATCACTATGAATCAAATAAAGAGGTTTGGAAGCCTGGTAAGGTTTTGGCAAATAAGTAGAGCGATGAAATTTTGCAAAAATGCAACTTTCACAATGAAAAGAAGAACAATCAATCCCTTTAAATAATTCTGGAAATAAATGTTTCAGATAAAGAAAACTAGGATGTCCTAGCCTATAGTGCCATAGCATTATTTTTTCTCGAACAGAGATTGAACTAGTACTATTAAAGCTCTGAGCTTTTTTATTACTAACAGGTATTTCATCAAAGTAGTAAAGACCTTCAAGCATCCTAGCACGCCCAATCATCATCCCTGAGTTCTGGTCCTGAAATTCACAATGGGATTCAAAAAATGTAACACGACAATTAGAATCCTTAGATAGTTTACTGACAGACAAAAGGTTACAGGCTAAGTTGGGGACGTGAAGAACAGCATTGAGATTAATTTTCTCAGTTAGTTTAATAAATCCTTTTCCTACAATATGTGAAAAACTACCATCGGCTATTCTGATTTTGTCATGACCAGAACAAGGGAAATAGGTACTAAATAAATGAGAAAAACTAGTCATGTGATCGGAGGCACCGGAATCTATGATCCACGGAGAGAAGTTTAGGCAAGAGAAGGCTTTAGGATTTCTACCTGTTTGTGCCAACAAAACACTAGGAGTACCGGATGAGGAGTTGGATTTTATCAGCTTTAAGAGTTGATCAATCTGCTCTTTGTTGAAGGGACCTGAATCGGCTTCATTAGCGGTAGGAAAGCCATGATTCTTCTCTCCTTGTTTGCTGCTTTTCCAGTTGACAGGTTTGCCATGGATCTTCCAACACGTTTCGCGTGTATGGCGAGGCTTGTTGCAAAAATCACACCAGACCCGTGGCTCGGCAGGGGTTGAAGTGGTTTCGGACGTAACTTCCGACATGACTATGACGGTTTTAGGGCTGCTGTGTTTTTTTGTTGCTCTGATACCAACTTAGAAAATATGAGGAAGAAGAACTCCGAAAATATGAGGAAGAAGGAATATATTTCTGTTATATTCAAAACTTCTTATCTTACAAGACCAAATGACACTCCTTATATAGGAGATATTACAAACATCATCATAACCCATTATATGCCACTTACATATTATATATTACCACTATCTACCACTATCATATTATATCCATGCCACTATCTACCACCAACACCACTATCATATTCTATACATGCCACTATCTACCACCAACACCACTATCATATTCTATACATGCCACTATTTACCACCAACACCACTATCATATTATATACATTAACATAATTTCCAGCATGATGTAAGAGTTGTTTAGTTATTAAGTGTGTGAAAATATAATTTTCCCGTCCCCACCCTATTTTCTCGTTGAAGTTATATTGGGGAAAATTACAATCTCTATTGAGTTTGAAGTGATATTGGGGAAAATTACAATCTCTATTGACAACTCAATTAAGTTATGAGCTTTTACCATAAAAGTTCTTCAAGTGGACAAAAAAAGAGTTCTTTTTTGGGTAGTATACCAGTTTTCTAACAAATGTAAAATATACATAATTCATGTAACTCATAAGTAGGTGTAAATGTTATGAATTTATAATTTTATATTTAAATTTTAATATAGTTTCTGATGAATCCTTAAGGAAATATTAAATGTGATAGTGATTGTATGCAGGGCGCGTTCCTCTTTTTTTATGCTTTTATTTTTAAATGTGACATCATTTATATAATAGAATACATTGCATGTTTATTTGTGTCAAAACTATAATATAAAATTTAAATTTTAGTACAAGTCTGAATTGTTTATTTTTATATTTATTTTTTGTATGACAAAACACAAGATTTAATTTATTATACATCTAACAATAACTCATCTAATAAAATAAATCTGAGTACAAAATATAAAATAAATCCTAAATGGAGAAAAAAAACCTTCATGCAGAAAAGATACGAGTCTCCACATAAGAAGTTAAAAAAACTCCATGTACAGATGAAACCTCAGCCGTTGTTTTATATGAATAAAAATAAGTGAACAAAAATGAGAAAATAAACAATAATAAACACATAGAGACAAATATAAAAATGCGAGAAAATATAAATTGACAAAAATGAGAGAGCTGCTTTTTATATGAAAATGTCACTTATGATATAAATGTCACTTATAGGAAAATATAAATTGTCTTTTGAATTCCACAACTTCCTTTCACCAAGTATCCACCTAAACAAATTCAAATAACCAGCACAAAAATAAAGCAGGTGAATTTACAAAAATAAAATCATCACTGAAATATTACCAAAAAAAATAAGAAGAAGCATAGAAAAAGAAAAATTTACATTTACCGTGCACAAGAGCATGATGTTAATCGTAATAAATAATGGAAAAAGCAGAACACAAGAGCATGATGTTAATTTTGTATGTGTTGTAAGCTTTGTTTCTTAAAAAGCTAAAAAATCTAAAACATAATCATTATTTTAACTCATATTTTAATTAAAAAATCAATAATGATTGTTGGATTACAATTGCTGATTACTTAAATAAAGTTCTTGCCTCACAGGTAATTGTAACTGAATGAGTTAAAATTCATATAATTCTTTTAGAAGTAAAATCTGATACAAGTATATTGTTGCTATTTTAATGTTTTTTGTTTCATTGAAGCAAGTATATGGAGACTGTTCCAATTATTTTCTACTGGGGGGAAAGCATAATTCGGGATCCCGATGAAGGCGTCTCATATGATGCTGAGCCAAAAGGGATATATGGGGTGCAACTTGGCACCACGCTTAGCAATTTGAAGAGATGTTCATGTCCAAGGTGGCAAGTTACGGGGAAAGTGTCCGATTGACCTTCAAATGTAGATATCCTTATCACCAGTGGCAAGCACTCAGCAAATACAAGATATTACCGATCAATGACGATGAGGCGTTGAACACCGTATTAAGTATCGGTGCAAGTTTCCAACCACCAAATTGTTTGGAAGTCTACATTGATAAAGAGGTTGTACACAATGTCCCGAATATGACACATATGGATTCTCGTCTGTTCACTACATTGCTGACGCATGGGATTGACACGACAGCGTTTCAGTCTCCTATGTATGAATCAGATGTTATGTAGTGGGCTACACACAACAGTCATTTGAGGGCCTTGGTGTAAAATCAAGTTCATGTGGTGGATATGATTATGAATTTGACAATAACACAGAAGATGTGCCAACCTGCAACCATCATACCACTCCAGTTGAAGTTGCTAGTAATATGGATGAAACAGTGAACTATGTGCAATTTGCTGACAGTGACATGTACGGTCCTGATGTCGCCCTAGACGATGATGAGAATGAAATGTGTGATGAAGAAAATTTATTGGGTGAATCAGATGATGATGATGAAGAAGATGATGCCGACGCTCCTGTTGACCCTGAAAATGCCCCCATTCCACCTAGAGCTGAAATCCCTTTCTATGAGAACATTCACATGGGTGGTGATTTTGACATGAGTAGCCGTGATGTCATTCCTCATAACTAGATCTGGAATGCTGAAAATCCAGAGTCGGACAAAGGGATGGTTTTCGTTGATAAGAAGCAACTTGTACATGCTGTGAAATTGTACCATGTAACAAATAATCTAGAGTATAAGATCGTAACCTCCAAGCGAGACGTTTGGGTGTCTGCTTGGAAGCACGATTGCAGTTGGTGGTTGCGTGCATCTCTTAGTAGGAAACATGGTCTTTTTGAAATAAAGCAGTACAGGGGTCCTCACCATTGTTTATACCCACGAATGAATAGGGACCACACTAATATTAGCTCCAGTTACATTGCTTCTCATATTTTGGGACAAGTTGCGGTTAGTATAAAAATTAAATGTTTACATATATATACATATTTGTTTGTTTATAGTTTTCACACCCAAATAATCCAACTCATATTTGATTGTTGTATGCAGAATGAACATGATATGCTAATTAAGAATGTCATCGAAGATATCAAAAAGACCATAAACTATAGTATATCATACAAGAAGGCGTGACATGCAAGGGCAAAGGCAATTAGAATGGTATTCGGGGATTGGGATGAATCATATAGGCAGTTGCCTAAATTCATGCATGCATTACAGACATCTAATCCTGGCACCATCGTTCAATGAAAGCATAGATATACCGGGCATACAACCATTATGCCCGTCTTCCACTTTGTTTTCTGGTCTTTCAAACCCGTGATCAATGGCTTCAGATATTGTAGGTCTGTTATAACCATAGATGATACACTCTTATACGGTAAATACACTGGTGTGTTGCTTGTAGCAATGATTGTCACTGCCAATGGAAAAGTATTACCGATTGCATTCGTTGTTGTCGACAAGGAGAGTTTGGAGTCTTGGTCGTTCTTCATTTCAAATATCAAGGAACATATTGTCATGGACCGACAGGGTGTGACTTTGATATTTGATTGAGCTGAGAGTATTTTAGCTGCTGTAAGGCGGCATTGGCTGAATCCCTCGCTCCAATTTGTTGGATATCATCGGTACTGCCTTTGATATGTTTGTAGTAACTTTGACACAAAGTTCAAAAATAAGAAGCTCAAACAACTTCTATGGAAAGTAGGGAGTGCTGATCAACGACGAAAGTGTAATGCTTACTTAGAACAGATACAGGCTATTAACCAAGATGCCATCGATTGGGTCCACAAGATGAATCCTGTGGAGTGGGCCCTTGCATATGACGGTGGATATCGGTGGGGGGGTATTGACCAGCAATGATGCAGAGTGCTTCAACAACGTCTTGAAAGGTGCAAGGAACTTACCTATCTCAGCTATGGTTGAATTTACATTTCGACGGCTCGTCAAATATTTTGACGAGATGGGAGCCCAAGCTGAAACAAATGTACGGAATGAGTTCCAATACCCTAGAGAGATGCAAAAAACTATCGAGGAGGGCATCGCAAGGGGAAATACTTTCCAGTTGATATCGTATGACAGGTTAGTTTGTAATGTGAACTAAATTGTTATTATTATGTTGTTAAGTTAATTACACCTAAAAACATGAACTTGATTAGTTTGTATCAATATTCTCTGATAGGCCCTGCCGCGTATTTGAGGTGCAAACATCTTTTCGCTATGGACGAGGTCGCAATAAACAGATTGCGCGGATGAATCAACCCACATGCAGTTGTGGGAAATATGAGATAAGACACTATCCATGTTCCCATATGTTCGCTGTAATGTCTGAATGTGGTGACAATCCATTCGAGTACGTTGATCCAGTATATAGGCTTCCTGTGTACATGAGGGTTTGGGAAACTAAATTCAATCCAATACCGCATCAAGATTATTGGGATGATCCGCAGTGGACCTTAATGCCTAATGTACTTCGTCTGCGAGAAGTAAAACGGGGTCGTACATCTATGTCTCGTATTCCGAATGAGATGGATATATCAGATAGGCATTTGACCGCTTGTTACAGTGAGTGCCAGCAGACAGGTCATGACAGGCGAACATGTCCGGCGCGACTTGGTTGATGAAGACTATGTAATACTTACATATTGTAATATATTATTTTTAAATTCTTTATTTGTAATAGATCATTTAATTCTTTATTTGTAAACGGGGTTGTACATTTAAATAGATCATTTTTTATTTGTAATAGATCATTTCTAATTTTTAAGTCTTTATATATTGTAGTTGTTTTATATTAAAAAAAATTGACAACTAACATACTAAGCAAATAAATTAAACTAAATATATATGCAAAAACATTTAACTGTACCACATAGCCCTAAGTTTTTTACTGTATACTTGATTCAAAATGTGTATTACAAAATTCTATACTTAATCATGTAGTTCTTCTACCATTTGAAAATTTAATATTTATAAATAAATTTAATATTTTTGAATGCTGCAACCATTGTTCACATTTACAATTTATGAATAAATTTATGTCATTTAAAAATTTTATAATTTATTCAAACTTCTAGCATTACAAAATCAATATTTAAGTTTTGTCAAATACGCTATAAATGTAATCATTAACCTATTATTGGAAAAAAAAAAAATTCTCATTCAATTTTTTGGCAAATATTTATGTAGGAAAATTATCCACATGTTACTGCACTATGTTCATGGTCATTATTAAGCTTATGTAACTGAGGCCCTAAAATTATTTTCGAAAAGATTTCTATATTAGTTATAGCATACATAACGGTAGGTTCTGTTGAATTTTTATCATATTTAATGACATATAATTTTAAATCTTAAAGTACAAATATATATATATATATATATATGTATTTAAAAATCATAAATTATGAAATAATTAGAGTTTTTTTTTATGATTATAATTAGATTTTAGTGAATTGCTTCCATGTTAGTGGCATAGAAATTTGTCTTTTGTCGAAGCCATAAGATTTGCTTCATTGTATTTTAAATCTTAAAGTACAAATATATATATATATATATATATATATATATTTAAAAATCATGAATTATAAAATAATTAGATTTTTTTTTGGATTATAATTAGATTTTAGTGAATTGCTTCCATGTTAGTGGCGCAGAAATTTATAATTTTAAAATAACCGAGCACATCTTTTTTTTTTTAAAGTCGTCATGTATGGAATTAATTAGAGTTTAATTGTTATAGTTAAATTATAGTTAACCAATAGAGGTTTTTGAAGTAAAAATTAATTACATTTTAGTCAATTACTTTCATATATAGTATCACACAAATTTAAATTTTGAAATAGCTGAGTACACTTTTTTTTTACAAATCGTAATTTATGGAATAATTACAGTTTTTCTGTTATGATTAAATGAGATTTTTATTGTTATGATCTAGTATTTCACTTGTACAGGCTTCATGACACATGTACCTGAGGAGGTTCCATTGTTTAGTCAGGCACATCGGGCTGACAGTTTATGGGAGCGTCCGGTATGCAATAACGTTTGTTGGACTTTACGCTTACAATTAAAATACCCTATATTTTGTTTTATATTACGTGATAATGCTATTATTTAAACTAGTCATTTTGTTATGCAGGATGAGGCATGCACCGTGTTGACCTGCTGCCGGGCAGATTCTAGATTGTGGGAGCATCCGTTGGACCATAGAGTCTTGCAGTATATACTACGCGCGGGATTCAGTGGTGTGTACCGTATCGGGCATATTTGACTGGACCACCTACTCATCACTGCTATCGTCGAGAGGTGGCGCACAGAGACTCATATATTCCATTTCACGATCGGGGAGGCCACCGTCACATTGCAGGACGTATCTGTCCTATATGGTCTATGGATTGATGGGCGAGCAGTTACTGGAGTTGACCCATCATTGACGAGGAAGCAGTGGATAGCCCTATGTGCTGAGTTATTGGGAGTAGCACCTACACCTGCACACTTACAGGCAGGTAGACTGAGGATGAGGTGGCTGGTTGAGCAGTTTGTTCATCTTCCAGATCATGCTCCAGATGAGTTGGTACAGCAGCATGCCCGAGCATATATTTTGTGGCTTATTGGGGGGGTACTTCTCCCTGATAAGTCACAGAATGTAACGCCCTCAAAATAATAACAATAAACCCATCAGATAAGACATGCATTTACATTTAAACTAACCGCATTCCTTTCATTCATTAGAATTCCATTACATAAGTATTACATGTTAACCTCATAACAAAATGCCCTACGGGCTTACAGCTTTCCAAGTTAACACTTGGTTACAACGAAGAGTTCTAACTCGTTTACACATTAAGCCCTTGGCTTGAAATTACATGTAATACATCAAAAGTAAAACGACAAAACTATGCCCGCCACTAGCCTCCCAGCTATGTCCTTGGAGGTGGCATGCTCCCTGTACCTGAAAATGATATTCCCATATAGG
This sequence comes from Camellia sinensis, assembly GCF_055761805.1. Classification (NCBI taxonomy): domain Eukaryota; kingdom Viridiplantae; phylum Streptophyta; class Magnoliopsida; order Ericales; family Theaceae; genus Camellia; species Camellia sinensis. The sequence continues at coordinate 53,134,181 of NC_138968.1, forward strand.
GTGAGCCACAGCCCAGTAGAAATACACTAAACCAACCATGGACAATGACTAAAACATTAGCAATTGATAGTTGGTCAACACTGATTCAATCACATAAATTACATATTTATGTCAACGACTTACAAGTCCCAATTACTTTTCATTTTCCCTTTTTCAACAGATAAGCATGCTAGCTCTATCATCATTTCCACAGATATGTATAAAAACTATATCTCACATTCAGATAAGCATAAAAGCTATATCCACATTCTCAACAGATATGTATATCAACAATATCCACAGATAAGCATACAAGCTGTATCCACACTCTACAACAGATATGTATATCAACAATATCCACAGATAAGCATACAAGCTGTATCCACACTCTACAACAGATATGTATATCAACAATATCCACAGATAAGCATACAAGCTGTATCCACACTCTACAACAGATATGTATATCAACAATATCCACAGATAAGCATACAAGCTGTATCCACACTTCACTTCACAAAGATAAGCATATGAGCTCTATCTTCACTTCTCTAGACAAGCATATGAGCTCTGTCTACGGAGTACATCCCCTATCTCCTCCAAATACCTATCCGGTTTAGAGGTCCATCCCCTATCTTCCCCTAAACCGCGGAGTACATCCCCTATCTTCTCCTCTACACATAACGTATATAAACACATTGGTTCTATATACAATCACACAATACAAACAATTAATGTATTCTAGCAACTGTCAAGTTCCATAACACATTCCATTGATTAGTTTCAGTTTGCCTAATCAACATACATTGTCTACAACAATCACGACTATCCTCCACCGATAGCCCAAAGCAGTTATTTCTAAAACAGAAAATAAATGCACAAATGGATATTCAATCAACATTTCATTTCCTCATTTCTCATCAATTAATTATCCCAATTAATTAAACAATGCAATTAGACCATTTTCCATAATTACCATTTCAACCCTTAGGTCCCATTTTCTTCAATGATTCAGCAATCATTCCATTTTTTTCATGCTAAACATGCATCTAGGTTTATTATGAATAAAACCCCAACTTTTGTATAATTGCACAAAAGCCCCAAACTTTCACAAAATTACCAAACCAAGCCCAACATCTCAAAATACCAAAATTTAAAGACAAAACCCATAGAGAGGAGTAGGTTATCCCTACCTTGAAGTTTTAGCCCAAAAGGAGATGAAGACTCCAAGATCAACTTGCTCCAAATCCAAACTTTTTCAGATTAAAATGAAGCTCTCAATGCCCTCTATCTTTTTAACAAAGGCCCTAGGCTAGATTCACACCCTAGGGAGATCAAATCTTAGAGAGAGTGCAAGTTTAGAGAGAGAGGGTGTCGGATTTAGGGTTTAATCAAAGAAAAGGACTGAAAAAGTGATGTTTTAGACGCTGCTGTCCGCTGATATAAAACACCCTCGCTCGAGCGAAGGATTGGTCGCTCGAGCAACCAGACACAGAAAACTCTCGCTCGAGCCAAGAAGTTCTCGATCGAGCGAAGAAAAACCCAGACCGCTCGAGCCACGAAAAGCTCGCTCGAGCCAGAAACTACAACTCTCAGGTCCAGAACCGGGACAACACTACTCTCGCTCGAGCGACAAACTCCTCGCTCGAGCGAAGGACCAAAAATCTGGGCAGCAACACTAGGCTCCCAAACACAACCAACCTGTAACAAACCTGCCCAACACATCCCATACTCAATATACAAAGTAAGAAGGATGCAAACAAGATAATAAACAACTACCAACATTCACGGACACATGTCCGGATCATTGTACAACAAGGGTAAACCCGGGATCGCTATACAGAACCTGCTCAAGCTGATGTACTTGCCACTGCTGAGAGACATTGACGAGATTGGGCAGTACAGTTGGGGTAGCGCGGCTCTGGCATGCTTGTGTAGGATGCTATGTCGAGCAGCTCAGGTGGGTGCGAGGGAGATTGGAGGACCACTTGTGTTGCTACAGGTTAGTAAGAATTTTATTACATGTCAATTCATATTGTATGCCATATATCAGTATTGTAATTGTGTTCAAACTATTGCAGATTTGAGCATGGGAGAGATTGATTCGCATTGCCCCGTCTAGGCGGAAAGTGGTTGGTCCTAGTGAGCTTCCCATGGGTGAGGGAGACATGCAGTTGCCCCCCGAACCGCGAGGTAACAGGTGGAGGGTTGACATGGGCCATGAGGTCGTATTGACCCACGTAGTCGTAGTTTATAGAGACCAGCTCGACCGAATGATTAATGGCGAGGTACGAAATTTTTCTCTCAATTTTAGTTGTCTTCTTCATTGTATATGTTTTCAGTTCACGAGCGAATTTTAATATACTTGTCGTCATTGTAGTTTATCTGGCAGCCTTACGTTGGGGTCCTCAGTACGCTCCCCGACTACTGCCGACTAGGTCAGGAGATATGGATGGTGAGAGTGCCACTTATTTGTTTTGACGTGGTTGAGTGGCATCTCCCCTATCGTGTCCTCCGACAGTTTGGTCGGGTCCAGTCCGTGCTAGATCAGTTTGGCACCAAGTGGCGGTTGCACGTCACTGATAGGCGTGGCCGAGCTGGCACTGACTGGAGTCTGTTTTATATGCCATATATACAGTTGTGGGATGCCCGTCGGGACAGTATTGTACAGGCTGACTGCAGCGATGAGGTGCTCCCCTCTTTCGACCCTTACATATTGTGGTATCGGCGACATACACACCTACTAGTTGATAATCCGAGCCACCTGTCTGAGTCTGGATATCAGGGAGTTGGGCCTTATCTTGAGGCATTGGTGAGTATCATAGTATGTGTCAGATAATTATTAAGATCATAATTGATTTACTTTGAGTCAACTGTAGCCTAATACGTCCGAATTTTTGTTCAGGTGGCTGGAGCTAGGAGGTCATATCACTTGGCTGAGGACGCCCTTTTCAGACGTGATGGACAGCATGCCTTGCCGGCCGTTGCAGAGATCCAAGAGTTATTGTACCAGGCGATCCAGCTTGCCCATCGAGGAGATCGTTTGCATTTTGGCCACTACGGTGTACACAGTGCAGCAGTTGCTCCAGACACATTAGCGCTGTCCACATCAGCGCCTTCTATTTCAGCGTCGGCCACATCAGCTCCTTGGACATCAGTCACGCCACCACATACTACCCCCATACATATCTCCAAATTCCCTCCACGTACTTCCTACCCAATATACTGGCATACCTTATGTAGCTGACCTTGATTGGACACTGCCCCGATACATGCATGACATTGTTACCCCACCCACCTAGTTACCACCACCAGACAGTTCAGGTGTTTGTAGTGTTGGGGTTGATACATGTACATCACATAGTCCCACACTACATACACCTAGTTTTGTGGGGACTAGTTCGACCGCGACCATGAGTACACATGATGCAGTTCTCACTGACATCTCCCACGTTGACGATCAGGCCCATATTAAGCCCCCCCAGAGCGCGAGGGAGAGGCCGAGGTTATGGTCGTGGCGGACGTCGTAACCGAGGTCGGGGTGCGGGCAGAGGCATAGGTCGAGGTCGAGGTCCAGCTGCAGATCGTGATATAGTTGCACCAGATAAGGGAGTTTCACAGCTCACAGCAGTATCCGATCTTCGGCCAGAGACAGGATCAGGGGCAGCACATGCAAGAGGGGGGGTCACACTCAAAGGCTCCACAGGCAGTCAGTGGAGGGGCAACATGCAGGGGAGGGAGTGCCACTGGATACGCATTTATGATTGGGGGAGCCAGATATTCAGAGAGTCTACCGCAGGAGACCGATGAGGGAGGTCTACGGTCGGGGTTGTGGGACTGGGGGCAGGTTAGGGCATTAGCGAGTGTGATGTGGAGTGTATAGTTTTTTTTTTATTTATAGTTTTTGTTATAGTTTTTGTAAATCAAACTTGTACAGATGATGTAAATGTGTCATACTTATTTATTCGAAAATATAATTTTACAATTTTTTATTCTTACTTATTTTGATGATTTCCAAAATCTCTTTCACATCTTTATCTCTCTCTCCTTCTCCGTAGTCTCTACATTTTTTCAATTTCAAAAGCCCTAATATATATATATATATATATATATAGATACATACACAGAATATACAGAGAAAAACGAGACTCAGAGAGAGAGAGAGAGAGAGAGAGGGAGATTAATCTTCATTTGAAAGGGTTTGCCCAGTGAGACCATGGCTCCTCATTCATCAGGTAATATTTCTACTTAAATTGTTAAGGTTTTGTGTATACTTTCTTTCATGGAGTTCGTTTTCGTCTAGCCTCATGTCCACTATTTGATTACTAAAGTTCTTATGTTCTCACATTTAGGCCATTTAATTGTATTAGCTTTTCTTATTGAGCAAATGACATTGGAAGCACTCATGTGCTAAACAAACAACAAGGCAGTGTTTGCTTAGATTTGATGAGCGAAATAAAAATGAAAAGGAAAATAGAAAGAAAAGGATAAGAATTGATAGGATTTTAAGTTATATTTAGGTTTCATTTGTTTGGAAAGAAACCAATGATAGAAAATAAAAATAGTAGGAAGTGAATTGAAAAGAAAGAAAAAGAAATGAATAGATGAAAATTTTTATACAAAAATTATTTGGGAAAAAAATATAAAAATTGCATAATGGATAGTTGTGGGGAGAAATATGAGTAAAAAGGAAACAAAATAAATTTGTGAGAAAAAATAAAATTTCATATATATTTTGTAAAAAATTGTTAGCCTATCTAACAAACTAGTTCTATTACTTTATAGGACTCTATCTAAACAACACATATTTTTTTTTCCCTTTTCTTTCACTTTTCTGTATGATTGCATACACTTTCTTTTTTCATGTATTTTCTATTATAACCAAACAAAATGTAGAATTATATATTTGTTGTTCATCTAGCTTAAACATGTATTTCAACTATTTGTTATATGAATCTAAAGTTTATGAAATCACTACATTTATAAGTACACATGTCAAGATTCGTTATGAATTTTTCTTCCTATTGATAACTCATGTATAAGCATTGCAAAGCCATTATACTGAATGAAAACATTTGGTCATACATGCAACCAAGTTCATTCAGTATCATCATTATATTCCACATCAATAATGCATGAAATCATGAAAGTCTACTTCAAGTAGCGTTCTTCAAAATAACAATAACGGAGAGAAAGCAAAGGTATTTGTTATTTGTAGAATTACAAGAACTATTCAAAAACAATTGAAATATCTCCTTTCATTGATAAGTCGTGGATAAGCATTACAAATCCATTACAACATAAATGGTTTGGTCATTCATCCAAATAATTTCATTCATTATCATCATCATCTGACATCTCAATATCAGATTCATACATAACATCCATGCTCTAGGCGAAGTACTGGTGTGCATCATCCATTAACCCATCTTCGGCACGCTCATTTGCAGTCTTCATTAGTCCGGACCTTTGCAAATGTTGGGTCATGTGATTAACTTCGTCGTGGATACGATGCAATGCCCTTTGCAACAATTGTGGAGTGTCAGTTGGCATACGCATGGCTAACCGGCGAGGAAATTTACTATTAACTTCACGACATAGCTCAACGAGAACATTTGCTCGAGTTATGCGAAATTCCCACTTAGCTCTCATGGTATTGACGGTGGCATGTGAGTAACGCAAATTTGGATTTAATGGGTATTGAAATTCATCTCTATCTGTAACCCAATAGCGACCCATTGCTGAATATAGATCAACCACCATATATCTCATGATGATATCGCTCGAAATAGTTATAAAACTTTTGTTGTGGTATGATGCGATATTTATACCACATATACACATGGTAGCTGTATATATGAAATTATTGTAAATAACTATACATCAGAGTTGTCACGTCAACTTTTATGACCTGAACAACTATGCATCAACTTTATAGGAGTTGTCACTTCGACTTTTATTTACTACTCAGTGCATATCTGAAAGTTTTAAGCAAAGTTTAAATCCGCTTAGAAATTTAATATAATTTTTTCGCTTACAAATATAATTCAATTTATTTTGCCTTGACAATATATTTAATTTCACTTTTTACCTTACATATTTCATTTAATTTAATTGGAGAAATTTGACCAATTTAATTTGAAGTTAATTATGTGTTGATTTAAGTCGGTGTTGTTCTTGTCTGCATACTAGGCTACGCTTTATCTGTAACACTTTCAAGTTCTGTACATCGAAAAACCCATTCATTCTAACTCTACTACAAATTAATCTTCAATACATTCTAACTCTATAATATTTTATCTTCAACGTTTATGAATCTCTTTGGAGCTGCATAGGGTGGCTTTTTAAACACAAAGGGTCTAATTGTTTTGTTATTTTGTTTTGACACCCCCTCATCCCATTATGAATTGCAGAATTCACATGGGCACAGTGGGTATGGTACGATAATAAATTGTAGCTCGGCGCAGTGATACGTCCAACATTTCTCAGTGATGCAGTGTAGTGACTTGAACAAACGTAATAATTTGTATGCTTTGTTTTTTCCTCAGATGCTATGTGATTTTGTGCAGCGATGCAGTGATGCATGTCATGCATGTGACTTTGTGCAGTGACGCAGTGATGCATGTCACTTTATGCAGTGATGCATGTGACTTTCTGATTTTGCAAATTATATACTTTGTGACTTTCTTCCTCACATTTTGTGATGCATGTGACTTTGTGCAGCGCAACTTAGATGCTTTGTTTTTTCCTCACATTTTAGAATTCATCTAATTCACATTAATATGACCACATGGCAATAGTATTGATAAACAATTATATAAAGGACTGAAGGAGTGAAGTGTAATTTACTGAATATAAAAAGAAGCAGAAAATGCAAAGAGAAGAAAAGGGGATGACTGTGAAGTTTGTTAAGTGAAAATAAGATAAAATATATGTTGCAGTGCCAATCTTGTTTACACATCAGGTGACCATTTTATTATTTTGTTTTGTTTTGTTATGAACATTGTTTTGGTGAAAAAATCAACGATAGTTTTGTAGGTCGAAGTGAGTTGGACGGTTGTGTATTTACTTGCACTCTGTTTCATAGTTGTTTATGAACAATATTACTTTAAAACAAAGAAAATTAAAGCCGCTGTTTCATTTTATGATTTAATTTATAATTTTTTTAAAACACCAATTTGTACTGAAATCGTCAGTTCAGAGTGACTACTTACTGTATTAAAAAAGCAAGCATGAAAAAATAGTTTAATGTGGCGATGTGGCAACACACTGCATTACTGATTAATGTGACAGCTCACTGCTCGAATATGAAGGGATTGCATTGTGAAAAAGACGACCTACAATTATGATTTTATTTGACAACCACGTCCGTGACTACATCACAGGTACACAAAGTCATGGGTACTCAGGATTGCATGAAATGAATAAGATAAAATAATATCGCGGGTATCACTTCTTCTATAGTGCCCCAACATCTCAATTATCGTCACCAGGTCATCTCTAGTTAACCCCCAGTATGATGTCTATAAATAGCGCTACCCCCAGTATGATGTTTGTTCAAGTCATAACAATAGTAATATATCTACAATTACTATTATTATTAATTTTTTTATTTTATGAACAATGTCTTCAAGAGGTGCAGGAAGTTCACACTGTCAAATAAATCCGAAAGTGTGGCTACTACCTCCATTTACTTATGACTACAAGAGCAAAAAGTACTCGATTCTGAAGGATTATTATGCTAGTATCCGAGCAGAATGGGTGTTCAGGGTAACAGAGCAAGAAGGATTGTTTAATGATCTACATAACTTTGGGGCACCGGTACCTCATTGTCGTTCATTGACCATGGCTAGACGAAATGTGAGTGACTATGACAAAGCAGTTAGCAGAATTAAGAAGGAGAACAACAGAATGTTGATGCGGAGATGTCAACATTTCATGCTTCAGCTAGCCACCGAAATGGCAGCAGCAAGCAACAGAGATTTGACAGTGATTGAGCGAAATAATGTCTTAAACAATGAAAAATATCTCTCTGACTGCTACATGTCAGATGAGGAATGAGAAATCAAACACCTTTATCTGTCATACATGTTTGTATGTTGTGTCGTATCTTCGTTACTGGAGTGTAAGACAATTTGTTGTTCATCTAACTTACGGATGTATTTCAACTATTTGTTATATGAATCTGAAGTTTATGAAATAACTACATTTATAAGTACATATTTATTAGTTCATGACTTTCTTTATTGAATTGCAATGGGTTAATGAATGTTCTGGATTAATGAATGGATTAATGTATGTTGAATTATGTAAATACTTAAGGTTTTTTTTTCAAACATGATATACAACTCCATTTTTTGTACCCACTTTATAGACTCAGTGATGTGTGAAGAAGATGATTGGTTGATAATCAAATAATATTTAATTATTAACCAATCCTCTTCTTGACAGATAAAACATAATTTGTTAACTAGAGAAACAATCTCAAAGCCAAGTGGTTGGTCTGATTAGGGGACTAATAAAGTTACAACAGACAAACTGCCGCCTTCAACAACACAGAAAACAGAACAGGTAGCTCAGTCAAAAGCTTCCCTTAACTGGGGCTCCTCAAATAGTGATCTTCTACATAAAGAATTTCAATCTCCATCAGGAAAGACGAAAGAGTCGTCTTTCAATTTCTGAAAGTCCAGTCAAAATGATGACTCTGGTAAGGAATGGGGGGTTGATAGAAAACTAAACTTACGGGCAGGACAAACGAGCTCAAAGCCAAGTGATTGGTCTAGTTGGGGGACTAATAAAGTTCAGACAAACGAACTACCGCCTTCAACAACACATAAAACAGAATGGGTAGCTCAGTGAAAAGCTTCCCTTAACTGGGGCTCGTCAAATAGTGATCCTCTACGTAAAGAATTTCAATCTCCATCAGGAAAGAAGAAAGAGTCGCCTTCCAATTCCTAGAAGTCCAGTCAAAATGATGACTCTGGTAAGGAATGGGGGGACTGATAGAAAACTAAACTTAGGGGCTGAACAAACAAGCTCAAAGCCAAGTGGTTGGTCCAGTTGGGGGACTAAGTTTAAAACCTAATTGGTTTTACTTGATTTGCTTGTCAAAATAACTATTTACAATTAATTATACCCAAATAGATTGTTTTCTGCACCTCTTTGAAGAAATTGATGATTCTCTTAGAATAGAATAGCAATCAACGCAAGGCCCAAAATGTAAGAAACTAGACTTGTAACCAGTTCTAATGACGCTTATTTGATATTTTTCGGATTTATACCCAAAGAGAACAACACTTCCGAAACTACTGTTTAACACCAGTTTTCTGGACAGATTTGAATGCACTAGTTAATATAGATTTTAACTCCAAAAAATTATGAGAAAATTCTGATATGCAATTCAATATGTGATTAATCAACTGTAAAAATTTCAGTTCAAAATTCATCCGTTTGATAAGGTTTCTTCATTTTTAAAGATTGTGGTTATGTGTAGAATTTCATACTCATAGATTGTACCCTCAACTTTATGTACCCATCTGATATTCCTCAAACTACATAAAAGACACATGATATTCACAAACATTGGTGGCCAAATACTCCTACCTAACCCACGTTTCACTCACAAGATCCACCATTACAAGCAAAAACACTCATGGAATATAACCCATGCCATATACTTGTTCTTCATACATCCACTATACCCATTACACTATTTCACACCAACTATTAACCTGATAGATATTCAAGCCACCTAATCAGTTAAGCTTTCATTCCATCCTCTTCCAATGAATGCACAGAAACATAAATACAAAATAACTATATTCACAGAATATTGGTTTCAACCTTGGAGATGGAGTTATTAAAGCACCAAACTAGTTGTTCAATTTTCATCAAAAGCTACTCCTATCTCCTCTTCATGGCTGCTAGTTGAATAATATGAAAGTTTAGGGTTATCCACACACTTTACAAAATCTGACTCCCTTATCCTTTTGTTTTTATTTATTTATTTTGTTATTATTAAAATCTTATCTCTAAATTAGAGATTTCCACCATAAATTTATTTTAGGTTTAAAAATTAATTAAAAAACTTTCCAAATATTTAATTTGCACTTTAGGATTGACCACAAAAATATTTGAGATGTAATATTATTATTATTTAATTATTTACTTAATTTTTATATTCGGGTTCTCACAGAACAGGTAGCTCAATCAAAATTTTTCCTGAACAAGGGCTCCTCAAATAGTGACCTCTACGTAAAGAATTTCAATCTCCATCAGGAAAGAAGAAAGAGTCACCTTCCAATTCCTGGAAGTCCAGTGAAAATGATGACTTTGGTAAGGAATGGGGGGTTGACAGAAAACTAAACTTGGGGGCAGGACAAACAAGCTCAAAGCCAAGTGGTTCGTCCAGCTGGGGGATTAATAAATTTCTAAAAAACTGTTCTTGGAAATTGGAAAACCAAGTTTTGGATTTAAAATTTATAACAATTATTTTAATATATACATTTTCATTCCAACAATATTTTCATACACTAGTTTCCCAATACTATTGGGTTAAGTGGTTGTCCGTGAGATTTGCAAATTTATTACGAGTGATTTCAAGAAAAAATCAAAATAACAATTAATCTTCCATACCTATGGGGTTAAATGGGTGTGCGTGGGATTTACAAATTTGTTACGATTGATCTGCGAATGGATACGTTACGACCAATGTTCAGTTGATGTTGTAAATGTTTTCCAAAATATTACAAATTGAATATTCAGAAGTTGATTTTAAAATAATTCCAAATGACAACAAAAATTCTAATAGTCATACTTTTCAATGAAATACAAATAGTTGGTCGTAACAACGAATGATGCATAGCTAAGTGAAACACAACATTGCCTACATAAGCTTCCTTTTTTCACACATTGAGTAGTCAAATTGTGGAGAGACTTGTCGGTATATGTAGATGGATTGTCAAGTCATGTGACTTAGTGTACAGGCTTTGGTTTTCTCGATTTTTTGATTACTGTGACAACTCATCTCTTATTGATATATGTGGGATTCTCAATTCAGAAAGTCACATGGCAACAGTGAATTCACTGATTTACCTTACAGTGCGCATGCCCTTATTTTGTCGATATATACAGATGGATTGTCAAGTCATGTGACTTGGTGCACAAGCATTGCTTTTCTCTGTTTTCTGATTACAGTGACAACTCATCTCTTATTGATATATGTGGGATTGTCAATTCAGAAAGTCACACGGCAACAGTGAATTCACTGATTTACCTTACAGTGAGCATGCCTTTATTTTGTCCCTATATGCAGATGAATTGTCAAGTCACGTGACTTGGTACACAGTATTTGCTTTTCTCTGTTTTTTCATTCTAGTGATAACTCATACCTTGTTCGTATATGTGGGATTGTCATGTAGAGGCATTTATTTTCTATGGTTTTTCCTTCAATGTCTTTCTAAAGCCATTCATAACCAACTATATAAACGACTATAGGTGAAGACACAACCTTACAACACATTTTGCCCTACGAAATTATCATTCATTTGTTTAAAAAAATTAGCATGGCTACACGATTCATGGGAGGGAGAGCGAATCGCAGAGGTGGTAGGAACTTGTAAAGGGGTGACAGTTCACGACGAGGAGGGGGAAAGGGACGTGGCGATGCTGAAGACGAAACAACAATACCTGTTTTAGATTATGCTTGTGGTTATCGTGATAGGTTTGGGAAGCGACATTTTTTGATACCCAAGTATTATCCAGTTCAAGGAGGTTCATGTATGGATCCATCAGATAATCAAGCAGGATATGGTTTATCTAACGCTGCTCGTCTCAAGTGGCCCGCACTATTTATAGAGCGGGTACAACTGGAAACCTTAAGTCGGGAAAATCAACTTAAGGTGCCAAAAGCACGTTCTGTTGAGATCCAAAAGGAAGATCCTGATAATGTTGATCGAATATGTGAATGACTACAACGTGAGATTTCTCAAATGCGCCGTAGGTTAGCCCGTGATATGCAACTATACATAGTTAAGAAGGATGCCCAGCAGAATAGAACAGAACCAAATGTTGCGGCTATCAAGGGTATCAAAGAGGATCCTGAACTTGTCTCTGACGCTGAGCTTTCGAATTATTCAGACTCTGAGCCACCTGTCGATTTAAGCGCGAATTAGGTGTTAATGTCTACACTTCGGCAATATTAGGTCATGCATTAATATGTAATGTCTGTGTTAGACTAAGTGTTTCCGTAATGAGTTTGTCAGATTGTCTGCCTAATATTTGTCTATCTAACTGTTATGTTTATGTATTGTGTGTTCAGTTCAGGGTGTCTAGGATGCATGTATTGTGTGTTTAGTTCATGGTGTCCAGAATGCATTTTTGTGGGAGACTTATGTTTGTACTACCGATGTAACTGAAAACTGTTACATTTGCAACTTCAGTTATGTTGTTTTCATGCTTGTATGAGTATTTAGTAAATTACTGACTCCGTATATTATGTATTAAGTTTTATTACAAAAATGTTGACAAAATTTATTTTAGGGGAAATACACATTCTCTTAACTTGTTCATCTTCTCAATCGTGACAACCCAAAAATGTAACCATTATTCATTGAATATAACAAATAACGTTCTCATTCTTACAAAAAATACACTACCAATTGAATAAAACAAATAACCTTTCAAAACATTCATTCATTGCACAACATCAGTCTTATGAAATAAGCGAAACTAATTGAATCACAATAACATCAACTCCAACCCAATATTTACATTACATAAGTTCCTGTTCGTAATCAGAATTCAAATTACATACAAGTTACATTACATAGAAAAAAATGAAAAAAGTACCATTCGTATGTAAAAAATACATCAACAAAATTTGAGGTCTTTCTCTTCTTTCTTCTTGTTGCAGCTCTCGTGGTGGCCTTCGTCTTCTTGGCCTCCTCCGCGGTGCTCTTCGCGTCTCACCCTTCGTCGTTGTTCGTCGAACTGCATAGTGTGTGGGTGTGCTTCGGATTGTAGAGCATGTATATCACCTTCTAACCCAACACAAAGACGAAAGAAAAAAAAATTAATGAAAACGGCTAGAAAACGGTTTTACTAAACCGGTTTTCTGAATTACATTATCACCTTCTAACCCAAAATAAAAGAAAAAAGAAAAAAAAATTAAATGAAAACGGCTTTAGTAAAGCCAAAACAAATTTCTGAATAACACATTCTAACCCAAAACCAAGACAAAAGAAAAAAAAAGTTTACCTGAAAACGGCTTTAGTAAAGCTATAAGAAATTTCTGAATTACATTATCACCTTCTAATCCAAAACAAAGACAAAACAAAAAACAAAAAAAATTTACATAAAAACGGCTTTAGTAAAACCAAAAAAAAATTTCTGAATTACACCTTCTAACCCAAAACAAAGAAAAAATAAATAACATAAGAACGGCTTTAGTAAAGCCAAAAAAAATTTCTGAATTACATTATCACCAAAACAAAGACAACAGAAAAAAAAAATAAAAAAAAAAAAAAATAATAATAATAATAATAAAATTACATGAATAGTAAAAACATGGTTATCATCCACGCTTTTTTCGGTGAACAGTAAAAGCATGGTTCACAACCACGTTTTCAGAAGAAAATTTTTTTTAGTTAAAAACGTGGTTTACAACCACGTTTTCAGAAAAAAAAAATTCAGTTAAAAGCGTGGTTCACAACCACGCTTTCAAAAAAAAAAAAATAATTAAAAGCGTGATTTGTAACAACGCTTTCTTAATTAAAAGCGTGGTTTGGAAACACGCTTTTATGATTTCAGGAAATTTCCGCGCGACATCCATAAAAACGTTGAAAGCGTGGTTGTGAACCGCGTTTTAGCCTAGTTTGGGAATTCTGTCCAAACTAAGCCTAATTTGAAAATTAAGTTGCTAATTTGTCTTAATTTGGGAAAAGTCCCTCACTTTTGAGGGCTCGAGGAACAAAATGGAACGGGCACTTGATTAGGCAAGTACTATGAAATTTATTCAATGCTCACAGAGTGAGTCGGTGGTGCTCCTCCAAATAAGCAATTATTAGTTTAAATTACAGAATTTATTATTTTTACGTTAATTTTAGGAGATAAAGTGATAGGTATCAATTTGCAAATAAAATGGAATATTATTTCAAGAGTATTAATGGACTAGTTTAGAAAAAAAGAAAAAAAGAAGCAGAATAATAATGGAAAAAAAAAGGAAAGAAAAGAAAAAGACTTTAGAATGCGAATAAAAGGAAAGGAAAATCACCTACTCATGAAAGCTAAGAGATTCTAATATTGTGTATAGTTCATGAATTTTTATAGGGATTTGAAAAAAGAGAGGAAAAATATAAGTGAAATATAAATTAACAATAACTATATTTTACATACATTTCACATTTTTTTTCATTTTTTTATCTAAATTCATGTGGGGATATATTTTCCAATCACCAACACGTGGCAAGGTGACGCCGACGTGTCAGCCGAGGTGTCACGTGTCGTGGTAGTTACGCCGAGGTGATCTCGGAGTTGCCAAGGTTATCTCCGAAGATATCGGAATCCGAGATAAACGGATAAGGGACAAGAGTCCTAGAATGAAAAAGGAACTCAACTTGGATATGGACAAGAGTCCTAGATTGGGAGAAGACTTCAGTTTGGGAAAAGATAAGACTCTTAGAGAGTTTATCCTAATCCCACTGGGAGTCCCAGATTAGCAGTAATCCTAAGTTCATTAGGACCAGGCTCCAATTGGGACTAGGATTGCATTGGCTATAAAAGAGAGGCACCCCCATGGGTCTAAGGTATGCTTTTTATACTCAAGCTTGTGAGTTGAATACTTGATTATCTTTGAGAGATATACTGACTTGATAGTCGGAGTGCTCCCGGGTGGACGAACCACCGCCAGAATCTTCTCTTTCTGTTGCAGGTCAGCCAGGTGCCATCTATTCTGCCGGTGCTCTCCAGCTGATTACTAAGCGGGCAGTGTGGTCAGGAAATCACCCACACAATTTGGCATTGTCTGTGGGAAACTTAGAAGAATAGATGGCCAGTAACGGACAGAGGGAAAACATTGGGGGCGACACTCCTGCTGGGAGTAACAGACCAATTGACCTTGACGTTGAAGGAGACAACCACAATACAAAAACTCATGACCAAGGCCACGGAGAGAAAGACGTCGGCCAGGAGGGCGACGCTTCGAAGAGGACAGACCAAAGCAAGTATTATAACGAAGATAACCTTCAAGTATGGAGGGATAGGTGCCTACGAAGGGATGAGGAAGTAAAAGACTTGGCAAACAAGTTGGCAGACCTATAGCCAGTGGTCAACTTCATGATGCAAAACAATGTCATGCAGCCACCATACCCGCTGCAGGATACGCCGATGCCAGCAACTAACACCCAGAAGGGAGGAAGAAGAACAATCCCCGAAGTCCCTTAGCACACCAGGAGCGGAAGGCACTCTCACCAACCTTCCAGGGAAGGCAGACGAGAGGAGCCGAGACGAGAGGAGTCCCGAAGAACGTATCACACGAAGGATCCAGAGCCCAAAGAACATCGGCATGTTCAAGGACAGGCGCTTTGCTTTGACACAACACATGGAGAGAGATCAAAACGACCCCACCACGAGGCAGAAAGTAGTGTGCCGAAGAGATTGAAGTCCAGAGATAGCCGAGCTCTAGGAAGGAGTATAGAAGACTTGAGAGATTACCTCAAGAGGAAGCAACAGAATGCTGAAGTCGAGGTAACTTCCTCGGTTAAGCCGAGGACACCATTCTCGGTGGAACTGGACAAATTTCAAGCACCAAAGTGATTCAGTATGCCGAGGTTCCAAATATATGATGGTAAGTCAGATCCTAACTTCCACGTCGGGCTATACCTAAATTCGATGGCATTATATAGTGGGAACAAGCCATTACTCTACAAAGTGTTCCCCTCGTCCTTTGGGGAAATTGCATCAGATTGGTTCCATAAACTATCGAAGGGAAGCGTAAAGACTTGGGAAGGCCTGGTCGAGAAGTTTGTGGCCAGGTTTGTGACGAACAAACTGCAGCCATTGAGGGTGGACGCATTGATGGCTCTGAAAATCAGCAAAGACGAAGGCCTTAGGGCCTATGCGAAAAGGTACTATGAGGTGTTCAATCGAATACCAGAATGTAATCAAGAAGTAGCGGTCATATCATTCAAGAACGGCCTGAAAGACAATTGTCCACTACGGAACTCTTTGGCAAAAACATTGCCAAAAAGCATGGAAGAACTCATGGCGAGAATTGAGAAGTACGCCAGAGCCGAGGAAGATACGTCGGGAAACAAAGAGATGAAGCAGGAGAAGGGAAATGGCTCACCGAAGCGAGGCCGAGGTAACAACGGGCTGACTAAACAAGAAACGGAATTAAGGGCTAAACAGGCGGTGACGACGGTGTTCTGAATCCCTATCCATAACGTCCTAGATCAAATTCGAAACCAACCCTATTTCAGGGCACCGACAAGAGCACCAGGGGAATTTATGAGAAGAAACGTTAGTAGGCGTTGTGCCTACCACAATGAAGAGGGGCACCCAACTCAGGGTTGCCGAGCCTTGAAAGCACACTTAGAGGACTTGGTAAGGCAAGGCCTTCTGAGGGACCTGGTCGATGAAGCTAGGACAAGGGAAGAACAGGCAAGATTGCCTCAAGCACCAGCAGCTCCGCCTCCCCCAGCACAGCAACCACAGGCAGGAGGACCACGGGTGGTTAATGTGATCCACTCAAGGGTCAACGAGAACGAAGTCAGAGGAGAGACCCAGAGGGAAAGGCATTTACAGTATGTCTACCAAGTCGGAGAAAAGAGACATCGGCCAGAAGAGTGCCAAGGACTGATGATAGCCTTTACTGAAGCCGACCTGGAGTTAGTCCAACATCCGCATAATGATGCCTTGGTAGTATCCCTCCAGGTTGGGGAGTGCCAAGTGAAACGCATCCTAATAGATCAAGGCAGCTCTTGCGACATCATGTATGTCAGATGTTACAAGGAGCTGGGACTTCACCCTGATGACTTGGAGCAATCCAACGACCCAATGGTCGGCTTCAATGGAACGCCGACATGGCCACTAGGCGCAATAAACTTGGAAGTACAAGCCGGCACTAAGAAGATCAAGATAGATTTTCTGGTAATTGACATGCCCTCGCCATACAACATCATCTTGGGAAGGCCGTGGTTGCATGCAATGGGGGCAGTTCCCTCAACGCTGCATCAACTACTACGGTTCCCAACAGAGCATGGGATTGAATAAGTCAAAGGAGATAAACTGCAGGCAAAGAATTGCTCCATGGCAGCAATGAAGTCTACCTGCAGCGTACAAGAGCTAAAGAAGGCAGAAATTGAAGATGAGGACGTGTAGGTCCTCGAAGACGTCGGCAAAGAACCAGTCGAGAAGAGCGAAGAGGCGTTAAAGAAAATCCTCGTCCAGGAGGATGGCGAAGAGCGCTTCTTTCTTCTTGGCTCAGGCTTAGCCGAAGAAGAGGAAAGAGAACTGGAAGATTTTTTGAGAACAAACATAGAGGTGTTCGCCTGGACACCTTATGAAATGCCTGGTATTGACCCCGAGGTCACTTGCCATAAACTGAATGTCGACAGGTCGGCAAAGCCTGTGATACAACGAGCCAGAAGACCGACGTTGATGCACGTCGAAGTAGTGGAAGAAGAAGTAGATAGACTTCTGGAGGCTAGGGCCATCTGAGAAGTTCAATACCCGACATGGCTATCCAACATAGTAGTGGTAAAGAAGAAGAACGGTAAATGGAGGGTCTGTGTAGACTTCACCAACCTCAACAAAGCCTGCCCCAAAGACAGCTTTCCTCTACCCAAGATTGACCAGCTAGTAGATGCTACTTCAGGGCATGGAAGAATGAGTTTTCTAGATGCCTACAGGGGCTACCACCAGATAGCCATGTACCCTCCAGACGAAGAAAAGACAGCGTTTATCACCCCTAAAGGGCTGTACTTTTACAAGGTAATACTTTTTGGGTTGAAAAACGCAGGAGCAACTTACCAAAGGCTGGTAACCAAAACGTTTAAACACCTAATTGGTAAAATGGTAGAAGTCTACATCGATGACATGGTCGTGAAGACCAAGGAATCTAAAGGTCATCTTGCCGACCTAAAAGAGGTCTTTAATATTCTCAAAACATATCGGCTCTGACTCAACGCATCGAAGTGCGCGTTTGGAGTTGGATCAGGTAAGTTTTTGGGGTACCTGGTAACAGGAAAGGGGATTGAAGCTAGCCCAGACCAAATCAAGGCCATCCTAGAGCTAAAGAGCCCGACGTCAGCAAAACAGGTTCAGATGCTTACTGGTAGGGCCGCAGCCCTAAACAGATTCATCAGCAGGTGCTCAGATAAGTGCAGACCTTTCTTCAACCTGGTAAAAAAAGCCACAGACTTCCTATGGACAGAAGAATGCGAGGCCGCTTTGACCGACCTGAAGAAGTACTTGACCACAACTCTAGTTCTTTCTAATCCAGAACTAGGGGAAGAACTGTTTTTGTACTTGGCAGTTTCAGAACACGCAGTCAGTGCAGTACTAATCCGAGAGGAAAAAGGGGAGCAAAAGGTTGTCTATTATGTAAACAAGACCTTGGCTGATGTAGAAACAAGGTACCTACCACTAGAGAAATTAATGTTGGCCTTAGTAATGGCTTCAAAGAAACTAAACCATTACTTTCAAGCGCACAAGATTATAGTGCTAACAGAGCACCCACTGAAGTCCTTGTTACAACAAAGAGACTTGACTGGAAGAATAGCAAGGTGGGCAGTGGCCTTAGGCCAGTATGACCTGGAGTTCAAGCCGAGAACAGCAATTAAGGGACAAGTTTTGGCCGACTTCGTGGCCAAATTCACGTCGAAATCCATCAAACATCGGGCTCCGTTGAGCCAAGAAGGACGATGTTCAAGCGAACAAGGGGAATCACAGCCTAAGGCAAAGAGCAAAGGAAGGAAAAACTTAGACCCTGCAGCATCTACATCGGTGACTCATTCAGACTGTTTGTCAACGGAAGTTCGAACCGACAAGGAGCGGGGGCAGGAGTACTGCTGATATCTCCAGATGGAGAAGTAATAGAACAGTCCATCCGTTTGGGGTTCAAGGCCTCAAACAATGAAGCGGAATATGAAGTATTAATTGCAGGGCTAAAACTGGCAGCAGCAGCAGAAGCAGATGAGGTAATAGTTTTTAGTGATTCACAGCTTATTGTTAACCAGTCAACAAGAGAATTTGCAGCCAGAGATGAAAGGATGTCGGCATATGCAAAAGAGGTCATCAGATTGGCAGCCCCATTTCAGAACTGCCAACTACTCCAAGTTAGCCGAGATGACAACACCCATGCCGCCGCGTTAGCAAACCTGGCAAGTTTAATGCAGACGGGAAAAACAAGGACAATAATGATTGACTATTTGTCGGGCCCGAGCATAGAATAGCCGATCACAGAACAAGAAGCAATGTGTGGACTTGGGGCCAAGCTGGATGGATGCAATTGTTGCATTCCTAAAAGAGGGAAAGCTTCCAGAAGACCATAAGGAAGCACATAAGATCAGCTTAAAATCGGCCAGATTCAGTCTGACAGCAGAGGGACATCTCTACAGAAGGTCCTTCACTGGACCCCTTTTAAGGTGCGTACACCCTTTGCAGGTTGAAGATTTCCTATATGAAATTCATGAAGGAATTTGTGGAAGCCATGCTGATCATTAGCCCACAGGGCCATTACCCAGGGGTATTGGTGGCCCTACATGCAAAAGGATGCTGAAGCCTACGTGAAGAAGTGCGAACAATGCCAAAGGTTTGCACCTTTGATACATCAGCCAGCTGTTGACCTAAACCTAGTATCCAGCCCTTGGCCGTTTGCCCAATGGGGCATGGATCTTGTTGGGCAACTTTCCCAGGTAACTGGGCAGAGAAAATACTTGCTGGTAGCAACAAATTACTTTAAGAAGTGGATAGAGGCAGAACCTCTTGCCAAAATCCGAGATATGGACGTCAAGAACTTTATATGGAGAAACATCATCACCAGATTTGAGATTCCAAGAGCAATAGTTGCCGACAACGGAACGCAGTTTGACAGCAAACTCATCAAGAACTTTTGTGCAAAATTCAAGATCAAGAATTACTTTTCAACACCAAGTTTTTCCCAAAGTAATGGGCAAGCAGAAGCATCCAACAAAGTAATTTTGGATGGAATAAAGAAGAGGCTGCAGGCAGCAAAAGGAAAGTGGGTAGACGAATTGCCCAACGTGCTTTGGGCATATCGAACTACGCCGAGAAGATCAACAGGGGAATCCCCCTTTGCCATGGCTTATGGCACAGAAGCAGTCATCCCATTAGAGATCGGCATCCCAGGGATCATAACCCAGGGAGTAGAGAATGGCACGAATGACACACTCTTAGCCTGAGATCTGGATCTTTTGGAAGAACGAAGAGAGAAAGCTGCAATTCAGCTCGCAGTATACCAGTAACAGCTTGCCAGAGCTTACAACAAGAAGGTCAATCCAAGAGATTTTCAAGTTGGCGACCTAGTCCTGAGAAAAGTCGTCGGCAACAAGAAGGATCCCAGAGAGGGCAAGCTTGGCCCAAACTGGGAAGGACCCTACAGAATTACTTCGGTATTAGGCAATGGGGCTTATCGGCTTGAAGATAACGAGGGCAAAGCACTGCCAAGATCTTGGAACACTTGTAATTTGAAATTCTTCTATCATTAGATGTGCATTATATTTTGGCCGATGTCATCAATAAAATCTTTTTCCTTTTCTTTAAACACATATGATTGATAAAGTTACATATCGGTGTTCTTGGAGACATGAATAATGAGAACCCAAGTAGAACTCAGGTTCACATTGGGGGCAGAGAGAAGACAGAGACACTTAATTCACTTGTTGAAATTTGTAGCAATTTACAAGTTGAAGTTAAGCTGAGATTATTCCTTATCTTCACTTGTTGAAATTTGTAGCAATTTACAAGTTGAAGTTAAGCCGAGATTATTCCTTATCTTCACTTGTTGAAATTTGTAGCAATTTACAAGTTGAAGTGAAGCCGAGGTTATTGCTTAAACCCTTATAGCAATCTACAGGTTGGTTAAACCTAAAGAAGATGCTTAACACTTGTTGAAATTTGTAGCAATTTACAAAATGACGTTAAGCTGACATATGATCATCTGTTGAAATTTGCAACAATTTACAGGTTGAAATAAAAGCTAAGTATATTGTTTAAACACTTGTTGAAATTTGTAGCAATTTACAAGTAGATCATTGTTTAGCACTTGTTATAACTTGAGAAATGTTTGCAAAGATAGCATTGAATAGTATATACTTGTTGAAATTCATGAAAAGTTTGCAGGTCAGTATCTTGCCGAAGTAAAGCTTGTAGTTACTATACCCGAGGTCTTTAACCCCGAGAAGATTGCGCAAAGGAGGCAAAGTATGAAAGGCATGCCAAATGTTCTAAGTATAGAACCATGCAGAAGCAATCAAGAGAAAATAAAGACTAAAGCATTCAGAGAAAACAGTTGCAGTTGTGTACAAAGAAGGCACTACGGCCTAACCAAAAGCAAATTGCTCGGCAGTGACAAAGATAGGCACATCGGCCACAAAAGGAAGCTTACATTGTCCAAAAAATAGAAAAGTAAAAAAGTTCAAACAAAGAAAGACATTGGAGTCAGGCTCCTTCAGCATCAACAGCTGGATGGGCTGGAACCTCGGAGGATTCTGGTGGAACCACCTCGGCAATCTTTTCCGCCGCCAACTCAGCGTCAATTTTGGCAAGTGTTTGATCAAGACTTCTGTCGACTGGAGGAACATCAGATGATGCTTGCTCAGGAGTGGTCTCCTTGATAACCTCCTCATCCTCCTCATGAGTCAAGTCTAGGACTTGATCATCCTGAGGAGGGGACTTGGTCTCACTAGCATCTTTGGGCTTCCTTACCAAAGCCTCATCATCATCCTTATCCTCATCCTCAGATTCAGACTCAGATTCATCTTCAGCTTGGCTTGGCGGAGGAGGTGGAGGAAATAGAAGAGGAATAGCGTCGGCTTGGCGTAGTGGTGAATTGTCAGGAAGATTAAGTTTTTTTGCAAGGGCCATCCAACCAAGGGAGAAGCCCCTGTTGCACGCCTGCCTAACTTGTAGTTTGTATTCCTCTGTAACGTCGGCCATTCCTTGAGCATAGGCCTTTTCGTCGACCACTTTGATTTCGGCGTCTTTAGTGGATAAGGCCTCTTGAAGTTCCTTTTCGGCTTAGGCCTTTTTGTCCTCGGCCTCTCTCTTCTCGGTCTCGGCGACCTTCTTAATAGCCTCGGCAGATTCGGCCTTTTCTTCAGCTAGGGTTTGGGCTTTGGTGGCAGCCTCAGCCTGGTCTTCAAGCTTCTTCATCTTTGTCAGAAAAGTTTTGTTTTTCTTTTTTAGGGCAGAAACCTCCCGCCTCATATCGGACAACTCCTCCCTTGTTTCAAAAGCTTGCATGGAGAGAGAATGGGCATGTTGAATGGCCTGAAAGAACCCAAGGGAAAAGTTATTACACAAACTTTACAAGTATAGAAAAAGAGGCAGGAAGACAAGTTGCCAAATGGGGGAACTTACTTGTACAGAACGTTAGAGCATGAGGGCGTAGTTCTTGTTCTCGCTCATCTTGGCATTCCGCTCAAGATCGCCAGGAAGGAGAACAGCAGTACTGAGTGCCACGCCGACATTGATGTCATCAGCACTGTCACAGGCTAGAACAGGCTTATCTTCCAGGGTGATTTCAGGCACCCAGGGGACTCTTGGTATTTTGGAACCCGAGGTCGTCGCAGACGATGACCTCGGCTTCTTTGATTGAGTGGACTCTGATGGCTGTGTTTCAGCAGACCTTTTTGTGGGAACGAAAGCGGTCTTCCCACTCTCAGCCAGTTTGGATATAGGTAAAGTGTCCTCAGACTCAACCTGAGTCACTTTAGCCTTTGGCTAGGCTTTCTTGATTCTCTTCGGCTTTGGTGGGGGCATGGTTTGCGTCGACTGAGCGTCAATGTCCGTAGGAAGGTCAGCTAGGAGATCTTGGGCAACAGGCTTCGGGCGACCCATCTCAGTAGTTTTGACAAGTCATCGCCGACGTTTTCTTTCTGGTATTGGGATTAAGTATGGGGTTGAAGTTGATGGTTAATCGGCTGGATCAGAGGTTGACCCTTGGTCAGCCCGAGATGTTGATGCGATTTGTAGAGTGGAAGCAGAGGGAGTAGATAAGCTCTTCTTCTTTCTTTTCGGGACGTCGGGCAGTGTAGACTTGTACGTCGGAATAAAATTCAGTACCAGTGGAGCCTTGCGCTTTTGGATTGGCAGATCTAGGAGCTTTTTTAAGTCTTTTCCTGGAAAGTAGGACTGGCGAAAATCCTTTGGTGGCTTGCGAACATCTGCAAGAAGAACAAGACATTAGAAACAGACAAAGTTTTGAAGACTTGAAAAAGAAACAACTAAGTAATTGACACTGGGCTCTTACCCTTGCCCTCTTTAATTGTTCAAGGAAGAGGGTATAGATGGACATCCTCGTCTGGGGCAAACTCCCAATTTCCAGAGGCAATGAAGTAGTCATCTCCAGCCCCCTTGTTGGAGTCTGGGAGGTCGGCTACGATTTTGAATTCGGTGGACCTCGGCTTGAGGTAATAGATGAAACCTTTTTCTTTTAAGTTCAGGGCGCACATGGTATAACAATATTGGATATCGGCAAGGGTGATCCTAACATTCTCCTGCCTAGCTAGGGCTATGATACCATTAATCACTCGATAGGAGTTGATGGTAAGTTGCATGGGGTTCAACCTATAGTAGTGGAGAACTTTGCGAAAAAGGGGATTAAGTGGAAGCCGAAGTCCACATTCAGTAAAGGCTACAATGGGAAAGGGCATCGTATTGTCTGTAGGCATGATGGAATCGTCATCCCCAGCTAGCCTAAGGTGAATATCGGCTGGAATGGAGAACTCTTCCCTAAAGTATTCGAGTTTGGTTGGGGTATTTACCCTATGTCTCCACATACCCATGATTTCGGCGTAAAGGAATTTGATTACCGAAATAAGATGTTCTTAAAGGATTATTGGAACCTCGGCAAAAACCTAAGTAAGTACTGGTACGGCTTGTTTCAGTTTTCCCTAAAAATTAAAGGTTCTACAAACAAATCCCAAGCCTAAAAACTATGAAGATGAAGATCAAAGGCACGGATCTGGAAAAGATACAAAAAAACAAAAAACAAAGACGAAGTTTCAGAATTTAGAACAAAAAGGGGCTATCAGAAACATGGAGAATACAAAGGGTTGAAGGCCAAGAACAGTGGCAAAAAAGTGGTGAAACAGTGCAAGTGTTCAAGACATGAGCAAAATCATGGAATAGACGCATCCAGATGAATAATCCAGTAAATTAAATGTTTGAGCATGACAGTAATAGCAAGAAAATTCCATAAAAAATCAAGAACTGAGGTAAGAAGGAACAGCTGCTTACCAGACGAAGTAAGGCCAGAATAGAATTTGCCGAAGATAGACGACGGTTACTGAAGTACCAGAGTGATAAAAGCTTCACCAGAAAGACGAACGAAGACGGTTGCAGAACTTGGAGCCTTAGCAATGGCAGATTCAAGAAGCAAGAGCTTTAGAGAGAGAAAAGCAAGTAGATCGAATACAAAGCTAAGGAAAGAAAGAGGGAAAAAACAAAGTTTTGTTAAAAACTTGAAACGGCGGCAAAATAGGGCATTTAATGCGCCTAGAACATCGCATACATCAGATGACGCAGATAGATGGAAGACGGCTTACAGGCGCGTCGCAAACACGGGCAAATGAAGATATAACGCATAAGTGGAACGGTTGAGAAGTGATGCATGACAGCTCATGCGCGTAGGAGAGTTCATTTGAATTCTTGTTCTTGAAAGAAGACGTGTCGGCCTGAGATGAACGACCTCGGCTGAAGAGTTCTTGTGCCGAAGTACTGGAAAGAGGAATAATATAGGTTCCATCACCTCAGAATGCCGAGGTAATAGAACCTAGGGGGCAGTTGTGGGGATATATTTTCCGATCACCAACACGTGGCAAGGTGACGCCGACGTGTCAGCCGAGGTGCCACGTGTCGTGGTAGTTACGCCGAGGTGATCTCGGAGTTGCCGAGGTTATCTCCGAAGATATCGGAATCCGAGATAAACGAATAAGGGACAAGAGTCCTAGAATGAAGAAGGAACTCAACCTGAATATGGACAAGAGTCCTAGATTGACTTCAGTTTGGGAAAAGATAAGACTCTTAGAGAGTTTATCCTAATCCCACTGGGAGTCCCAGATTAGCAGTAATCCTAAGTCCACTAGGACCAGGCTCCAATTGGGACTAGGATTGTATTGGCTATAAAAGAGAGGCACCCCCATGGGTCTAAGGTATGCTTTTTATACTCAAGCTTGTGAGTTGAATACTTGATTATCTTTGAGAGATATACTGACTTGATCGTCGGAGTGCTCCCGGGTGGACGAACCACCGCCGGAATCTTCTCTTTCTGTTGCAGGTCAACCAGGTGCCATTTATTCTGCCGGTGCTCTCCAGCTGGTTACTAAGGCGGCAGTGTGGTAAGAAAATCACCCACACAATTCTTTATCCAAATCTGTAAACCAAATACAGCGTAAGAGTGATCTTTTATTTTTATTTTTCCTTCATATATATATATATATATAAACAACTATATAAACGAGTAATTTGAAAAGAGAGACTCATTTATTAGCGTTGAGAAGTCCTACTGTAGGCCCTTTGGTTTACGTTTACCTGAGTTCTTTCTTCCCTTGAAGTTCACAATACCTCACTTTATAAGATTTTTGCCACAAGAAAATGTAGTCGCAACTCTCTTTGCCTTGATGAATGTAGTAGTAAGAACAATTTGGAGACAAAATTTCAACATTGACCATGTGATCTCCACGAATTGATGAAAAGTATTGACCAAATCCCTTGCATAAGCATATGCTAAATATCATATTATGTAGCAATGCTCCTCCAATGGAAGTAAGGGGCCAAAGTTTCATTATCATATATATGCCTATCTTCCCTGCTAATGAAACTTACAACTCCTCAGCTCAATTGAATGAAAACCAATTTACATATCTATATATAAATACATAGACTATATGCTAAATTATATGATTCCGAATATTTATTCTCCTTTTGGCTTTCTACCTCTTACTCTTTACAAAGGCCTAGACACATCCCTGCTGCTGCTGTCGTTGGACGATGATGGGGTACCTCTTTTGTGTCTGTATCATCAGAAATGATACAAACTTCAAGAAAGAAACCAGATCAGAAGTAGAGAGAAAAGCAAACTGAAGAGGGAGAGAAAATGAATTTCATTATTATTATTATTTTCTATATCACACACTATAAACTGTAATACATTTATACATCAAGTCATTACGTACATGACCCACTCAACTATAACTAACAACCTAACCTATTACGTGTGGACATTCATCTAACAGAATCTCAACAACTTGTAATTACATTCTAACCATTCTAACCATTAGCCTTAATACCCCCTTTCAAGCTGATGGGCATTGTAGTGACCATCAGGTTGGCCTTGAGTCATTGGAATTGAGCAGTTGACAAGCCTTTAGTGAAGAGATCAACTAGTTGATCAGCGCTGGAAATAAACTTGACCTCAAGATCTTTCCGAACCACTTTTTCTCAAAGAAAGTGGAAATCAATCTCTATGTGTTTGGTGCAAGCATGGAAAATTGGATTAGAAGCAAGAGCCAAAGATGAGATATTGTCACACCAAATTAAAGGAGCTCCAGGAAGACAAATATGAAGATCACGAAGAACCATTCGCAACAAAGAGAGTTCAGCAGCAGTTTGAGCAAGAGCCCGATACTCTGCTTTGGTGGAAGACCTGGAGACAGTGGACTATTTCTTGGAGGCTCAAGTGATGAGATTGGACCCAAGGAAGACACAAAAACCTGATGTGGAACGCCTATCGGAAGGGTCACCAACCCAGTCAGCATCAGTGAAAACGAAAAATTGAAAGGAACCAGGTTTGTAGAGAATACCATGATCAAGAGTGTACCTTTAAGGTACCGAAGTATTCTTTTAACAGCAACATAATGAGTATCTGTAGGGTGATGCATGAATTGACAAACAGTATTAACTGAAAAAGCAATATTGGGTCTTGTAAATGTAAGGTATTGTCTAACAATGCTACGGTAAGAGATGAGGTCGGCAAGTGGAGTACCCTTAGATTTACTAAGACGAGAAGAGGGAGAACATAGACTATTACAAGGTTTACAGTCTATCATATGAGATTTACGAAGCAAGTCAGAAGCATACTTAGCTTGATTAATGAACAAACCAGTGGAAGTGTAGTGTATCTCTAAGCCAAGAAAATAATGTAAAGGGCCTAAATCTTTCATCTCAAAGGTAGAACTAAGTTGAGCAATAACACTAGTGTGCGTACTGGATTCCGCACTAGATGAAAGTGGATCGGAGCTCTGCAATTGAACTGGACTATCCAGGAACTAGGGGCCTGCAACACAAAATACCGTTAGAGCTGCCCGGCCGGGGTTGGCCAGAAAACCCCTCCGGTGTGAGAATGAGTGATCGGAGAAGATTTTGAGTCATCTCTTAACAGGGGAAGAAAAGTCGAGCATTTTAGTTTAAGTAAATGGAGTTGAGTTTAGTTGAGTTAAGTTACCTTCAATGTGAAGAGAGGGGTTTATATAGAATACTTTGCTTGTTGCCCAAGATGGTTTCATGAAGCTTTGGTGCCTCCAAGCTTCCCTTAACATTGCTCAAGATGGGAGACCTCAAGGTGGTTGACTATAGATCCATGTGCTCATTGTAACTATGAGGGGCTTCTTCAGTTCGGTACCGGTATGACTCAGTTTGGCCTTTTGTAAGATAATCTACTGGAATGGGCTGGCCCATTTGGATATGTTTGTGTGGGCTCGGTCCATTTCGGTTCTGATGATGGGTTCGGCCCATCAGTTTGATCTATGGATCAAGTTTGGCAGCTCGGCCTAGCCCAACATCGTGGCTGGATTGGCCTTTCTACTATGTATTGGGCCCAAGTGCTTAAGGACTTGGGAGATCCATTCTTCATAGAGATGGGCTTAGCTGGTTGACGCACACGTTTGCTTGGCCCACTTGGGTTTGGGTCTTAGTGGATTGGGTTGGCCTAAGGCTTGGATTCGACCCGTTTATATTTTTCCTCTTCAACTAGTAATAGAACTAGGATTATTACCGGTAATGATAATGTCATCAACATATAATAGTAGAACAAAAACCGTAGAATCATGTCTGTAGGTGAACAAAGAGGAATCAGCTTGAGAAGCAACAAATCCAATAGAGAGGAGATGATTAGTAAATTGCTCAAACCATGCTTGTGGGCCTGTTTGAGACCATAAAGAGACTTTTGAAGTTGACAAACATGTTTGGGACAAGATGGATCAACAAAGCCTTGACGTTGTTGTATATAGACCTCCTCCTTAAGAATACCATGAAGAAAAGCATTACTTACATTTAGTTGCCTTTAGGACCATTGAAAATGGGCTGCTAAGGAAAGAACCAATCGAACAGCAGTGGCCTTAACAACTGGGCTAAAGGTTTCATCATAATCAAGCCTTGCCTCCTCATGAAAACCTTTAGCAATAAGCCTTGCTTTGTGACGAGCAACAGACCCATTAGGATTATATTTAATTGGATAAATCCATTTATAGCCCACAACATTTTTGGTAGGAGGAGGAACAAAAGACCAAGTATATTGGCGTTATAATAGAGAACTCATCAGTCATTGCCTGTTTCCAAGGGTCAGACTTGACAGCAACAGAGAAGGAGGTAGGCTTAGGAGAGGCAAGCTGAGTATTGAAGCAAACCTTTTTCTTGGAGATTCCAGACTTAGATCTAGTCTGCATAGGATGAGAATTTGTGGCAAAGGAATAGGAGCAGGAATAGGAGAAGTGGGGTCAAGAATAGGGAGAGTTGGAGCTGGAATAGGAGAAGGGGCAGCAAGAGCAATAACAACAGGAGGGTCAAGGACTGTAGTAGGAGGATGAGGAGAGTTAGCAGTAGGAGAAGAAGGAGCAACAACACCTACAGAATTAGGAGGAGGACCTAATAGAGAAGGACTGCAATAATGATCAAAAGATAAAAGAAGAGAAAGCCAAGATTAGAAGCCAGAAGGAGTGGAAGAAGATGAAGACACAGAAGGGCAAGCAAATGCAAAAATAGCTTCGTCAAAAATAACCACACACCATAAAATGACACTGCCTGGTTTTTTGCTACAGTTTATGAGAGTTATAAGGCTTCAGAAGAATATAACAAGCACAACCAAACACCTTAAAGGAGGAACAATCAGGGATTTGCTTAAAAAGGATGAAAAATGGGAAAGAGTCATGAAGAGTATATGTAGGCATCCTGTTGATAACGAACACAACTGTAGAGTGCAAAGGCATGGAAGCCTAAGACATTAAAGTCAAAGCAGTCTCAACAATACGTCTATGTTTTCTCTCTGCAAAACCATTCTATTGAGGAGTATGGGGACAAGAAAATTGATGGAAAATGCCATTGAGAGCAAGAAAAGTGTTGAAATTTGAACTAATATACTCACCACCACAATCAGTCCCAAAGTTCTTGATTTTGGTGGAAAGTAAAATTTTAACATGAGGCTTGAAATGTAAAAAAACACAGTATACTTCAGATTTGTGTTTTAGAGGAAAAAGCCAATTAAATCTACTAAAATCATCAATAAAGGAGACATAGTACCGAAAGCCATTGAGTGAAGTGATGGAAGCAGGGTCCCAAACATCACTATGACCAATTTGTAAAGGAGCAGTAGCTCTAAACAGTGAAGGTTGAAAAGGCAATCTAGACATTTTACCATACAAACAATGTTCACAAAGACAAGGTATAGAAGTCCCAATCAAAAGAAAAGATTTGCCAACCATTTGATGCAGGACTTTATGATGAAGATGGCCACAACGATCATGCCACAGTTGTTGGCCAACCTCAGCTTTAAGAGGAGTAGGAGTGTTAGGAAGCTAGGATGGAAAAGAAGATGACGCAGTAGCTTGAATTAGATAAAGGCAATCTTTACTCTGGCCTTTGTAAAGGACTTTCCCCATAGGAAGATCCTGAATAGAAAAATGGTGAGCATCAAAATAGAAAGAACAATTATTGTCTTTGCATAATTGGTGGACAAACAAAAGATTGGAAGAAATAGAAGGAACTCTAAGAATATTGATGGGTCATTTTGCACACCAAAAATAAATCCTTTCTAACACCTTAATTTAATATAAAGTTCGGGTATCGATTCACAGGGACTAAAAGGCTAAGTTGTTTAAATATTAGAAAATAAATTCTTAATTAATTAGAATCAGATGAATATTTTGATTTCAATATAAAATTAACTAAAAACAGTTATTAAACAAAAAGAAAGATTGATATGGAATTGAAGTAGAAAATAGTTTGGGGTTTCGAATAAATATCTAATGTCATAACAAGTAATTAGCATATTGAATTCTAGTAAATCAATGATTCAGATAATAGCGATATATCATGGCTATAAACCCTGATATCATCGTCAAGAGGATAAGTATAATCAAATCGTAAGCACGAATTATTTTCGGTCGGCACGAACATCCATACTAAACTAGGGTTGCAGCACGACTCGTCTCCCCTAAGCATGACTCGTCTCACAATTTGTATATGCAAGCAAGTAAAATAGCCTATGAAGCATGGACAATCAGTGCCGTGGCGGTGTCCGACACACGGACATGCCGGGGACATGTACAGGACACGCCAGATGGTGTGTCCCTTTTAATTTAATATTTTTTTGTAGGGGACACGGCGGAGCTTTTTTTTTTTTTCTTTCTTTTGTCTCTCTTATTTAATGTTTTTGTGAAGAATATTGTTGGATGTTGAATTTTTTCCCCTTCTCATCTTAGTTCTTGTTATCGTTTATTATAACTTTTTTGCGAATGGATGATCTATTAATTTGTTTAAATGTAGTGGTTATATTTATTGAATTAATGTTACTATGTTAGCGTTTGTTAATTTTGATTTACGATGAATGTAATATGAATCTACATAACACATAAAAATATATAAAATAAAATTCGCCGTGTCCCCTGCCATGTCTGTGTCCCAATTTTTTGAAAATTGCCGTGTCTCGTGTCCATATCCGTGTCCATGTCTGTATCCGTGCCCGTACTTCATAGAAAACACCTATATGAATATGCATTCTCAATCACATAAATCAAATACATAAATTGGATGAAAACGTTTTTTGAACAAAAGATCTTTTTAACAATTATACTATGATTATCCAAATCCAAAGAAAAACTAGAATCTAAATATAAAATTACAAGTTACTTGATTAGGGTTTCATCTCAATCCCGAAGATGGTTGAGATGGAAAACCTTTTCTCCTTGCCTCTCTCCACTTTTCTCTAGAATCCTCAATGACCCTAATAGCTTCTCTATTTATAGTTATAAGACGCATCTAAATAGGACTCAAGAGGTTAGAATTCTCCAAAATAAAAGAAAATTTTGGATAGAATTATTTTCAACTTTTTTGACTCATCTTGTGGGTCCATTTTGACCTAGTAAATGTTAGAATTGGAAAATTCTTATTTCACACAAAAGCATAGCCCATAATTTATCTTTCCAATGCTTCTTGTTCATCTTAATACGATATTAGTGAGAGAGATATGCCCAAAATACCGAATGTTGTGCAGAGTGACTCTTCTAACGGGATTGCATCAAATCTAATTTTTATTTCTTCAAATTTCATGGGTTGCACTTTTCTTGCTTGATTAAAATTATTTAAATTCTTCTAGGTCTTCAAAGTTGAGTTAGAGCTTGGTCTTGGGTTTCAAATATGAAAATAAGTTCTTGACCACTACCGACGAAAAGCATCTCGGGTCCAGGAAATTTGTGATTGACGGATAAATTGAAGAGATCCGATGTGATGTGATTGGTTGCCCCTGTATCTGTGAGCCAATGTTGATGAGCAGTAGAATAGGAAGGTTGATGAGGAACATAACAATGTGGTTGCTAAAAGGTTGTATTCATAGCCGCAATCTAAGGCGGAGGTGCTTTACCTTGATAGGAGAAATTGAGGCAGTGATAACAATCCAAAGCAATATGTCCAGATTTGTTGCAAATTTGACAAATAGGTCGATTTGAATGTGACCCATAGGAAGGCCTGAACTGATTAGCTGAGGATTAGGAAATTTGTATTTGTTTGATAATTAGTGGATTAGTAACAGTTTATGTTTAGTTTAGGATTGTTTTAAGAGATAGGAGTAGGATTTTAATCATGTAAAATTTTATAAATACTCTTTGCATTATTATCAAATTTAGATTTATACTAATTAAAGAATAAATAAATTTTTACTCAATATTTTTTTTTTCTTTTTTATATTTTTTAAATATTAAAGAATCTAATTATCAATTTTTTTTACTCAATTATTATTTTTTTTAATATTAATAAATCTAACAATTAATAAATTTGTACTTGATTTTTTTTTTTTTGGTGGCAAATATTAAAGAATCCAATTATTAATAAAATTTTACTCAATTATTTGTGTTTATTATTACATGAGTCATGTTATGAGTCTCATTCCAAGTATTATAACAAATTTAGCAATAAACACAAGAGTAAAATAATCAATTAACTTATAGTCTCAAGGGATTCATTTTGAATACCATCCCCCTTAGGCCACTACTAATCTCCTCATCGAATACCTTTCATAGTCTTATGAAACTCTTAATCCCATCATTATTTTTCAAAACAAACATAATTTTTTGAAGAGTTATATTAGGAATCCCAGATAAATTATCAAATATTCTACTAAACCTCTTACATGGGCGTGGGACCCACCCAAATCACTCATATAAGAGATTTGATAGAATATTTAATAATTCATTCGGGATCTATAACATTTTCTTTTTTTAATCCCACTAGTCCCAATCTCATTCTTCCAACTCTAGAAACAAACGGCTATATGATCAGCTTTTTCAGCCTCGATTAGAGAAGAATCGTCCGAGGCTTTTCCCATATTAAACCAATTTATCATTTTAATTCCCAAACTAGGCCTAGTTTGGACAGAATTCCCAAACTAGGCTAAAGCGCTATTACAAATCACGTTTTCACTGTTTGGGGCCGAAAATTTGATGAATAGTGAAAGCGCTATTAAAAACCACGCTTTTAATTAAGAAAGCGTGGTTCCAAACCACGCTTTTAACATAAATTTTTTTTCTTGAAGAAAACATGGTTCCAAACTACGCTTTCACTGTGCATGTCGTTTAATTTGTATTCTGAAGAAAGCGTAGTTCTAAACCACGCTTTCACTGTGCATATCCTTTTCTTAAGAAAACGTGATTTCCAATCACGCTTTCATTGTACATTGTTTTTTCTTAAGAAAACGTGATTTGAAATCACACTTTCACTGTTGGTAAATGAAAGCGTGGATTGAAACCACGCTTTTACAACTTATATAAAAAACCCAAGCCCCCTCATTTGCAATCACGTTTTTTACACTTACGCTTTTTCGACTCTGGCTCTCCCTCTCCCTCTGCTCTCAGACTGCTCTCGCTCTCCCTCTACTCTCGCTCTTCCTCTGCTCTCAGACTCTCACTCACTGTCGCTCTCGCTCTCCCTCTGCTCTCAGACTCTCTCTCTGCTCTCACTCTCTGTCTCTGCTCTCTCTCTATCCGTGGTATGGCATCTATCTCTCTCTGTCTCATTTGAATTTTATGTATTTCTTGTGTTTGTGAAAATGTGAATGTTAGGGTTTTAAATGTCAATTATTAAATGTGTTAGGGTTCTAATGTGTTAGGGTTTTGAATTAGTATAGCGACCCCGGTCTTTTTCCCATTTGACTATTGTGTCCGGACATAGGTTCCGTAGATTCTGTCATTGTATAATGGTTGTTGTTGTCCCTTATTTTCTCATTTGGAATTTTAGGATGTGTTGGGCAGGTTTGTTTCAGGTTGGTTGGGTTTAGAAATCAAGTGTTGCTGTCCAGTATTTTGGATCTTCGCTCGAGCGAGGAGTTTGTCGCTCGAGCGAGCAGTTGTTTTTGGTTCTTCGCTCGAGCCGGGGTTTGGTAGCTCGAGCGAGAGTTTGCATCTGGTTTGGACCTGTAGCTTTGCATTCTTGGCTCGAGCGAGATTTTCTTCGCTCGAGCGAGTTAGTTCGTTCTTCGCTCGAGCAATAGTTCATTCGCTCGAGCGTGTGTCTGGTTACAGACCTGAGGGTTTGAGTTCTTCGCTCGATCGAGCTTTCTTTCGCTCGAGCGAGCTTTTGGGTTGTTGGCTCGAGCAAGGCTTCCTTGGCTCGAGCGTAGTTTCTCTGTGTCTGGTCGCTCGAGCAACCAAGTCTTCGCTCGAGCGAGCCTGTCCAGTATATATTTACAGCAGCGGGTTTTGATCAGTCCTGTTCATCTTCTTTTTGATTCCAAACCCTAGGTCCGACTTCTCCTTCTCCCTACTCACCTTCTTTCTTAGATTTGATCCACTTAGGGTGTGTTTCTACCCTAGATCCTTCATTAAAAAGATAGAGGGAGTTGAGGGCTTTCATTTAATCTGAACATTTGGCAATTTGGAGCACTTTGGTAATTGGGCACTCATCTTTGTCTTCACCATTTGTGTTGTTTTCTTCGAGGTAGGGATTTCCTACTCCATTATATAGGTTTTGTTCTAAGTTTTGGTATTTTAACATGTTGGGGTTACTTTGATAAATTTTGGGAAAAACCCTTGTTGTATTATTGAATTAATTTGTATAAGTGATTCATGGAATTGGGAAAAGAGTGTTAAATTCATGGAATTCATTGATTAAATGGTGTAATTGGGTAATTGGTATCATTTGTCTATTGAATTGTTGACATAGTTATTTTCAGTTTAGAAATAACTGTTTTGGGCTATCGGTGGAGGATAGTCGTGATTGTTGTAGACATTGCATGTGGATTAGGAATAACTGAAACTAATCACATTGGTTAAGTCATTAATGTTGACTATGGCATTGATACAGAAAATACGTGTATTGATTGAGCATTGCATTTGCATACATTGTTTTGTGTGTGGGAGGAGATAGGGGATGTACTCCACGGTTTAGGGGAAGATAGGGGATGGACCTCTAAACCGGATTTTGTTTGGGAGGAGATAGGGGATGGACTCCATTAGCATCACTTTTATGTGTGCTTATTTATATAGAAGTGTTATATTGATACAGCACTAAAATGTGTATCAATTTGGAAGTATGAAGTGTTTGATTTGAGCTTGAGTCTCATTTGTTTGTTGATATTGGAAGGATGTGAATATTATATATGTGATTTACTGTTGTAAGTTTGGCCAGGTTCTGAGCCATGTTGATAAAATTGGAAAGTAAAACGTATCTTAGACAATAGTGTCATGAGATCGTAAAATGAAGTAATTGATTATCTTGGTTAACCATCTGTTGAATACTATTGCTTTATTCATTGCTTATAAGTGGTTTAGTATATTTCTACTGGGCTGTGGCTCACCCTTTATGGGAACATCATTTTCAGGTTCAGGCGATAAACTACCTCCAAGGACTTAGCTTGGGAGGGTTTGGCTTCTGGATTGAAGAAGACTACCTTTAGTTAATAGTTGTTATTTATTAGTACATGTAAACATTCAAGCCTAGGGCTTTTCTTGTATTGAGATTAGAACTCATATTTTTGAATCCAAGTGTTGGCTTGGAAAGATGTAAGCCTGTAGGGCATTTTATTCGATGTTACATGTAATGCTTTGTTTAGTAATACTCTGATGAATGAATTAATTAATTGTCTTCTTTAATTAATGCATGTCAATGATATATATAATGGGTTATTTTTTTGAGGACGTTACAATTAGGGCTTTAAATGTGTGGTTATGAAATTATGAAATCATAAAATGTCAGGGTTTTGAATTGTGAAATCAAAAATTATGCTTGTGGTTTCAGAAATTAGGGTTTGGAATTTTTTCAAATCAGAAATCAGGGTTTGGAATTTTTTGAAATCAGAAATCAGTGTTTGGAATTAGGGTTTGGAATTTTGCTTGTGAATCAGAAATTAGAAATAATGCTTGTGAATCCTGTCTACATTTTTTGAAATTAGGGTTTGGAATTTTGAATTGTGAATAAACCAACCTATATTTGTTGAATTGGAAATTTTATTTTTTGCTTGTTAAGAGGAATTAAAAGGAAATTACGGTTTGAAATTAGGTATTATGAAATTTAATAAAGTACTTAATTTATCCTCACCACTACTTAATTTTATAGATTTAATTATAGATAATGAGACCCATATTTGAAATCAATCTCATTTCATTGATATGTATTTTATGCATTTTTTCCAAGTAAACTCTGTTATCCGAAGACTATTGTTTCAATAAACTAGCCGATATCTGAATGAGTCTATACATCTTTTCTATAATTTTTCATGACAAATTTAAGTTCCAAATATGCCACCAACACAATGGATTGCACAACCAATAGGATCCATCCAATGGAGACAAGGCATATAGATAGTGTCACAGCAAGTTGGTTGGTTTAGCAACCAAAGTTCTTGACACGGTTGGACACTAACAACCAAAATTTATGCCCTCCATCCTCATTCTAAGGTTGTCCCTCTTGATGCCTTAGTTTCACTCAATTGATTCCCAATATTGATTTAGGTTTATATGCACATTGCTCATATTCTTAGCTTAAAGTAGAACATTACTCATCAGCACAAAAGTAGACATGACTTGAAAATGAAGGGTACCTGCAAGTGCAGAGAGATTTCATTTTGGTTGTTCAATACAGTTTATTAAAATTATAAGTATGATGAGATTGAGTAATAGAAAGATATTTATAAAAAAACGTTTACAATGTCCAATCCAATGAAAGGTACTTATTATGAGAATTTTAATCTCACCTTGGATGAATTAACCTATACTTTTCTTTTTCAACTAAACGGGATTTATGTGAAACTCACTAAATTGTTAATCAATTCCATTCTCTAAGAGAGTTATCAAACACGGCCTAACTATGTATCTCACTTAAGAGAGTTTTGAATCATATGTCTAAATACACTCCTATTCTTGAAATTATGCTTTGAAACTTATGTTTTCAGATTCTCATATAATATAACGATTGACAGAATGTATTAATATAAAAGGACTTAAATGAATTTAAAGACAAAAAATTCTTGGTCATATTTAAAAGACATGTTTTACCTTCTCTACTATATTTGAGAGTTAAGTTGATACCAAAATGTTATACGTTACAAAAGTATTTGTGATTGCACAAACAAATAAGGTGTAGTAGGGGAAAAAAATATCAGGTCGTCTAGGGCACCATTAGGTCCTTGACCTCTACCAATCATCAAATGATAAGTCTCACAGTTATTTCGTTATACCTAATACGAATTTATGAGTTCTACGCTCTCCGTCAATGACAACATCTGACAAGATACATGGTAACCATTTTAGAGAAGTAGTGGTTAGGATAAATTAAATTAGGGTTTTAAAAGTAATTTTTTTTAATTAAGAATAAAATTATGCGAATTGAAATTCATATAATTGAGAATTGTTAATGTCATATTATGAAATTCATGAATTGAGAATTAAGGTGGACTGACAATTTCAATTCGAGGTCCACATGGTTACATATATATGATCATTTTGTTTCAGAAAATAAGACTGTAAACTGTATGATTGAATTCAAAAGCTTCCCTTAACTGGGGCTCGTGAAATAAGGATCCTTTACGTAAAGAATTTCAATCTCCATCAGGAAGAAGAAAGAGTCGCCTTCCAATTCCTGGAAGTCCAGTCAAAATGATGACTCTGGTAAAGAATGGGGGGGTTGACAGAAAACTAAACTTGGGGGGCTGGACAAACAAGCTCAAAGCCAAGTGGTTGGTCCAGTTGGGGGTCTAAGTTTAAAATCCAATTGGTTTTACTTGATTTGCTTGTCAAAATCACTATTTACAATTAATTATACCCAAACAGATTGTTTTCTGCACATTTTTAAAGAAATTGACGATTCTGTTAGTATAGAATAGCAATTGTCACGCCCTCAAAATAAACCCATTATATGTATATCATCAACATGCATTATTTAAAGAAAACAATCTATTAATTCATTCATCAGAGTATTACTAAATAAAAACATTACATGTAACATCAAATTAAATGCCCTATGGGCTTACATCTTTCCAAGCCAACACTTGGACACAAATTATGAGTTCTAACTCAAATACAAATAAGCCCTAGGCTTGATTATTTATCAAATAAAAACATACAACTAAAGATAGTCTTCAAATTTCAAATCCTTCCATGCTAAGTCCTGGGAGGTAGCTTATCACCTGGACCTGAAAATGATGTTCCCATAAAGGGTGAGCCACAACCCAGTAGAAATATACTAAACCACATATAAGCAATGAATAAAGCAATAGCATTCAACAGATGGTTAACCAAGATAATCAATTACTTCATTTTGCAGTCTCATGACACTATTGTCTAAGACACGTTTTACTTTTCAACTTTATCAACATGGCTCAGAACCCAGCCAAACTTACAAAAGTGAATTATATATATCATATTCACATTCTTCTAATATCAACAAACAAATGAGACTCAAGCTCAAATCAAAACACTTCATACTTCCAGATTGATACACATTTTATTTCTGTATCAATAAAACACTTCTATATAAATAAGCATACATAAAAGTGATGCTAATGGAGTCCATCCCCTATCTCCTCCCACACAAAATCCGGTTTAGAGGTCCATCCCCTATCTTCCCCTAAACCGTGGAGTACATCCCCTATCTCCTCCCACACAAAACAATGTATGTAAACACATAACATATACAACACACAATCAATACACATAATGTCTGTATTAATTCAACAGCCAAAATTGATGATTTAATCAATGATTAGTTTCAGTTATCCCTAATCCACATGCAGTGTCTACAACAATCACAGCTATCCTCCACCGATAGCCCAAAACAGTTATTTCTAGACTGAAAATAAATATATCAACAATTCAATGGGTGAGTGATTTAAATTATCCAACTACACCATTTAAGCAATAAATTTCCCAATTTCATGAATTTAACCAAATTCCCCAATTCCCTTAAATTAATTATACAAATTAATTAATTTAAACAACTAGGGTTTTTCCCAAAATTATCAAAGTAACCCCAACTTATCAAAATACCAAAACTTAGAACAAAACTTATAGAATGGAGTAGGAAATCCCTACCTCGAAGAAAACAACCCAAATGGTGAAGACAAAGATGAGTGCCCAAATGTCAATGTGCTCCAAATCGCCAAATGTTCAGATTAAATGAAAGCCCTCGACTCCCTCTATCTTTTTAATAAAGCAACTAGGGTAGAAACACACTCTAAATAGATCAAACCTAAGAAAGAAGGTGAGTAGGGAGAGAGAAAAGTCGGACCTAGGGTTTGGAATAAAAAAGAAGATGAAAAAGACTGATCAAAACCCGCTGCTGCGTATATAAACTGGATAGGCTCGCTCGAGCGAAGACTTGGTCGCTCGAGCGACCAGACACAGAGAAGCTACGCTCGAGCCAAGGAAGCCTTGCTCGAGCCAACAACCCAAAAGCTCGCTCGAGCGAAAGAAAACTCGATCGAGCGAAGAACTCAAACCCTCAGGTCTGTAACCAGACACACGCTCGAGCGAAGGAACTATCGCTTGAGCGAAGAACGAACTAACTCGCTCGAGCGAAGAAAATCTCGCTCGAGCCAAAAACCTCTGCTCACAGGTCTTACTACAAAACGCAATCCTCGCTCGATCGAAGAAACCCTGGCTCGAGCGACGGACCAAAACAAAGAGCTCGCTTGAGCGAAGAACTGCTCGCTCGAGCGAAGAGTCAAAATTCTGGGTAGCAACCCTTTGCTCCCAAGCTCAACCAACCAGCTACAAACCTGCCCATTGCATCCCCCAACTCAGAAATAGGAAATTAAAGGACGGTAACAATCATAATACAATGGCAGGAGCTACGGAACCTAAGTCCGGATACAATAATCATATGGGAAAAGACCGGGGTCGCTATAACCTCCCCCCCTTCAAAGAATTTCGTCCCCGAAATTAAGCATAAGTTTATAAAAACAAGTTTTTTTTTTTTTTTTTAATATGACAATTCATTAGTAAACATCTTGACCCAAAACTGGTCAATTCATCTCTTATCAAGAAGCATATCATAATGTGTATATAAAATAACATATATTTCAGCCTGCATCGCTATTATGCATTATTCCTTTCAATGTTAGCAATTCCCATATCATATTCAAGTGCATGATATAAACAACTCATTCAACAATGTAATCAACATATGCAATGTTACACTAAACTTCTATAATGAAGCAAGTTTCAAGATACACCCATTTACCAAAACATACTCAATGTTTTACAACTTAAGACATATGTAAGGCTCTTAAGTTCAATAATATTACAAAATCTAAATTACAAGATTACAAATCGATAAACATGTCCGGGTATTTTTCGCGAACTTCCAACTCACGTTCCCAAGTGGCTTCCTCCACTCCGTGATGTTTCCACAAAACTTTGACCAAAGGGATGGTTTTGCCTCGCAAAACTTGATCCCGCCTATCTAAGACCCGAACCGGTCTCTCCTCATACGAGACATCCTCATCAACCACTAAATCGGTCCAATCCAACACATGTGATGGATCCGGCTCATACTTCCGAAGCATACTCACATGAAACACGTCATGTACTCCGGACAGCTGCGACGGTAAAGCTAAACGATAAGCAGTCTCGCCAATCCTCTCAAGGATCTCAAACGGACCAATAAACCGAGGGGACAACTTCCCGCTCTTCCCAAACCTCATCAAACCCCGTCTAGGTGATATCTTCAGAAAGACATGATCACCCACCTCAAACACCAAAGATCTCCTCCTACGATCGGCATAAGATTTCTGACGACTCTGTGCTGTAACAAGCCTCTTACGGATAAGCTCAACTTTCTCCGTCGTTCCCCTCACCAACTCCGGACCCAACAGAGGTGCATCACCCACCTCGGCCCAACAAACAGGAGATCTACACGGTCGGCCATACAAGGCCTCAAATGGTGCCATACCAATACTAGACTGGAAACTGTTGTTGTAGGCAAACTCTACCAATGGCAAATGCCTCTCCCACGACCCACTAAAGTCTAGAACACAACCCCGAAGCATATCCTCAAGGATCTGGATAGTACGCTCGGACTGCCCGTCTGTCTGCGGATGATAAGCCGTGCTAAAGGTCAACTTAGTGCCTAGGGCACTCTGCAAACTCTGCCACAACCTGGCAGTAAAACGAGGATCTCTATCTGAGACGATCGTCACTGGAACCCCGTGTAACCTCACTATGTCCCGAATATAAAAATCGGCCAAATGATCGACTGAATCTCTAACACGCATATGAATAAAATGCGCCGACTTAGTCAACCGGTCCACAACTACCCAAATAGCATCACTACCTCGCTGAGTCCTCGGAAGACCCACAACGAAGTCCAGAGTGACGTGTTCCCACTTCCACTCGGCAATAGGCAAGGGTTGCAACAAACCCGCTGGCCTCTGATGTTCGGCCTTCACTTGCTAACAAGTAAGGCACTTAGATACGAAAGCTGCCACATCTCTCTTCATACCCCGCCACCAGAACTGGCGACCCAAATCCCGATACATCTTAGTGCCTCCCGGATGCACCGCAAGGCGTGAATGATGAAAATCTCGGAGTACCTCCTCTCGACAAGACTCTGGCACAAACAGATGGATTGTCAAGTCATGTGACTTCGTGCACAGGCTTTGGTTTTCTCGATTTTTTGATTACAGTGACAACTCATCTTTTATTGATATATGTGAGATTCTCAATTCAGAAAGTCACATGGCAACAGTGAATTCACTGATTTATCTTACAGTGAGCATGCCCTTATTTTGTCTGTATATGCAGATGGATTGTCAAGTCATGTGACTTGGTGCACATGCTTTGGTTTTCTGGATTTTTTGCTCGATTTTTTTATTACAGTGACAACTCATCTCTTACTGATATATGTGGGATTCTCAATTCAGAAAGTCACATTGCAACAGTGAATTCACTGATTTACCTTACAGTGAGCATGTCCTTATTTTGTTCGTATATGCAGATAGATTGTCAAGTCATGTGACTTGGTGCACAGGCTTTGGTTTTCTCATTTTTTGCTCGATTTTTTTATTACAGTGACAACTCATCTCTTATTGATATATGTGGGATTCTCAATTCAAAAAGTCACATGGCAATAGTGAATTCACTAATTTACCTTACAGTGAGCATGCCCTTATTTTGTCGATATATGCAGATGGATTGTCAAGTCACGTGACTTGGTACACAGTATTTGATTTTCTCTATTTTTTCCCTCTAGTGACAACTCATACCTTGTTCGTATATGTGGGGTTGTCATGTAGAGGTATCTTTTTAAAGCCGTTCATAACCAACTATATAAACGACTAAAGGTGAAGACACAATCTTACAACTCATTTCGCCCTACGAAATTATCATTCATTTGTTTTAACAAATTAGCATGGCTACACGATCCATGGGAGGGAGTGGGAATCGCAGAGGGGGTAGAAACTTGCAAAGGGGTGACAGTTCATGACGAGGAGGGAGAAGGGGACTTGGCGATGCTGAAGACGATTCATGGGAGGGAGTGAGAATACCTGTTTTAGATTATGCTTGTTGTTATCGTGATAGGTTTGGGAAGCGACATTTTTTGATACCCAAGTATTATCCAGTTCAAGGAGGTTCATGTATGGATCCATCAGGTAATCAAACAGGATATGGTTTAGCAGACGCTAGACTTCTGAAGTGGCCTGCACTATTTATAGAGCGAGTGCAAATGGAAAGATTATGTTGGGAAAATCGACTGAAGGTGCCAAAAGCACGTTCTGTTGAGATCCAAAAGGAAGATCCTGATAATGTTGATCGACTATGTGAAAGACTACAACGTGAGATTTCTCAAATGCGCCGTAGGTTAGCCCGCGATATGCAGCTATACATAGTTAAGAAGGATGCCCAGAAGGATAGAACAGAACCAAATGTTGCGGCTATCAAGGGTATCATGGAGGATCTTGAACTTGTCTCTGACGCTGAGCTTTCGGATTATTCAGACTCTGAGCCACCTGCGCGAATTAGGTGTTAATGTCTACACTTCGGCAATATTAGGTCATGCATTAATATG
Organism: Camellia sinensis; assembly: GCF_055761805.1. Taxonomy (NCBI): domain Eukaryota; kingdom Viridiplantae; phylum Streptophyta; class Magnoliopsida; order Ericales; family Theaceae; genus Camellia; species Camellia sinensis. Next base: position 53,177,387 of record NC_138968.1, read on the forward strand.
TAATGTCTGTGGTAGACTAAGTGTTTCCGTAATGAGTTTGTCAGATTGTCTGCCTAATATTTGTCTGTCTAACTGTTATGTTTATGTATTGTGTGTTCAGTTCAGGGTGTCTAGGATGTATGTATTGTGTGTTCAGTTTATGGTGTCCAGAATGTATTTTTGTGGGAGACTTATGTCTGTACTTCCTATGTAACTGAAAACTGTTACATTTGCAACTTCAGTTATGTTGTTTTCATACCTGTATGAGTATTTAGTAAATTAGTGACTTCGTATATTATGTATTAATTTTTATTACAAAAATATTGACAAAATTTATTTTAGGAGAAATACACATTCTCTTAACTTGTTCATTTTCTCAATCGTGAGAACCCAATAATGTAACCATTATTCATTGACAAAAGGAAAAAAAAAAAATTAATGAAAATGACTAGAAAACGGTTTTACTAAACCAGTTTTCTAAATTACATTATCACCTTCTAACCCAAAACAAAGACAAAATAAAAAATATATATATTTAAATGAAAACAGCTTTAGTAAAGCCAAAATAAATTTCTAAATAACACCTTCTAACCCAAAACAAAGACAAAAGAAAAAAAATTAAAATTTAACATGAAAATGCCTTTAGTACAGCCAAAAAAAATTTACATGAAATCGGCTTTAGTAAAGACAAAAAAAATTCTGAATTACACCTTCTAACCCAAAACAAAGACAAAAGAAAAAAAAATTAATGAATTACATTATCACCAAAACAATGACAGCAGAAAAAAAAAATTAACAAAAAAAATAATAAAAAGAATTTAAATGAACACTGAAAGTGTGGTTTCAATTCACGCTTGTTGCAGTGAACAGTGAAATCGTGGTTTCAATCCACGCTTCTTTTAGTGAACAATGAAAGCGTGATTGTGAATCACGTTTTCTTCAGAAAATGAATATGCACAGTGAAAGCGTGGTTTTTAGAAAACAAATTACACGACATGCACAGTGAAAGCGTGGTTTGGAACCACGTTTTCTTCAGAAAAAAAATTTATATTAAAAACGTGGTTTGCAACCACGGTTTCTTAATTAAAAGTGTGGTTTCTAATAGCGCTTTCACTGTTCATCAAATTTTTGGCCCCAAACAGTGAAAGCGTGATTTGTAATAGCGCTTTGGCCTAGTTTGGGAATTCCGTCCAAACTAGGCCTAGTTTGGGAATTAAGATGATAAATTGGCTTAATATAGGAAAAGCCCTGAATCGTCCTCGGCCTCGATGATTGGTAAAAGAAAAGGAGTTGTTGCGATGATTTGAATCCCTAGAAGAATCAATCGTAGCAATCATAGCCATAGGATGTGAACCTTCCTTATGAATATTATTCAAATCTTTCAAAGACAGTTCTTCTGAATGAAGCAAAATATGGCGATCTTCAAATCTTATTGGCTCATTCCTTGTTCGTATCGCTGAACAGAAAGCATGATAATCATGAGGTAAGCCATTGAGGACGATGTGCAGTATCTCTTCATCGTCAATGAATACGGAAAAAGCCGACAGCTTGTCTTGTAAATCCTTCACACACCGAAGATAGGTGTCAAACAAAATCATCTCCCTTTTTGACATTATGCAGTTCCATTTTGAGATTCAATATGTTCAATTTCGAGATTGATGTGAATCTCCGTTTAAGAACACTCCAAATACCTTGAGTAGATGATTTCCTTACAACAAATAAAAGAGCCGAAGACGAAAGAGTAGAGTTAATCAAAGTGATAAGAGCCTGATCTGTGACGATCCATTGGCTGGGCCGGCCCTGGGGTGAGGCAACTGAGGCGGTCGCCTTGGACCCCCAATTTTAAACAAAATTTAAAGCTCCCAATTAGGGGAGTGTATCATGTCATGCTATTTCATAATTATTTTAATATTAGCTCAATTTATTTATTTTTATGTTGTCGTGTGATGTTATTTTGATTCGTGTTCGATTGATATTTAATATGAAAACTTTCATTTTTAGTTAAAAATAACTTAGCAAGTGTATTGAGAGATTAAAATTTTTCTCATAAGTTGAATTTTATAAAATTTATTTCAACTAAATGAAATTATTCATAGAATGTTTGATTTTAATTCAATTGCATTTTCTAATTAAAAAAATTGTACCTTATTACTATATATTTTTTATTAGATTGACTCTAAAATAGGTAACAAAAAAATATATATCTTAAATAAAAAAAAGATATTAGCCTTAATTATTATTTTACATATTTTTTTATTCAGTTAAATAGAGTTAAACAAAGATTAAAAAAATGTCATGGCATCCCTTAGTGAACATTCAAATATATAACTAATAATTCATGTTATTGAGTTGTGCCATACTTGGATTCATGTTGAAAATAGTCAACCTTAATTTGCTAATTTTATATATTGCTTGAGTTGTGTCGAAAGTTCTCATCCTTACCCCCAATTAATTTTTGTTCTTATAGCATTGGTAAGTTAAAAAATAAAGATTCAATTCAACTAATTGAAGTTCAACTATTATATATATATATATATATATATATATTTGTTATCTAAATTTTATTAAATTGTAATGCAATAGAAATAAATTTTTATCTTTTTTGTTTTATCCAAAAAAATTTTTTTTTGGATAATTATATATGAAGGGCCCAATTTAAAAAATTCGCCTTAGGGCCCTAATAAGTCAGGGCCGGCCCTGTCCATTGGTGTTATGTTAGATCTTCAATCGTTGTAGATCTACCATTCTCATTACAAAGAAATTTCTCAGGACATGAAATTGTACCATCAACATAACCTAGAAGAGAATATGCTAGTAGAATAAAAGTGATTCTGTATTTCCACAAAATAAAATTTGAAGAATCAAGTTTGACAGAAACCAGATTTGCAATATTGGAAAGCAAGAAAATAGGATTTTGATGAGTTGATCCAATTCCTAAATTCATCCTTGACGCAGAAACAGTAGGAAAAGTAGTTGCAGTAGTTGAAGAAGATGTTGCCATTGTTGAATGGGCTTGATGCTCTGATACCGTGAAAGAAACTAGATCAGAAGTATAGAGAGAAGCAAACTGAAGAGAGAAAGATATTTTGAATTTTATTAATTGGGTTTGATTTGAGTTTTTTGGATTAAGTTTTTTTTTTTTGTAAGTAAATATATTTAAAATTTTAAGTTTTTTTAACTTTTTTATAAACACATTACTTAGATGTATTTAAAAAGTAAAAAATTTGTGAAAAAATATTTTTAAAAATTAATAAATACATAAAAATGCAAAAAATATACTTAATTCTTATTTTTTTTTATAATATTTTTGGTATTTAGTGAATTTTTAAAAGATTTTTTTCATAAAAATTATACTTTTTATATGTATTTATGTTAAATGTGTCTAAAAATTTAAAAAAAAAAATTTGTTTAAAATATTAAAAAATTTCAATAAAAAAAATCCGAAAAATAATAAAGTAAATATTTTTAAAAAACCAAAAACAAGCAAGCAAATTATTATTATTATTTCCTATATCACACTTTATAAACTATACTACATTTAGGCCATATTTGTTTTCCTTTTTCATAGTCCAAAGTGGACTGTGAATGATGAACAATGAACATGTCTCCTATTTTTTTGCAGATTTGGGGAATGGATTCATAAACTGGACGACTTCAGATGGGCCTTGCATATTGAGATTGTTAGTCTGCCCTAACACTTGGTATTGAAAATTAGTCCGTTAGTATTAGGGGAGTGATTTACTTTTTTACCCTCTTTTCTTCTCTTCTCTCTCTCTCTCTCTCTCTCTCTCTCTGTGTGTGTGTGTGTGTGTTCTCTTATATATATATATATATATGTGTGTGTGTGTGTGTATTTCATTCGGTTTTCTCACCAACCAAACAGAAGTGTAGACAAATTGCAAATTAGATCAGTAAAATTGAAGAGTGATGCTCCAATGTTTGACTAAATCAGACAAAAGAGATACAAATCAAAAGACAACATGGGTGAACTCATAGAGGAGTGATGCTTCGATCTCCATTGATTCGATCAGACATAATAGTGATGTTCCGATCAGACAGAAGAGTGATGCTTCGATCGCCATTGACTCTCTCTCTCTCTCTTGACCTTACATAGGTGAACTCACAGAGTGAAAAGGCAACATGTTTTGTTAATGTTCTGAACACTTTGGTCGAAACCATGGGCTAGTTTTTGGAGAAACCATTGGTTGGTTTCTTTAATAATAATAATAATAATAATAATAATAATAATAATAATAATAATAATAAATAGATTAATAGTCGAATTTTTTTATTATTTTTGATTATAGGATTTTAATTATAATTTTTGAATAGTTTAATTGGGTAATGCATTTATTAGTTGGAATAAACTTAAATTTAATACTAATACAACAAGGGTATTTGTGTAATTTTATATGGTTAATCACATTCCTATCTCTCAAAACAAACATGAACTATTATTAGTTCACTGGTTATCAAACAAACACATTTTTCTTAATTCTCTCACCAACAATCCCGTTACTAACAGTCCCTTCATTATTAATCCCTTCACTATCAATCCTCTCTATTCTACTTCTGAAAACAAATGGGGCCTTATACATCAAGTTAGGGGATAGCAGCAGATATACCAATCCGCCTAACCAAATCGATCCGCCGCATTTTGGACGGATGCGTGATGACGAGCGGACGGTTGCAGATTGATTTTTTCCAATCCGCCTAGTTTTAGACAGATAGCGGATTTGAGACTAATTTGGCCGCAACCAAACCGCCAAACGGCGAGCACCCCTTGTAATTTGTAAGACTTTGTGTTTTCAATTTGTTTAGCTATTTTGTTCATGTTTTCAATTGAAAAAGAGTTTAAATATTTTGTTGAATATATTTTGTTAAAAAAGAGTTTTCAACTTGAATATATTTTTTGAATTGAAAAAAATAAATATATTATTTATCTATAGTTTTTGATTTTTAAATCTAACTCTAAAAATAATAAATAAAGAAGATTATATATGCTGGATGGTTTTTGTTTTCAAAAATAGATATAGATGTAACAATATAGAGTCATACAATCTCTACTACTGTTTTGTTCATAGTTTTGGTGGTTTAAATTATTTTTATATTTTAAGAATCACATATTGTAATACTTTATGTAAATGAGGCATGCAATGATTGTAATATTTTAAAGTTTCAAACTTTCTTTCTTTGGATGAGGCATGCAGTGATTGTAATATTTTTTTTTAAGTCATTGACTGTAATACTTTTTTTTTTTTTTAAAGAAGCGCACAAGTTAAATTATGTTGAAAATTTATAAAATTTTAAACCGCCAAACCGATTCACATCCATCCGTCAATCTGCCAATTCGCTCAATCCGCATCCGTTGGATTGACGGACGGATGCGGATTGATTTTCTCCAATCTACTAATTTGGCGGATGGATGGCTGATTGGAGGTTCCATGGCTGCAACTGACCCATGCCCACCTCTACATCAAGTCCACTACTTACATGACCCATTCAGCTACAACTAACAACCTAATATATTACACATGGACAATCATTTAATAGAATCTCAACAACTTGTAATTACATTCTAACCAATCTAACCACTGGCTTAAATACTTTATTCTTTTACAGAGACCCAATTGTTATCAAATGCACACCCCAAATCCAATGGAGTTAGTAGCAGATATTGTTAAAAAATCCAAACCCAATTCCATCAAGGGTGATTGTCTCACAACCATGAGATCATCAATAAGAAGCTTCATCATGAAGCAATGGAAGCTAAAAGAACCCAGAATGATGAAGAAAATTGAAGAAGCATAAAGAAGGAAAAATGAGAAGCTTCATGGAACCACTGACCATGGAAATCAAAACCTTCATCATGAATAAAAAAAATGTGAGGAATTGAGTGTCGCATCATTTTCGGGGGGTACTTGAGCGTGCTAAACAATTTAGACCCTCGAATTTTTTGATCTAGTCTTACGAGTGCAATGTGAAATATAAACAAGAGTCTAGATTCGACCACTTTTATAGAAAATCTATTTTTATTGCAAGAACTTTGCCAAAAATGGACTGCATCACCAGATCTCAGAGTTGTCACCTAATATTTTGGTAAAATTAGGAAACCCATGACTTGTGCCAAGGTCACTGCTTGTCATAACCAAAGATGTCTCTGTTTGAAACCTTGAGTATGAGAGGGGGAAGGTCATTAATTGAGCACCCCCTCTCACCCGATCAAAAGATTAGTCTCTATTAAACCACGATACGAGTTTTATAGACAATATATGTTCATGTTCTCATTATTTAATAAATCTAAAAATTCTTTTGGTAAAACTAGGAAACCCATGACTTGTGCCAAGGCCACTGCTCGTCATAACCAAAGATGTCTTGATTTGAAACCTTAGGTATGAGAGGTGAAGGTCAATAATTGAGCACCCCCCGCTCATCCGATCAAAAGGCTAGTCTCTACTAAACCACGATACGATTTTATAGACAATATATGTTTATGTTCTCATTATTTAAGAAATCTAAAAATTTCTATGTGAAGCAAGCAAGTGTAAACTATGTCATTCATTTTGAAACAATTTGATTTCATGTATTTTGAAAGAATTTGAGATATGTGCAACTCATAATGAAATTGAGCCCACATATATAAAAAATAATACTATTCCAAATTGAGCTACACAACCTCTATCTACTGGCAATCATAGTGATATATCAATTAAGCATGTAGTCGCATGATAGGATGCTAGACATAATAAGAAAAATACACATAAGTGGGATGCTAAAGCTATAAATGCTCACCTAGTATTTACTGGTGTTTTGTGGAAAGCTACAAAACAAAGTTAGGAAAAATATGCATGATCTTATATGTAAAATACTAATGCAATACATACACAAAAATGCGACTAAAGATTTAAAAATAGTTCAGAATTTCACCATTCTAATCGCATGGTTGCATCCAAAATAGTTCGTTTAGCTAGGATCAACCTTCGCTACACTTCCAGGGGCTTCATTGAAAAACCTCCTCAAAATCTAGGCCACACTACAATTGTCTAAAAATTCTGGGCCAAATTGTAATTTTCAAAACTCAAGGAATATTTTGTGAACACCTGTAGACACCCCATTTTTGACCATCCTCAAGACTTGGATGTCACCATTGGAACACTTGGTGATTACCTTTGTTTGTGTTCGTCTTGAGTTCCCGGAGGTCTCGGTTGCGCGCCTTGCCTCAGGATTTCTCGACTCGACCGTGTTGTGTCTGGTTTTGCACCAAACACTTGTGTTTTGCCTTGGAGGGGTAGGGAATGCCTTGTGAGGCATCCCCACACATCACCGGCCATGGCTTGAGGCCACCGGCCAGTGATTTTGTGCCATCGGCAATGTATATTGCCGGTCGGCACTCTTTGTTGCCGGTCGGCCATTTATTTTGCCAAAATGGCAATTTTGAATGGCCGATCACTGTTCATCTACTTTTGGTAGATATTTTGTGCCAGCTGTGATAGCTGGCACCCACTCTGTTCTCCTCCATACACGTGTATGGAGGGATTTCTCTCTTGACAAGCTTATTTGACAAGCTTTACAAGAGAGAGTTCTATAAGAGAGAGTCTCCTCTCTTGGATTTAGGGTTGGAGAACATTTTTAGAGAGCTTTGATATTAGGGTTAGGAATTTATATCTATCCTATATCTCTCTCTCTCTCTCTCTCTTGAGCTTAGTGTGTGTGTTTTGTCTTACTTTTGCTCACAAGCACCCACCATTACACCTTCTCTTGGTTATTGAGGGCTAAAGGAGTGTTCTTGGAGTTTTGGAGCTGGTTTCAACCTAAAGAAGCTGCTGGAGCTCCATTGTTGAAGAGGGTCTTCAAGGGTAAGAAACTTGCTCATTTTTACCCCTTTCTTGCATTGTATTTTTGCCTACCTTACAACTATTTTTGTGTTTAGTGTATAACATAAAAAAGTTTTGTTTTTAGGCCCTCTAAATAGTTTTTTAAGGTTGCTTCAAGCTTTGGGGTTGTTTGACCCCTCTTAAGCCTTGTAAGGCTCCATTTTGTGCCATTTTGAGTGAGCTCCGAGACCTTGGTGTTTGGGCCTCCTCACCACTGAAATCTTGAGGGATTTCAGAGGTGAGGATGGTGCCTTGAGGTCCCAAGAAGGAGAGGGCCACCCCCTCTCCTTGTTGTCCTTGAAAAGGACCATTTTGGCCTCTTGAGGGAGCACCATGTTTAGGTTCTTGTTGACCATGTCTTAGATGATTTTTGTGCTTATTATGTCATAATATGCCTCTGTTTTAAGTTGGTTTTGGTACACCATGCTTGCTTAGCATACATGCCTTGTAATGCCATGATTTGCCTCAACATGTGCCTAGCATTTAGACTACCATGCTCATGTGTTTTGGCCTAGCTTTGTGAAGCTTTTATGCTTGTTTTAGTATGCTAAGGGACTGTTTTTGGTCATTTGAGTCATCCATGCTTTGCTTTGTATAGCTACCATGCAAACTCTCTTGTATGCCTTAAGCTTTGGCCCTTCTAGCATGCCATCCTTGCTTTGTTTCAGTGGTTTGGAACCACTTGACATGTTATTTCAGACCTCATGATGTGCCCATGTGCTTGTATTTGATCCCCCTTCAATATGTTTAAAGGTTGTTGCCTTATGCCCCTTGTTTAAGCCTTGGAGTATGCTTGCTTTTTTAGACCACTTAGATGCCATCTAAGTACATCATTGGCTTTGTTTAGGTCTGCATTAGACCTACTTTAAGTCCCTTTGGCCTTGTGAGGCTTGGTTGACCTAGCCTTGGTTTACCTCCCCTTTGGCTTGCCTTAAGTCTTGGACCATTGTTGCATGTTTTGATTGCTTTGTTTAGTTGGTTTGGCACCATCCTTAACATGATTTTCAGAGCTTGGAATGTATGCCATATGTCCATGTTTATCTTCTTTTAAGTGTGCTTAAAAGTTGTCTCTTTGATGCTTAAGTGTTGGTCCATTTGCATGCATGTTTGTATGTGTATTTGCCCCTCATTCTATAGCATTTTGGCCACTGTTTTAGGTTAGTTTGAGGGTTGCCTAAATTAGTCTAAGTCCATTCTTGCATTTTGTGACATGCTTACCTTGTGTGTTGATTGCATGCTTGGCCTATCACGTGTTGTGGCATGTCTAAGTGACTTTGTATTTGGCATGCATTTCTCTTAGTTGGAATTACCTAACATGTTGCATGCTTTGCATACTTGCATGCTTGAGTAACTAGCATAGTTGTCACATGCCTTGTGTGCTTGTTTGCATTACCATGTTGCATGCCTAGTTAACATGCTTAGGTTGCATTGCATGCATGCTTTGCCTCTTGATTATCCATGATTGAGGTTGAGCTCCTCACTTGTTTGTTGGTTTGCATTGCATTTGAAATCAACATGCATAAATTGGTCTCTTGGGCCATCACGCATTGAAATGCGCGATTGGTGGTCCGAGAACCAAGGACCATGTCCCTTTGAGTCATAAACATGATAAGGGATATGGTTGGTGCATACATTGCTTGAATTACATTGCCATGCAAAGCTCTATCCTCTGCTGCTGTCAAACAGATTCTGCAGGAGCTTTTTGCCGATCGACTGCATGGAGTGCCGACCGGCAATCCATCAGTGGCCGATGGATTTATTTTTGGCCGATCGCCACCAAATCACAACCGATGATGATTCCCTCCAGCCGGTGGCATCCCCCAATGTCCAAAGTAGCAATTCTGAGACTTTGGCAGTCTTCAGAGGGGCAGAACAGGGAAAACAGAGGCAGCCTACGCATGGCAGTGGACTTCCAAGCAAGACCCGAGCACGCGTGCATTGGGCCCTCTTCCCGAGGCCCTTTTTCTTGCTTTCTTAAATTAATTAATTTAGTTGGCCTGTAATAATTAATTAGCTAGGATAGTTAATTCATTATTCGAATTGTATTATTCTTTTGGTCCCTCCGAGCGAGGGCGAATTTGTAATAAGTGTGGGTGAGTGTGTGCATGTCTTCCAACCCCCACTTCTTTCTCCCTTTTACTTACCTGCTTTGATGGTTAGTAATAGGTCATGTTTAATTTAGCATACCTTATGCTATGCATGCGTGCATCATTCATCAGTATTGCATTCACCGGGCTCGGCGCATCATGCTAACTACATTAGTATTTCAAATCTAACTTGAATACATGCTACTTGTGCATTTTCACATGTCATTCATAGAATAGCCGAGCCTACTCTAGTGACATTCCGGATGTGTTGCATTAGACATTTAAACATGGACTTGGATCATGCATTGATTGCTAACGAGTTCTTTGTTTTGGCACGGAGTACGATGTAAGTATTTATGCTTTAGCATCCTTGCATGCGTGTGAGTGTTGCCATGATAGCATGATTACCATGAGGCTAGCTGCTTATGTGATATAACTGCTTGAATGCCTGTGGGTGAAGGTTAGATTGTCTGAGTTGGAATAGCTCATTGAAATCCGTGTTTTAGCCTACTTGCGAGTAGCAAATTCCAAAACATTTTTCCAAAAACAAACGGACATGCAATGCTTATTTCCAAATTAGGCAATCTAGTCTATATTTGTCTGCTGTGCGCATAACATAGTAAATTCTAGGCTAATAAATGAAATAAGAACACATAACGTTTTCAAAACTAGATATCACGGTTAGTAGAGGCCGATCTTCGGATCGGGCGAGAGGGGGTGCTCACAGCTGACCTTCCCCAATCATACCCAAGTTCCCGAGCTGAGGCAACTTTGGTGATGACGGACACGTGGCCTTTGGCACCGAGTCAGGGTTTCCTAAATTCCCCCAAAAATAAAATATTTAGGTGGCGACTCTATATCTGGCAAAGCAGTCCATGTTTGGCACTTCTTTTCAAAAATCTGTTTCTCAAAACGATTTGCCGGATTTGGACTCTTTGGTTCAGATTTAGAACCGTGACAAATCGAGTCCGAACTGTAGCGAAGGCCTCACACGGGCGCGTCTACAACACCAGGGAATATTCTGTCCACTGTATCTAACACCATTTGCCTGCGTCAGTGCTAATGCACTACTGCATCACGTTGACGTCATCCTCCACAAATAATAGAAGAAAACAAACTTAAATGTAGCTTAGGGAGGGGGATTTCTAACTCCTGGCCAAGGGATTACCAAAGCACCTTACCCACTCTGCCAAAGCAATCCTTGTGACATTTTTCCTCAAATAATGTTTAAACACTTAAAGCAGAGGCTGAACTACCCAAGGGTGGTCAACTGGCCAGACGTCTGGCCAAGGTTATTTTGGTTCGATTTTGCTGAAGCAAAGAGGAATGTTTACTCTAGAAATAGAATAGCAAACTACGAAAATGAATAAACTACATCAGGTGACTCGGCCATCCATCTCTAACAAACTAAATCACATATTTAAGATAGTAAAGAAAATATAAGAAAATAAAATAAAATAATCAGGTGGCTCAGCCATTCATTTCTACAATCTAAATAGATAATTAAAGCAGAAAATAAATTAAAAGAAAATAAATATCAGGTGGCTCAACCATCCATCTCTAATAGAGAAATAGAAAGAAATGAAACTCTTTTCCTAAAATCCTCACGTTATGTAGTATGTTTTTGAAATCTCAGTAAGAACATTCAAGTTTTAGCTTCAATGAAATGTTTTGTTTTTGGTGGTGTATCAATGAAGAAACTCAAGGGAATGGAAAGAAAGACTGAAAGCTTTTGAAGTTGTTTGTTATTCAAAGATGTTATTTTTCTTCCTCTCAAAATACCTTAGACTTTTCTAAATAAATTCTTTTCTCCTCAACTTTTGAAAACCAAAATCTTCTCATTCATCCTCTTTGAATACACAATGGAGTCTGATATTTAACCTTGGTTCCAAGTGCTTTCCATTTCTTTTCAATCTGTTCCCCTTTCAAAATTTAAAAAGAAAATGCCTTTAATTAATGCCTTGTCTCCTGAGAATGGAGAACTAACCAATTAAAACAATGTTTTTCAAAAAGAAGATGCCTTCCAATGCATTGCTTGCCCTTTTTGAAATCAAATCCCCTCTTTTTGAAATCCATTGCATCATTTTTTCAATATAATAAAAGAATATATATATATATATATTGGTGCACGACACCAATATAATACAAAATAATATAAAAATAAGCAAGTGTCACTGAAAGCAAACATATAATAAGACGAAAGAAAAAGAAAGTGGGGAACAGATCTAAAACAATGTGGCCAAAAGCGGGTGTAAGGATGAGATTAAAGTTTAAATCTGAATTTTCTGCTAAGAAATCCATAAAATAGCATATTCTAATTTTCATCATCGAGTGTTCGGAGGAAAGTGCCCAAGTCTTAATACCGGTCAAAATGGGGTGTCTACATTGAGCTGTACCTAGCTCACAACCATCAGGTGTTCACACCTTAATGGAAATCTATAAATAGAAGATTTATGTTGTTGTTTTAGATTGTGAGATATATGAGATAAATGAGATAGAGAAATACAATCCTTTATTACAAGAATTAAAGAGATACTACTTGTACCCAAAATTTAGAAATTAGAGATACTACATGTATCCAAAATTTAGAAATAAAATTGAGTATGTTCTTCCAATTATTTCAAAGTACATCATTGGGATCCTATTCCCATATCTCATCAGTGGTATCAGAGCTTATATAAAGAAAATATTCATAATTAATTTCAACCAGTGGTATCAAAGTTAGAAGAGCCTGAAATTACAGATATTCTGCAAAACAGAGAAGAACAGAGCAAGATTTTCCCAAAAATCAAAGTTCTCAAAATCCTTTTTGAGTATACCAAATTGAAGTACTCTTCGAGAGGATTCTAACGACATAAAAATCAAGCAAATCAGAGCTAAAATGAAGCCATACGAGCCAGTCAAAGTTTGCCGATAAAAGCTACGCGTTGTTGGAAAAAATAAAACAGAACCAGCAAAATAGAAGAAATTATTCAATGCATTGCGGACAGAGTTATAGCCAAGCCTCCAAGCCTCTGAGCTAGAGCCATAAGAGCCTAAAGAGCCAAAAGAGCCTCACAGCCAGAAGGGCCTAAATTTATCAGAAAATTGAAGAATAGAGCTTATATAAAAGGAAATTTTCATAATTAATTTCCATCAGTGGTATAAGAGCCAGAAGAGTTTGAATTTATTATAGCCTAAAATTGCAGAATTTTATAAAATAGAGAAAAACATATCAAAGTCCAAATTTGCCCAGAAATCAAAGTTCTAAAAATCTATTTTGAGTATATCAGATTGGAGTACTCGTCGGGAAGATTCTAATGACATAAAAATCAAGCAAATCAGAGCTAAAACGAAGCTGTATGAGCCATTCAAAGTTTGCCGATAAAAACTACATGCTGTTGGTTCTGGATGTTGAAAATTCAAACCTGAATTCACACAAGAAGCTTGAATAAATCAGTAAAACTTCTCATTTTTCCTTCTTCATGTTTCTTCAAGTTTCTACTGATTTCTTCAAACTTCTTGTGTGAATTAAGGTTTGGATTTTCAACATCTAAATGGAAATCTACAAATAGATGATTTATGTTGTTGTTTATATTATGAGATATATGAGATAAATGAGATAGATAAATAAAATCGTCCATTGGAGGAACTAGAGAGATACTGCTTGTATCTAAAATTCAAGAAATAAAATTTATTGTGTTCTTCCAATTATTCTCAAAATACATCATTGGGATCATATTCTCATATCTCATCAATGGCATTAGATCTTATATAAAGGAAATTTTCATAATTAATTTCCAACAGTAATATCAGAGCCAGAAGAGCCTGAATTTATAAGAGCTAGAAGAACTTGAAATTGCAGAAATTCTGCAAAATATGGAATAACTGAGAGTCCAAGTTTGCCTAAAAATCAAAATTCTCAAAATCCATTTTTGAATATACCAATTGAAGTACTTATTGGGAAGATTCCAACAGTGTAAAAATCAAGCAAATCGGAGCTAAAACGAAGCCATATGAGCCGGTCAAAATTTGTCGATAAAAATTACACGTTGTTAGAGAAGACAAACCTAAACCAGCAAAACAAAAGAAATTATTCAGTGCATTGCGAGTAGAGTTACAACCAAGCCATCGAGCCATGCCGCCAAGCCTCTGAGCTTCAGAGCCAGAGCTAGAACCTGAAGAGCTTTTACTAGAAAATTGAAGAATATAGCTCATATAAAGGAAATTTTAATAATTAATTTCCATCAGTGGTACTAGAGCTAGAAGAGCCTAAGTTTATCAGAGCGTGAAATTGTAGATATTTTGCAAAACAAAGAAGAACAGAGCAAAGTCCAAATTTTCCTAAAAATCAAAGTTCTCAAAATCCATTTTTTTTAGTATACAAGATTAAACTACTTGTCGAGAAGTTTCCAACGACATAAAAATCAAGAAAATCGAAACTAAAACGAAGTCGTACAAGCTGATCAAAGTTTGTCGATAAAAACTACGCACTGCTAGTTTTAGATGTTGAAAATTCAAACTCAATTCACACAAGAAGCTTGAAGAAATCAGTAGAAACTTGAAGATACATGAAGAAGGAAACCTCTTGTGTGAATTGAGGTTTGGATTTTCATAATTTGAACAGGAAATCTAGAAATAGATTATTAATGTTGTTGTTTTAGATTATGAGATAAATGAGATAAAGAAATAAAATCCTCCATTAGGGGAATTAGATAGATACTACTTGTATCCAAAATTCAAAAATTAGAGATACTACTTGTACCCAAAATTCAGAATTAAAATTGAGTGTGTTCTTCAAATTATTCTCAAAATGTCGCATGTTCGGGGGTACCCGAGCGTGCTAAACTTTTCGGACCTTCAATTTCTTTGATCTAGTCTCACGTGTGCAATGTGAATCATAGATAAGAGTTCAGATCTAGCGACTTTTATAAAAAATCCATTTTATTGCAAAATCTTTGACAGAAATGAACTGCATCACCAGATCTTAGAGTCGCCACCTAATCTTTTGGGAAAACTAGAAAACCCATGACTTGTGCCAAGGCCACTGTTCGTCATAACCAAAGATGTTTTGATTCGTAACCTTAAGTATGAGGGGAGGAGGTTATTAATTGAGCACTCCCACTCACCCGATCAAAAGATCGGCGTCTACTAAACCATGATATGAGTTTTATTGACTTTATATGTTCATATTCTGATTATTAATAATGCTAAAATTTACTATGTGAAGCAAACAAATATAGACTATGTCATTCATTTTGGAACATTTGATTTCATGTATTTTTGAAAGAGTTTTGAATAATGCACAACTCAAAAGAAATTGAGTTCACAAACATGAAAATCGATATTATTCCAAATTGAATGACACAACCTCCATCCACTGACATTCATAGAAATATATCACTAAAGCAAGTAGCCGCATGGTAAGATGCTTAGACATAGTAAAACAAACACAGTGGGATGCTAAAGCATAAATACTAATATAGTATTTATTGATGTCCCATCGAAAGTTGCAAAACAAAGTTAGCAAAATATGCATAATCCTAGATTCAAGATTCTAATGCAATACATACACAAAAATGCACCTCAAAATTCAGTTACTAATACATGACATATGAATTATCTCAATATATGTGGTGGTGCATAAAATTACATAGAAATTGATCAAAACCACATATGCAATGAGCCAAATCTGAATGCATGAAATATGAATGCAAAGCATGGATATAATGAAAAAGAAAATATGATGCTATTTACAAATATGAAAAGCGAGTAAATGAAAGGGATAGAAAAAGAAGCGGGCACAACAAATTATTACAACACTAAATAAAAGAGAAAAAAAAGAAAAGAAATGGGGTTGGAAATTATTACAACACAAACTGAATCTAACAAATCATGAGAATATACAATAAAACAAATTAATAGGAAACTTCAATCATCCGTCAAAAATTGCCTTATTTATTGCTTGGGAACTACTCTGTTTTGCTCATTTGGGAAATGTTGTTTTTCATGTAACAAAATCAAAACAAAGCAAACAAAACATTTCCAAGAGATGCCATATCATATGTACAAAAATCTATCACATGGAAAATCTAACGAGTATGGGAATTGAAGCTAGGAAACACCCAAAAAAAAAGAAAAAAAAAGAAGAAGATGAAAATCTACATTCATTTCTTTGTGAATAAGAGTAAATTAATACCTACCTCCACACTATTAATTGGAGAGAGTAGATTGCCACAATTTCAAAAGGGAAGTCTTACAAAGTTTGTGAAAACTCTATAGGACTTCTTAGAAAAAAAAGGAGTAAGGGGGGGGAGGGGAGGGGAAGGGAGAAAATATGGAAGAAATGTGGGGAATACAAATAATTCATTAAAAGTAATTAAAGACTCATCTTCTTACTCATGGAATATGGATGCAAAATCAATTTTCATGTTCCAAAATTGGTCGCGAAAAGAGTTTTTTAACACTTTTTAATGAGGAAGCCTTTATAGCTTCAAAGGAAAAGTAGAGAAAGATAACAAACTAAATCATATATTTAAAACAGTTAAAAATATATATATGTATATATATATATATATATATATATATATATCACGTGCTTTGGCTATCCATTCCTACAAGCTATATCACATATTTAAAATAGAAGAAATAGAAAGAAAATAAATGAGAAGATTTGCAAAAATTCACCTTTGGAGGACAGGATGAATTTTCTGATTATCAAACTTTCTTCTTTACACCCTTAGGTTATGGAGTATGTTTTTGAAATCTTAACAAGAAAATTCAAGTTTTAGCTCTAGTGAAGTTTTGAGTCGTATATATCAGTATCAGTGGATATTAGTGAAAGGAAAGGTAACAAAGTGGATGTTTATATCCCACTTTGTATTTTCTCTCAGTTTTGACAAAATAAATTCTTTCTTTAATCAAAGCTTAGACCTTTCTCCAATAAAAAAATTTCACACCCTTTCATACTCTAATGGTCTTCTTATATAGGCAATTGAAGAAGGCACTCTTAGTGGAGAATGTGAAAGACAATGGTGGAAGACAATGTATAATGGAGGTGGAAGACAATGTATAATGGAGGATAAAGAGATATAACTTTACCTTTGCTTTATCTCTTCCTCTTTTGAAGTGCCAAGATCCTTTGGGTAGTGGAGATTGATGTGTATGAAATATGATATGAAGAAACATCTGAAAATGGATAGGTGGACAAAATAAGTTTTCGAACAGGTCTAAAAAAGTTTGGCCAATTTTCATCATTAGATGTTCGGAAGAAAGTGCTCAAATCTTAGGGTTGGTCAAAATGAGGTGTCTACAATTTCATTGGGATCTTATTCCTGTCACGACCCAACCCCAGGTGCTTAGGGCTGGATTTGCAACTAGTTAATTAATTCTAATTTTAAAAAATTAAGTGGCATAGGCAGAGACAAGATAAGTAGTAAATAAATTAAATGGGTAAATAAATAATCAAAATACTCAATAATTTTATAAAAAAAAATTCCTCGGAACTTTTATATGTTTTATTGATGATCAAACAACTATTACGAAAAAAAATGCAAAATGTCCGCATTAAGTCCTATTCTAGTCCCATTACATGAGGTTACCACTTTTCCTTACATTTCATCACTTGAAAGGGGATAACAGCTATAAGCACATAGCAGAGTGAAAAATATCATATCAAGAATATAGGGCACAAAATCATCATGGATAATTATTTAGGCTAAAACATTGTACATTGTTTAATTAGAGTTAATCAATAATTTAAATAGTAGAAATGAATTTCAAAATATAAATAGTCATGACCACGGTATAAAATGACAATCAGAATAGAGGTCACCAAAGTGAAAATCAAAACAGAGGTCAATGGATCCATGACAAGCATTTGTGGTAACTCAAGATATGCGTAAAATATTTTATGGTGACTCAAGGTATAATATTACTCGCCTTAATATTGATCCCCAATTTTTACGTCCATTTACCACAACCAACCACCCCTAATTGCTAACTCCCTTTCCTCTAGTATTTTATTCATTTTTTTTTATTTATTTTTATTTTTTTATTTTTTTTTTGCTTTCAACTTACCAACACATGTTTACTATTTATACTAAGGCAAGCCGTAGGCATCAATCCATGAGGATGCCCCAGATCAAGACACGTTGCTCCATAATAGCTTAATACATTTCCAAATCTTTATCCATTAGTCTTTAACACTTATCTCAAACTGTACTTATTTGCTTAGCTTTAGGCTTAATTTCACTTTGGCCCAATTCTTAAAATAATTATATACCATCTTTTTGATAGGACACAATGACCCCCTAATTAAATTACATTTTAGCACATATAACTATTAAATTATATATATATATATATATATTTGATATTAACGTGGTGTTAAAATTAATTAAACATTTCGGGTGTCACATTTCTTCCCTCCTAAATAGAAGTTTGTTCCCAAACTTGTCGTACTTTGATTTTCGAAAAGATGTGGATATTTGGCCCGCATTTGATTTTCAGTTTCTCATGTTGCTTCTTTGACACGATGATTTCTCCACAAGACTTTTACAACAGGTATGATCTTGTTTCGGAGAATCTAGTCAAGACGGTTACTCACCTTAATATTGATCCCCAATTTTTACTTCTATTTACCGCAACCAAATTCCCTTTCTTCTAGTATCTTATTCATTTCATTTTTTTTTTTTTTTTTTGGCTTTCAACTTACCAACACATGTTCACTATTTATATTAAGGCAAGCCGTGGGCATCAATCCATGGGGATGCCCCAGATCAAGACACGTTACTCCATAATAGCTGGACACATTTCCAAATCTTTATCCATTAGGCTTTAACATTTATCTCGAACTATACTTATTTGCTTAGCTTTAGGCTTAATTTCACTTTGGCCCAATTCTTAAAATAATTATATACCATCGTTTTGATAGGACAAAATGACCCCTCTAATTAAATTACATTTTGGCACATATAACTATTAAATTAAATATATTATTATATATACATATATTTTTTGTTGATATTAACGCAGTGTTAAAATTAATTAAACATTTGGAGTGTCACATTTCCCATATCTCATCAGTGGTATCAGAGCTAATATATAAAACAATTTTTCATAACTAATTTCCAACAGTGGTATTAGAGCAGAAGAGTTTGAATTTATCAGAGCCAGAAGAGCCTTAAATTGCAAAAATTCTGCAAAATAGAGAAGAATAGAGAAAAATCTAAATTTTCCCAGAAATTAAATTTCTCAAAATTCATTTTTAAGTATACCAGATTGAAGTACTCATCGAGAGGATTTCAATAACGTAAAAATCAAGCAAATCAAAGCTAAAACGAAGTCGTACGAGCTAGTCAAAGATCGCCGACAAAAACTACGCACTGCTAGGGAAGACGCACCAGAACATCAAAACAAAAGAAATTATTCAATACATTGCGGGCAAAGTTATAGCCAAGTCATCAAGCCTCTAAGCCTCTAAGCCTCTGAGCTAGAGCCATAAGGGCTTGGAAAAGGATAAGAGCATCAGAGCTAGAAGGGCCTGAATTTATCAAAAAATAGAAGAACAGTATCACAACCTAAACCTAGTATCTAGAGGCTAGGCATAACGATAGGACAAAAACATAAGTCAATTCCAAAATGTAACAGATTAAAAACACAACAAAATAAAATAAAAGGGTACCCAAATATTAATTTCATTCAAACATACATTGGAGCTTTTGTTTTTATTTGTGTACGATATCAGAGCTAGACTATGTTACAATGTGCCCTGAGTCTACTCTAAGTCCTGGCCCTGCTACAACCAACTTATGGACAAGGGGTTAACACATGGTAGACAGAAAAATATTATACTGAAAGCGTAATGGATATTTATTCAGACTGAACAGAGAATTGTTTGGTACAAATAAACTATTAAATAATAGATTACATAATACGGAAATCATTTTGAATGACAGACATATAATATAGAAATCATACAAATTAAATAATCATAACCACGGTATAGAATAGAACATAGGGTCTCTAGATCCATGACAAATAGAGGGTCACAAAGTGACCAATTAGAGGGTCAATGTGTATTTAAGTCCCCTAAGACATGAGACCATCAGAAGGTCACTAAAGTAGCAAATCAGAGGGCCAATGGTTATTAAAGTCCCTAAGGCATGGGACTTTCGTAGTGGTACTTACAAAACAGTTATTCAAAAATATATTTAATAAACAGAATTATCCATGAGTTTCTCTTTTTCAGCAAATAGGATTTTTTTAACAAATAACGAACTTTAAAACTAATATAATTTGCAAAACAGATTTTACAAAAATAACTTATGGTAGCTCAAAATATAATAAAACTTACCTCAAATTTGATCATTTACTTTCACTTCTGATCCCGGCTCACTCTTTCATATACCCCTCATTTTTTTTTTTTGGTTATTTCATTTCCATGCAAACTTACCTATCTATAGGTGATATAGCCCTCACTATTCACCACTGTTCAACCATTTGGCTTACCACTTTTTCCAAACACGTGGCTTACCACATGGCTCACCACATATCCCACATGGTTTTGCAAGCTTGAAGCAAAAATTTGCATAATTTTTCCATATTTTTACTATGGCCCAAAAATGTTATAATTCCATTTTTTTCAAAGATAAAGTAAATATATTTTAGCGTGTCACATTCTTCCCTCCTAAATAGAAGTTTGTCCCCAAACTCGACGTACCTAGATTTTAAAAAAGATGTAGATATCGGACTTGCATTTGACTCTCAGTTTCCCATGTAGCTTCTTTAACATGATGATTTCACTACAGGACTTTTACCAGAGGTATAGTCTTGTTCCAGAGAATTTGATCACAACAATCAAGGATCTGTACCGGTTTCTCTTCATAAGATAGATCTGGTTGAACTTTCAGGTCCTCCTGATCAATGACATGCTCTGAATCCTGTAGATATTGCCGAAGCATTGAAACATTGGAACACATTGTGGACATTGGACAACTCTGGTGGAAGTGTAAAACGATATGCTACAGGGCCAATCCTTTCCAGTATACCATATGGTCTTATGTAACGTGGATTCAATTTTTCTCGTTTTCCAAACCGAATGATTCCATTTGTTGGTAAGACTTTCAAGAAAAACATGATCTCCTATTTGAAATTCCAAATCCTGCCTCTAAACATCTGCATAGCTTTTCTGACAGCTCTGAGCAGTGTGGATTCACTGTTGAATGAGTTGGATTTTGTCACTTGTCATCTGTATAATTTCAGGACCTAATAACTTTCTATCTCCAACCTCCATCCAGCATATAGGCGACAGACATTTCCTCCCGTACAGTGCTTCATACGATGCCATCCAGATGCTCACTTGGTAACTATTATTATAGGTGAATTCCACTAACGGTATGCTCATCCCAAGTACCTTTAAGGTCTAACACACATGCTCGCAAGATGTCTTCTAACGTCTAAATCATTCTTTTGGATTGACCATCAGTTTACAGATGATAAGCGGTGCTAAACTTTAGTATTGTTCCCAAGGCTTCTTGTAACCTCTTCCAAAATTGAGATACGAGGTGAGGGTCTCGATCTGACATGATTGACACCGGGGCGCTATGCAATCGAATTATCTCCTTGATATATAAAGTGGCAAGTTTATTAAGCAAATACGTGACTCTGACAGGCAGAAAATATGCCGACATCGTTAATTGATCTACTATAACCCATATCACATCGTACTTTGAAGCTGATTGCACTAATCCAATCACAAAATTCATGCTAACGTGTTTCCATTTCCATTCAGGAATAGGGAGTGGTTGTAGTAGCCCTACAAGTCTTTAATGTTTCGCCTTAACTCATTGACATTGGAAGCATTTAGAAACATAGTTTGCTATGTCTCTTTTCATTCCCGTCTACCAATAACGCTCTTTCAGATCGTGATACATTTTCGTATTCCTAGGAGGAGCTGTAAATCTCGAGCTATGGACCTCTATCAATATTTTCTTTTTGATCTCTGGAATGTCGAGTACACAAATTCAATTTTGAAACTTTAGTATCCCATTGCATACAGTAAAATCAGAATTAGGCTTACTTCTTTGCTTATCGTATCTTTTCTTTAAAAGTTTGTCCTCACACTGACGTGCCTTAATCTCATCTATTAGCGAGCAATCCTTCAGTCTTGTGTGGAACCAACTCCCAATCTAGTTTTTCCAGTTCCCGTGTAAGTGGTTTCTTGTCAGTGAGAATGCACACCAAATTTCTGGTAGTCTTCCGACTCAACCCATCTGCTACCAAGTTAGCCTTGCCTGGATAGTGCTGAATCTTCACATCATAAGCTTTTATAAATTCTAACTATCGTCGTGACCTCATGTTTAGTTCCTTCTATGTAAATAGATACTTAAGACTTCTATGGTCGGTGTAAATTTCGCATGTTACTCTATAAAGGTAATGACGCCAAATTTTAAGAGTGAAAATCACTACAGCCAATTCCAAATCATGAGTTGGGTAGTTTCTCTTGTGAGTCTTCAATTGACGTGAGGTGTACGCAATAACCCTCCCATCTTGCATGAGGACGTAACCTAGTCTATTATGTGAGGCATCACTATAAATTAAAAATCATTTGTTTCAGTAGGGAGTGCTAGTATAGGAGTTGACACCAGCCTAATTTTTAACTCCTGGAAGCAGCATTTTCGTTTGTCGATCCAGTCGAATGGAATGTTTTTCTGGGTCAATTGAGTCAATGGTGACGCAATCTTTGAGAAATCCCAAATGAAATGTCGGTAATATCTTGCCAATCCTAGGAAACTCTAAACCTCCGATACATTAGTAGGTCACAGCCAATCCACGGTTGTTGCAATCTTTTATGGATCAATAGAGATGCCACCCTTGTCAATGACGTGGCTGAGGAAGTGTACACTAGTGAGCCAAAATTGGCATTTCTTCAACTTGGCAAAAAGTTTGTGATCACGTAGCGCTTGAAGAGTTGATCTTAAGTGTTTCTCATGGCCTTCTGGTGTTTTAGAGTATATGAGGATGTTATAAATGAAAACAATGACGAATTCATCAAAATAGGGTTTTAACACTCGATTCATGAGGTCTATAAAAGTCGTTGGAGTGTTCGTGATGCCAAATGGCATGACAAGGAATTTGTAGTGTCCGTAACATGTTTTGAAGACAGTCTTTTCAATGCTTCTTGCTTCGACCTTTACTTGATGATAACCAGACCTCATGTTGATCTTCGAAAATACTTGAGCGCCTTGAAGTTGATCAAATATGTCATCGATTCACGGTAAAGGGTACCGATTATTGATGGTAATCTTGTTTAATTCTCGATAATCGATACACAATCTCATTGTACCACCCTTTTCTTCATGAACAATACCAGAGCTCCCCATAGTGGGGTACTTAATTGTATAAAACCCTTGTTGAGCAATTCTTGAAGTTGTGTTTTCAATTCTACAATCGACATGCAATAAGGAATTTTTAATATCGGTTTTGTACTAGATTGGGTTTTAATGATGAATTCGATTTCTCAATCAACTAAAGTGCCAGGTAAATCTTCAAGAAATACATCAGGAAATTCTGGGACTACAAGTGTTGAATTGAGTGTTAGGTCCACTCGTTGAGTATCGACCACATAACAAAATATCCACAACAACCTTCTCTCAAAAGTCGTTGGGCCATCATAGAGGATACTAAATATGGAGGGGTAGAAACTCCAATTCCATCAAAGACAAGTTCACGATGCTTTGGTAACCGGAAGAAGACCTTTTTGGTTGTACAATCAATAGAGGCATGGTTGGCAACTAGCTAATCCATTCCTAAGATTATATCAAAACTACTGATGCGAAGTGGAATCAAATCCACATACAAAATTTCACCTTTAAGGGATATAGCACATGATTTATATATATCAGTACTAAGGCCTTGTTTGGCAGGCAAGAGTTTTAGCCTAAAAGCCAAAAAATTACTAAAAAAATCAAAAAGTCTATAACCTATACCAAAAAGTCAAAGATTCCCTTTTCTCTCTATTTTTTGCACATCTTTTTGTAAAAAACCAAAAATTCATTCCAAACTAGAAAATTTTTATAATTAATTTTCAATAGTGGTATCAAAGCCAGAAGAGCCAAAATTTATCAAAGGTATAAGAGCCTGAAATTGCAGAAATTCTGCAAAATAAAGAAGAACAAAGCAAAGTTCAAATATGCCCAGAAATCAAAGTTCTCAAAATTGATTTTTGAGTATACCTGATTGAAGTAATTGTTGAGAAGATTGCAATGACGTAAAAATCAAGCAAATTGAAGCTAAAACAAAGTCGTATGAGTCGGTCAAAATTTGCCGATAAAAATTACACGCTCCTCTTTTTGACTTTTGCACCTCGAGCATGCGGCTACGGTTTTGTCACTTGCATGCAGAGAGATAGCATGTAGAGAAAGCTGGCTAACTTTTTTTTCTTTTTCAATTTTACAGGCTGAAGCATGCAGAAACTGATGCTCCTTGCATGACAGACAGAAGTGACAATGCTTCACGTTAAGAACAAATTTTAGCGCATGAAACAAATATTTCAAATAGTAAAACTTTAAAATTTTCATAAAGTTGGACAGTGACTTGTCACACCGGACCGTTTAAAAGAGTAATAAACTTCTCGCTATGAACAACTTAAGGCACTGAAGTAACTTAGACTTAGAATAGATAGGGGGCAGCAGACAGGGTCAAAGATAGAATAGTAGTTTACTATTCACTACATTCAATAAAACAAAGAAAAAAGAAAGCAAATGGAAAATATTTGCACCTACGTGAACATGTTTTACCATAAATGACATATGATAGCAATGCATACATATATTCAAATTGTAGTTAAAAAAGTCTGATTTTCCATGAGTATGCTTGTCTTTTTTTTTTTAATTATGTATTTAATGTATATAATATATTGAAAAGAGGCACAATATAATCAAATAATTTTGTAATCGGTACAATATAAAAATATATTTTGTGACAAATGATTGTAAAATATGTATATTAAAAAATCACAATTTATCCCATAATATTTTAGACATCATCAAATTGAAACCATAAGATTAAGAGAAATTTTCATAATTAATTTCCAACCGTGGTATCAAAGCCATAAGAGCCTAAATTTATTAGAACCAGAAGAGCCTGAAATTGTAAAAATTTTGTAAAATAGAAAAGAACGTAGCAAAGTCCAAATTTGCCCAAAATCTATTTTTGAGCATACCAGATTGAAGTACTCATCGAGAGGATCCCAATGATGTGAAAATCAAGCAAATTGGAGCTAAAACGAAGTCGTATGAGCCAATCAAAATTTGTCGATAAAAGCTATGCGTTGCTAGTTCTGGATGTTGAAAATCCAAACCTCAACTCACATAAGAAGCTTGAAGAAATCAGTAGAAGGTTAAAGAAGCATGAATAAGGAAAAACGAGAAGCTTCACAGAAGCTTCATTTATGAAGCTTCTCATTTTTCCATCTTCATGCTTTTTCAAACTTTTACTGATTTCTTCAAACTTCTTATGTGAATTGAGGTTTGGATTTTCAACATCTAAACTAAAATCTATATATAGATTAGGTTTGGACTTTTTTTTTTTCTTCTTCTTTTTTTTCTCTCTTAGTTTTCTTTTGTTTCGTTGAGTTCCTCCCACCCTTCTTTTTTCTTCTGAAACTCCATTTATAGACATATTAATGTAAAAGCAAAATAAATAGAATAATAAAAAAAGGACCGACACCGACCATCACCCTCAGCATATCTATATATATTATATTAATTATTATATATATGCACGATTGAAGGTGCACAGTTGACCCGAGCATTTCTTCTTTTTTTTTATTCATATAATATATATATGCACGATTGAACGCGAGCCTCTTGTATTGAGTGGGTGATGGTTACCAGCCTAAATTTTGTTTGTTTATTATTTTTTCAATTTTTAATTTATTTTAATATAAAATATCTAAAATGTATTATTTACACTAATTTATAAGAAAAAACACCAAAAATATGTACAAATACGGTCTAAAATAATTTGGCCAAAACTGGTGAAGGTTGTGAGTAAAGCTTAAATCTGAATTTTCTACTAAGAAATTCATAAAGTAACATATTCTAATTTTCATCATCGGGTGTTCGGAAGAAAACACTCAAGTCTTAAGGCTGGTCAAAATGGAGCATTTACAACTACTTGTATCCAAAATTCAGAAATAAAATTGAGTGTGTTCTTCTAATTATTCTCAAAATACATCATTGAGATCCTATTTCCATATCAGTGGTATCAGAGCTTATATAAAGGAAATATTCATAATTAATTTCCAACGGTGGTATCAAAGACTGAAAAGCCTGAATTTATCAAAGTCAGAAGAGCCTGAAATTTGCAGAAATTCTGTAAAACAGAGAAGAATAGAACAAATTTGCCTAGAAATCAAAGTTCTCAAAATGTATTTTTGAGTATACCAGATTGAAATACTCGTTGAGAGGATTCCAACGACATAAAAATCAAACAATCGGAGCTAAATCAAAGCCGTACAAGCAGGTCAAAATTTTTCGATAAAAATTATGCATTGCTGGAGAAGATGAACCAGAACTAGCAAAACAAAAGAAATTATTCAGTGCATTGCGGGCAGAGTTACATCCAAGCCGCCAAGTTTCTGAGCCTTAGAGCCAAAGAGCCATAAGTGTGACGTCCAAAAATTTGAGGACATCATAATAAGGTTTAAAACTAAAAAAAAAAAATCAAATTTTCTTAATTAAGAACTTCTAATCATTGTTGCCACCAAGTTTGCCATCATCCATTAATTAACAAAACATAAATTGAAAGTTCTTAAATTACAACTCTGAAGCAAACTTAAAGCTTGGTCTTAGTACATTCATGACAGAAAAACACAATTAAAAAAAAATAGAGAAAACTAGATAACTCAGGAAAGGGGTTTATGGGACTTGGGCACACTTCAAGCTTACCAAGGCTGAACACCGTCTTCCAAGACCTCGGTGTTTCCTTCGGTTTTTTCGATACCTAGCATAAAACGCCAGGGCAATGGAAATGCCAATGAGCGATGAGCTCAATATGATACTAAACCGAAAATACCCACCTCGATAATAATACTCACAAATAATGAATACTGTCTAGTAACAGAGTAACAAGTAACGTTTAATAAAATAAGCATAGCAGGAATGCTAGCAGTTAAAATAATAACAATAGATAATAAGAACAATGGCAAGCGGAAGTAGAAATTCATCATAAGGAAAATACCAAAGTTTTCTTTTGAATTCTCATAGGTTTAGTTTATCAGGTAAGTCTAAGTAACTCCCCGCGGAGCACCATTTCTATTCAACCACTAAAGAATGGCCACAGGCAATTCTAACTCCCCCTTAGTCAAATATTCAAATGTTGCTTACTGTAATTACCAATGATGCCCACGTACCAGGGTTATGTACCCGAGTCGTGATATCACAGTCTACACTAAGGGAACAATCTAAGTTGTAATGCCTACACCACCAACCTTATATCACCTATATCGATGTGAGCCAAAATACCTTCCTGTGCCATGTTAGGGTTCGCAACTCACTCGTGCAAGACTCTAAACCAGGCTCACTCCATCACTTTTAACTTTTAATGCATTGATTCAAGTTCGTGTTTCTTTACTTCGTCAAATTCACATTTTGATACGTACGTGAGTTTTAGTTTGAAAACCATAGTGACATAAGGTTTATATAGCATGACACAACCATGTATGGAAACCAAAATGAATATTACAGAAATGTCTTAGGAGTCATCAGAAAATTTCTTAGAACTTTCCACACTTCTTGTTTTCAGCACTGAATTATTGGACTAAAAATAATGAAACTCATACCAAATGAAGTTCAATTATTACAATATTTTAACTGTTAGTTCATTGAGTTAGGAAAATATTTCGAGAAGAATTCTAGGGCTAAAAATGATTTTAAGATGGAGAAATAAAATTTGGAAGAAAAATTGATTTCTGGGATAGTGAATTACAACAACTTCCCGCACAAGTAATCTGTGTTTGAAAAATAAAAAAGAGCCTCAAACGATGTCCAAAAGAGGTAAGGTTAGAATTTTTTGCTAGATATTTGAGTTGAAAACACATTTACAGAAGAGCTTGAAGACTGAAAACCAATGGAAGATAATCAAATAATTTTGCTAAGAAAATTGGACATAATCTCTCGCATTTTAGTAAAACTACAATTTCTCCTCTTAAACATCTCCATTTTTAGTAAACTCAGTTCCCAATTAAAGATAACTCATATATATAACTATCCCAAGTGGTCTTGTAGAAACATAGATTTTGTGGAGAAAATGGGACCTGTTTGAAGTCACTATTTCTACTGTGTTGTAAGCAACACTTATGACAAATATTTATTTCGATAAGGAAATGGTGTCCAATGATTTTATAAAAATTTTAAACATGTATAGAACACCTATATCTACTCCCAGTACAAACATATTTATAAATAAATAAATAAAAATTATTTTCAATTTATTAGAGTATTTTTCAACCGATAAAAATCTGAAACAGTACAAAAAAATGTAAGTTTCAAGTAAAAGGGAACCAACCTTATCTCATTTCACTCTCATGCAAGATTATTTCAAAACAATGGAGAATATTTGAACACATAAGAAGATAAAATCAGTAGCTAAATGTAAACACCCAATTTTGATTGCCCTTAAGACTTGGGCGCTTCTTTTTGAACACTCAATGATGAAATATTATACTGTGCAATCTTTCAAATCTTCACCAAAAGAATTTAGTTTTGAGCTTCAAACCCAAACCTTGCACCCCATTTGGACCAAAACCTGTTTTTCTAGTTTAACCACTCAAAAAGCAGCAAAACCAAAATTGATTGACAGGCCATTTTATTGGGCCAGCCGTACATCTTGTTGGCCGGCCAACCATGTTCAGTGAAGCAGATATTTTGCAGTAGCAGGTTGTTCCCATGCACGGGATTTGACCAGCTACTCTCTTTTAAAGATATTTCTATTGGAAGGCAGTTGAAAATCTGTAAAAAGACCACCTTACCTCAGAGTTTAGGGTTAGAACAATTTCCCAAAGGCTTAGAAGATTGTGCAAAGCATTTCTCCACCTTCTTGAATATAGATACACTATAGATACACCATTGAAGCTCAAACTTGAAGCTTTTTGATGAAGTTTTGAACCTTATTTCAAATACTTGAGAGTGTGTGGATTGAAGTTTGTGAATCAAGAAGCTCTTTCTCTTTTCAAGAGGTTGATCTTTGAAATCTTTTCATTATCTTTTCTTTCATCCTCTTGTTCTTCATCCTCTGTTTTAAACACTGATTTTCAGAGTTGTTTTAGGCTTAAAAATGTGATTTAAACCTTGTTAAAGGTGAAGGGTTAGCTACCCTTCCATAGGCTTGTCCATAATTGTGCTGTCTTTGTTTTCTCCATAATTTTGCTCATTTTTCTTCATTTTTAGATTGATTTCAATATTGTTTTAGTTAATTTTTGTATGAATATGGACTGTATATATGTGTTTAAAGCTTTAAATAGATAGATTAATTCTTGAATCTATCTTTCTTCTTCAAAGTTGTTGTAAGCTCTCTTCTAGTTCCCTCTTTGAAGCATGGAAATGGATGTCTCATCCATATTCCATGAGTAGGAAGATGAGCATACAACAACTCTTTATAGCTTTCACTCATTTACCTAGTCTTGTTTTGATTTTGCTTTCAAAAATGGCTTTCTCTAAACCTATTCTCTCCAAATTTGAGTATTCACTTACTCTTATCTTCCATGAGATATAGTAGGTTCTAGCCATCTCTTTGAATGCTTCCTCTTCTTAATTTTCCTTAGCTTTGTATTCATTGATTTCTGTCTCATCGCTTCATTAATCATCATCTAAATACCCTTGGGATGTTTGATGATTTGTGAAGCAAACCTACTCTCTCCTTGAAATCTTCATGACATGAGGGAACATGAGGGATGAACATCCTTTAGAAACCCTCTATTTTTGCTCTGTTCCAGTTCTGTTGTAACAGGTCTTTCTCCAGAAATAGTAGATGGCTGGCCACAACCTTGTACGGCCGACCAATTCATTAAGTCAGCTGACCACTTTGTCTATATGGCAGTGGTGGTTTTTCAGCAAAATAGAGCAGCTCCTAAGGTCCAGAACAAAATTATTTTTTTCTGGCTGTGAGCAGGGCAATTTTTGGCAATAAGCAGAGGGGGTTTCTAGAGGATGTTCTTACTTGCACATATGTGATTTTAGATTAGTCGCTTTGAGATTTGTATTTGTAATAGTTAGTTAATTCATTTGTTTTTGTAATAATTAGTTGATTAGGCCATTCAGACCCTCTTGTAAGAGGGCAAATTTGTAACATTTGATGTATGTCTTCCAAACCTCATTTCTTTCTCCCTTTTATTTAAATGCTTACCATAGTTGTTTAGCATCATATTTTCTTTTATCATTACCATGATTTGTATCCATTTTTGCATGCATTAAGGTTTGGCTCATCATACTTGATATCATTGTATCCATATGACATGTTCATAGCCGAATCAAGTAGTTGCATTGTGCATGTGTTGCATTAATCATGTGCATTTCTTTAGGATCATGCATTTTCCAACTATTTTATTTTCTTTGGCTTGCCTTGAATGAGTTTTGGGTAAACATTTTTGCTTTAGTATACTACATGTGTGTTTATGTTACTATGTCGAGCATATTACCATGAGGCTACTTTCTTACTTGAAATATCTCTATGAATGCCTGTGGATGGAGGCTATTGTGCTTAAATTGCAATGACTTTGATTGATATACATATGAGCTCATTTTTTCATTGAGTTGCACATATTCTAAACTCTTTCAAAATCGCATAAGATCAAAGCATTCCAAAGTAAGTGACGTGGTCTATACTTGTTTGCTTCATATAGTAATGTTAGTATATTAAATAAATCAGAATATGAGTATATAATGTCTATAGGATTCATATTATGATTTAGTAGAGGCCGATCTTTGATTGGGTGAGTGGGGTGCTCGATTCATGACCTTCCCTTCCCATACCTAAGTTCTTCGAATCGAAACAACTTTGGTTATGAAGGACAAGTGGCCTTTGGCATGAATCACGAGTTTCCTAATTCTCTCAAAAATATTAGGTGGGGACTATAAAATCTAACAATGCAGTTCATTTTTTGCATCTCTTGTGATTAATGGATTTTCTAAGGATTTTTTTGGATATGGACTCTCATTTGTTTTTTCTGTTTCATATTTCACTTGTGAAACCAGATTCAGAATCACAGGAGTCTGAATTGTAAGGAAACACATCCGAAGAGACTAAACCCCTCCAAGAAGCGCGAAAAACCAACTAAAAATTATCTAATCTATGCATGCAAAGAAGGAATAGAAATCATATAGTCATGAAATTCTCATTCTATCAAAATGTGAACATGCATTAAGCTATTCTAATCACACTTGCTATGTATGTATTAATAATGCATGCTCTTGCATAATATATAAATTTAGTTAAGAATATCTAAGGGAGGATAGAGGTAAAGTATTCCTACCTCAAGAGCTTTTACAAACTATGCTCAAGATTAGTTTCAAAATGGTGACCACCAAGAACCCTTTCTTCTCTCACTCTTTTTCTTTTCTTTTCTCCTCTTTCTTTTTCCCTTACTTAGCCATGTGTGTTGGAATAGAGGGGCTGAAGTGTTCAATATAAAGGCAAAGAATTGGAGAAGTTTATTTAATTAAGAATTTATTTATTTAGTTATTTCTTTAGTTATTTCTTTCTTTACATGCCATCTTATTGGTGATGTGTGTTCTCTTTCCTTACACACCTAAAGTGGCTAGGGAGGTTGAGTGTAGACAATCTCTTACACATCATGCATGCCTTACATTGTTCAAGATAACCCTTGGAAAGGGGAGAGGCCATCAGACCATATCTTTCTCTCTCATTTTCATTTTATTAAATTTTTTTTTTTGTGTACAAAATAAAATCAATGTATATATAACCTATTCATTAGATATTTTACTCCTTGCTATCCTTTAACTAACTTAGTTATTATTTATTTAACTCATTTAGATTCCATAATTGTATTTAGATACAGAAATTTAATCACAGAGAGCTAAATAATTTTTTTTAAAGGAGTTTAATATTGATATTAATCATGACGCTTTAACATTGTAATTTAATAATTTGATAATCAATATTAATTGATTTAATATGATTATTAACAAATTAATTAGTTGTCTTAAAATTCATATTCTTACACTTATCTCCTCTTTTCCCATGTCTTTCTTTATTTTCTTTTGTCATCCTCTCTCAGCCATATGCGAGCAAAATGGGAGAAGAAGACTTACTATAGAGGCCACTAAAGCTTAGAAAAAAAGAGAACAAATTAATAAATAACTATAAAAACATTGTCACCCATGCTCACACAATTTATCCCCTAGAAGAGGTTGAGTGTATGACATGGTTTTACACCATGTGCATGCGCAAAGCAAGCCCAAGAAGGCCTAGGAAAGGGGGTAGCCGGCCACTCCTTTTTTTTCCTTTTTTTTTTTGGAGGGGGGCTACTATATTATTGATCTATCTATCTATCCAAAATTCTGACTAAAAAGTTTATTCCTAACTAACTTTCAATCAATTTAGTTCCTATTAATTTAGTTTCCTTAACTTGATTATGACACAAAAGTTAACACAAATATTAATTTAGAACGGTTTAGAATTACTACTAACCATGAAATTTTAAAATTATAAATTACTAATTGAATTACCCATATTAAAGTGACTTAATATAATCAAAATTTATAGTTGATTTTCTAAATTGGATTATACAAGTTAAACAACTGAATATATTTATCACGATAAATTTAATCGAGTATAATTGAAATTGCAATATAATACGATTTTTGAAATAAATCAATTATATGAAAATACGAGTTCTCACAATAAGAGCCAGAAAAGCCAAAAGGCCTTAGAGCCAAAAGAGCCAAAAGGCCTTAGAGCTAAAAGTGCCTGAATTTATTAGAAAATTGAAGAACATAGCTTACATAAACAAAATTTTCATAATTAATTTCCATTAGTGGTATCAGAGCCAGAAGAGCCTAAATTTATTAGAGCCTGAACTTGCAAAAATTATGCAAAATAGAGAAAAACATAGCAAAGTCCAACTTTGCCCAAAAATCAAATTCTCAAAATCTATTTTTGAGTATACCATATTGAAGTACTCGTCGAGGGGATTCCAATGACGTAAAAATCAAGTAAATTGAAGCTAAAATAATGCCTTACGAGTTGGTCAAAGTTTGCCAATAAGAATTATCTGCTGCTAGTTCTGGATGTTGAAAATTCAAACCTCAATTTACACAAGATGCTTGAAGAAATTAGTACAAACTTGAATAAAACATGAAGAAGGAAAAATGAGAAGCTTCTTGTGTGAATTGAGGTTTGGATTTTCAACATTTGAATAGAAATCTATAAATATATGATTTATGTTGTTAATTGATTGACCAGATGCAAAAGATAATAATAATCTTAAATTGGATAATTCTTCTTCTAAATCGGAAATATATTGAATACTATCATTAATTTCTTGATGCAAATCAGAAATTAAAAGCATAACATAAAATAATTATTTTAGAATGAGAAACCAAAATACAAAGGAAAAGAAAACTTACAAACTTATAATAGGTCACAGTCGTGAAAGCAGATTGGACACAACATTCACTAAGTACAGACACACAGTGAGCACAATCAAATTCAAATTCTAAACACACTCAAATTACATACCCAAATTTTCTCACAATATAGTTACACTATGATATTACACAATAGTCATTGATATTGGGGAAATCCTGCCTTCTTCGAAGAATGGTTGGTTTTTATAGAGTTAGAAGCCCAGAATTGAAATGAATTGGAGTTCGGTAAGAATCTACTTTTGTTTGTCTTTTGCTTTGTCCTTTGAAAATTGCCCTGTCGGTGGAGTTTTATCCTTTGTGAATATTATTGTCCTTGAAAGCAGCATTGATTGCATTGCTATACTTTATGAGTTGGCTTGCATTTGTTATTGTCAGTGGAGAGTGTCATTTGATGCAGAGGGAATCATCTTTATTAAAGTTCTTACAATAACATGGGGTTTGTATAGATCACAAATTGTTAAAGTCTACACCTTGACACGTGTCAGAGTAATCATCATCAAGGTGTTGAGTGGGAATCTTTGGTGATGATGTTGTAGAGTTAACGGGAGAAGATATTTTGGGTAAAGAAATTGTCGGTCGCTTGGATTGAGTGAGAATTGGAGGAAGGGTTTCCAATACAATATCATCTTCAGAGTCAAAAAGGGACTCCGCATCGGCCATGAAAATTATTTTCATTTTGATGGCCTTCTTGTATTTGTGTTCAAATTCAGATTTTGAAATTGAGTGCTTTTTTTTCTCCTAATTATCCTATTCCCATATCTCATCAATGGTATCAAAGCTTATATAAAGAAATTTTCATAATTAATTTTCAACAATGGTATCAGAGTCATAAGAGCTTGAATTTATCAAAGCCAAAAGAGCCTGAAATTGTAGAAATTCTACAAAACAGAGAAGAATAGAGAAAAGTCCAACTTTGCCTAGAAATAAATTTTCTCAAAATCCATTTTTGAATATACCAAATTGAAGTACTCACTGAGAGGATTGCAACGACGTACAAATCAAGCAAATCGGAGCTAAAACGAAGTCGTCCGAGCTAGTCAAACTTTGTCGATAAAAACTACTCGAACCAGAACCAATAAAACAAAATAAATTATTTAGTGCATTGCGGGCAGAGTTACAGCCAAGCCACTAAGCCAAGTCACCAAGCCTCTAAGCCTCAGAGCCAGAGCCATGAGAGCCTGAAGAGGGAAAAGTGCTTCAGAGCCAGAAGTGTCTGAATTTATATTAAAAAATTGAAGAACAAAGCTATAGACATCCCATTTTGACCGGCCTTAAGACTTGGGTGCTTTTTTTTGAACACCTGATGATAAAAATTAGAATATGCTATTTTATGAATTTCTCAGCAGAGAAATCGTATTTAAGCTTTAATTCCAACATGATACCCATTTTGGCCAAATTATTTTAGATCCATTCGAAAACTTATTTTGTCCATCTGTCCATTTTTCAGATATTTCTTCATACCAAATTTCATACACATCAATCTCTACTACCAAAAGGATTTTGTCTCTTCAAAAAAGGAAGAGATAAATCAAGGTTCAAATTATCTCTCTTTATCCTCCATTATATATTCTCTTTATCCTATATTATACATTGTCTTCCACCTTCATTACACATTGTCTTCCACCATTGTCTTCTACCTTCTCCACTGAAAGAGCCTTCTTCAATTGCCTATATAAGAAGACCATTAGAGCTATTAAACGGGTGGAATTTTTTTATTGGAGAGACGTCTAAGCTTTAATCAAACAAAGAGTTTGTTTTGTTAAAATTGAGAGAAAATACAAAGTGAGATATAAACCTCCATTTTCTTGCCTTTCACTAAATCCATTGATATATCACCCAAAACATCACCAAATCTAAAACTTAATCTTCTTGTTGAGATTTCAAAAACACACCCCATAACCTTGAGGATGCTAGGAAGAGAGTTTGGAAATCAGAAAATTCATCATTTCCTCCAAAGGTGAATTTTTACGATTTTCTCATTAAATATGTGATATAACTTGTAGAAATGGTTGGTTGAACCACCTATTCTTAGATGGTGTAATTTCTTTGATTTCTTATATTTTATTTCTTGTTCTTTCATCTTCTTAAATTATATTTTTAGAATTTTCTTATGCTTAAATATAGAATTTAATTTGTAGAAATAGTTGGCTAAGCCACCTATCCTTAGATGATGTATATTCTTTATTTTCTTATATTTTTCCTTTGAAACTATAAAGGCTTCCTCATTAAAAAGTGTTAAAAACTTTCTTCTCGACCAATTTTGAATGAAATGGATTCTACATTCATATTTCATGAGTAAGAAGATGAGTCTTTAATTACTTTTAATGAGATAGTTGTATTTCCCCCATTTCTTCCTTATTTTCTTTCCCTCATTTCCTCCCTATTTTGTTTCCCCTTTCTTCCCTATTTTCTTAGAAGTCCTATAGAGCTTTCACAAGCTTTGTATGACTTCCCCTATGAAATGGTGGCAATCTATTCTCTCCAATTAATAGTATGGATTTGAGTATTAATTTATTCTTATTCACAAAGAGATGAATGTAGGTTTCCATCTATTTATGTGGTTTGGTGTTTCGTAGCTTTAATTCCCATACTTGTTAGATTTTCCATTCGATAACTTTTTTGTTCATATGATATAGCATCTCTTGGAAAGGTTTTATTTTCTTTGTTTTGGTTTTGTTACATGAAAAACAGGAATTCCCATGAGCAAAACAGAGTAGTTCCCAAGCAATAAACAAGACAATTTTCGACGGATGATTGAAGTTTCCTGTTAATTTATTTTTTTGTATATTCTCATGATTTGTTAGATTTAGTTTGTGTTGTAATAATTTTTAACTCCATTTCTTTTAATTTTTTTTTTCTTCAGTGTTGTAATAATTCCCTGCCCTCGCTTCTTTTTCTATCACTTTCATTTACTTGCTTTCCATATATGTAAATAGCATCATATTTTTCTTTTCATCATATCCATGCTTTGCATTCATATTTCATACATTCAAATTCGGCTCATTTGCATTTGTGGATTTGATCAATTACTATGTGATTATGTGCGCTACCTCATGCCTTTGAGATGATTCACACGTCATACATTAGTTTTTTGGGTGAATACGTCATATATTAGTAGCTGAATCTTTAGTTGCATTTTTTGTGTATGTATTGCATTAAGATTTTGTATATAAGATCATCCATATTTTCTAACTTTATTTTGCAGCTTTCTGTGGGATGCCAGTAAGTACTATATAAGTGTTTATGCTTTAGCATCCCGCTTGTGAGTGTTTTTCTTACTATGTCTAAGCATCCTACCATGCAGCTACTTGCTTAACTGATATATCTCTATGAATGCCAATGGATGGAGATTACGTCATTCAATTTGGAATAATATCGAGTTTCATGTTTGTGAATTTAATCTCTTTTGAGTTGTGCATTATTTAAAACTCTTTCAAAATACAAGAAATCAAATTGTTTCAAATTTTGAGTTGTGCATTATTTAAAATTCTTTCAAAATACATTAAATTAAATTGTTCCAAAATGAATGACATAGTTTATACTTGTTTGCTTCACATAGTAATTTTTAGGATTATTAATAATGGAAATATGAACATATAAAGTCAATAAAACTCATATCATGGTTTAGTAAAGGCCAATCTTTTGATCGAGTGAGCGGGGGTACTCAATTAATGACCTCCCCTTTTATACTAAGGTTCTGAACTGAGACATCTTTGGTTATGACGAACAATGGCCTTGGCACGAGTCACGGGTTTCCTAGCTTTTCCAAAATACTAGGTGGCGACTCTAAGATCTGGTGATGCAGTCTATTTTTGGCAAATGTTTTGCAATAAAATGAATTTTCTATTAAAGTTGTCGAATCTAGACTCCCATCTATGTTTCACATTGCACTCATGATACTAGATCAAACAAATCGAGGCCAAACTATTTAGCACACTCAGGTACCCCTAGACATATAATAGTTTCTGGCGACTCTACTGAGAAGACTAAGAAATCTTGACTCGAACTCCATGATATGAGTTTTATTTACATTTATATGTTCATTGCATTTCATGCATTGGTGCACTTAAAGTTTTTGTGTTGCCCAAGTCATGATGGGAACATAGACAATCTTTTTGTGACACTATACCTATCATTGCGTTACTTATGAGACCTTGTGTTAATACCTCTTAAGATCTGTCAAAAAGGTAGCTCCGCTATCTAAGGTTATCGGACTTAGAAGAGAGGTTATATTGACTCTTTTGACTTCTTGGGATCTTATTTGATTGTTAACCAAAGGATTGTTTAGTGACGTTACCTTGACCTCAACCCCTAGAATAGAGCTGACCTCGTACATATAGTGAGCTATAGCACCTTCCTAACTTAGGACATGATGCTCTCTCATTTTTAGGATGTAATGATACCACTTGTTGGAATAGTAAAACTCTGGATCATTTCAAAGCTAGGACATGCCAACCCTACCCCCCCCATAGAAATGTTTGTTCTTTTTCCTGTTATGTGCTATGTATGAGACCGATATAGAGGTTCTCAAACTCAGATTAGTGGTTCAGGCATATCAGTTTGAGGCAGTTTGTGGGGTCGAATTCAATTTTTCAATAGGGTGTATAGTAATTTGGTAGTGATCAGTTGTTCAAATGTTCAAGATTGAGCTGAAATGTTGATGATGTTCTGATTAGGGGTTTTCTTTTCATTATGCAAGGTAGTTATAGCACCATAACTTTTGAAAGGTCTGATATCCCTTGAGTTCTATGGACTCGCGTTGGTAGACTTTGTAAAAATACAGTTTTGATTTAGGCTTAGCCAGTGTTAGTTTCTCTTCCACTAGTGGTTAAAATAAGAAGGGTAAGATCATCGCACTCAGTCTGGAGCACCTCTCAATCACCTCTCAGATCATGTACACTCAGTTTCCCAATTGTTGATTCATTAGATTCTATGATGGCTTAAAACCCAGTAGACATAGCGGACATGCGTATGTCCCTTCAACGGAGTATAAAAGCTCTCAACCACACAGTTGTTGTCCAAGCTGAACCCTTGCCGCATTATAGCACCCATCCGAGGCCTCTACTAATCATCCACCTCCAATTAACCATCAAGGTCCAAACCTACAAGAAGATCTCAGGGTTCTAGCACAACCAGTTGGAAAACTTTTTCTCTTTGATCCCAATGACTTTGACCCATCTATGCTAAAGATAGCCCAGCTGGAGAAATTGTTCAAAAAGTCAAAAGGGGTTAATTCCATTTTAGACATTGAGGATGGGTATACAGAGACAGCCGTAAAGTTGTCAGAGCGGTTCAAAATGTCGTACACAAATACATTTGATGGAGTTAGTGAGCCTATGGTTCATATCCATCTCTTTTCAGGCATCTTGAAGCCCATAGGCTTGACTCGAGCTTTGAAGCTTTCTTTGTTCGAAAGAACCATGTCAGGAGTGGTTGCTACTTGGTACTCCAAGTTGAATAATTTTGTCAAACAGAATTGGAAGGAGTTGGCTAAAACGTTTGTCGCACAATAATCCTATAAAACACAGATCAAAGTAACCACTCGAGAGTTAGAGGTGACTCGCCAAGTGCCCAATGAGAGCTTTGTAGCTTTCATCACTAAATATAGGGCGAAAGCGGCTGTGATGACAAACAAGCCTCTAGAGAAAGATCAAGTCCGCATGGTTATAAGAAATCTGCATGGAAAGATGTCATAGAAAATGATAGTTCTCTCTCTCTCTCTCTCTCTCTCTCTCTCTCTCTCTCTCTTCAACTTTAAAGGTTTGCATGAGATTGGGGTTCATATTGACGAAGCCATCAAACAGGGGATCATTGTAGAAGGAAATGACCCCATGAGAAAGTTATTCATTTGCAATTCCAATGTTACTCCCCGTAGTAGCACAACTACCACTACTAAACCCACATAAATCAATATAGTCACCACCACCACTTTCAAAACAGTTGATCCCTTCGCCAATGCTAGCCTACAAACAACCAACTCAACCCGAGGCCCATTTAGAACCTCCAACCCTCTCCACATGTCCCCATGCCATGAAAGTCTTGGTAGAAAGGGGGTACTTAAACTTCTTGACCATCAACCTCTTCTTAATCCTCTCCTAAATAGACATGATCCTATTAAATACTAAGCTTTTTTATCAACGGCACGGTCATGAGACTAATCATTGCTATCGCTTTTGTCATGAGATTCAAGATCTCGTTGACAACAAAACCATAACTCCACCACAACCATAACCATAAAAGCCTAATGTCACCACTAATCCGTTGCCACCCCATAATAGGCTACCACCCCCTCCTAATCTCAACCTCATCCACACACTACCACCCACCTTTAACCCCAACATATATATCACACCTTCCTATTTACCTAGATCCAAGGTGCTTATTCCAGATAGCAATGATTTGTGCATGATAGATGCACCTTAACCCCAGCCAAAACCCCAAAACCCTGTGGTCGTAGTGTCAGTACATACTTTAGATACTTCCTTGAGGGAGAAAATCTAGAAAACGATCAGCCCAAGGGTGGAGTTCATAACGAAGGCATAATTCAAGCAGAGTCGGACAATTGCCTTTCGATAATTGAATGATAATGGTTGGAGGACAGTGATCTAAACTTTGCCTACACCAACAAAGAATGGGGTACTAATGCCCTTGATAAGACTTGGTATATTGAGGAGGTTGATCACTTAACTAGGAACTGGCGTTACTTTAAGCCCTTACACCTAGATCAAGGTGAATTATTTGGAAAAGATGTTGAGAAGGATAAGGAAAATGAGAAAGAGGCAGAGGAAGATCTTGTGCTGAAACTGTTGAAGAAAATTCAATCCAACATCTCAATCTGGGGATTACTCATGGTTTCTTGTGAACACCGCCAAGCAATGCTTTCAGC
Source organism: Camellia sinensis (assembly GCF_055761805.1). Lineage (NCBI taxonomy): Eukaryota > Viridiplantae > Streptophyta > Magnoliopsida > Ericales > Theaceae > Camellia > Camellia sinensis. Next base: position 53,217,864 of record NC_138968.1, read on the forward strand.
TTTGAACAAGGCCAAGCTATCGATTGAGACAATGCTAGATCAACTAGTATCTTTAATCATGCTGGGAGACACAATTCTAGTGCTATCATTTAGGAGTTGTTCTTTTGGGCAACGACATTGTGGGTATGTGAGGAAAACATTTTTTTGCATAGAAAAGGAAAGAGGCTTGGCGAGGCATTTTGTAGGAGAACAGTGAACTCACACCAGCCGTATAAGGCCTCCCAATTATATATAAAACTTGGTATGAATGGTGTGAATTGGTGTGACTTGGGGGGGCTTTATATTAATATTACCAGTACCTCTCATGGCTGAATCTGGACCGTCCATTCATAGATCTTGGACACGTGTATGGTTGCAATGTAAAAGTCACACTCGGGCCCAGGTGTGAGTACTTTTGATTCCTTACAAGGTAGTGGTTTACACGTGTCATGTGTATAATGGTTTGCATGGTTGTAAAGTAAAGATAAAACAAACCGACTGACAAAAAGCAAAGGCAGAAAAATGATTGTGTTTTTGAATCATTTTGAATGGGAAATCTTTGTACTTACTCATAAGGCAATTTTGCTATTTATTTGTACCAAAAAATATTTGATGGTGTAAAGGAATATGCTTTTGCAGTGGGATGCCTATTGTGGTGACCTTGTTTTCTAGAGGGACGAAACAAGGTACTAGAAAACAAAGTCACTACAATAGCTATCTCACTGCAAAAGCATATTCCTCTACCATCAAATGTTTTCTGGTACCAAATAAATATCAAAATTGCCCTGTGAGTAAGTACAAAGATTCCCTATTCAAAATAATTCAAAAACGCAATCATTTTCCCCTTTTTGCTTTTTGTCAGTCAATTTGTTTTTATCTTTACTTTAAAACCACGCAAACCAATATACACGTGACATGTGTAAACCACTACTCCATAAGGAATCAAAAGTACTCACACCACTCACACTTGGGCCCGGGTGTGACTTCCTTTACACTACAACCATGCACGTGACGGCCCAGATTCAGCCGGGAGTGGGGCTCTGGTAATATTAATACAACGCCCCCCAAGTCACACCAACTCACACCATTCACACTATGTTTTATATATAAATAAGAGGCCTTGTATGGTTGGTGTGAGTTCACTGTTCTCTATTACAAAATGCCTCACCAAACCTTTATCCGTTTCTATGTAAAAAAATGTTTACCTCATATACCCACAATGCCCTTGCCCAAAAGAACAACTCCTAGATCTCTTGCAATCACTTCTCCAACTAACCTGCCTACCATACTACATACTAGTCGCAAGAGAGCTCCACGAAGATGGAAACCCGTACCTCCATGCAATGGTGCAATGCACAAAAAACATCTAAACCTCCAAGCAGAGATTTTTCAATCTCATGGGAACCAACGGAAGGATATACCATCCAAATATAGAAAAACTCTATTCTCCAATAGCAAGTCGACAATATATACAAAAAGGGGGGCAATTTCATAGAATGGGGAGAATTTTTATCTAAGGGGAAAAGTCCTTCGAAAAACATAAGTGAACTCTGGTGGGGAATTCTTGCAGAAGCAGAAACAAATGAATAATTCTTTGCATTCTGCAAAGAAAGATGTCCCACCGATTAGGTCACAAAATACCCCCAAGGAAAAACATTTTCAAGAGGCCCCCATATACAAGCCCCTTTAGTTCATTTCCTCTTCTTAATGAAGAAGTAAAAAATTAGGCGGAAAATAATATTTTGTTCGTAAGTCAAAATTTTCTAAAATACGAGCTATCACAAAATTGTTGTCTTTTCATTTACAGTGAGGATGACTGGATTACATTAGGGATACATAAAAATAATATACACGATTTACATATTAATGAAGAACTCTTCTCCTTCGCTGATAATAGGAACCAGAACAGCAGCCCATCCGCCCAATCTCCCTCTACCTCGAAGGACTTTCGAGAACAAGAAAAATTGCCTGTGTCAGAAGTCTCAGATGACACAAATACTTCTTCGGTAGAATAAGTTTCAAGAACTACGATCAAGATGCCGTCTACAACGTCGTAGACGACATCAAATACTCTACAACCCTAACTGAACTAATGAAAAATCTAGTTAGATGCCAGAGAGACTTCCACGTATTCATTAAATTTCAACTAGATCTTACCATTAGAGCAGGAATTTCTTTTATTTTATTAACTAATGGGTACAGCAGTTGGTTAGATGCAATGTCCACAAAAATGAGAGAATGGTTTGATGTAAATATAACCATTGTAATGATTAATGAAAATTTTTATTAATTTTATTTATGAAACCACTCAAACTATCATTTACTTCTTACATTTCCCTTATCATCAACAACGACATCATCATTCTTCTTTACACTCATGATTACATATTGTAAAACATCGAAAAATTTTGAACCGTCTATAACAACAAACCATCTCTTATCAACTTCGTCTTTCTAGCAGCACCAACCTTCGAAATCGACGGGCCAGGATCAAAATCACTAGCACCATCACACCTTTGCGTACATCAATCTCGGACAAGCTAAGACGACCTCTACGTTCATCAATAATTGAACCACTTTTTCCGAAACCTCCTAACAACAAATCTCTCCTCCTCTTAGTAAACCAATGAACTTGGTCCACCATAGAATCGGAAAAGCTTCGATTAGAGCACAATGCCAAACATCAACATTTACCTTCGTATATTTTTTAGATAACACAATAATAGATGGGACTCTCATCTACGAATTTTCTGGCATTTCACCTATAGAATACTTCAAATATCCCTTCATTTTACAATATGTTACACCACTTTTAATATTCGAATCTTCAAGTCAATACTTTACCATCCACAACACTTGTTTTTCGTTAATGGAACAATAACCATTCCCATAATACACTAATCCACATATAGAATAGTAGTTGGTTAGATACAATGTCCACAAAAATAAGAGAATGGTCTGATGTAAATGTAACCACTGTAATGATTAATGAAAAATTTTATTAATTTTATTTATGAAACCACTCAAACTATCACTTATTACATTTCCCTTCCCATCAACAACGACATTGTCATTCTTCTTTACACTTATGATTACACTAACAAAGAGCTACCATCTGAGGGGGTTAATCATAACAAGTCTTTGTATGTGGCTTTGGGGTGTGGAAAGAAGTGGATCCCGGTAGTTCTGGTTGATATTGGTTTAGCCATCGATGTTAGTCCAGCAAGGATTGCCTATGTGATTGGGTTGAAACTGGCTAACTTCACGCCAACAAGCCAAGTTGTCCGGGCATATGATAATACTAGCAGGAATGTTATGGGGACTTTCAAAGTCCAGACATTGGTTGGTCCCTCTAAGCATGAGGCAAAATTCCATGTTATGGATGTCCCGGTAACTTTTAACCTATTGTTGGGCAGGCCTTGGTTGCATAAGATGAGAACAATTTTTTCAATCGTACACCAGTTGGTGAAGTACCCGCATAATAGAGGGATTGCTGTAGTTTTTTATAATTCTACGATCCATCCTCCTCTAGAAGTCACAACACCATTGTTGGAGATACAACATGGAAAGAAGGATGTTTTTCTCTCTAGTTTTATCTTGGTAGAAACACGGCTGGTGCAATAATCATAGCAAAAAATGAGAGTAAGTGTATGAGTGCTCAGTCAGTCTGCATGATGAGTAAGCTAGGATACATCCCAAGATCTAGATTGGGAAGGAGTGCCCGGCAAGGCATTACAGAGATAACAGAGATAACCCACAACCCACATGCATTTGGGTTAGGATATGAACCTACAGCAGAAGACTGGAGAGGAAATGAGAGAGAGAAAGAATCAATGCAAAGAAGACTGGAAAGAAGTATGAGTTGGTTTGCAAGCCGATTCGTGGACCTTGAATGAACACTTTGTCTACCAAGGAGAAGACTCTTTTTCTGTGGTTTTCTCGAGTGATGGATTAATCAAGTGGAGTAGAAAAGATACCTTGGGTTTGAGATCTTTTTTGGTTGTCAGCTCTCCGATAGTGATGAGGAGTGGATAGATCCTCGTATCAATCCTAGTCAAGATAGAGATAGTAGCCTGGAGGATGACATTGAAGAAGTCCTAGATCTAACAGTAGCTGACGTTCTGATAGATTTTGATGCTAGCATTGAACCGGTGAACTTGGGGGATAACATGATTGTTTTTGTGATCGAGGAAGCACCATCTGTTGATTGCACCAGTTTTATTCTAGACACCGTGGATGGCATACACTTGACTTGGCAACCTGAGAAGGGTTGTATTGTGAGTTATGAATCGAATAATAAGTCTGGGTCTGATTCCACCAAGTCTGTCGAGTTAGAATCAAGCTCAAGTCAGTCTAGTGAGTTAGAGTTTGGCGTTTTTGAGAGTGTTAACCCAGATGACACTACCTTATCTAGGTCGTCTTTTTCTTTTTCTTTTTCTTTTGAGTCTACTGAAACCACTGAACCAGAGATTTTGAATGAAAATATAGTAGTTTTCTCTTACTTCTTTGTGCCATTGGTTCATTGCATAGACCAAAAATTTCAAAATTTTGATGAAAACAAAGAGGAAGAAATTCCCCAGGCTTCGAAAAACTAGATTAATTGGGAAGAAGAGAGGCGTGCTAAGCCCTTGCTGGATGAGATTATTTCAGTCAATGTGAGTACTGAGAATGATCATTGCGTGGTCCAAATTGGTTCCACGTTATCTTCAGAGGAACTCAAGCGATTAGTTGCTTTGTTAAAAGATTTCAAGGATGTTTTTGCATGGTGCTATGAAGAAATGCCTGGAATTGATCCTAAGATTGTACAACATAAGATCTCTTTTGCTCTTGAGGCCCGACTTATAAAGCAAAAGCTCCGCAAAATACGTCCAGACTGGGTATTAAAAATCAAGGAGGAAATCACTAAGCAGATCAATGCAGGCTTTTTTGATAGTATCAGAGTATCCAACCTAATTGGCCAACATTGTGTCGGTTCCAAAGGCATGTCTGGCTATCATTCATGGATGATTTCTCTGTGTACAATAAGATTTTTATAGCTTTGAAGGACAGGAAAAAGAGTGCATTTATCACTCCATAGGGCACCTACTTTTATAGGGTTATGCCGTTTAGATTGAAGAATGTCAAGGCTACATATCAGAAAGCAACAACCACAATATTACATGCCATGATCCATAAGGAGGTTGAGGTATATATGGATGATATGACCGTCAAGTCCAAAGAGCGAGAGGGCCACTATGTTGCACTGAAAAGGTTCTTCGAAAGAATCAGGGAGTACAAGATAAGGCTAAATCCACATAAATGTACATTTGGAGTGATTGCGGGTAAGATGCTGGGGTTTTTGATTACCCAACGAAGAATTGAAGTTGATCCATAAAAAAATCTAGGCCACCTTAAATATATCGCCGCCGAAGACTGAAAAGGATGTGCAGGGCTTTTTAGGAAAATGCAATTCATAAGAAGGTTTATTTCAAAGCTAACCCTAACTTGTGAACCATTGTTTGGTCTCCTTAAGAAAGGAAAGAAGTTCCGATGAGATGATCGATGTCAATTTACGTTCAAGCAGGTCAAACAGTATCCGTAAAATCCATCTGTGTTATCACCGCTTGAGCCGAGAAAGCCACTGATCCTGTACTTCTCAGTGACCGAGTCAACTATGGGGTGTATGCTTGTGCAAGAGTCGGATAAGAAAGTGGAGAAGGTCATTTACTACTTGAGCAAGAAGATGTTAGAACACGAGACCCACTACAGTCCTTTGGAAAAAGCCTGTTTAGCCTTAGTTTGGGCTACCAGGAAATTGAGACACTATCTGTTAGCACACTCGGTAATTCTGGTTTCCAGATTAGATCCTACCAAATGTCTCTTTAAGAAACCAGTGCTTATTGGTAGGCTAGCTCGATGGTTGTTTTTGCTTTCCAAATTTGACCTCAGATATGTCACTCACAATTCTATTAAAGGAAGGGTCGTAGCGGAATTTTTAGCCGATCATCCAGTTAAAGGAGACGAAAATGCAGAGTGCTCAATCCCAGATGAAGAAATTATGCAGGTGGAGGAAAGTACTTGGAAGTTGTACTTTGATGGTACATCTAATCGATTTGGCTATGGGATAGGGGTGTTACTTATAACACCAGATGATTCTTACATACCCCTAACTTTCAAACTCCGGTTCAAAGTGTCCAATAATCAAGATGAGTATGAGGCATTCATTACTAGATTGGAAACAGCCCTTGAACTAGGGATAATAAGGTTAGATGTGATCGGAGATTCAAACTTAGTTGTCTTTCTAGCCAAATGGGACTGGAAGGTCAAGGAAAAGAAGATGAAAGTTTACCACGAGACCTTGGATATTCTAATCCCAAGGTTTGAAAAAATGACATCACTTGGTGAGAGAGAACAACCAGTTTGTCGATGCTTTGGCGACCTTGGCCTTGATGGTAGACATACCATTTGGGGTCAAGATGCGTCCCACCCTTATAGAGCAAAGGTATGCGCCGGCATATGAGATGATAACCGCTATAGAAGAAGTGCAAGATGAAAATCCCTAGTATTTTGATAGTTGGAACTTTCTGGAGAGTAACGCATACCCGCAAGGGGCAAATACCAAGGACAAAATGGGGATATGGCGTCTGGCCACTCAATTCATCATTTGTTGAGATAAGCTATACAATAGGTGACATCTGGGGATGCTTAAGTTGTGCGTAGTAGAGGATGAGGCAAAACGTATTATGAAGACCATCTGTAGAGGAGAGTGTGAAGCCCATATAATGCTGGCCAAAATAATCTTTAAACAAGGATACTATTGGTTAACCATGGAAAGTGATTGTATCAATTTTGTTAGGCGATGGCACAAATGTCAAATCTATGCCAATCGCATGAATATCCTACCATCAAAACTCTACAACATGACCTCACCATGGCCTTTCTCAGTTTGGGGCATGAACGTCATCGGGGCAATCACACCAAAGGGTTCAAATGGGTATTAGTTCATCCTTGTTGCCATTGACTATTTTACCAACTGGGTTGAAACGCAGTCGCATTCAATGTTGAAAGTATCATATGTGATCAAATTCATTAGAAATAACATCATTTGTAGATATGGGGTGCCAAATGAAATAATTTCTAATAATGGCTCACACTTCAAAGGAGAAATGGCAGTTGTACTTGAGAAATATACTATGGCTTTTCACAAGTCATCAACACGCAAACCACAAACCAATGCAACCGTTAAAGCTGCAAATAAGAACATCAAAATCATTATGTGTAAGACGGTGGAAATGTACAGAGATTGGCCAGACAAACTGCCTTCGTATTTTGGGAATACAAGGCATCAATCTAAATGTCTACAGGGGCAACAACCCCTACTCTTTGGTATATGGAACGAAGTCTGTTTTGCCAATTAAGAAAGAAGTACCCTCATTGCAAATTATGGCTAAATGTCAGATAACAGAAGTTGATTGGCAAAAAAATCAATTTTAGGAGTTTATGCTATTTGATGAGCGGAAATTGAAGGCGTTATACCACATTCAGGGGTATTAATGCAGGATTGACAGAGCATTTATAAAAAAGGTTAAATCCAAGAATTTGAGAGAAGGAGATTTAGTGTTGAAGGGCAATCAAGCTCCTATCCACGACCTTAGGGACAAGTCTAGACCCAATTGGACAGGTCCCTACATCATCAAGTCTATCTGGTTTGGAAGGGTAACCATTCTCATGAATTTGGATTGTTTGGAGTTCACACAACCAATCAACATGGACAAGCTAAAAAAGTACTATCCTTGAGAGGCTTGCTAGGCCAAAAACTCAAAAGAGCGACCTAGACAAAAGTTAGAGCATAAAAAAAGATGATGAAAAAAAATTAGAAAAAAAATGAAAGATGAAAAAAAATAAAAAAGAAAAAAAGAAGCTCGCAAGGTCGAAAATCCAAAATGGTAGCTTTGGCAAAAGTTAGAGTGCAAAAGAAGAGTTTTAATACCCAAGTAAACCTTAGCTGTGAACTACATAAGGCCTAATTCCTATCTTTTGAATATGTAGGCAGCTTCATCTTGAAGCTCAGTCCCAACCATTTTCAACTCGCTTGTCCCATCCATGTTCGATTAATGCACTTTTATTCGCATCAGTTGTTCTGTCCATGTTCAATTAGTTTATCTTCATTAGGTTCGATTGTCCTATCTCTTCTTCATGGTAGATTCAGTTGCAAGACATATCAAATTCAGGTTATCTGATTTGAGGTTGTGCATCTCAAGGGTTGATTTCATATTAGTCGGACAGTGACTATTTGCAAGAACAAGTTTTAATGATTTTTAATGAAATTGACTAATTTTCCCAAAAATTATTCCATTTTTGCAAAGCCCAAACCATTCATTGGACCCAAAAAGGAAAATTTTCTGTACTTACAGCTTGACTTATATGATTTCAAAATAGAGAGTGGAACTAGCATGCTAATCTAACTCTCATGTTGATCAAAACCTTTTTAAAAGAAAAACCAAAAGAAAAACTCAAAGTAATGAACTAGGGGCACAGTCTAGTCAGGTTTTCTATCTTTCCCTGCACTCTTGAAAGTCCCCATTCACATTAACTTATGCCTTTTCTTTAAGGCAAGCACTCATCGGAAAGTGCATCGTAGTTGTCTCCTACAATATAATAGAACCCTTCAGTCGGTCGGTCGACTGCCGGTGGGTTTTTTTTTGTAGTAGTAGTTGTCTCTGGCAATGTAACAGAACCCTTTAGTCGGCCGGTCATTCGAGCGGTCGACCGAGCGGTTGTCCGGGCGATCATCTAGGCAGTCGATCGATGTTGATTTTTGTTTTGTTTCCTCTTCCTTGCAGCACGTATTAGCTATGTTTATGTTGTTTTTGCTTTGTTTTTGTTTCATCGAGTTGTATTTTGTGTTTTAATCAGTTGTAGGCTCAACATCCAGTTCAGAACTCATTGAAATGCAACTATTCTCAAATTCAATTTCAAAACAAAATGTTTTCATACCCAAGTGTTGTTCCATTCATGCCATGATGTGCAAAACAAATTCTTTTTATTAACTTTAGGGATCAAACCCTGATCAGAATTGTACAAAAGAGAGTTAAAACTATAAGTGCCCAACTCCCAAGAAAAAATTCAAAATACAAAAAAAAAAAAAAAAGAAGAAAAGAAGAAAAATACAAAATACAAAAATAAATAAATAACATAACATAACATAACATATACCAAAAAAAAAAAGTGGGAAATTTTTTTAAATTTCGGCGGCAACTCCGCGTGAAGGTCAAAAGCAGACCTTGTTTGCGGATAGCTTCACCATTAAGCTTTACCATCGATCACTTCATCTCTAGTTTCATTTTGGGGAACGCCTTGAAGGCCCTACCTCAGGATTTGCAAGGTTCTCAAAGGAAATATACCCCTGTTGCCTGTCAGATGAGGTACATTAAGGCATTAGTGATCTTTCTATGTTTGTTATTCGGCCCTTCAACTCCTTGTTTTGCCTCTTCAATTGACTAATTTCCCTTCGAGCATCTTTATATGTAATGCCCTCGAAATAATGACAATAAACCCATCATATAGACGTGCATTGATATATAAAAATTTCCACTTTCTTCTATTCATCAGAGTTCCATTACAAAAAGTATTACATGTTAACGACAAAAGCAAATGCCCTAAAGGCTTACAGCTTTCCAAGTTAACACTTGGTTACAACAAAAGAGTGCTAACTCATTTACACATTAAGCCCTTGGCTTGAATATACATGTAATACATCAAAGAAACTAAACAACAAAAGTCTGCCCGCCTCTAGCCTCCCAAGCTACGTCCTTGGAGGTGGCATGTTACTTATACCTGAAAATGATATTCCCATATAGGGTGAGCCACAGCCCAGTAGAGATACACTAAACCAAATATGAACAATGACTAAAAGATTAGCAATTGATAGATGGTCAACACTGATACTTCTCCTTATCACACTTTACAGTTTCATGACATACAAGTCCATGTTACAATCCATTTTCCAATCCTGTTAAATTCTCAAATTATAACCATGGCTCAAAACCTGGCCAAACAACTCATATGAGGCAATAACTCATATTAATCACTTTTCCATTTCATAATAGATAAGCATACTAGCCATATCACACACAAACAGATAAGCATACTAGCTATATCATCACTTCCATAGATATGCATAAGAGCACTATCACACTTCCAAAGACAAGCATATGAGCTCTGTCAACACATTAATAGATAAGCATATGAGCTCTATCTATGGAGTCCATCCCCTATCTCCTCCCAACAACATCCGGTTTAGAGGTCCATCCCCTATCTTCCCCTAAACCGTGGAGTACATCCCCTATCTCCTCCAACACGACACAATGCATATAAACAATAATCATACACATCATCACACAACACATAAATTTAATGTATTCTTTCAACCGTCATACTCAATGACACATTCCAATGATTGGTTTTAGTTTGCCTAATCATCATGCATTGTCTACAACAATCAAGACTATCCTCCACCGATAGCCCAAAGCAGTTATTTCTATACAGAAAATAAATGCAACAATGGATATATAATCAACATTCCAAATAGGTGAGCGATAAATAATCCGACTACACCCTTTAATTCTACACATTTCCAAATCCATTTCTCATTCCTCATCATTAATTATGCAAATTAATTAACCAATGTAATTAGGGCATATTCCATATTTAACATTACAACCTTAGGTTCCATTTTCATTAATGTTTTAACATTAATTTCACTTTTCCATTCCAAACATGCATCTAGGTTTTATATAGCTAAAACCCCAACTTTTGTAAATTTACACAAAAGCCCCCAACTATCACAAAATTACCAAACCAACTCCAACATCTCAAAATACTAAAATTTAAAGACAAAGTCCATAGTAAGGAGTAGGTTATCCCTACCTCGAAATTAGAGCTCAGATGGAGAAGAGACCAAAACCAAAGTGCTCCAAAAACCAAGATTTTCAGATCAAAACGACGCCCTCGACGATCAACACAACTTTTACAAAGGCCGTAGAGAAAGAGGACACTCTAACTAGATTAAACCCTAGAGAGAAGGGAGCTTCTAGAGAGAGAGGCTCTCAAAAATGGTTTTTTAAAAAAGTAGGAGAGAGAAAGAAAAGCAAAAAGTGATTTAAAATCACCCAGCGGATAACTCATATACGTATGACCCGCTCGAGCGGATAACACAACGCTCGAGTGCTAAGAACAAAAATCTGGACACGCTCGAGCGCAATAAGGCCCGCTCGAGCTCCAAGACACAAGAATAAAGCACTTCCGCTCGAGCGCGAAAACCAGTCCGCTCGAGCGTAGATTTCCCCCTCCCAGAACTTATACCCAGAAGGTACTACCCGCTCGAGCGCCACCAGACCCGCTCGAGCGCCACCGCTCGAGCGTAAACAAACTCGCTCGAGCATAAAAATCACATCTGCAGAAGTTTTGCAGAAACATGAAATACTGGAGGTGTGCAATCCCCGCTCGAGCGCAAGAAGACCCGCTCGAGCGGATCGCCTAAAAACTGAACAACAAGGAATTGAAACCAAGGCCTAACCAACCTGTAACAACCCTGCTCAAACCATCCTAAAACTCAATCAAGTGGAATTAAAGGACGGCAACAAGATGGACACCACTACCAACTTCACGGAACTGAATCCGGAACACAACAGAACAGTAGAGGGACAACCGGGATCGCTATATTATACATACGCAGAAATAGAGAGAGTTGGGCACTCAGTCGTTGCACCTCATTTGTTCTGTTCTGCAATTGGTGGGACAAATTGGACAATGCAGTGAAGGCCTCCACACACGATTTCAATGTGTAGGAGTTAGCGTCAATGTCAAACTGTGTTGCCATCAATTGTTCGACTGACATTGCGGGGAAGTTGAAAACTAGGGCAAGAGCACTCTAAAGAGGCTCAAAAGAGCCAGTGTCAGTTATCTCTATCGGTGTATCATTGAGGTCAAGGAAAATGGTGAGAGGGCGAGAAGAGGCCATGTCAGAGAAGAGCACGAGCTACCACAAAATGATTTGTTTTACAGTTTTTTGCTCTGTCTGTCTGTTTGTCTGTCTCTCTCTCTCACATGACTTAGTTAAGAAGAGAAAGAGAAAAATGAAGAAGACAAAAGAAAGGGGTTGGGATAGAGGAACGGAAGGATCAAGGCGCGATGTTGTCAAGCGCTACACTTGTTGAAATCACGGAGCCATACACAATGCTCAAAGAAGAAGAAGAAGAAAAAGAAGAAGAAGATAAAAGAAAATAGAGAAAATGAGGGCGTTTGATGCCTCAACAGAGGAGAAGAAAAAAAAACAAAGGAAAAAGAAAATACAAAAAAGAGAGAGAGAGAGAGAGAGAGAGAGAGAGAGAGAGAAAGTAAAAGAAAAATAAAAATAGAGGTGCTCGATGCCTCAACGAAGAAGAAGAAAACGGAGGAGAAAAAAAAAAGGTGCTCGATGCCTCAGTGAAGGGGCAGAAGAAAAAGAAATCAAAGAAAAAGAAAAAGAAAATAAACAAAAAATACGAGGGCAAAAAAAAAAAACAAAACAAAGCAAAAAAATGAGAAGAAAATGGAGAAATAAAAATAAATAAATAAATAAATTGTGGGGTACATTTGTGTTAAGATCTAACACGCTTCAATTGCAATCTTAGAACTCAAATCAGATTAGGTTGGGAATCCAGCATTTTCTCTATAAGGTGTTTCTCCGGAACACCGCTTTTTGAAATATTTTTTATATATAAAACATTGCTTCCCAGAATGAAATGGATCCATACATTGAGTTCCAAAAATCTTTTTCAAAATTTGCTATTCAAAAGAGTATCACTCTTTTTATATCGATCGCACTGTTGTTGCGCATTATCACAAGATCACACCGCTCGTGTGCATCTATCGCATAATTCAATTGCTCTTGTGCATCTATCATATGATCGCACCACTCTTGTGTATCTATTGCACTACATGTTGCATCTATCGCATCACACTCTTTATTTTATACCCTGTTGCCTCTCGTGTGAGACGCGTTTGAATCTCAAGTTCACATTTCCTTTTCTCTTGTGAGATGTGTTTGGATCTTGAGTTCACATTTCCTCCTCTCACGTAAGACGTGTTTGGATTTTGAGTTCATTTTTTCTCCTCTCGCGTGAGACGCTTTTGGATTTCAAGTTCACATTTCCTTCTCTCGCGTGAGACGCGTTTGGATCTCGAGTTCACCTTTTCTCCTCTCACGTGAGACGCATTTGGATTTCGAGTTCACTTTTCTTCCTCTCGCGTGAGATGCGTTTGGATTTCAAGTTCACTTTTCCTCCTCTCACGTGAGACGTGTTTGGATCTCGAGTTTACTTGGCTATACTTTCTTCATTTCCGTGTGAGACACGGTTAGGCATGCTGGTTAGTTAGGCTTTTTTTTACTTGTATGAAACAGGTTTGTTTGCATTGCACTTTAGTATGTTTCATATCATTTGCATGAGGCTTGCCTCGCATGTTGTCATCTCTGCAACTTTATCATCCATTGCATTGCATTGCATAGTCTTGAATTTTTAAAATAACCAGCTTCGTGAGGCGTGTAAGTCCAATTTTCAATTGTATTTCGAGTATATCATTTGCATCCTACCCCTGAACTACACTGGTTTGATTTTGTAAAGGGATACATAAGCAACCTTCAAGTTCAACCAATTTCATTTGTATCTTGTTTGTTTGCCCAAGTCTAACGACCTTGTCAAAAAGGTTGTCTTCGGGTTTTGACATTCACTCATGTCATTAAATGACGCATCTATCAAAGAGAGGCAACTATAGACACCCTATTTTGATCAGCCTTAAGACTTGGGTACTTTTTTCTGAACACCCGATGATGAAAATTGGAATATGCTATTTTGTAAATTTCTCAGCAGAAAAATCATATTTAATCTTTAATTCCAACTTGATACCCATTTTGGCCAAATTGTTTTAGACCAGTTCAAAAACTTATTTTGTCCACCTATCTATTTTTTAGATATTTCTTCATACTAAATTTCATATACATCAATCTCCACTACTAAAAGGATTTTGGCTCTTCAAAACAGGAAGAAATAAAGTAAGGGTCAAGTTATCTCTATTTATCCTCTATTATACATTGGCTTCCACCTCCATTATACATTGGCTTCCACCATTGTCTTCCACCCTCTCCACTAAGGCAGCCTTTCTTCAATTGCCTATATAAGAAGACCATTAGAGCTATGAAAAGGGTGAAAAAATTTATTGGAAAGAAGTCTAAGCTTTAAGAAAAGAAAGAGTTTGTTTTGGCAAAATTGAGAGACAAAATCTCCTCTTTTTGACTTTTGCACCTTGGGCACGTGGCTATGGCTTTGTCGCTTGCATGTGGAGAGACAACACGTGGAGAAAGTTGGCTAACTTTTTCTGTTTTCAATTTTGCAGGCTAAAGCATGCGGAGACAGACGTTCCTTGCGCAGAAGACAAAAGTGATAGCGCTTCACTTTAAGAACAAACTTCAACACATGAAACAAATATTTCAAATAGTAAAATTTTGAAATTTTCATAAAGTTGGACAGTGGCTTGTTGCAGAATTTCAAAGACGGAATAGTAGTTTACTATTCACTACATTCAACAAAACAAAGAAAAGAGAGAGCAAATGGAAAAGAGTTGCACCTACGTGAATATGTTTTACCATACATACAACATGATAGCAATGCATACATATATTCAAATCGTAATAAAATAAATAAATAAAAAGAGTTTGATTTGCCATGAGTATGCTTGTCTTTTTCCTTTGAATTATATATTTAATATATATAATATATATTCAAAAGATACATAATATAATCAAATAATTTTGTACCCAGTGCAATATAAAAATATATTTTGTGTCAAATGATTGTAAAATATGTATATCAAAAAATTACAATTTATCCCATAATATTTTAGACATCATAAAATTCAAACCATAGGATTAACAGAAATTTTCATAATTAATTTCCAATAATAGTATTAGAGCCAAAAGAGCTTGAATTTGTTAGAACCAAAAGAGTCTAAAATTGCAGAAATTTTGCAAAATAGAGAAGAACAGAGCAAAGTCCAAATTTTCCCAAAATTCAAAGTTCTCAAAATCCATTTATATCAAATTGAAGTACTTGTCGAGAGGATTTCAATGACGTAAAAGTCAAGCAAATCGAAGCTAAAATGAAGTCGTACGAGTCGATAAAAACTACGCGTTGTTGGTTTTGTATGTTGAAAATCCAAACCACAATTTAGACAAGAAGCTTAAAGAAATCAGTAGAAGTTGAACAAGTATGAAGAAGGAAAAATGAGAAGCTTCACGGAAGCTTTTGTTGGAAAAATGGTTTAATATAGGCATGTTTTTTAGCCCAATTATAAGTGGGCCCCAAACGTTGTTTGGGGTGGGTCCGAAGAGGTGAAATGTTCCTTGCCGCGTGGCAAGTCACACGGTGAAGACGGAACGTCAAAACCATTTATGAGTGTATGGGAAGTTGCTGTCACTTTCGGGTCTAATATTAATTTTTTAGATAAAATTCATTTGAATTTTTTCAATAAAAATTATTGTGGGAATTTAATTTAATTCTAAATTCAAATTTTTGGTTCCTAAGTGGTTTCCTAAAGTTTGTAATTGTGAGAATTTAATTTAATTATAAATTCAAATTTTAGTTTCCTAAAGTTTGTACCTTTTCTTTTATTGATCAAACTATTCAAATAGTTTAATAATATTTTTCCAAACAGTTAGTACACACTGTTCCACTTAATGGCTTGTTTGATAAAACTATTTAAATAGTTTAATAATAAAATATTTCCAACAGTTTTGCACTTGGTCTCTAACAGTACATTTTTCAAAGTTTAAAAAATTGTTTCTAGCAACGGTCAGTTCCTTGTTTCAAATTGTACCTGTTCGGATTCATTTGTACCTGTTCGGGTCAAATATTTGGCTATATATATAGCCTTTTTCCAGCAGTCCGAAGGATGAAAAATTCAGTCAGATTGTTGTCTTTTTGCTGTGCTAAATTCTGCATTTTTTGCATTATTCTTCATATTAGTTTTAGTATAAATTTTAGAGAGTTAGAACAAAGGTTTGGTTCGCCGAACAAATTGTTTGGAGTACTACTACAATTTGTGAAGATCATTGTATCCTGGGAGATAGACGCCACTCAACCGTAAGTACCGTAGCGAGGCGAATCTGTCTTAAGGACAGAGTGTCACACACTCAACTTGGTCTTTAATTATCTATTCGGTTCAACAAAATAAATTTTGTAAGTTTTATTTTATTTTGTTTGAATTATTTCAAGTTATTTTATTTTACACAGAAGATTGTTCCAACAGCTTCATTCATGAAGCTTCTCCTTTTTCCATCTTCATGCTTCTTCAACCTTCTACTAATTTTTTCAAACTTCTTGTGTGAATTGAGGTTTGAATTTTCAACATCTGAATGAAAATCTATAGATATGTGATTTATGTTGTTATTTTAGATTATGAGATATACGAGAAAGAGAAATAAAATCCTCTATTAGAGGTTTTAGAGAGATATTATTTGTATCCAAAATTCAGAAATAAAATTGAGTGTGTCCTTTTAATTATTCTCAACATACATCATTGGGATCATATTCTCATATCTCATCAGTGGTATCAAGGCTTATGTAAAGCAAATTTTCATAATTAATTTTCAATAATGGGATCAGAGCCAAAAGAGATTCAATTTACCAAAGCCAAAAGAGCCTAAAATTGCAGAAATTCTACAAAACAGAGAAGAACAGAGCAAAGTCTAAATTGCTCAGAAATCGAAGTTCTCAAAATCAATTTTCAAGTATACGAGATTGAAATACTCGTTAAGAGAATTCCAACGATGTAAAAATCAAGCAAATCAGAGCTAAAACGAAACCATACAAGCTGATTGAAGTATGCTAATAAAAACTACAAGCTGTTAGAGAAATTAAACCAAAACTAGCAAAACTGAAGAAATTATTCAGTGCATTGTGGACAGAGTTACAACCAAGCCACCGAGCTAAGAAACTAAGCCTCTGAGCCTTAGAGCTAGAGCCATAAGAGCCAGAAGAGCCAGAAGGGCCTTAGAGCCAGAAGGTCTTGAATTTATCAGAAAATTTGAAAAACATACCTTATATAAAGGAAATTTTCATAATTAATTTCCATCAATGATATTAAAGCCAAAAGAGCCTAAATTTGCAGAAATTTTGCAAAACAGAGAAGAGCAGAGCAAAGTCTAAATTTGTCTCGAAATCAAAGTTCTCAAAATCCTTTTCTAAGTTTTCCAAATTTAAGTACTCGTTGAGAGGATTCCAATGATGTAAAACTCAAGCAAATTGGAGCTAAAACGAAGTCGTATGAGCGGGTCAAAATTTGTTGATAAAAACTACGTGCTGCTGGAGAAGACAAACCATAACCAGCAAAACAAAAGAAATTATTCCATGTATTGAGGGTAAACTTACAGTCGAGCCACGAAACTAAGCCTCCGAGCCAAGCTGAGCCGAGCCATTAAATCTAGCCAATGACATCACGCTGACATGTGCTGACGCAAGCTGATCTAGGAGAAATTGTCCCGTGTTTTGCAAAGCACAAACCTCAATAGATTTGAACCATCATATTGTTTTTGGCTAAATCTAAGCCATCTGGGGTCTAATTATAACAATCCAATAGTCATTTCCAACTATTTGGATCATTCTAGATACATCCATGAAGTTAAAATTTGCAAATTCAATTCAAAAGAATTGCAAATTTTATTTGAAGACCAGTAATAAAATATGGAGTACCAAAATAGAGAAAAATTAATATTCTCCAATTACAAGAGAAGGAAGATTGATCTTTACACTTACTTTGGAATATATGATCTCCAATACATGCTCTCAAAAGACTTCTTTTATAAAAAGTTGCCTAAAAGAATTCAAAACAAGAAAAGAGAAAGACTAATTCAACTATTGACAAGGTCAATACATTCAGAGATTTAGAAGTATATTGAAGATTCCAAATGCTCATGACAAGTTTGGAAATCAATTGATGACATTGTCACCAAACATGCAGGAAAAGTCCTACCCACAGAATATGTTGTTGAATGCATTGAAGAGGATGAATTCAAGTGGGAAGAATATGAATTTGAAGATACACCACCAGTGTAGGAGAACGAAAGTGCAAAAGATATTGAAGAAAAAGATCAAGAGGCAATATGACGAAAGAATCAGCAGAAGAAGAGCAAGATAAAGAAAGTGTTGACAAAATCACACCAATTGCAGAAAAAGCAAGAAATTCAGAAGAAAAGGATCTGAAGAAAGAAAAGATACAACAAGTCTAATCAAACTTGATGGTGGACAAATGCAAACCTATGGGGTTAATGAAGCAAGAATGGAAGCAACAAAACTTTCTAAAGAAATTCAAACAGATACTGAGTTTAACAAAGAATCAAACTGAGATTGGCAATCAAATGCATAGATGAAGAGCATACCTTTAGACGATAGTTAAGAAGAAGAGTTACTAGAAGCGGAGACCACGATGACCCTACACTCATCACCAGGGGGGGAAAGTCATCAGAATTCAAGGAACTCATCCATACAAAGTGAAGGATCACCAATTCAAGACATCTATGATGTAACCAGATGCATCGATGAAGATTTTGATTTATTTTTCCATTTCACAAGCAATGATCTGACAAGAATGGAAGAATTTTACAAAAGGCAAAATGAAAAAGTCATCAAGATAAATCATTCACGGAATGCCTAAGAATGAAGAAAGTCTAGTGCAATGCTCATACTAGAAAACAACTAAAGAATGCAACACTGAAAGTCCACCACAAGTACAAGAGAAAAATCAAATGTATGGCATACAAACACTTGAGGGCAAGAGTAAAGATCCTCACAATAAAAAAAGAAAGTTTTAATGCTTGTTGTAATTGAAAGAACAAAGAAACCCACTGAATTGGGTTTGATGAAGGATGTTGAAAAATCCAAACCCAATTCCATCAAGAATGATTGTCTCAGCCATGAGATCAGCAGCAAAAAGCTTCGTCATGAAGCAATGGAAGCTAGAAGAACCCAAAATGATGAAGAAGATTGAAGAAGCATGAAGAAGGACAAAGGAGAAGCTTCATGGAACCACCAACCATGGAAGTCAAAACCTTCATCATGAAGGAAATAAAAAAAAAATGTGAGGAATTGAGCTGTACCCAGCTCACAACCATTAGGTATTCACACCTAAATGGAAATCTGTAAATAGATGATTTATGTTGGTATTTTAGATTATGAGATGTATGAGGTAAATGCGATAGAGAAATAAAATCCTCCATTATAGGAATTAGAGAGATACTACTTGTACCTAAAATTCAAAAATTAGAAATACTACTTGTATCCAAAATTCAAAAATAAAATTGAATGTGTTCTTCCAATTATTCTCAAAATATATCATTGGGATCCTATTCATATATCTCATTAGTGGTATCCGAGCTTATATAAAGAAAAATTTCATAATTAATTTCCAATAGACATATTAGCTATGGACTGAACAACACATGATGAATGGGATTTGAAGATGCAAAATAAATGGTACTCTACTAGTGCATCAATACAGTGTGTACCTGAATCAATTGACGAGGTGGTGAAGGAAAACTGAGAGTTCAACCCTGGCCAGCTCAACTCCCGGGCACCGCCTTGGCCCCTTTCTAAATGGTGTGAACAAATTTACTGAGTTTATTGATCTTGAATTGCTTTGTTTGTATAATTTCCACTTTAAAATTTTGTCTCAAATCTATAGATAGATAAAATATTTCTGGAAAAGTGTTCAAAATGTAATGTTGCACTAGCTACATGCATTTTAAATGGAGCCTAAACTCCTCATATGCAGTGCTGCCATACTACATTTTGGATATATAATTTTTGTAAACTTTTCTAATTCCATAACATTATTAATAAAAACAAAAAAAAAAAAAAAGAACCACAAACGAGAGAGAGAGAGAGAGAGAGAGGTACCCCGCCATCTCCATGGATTGAAAGAGCGAGCATCCTTGAAGTGGTCATGATCCATATGTACAATGTTGGGAAGAACTACTCACATTACATAATTTCACATTGCATATCGCAAAATTATGAGATGAACAAAACAAACCTTCAATCCCAGGAAAAATAGCATGCTGAATAAAAATACAGATAAAATATAAAATGGTTAAAGGAAGCAAACCGAAGCCTGTGTGATACCGCAGTCTCCTTAAAATAGATTCGCCGCCTCACCGTTGGGTGCTGGAGGTACGCCGGCGTCTACTTCCCAGGATACGACGGTTTTTACCAACTACAGCAGAAGCACCTTCTGATTAGCTTAGTGAACGGACAACGGCAACACTCTCTCTCAGGAAGAAAATTATAGGAGAAGTAGACTGACAGTGTATGGATGTCAAGGAAAAATTTTATATCTATTTTCAAGGAATAGGGCCTCCTTTTATACACCATGGGGGAGAGGTGAGGAGCCTCTAGCCATCAAGGCTGGCAACTAATGCTAGCAAAACTTCCCAATCATTTTTGTAAAACTGATGAGCCTTAAATGTGTGAGTTATATACACATTTATGAGGCAATTTCTTATTCAACCATTTTTCTCCAACAATCCCCCACATGAATAAAAATTGACCGAATACAGCAAACACTCAATGTTTATCAACAAAGACTCGAAAGAGAGAGAGCATATAGACTAAACCTGCATCAGAAAAGGTAGCTGTTGGCCTTGAACCTTTCGTAGTGAAAGCCTATCGGATTTACTGGCTGACCAGTTAACGTGATGTCTTGAACTGTTCTGCCGTTTATGTAAACTGAGACAATAGACCTCACACAGGAGTTAGTCCAACCATTGTTCTTGTTCTCACTGGTGTGTCCGGTATGGCCCTGGAACACTAGCCTGGTTCTGTGAGTGTTTTTAAAGAATTCGGCCTTGGCAATTCTTAAAGAAGCAGCCCCACTTCGCACTCACATAGGTGACCTAGATACAGTATTTCATTACACCACATCACTAAGGTCATTAAAAGCATTAGCTTAACCATCCATCCCCACAGGGCATCACTGTATAAAGGAATGGGCAAGAGGATTTACCTCTTCAGTGACTCACCCGTTACACGAAGTTAGGTTGTCCCTTTGAACCTAGATCTTGGGATCTCCAGTCAACTAGGTTGGGTTTTCCGTTCCGATAACCCTTACTAAAGGCCTTAACCCCATTCCTCTTGACGACTTTTCTACTAACTCTCGAGTTAACCCTTTAGTTAGAGGATCCGCAATGTTGTCCTTAGACTTGACATAGTCTAGAGAGACAACTCCATTTGAGAGTAGTTATTGTATGGAATTATGTCTACGACGGATATGTCTAGACTTTCCATTATACATATTACTCTGTGCCCGACCAATCGCTGATTGGCTATTGCAATGAATACTGATAGCTGGCACAGGTTTCGGTCAACGTGGAATATCCTCAACAAACTGGCGAAGCCATTCAGCTTCTTCAGTTGTTTTATCTAAAGTAATAAACTCAGATTCCATCATTGATCTCGAGATACACATTTGCTTGGCAGATTTCCAAGACACGGCTGCCCTCCGAGGGTAAACACATAACCACTAGTGGATTTGGAATCTTTTATATCAGATATCCAATTTGCGTCACTATACCCTTCTAGTACCGCTGCGTATCTGGTATAATGCAGCCTATAATCCAAGGTGTAACGGATATACCCCAACACCCGCATAATGCCCTTCCAATGAGTAGCATTAGGATTACTCATGTATCTACTCAACCTACTAACAGCGTAGGCGATATCCAGCCTTGTACAACTCATCAGATACATCAAACTCCCAATGACCCGAGAATATTCTAGTTGAGAGACGCTCTCACCATTATTCTTGGTCAAATATAGACTTAAGTCTACCGGTGTCCTAAACATACTTGTATCTGACTTTCCAAATTTCTCAAGTATCTTATTAACATAATGAGCTTGAGAAAGTACAATACCACCTGATGTTCTGGTGATCTTAACACCCAGAATGACATCTGCAAGGCTCGTATCCTTCAGGTCAAACTTAGAGTTTAACAATCTTTTGGTAGCTTTAATCATTTCATCATTGCTACCAACAATGAGTATGTCATCAACGTATAGACACAAAATGACATAACCTTTGTCAGTGTCTTTAACATATACGCACTTATCACACTCATTGATTCGAAACCCATTTGACAACATAGCATTGTCAAACTTCTCATGCCATTATTTGGGAGCTTGCTTCAAACCATACAATGACTTGACAAGCTTACAGACTTTCTTACTTTTTCCTGGAGCTGAAAACCCCTCGGGTTGCTCCATGTAGATTTCTTCATCTAAATCTCCATTTAAGAAAGCTGTCTTTACATTCATCTAATGTATTTCTAAACCATGTAAAGCTGCTATTGCAATCACCATGCGAATGGATATAATCCTTGTCACAAGTGAATACGTATCAAAGTAATCCAGGCCTTCTCGCTGTCTGTATCCTTTGATAACTAGCCGAGCTTTATATTTGTCAATTGACCCATCCGCTTTTATCTTTCTTCGAAAGATCCACTTACTCCCCAAGGCCTTACTACCTGGGGGTAGATCAACCAACTCCTAAGTATGGTTCTGCAAGATGGAGTCAATCTCACTCTTAATTGCTTCTTTCCATAAAGGACTTTCAGGTGAAGTCACAGCTTCATGGAACGTTCGAGGTTCTCCCTCTAACATATAAGTCAAGAAGTCTGGACCAAAAGACTTTGTGGTTCTAGCCCTTTTACTCCTTCTTGGCTCATCTACTTCATTAACTTGATCATCTACTTGATCAGTTATTTGATCAGCTGTTTAATCATCTATGTGATCATCTATGTGATCGTCTTCGTGATCATTTATTTCTTTCATGGAACTCGGAACCCTGTCTTGGGGACGACACGGAAATACATCTTCAAAGAAAGATGCACTTCTAGATTCCATGATAGTATTCTTGTGTATATCTGAAATATCAGACTTGTGCACAAGAAATCTATATGCACTACTATTTTGTGCATAACCAATGAAAATACAGTCCACGATTTTCGGACCTATCCTAACCCGCTTGGGTGTAGGTACTGCCACTTTTGCAAGACACCCCCACATTCGTAGGTATTTATATGAAGGCTTGTGACCTTTCCACAACTCATATGGAGTCTTGTCCACTTTCTTCCGTGGTATTCTATTAAGAATATAATTTGCGGAGAGAATTGCTTCCCCCCATAAGTTCTGTGGCAACCCAGAACTTATCAACATTGCATTTATCATCTCTTTCAGCGTCCTGTTCTTCCGCTCAGCAACACCATTTGACTGAGGCGAATAAGGTGCTGTGGTTTGGTGAATAATCCCAAATTGAGCACAAGTCTCGGCAAACGGGGATTCATACTCACCACCACGATCACTTCTCAATGCCTTGATTTTCCGGCTTAATTGATTCTCAACTTCATTCTTAAAAAGAATATATTTATCAATAGCCTCGTCTTTGCTTTTAAGCAAATACACATAACAGTATTTAGTGCAATCATCAACAAAAGTGATGAAGTACTTGTTGCCACCACGTGATTGTACAACTTTCAAGTCACACACATCACTATGCACTAAACCCAAAGGCTGGGTACTTCTTTCAATAGAATGAAAAGAAGACCTTGTCAATTTTGTTTCTACACAAGTTTCACACTTGTGTTGTGGATTAATCTTGGAAGATGGTATGTGATCTAACTTGATTAATCTACGTAAAGAGTCAAAATTTACATGACCCAATCTACCATGCCATAAATTAGGGGACTCAAGCATATAAGCAGAAGAAGAAGCTTTCTCATTAATCTTAGGGATAAGTGTCATTACATTCAATTTAAACATACCACCTGACATATATCCCTTCCCCACATAGACCCCGCCCTTGGTCAACACGACCTTGTCTGATTCAAACACCATGCGGAAGCCATGCTTGCTTAGGAGAGACCTCGAGACAAGGTTCTTACGAATGTCCGGCACAAAAAGGACATCGTTCAAAGTCAGTTCTTTTCCTGAAGTCATCTTCAGGATCACCTTGCATTTACTCTCAACAGCTGAGGTTGCAGAGTTTCCCATAAACAACTTCTCCCCGTTTGAAACCGGTTCGAAAGTTGTGAACATTCTCTTCTCTGCACAAATATGGCGAATGGTCCCAGTGTCCACCCACCACTCCCTCGGGTTTGACCCCACTATGTTCACTTTTGACACGACGGCTGATAGATGCATGTCGTCCACATCGTGTGACAATTCCTCCATTTCAACCATATGTGCCCGGTTTTTGTGTTAGGGAGGGTTTTTCCTGTAGGGCTTCTTCTTCAGACAATCAACTGCCCGATGCCCGTCACTTCCACAGTTGAAGCATTTGCCATCGAACCTAAAAGTAGGCTCCTTTGGCTTATAGGCTGGCCTTTTGGAGATTCCTCCTCTAGCCCCCAACTTTGAGCTTTTGCCTGTCGGTGGTTTTTTCCTCGCCCCCGAGGACTCACCATGCTCAACCATGTTAGCTTTGACAGTGGAGGTACTCCCTCCTTTCTTCTTGTTGTCCTCTTCAATCTGGAGCCTGACAACGAGCTTTTCGACTTTCATCTCCTTTCGTTTGTGCTTCAAGTAGTTCTTGAAGTCTTTCCAGCCGTTAGACAGCTTCTCAATCAAAGCAGCTGCCTGGAATGACTCACTTAGGACCATTCCTTCTGCATGTATCTCGTGCAGAATCATTTGGAACTCTTGGACTTGACTCAGGACAGTTTTAGGGTCCACCATCTTGAAGTCTAGGAACCAGCCGACGATAAATTTCTTTACCCCAGCATTCTCAGTCTTGTACTTTTTGTCCAAGGCATCCCACAACTCCTTAGCCGATTTCTTGGCATAGAACACGTTGAAAAGCGGATCCGCCAAACCGTTCAAAATGTAATTCCAGCATAAGAAGTCTGCTTGTTTCCAAGCGTCCAGAGCCATGAGCTTTTGTTTATTTTGCTCATTCTCCTCTACGGCTGGTACATCTTCACTCAGAAACCTCACAAGGCTTAGAGTAATCAAATAAAATAGCATCTTCTGCTGCCATCTCTTGAAATTCACTCCCGTGAACTTCTCCGGGCGCTCGTGATGATTGAGCGGTCCTTCCAGAACAGCCGGAGTAACAACAGGAGAATTGACCTGTCACGACCCCAAACCGCCCCTAGTAGTTTGGTGCCGTGATGGCCAGTAATCCATAATTACGGAAGGCCAACTTTCAAAAGTTGAACACAATCAGAGTATGGATGTAGGGGCTCACAAATACGGAAGCAATAAATCAAAATACAAGTAGTCCATAAGAGCTGTGCATAAGTCCAATGATATGGCATACATCTTTACAACTTGGATACAATGAAGTAAAATACGTATTACATCTTGATCAAAAGGCTTCTCGAGCCGTCATATACAAAATACAGTGAATACAAGCCAAGAAGCATGATTTTCAAGATTTGTCGACGTAAGAGAAATAACATTGCCGACGTGAATACAAAACAAAGCCGACATAATCATGGGTCCAAAACAAGTTTTCAAAAACACATTCTAAGCGTCGCCAACGTCCTGCTCATCACCTACATAAATATAGAGAGGGTGAGCTTGGATACTCAATGAATGGTATAAATAATAAAGGTTTTGCATGAATATAGCCGAAGTCTTTCAAAACGAAACATGCTAAAACCATACGAATATTAGCCGAGATTCTTCCATAGCAAAACACATCAAGCTTTATCAAAACAAGGGATGAACCGTATTCATCTATCAAGTCTTACAAGTCTCGAGGGATGCTTACTGACATCGGCAAAACACATCAAAACTTTCCGAACAAGGAAGTCCACGCGGTAAACCGTCAGTGGCAAAACAAGGACTGCACGATCCGTAATCGATTAGTCGAGGTACTGCGAAAGCTTATAGTCCTCCAGCACAAGGGACTTGTGTTACTTAAGTCCGTAGCTCCTTTTAACACGATGGTCTTGTGTTACTTAGGCCCGTAGCCCGTTTTAACACGATAGTCTTTCCAAGAGAGGACCGTATCCTCTTATACTTAGTACTGCGAAATCTTTCCAAGAAAGGACCGTATCCTTTTATACTTAGTGCTGCGAAAGTTTAGAGTCCTCCAGCACAAGGGACTTTTACACTTGGTACTGCGAAAGTTTATAGTCCTCCAGTACAAGGGACTTTTCAAGAATGACATCAAAACAAAGCTTATTCTTGATACATCAAACAGGCTATTCATTCATGCTTAACAAATACTTTTATCAAAACAAAGCAAAGCAAGATTTATCAAAACCGTATAACATAGCTTTATTAAAAGCACCACTCACATGGATTTCCTCGGGTGTAGGCTCGAAGCAAAGATCAATGACCTACAATCACATGGCAATCACACTCTCAAAACAAGCTTTACATGCATGCAAATGATCCCGGCATTCTCACCAGATCTAAGTCAATCAAAGCAAAACATGCTGGGAGTTTAAACACTGCTCCCGTCTCATGGAAACACATTGGGTACCAACCAGGTCCTTACCGAGGTCCTACACCTCCTTGCCGAGGTGTGGTCCCGATGGCCTTATTCAAAAGCAAAGTCGGGAAAGCCTGGGTTTCCCTTTGAAGAACATGAAGGACATGATGAACATGATCATGAAGAAGATGAATGCAAGATCATAACTTGTTACAAAATCAGAGATTTCATGCCAAGAGTTCAAAACAGGGACCTGGGTACCCATACAAGAAGGTCATGCAAGAATAAACACAAAAACATGGTTTTGGTTCCAAACTTTCGGATCAAAACGAGACTTTTCTTCAATAATACATGAATACCATTTTTCTCTTCCAAAACCAACTTCAAATCGATGCATGACATGCAAACAGATTCGATCATGCAATGCAGCTAGATGATCAATAACAACAATCAAAGTAGATCAAGATTTTAACCTCAAAACTCGAATCTAACGGTTCAAACCTCGAAGATCAAGCTTGGAAGATCTATTCTCACTCAAGAACTCCTCCTCCTTCTCCCTAGAGCTTCTCTCTCTAAAGGCAAAGATTTGAGACAAAATGATTTGTTTCTAGGTCTGCCGGCTGTCTTAACAATCAGCTCGGACACGTGGCGTTATCGGGTTGGTTCAACTCAAAAGGTGATTGATTGATAAGACAAGTCTAAGACAAAGCGTACGCAGCAAGCTAGGGTAAGGCACATCGGCAAGTAATGACATCGGTTCAAGTCAAAGCTTCGGCACTCAGGGTAACAAAGACATCGGCCAGGGAGGACGACACTTGACTAAGCTGTGCCACACCTCGGTCGGGGCGTGCCACACCTCGGTCTAGGCCATGCCTGCCCAAGGACAAGGATTACTAAGTGCAAAACATCTCGGCAATAAGCCCGAGGTGAAAGTGGGAACAACCAAATGGTTCCAAAACAGCTCTAAGTACAAAGGTGAACTAGGCTCAAGATGACCTCGGCTACACGCCGAGCAAAGAACAAAATCATCCAAGTAACACTTAAACAAAACAAGGCAAGGCAAGACTTTCAAAACAACATAACAAGGCAAGATCATGCATGAATGTATGCAAGTATGACAAGAGTAAGGTGAGGGTTGCTACATGACCACAGAGGTCACAACAGGGGTTGGCAAGCCAGTCGCCCTGGGGTTTGGATCCCCACCAACATTAGCAGCAGCATCAGAGACAGTTGCCATTTCTGAAAAATTACAGTAGAATTTTCACTATTCTATATTTCCAAAAATCAAACTTAACACTAGAAAATCCCACAATTGGAAATTTAATTCAAAACTAGTCTCACCACGCAACCTAGAATCGAACATGGTCAGGAAAGTTTCCAGGAAGACTGGAGGGGTCACACCGGTCCCACTTAAAACTCAGTTAACCTTAGACAAAACTTTCAAGAGCATGTTGACTCCTAGTCCATGGGAAACAACTTTAAGAATTAAATTTTCCAAGGGATGAACTAAGTTAAACACACCAAGTTCCAAACTGTACAAGCAATTACAACAAAATTACTACAATAATTACAAGCAAATAAAACATGCTTTACATATTGGTGAATAACCACAAATGAACACTCAAGCAAACAATTGCTTTAAATATTTAGTCCAAATTAATCCTTTTTCCCATTTCCATATGTATTCCTGCAATAAAGAGTTAGCAGCAAAATACAACAAAACCTCCCTCAGCTTTTCTTTGCTTTTGGCAAAGTAGTGATTGAAGGGGAGGGTACTAGCAAACAAACTAATAAATAACTGTAAGTAAAGATTAAAACCAACCCTTAAGTTACACATATAGAATTTAAACAAAAAAAACTGTAAAAAATTAATTACATAATAAACATGTAATTAACTATATAAGTTACGGACCTAAATTAAATATAATTAAACCATATTTTAAATTGGTAAAGGTTACATATGAACTTATGGTACACTAAACATGTAATTAATTGAGGCAAGTTACAAATATTTTATAACTCCTAAATACTTAAATCACATTACTAGGCAAGAATTGCAAATGACATGATTAACATGCAAATAATTCTAGAGAAATTAACATGAATTTAAATATAGGCAAGTTATAAACTTTACAACTCCACACCTAAATTAAAGATTAATAGGTACAAGTTACTTGAAAATTTACTACCTAATAAACATGCTAGAAATGTAAATTACACTAAAAATTAAACCCAAATGAACATGTAATTTATATTGTAAACTAGAAGCATGTGAACTAGAAGCATGTAAATCTAGAAATACAAGACATGAACCGGTACACCATAAATTAATAAATTAATTAGAAAATACAGTGAATTAACGTTGCACCAATGGAACTCTTCTTCTCTGTTGATAACAGTGGTCTATTCCATGCCATGAGAAGACCAAACAGTAGCATACACAAAATGGCAAAATCAAAAGCTTAACCCTGTGTACATGCATCTAATAAACCAATTAACTCGCTAGTACTACCAGTGGCCAATTACATGCAAAATTAGTATACACACCTATGAATCTATTAATCTAATTCTATGATAAATGTCGAATCTATTTTAAGCTTGTTGGGAAAAACTACTCACATTACATAATTTCACATTGCATATCGCAAAATTATGAGATGAACGAAACAAACCTTCAATCCCAGGAAAAATAACATGTTGAATAAAATACAGATAAAATATAAAATGGTTAAAGGAAGCAAACCGAAGCCTGTGTGATACCACAGTTTCCTTAAAATAGATTCGCCGCCTCACCGTTGGGTGCTGGAGGTACGCCGGCGTCTACTTCCCAGGATACGACGGTTTTTACCAATTACAACAGAAGCACCTTCTGATTAGCTTAGTGAATGGACAACGGCAACACTCTCTCTCAGGAAGAAAATTATAGGAGAAGTAGACTGACAGTGTATGGATGTCAAGGAAAAATTCTATATCTCTTTTCAAGGAATAGGGCCTCCTTTTATACACCATGGGGGAGAGGGGAGGAGCCTCTAGCCATCAAGGCTGGCAAATAATGCTAGCAAAACTGCCCAATCAATTTTGTAAAACTGATGAGCCTTAAATGTGTGAGTTATATACACATTTATGAGACAATTTCTTATTCAACCATTTTTCTGCAACAGCCAAAGCCTTCCAACCTTTTGGAATTGTAAAACCTGCATAGTTTATACAGGAAAGGAAACTAAACTATAATAATTTACTTAAAATTCAAGTAACCTTCAAACTAGGCCTATATATTCAACTCCAGTGGCATGTTATAACTGCTACCAAATCAAATTAAAGCAAATCTCTCAAGAACTACATTCCAATTATAGCATTGCCAAACTAAATTAGCAATTACTAAAATTTGGCAATGTTTTTTTTCCTCTTTTCCTCTCTCTCTCGTGTTGGGACGGCCCATAAATAACATTTTCATTTGACATCGTAAGAAAATAGAAGAAATAGAATTCGTATCATTCGATTGATACAAAGATTGGAAAATTATATTAAATCCAGGGCCGGTCCTGGGGTGAGGCGACTGAGGCGGTCGCCTCGGGCCCCCAATTTTGAATAAAATTTAGAGCCCCTAATTAGGGGAGTGTATCATGTCATGCTATTTCATAATTATTTTAATATTAGCTCAATTTATTTATTTTTATGTTGTTGTGTGATGTTATTTTGATTCGTGTTCAATTGATATTTAATATGAAAACTTTCACTTTTAGTTAAAAATAACTTAGCAAGTGTATTGAGAGATTAAAATTTTTCTCATAAGTTGAATTTTATAAAATTTATTTCAACTAAATGAAATTATTCATAGAATGTTTGATTTTAATTCAATTGCATTTTTCTAATTAAAAAAAGTGTACCATATTACTATATATTTTTTATTAGATTGACTCTAAAATAGGTAACAAAAAAATATATATCTTAAATGAAAAAAAGATATTAACCTTAATTATTATTTTATATACTTTTTTATTCAGTTAGATAGAGTTAAATAAAATATTAAAAAAATGTCATAGCGTCCCTTAGTGAATATTCAACTATATAACTAATAATTCATGTTATTGAGTTGTGTCATACTTGGATTCATGTTGAAAATAGTCAACCTTAACTTGTTAATTTTATATATTGCTTGAGTTGTGTCGAAAATTCTCATCCTTACCCCCAATTAATTTTTGTTCTTATAGTATTGGTATGTTAAAAAATAAAGATTCGATTCAACTAATTGAAGTTCAACTATTATATATATATATATATATATATTTGTTATCTAAATTTTATTAAATTGTAATGCAATAGAAATAAATTTTTATCTTTTTTGTTTTATCCAAACAAAATATTTTTTTTTTAGATAATGATATATGAAGGACCCAATTTAAAAAATTCATCTTAGACCCCTAATAAGCCAGGGCCGGCCCTGATTAAATCGACATTGTAGTATGTAAAAAATTGTTATTTTAGCTAGAAATGCTATGTCGGACTATGAAGTTGTTTACATCTAGATTCTCAAAGAGCATTTGAAAAAGTAAACAGAAGTGACGTCTAAAAATATTTTTGTTTTGTTTTATTTTGTTTTTGTTTACGTTGTCATTTTTAAAATAGCAATGTTAGGTATCATGAAAAATCTTTCATGAAAATGATCATGAAAGATTTGTGACCTTTAGATTACACTTAGAATAAAGCACCACACACTAATCAAGGTAATCTAAGGATCACAAATATTTCATGATCATTTTCATGAGAGACTTTTCATGATCCCTAACATTTCTCTTTTTAAAATGAAAAAAGATAAAATCAAAGCAGACGTTATGCATCACTTGTATGATCATTGTTTGTTACCTGCTTATTATGGTATCGTTTGGAATGTTGGCTAATTAGACTTTTTGACTAAATTAGTCACAAAAAAATAAAATATGTCAAAAAATTAACAAGATAAAATGTTACGTTCAAACTATAGTCATTTCATTTTTTCTCTCATAAAAATAAAAAAATCAACTTAAATAAATTTTTTAGCCGGGACTACAATAGCCAAAATGCCGACCTAACTTCCCAAACAAAACTTATGTTGGCTACTTTGAGAGTCAGTTGTTGGAGGGTGGGGTAGAATGAGGATTTGAAAGAATAGGAGATGTAATAAGAAATGAGGAGGTTAGGGATGAGGGTATTAAGGGAATTGTAAAAGGTGTAAAGAGATAAAATAAAAATTTTATATTTTGATTGAGGGTGTAAATAAAAAAAATTTAAAAAAAAAAAGAAAAAAATATTTGTAATGAGGTGAAAATTTGACACGATGTGGTCATAAGTGCAGAACACGTGTGTGAGAAGAAAAATACATGTTTTGACCCGTGGTTTACACGTCTTTGTGAACTTCCCTTCTACAACAGAAATGGCATAATATATCTAGGCCGAGGCATCTCCCCAGTGCGAAATCGCATGCCGTTGAGTTTCCGAAACGCACCACGGAGTTTAGATTGATAATTCAAAACTTTTAATATTTAAGATTTATCAAATATTTTATCTTTACAAAAGTTATATTGATTGAATATTGATAATTATTTAATCAGATTAAATTTGCGTTAATAATAACTATGACTTTTAAAATAAATTATTGACATAAATATAATCTGATCAAATAACTATTAACATTCAATCAACATGATTTTTTATAAGAATAAAATACTTGACGAGATCTAAATATTAAACGATTCAAATTATCAATGTAGGCTCCATCACGAGCCCATGAAAGTCCAACAGGACACTCCACTTAGAAAACTCAACTAACTAGAGAGGAACACTGTCCATAGTTATATACATATATATATATATATATATATAAGGCCTAAGGCGTATTTTGATAACTCGGCTAAAGTTAATATTTGAACTTTTTAATTTTTTTAGGTCATGTAGGGGAAAGGAATAAACCTTCTCGTATAATCCTGTTGATCAAGTCTGCGCTCCTCCGTACGACGTCGCTTTACTCCCTGAAAACACAAACGTGAGCTAGCCGGCGGGTGTGTGCCGGAAACCCCTCCGATGCTTAAGTCAGCAAAATAGACAAGTAGACAAAAAGCTCTATGTATCAAAGAACCAAAGTTGTGCGTTACCTCTCCATAGTTGATGTTTGTGAGCTTTTATAGGTTTCGTGTGGCACAATCCAAGTAGGACTCTTACTCCTCCATGTAAAGTCCTCCTAGGATTCATACTCCTGAAGGATAATACTTATCCTTCAACACCCCCCTCACTGCTTAAACCAAGTGAGATGGTTTTACCATGGTCGAGTTCTAATAGGACCGAGGTAATCATGGCTATGCTGAGTCGTAGAGTAGGCCGAACCATCTTTAGCTCGGTTCTCCTTTTCACTACTCCTTATCTCGGTTCCTCATGTACAAAAAATGGTGTGGTTAGACCGAGCTACCGAGTAGCAAGGTTCTGACCAGTCTAACCACAATACATCATGACCGGGCTAACTCTGAGACCGGTCTAACTTCAAAGCGTCTTCAAACCGGCCTAACTCCAAGTCGCTTCCGGACCGGAGTAACTTTACATCTCTCTCGGGCCGGAGTAACTTTACGGCCTTTTTACTCAGCTCTTAGTACTGTGGCCCATAACGGCCCATTAGCCAGCTCGGCCCAATTTTCATATAAATTACCCTCTCAATTGCCCCTTAATTCCATCTGCGTAGCATGATTGGGATTACCTGTTTTCCCAGCCGAGCTAAGGTTTTTAAGCCTTTTTAGCCGAGCTTAAAACCCTTTAACTTTTCCAACCGAGCTCAAGCCCTTTAGTTTTTCCAGCCGAGCTAAAATCTTCCAGCCTATCCAGCCGAGCTAATTATACACCGGGCTCCGCTTGTCCAGTCAAAATGTCTCTTCAATCACAGCATCTGAATCGATTCCCTTTCTAACAACACGTGGCAGGTGGCTATTGGCCATCCACAGCTATAACGTCGCCCTCGTACTTCGCAATATTCGAACAGTTCCCGCCTCCAGCTCTTTCACCAACACAAACTCTTTTGCATTTCAAAATCACTCACCATACTATTCAACTTCTCTTTCTGAACCTCCATTGCTCTTCAACCTCTGAGCTCGTGTTCTCCATTGCTGCTGCTCTCATCTCCAGTTCTTGCCTCTTCATCTGGTAAGCACTGCACCTCTATCTTGCTTTCCTTGTTTTCGTACTTTGTTTTGTGTGTTTTTGCAAAACACATTTTTTTCCATTTGCTTTGCTTCTTCTGAAAACACTATGTTAGCATAATCCTCAGGTATTCATGAAATAACCTGTAGAACACTGCTTTTGATCCAAAATTACACATAACCGAACTAGTAAACTGTTTGTAGTTTGATGCCAGTGAGACCAGACTATACAACCGAACTAACACTCGTACCAGTAGTTTCAATAAATCAAACATTTTGTTTTACCATAGCCGAGATAAGAAACCGAACTAATTCTGCAATCAGTGTATTGGGAAAACCTCAATTCCGACCGAACTACGACTTCGGGGCTAAACCAGCTTTCTAAGTTTTAGACCAAACTCCGAAAGCTGCCCCTAGGAGCTCAACCGGTCTAACAGAACCTCCCCTCAACCGAGATATCAATCACCTTGTTGGAACCGAGATAGATCCTGTAACATCCTACATAGCCGAAGTAGGTCTTTTATTTTCTTTGCTTTTTTTTCTTTGTAGCACGATCCAACGATCTGTGCTTAACACCTCTGTTTTCCACTTTGCAGACTTAGGTTGCCCAGGCACTTTGAGCGCTCAGCCGAGCTACTGAGCACAATTTTGCCACCGATCTAATTTATTCATAACTTATAAAATAAATGGGGAAGTATAGATTTTTAGTAAATACTCCGGGCGGTCTAGCCGAATTCCGAAAAGATTACAATATACCTGACGACGTCCACCTAACCTTAGCCGAAAAAGATGTTACACCTTGGGGAAACCAGGGCTTTGTACCCTTTACCCTTCTTTCAATAATAGAAACCGGGCTAAGATTTCCAGTCCAACCCCTAATTTGTGAATTCCTTAGGCAAACCAGACTATGCCCAACCCAGCTTTCCACCAACTCCTACCATATAATAATGGGTATAGCCGAACTAAACCGCCAGACAGGCATTAACCTCGGTCTAGCCGAAATCTTCCACCAGTATTCCATAGGTTCGAAGGAAGACGGCTGGGTGTACTATCTTAGAATACGCCGTCGACGTGAGAAAATAATAAAAAACACACCGGATAGAGACTTGAATGATGACGATTTTTTCTGGGTGTCTGGGAACTTTGAGGATCACCAAGTCCAGATTCCTGGCCGAAGTATTAATTGGAAAAAAGGAACACCTGGTATAATTACTTCGGTTTCCTTGTCTGCTTCATTTTATTTCGGTTTCCTATTCTGCAGCCGAGCTAACAGTGTCTTTTTTCGCAGATTCAGCCCATTTTCAATCACTTTACAACTACCCCAATCTAGGCACTCTCCGCGCCGCACTACGGTATCCAGAACAGAGTTGGGCCAAGCTGTTAAGTTTTGAACCGACATACAGATACAGCGGCCGCCGAAAAGCGAGAGTGACCGACTTTCTGCTAGAGGAGGTCCCCCGAACCGGACCCAACCTTGCCACAAATTAGACTAATCCCACTGACTGCTGAAGAAGAAATGGCCAAGAGAAACAGAGTCAAGGCCCTCTTGACCGAGACAAACAGAGCTGAGGTACCACCACCAAACCAAACTCAAGAGACCGTGGTGGCCCTTCCTTCTCAACAGCCTTCTTCATCACGCCGAACTAAACGCACCCGGACTACCCAGACCGAACAACGGTTAGTTGATGAAGACGAAACCACCCTCCCACCGAGCCACCCACCAAGTCCGCAACCAGAGCCATCTGACCGAGCTACCTCCAAGTGGGTACTGAAGCTCACTTATCAGAACTGAGATATTGAGGAAACTGATTCGGTGGTTGCTGAGAAGGATCACATACTGGCCTTCAACCTTGCCAAAAGTGTGTGCCTTCCAAAGGACATGGAACACCACAATTAGCTAAACACCGAGCTGAAGGCCATCCGGTCTTCAACAAAATCCATGATCCTGGTAGGTAGCACTCTCTTTTGCTTTTGTACCTTTTTAATTCTTCCTACTTTCAGCTCGGCTAAAAAGGAAAGTTTTTATTCTATTACAGGCCATTCAGAAGAAGCACATTGCACACAAGCGGGTGTTGGAGCTCAGGAGAACATCAAGGGAGGCCATGGCAGAGGCCGAAGCCAAAACTGCCGAGCTCAAACAAGAACAAGTGAGGACGGCCGAGCTGGAGGCCGAGGTGACTCGTCTGACCGGCCTAGTTGCTTCTACCGATGCTGACAGACAGAGAGCCCTAACCGAGATGAAAGACAAGTATTTGCGGGAACTAGCGAAACTTAAGGGTGTTAAGGACGCCGAAATAAACGTTTTGAAGAAGAAAGCTGAAGATGCCGAGGTGAAGGGCTTCAAAGAAGGCGAAGCTGCATACATCCAGGAGTATGAAGCTGCGAAGGACTTGTTCTTCAAATGCGGCTGGAGGGGTGCCGTGGAGCAGCTCGGTTGCGGTCCCGACACCGAGGTCTTCAATGCTCCTCAGTATTTTATTCCGGCCTCACTGGCAGAGTATGCAGCCAATCTTCAGAAACAATTCCTTGAAGCGTCTGACGATGACAATGAAGAGAATGAGCCAACTGACACTCCGGTTGACAATGTTCCAGCTAACTAATCAGTTCGGGCGGAGCCTGCGGTAGAAGATCTGACCATTGAGCAACCTGCTGAAACCGAGCTCCAGGCCGAGACCGAGCTCCCAACTCAGACTGTAATTCCGTCTGAATCCGAACTTCGGGTTGATGCCGAGCTGGATGTCGAAATAGATGACCTTTTTAGCTGATTTTGTATTTTTTCTTTTTCTCCTTTTTGCTTCGACTTGTAACCTGGCTATGGCCCCCCCTTTGTAATCGCTTTGAACTTGATTAATGAGAATGATCTTCTTTTGTGCTAACTGTTATTCCGGTTTGATCTGTATGCTTGTGCCTGTAATGACTTTTTAATGACTTCTATTGCTCCAACTGTAATCTTGGTTTACTTTCCTGTTTGAGCATGCTTTCTAACTGCAACTTGAACCATACTATTTTTCGGCCAAGATACTTTATTTCGGTCTTACCTGTGCCATCTGACTGACCTTACTAGCCAACCACTCTTTAGCCGATGTCCTTACTTCGGCTAGAAAGTACTAAGAGTTGGTTTAATCTAGCCAATCACTCTTAACCGATGTCCTTAGATTTAATCCAACCAACTACTCTTTTAGCCGATGTTCTTACTTCGGCTAACGAGAACTAGGAGTTGGTTTAATCCAGCTAACCACTCTTTTAGCCGACGTTCTTACTTCGGCTAAAGAGTACCAAGTGTTGGTTTAATCCAGCCAACCACTCTTTTAGTCGATGTTCTTACTTCGGCTAAAGAGTACCAAGTGTTGGTTTCATCCTGCCAACCACTCTTTAGCCGATGTCATTACTTCGGCTAAAGTGTACTAAGAGTTGGTTTAATCCAGCCAACCTTTAGATTGGTTTTTCCAGCCAACCTAAAGTAAAGTGTTTGGTTATTCCGACCAAACGTCCTGCAGCCTAGATCCTTATCCTGGGCTTAGGAAGGGTGTTGGTTTAATCCAGCCAACCTTTAGATTGGTTTTTCTAGCCAACCTAAAGTAAAGTGTTTGGTTATTCTGACCAAACGTCCTGCAACCTGGATCCTTATCCTGGGCTTAGGAAGGGTGTTGGTTTAATCCAGCCAACCTTTAGATTGGTTTTTCTAGGCAACCTAAAGTAAAGTGTTTGGTTATTCCGACCAAACGTCCTGCAGCCTGGATCCTTATCCTAGGCTTAGGAAGGGTGTTGGTTTAATCCAGCCAACCTCTAAGTTGGTTTTTCCAGCCAGCTTAGAATAAAATGTTTGCAATGTTCCTAACTTCACTAAAACTAACTTTTACAAAGAACAACTATGCTGAAAAGAATCGATTTGTTTTATTGAGGAAAGAAAAAATTACACATGTTTGAAAGAGGAAAGCTAAAAATAAAATAACTTGAGATTGGTGGTGTTCCATGGCCTAGGGATTGCTTTGTCGTCCTTGTCTTCTAGGTGGTATGCCCCTTTGTCTGCTAACCCAACCACTTTGTAAGGACCTTCCCAATTAGGCCCTAGCTTGCCATCTCCTAACATGAGGGTGTTTCCCATCACTTTGCGCAGCACCCAATCTCCGATCTTGAATTACCTTAGATGTACTGTTTTGTTGTATTTCCTGGATAACTCTTGTTGATATGAGGCAATGTGGACTAGTGCTCTTGTTCTTCTTTCTTCGGCGAGGTCGAGCTCCAATGCTATGGCTTCTCCATTCAAGTCGGGATCAAAATTTTCGCTTCGAAATGTGGGGAGGCCAACTTCCAGTGGGATTACTGCTTCCATTCCGTAGGCTAAGGAGAATGGTGTTTCTCCTGTTGATCGTCGAGGTGTGGTGTGGTAAGCTCATAAAACATGAAGAAGTTCTTCCGCCCACTTGCCTTTTGCCTTCTCTAACCTTTTCTTTAGTCCATCCAAGACAACCTTATTTAATGCTTCTGCTTGGCCATTTGCTTGAGGATATGCTGGTGTAGAATTGTAGAACTCTATCTTGTATTCTTCACAAAAGCTTCTAAAGATTTTGCCATCAAACTGGGTGCCGTTGTCTGATATGAGGGCTTTAGGTATGCCGAATCGAGTAATGATATTTTGCCAGACGAACTTCTTTACATCTTTTTCCTTGATTGATGCCAATGCTTCTGCTTCCACCCACTTTGTGAAGTAGTCTGTTGCTGCGAGAAAGAACTTCCTGTTGTCGGGTGCTGTTGGAAGTGGTCCTACTATGTCCAAGCCCCACATTGCGAAAGGCCATGGGTTAGTCAATGGTAGGAGTTCTCTAGCTGGTTGATGTATTTGGTGTGCGAATTTTTGGCATTTCTTGCACTTCTTCACATATTTCTCTGAGTCTGCCTGCATGTATGGCCACCAGTATCCTTGCGAAATGGCCTTGTAAGCTAGTGATCTTCCTCCTTGATGGCTTCCGCACACCCCTTCGTGTATCTCGTATAATAATGCTTCCACTTTGTTGGGGTGGACACACTTTAGATAGGGTCCTGAGAACGACTTTTTGTATAATGCCAGAGATGGGGAAAGCCAAAATCGCTGTGACTTTGCTCTAATTTTGTTGGCTTCTTTCTTTTCTTCCGGTAGGACGCCATCTTTCAAGAATAGTATGATGGGATCCATCCATGAGGGGCCTAGATCGACACAGCATACTTCTTCTGCTTCGGGGTCTTTGATGCTTGGTCTTGGTAAGTAGTCGATGAGCAATGGATGAGGGATGGATGTATCTGCCATTGAAGCAAAGCCTACTAGTTCGTCTGCTCTGCCGTTCTCTTCCCTGCCTATCTGTTCAATCCTCACTACTTCAAATTTCTTGATCTCTATTCTGACCAATTCTTGGTACTTGGCCATTCTATCATCCTTTGCTTCATAGTCGCTAGAAATTTGGTTTACCACCAGCTGTGAGTCGCTGTAGACCATTAGTTCGGTGGCCTTCATGTAGAACGCTGTTTTGAGACCTGCAAAAAGTGCTTCATACTCCGCTTCGTTGTTTGATGCTGGGAAGCCAAGGTTGATTGCTTGCTCCACAACCAGGCCGTCTAGTGAGATGAGGACTACGCCAAGTCCTGCACCATACCGATTGGATGCTCCATCCACAAAGAGCTTCCAGCAAGTGGAGGGGTCAGACGATGTCGTGGGGTCAAGAATGTTGCTGGTGGTTTCTTCAAGGTCCATGCTTGCTGTCTGCCCCTCGCTATCTGATTGCACCAAGTCTTTATTTGTTGGTGAGTCTTGGTTCGGTGTAGCTTGGTTTGTTTTTTCCTTGCTGTCTTTAGTCTGGTCTGCCATGGGATCTGATTGAGTATCCTGCACCAGGGGTTGCGCTATTCCGGCGTCAACTTCTATCCCTGGTTTGGTTATATCAGTCAGGTCGACTGGGCAGATATGATGACTTCCTGGGGTGAATTCTGCGACAAAGTCTACTAAAGCTTGGGCCTTTATCGTGGTTCTGGGTTGGAACTTGATGTCGAATTGTCCTAACTCTACTGCCCACTTTAAGATTCGCCCAGAAAAGTTTGCCCTCTCAAACAGAGCTTTTAATGGGAAGACTGTGAGGACAACTATGGTATGGGCGTAAAAGTAGTGCGATAAATTCCTTGAGGCCATCATCAAGGCCAATGCCAGTTTTTCCAGTGGCAAATACCTTGTTTCGGCTCCCAGCAATGTCTTGCTGACATAATAAATGGGCAGATGTTGAATTCCTTCCGCACGGACCAACACTGCACTAATTGTGTGCTGAGAGACTGCCAGGTACAGGAAGAGTTCTTCTCCAAGTATTGGGGTGACCAGCAATGGTGGAGAAGACATGTATTCTTTCAAGCTTTCCAGAGCTTGGTCGCATTCTTTGTCCCATTCGAACTTGGCTTTTAGTGCATGGAAGAATGGTCGTAGTCTGTCCGATGACCGACTTATGAACCGATTGAGCGCAGCTGCCATGTCGGTGAGATGCTGCACTTCTTTTACTGAGTTTGGTCTTTCCAAATCCTGGATTGCCTTGATCTGGGAGGGGTTTGCTTCTATACCCCGGTTGACCAGGAATTTGCCAGATCCTACTCCGAATGCACACTTGGATGCATTGAGGCGCAACTTGTGCTTCTTCAGGATCTCAAACATCTCTCCTAGGTCCTTGAGATGGTCATTCTCATCCTTGCTCTTGACCACCATGTCGTCGATGTAAGCCGCCATTGTTCTGCCTAACAATGGTTCAAACATCTTGGTGACCATTCGTTGGAATGTTGCCCCTGCGTTCTTTAGGCCAAAGGGCATGACCTTGTAACAGTACAGTCCTCTTGGAGTTATAAAGGATGTGACCTCCTGGTCTGGTTCATGCATGGCGTTTTGGTGGTAGCCTCTGTATGCATCCAGAAAGCTAAGTCGGTTGTGCCCCGCCGTTAGGTCTACCAGTTGATCTATCCGTGATAGAGGAAAGCTGTCTTTTGGGCACGCCTTGTTGACTGTTTTATAGTCGACGCAGACACGCCACTTGCCATTCTTCTTTGGCACTACGACTGTGTTGGAGATCTATCTTGGGTAGTGCACTTCCCTAATTGCTCCTACCTCCAGCAGGTTACCCACTTCTTCCGCCACTATCTTGGCATGGTGGAGTGCCGATCTGCGTGTGCGTTGGATGATTGGTCTGGCGGATGGGTGGACATTGAGTTGGTGACAGATGAAGTTGGGATCAATACCTGGCATGTCGTATGGTGTCCAGGCGAACACTTCGATGTTAGAGGTCAAAAATTTCAACATCTCTAATCTCTTAGTGCTGGACAACGACGAACCGAGCAAAAAGAACTTATCCGGGTTCTTTTCATCTATTCTTACCTCTACCAAGTCCTCCACCGCTTTCTGATCAGCCGCTTTGCCGACATCTGCGAATAGCTCATTGCTCTCAAGTTCTTCCACCGAATGAACGTATCCTTTGACAGCGCGGCTGCCATTCACCGTGACGAAGCATTGCTTCGACATGATCTGATCTCCATAGACTTCTTCAATTACCCCGGTATCCTTGGGGAACCGCATTACTTGGTGGTAGGATGACGCCACCGATCGCATGGCATGCAGCCATGTTCTGCCCAAGATAATGTTGTAAGTGGAGGGGACCTTCAATACCCAGAACTCCACTTGTTTCGTCACACTTCCTGCTCTGACTGGAAGAATTATTTTGCCAACGGGCCATTCTGGCATGGAGTTGAATCCAATTAGGGGAGATACGGCAGCCGCCAAGTCTTTGTCTTGCAGCTTCAATTGTTTAAATGTTTCGTAGTACATGATTTCACATGAACTACCCTGGTCAATCAGAATCCGCTTGACGTCAAAATCCTTGACTCAGAGAGTGACGACCAGGGCATCATTGTGAGGGCAATATATCTGTTCCAAGTCTTTAGCCGAAAAAGACATGACGTTTGTGACCTCTGTCTTCCCCTTCTTGATGGCAGGTTGGGCACTTAGCACCTCTCTTAAGTGTTCAGCCTTTTTGATTGATCCCCTGAGCTCGCATGCACGCTCAGGTTCAAAGACTCCATGTATCACATTGATAATGCCTTGAGATGGGGCGTCGACTGGCATCCCGTTAGGGTTATTATGGTCCTGGGGGGCTGGTTGCGTCCCTCCTTCAATGTATTTATCCAAGTGTCCTGCTGCCACCAACTCCTCCAGGTGCTGTCTCAATGGCATGCAATTTTCAGTGCGGTGCCCATTTTCTTTGTGGAAGGTGCACCATGATCTTTCGTCATAGTCCTTCTGCGCTTCCCCTAGTTTGGTTGGCCATCTAACGAAAGGCTCATCTCTTATTTCACTTAGAATTCGGTAGATCGGTTTCTTAAATACCGTGGTTATGGCCGTGCGGACCCTCAACCATCTTTTATCCTGGTCCTCTCCGTTGTCTCCTCTGCCACGTCCGTTTCTATTCGGACAATCTACCGTGTTGACCTTTGCTGAGGTCTTCTTTTCTGGTGTTGTGGTCGTGCCAGATTTTGCTTTGGTACGTGCGCCATCTTCCTCCACCCTGATGTGCTGATGCACTCTTTCCATCAGGGCTTCCATGGTGAGGGGCGGTGTCATGGTGATTGAGTCCTTTAGTCTATTCCCGACTGGTAGGCCTCTTTTGTATTGTGCAATGGCGAGATTGGTGGGGCAGTCCCCAATCTGGTTGAATGTCTCCCAGTATCAACTATTGTAGGACCTTAGCGTCTCTTTTTCACCCATGTCAATGGAGAGTAACTGGTCAATCTCCACCGGGGTTTTGGTGTTTGTTCTGAACCTTGTGACAAACGCCTCCACCAATTGCGCCCAGGAGGCTATGCTGCCTTCTGGAAGTTTTTCAAACCAAGTCAAGCCTAGATCGCCAAGGCTTGACGGGAAGAGGATGCACATTAGAGCCTCGTTTCGCCGATATACCGCCATAACCTGGCGGAAGTGGCTTAGGTAAATGTAGGGGTCCGTTTTTCCCTCGTACTTAGTGAATTTGGGCTGAAGGAAGCCTGTAGGTAGGGGCGCGTTTTCAATTGCCGGAATGAACGGCGAGGTCTGCAGCCTCGCTAATGCTTTGTCCGTCGGTTCGTAGGCAGGGCGTGGTAATGACATTCCAACCTCGACGCTTCCATGCGATCGAGGAGCCAATCGTTGAAGGGCAGAAACTCCATCGTGAAAGGAATGAATCTGCGAGGGTCGCGGGCCCTGGTGTCCTTACTTCCATCGTGCCTTTTCTTCCAGCATGATCCGCAAATCGGATGATCTGGGCAACTCCGTCTGTTTAGATGATGTTTGGTGCGAGTGTGAGGGTCAGTAGGTACTTCCCTCTGTGTAAGACCTCAATGATCTCGTTCTCTCAGACCTGGAGTAACGAGTTCTAGAGGTTCTAGACTGAGTATCGCCTGTCCTGAGGCTTCTACTCTCTGCTTGTGATGGTGTGGAATGCCTTTCATGGTCATTTGAGCGGCGAGGGGGCGTCTTGTTTTTGTGCCCCTCTCCTGTCGCCACTCCTTTTCCCTTCATCTGGCACTTCAAGGCCTCCATGTCCGCCGCCATCTTCCTTATTAATTCGTCTTGCTCCTTCACGCGGTCCTCCAGAACTTGAGGATCAATCCTCCGCCTTTGCCTGTCAGGACTTTGTGAATGAGAGTGACAAGGGCTGTTAGTCCGCCTCCCCCTAGTATCTCTTCTGGAGCTATGTCGTTGGGGCTCCAAGTCCGCCATGGGAGGGATAGAAGGTAGTCCTTCGCGCCTTGCTCCCCCATCTGGTGTTTGCCCGTCGATGGCGGACTGTGGTAAATCTTCATTATGCGTCATTGTTCCTAAAGAGGTAAAGCTTGATCAAGAGGTTTTGTCCTGTCTATAGTTCCCACAGACGGCGCCAATTGTACGGGAAAGGAATAAACCTTCTCGTATAATCCTGTTGATCAAGTCTGCGCTCCTCCGTATGACGTCGCTTTACTCCCTGAAAACACAAACGTGAGCTAGCCGGCGGGTGTGTGCCGGAAACCCC
This sequence comes from Camellia sinensis, assembly GCF_055761805.1. Taxonomy (NCBI): domain Eukaryota; kingdom Viridiplantae; phylum Streptophyta; class Magnoliopsida; order Ericales; family Theaceae; genus Camellia; species Camellia sinensis. Next base: position 53,261,542 of record NC_138968.1, read on the forward strand.
TCCGATGCTTAAGTCAGCAAAATAGACAAGCAGCCAAAAAGCTCTGTGTATCAAAGAACCAAAGTTGTGTGTTACCTCTCCATAGGTGATGTTTGTGAGCTTTTATAGGTTTCGTGTGGCACAATCCAAGTAAGACTCTTACTCCTCCATGTAGAGTCCTCCTAGGATTCATACTCCTGAAGGATAATGCTTATCCTTCAACACCCCCCTTACTGCTTAAACCAAGTGAGATGGTTTTACCATGGTCGAGTTCTAACAGGACCGAGGTAATCATGGCTATGCTGAGCCGTAGAGTAGGCCGAACCATCTTTAGTTCGGTTCTCCTTTTCACTACTCCTTATCTCGGTTCCTCATGTACAAAGAATGGTGTGGTTAGACCGAGCTACCGAGTAGCAAGGTTCTGACCAGTCTAACCACAATACGTCATGACCGGGCTAACTCTGAGACCGGTCTAACTTCAAAGCGTCTTCAAACCGGCCTAACTTCAAGTCGCTTCCGGACCGGAGTAACTTTACATCTCTCTCGGGCTGGAGTAACTTCTATACCTCTCTCGGGCCGGAGTAACTTTACGGCCTTTTTACTCAGCTCTTAGTACTGTGGCCCATAACGGCCCATTAGCCAGCTCGGCCCAATTTTTATATAAATTACCCTCTCAGGTCATATTATCTCTTTATTTTTTTATATATTTTTTTAAAAAATCAAAAAATTAACTTTTAACATACTCTCCAAAACAAGCCATATTATACACATTTTGTTATGAGGTGTATATGATATGTATTTTAATTTTTAATTTTATAATATTTCATTAATTTAACTTACAACACAAAAGTCTCACAATCAAATGTCCTTTGCTTGATCATCACATAGAGCTCGTTTGGGAAGTAGGTCAGCTTTTTAGCTTTTTAACTTTTTGACTATTTTAGCCTGAAGCTAAAAAGTCTGATTTGGAAATGACTTTTGACTTTTTTACTTTTTTGTAAGAGAAAGAATGTAATGATTATGAGTTGAATGTGATATTTTGTCTTATTGAGCTAAAAAACTAATTTTGTTTTTTGTAATTATTTTAACAAAAAAAAAAACCTCCAAACTAACTTTTCAAACGGAGGCATAGTCTAATAATTAAATCAATCATAAATTTAAGATTATAAAACCTCATTATCAAACGCCACATACCATTAAATTTTCAATATATTTTTTATTTTTATATCTATATTACTTATATTATGATATGCAATATATAATTCAGGTTGTATGAATATTTTTTAAAGTTTTGTGAAACTTTTTTTTTATTAATCTTAAATAAGTCTGGCCAACAAGTGCAGGCAAAGAAAATGACAAAATAAGTAAAGAGTATTAGACATTTTTCATTGATTTCAAAATACTTTTATTTGACTGCCAAAACATGTTTTAGTCTTTTCACCGTTTTTCAATACTTTTTTATATATAATTTTAAGGGAAAATCGGTTTAAGGTCCCTATCCAACTTTTAGTAATGGATTAGGTCCACAATGTGTTCTTTTGTAGCCTAAGGTCCCTCAATGTTATTTTAGAGTGTAAAATACCTGTCTTACCCTTGTTTATAATATACGTTGTTTTCAATTTGGCAGCTAAAGATCATATTGATATTTTGTGGGAGATTACGTGAGGATGAATTTGACGATTCAGATTTTTGTGGAGATTTTCTAGGGTTTTGTAGGTGTTGAAATCCTGTTCGTTGTTTGTAGGTGTTGAAATCCTGTACGAGTTGAAATCATGTTCGTTGTTTGTAGGTGTTGATTGATCGTGTAGGAGTTGAAATCTGGTTCATTGTGTTTGATTTGATTTCATGTGGAGTTGAAATAGATAAGTTTTCAATTTTTGATTTGATTTGATCGTGTAGGTGTTGAATTAGGTTTTTGTTTTTAGTTTTGATCAATGTGAGAGAGACGAACTCAGTGTTGTTCTTTTTGATTTTTGAAGTTAATTTTTCATTATCTATTATTGATGAATTTTCGATGGAGTTGATTTTGATTTTTGGAGTTGCTTTTTCATTCTCTGTCAACATGGTTATGAGTTCCTTTTTGGTGCTCTGTTTTTCTGCGTTTTGTGCTCTGTTTTTTGTTCACTTTGCATTTTTTGTGTAGTGCAGAGAAAATTGCAGGTTTGTTACTATAATTGAACTCAAATCACAGAGAAAATTGTAAACTTGTAGTGCAGTGAAAATCACAGAGAAAATTGTAAGTAGGCAGAGAAATTTACAGACGTAGCAATAGAGCAGTAAATGTTTTGTTTTTTTTTTAAATTTTTTTTGAATTAAGTGTTTTGTGAACATAACAGATTTTCTCTGTGATTTTTTTATGTGCTTGTGTTTAATATATTTTTGTCTCTTGATGTTAATGTGTTTTTGTTTTTGTTATATTGAAAGTGAATATAAGTTCACAAATTTCTCTGGACTTTTCTTTGTAGTCCAGAGAAAATCATATGATTGTATTACAAATGATAAGTATTACAAATTTCTCTGGACTTATATGTTGTGTTTTTATATGTTTGCACTTTTCAAAGTTTTCTGATATGTTTTCTTTGCACTTTTCATTTTTTTTTTTTTGCACTATTCATGTTTCTGGACTTTTCTTTGTAGTATAGAGAAAATCATAGGTTTGTTATTATAATCCAATGAAAATGACAGAGAAAATGTTAAGCTTGTAGTTGAGTGAAAATCACCCTTGAAGTTGGTGTCTTGATCTTGATGCTTATTGGTTCTTCAAGGTAGCAACAGAGAAAATTACAGAGAAAATTACCTTGACAGAGAAAATTACCTTGTAATCCCAGAGAAAATTACAAGGTAGCATTGAACAAAATAAATATGCCATAGAAAATTAGACACAAGACATAAACATAATGTGGCCAGAGAAAATTATAAATGCTGCCAAAGAAAATTAGACACACAAGTAAGAAAAGTAATTTGGCCAGAGAAAATTATAAATGCCAGAGAAAATTAGCCACACCAATAGAGTAGTAGCAAGCCAGAGAAATTTACAAAAACAAGAACACAAGAAGCTTCAATAAGAAGCCCCAAATGTACAGAAAGCAGTTCAATTTTGACAGTTGGAAGGAAAGCAACCCATCATCAGTTGGAAGCAAAGAAATTCTGGACTTCCCAGGAATTTCTCTGGATTCAACCCAGAGAAATTTCAAATTTCTCTGGTCCAGAATTTCTCTGGAACGATAAAACTCTGATTTTATCAATTTGTCATTGGTTTTGCTGCTGCTGATTCAATCACAATTTCCTGCACAAACAAATTAATAGTTCTTCTATGAGTTTGTGATAGATTTTCTTTAAACTTAATGGTATGAATTTCTCTGGGTTGAATCCAGAGAAAATTCAAATTTCTCTGGGTTGAATCCAGAGAAAATTCAAATTTCTCTGGATTACTTTAAGCCTTCCTCTACTGCTGCCTCTTCCTCAAGCTTCTTTTTCCAATATTCTTCAAGTAGGGGTCCAAATATTGCTTTTCCAGAAAAAACTCCAATTCTACTAAACCCAAAAAATCAAAAGACGTTATATTCAACACTCAGAGAAATTTTGAACCTGAAGATGTTATATTCAACACTGGATATATATATATATATATGTGCTGACATTGTATATATATATATGTATGTATCATATATATATATATATGTTTGCAACCATAGATAAGATAACCAAGAGTGACTGTTTGATTATGGTTGCAAATGGTCTTAATTGATTAATTATCATATATATACTAGTCAAGACAGTAAGCAACAAATTGTATATATATATATATATATATATGTATGTATCATATATATATACATCTATTAAATTTTTTTGAAAAGAAAAAATAATAATGCATACATGTCGAAGAAGATCTGGAGTCGAGAATCGAAGCTCTGATCAATGACTTGAGACCAATACTCGTAAAGCTCATCTCTGCTGATCTTGTCAACATTCAACTCATTTGAAGATGAACAGACGTAGGGTATTTTGGTCCAAGAAATTGATAAAATGCGTGGGTATTTTGGTTAGGGACCTGAGGCAGTATTACATTTTTTAATGTCCTTTATGCAGAAAATTGTTATTATTAGGGAGCTTAAAAAAAAAACCCCTAATTTTAATGCTAAATAATATCCTAAGAACATTTTAACTTCTTAAATTATCTTTATATAACTACGGATTTCAATTTGGGTTTATTTCAGTTGTATCCCCTAAATTATTGTCATAATTTTTTTATTTAGATATTAAACTGTTTTTCAATACTTTTTTTTTTTATGTAATTTTAATGTTAAATAATATCCTAAGAACATTTTAACTTCTTAAATTATTTTTATATGCCTACGGATTTCAATTTGGGTTTATTTTAGGGGGTATTTTTTTTAAGGTCCCTGATATTATGATTTTATAGTATAAAGGACATCAACTATTTTCATGATGTCTAAGGTCCCTCAACATCAATCCAGAGAAATTTCAGTCCCAGAGAAAATTCGATCCAGAGAAAATTCAACCAGAGAAAATTTAATCCAGAGAAATTCTCTGGTCCAAACCAGAGAAAATTCAATTCAGAAAAATTCAATTCTGTCTAAAATTTACCTCTCATTCTAGCTAAAATGAGGTGTACAGTTCTAGAAACTAAAGAACGAGAAAATGAAAAACATGAGTTGCAGAGATAAATCTCTCAACAGCAACGGTATACGGACACAGCTCGTTGCCTTGAAGGTGGCATGCACATAATCACCATGATGAGTATGAGAACAATCAGCATAAGAGTTGACTTGATATCTGGAGCTTCGTCTTCACCTTCTGCCATGATCAACACTTCTTGCTCAAGCTTTCTTCTTCTTTAGTTTGTTTCTCTGTAAACTATCAGTTTGATGCTTTTACTTGTTCTTGTACTCTGCCCAAAATAAAATGTAAAGTTGTGGTTAACAACCAAGTTGACTTGTTAATTATTTTGTGCCTGAGTTGGGAGTGTACATTGAATTTGCATTTAGTTTATTTGAATTTGCATTTAGTTTCTTTGAATATTTGACCTAAAATTCAGTTCAAATGAAAAAAAATAATCGAAATAGACGTTTTGTGAGCTAAATTACCAGAGAAATTCTCAATCCAGAGAAAATTCTCAACCCAGAGAAAATTCAGTTCCATTGCCAAATACTCTTGGAAGCTTGAACCCAGAGAAATTTGAATTTTCTCTGGGTTGAATCCAGAGAAAATTCTCAACCCAGAGAAAATTCAGTTCCATTGCCAAAAACTCTTGGAAGCTTGAATCCAGAGAAAATTCAAATTTCTCTGGGTTGAATCCAGAGAAATTTGAGAAATTCTACTACTAAGAAGGTGGAGAATTTTTAAAAACAGAAAAAGAAAAAAAACCTATTTTAACCTCCTTCACTTGTGCATGTGTTTGGTCTCCGACTTCAGAATTTATCAACCATGAACCATTGCCTCCACTCTCACTCTCATTCACTGACATACCCACTAAATTGATTATGACAATACCAGAACAAATTCCATAAAAACAAGCACACAAGTGTGTTTATAAAATTAGAGAGAGGGAGAGAGAACAGAGTAGTAGAGAAATCCAGAGAAGTTCTGAATTTATCTCCAAAGAAATTTTGAATTTCTCTGGAACTGATATTGATGTTTTATGGCAGGATGGGAAAATACAAAGGCTCAAGGCTTGTATGATGATGCTGAATTTTCTCTGCGTTGAACCCAGAGAAATTTGAATTTTCTCTAGGTTGGATGTATATATAAGAATCAGTTTGTGTGCACACTTTTAAAAAAATCAAAATAGAAAGCACACCGGGATTGAAAAACCTGAAAACACACTCAGATTTCTTCTTCCCACAGTAACGAGTAGCCATTGGATTAAACTAACCAAACTCTTTTTCTCTCTCTCTCTGAAACAGTGATAATAACTTATTCTTGGTTGCTCCAATGGGTTGATGATTGAGTACTGAAACAGAAATTCAATGTAACAACAACACCACCAGTGTCCAATATCAACGCCTCTGGATCGCCGCTCCTCAGACGGCTCGGCGACGCCATTGAAGGTCGGATCCGGTGAAGGTGGAGTTCAATCGGTTGGAGAATGAAGTCAGAGCTGAGGACACAAGAGTTGATCTGGACAGGTATGAGAATGGAGAAGTTTAGAGAGAGAAAGTGAGAGATGAGTTTGGATTTGGTAAGGTCAAATTTCTCTGTGATATGTTTAGGGACCTTAGACATCAAAAAATAATTTTGTGGATCTCTCCCATTATGAAAAGTGGGAGAGGGACCCTAGACCAATTTTCCCTTATTTTAGTTGTATCCCCTAAATTATTTTCATATTTTTTATTTAAATATTAAACTATTAATTTTAAGGGTAAATTACAAATACACCTCCTGAAGTCTGATTAAAATACAAATTGTCCCTGTGGTTCTGGAAATTATATTTCACCCTATGATGTTTCCAATTTCATAACAAATCGTCCTTTTATTAATAAAATATCAAGTCAATTAATAATTTTTAATAATGTTACAAATATGTTTCAATTCATAATTTACGTAATTTTATTATTGTATAGGAGAGCAATTATGAATTTTATTTTTTTAGTTAATTCTGTTAAATAAAAAATTCTAACAAGAGGATATTTGTAACCACATCGAGCAATCTATACTTTAAACAAAACTCAAGGGGTGTATTTGTACTTTATCCTAATTTTTTTATATATTTAGTTTTAGCTAATATGGTTCAATTGAAAATGTAACTATTAAAATTTAATTTAAAAAAAAATCAATTTAAAAGTATGAATAATTTACTCCTGGATAAATTACACATAGACCACTTGAGATTTGTTTGAAATACGATTTATCCTCAGTGGTTCTTAAAATTACATTATACTGTTTTAAATTTTTAATTTCATAACAAATGACCCATTTTTATTAATAAATTATCCACTCAATTAACAGTTTTTAATAATGTTAGAAATTTATTTAATTTAATAATTCAAGTAATTTTATCATTATACAGGAGAACGGTTAGAATTTTTTTTATTAATTATGTTAAATAAAAAATTCTGACAAAAATTATTTGTAATTTTTTAAATTACAAAAAAAGACAGGTGTTTGATAGCTAATATGATGTAAATAAAAATATAAGTGTGTTGGTTTAAATTATCTAAATTCTTAAACAATTTTGTCACTAGTTTTGGTGTCCACCATTATTGATTATCAATTGAGACATATTATTTCTAATTAGACCATATAAATTGAAATTAAAAATTTTAAGGATTAAATTGATAAAATTGATAGTTTAGATATAAAATAGAAAAAAATGATATTAATTTAGGCCCTGTTTGATTTCAGGAAATAAAAGGTGGGATTGGATATTGTATATTGTGAGGTCCACATATCTCATGTTTGCAATTTTTTTTAAAGAGGATACGATATACTATGAGATTGTATATCTCCCAAAATTGGAGGATATACAATACCACCATCCCCCATTATATTATATCCCATAGGTTGGGATATGATTTAAAAAGTCCAATTTACCCTCTTGTCTATCTAATATAATATAATATAATATAATTATTGAATTTAATATAATATAATTATTGAATTTAATTTAATATTATTGAATATAATATAATATAATATAATTTGATATAAATTTTGAATTTAATATAATATAATATTATTGAATTTAATATAATATAATATAATTTAATATAAATTTTGAATTTAATATAATATAATATTATTGAATTTAATTTAATATAATTTTTGAATTTCATATAATATAATTTTTTTTATCATTATCAGGTTGACATTAATATAATATAATTTATTTTTTGTTTGGAATATATGAATCTTTAATTTGTTCCAATAAAAAATAATATGAATTTTTAATTTGTTTATTTGCATTAGTTTCAATATGGGTATTTAAAATATATTATGATGGCAATCTTGAAAATTACTTATTTATATCTCACAATATATTTTGTAAAACAAACATGGATAATACATATCATGTCTTATAACAAACATGAATTGGAGGATATATTATCCAATACATATATTTTATTTATTATATATCCTGACTAAATCTCACATCATGGTGGTGTTTGGTACAATTTTTTTAGGTTTTTTTGTTTTTTTTTCACTAAAAGACAAATTGGTTGCAAAACCAAAAAAAAAAAACAAATCCAAACAAAATATCACATCAAACCCCATAATCATTTCACTTTTTCTCTCACAAACATCACATCCAACAACAAAAAAACTCAACTATCTTCCCAAACAGAAAAAAAAAATTCTCCAATAATATCCTACAGCTATAAAAAAACCTACAAAAAAACTCATTTCCCGAAAGGTTTTTTGGGTTTTTTGGGTTTTATTTTTGATTTTTTTCATTAAAAGACAAATTGGTTATAAAATATTAAAAAAAAAACATATCCAAACAAAATATCACATCAAACCCCATAATCATTTCACTTTTTCTCTCACAAACATCACATCCAACCACAAAAAAACCCAACTATCTTCCCAAACACAAAAAAAAAATTTCTCCAATAATATTTTAAAATTAAAAAAATCTACAAAAAAACTCACTTCCCAAACACTCATATTATATCCTCCATTTTATATCCAGTGAAACAAACAATGTAGGAAATGAAATGATCATTTTAAGTTTTATAACAATAAATTTTTAAATAATTTAATGAATCAGAAAAATTATTTAATAATTTTGAATGATTTAATGAGAAAAATCATTTAAAAATTATTGACCATGAAAGTCATTCTTTAAAATAAATAATATTAATTGGTGTAACAAATCCTTATTCTCTTCGTACAATGTGACAATTTTATTTAATATAAAATAAAAAAAATATTATTTAAAGACGAACTTAAAATTTAAAATTTTATTAAAAATAATCTTATCACTAAAATAATATATATAATTACACACGTATCGCGTGTCACCAGCTAATTTTATATAACAAAAATGTGTAGGACCTCCTTCTTTAGGATTTCATGACTCCTAGTGCCGTTTTGGGAACCAAAATAAAAAGTCAAATTTTTGTCGAAATGTCCAAAAACGCAAGTGACAAAAATGCTACAAAATTGGTTTGGAAAGCGTCAAAAATGCAAGTGTGAAATTACAAATTGGGGCCTATGACAAAAAAATAAAAAAATAAATTTCTCATGTTGGGTAAGGGTATTTTGGTCATTTTAATTTGATTTGACACTATAAACAAATATTAAACTAAAAAAATCAAAAACCAGCTTTTTACCAACTTTCCAAATCACTTTCAAAAAAGCTAAAAAGCTTGGTAAATAGTCAAAAACCAACTTTTACCAACTTCCCAAAATACCTTTGATTTTGGATTTTGATGTGTGTAGGGTCGATTCATATATATGTTGATCCTACATTATCAGTGATTGGAATGAAAAGTGAAAATTGTAAAGGTCATATAATATATATCTATACTATTATTAAAAGTCAACAGGAGCTTTAGTGTTCTGAAGCATCTCTAGAATTTTTTTTCTATTTTTCCTAAAATGACCATAACTTCTTAAATAATTGTATTATTTTTACTCTAATATCAATTTGTAACTAAGGGTAACATGATAAATTCAAACCAACCAATTCCACCACCCCATGTTTCCAAACTACATAGCAGTTTTAAATCAGTTTCAACATCTTCCAATTTTGTTTTGAATGATGAAACCTCGGGAGAGAGAGAGAGAGAGAGAGAGAGAGAGAGAGAGAGAGAGAGAGAGAGAGATCAGATTTGATGAAGTAAAGATTGGAGAATGAAAGACTTCATCAACAATGGAGATTTCATCAATATTCTTACAGATCTCAGGTCTCATTTTGATATCACTCGCTTTCTTTTACTTGGGCAAGCATTGGTCCAATGTTTCTCACCAACTCATCTTCTTCAACTCTCGCCAAACCCCTCTCCTCTTCCAAAACCCCTTCCCCCATCTCTCTCTCCTTCAATTTGAACAAACCTTCGATCTCAACTCCCTCATCAACAACACTACCCAAACCCAAACCCAACCCCTCTCCGATCCAACCCTACCTTCAATTCCATCCACATCCCATCCAAAACCACTTCCTCCGTCGCTGCAAGAGAGGTACGGGATCGTGGACGAGAACGGAAAGATGCCGAATGATTTTGAGGTCGGAGACTTCGATCCGGGTGTTGTGGATAATTGGGGTAGTGATTTTTTTTTTTCCCTTCTTCTTCAGGCATTTGAACACACTTGATGACCCTTTTAGTTCGTGCGAAATGGATGAATATAAAGAAGGCTCTTACAGAAGAGGCAGAGGTTGTGAAGCAGTTGGATGCAGATTTCAGCTTTTAAAAAGTTGGTTTGTTTATTTGTTTAATTTTGTGAGTGTAATTTTTTTTTTTTAAAAAAAATATTTTTTTAATTGGTTTGTTTGGTTGATTAATTTTGTATGGGTGTGTTTAAATTTTTTTTTTTGGGTATGTTTTCAATAAAATTTCTTTGAGAGTATATTTTATTTTATTTGAGATAATACAGAAGTATATGAGAATGTGTATATATATCATATTAAATTCAGAAAAAAAAATTATGCAATTAAATATATAAATTAAAAAAAATTAAATGAGAATGTATTAAAATTTTTATCAATTAAGTTTTCAAATGAGTATCGTGTGTATCCGACAACTAGTATATATATATATATATATATATAGATAGATAGAGGGTCATGTAGGCGTGGGTCTCCATCTCAATTATATATATAATTATATATAATTTGCAGCTTCTTTGCCCACATTTCTCGCAAGTTTGGTTCATTAAAGGTAGGTAATTTGATAATCTATCCATGACCCATCTATTCATTATTTAACTCTTTTCGCGTGTCCTTTTGTAGACTTTTTAATCGATTTCTTCACCTACAAAAGTATTCACCATCCTCGATCTTCAAAATCATGTTCTCTCTCTATAAATACACATAAATCGTTGCTGTTCTTTATCTATGTTCTCTGCATTTCTTTCTGATTTCTCTTCAATTTGACGTAGGTCTTCTTGGGTCCGGTGTGTTTGATTGAAGGGTATTTTGGTACAGAAGATTTAGAGAGAGAGAGAGAGAGTGAGAGAGAGAGAAGAAATGGGGAGGCTGTTTGTGCTGACTCTTGAGGGCAAGATCTATAGCTGCAAGCACTGCCGAACCCATCTAGCTCTCTGTGAAGACATCGTTTCCAAGGTTGCTTTCCCTTCTCAACTTGTGATCGGTCAATGATTTCTTGTTTTCCTTTCAATCTCATGAAAATTTCTCTTATTTTTGTTCTCTGTTGACTTATGTGCTCTTTCCTTGTCACAATTTTGTATTTAATTTTCTTATTGATGATTGGATGACTGTTTTGATATGATAATTTTGTGTGTAATTCTGCCACTTAATTATGAGGAGTTAAATGAAGATTTATTGCTTTAATAGAAACAAGGGTAAGAAGATTGCATATTTTGGATAAATAGATAAAGTTTTAATTTTGAATTTTTCACCTAAATATCGGTTAACTGAGCTTAAAACTTAAAGTGGTTGTTCTTTATGGCACACAGCACACACTCTTACAAAGAATGTACAACTATTTCAAGCTGGTTAACAAGTGCCCTTAAGGCGCTCAGTTAACAAAATTCTATTTGAGGATTCCAACTTCTCCTCCTAACCTAGAAAATGAAGAACCCCCAAATTTGGCCTTTTGTCCTTTGACTCTGAATTTTTCTTTAACTGATTTCCTATATGATACAATCTAGGATCTCTACCTCATGTTTTGATTATTGAGTGTTTCCAAAATTTGGATTCTATTGAGAAACATTATGCCCATAAATTGGAGCGTAATGGCCAAAACAGGATTGGTGTAGCAACCCAAAATAGTTGAATGGAGTTTAAGTATTTGTGTTATGTGTGGTAATCTTTATATAAAAAGTTGTTTCAATGTCTAAGGAAAATGAAATTATTTTGGAGGAAAATGTAGAAACCTCAGAAGTCTAAGAAGTCGTTGCAGTGTGAGTGACTCCCCTGCACCACATGGTTTTATCAAAGGAGGAGCTTCGCCACCATCTGATTCTTCTTTGATCAAGTTGGTCTTGCTTGATTTTATTGGTATTGGAGGTTTTTATTACGTATTCAGTCCATGTTTGGTTGACCTTGTCAATAGTCTAACCCCAAAAATTAGGTGGAACGAGACAAAGATCAAGCAACTAGCATATTCAAAATATTTGATTCGTTGGCATAGTTGTGTTCAATATTTGGGGGAGAACTTGAGGACGAGTTCTTTTTCTCAGTTGGGGAGAATGATAAAGAACAAGCAGGAGATTTCAATCCATGGTTTTCTTTCAATCCATGATTTTAACCCATGTTTTTTTTCTCGTTTTATTTCCTATATTCTAATCTTATGCAATTAGTATTTTTTTTTTTTGTATTTCTTTTCAATTTCAATTAATTAGGTTCTTATGATTTGTTTCCTTTTAATATTATTCTCTTTTCAATTAAAGTTTTTTAGGATTCTCACAATTTATTTTCTTTTAGTATGTTTCTTAGTGATCAATAATTTTTAATTAGAATTCTCAGGATTTGTTTCCTTTTAGTATGTTTCGTAGTCATCAATAATTTTAGTTTTCTTATTTTTATTAGGGTTTCTTTTAGCCTATAAATAAAGGCTTTGACATTGGTCAGAGTTGATTAATGAATTTGAGTTGAAAAAAGCGGTGGCTTTTGTAGGGCTTTTGTTATTGAATCTTAGTTCTTTTTTTCCGGAATCATTCTCGATATTTTTTGGTTTTAAAATGAATTAAAAACAAGACGGCTAAGAAGTATGGACACGGACACGTGACACGACATGAGTACGATACGGACACGCCAACACGTTAATTTTCAAAAAATACAAGACACGACATGTGGAGGACACGCATGAAATATATAATTTTATATATTTATTATATGTTATATATATGAATATATCATTCAAAAATAATAAAAAATGTAATATGACACTAATTCTTATAAATTTATATGATTTTTGTTTTATTATTGTATCTTAAGTTATTTTGTTCAAACTTATAATTAATTTTACATATGTCTAATCGTTAGACACGTGTGTTTAAACAATTGACACGTGTGTCCTCCAAGTGTCCAAAGAGTGTCCAGGTCTTTAAAAAATAAGACATGTTTTGAAGAGTGTCCGACACGTGTCCTGAGAGTGTCCAAAGAGTGTCGGTGTCCGACACGGACACGACATGGATACGTCATCTTCTTAGAAGTGTCCATGCTTCTTAGCAGGACGGATTACCTTGCATCGTAAACATTTGGTGGATTGGGATATTGAGATTGTCGACAATTGATGTAGATCATAATTTTTTCTCCTAGTGCCTTCCCAAGAACAAAAAGTATTCTTTTGTAGTATCATTTGATCACGGTTATGGGAACTCTCAAGATTTGTGTCTATTAAACCCCCTACACATGCTTGCTTACTTCGGATATTGCACCTCTTATATGTATGCAAAAGCAGCTAATAATAATGTTTCTTGCAAGCCTACTTCTAAAGTATCACAACTGCCCCTGTCAAAAGTATGGCTTGGAAACAAACCTTCCTTCTTGTTTAGAGATTTATCTATCAAACATTGCTTTCGCAGGATTACAGGAAGGCTTTCTTGCCCAAATTAGAAAATAGTTGTATCTAAGCGTCACATATAGCCACACAAAACCAATACAATAAATGTGTATACCCATTTATCCCTTTGCAAATTAGAAGTACTTTGATATAGAAGGATATAGTTCTAAAAAAAGTGGAAAAGGCAAAGTACAGTAGTTTAGGCTACCCCAAATAGAAATAGTTCAAATTGGGCTTGCATTTTGTGACCAGTTTTTTGATGGTTTGCCATATACAAGGCCTTAGTTAATTTTTAATTTGGATTTGGTGTCAAATTTATGTTTATTGGGAGCTTTTTTGGGAAGCAAAATTTCTGACTGTATGTTTTGCCTTTGTTCTTCTGTTCAGTCCTTCCACTGCAGGCATGGGAAGGCATATCTCTTCAGTAAGGCGTAAGTTTTTCATGATTTTGGGCAAGCCATTATTATCTCTTAGTACCAAACACTTCTTCGTAAACTTTGTTTTCGATATGCAATTTCAACACTTATTGAAGCCATGAGATGCCATATATATTATGTCAACAACCGAAAAATTTACTGTTCATACACCTTTCTTTGTTCTTCCTTTTGGAATTGCAACCAGGCTACATAATAAAGACAGGAAGAAGTTCTGGCAAAGAATTGGGAGTATAAATTCCAATTTGGAATATTGAAATGCTTGTGTATCAACCTTGATATTACAATCTAGTTAAAATGGATTCTAGAGCTTTGAATTGGTGATAGTAGTTCCTTGCTTGACCAGGCTGTTTGTATCTAAATTTGATTTGTCAAATGCATGGTGGATGTGGAAGTTTGACTCCATCACTAGCTTAACTTTTTAATGCATAATCCGACATCTCCAAACATCTCTACAAGAATACTTGTACAGAAAATGAGAATAAGCTCCTTTCATCAATTTCATGTGCTGTTAAATTTTGTTGGGTAAATTACACTAACACCCCCTAAGGTTTGATTTTAATACAATTCCCTCCTTGTCATTTCAAGAATTTCACTGACCCCCTTGTCAGAAATTGTCTGTGAACGGAAGTTACAAAAAAAAAATTATAAAGACTTCAAGGGTTTGAATTTACTGTATTACCCTCTCAACGTACCCAAACATTGCAACCCCAAACGCTTTCTCATCATCTCCAAACTCTCCACCATACAAGATGTCCACCCCCAACCCTCTGAACTCCCTATACCCTCTGCCCAGTTCCACAGTCAGCAATCTCTCCCTCTTCTTCATTAATTCCGGCCACCACAACCATTACTCAACAATTGGGAACATACACAGCCTCCCTTACATTCCTCATCAAGTCCTTCATCCCAATGCCACTCCATGTTCACCGACAGTAACAATGGGGTTCATTTTTTCAGCCGCCACAGCACCACCACTCCCTCTACTATCACAACTCTTTATCTCTTTCTCACTCTCACTCTCACTCACGCTCACACATCTCTCTACTCTTGTTTGTTGTTGGTCTGGTCTGTGTGGGTTTGATTTTTAGCTGGGTTGCTGTACAAAGTGGAGGGGTTAGTGGTGGTGGACATGGGTTTTATTTTTTGTGTGGGCGTGGGGCTGTAATGGTGGGTGGTTGTAATTTTTTTGGTTCGTTGTGAGTGGTTTCGATGAGGTGGCTTGAAGATTGTAGCAAATTATGCATGTAACATGCTTGGTTCATTGCTTCAAAGAATTAATTTGTCTTGATCACAAATGGGTCTGTGTTTGTCTGCAAAATTGGATCTAAGTTTGTCTTCTTTTTTTTTTTTTTTTTTTGTTAATAATGGATGAGCATTGAATTCTAGGTTTGTGATTTGGGTTTGCCATGGTTGTGCAGTCCCTGAATGAGAATTATTGTAAGTGCTTTAGATGAGTTGAAGCTGGGAGCTTGATAATCTTATATAAATATATATGTACTTCATATAATCTTTGAGGTGTTGGGATCTTGATAATCTCATATATATATATATATATATTTTATTTTTTTTTCATTTCCTAAATCCTAATAAAGTTATATATACATATACATATATATGTTCATATGTATAGAAGCTGTGTATTCCCATCTCGATGGGGTAGTAACGGTGAAACTCAGGAAGTGTAGTTATAGTGGAGGAGGGAAGGAAGATGGAAGGAGGGCATGGTAGTTGCCGGGTGTCTTCCTTGAGAGAGAAAAAAATAATTAAATACAGTAAGAGAAATGAAATAAAGTGAGGTTAAAATTAGTATTTAAGAAAATTTAACAGCTGACAAAATAACTTCAATTAGGTCAACTAACAGTCAACAAATATAGGAGGTAATTTGTAATGTTACTTCAAATCTCTAGGAGGGGGATGTGATTTCTAGAACATGAGGGGGTATTTGTATTAAAGTTAAACCTCAAGGGGTGTGAGTGTAATTTACTCAAATTTTTTTGTAAAACCTTAGCATTCCTCTCAAATATCACTGAATATTAACATTTTTGCAGCTGTGGGATGTGATTCCTTAGCTTGCAGTCTATGCTTCCATTCAAAGATAAATACTTACCGGTGTGGTTTGGCGCCAAGGAATTTACTCTTTTATTGTTTTAGAATGTTGCTATTTTAAATCTTTAATTGCTTATTATGTGACAAAGTATGTTGCCTTTTAGCTGTCTTAAAGCATTCACCTGTCAGTCCCATTCTTCATTTCTTGTATGTTCAAATGCATATGAACATAACAGCAGAGAAGAATATGATTGGGCAAATCCGGTTGTCTAAATTCTGTAACAAAATGAGGAATTGGAGAGTTGAGGATGCATTGGATTGTCTTGCCAAATTTTGTGCTCTTTTGGACATACTAAGGGTCTGTTTGGTGCAACTTCTACCAAGTTGAAAGCTAATAATAAAAAAGCATAAGCCAAAAGCACTTCTTCCCCTGCTTCCCAATAATCAACTTATTTAAGTTATTTCTGCTTCACAAGTTAGCAGAAGCTGCACATATTTTTAAAATAAAAGCTGATCCATAAGTTGCACCAAACATCCCCTCGTCGTTGATATTGTTCATAGACATGTCAATGTAATTATGTTTTATATGCCTCTTATTTCTGACAGAGTGAATGTCACTGTTGGTGAGACGGAAGAAAGAATGATGACAACTGGATTGCACACTGTTGCTGACATTTTCTGCGTAGGGTGCGGATCAATTGTGGGATGGAAATATGTAAGAGCACGGGGGATGGAAATATCTACATAGTTTTGTCAATTGTGCTTGTTAGTTACTTTTACATTTTGATTTTCAGGAGACTGCCCATGAGAAGGGCCAGAAGTACAAGGAAGGAAAATCTGTTCTTGAGCGGTTAGTAGATAACTATGTTATGGGTCTGGGAAAAAGAAAAATATTTTTTTTAAACTTTCATATGGAAATAAATGATGCACTATTTCTACTATTAATGCAAGTTTTGTTTGAGAGAATTTTTATTTTTTATTTTTTCCATTGAACAGGTATAAGATTTCAGGCCCCGATGGAAGCAACTACTGGGTCAGCCATGAAGCACATGTGGGCGGAAGTGATGCAGATGATGTTTGATTATGCTTTCGTTCCAATTTGTGCATTCTTAATCCCCCAGTTTCCTTTATTTGACTTGTGGATTGCTGAATTGGTAATTTCTCATTTCGGCAGCTTAGCTTCACTTAGTTGCCGAAATAACAAGTACCAAAACCTACATTGTTCATACTGATTTACTGAACATACAAACTTATGCTAAAACATTTATTCTTCTAATTTTAGTGTACAATGTTTGCATGAAATTGTCTCTCTATATGGATAACTGAATCCTAATAAATGAAATTTCTGTGTTCTACAAGTCGGGAGATTGCAGAAGCTTTTTGCCTACTCAAAGCATATCCAATAGTCTGTTTAACCAAAATAAATAAGGGGTTGTTTAGGGTGTCCTAAATAAGTGTATTTTTTGACTTTTTATGAAATATGAGTCGAGTATGGATTGAGTTTGAAATGATGTGATAGAGAGGTGATGCGACTTAAATAAGATGATGTGACTTAAATAGGATAGTGACTTTTTAACTTTTTGAATTTTTTTGAGGATGCCAAACTTGGCCTAAATAAAATAAATTCAAATGGTCTGCTCTATCACCTTTTAAATTTTGATAATTGTTAATATTTTATTTTATTTTTTGATCGGCGAAAGTTGGTTGTTAGATTAACATTTATCGGAGTTAGCTTCTCCATCCATTGCAATTTGCAAAGCCACCAAGTGTTTGCTTCCCTAATTCAATGAGGAAAATAGAAGAAACAACATTTGCATTACTAGAGAAGAATTGTCAAATTATACTAATTTTTTAGGACTTCAGCATGCCAAAATAAAGGTTTAGCATTGTCAAAATGGAAAAAATACTAGAGATGCTCTCATTGATCAATTGCACTCTGATGTGTATTGTTCTTAGACTTGCTGAGCTTGTGTTTGGTTCATATTTGCATATGAAAAACAGAAGAAAAATAAAATAACTGCTGTGGATTGATTCCCCTTTGAGTGAAGGATTGAATTCTCATTTTCATTTGGTAATGAATGTACTTCGTAGTTATTTTGTTTTTCGTAATGAATTAATTAGTTGTTTTTTTTCATATGAATTTTCTTGTTTAAATCTTTATTTTGAATTGTACAACATATGTTTCCTACATTACCAGTAATATGTAGAAGTATCGATGTAATTTCATAGAAAAAGGAAAAAACTGAATGGAAACTAAACATAGCCTCTCTTTTTTTTTTTAAATACAAATTTCTATTCAATTCTTTTCTTTTCTTCTGATAAATCAAAGATCTAAACATAGCTTTGATAGATTTGCTCACACTCCCCTTTGCATTAGTTCAAGTATAGTGCTATGCAAAGATTGAGAATCTAGCTTATTGTACAAAAATGTGACTTGCATCCGATCTCTGCTCTGTCAAGAAATGTACATTTGGAAATTAAACACTTCACTATCCAAAAAGGAAAAAATAATTCAGAAAAAGAATAGGTGCCAAAGTTGAACTAAATGTTCAATAGTCAACTAAGCCATCGTCACCAACTGGATTAGTTATGGAGGTTTGAGCTGTCAGTTTTGGAAGACTGACGATGTCAAGACATTTAACCTCAAACAAACAAAATCCCTTTTTTCTTTCCTTCTTGGTTCACACAGGATGAACAAAATATCGGCTGGGACCTGACTCCACAACATTTGATACCAGAATATCGTAATACATTACTTTGTTTTTTTGGATTATGACGTTTAAATTGAGTGACTTCTCTCTAGTTCATATTCAGAGTAGATAGTTTAATTTAAAACCTAGGAGGAAGGATTAAAACCATCCTTCACTAGAAAGAAAAATCAATCCTAGAAGAAATATAGATGCGTTTTTTCAATCTTTCTGAATTGCTCTTGGGTTCCTCTTGGCAATCTAAGCTTTGTGAAGAACAATACAATTCAAAGGCGACAAGAAGTCAAGGAAAGTCTCATCTTATTAATAATTTTCAATTAAATTCAGTTTTAAAATTCAAAATATATATTTACATATATATATATATATATATATATCCGGCACCAAAATAAACATCAGGATTACATTTCGTAACTCTCTTTCTATGAAAGTAAGTGAAAAACTAAAAGCATGTTAAATGAGTTGAATGCCATAAACTTGTTTGGCAACAACTTTGAATCTTTTTTAGGATTTTAGGCTGCTTCCCCCCTTAAAAAAATGTTGATCTAAAAAATTACAGATAAAAACAAAAAAACGCCACAGTTAAAATGTTGAATAAAGTTGCCATACAAACCTAAATACAGATCTCCACAAAAGAGTGAAAAAAAAAATAACAAAAACAAACAAACAAACAAACAACTGCTTCCAAAATTTTTGAACTGAAAGATATTGGCTTATATAATATAATTAACAATGAACCAGTACAACAATTTACATCAAGCAGGCAGTTTACCCATGAGACGATTATTATGGCAAAATTCTTGAGCTGATAAATTCAAGGTTCCAAACAACTCTGTAACAGCTACATTTGGGTTTCAATTCGATCATTAGATATAACTCACTCACGGCATAAATATTGAATTCAAATGGTGGAATACAAGTCTTATTTGAGATTTAGTTCCGACAAACCTTCGTATATGATTGTCAAGTCATCCGAGTGAATAAACCATTTGCTCAGACAGCTCTGCACCCACAGCCCTCATGTATCTGTGCAACTGGGTTTCCAAGTAATTCCTTCCAGTGGGACCAAAAGCATGCTGTAGATCCTTCAAAAAAAAACAAAAAACAAAAACAAAAACAAAAAAGGAATGAAGTTGCACCAAACATCATTTGCTTACATTTCCAACTCTTTCCACGGAAGCCACAACAAACAAAATCTAATCAAGGACACTTGAAACTTTACTTTCTTGTATTTGGGAGACACCTATGCAGATGGATGATCAAGTGTAACAATGGCAGTAGTTTAGGCACAGGGCAATTAGGGAGAAAAAAAGCGAGGAAATATAGCAAATAAAATTGAAAAACTCAACCAACAATTATCTTTTGTTTGTATATTTTTTGGCTTCCCTTCCAATTTCTTTAACAACCTGACTAAATCTTTAAATTCATATTAATGTGCGAGAACAAGTTACAGTAAATTTGGTACGAGGAAAAACTAATTAAAAGGGAAAGGAAGAGAACAAGGTTCATAGGAAAGGGAAAGGAGAAAGGAAGAGTAAAAGAGTCCCACCCCTCCTAATATTCAAAAAAATTAACAGCCCTTTTTTGTCCAGCTCAACGAGACACAGACACATGCAAATTTTCAAAAAATGAAGGACATGACACGATGGGGACACTGTCAAATATTTTTTTTCTCATCAAATTATCAACCAGCTACTCCGGTGAAAATTAAATAAATAAATGGGACAGCATGTGGTTCCAATGTGTCCAACACATCTTCTAGTGTGTCTATCTAGCACATGTCCGGAACATGTCCAACACATGTCCGACACTAGTACATGACCTCTAGAGAGATGTCTGTGCTTCACAGAGCTCAACTAAACACATTCCGTCTTTATTTCTTTTTACCTTTTCTACATTGCCCTTCTTGTCAGTTTTGCATCCTTCCAACCACATGGAGCATGAGCTTATCAACAAAATACATGAATTCACATTCTGAACTAAATAAATAATTAAACACATCCAAAGTATGCACCCACATTACGTATACGTACCTTATATCTCAGGCGAGATCCCTTTAACCCAATCAAAATATTACTAACACTTCCGTATACATCCACTGGAATCAAACCACTGGATTCTGAGCCTGAGTCATCATCAGAATCTTCAAAATCAAGTTCACCCATTTCTTCGTCTTCATCAATAGGAATATCATTCTCCTCTTCTTGGCTAGGATCATCAAGCTGCAGTTCTATACTGTTTTCAAGCACCTTAGGTGCTGGCAACTCTCCATTCGGTAAAGTGGCAAAATCAGATAAGATCACATATGGTTTCCTATCAAGCAAAGGCCTTGCAATATCAAACGGCACCCACCTGCAGAAAAAATAATGCACTTGTCAGAAAAGAGCCAAAGTAGTATGAAGCCTGTGATGGTCCCAACCTTAAAATTAATCAAATTAAAATAAACTAAATTAGTAAGCTGGAGAGTGAAATTTGACTAGAAGTATGTAAATTTTTGGCATCGTCAATGAAAACTGGGACTGGAAGCACTGAATATCAAGACAAATGACTGATGAGCTAAAGCTGAAGTGGGCCTGAAAAAAGAAAAAGAAAAAGAAAAAGAAAAAGAAAAACACACTTCTGTTTCTGGTAAATTTACTTATTTAAACCAAAAATCAGATATAAAAACTCAAGCTGATTGCTCTTGATTTATGTGATGCTCACTCCCATTGAAAATTAGACAGTCTGAAGTCCAGAGCATTACAGTTCACCACCTTTTAAACTTATTTGCAAATCCTTCCTCTCTATTTGCTTAGAAACTTTAATCTTCCGGCAATGAGCCATCATCAATCAAAATCTTTCCAAAGTAGAAAGTCTATTTAGTTGGGAATCTTTCTGAACTTTGGGCTATATAAATTTAGAGAGGTACCTCATCAATCACACTCTCAGGTCATAAATTTGGTAGGCAGAATGTAATTACAAGACCAGTTGATCACAAGTGGAAAGCTGGGCCTCATAAATTAGGGAGTGAGTTCATCACATGAATCAATAAATCCCTGAAATAGCAGACTCGTAGGATTTCAAAAGTGGAAGTTGATTGTTGGTTTTATTCCATACTCGTGAACTTGATTCGTTCAATTCTTAATTCCATAATATAAAATCTGAACTCCACCAACGATGATAACATTTGGCATTGACAATCCCCTTCATGGGGCTATCTTGTGGTAAACATAAACAACTAAACATGGCAAACCACAGTAATTTGAAACTCAGGAGCAAGTTGCTATACATCTACCATATACTTGGCACCAAAACCACCGTGACATTAAAATAGAATAGCCATAAATTTTACACCCCAGCAAATATGTTGGTCAGTTGTATAATACATATAGAGAACTTACTGGTAACGAAGAGGACAGAGAAGCTCAGCCGGGCGATATGATGCTTTATATCTCATCTTGCTGCAGGAGTGAATGTAATAGCCAAGATAATAATACTCAAGGCTAGGACAATGGACTTGACTCTCTTTAACCCAATCTATTTCTTGCAAGGCTGAATACTTGCCTAGTGATAAGAAAGCAAAGTCTGGGTCCCAGAACAGATATTTACTTGACAAACATTTAGGGAGGATATCAATCACACCAACTGCAACTAGCCGGCCATCAATCACATATTGCTGATGGAAAGAACCAAAGCCACAAGGAGGAACTGTACTGTCTCCAGTTGGCGGGACAAATACTAAGGGAGTGTCAACTAAAAACATCCTATACGAGCTTTCTGTGACATGATCTGGTGTATCATTATGCACCTTAATCTGGTATCTCCTATACAAGGAAAATTCTTCAGGATCAAAACTGGACCTGTTCAAACGTATCTCAAGCCTCCGCCTTTTTCCCTGAGGACATTTAGAGATCTTCGAACACCTCTCTTTACTTCCACTTCCTGTAGGAGACTCTTTAGAGACGGGATCTCTTTCAACCATTTCATCCAACCAATCTTGTTTTTTAGAAGAATAGAAATTTATGTGCCCATTGCAAGCTCTGATTGACAGACCAGAGTTTTCTGCCAACTGATTCAAAGAACTTGTCAGTTTTTCCGCAATTATTGTTGGAGAAAGCTCAAGAGAATGGCCATTTTTTTCTGTACTTTCTCTTGATAACTTCAAATAGTCATCCTTCTCTACCCGCTTTAAAGCAGCTGCAATTTGAAAGGAAATACTGCTGGAGAACAGGAGATCTTCAGATCCTTCAACTAGTAACTTCCTTTTGGCTGGTGCAACTTTTTTGATAGTAGCTTTTGGTAATTGAATATCACAACGAAACTCTCCACTTCCAACAAATGCATGTACTGCATTATCAATTTGGTTTGACAAATGATGCATAAAATTTTCAGCTTTATTCTTTTCTTTGTTTTTACCTGCCAATGATTCCTTCGCTGCTGAGCTAGTAATTTCATTAGGGGCACAGCTGCATGAACCCTTAGATGTATTTGGCTCATCTGTGAACTCATCTCTCTTTTTCACATCCAATATGCCATCTAGAAACCTATTAGTTACTTCAGTTAGTACTTTTTGCACAACATCATTGTCAAAAATGCTTACATTTTTTATGCCAAATTTAACTACTCTACAATCCAATCAAGCTCACATAATAACTCTAAAAGAAGGAAGAGTTATGTTAGGAATCCCAAATAATTTATCAATTTTTTTACCAAACCTCTCACATGTGTGTGAGTGTACACATGTAGATTTGTGTGGGTCCCACACCTATGTGAGAGGTTTGGTAGAAATTTTGGTAAATTATTTGGGACCCATAGCATTTTCCAAGAAGGAAAGCGAGAAACAAATTTGGTGAATAGATTGCAATCTCCCATATAACTCTCTAAACCAAATATGACAGCATCTGAGATATCTAAGACGAATGCATTACCAAGATCAGGTCATAACTGGGCTAAGGATCTCTCCAAAACTGAAACCCCTCATAAATTTGGTGAACATAATTCTTGGGTCTAAAGAACAACCCAATTCAATGCACATTCATCAGGTGAATTAGAGTTCATATAAATGAAACCCTAGAAAATGAATATCTTCAAACACAACACTGATTATGTTTCTTTAGAAGTCTCATTTATATGTATACATCTAGGAGGAAATGACGTAGCATCTGGAAATTAGAGAAGTAATATAAAAATACCTTTCCATCCTCTTAGAAACTCGAAGTTGCTCTTTGGAAGGGATTAAATCACTTGCTTTCACACGGATTGTATACGCGGGGCAGCATGTCCTTTCCATCTCAGGTTTGTAAAGGAAACAGCCAGATCTTCTCCATCCTCTATCAAGAAGGCCTGCAATAAAGAACGGGGCAGTAATTATATGGATCCAGTGAATATGCCCACACACACACACACTCCAAAAGAAATAATAAGAAGAAAAAAAAAATGAGATGCGGTCAAATTAATAGAGAACAACAAACACATTACTTTTGCAACTGAACCCTCTGAAGGAAGAAAAAATTTACACGATATGTAACCACAGGTTGGACTATTCAAAACACCAAACAAGAATTCTATTTCCTGCGTATTATATTTCCCCGTTATGGTTCAACCTATGAAGCACGAATACTCCGAAATGGCCCCCCGTGCGCATGTCAGATACGGATACTCGTCCGATACGGCGGGATACATATCAGATACGGCAAATAAGTATCCCATTTTTTTTTTTTAATTTTTTGAATTTCGGATATGTTTGGGATACGCGAGGATACTTCAAGGATACGTTCGGGATACGGTGGGGCGAAAAAATAATTTTAAAAACTTGTAATGTGGGTCAAACTGTAAAATAACAAAAGTAATGTAAAACAAAACAAAAAAATCAACCAAGCAAGCCCTAGGTTCGCGAACAGCAAGGAGGAGGAGGAGGAGGAGAAGGAGGAGGAGTCGTCGATCAGGTTCGTCCTCTTCCTCTCCCTTTCGCTCCCTCTCTCACTCGATCTCACTGTCTCTTTATCAATCTCTCCCTCTCGCTCGATTTCACTCACTCTCTCTCTCTCTCTCTCTCTCTCCCTCTCCCTCTATCGTCTCGCTCGATCTCCTGTTTTGATTTTTTTTTTTTTTTTTTCTTGTGTTTTTTGCTTACCCATATGAGAGTTTTAGGGTCTTTTTGTTTTGTGTTTTGAGATAAACTTTCAAAAAAGAATTTTGAGAGAGAGTTCAGAAATTTTTTTGGTTTGTTTAGTTGTATATTTTGATAATAATTTTAGCGTTAGGGATTTTGGGATGATTTTATATTTTGTTGTAATTGAGTAGATATGCGTGAGAAAAAAAGTGATTGAGAAGAAAAGAAAAGAGAGAAAAAGTGATTGATTAATGTGTAATAGAGAGAAGCAATTTCGGATTTTTTTTGAGAAAATTTGTAACCAAACATGTTTTTAGAAAATTTCTTCCAAAAACATGTTTCAAAACATAAACCAAACACACCCTTAATTTTTGGACCTGTGACCTGTCTATTAGAGTTTTGAGTTATTAGGATGATAGTTCTGTACAAATCAATATGCAAGCTCTGAGTTGTCATGAACTATGCACATACATACCCTTGTATGAATTTTGACTCTTTTTTTTTTAATTTGATTTTTTTAGAAACTTTTGTAGCTATGTGTTCTCTTGAATTTTGCACATATCAATTTGTGAATTTTGACTCTTTTTTTTAAAGCTAAATTTTCAAAAAATTTTGTAGTTCTGTCATCATGAACTTTGCACATACCCATTTGTGAATTTTGACCTCTTTTTTAATTTATTTTTTATTTATTTTTATTTTTACTTTTTGCAGCTAAGCTAAGCTACTGTCAAGGATTTTTTTTATCATTGAAATGGTAAATCCCCCCCCCCCCTCCCCCCAATTTGAATTGCATTATGGTTGTTATGGGTGATGCTATATTGTTGGAATTGCTGAAATTTAATTGAATAGCTGAATTTTATTTATTTATTTTTATTTATTTATTTATTTTTTATGCTCATGCCAAAAGATAACTACATCAATGTTTTGTTTTAGTTCTTTACCAAATTTATAAATTTTTGAAAATGATCTCAGGTATGAGAAGTTTAGGTTCAACAAGTGGTACGCCAATGGAAGAAGATGATCATGCTCCTCTTTGGTGTTATGTTACAAAACTAGAAAAAATGGGAGAAGGAGGTGGTAATACCAAGTTTAAATGCAATTATTGTCAAAATGAGTACAAGGGGTCGTACTTTAGGGTCAAGGCACATTTGTTAAAACTTTCTAGCCATGGGATTAGAGTGTGCCCCAAAGTGACTTCGCATCACCTTGTTGAAATGCAAAAGAAAATTGAAGAAGCCAAGAAGAGGTTAAAGATGGCTATGCCTAAAAAAATTCCTTTATCACCTCCCACTTGCCAATCTACTTCAACAGGTTCAGGGCCTATAGATACTAGAGGATTTAGGATGGAGGGGTATGAGCCAAAAAAAGAAAGGTTACTGGAACTTCTGCTCTAGAAAAGGCATTCAACCCCGTTATTCGGAAACAATTGCATTCTGAGATTGCTCGCATGTTTTATTCAGCGGGGATACCTTTTCATTTATCAAGGAACCCATATTATGGCCTATTTTGGGAAGTGGGTTAAAAGCCCAGCTTTTAACCCACTTCCCTCTTTCACAAAAAAGCCAAAAAAAGTCAAAAAACAGCTTTTAACAATCTTCCCAAAATAACCTTATGTTAGTGCTTTTCAATTTGCTGCCAACAATCCAATTCCTAGTTATGTACCCCTGGTTATAACTTGTTAAGGACTACATTGCTTCAAAAGGAAAAGGCTAATGTAGAGAGGTTGTTGGAGCCAACTAGAGCATCATAGAAAGAAAAGGGGTTGAGTATTGTTTCAGATGGATGGACTAATTCTCAAAGAAGGCCCCTTATTAATTTTATGGGAGCATCAGAAGCTAGGGCAGTGTTCTTCAAAGCTGTTAATTGTGAAGGTGAGCACAAAGACTAGTTTTTTATTTTCAACTTAATTAGTCAAGCAATTGAAGAAGTTGGACATCAGAATGTCATTCAAGTCATTACAGATAACGCTCCTGTGTGTAGTGCAACTGGTTTACTCATTAAAAGTAAGTACCCGAATATCTTTTGGACACCATGTATAGTTCGCATACTAAATCTTGCTCTTAAGAATATTAGTACTCCAAAGGAAACAGAGGGTACTGCTTTTCCTTATGATGAATGTCACTAGATCACACTTTGTGTTGATGTTATGTTTATCAAAAACTTCATCATGAACCATTCTATGTGGCTAGCTATTTTCAATGAATTCGTACCCTTAAAGTTGCTTGTTGTTGCGGACACACGTTTTGCATCTGGCATTGTCATGCTCAAAAGGTTTAAACTTATAAAGCGTGGCCTCCAGTCAATGGTTATTAGTGATTAGTAGGTTTCTTACAAAGAAGACGATGTTGGAAAAGCAACATCTGTGAAAAAAAAAATTATTGAATGATGTGCGGTGGGATAAGATTGATTACGTTTTATCTTTTACATTGCCTATCTATGAGATGCTTAGATTTTGTGACACTGACAAACCATGCCTTCACTTAGTCTCTGAAATGTGGGACACCATGATTGAAAAGGTGAAGGCAAGCATCTTTATGCATGAAGGGAAGCTAGATTATGAGAATCAATCTTTTATGCCGTTGTGCACAATATACTAGTTGAGAGGTGTGCCAAAAGTAACACTCCTCTTCATTGCCTTGCACATTCTTTGAATCCAAGGTCATAACTTAATTCATACTCTTACTAATTAGATTTCTTTGTTGACATTTGTCTTTTAATATAAATAACATAATTTAATTTTGAAACTTTCTAATGTTGTAATCTAGGTATTATAGTTCAACGTGGCTCAATGAAAATCCCAATCGTGTCCCTCCTCATAGGGATGAAGAAATTTTTAGCGTGAGAAACAAGTGCTTCAAGAAATACTTTCCAAATTTAGAGGAGAGAAGGGTTGTAAATGTGAAATATGCCAAGTTTTCAGGAGGTCTGGATATGTTTGGAGATTTTGACTCAAAGATTGATAGAGGAATATTGGATCCACTTATTTGGTGGTTTACACATGGGTCTCCTGCTCCTATGCTTTAATCTTTAGGATTAAAATTACTTGGCCGGCCATGTTCCTCATCATGCTATAAAAGGAATTGAAGCACCTACTCCTTTATTCACTCCATGAAAAGAAACAAAATGACACAACATGCTGAAGATTTGATTTTTGTGCACAACAATCTTCGTCTCCTATCAAGGAGAAGTCGACAGCACATTGAATGAGGAACCAAGTTATGGGATGGTGGTGGAGATGCTTTTGATTCATTGGAGGGTGCAGCCTTACTTGAATTGCAAGTCTTTCTCTTGATGAACTAGATATGGAAGCTGTGATATTCACTAATGAAGGGGAACAAGTTGAAACTATTGATCTTGAAGACTCTTAACTTTATAGGAATCTTTTTTTTTTTTTTTTTTTTTATCAAATTGTCTTTTGCTTTAAGTTTTATTTTTATGCATGTTACATTACTAAAAATTGTAAAAATATTATTTTTTACGAACGTATCCCCCGTACCCGTATCCTAGTTTTCAAATTTTGTCGTATCGCCGTATCCGTATCGTATCGTACTTGTATCCCATATCCGTGCTTCATAGGGTTCAACAGCTTTTGAACTAAATGTATAAATCACAAGCGCTCTCATAGTCACCATCAACTCATTAACTACTATACTAGTTTTGCATATCCATAAATGAACCTAAGGTTTACTGATCGTCGGCACAACAAGAGAGTCCCCGTTTAGTTTTGCCTGCACTAACGTGCATCTGTGTCTCTGAGTGTCTCTTGATTGTGACTCTGTGTGCGAATTATGTACACGCACTTGTGAGAGATAGAGAGAACCAACAATGAAATCGCAGCGACACCATGCCAACTTGAGTCCAACTGTAGGGAATAACAAACAGGACATAATATTTGATTTTAATGATATCATTAATTGTTATTCCACCAAAGGAGTTCAAGGCATGACAAAGTAGAAATATTGACTTCTGATTAAGGGCCCTACACACACGTGTGCATACCAAGTGTTGACTAACAAAACATGGTGAGAAGCAAAAGTTACCAACCTTGATAGTGATCAACTGTCAAACTGTGTGCCCATAAACCTGCAAAATCAAGGCATACAAGTTACTGTAAAAGAAACTAATATAATGTTTATCTATGGTAAAGTTTACCTGTGCTTAGAAAATTGAGAAATACCATATCTAACCTAGTCACTAATCAACACTCAAACAGTGTAAATGGAAATCAAACATATGCAATTATTATTATTATTATTATTATTATTATTATTATTATTATTATTATTATTATTATTATTATACAGAAGAAACCTTATACGACAACTATAAATTAGGACTCCATTTTTATCTTTTTATAATCTTTGCTTTATGCAAAGATGACTAGAAAACATGTATGAGAAGTGTGGGAAAAGATACAATCTTCATATTTTTAATCACCTTTCCTTCACCGGATTGATACAAAATACACGTAAGAAGCACTGCCACTCGTAATCACATATCATAATTCAGAAGTTATATGGCATCAGAATAATACCAAATTCAGTGGCCAATCAGCATAAATTTTTTTAAATGAATTTACAACTAATTTTTTTTTTTTTTTTTTTTTTCAAGATAGAAATCTCCGGTATCAGCATAATAAAATTTCTTTGGTTGCTGTTAAAAAAAACTCCTGCAACCTTTTTCAAATTGCTGAAAAAGAATTTTGGGAATAATATTGAAACAGTCGATTCTAATCTGCGAATTTTCCAAAAAATAAAATAAAATAAAACAAAACAAAAAATGCCACTCAGTGGCCTACTGTGCTGTTTAGTGCATCAAGTTAGGACCAATAAGAGGACCAATGCATATAATTGATAGCAATTACTATTGTACCATAAACATTATTCAAATATTCGTCTTAAAAAATAAAACTTATCAACCATATATGGGAGATTTGAAGGTTCATAACATTGGAAACTTAGCATCAAACACAACACTGAGACCTTCTAACAAGTCACCATCAAAATGAGCATTATAGGGACATAAGCTTATCATTCACCAGTGTAGCCTTCTTCTTTTACTGGCAATGAAATGGCTTAATGCTGAAAAGAGAGGCAATTGAATAGCAAAGTGGTTTTTAAAGATAAACCCATAAAGCTCATCCTTTGCTTCCCTGAACCATGAGGCAAAGGTCCTTTATTTGGCCAAAACACAGCAAAATAAACATTTGAGTGACCAAAATAAGCTTAGAATTGATGGGACAAAAATATCTATGCATATCATTTCCGATTTTGTGTTTGTGAATATGCCTTAATTGCGTCCTTCAAAATAACATCCTTCACAAACCCACCAAAAAAGCTACCTTTTTGTATCAAGAATTCAATGAAACAACTGAAGATGAACAAAACAAGCAAAAAGAAGAGAAAAATATCTCTTCAATGTTTCAATTTCAGCACAAACATTGTAATGCCTAAAAAGAAATCGATGAATCAAGAAAAACACGGGAATCGAAAAATAGAAAGAGAATTGGAGAAGTGACCGTGAGAAATACTGGAGTGAGAATCGGATCTACAATAACCGCAAGAGCTTCTACGACGCCCAACATCAACAACAGAGCTTTCGCCTCTGTTGGTTCCGCTGCTACTGCTGCTGCTGCTAGCCTCGCTTCTGTTCTTCTTGTCCGCCATTATCGATCTTCCCCTCCTTTCAATTCTTCAACTCCATCTCAGAATTTAGGGTTTTAGCACACCCAACCCAACACATCCACTCCTCCAAACATAGACCGCAATGGCCCAATCCCCTCTCTCTCTCTCTCTCTCTCTCTCTCTCTACGAATCTACTCTCTCTCTCTCTCTCTTTCTTCTCTCTCTGTGGAACGCTGGTGCAGGCTGCGAATATATAATTAATCGCGATTAGTAGGCAGATGGAACTGTACAAAATTTAAAACCCACTTGCTAATCTACTACCAACCCAATTGTATGTTAAGAAGGTATATTATCTTTTATTAATCTTAATGTCAAATCAAGGTATATTATCTTTTATTAATCTTAATGTCAAATCAATATCATATACCATAATGTATATATTATCCACATGTAAAAATTAGTCAGTGGTAAAATTAGACTAAGTTTAACGTACACAAAATAATTTATCTTTTTATTATTTTTCA
Organism: Camellia sinensis; assembly: GCF_055761805.1. Taxonomy (NCBI): domain Eukaryota; kingdom Viridiplantae; phylum Streptophyta; class Magnoliopsida; order Ericales; family Theaceae; genus Camellia; species Camellia sinensis. The sequence continues at coordinate 53,292,606 of NC_138968.1, forward strand.
TCACATTATTTTTTTATTTTTTTACACATATTTTCGTAAAATGACAAAAAAATATACTTATTTAGGTCATTCCAAACAACCTCTTTGTCTTATGTCAGACAATTCGCCATTCAAATAATAACACATATATATTTAGTAGAATGAACTTTTTAAATATGAACGAATATAAATTTACCATTATATAATTAATGACAACTCGACTCATTAAGATCTAACTCATAAGTTAATAATACCAATCCAATAACTTTGGTTAAAAAAGCATAAATAAATAAAAATAAAACATGATGATATACAAAATATGGACAGATAAAAGTTCACATGGTTTATCAGTCAAATTTATATTAGGAAAAAACAAAAAACAAAAAACAAAATAAAATTTGCGTTTATGCCCGGGCTAATCTGACATCAAACTTGCAAGGTTATACTAGAACAAGGAACAAATAAAATTTTGTGTGTATGGCCCTTCTAAGTCGATTATAAATTTCATTACAAATCCGGCCTTACAAATAATATTACAGGCCTTGTTTAGTTTGTATTTGAGAAACATGTTTTGAGATAAAAAGTACGAAAATTTGTTTGGTTTAGTTTTTTTTCAAAAGATGTTTTGAAAAATTATTTTGAGAGAGAGTTTCAGAAAAAGTAATTGATTTGATGTGTATAAGAGAGAAATTTGTTTGAAAAATTTGTAAACCAAACAAGTTTTGAAAAAAAAAATTTAGAAAAATTTGTTTGGTTTGATTACTTTTGAAAATTTATTTGTAGAGAATTTTTTCTAAAATTTTTTGAGAAACACAAACCAAACAAAGCCACAATTCTTTGTACATTTAACAAGTTATTCTTATTTTTAAAGATGAAACAAGTTATTCTAAATTGGACATTCTTATTACAATTTTGTGTATATCCGATAAGTTATTCTTCGAATTCTTTGAAATGTGGGTTGGTGTTTTAATTTTTTAGCTTTTTACCTATTTTAATTTGGGATTAAAAAATCTCGTTTGAAATAAATTTTTTGAATTTTTTGATTTTTGTAAGAAAAAAAATAATTATAAGTTGCATGTGACATTTTGTTATATTTGATTAAAATAACTTATTTTGTCTTATATGATTGTTTTAATCCAAACACCCATCTCAAACGGGGCTTTATTCAACTAACTTCACCTTAGAATATCATTTATGAAATATCAACATAATTATACTACACTAAACCTCAAAAAAAGGATAAAAAAAAAAATTATAATAGAAAAGTTATAACCAATCTCTTTCTCTACCGACTTACCAATTGAGGGAGTAAAGAAGAAACCGACTTAAAGCCAAGCTTGGCAGTATCAAAATAATCTATCTTTTTATTTTTTTATATTTTTTTCATCACATCACCTTTCTACTTTTCTGCACATCTTTTCGTAAAAAGATAAAAAGTACACATCTTGTCTTTAGGATGACCTAAATAAGTGTATTTTTTATCTTTTTACGAAAAGATGTGTAGAAAAATAGAGAGGTGATATAATAAAAAAAATAAAAAGATAAATTGTTTTAGTGTTGCCAAACTTGACCTAAATCAAGTTGACTAGACTTGTTTTCTTTCCTTTTTGTGTGTGTGTGTGTGTGTGTGTGTGTGTGTGTGTGTGTGTTACGATCCCTAGATATTATTATTATTTCCCAGAAAGCAAGTTATTTGTCCTCATTTATCCAGATTCAACTGGTCATGGGCAAAGAAGGGCTAGGGGGTCAGTTTTGATTTTTTTTTTTTTGTTTTTGGGTGTTATTGTCCTATATAAAATGTTTTTTTTTTCTGAACATATTATTTAGTTAAGGGTTGTTGTATTGTTTATAACAAGTAGTCATTTGATATTTTGGGAGCAGTATGTGATATTATTTATATAGTAGTTTAAACCAATAGTGTAGTGAAAAATCTTATAAATTAGATATAATGAACTCATTATTTTCAGGTAATTGACATGTCACTTAGTGTGATTTATAATATCTCATGCTTTGAGTATCACATAAGTAACGTCATATAGTACTCTAAAACTAGTTAATAATTTAAACAATGTTATCTCTTTAATATTTTTTGTCAAATCAAATTAAATAGATTTTATAATAATTTGTGTTATAAATGATATATTCTTATTTTCTAAAATTAGAAATTTTGATTCATAATTTTTTGTGCTAGAACTACAAACTTGCATCACCATCCTACATCGAATTATTTCATACTACTATAAAATTTTGATTTGCTCCTATTAATAATGAATGTGTAATTTTTTATACTTAAATTTAACTCATAAAATTATTATTATCTTAATATTGATCATGATTAATTTTTTAAGATAAAAAAAAAATTATAATTAATAAACGCTCTCTCTAACTTAATTTCCTACTCCACTACTCCAACTTATCCTTATTTATATATCTAAATAAAGGCCTAACACACATTCAAAGGTTGCAATTGATGTTTTTGATTAGGAGCAGGTTTGAGGGCTTTAAATATTTTCAGGCTTTTTTTATAATTCGTAATTAAATAACTAGGTAGCTTTTGCAGCTTATTTCCAATCTAGGCTCATGCGTACTTTCTCGAAAATGTGTTTACAATTCACACTTTATAATTATATTTTTTTAAATATATACTTTATTTAGAAATATGTCATGTATGAGCACGAAATAATCGTCACTTATATAATACTATTGATCAACTTCACGTTCCTCCAAAGTCATCATATGACCTGAACTCACAAACGTGAGCTGGCCGGCATTTGGCCATTGATGTCGAAAATAGGTAAATCTTCATTGTTTGCCATTAAAATCGTCAAAGAGAGCTTGATCAAAATGTTTGTTTTGTGCCTTATTCCCATAAACGGCACCAATTGTACGAGTACGAAATAATCATTGCTTCCATAATCTTGTTGATCAAACCCGCATTTCTCCAAATGTTACTGTATGACTTGAAATCACAAACGTGAGCTAACCAACAAGTGTGTGCCGGAAACCCCTCTGATACCTAAGTTAATAAATAGGACAAACAAAGAGGAAAATCTCTATGAATTCAAATACTAAAATTGCAATACTTGGAATTAGGTTAGGCTTGAGTTTTTATAAGTTTCGCATGGCAGAATCCTAATATGACTTTAATTCCTCTTCGTAGAGTCCTCTTTGGAATCATATTCGTAAAGGATAACGCCTATTCTTTTACACCCGCCTCACTACAAACCAAATGAGATGACACAACTCTTAGCGTGACTTTCAATCGAGCATACTATTTTAGCCTTGTTGGTTCTTCGAGACAACCGAGCAATGCGTAGCGCTGCGCTAACCTAGTAGGGTGTGATGCCATGCTAATACTGCGTGGCACTCCAGATAACCCAGTTAACACCACGGGCCCAACTGCACTTGACCGGTCTTCTTATGATAGTCCGGTCCAATCCACCCTTTAGGGTACCACTGGAGGACAACCGCACTAGTCCAACCTCAGCCCAAATCGTAAGTCCACTGAAGCGTAGCTCGGTCCATGCACATTATGGACCTAGTTTTCCCAGTCAAACCAAACAACATCTTTGACCGGTTCAAACTCTACAAGGCCCAAACCATGCAATCTTCCAATCCATAGCTCGGCCAACAACAAAGGCTTGATTTAGCCCCGCCTAGATATCTCGACACAAATTCTCCTCTCATGTCATATTTCCAATATTACTGTGATAAAAGCATAGATATAATCACGTTTTTTTTGTTCTATATAGCCGTAAGACACATCACCATTTTTGTAAATTCCATTTCTGGGTTTGAAGTACCCCCTCCTTCCTTATTCTTCTTCATCTTTCCTTATATGGGCTCTTTGCTCCCTCACTCTCTCACTCACTCTCAATCCCACACCCATACCCTCAACCCTTTAGTTTGTCCTCTCTAGTGACATTGTCTCTCACCCATCCACACTCTTAGTCTCACACTTAGTCTAAAACAAAGAACTGACCTACTTGCAATCTTACTCTCAATCTCTATCTCACATCTCACGCTTAGTCTCAATCTCATTCTTCTTTCTTTCTTTGGCAATAGTGTGCTCAGAGGAGGTACTTCATTTTTTATTTTTATTTTTTGTTAATTTTTAAAGAAATCATGTAATTGATTTGAGCGTATGTGAGGAGGGGTATGCTAGCAGTTTTGTAATGGGATTGTGAATGCTTGCAAGGTGTTTTGAAAAAATGCTTGAATAAAGGATGGGCTAGGGGTTTAAAGGTGTAGGGGTTGGCCTTGGGAGAGGTAGGGGTGAGGGTGTGTACAGGAGGGTTGGGGTGACTTGAGAGTGGAGCAAATGAGGTAGGACTGGCTTGGGAATGGAAAAAATAGGTGTTGTGGTGTGGGCATGGATTAGGGGAGGAGGAGGTAAAGCTAGGTATTGAGGTGCATGTGGGTTGTGGGTGTCCTGGAGGTGGGGCAAGTGTGGTGGAAATATGTAGGTGATGGCTTGGAATGGGGTAAGAGATGTTGTGGTATGGGCTAGGGTTAGGAAGGAGGTGATGGGGCTATAAAGAAAGGTTGATAATGTGGCCCAGGGTTAGAAAAGAGATGATGAGGTAGGGCTTGGTTGTGGGTTGGGTTGGGTTGGGTTGGGGTTGGGAAAAGATGGATAGGGTTGTGGACTAGTGGTGGCCTATGTGGAAGGGACAAACTTAATTGACCACTTTGTGCAATTTTAATTGAGAGATTAAGGAGTCAGTTATATAATTTTCTTTATTAGTAGTTTTTCTATTGTTGTTTTCTTTCTTATTACGAGACTCTTTATACAATGATTGTTGGTGTTGGACTTATTTGTACGTTGAATATTTTTATGTAGTTGATTGTTTAGTTTGATATAATTCTATTGATATTTGTAAATAATTTTTTATGGATTGATAAAAATAAAAAAAGAGTTTTGTTGACAAGAGCCTAGATATGAGGCATGTAAGCATAATCAATACAAACTAATTGCGCTAAAATAGTTTATTTTAATTTTGATTTTATTGATGTAAACCCTTTTATTATATTAAAATTTGAAACATTAATCAAGAGAGAGAGATTCACAAGGGATAATGCCAGGTTTAGGTAATATATGGGTATTTCCTAACCTAAGAAGAAAATGAGGATAAGAACGGTAGTGGACACGCTTGTGTTTTTGTCGAAATTCCTAACCAGAGTTTGAAGTCTCGCATCATCTAGAAAATGAGATTGATCAGATGACTTGTCTCAATAGGCATTCACGCATAGAGGAGGCAAATGAGGAATTCAAAACGAATGGATCAAACCCTGCAAATGTTATCAAGGCAAATCATAAAGGATCCTTCACTTGTATCTAACATTGAGCGTTCTAATTACTCTGACTCTGATATTACTGATTTGAGCGAGGAATAGATCTCCATCTTTATACTAAATTATGCCAATTTCTCCATTATTTAGTGTTGTATGCGTGTGAAGTTGAGTGCTCTCAAAGTGAGGTTGTGTGTTTAAATAATCCTTGTAATTGTGCATTTCGTTATGTTGACTATTAGCGTGACGCAATAAATGCATTCGACAATTTTTGTAAAAGTATAACACAGTGTTTAGGGACAAAATAATTGTATTATGAGTTTATTTAGTTTTTATACAAGAAACAAGTTTAAAAAGGTCAAAATTAGGTTTTAGAGACAATTGTCCATTCTTATTCAGGTCTTAGTGAAACTGAGCACACACATTTCCTTCGAGCTTAGCGTAGACACCCCATTTTTGACCGTCTTCGAGACTTGGACATCATCGTTTGAACACTCGATGATTACCCATATTCGTGTTCGTCCTGAGTTCTCGGAGGTCTCGGCTACGCGCCTTGCCTCAGGATCTCTCAGCTCGACTGTTTTGTGCTTGGTTGGACCAAACACTTGTTGGTTTTTGCTTTGGAGGGTAGAGAATGTTTTGTTTGCCATTCCCTAAACCCACCGGCCATGGCTTGAGGCCACCGGCCCTGTTTTCTTTCCACCGGCCATTGGTGATGGCCGGTTGGCGCCTTTGATGGTCGGTCGGCACCTTTTGTGGTAGGTCGACCAACTTTGTTGGCCGATTAGCCACTTTTTCTGGCCGAGACCTTTTCTTGAGGGGGTTTGAACCTTTTGAACCCTTGGTTCTAGCTTCTTGAGGAAGCTTGAACCTTTTGAACCCTTGGTTTTATCTTCTTGAGGAAGCTTGAACCTTTTGAACCTTTGTTTTAGCTTCTCCAAGAAGCTTGAACCCTTCTAAGCTTCCAAGAGAAGCTTGCATCTTATGCACCTTTTCCTCTAGCTTCTCCAAGAAGCTTGAACCCTTGTCTAGCTTCTCCAAGAAGCTTCAACCTTTGTTTTAACTTCTCCAAGAAGCTTGAACCTTTCTAAGCTTCCAAGAGAAGCTTGCACTTTTTGACTTAGCTTCCCTTAGAAGCTTGCCCCCTTTGACCTTTTTGCCTTAGCTTCTCCAAGAAGCTTAGGCATTTTGCCTTGCTCTATAAATAGAGGGCCTCTCCTCCCATTTCAAGGGTTAGAAAAATCTGATATGTAGGATATATATATCACTCCCTCTCTATATCTCCCTCTCTCTCTACATTTGTGTGGGTTAGAGGGTTCAAGAGGGTCTAGTTCTTGCACATTTACACTACAACTCTTGGCCTAACACCCCCATCATCAACCTAAGGAGCTTGGAGGCCATTTTCAGAGGCTAAGGGACTGTTTTTTGGGACCAAGAGGCTGCTGTCCCCTTTTGGCTACGAAAGTAACTCCTTTTCCCTCTTTATTCCCCGTTTTTGCACACACTTTTAGCCTATCTTGCTTGCTGTTTTGAGCTTTGTGTATAACATAAAAAAGTTCTGTTTTTTTGTGTTTAAGATACTTCATTAAGGTCACTTTTGTGTTTGGGGTCGTTTACCCCCTCTTAGGCCTTGTTTGGCCTCATTTTTGTGTGTTTTTGGTGAGCTTCGGGACCACTTTGTTTGGGCCTCCTCACCACTGAAATCCTGAGTGGTGAGGATGGTGGTTTGAGGTCCTAAGAAGGAGAGGGCCATCCCCTCTCCTTATTGTCTTGATTACTTGCATTTTTGGCCTTACAAAGGAGCTCCTATTTGCAAGCTTCCAAGCTTTATTTCCAGCATTTTTCAGTGGGTTTTAGGACCCCCATAAGTCATTTCCAGATCTGGTTTTGCCATGTTAAGTGTCCTTGTTGCATGTGTAGAGTAACCCTCTTATTGGCCTTTCAAAGGAACATATCTTTCTTGCATGCATGGACCTTGTTTCCATGGGTTTTTGGGGCTTATTTGACATACCATGTTACTGTTTTTAGCTGGTTTGATGAGTTCTCACATGCTTCATATAGGTGTAGTGTAAACCATGCTTACTAGCCTATGTTACATGTTGTTTTGGCCAAACATGCTAGCTTATTTTGGCTACATTTCATGCATGTTTTAGCATTATTTTGGGCTACATAGGGACTGTTTGGGGCTGGTTTCATCATTCGAGCATCGATTTGCATGTTTATAGTGTATTGCATTTCACTAGCTTTAGTGCTTGAGTCCTTAACAATGCATTACATGAGTGTTTGCATGCTTTTGAGTCATTTTGGAGTCATTTGGCATGCCATTTCAGATCTGGAACATGCACCATTGTATGCCATATTCCCTCCTTGTCATGCTTTGGTAGAGTTGCATTTTTGTGCCTTAAGCTTGGTTAATGCATTGTGCATGCATTCCATGTATTTTGTTGCCTCACTTGCATCATTATGGCCACTGATTTAGGCATTCTTACGAGCTATCCATGTTAGTTTAAATCCATCATCGCATGTTGTTGCATGCCATATTTGTTTACATGTTTAGGTTGTGTGCCTATTGCATATTAAATGCATTGCAAAATTATGTTGCATTAGCCTTGCTTGCATGCTTAGGTTGCATTGCATTGTGCATGTATCCGTCGCCTCTTGATTAAGCATGATAGAGGTTGGGGCCTTTGATGTGTTTTGTGTGTGCATTTCATTTGATATTGAAGTTGCACACTTGGCTTTTGGGCCATCACGCATTGAAATGCGCGATTGGTGGTCCGAGAATCGAGCACCATACCCCTTTGAGTCACAAACATGATAAGGGATGTGGTGGTGCACATATTTGCTTGAAATGCATTGCCATGCCATGTTTTGCCCTCTGTTGCTATCAAAACAAGTTCTGCAGGAAGCTTTGGCCGACCGGCCATCTATACTGCCGACCGACCAAATATGGATGGCCGAGAGCCTAACAAATGGTCGATGACCATCCTGCTATGGCCGGTGATGATTTATCTTAGCCGGTGGTGATCCACAATGTCCAAAGAGTGTTCCTTGAGAATTGTGCCATTTTCAGAGGAGAAAAGCAGGGTAAACAGAGGCAACTTGTGCATGGCGACGGATTTCCGAGCAAACCTGAGCACGCGTGCATTGGACCCTCTTCTGAGGCCTTTTACTGCTTTCTTAGCTTAGTTAATTTGCTTGACTAGTTAAGGGGTTTGTAATATTTAATTAGCTAGAGTAGTTAATTATTTATTCGGTATGTATTATTTATTCGGACCCTCCGAGTGAGGGCACAACTGTAATAAGCGTGCGTGTGTGTGATGCATGTCTTCCAATCTCCACTTCTTTCTCCCTTTTACTTACCTACTTTTGATGGTTAGTACTAGGGCATATTTCAATTAGCATCCTTATGCTATGCATGCGTGCATCCATACATTTGTCTTGCATGCATCGGGCTCGGCGCATCATACTAACTGCATTGTACTTCAATTCCAAGTTGAATACGTGTTAGTTGTAGCATCATCATATGCCATCCATAGATTAGCCGAGCCTATTGTAGCTGCATCTTGCGTGTGTTGCATTAGCCATCTTAACATGAACTAGGATCATGCATATGATTACTAACTAGTTTTTGTTTTGGCTTGGAGTACTCGGTAAGCATTTATATTTTAGCATCCTTGCATGAGTATGAGTGTTGCCATGATAGCATGCTTACCACGAGGCTATGTGCTTACGTGTTATAACTGCCGGAATGCCTGTGGGTGAAGGTTGAGTTACTTAAATTGGAACAACGCATTGAATACGAGTTTTTAAGCCCACTTGGAAGTGGCAAAACCATATTTTCTAAGCCCACTTGAGGGTGGCAAAATTCATGTCTTAGCCTACTTGCGGGTAGCATCATCAAACCATTTTCAAACAAACAAACATGAAATGCTTTGTTCCAATTCAGGCGACCCGGTCTATACTTGTTTGCTGTGCGCTTAACATAGTAAATCTAGGCTAATAACCGGAATAAGAACGCATAATGTTTTCAAAACTAGATATCACGGTTAGTAGAGACCGATCTTTGATCGGGCGAGAGGGGGTGCTCGTAGCTGACCTTCCCCAATCGTACCCAAGTTCCCGAGCCGAGGCAACTTTGGTGATGACGGACACGTGGCCTTTGACACCGAGTCAGGGTTTCCTAAATTCCCCAAAATAAAATATTTAGGTGGCGACTCTGTATCTGGCAAAGCAGTCCATGTTTGACACTTCTTTTCTAAAAATCAGTTTTTCTCAAAACGATTTGCCGGATTTGGACTCTTTGGTTCAGATTAAGAACCGTGACAATTTGAGAGTCCTGAACTGTAGTAGACCCACAAATGAACAGAACGGGACTCACCCTCCCGGGGCGTTCGGGGACGTCTACAGTTTCTGGCGACTCTGCTAGGGATTTAGAGAACTTGACTCGAAGTCATGATATCTTGTTTTGACTACACTTATGTGTTTCTTTGCATTGCTTGTGCATTGGTGCGCCTAGGACACCGTGTTTGCGGTCTGCTATTCCTAAACGGTTTACCGGAGGCTCGCTTTGAGAAGCGTGCCATAAGGCTGATTGGTTACGAGCTCTGCCATGATGGGAACACAAACCCCGGTCTTTACTGGGGCACCCTTTGACCATTCGACCTAGTGCATATTCGAAATCCATAGTGACCATTCCAAGCTAGGACAGGTTGCTTACCCGATTATATGTTGTTTGAAACCGCCGCGTGCGTAGTGAAACCTTAGCTCCTGACAAAATAGGACAGGGAAACCCTACCCCAACATAGAGGTGTCTTGGCTCTCATTTATTTGCTATGTGCTTTTAGAGTGTATCTCTACGGGGAATGCGCATAACAGTTTGCAAGTCTGAGTAACAGGCCTGAGGGCATCACTATCAGTATTTGGGAAATCAGTTTTACCTGAGGGTATCAATTTACAGGCAGAATTTTGGGCAGAATTCTGTAGGGGGGCACAGTCATTTAGCTTTGCTCATATGGGTTATGGTGAAATCAGGCTGAGATACTCTCTGTTTTCTTTTTTGTTAGGTAGTCCTGGAACCATAGCTTCAGAAGGCTCCGATATCCCCCGAGGTTCATCGGACTTGTGCTAATAGACTTTGTCAGGTCAGAGATTCAGTTCAAGGGCAATCAGTGTTCCTTTGCCAGAGGCAGGGTAAAAAAGGCCAGTCAGGCACAGATCATCAGTTCAACAGTCTTCGGATCAACAATCATTATCCATCTCACCTGTGTGCGGTTGGGTTGAGATATCTGCTTTTACCACAGAGACATATATACCGATAGATCAGTTAGATCAGGGTAGTATGGCGAGAATGGAAGAGATGGTGCGCCAACTCCAGGATAGTATGAAAGCCATGCAGCAAGACGCTGTCCGTCAAGCGGAAATCACCAAGCAACAGGCTGTGGCCATAGCCCAACAGGCAGAGACAATTGCCAGGTTAAAGCAACAAACTAGAGTATCTACTTCACACCAGGCTCCTCCCCCACTGAGAGTTCCCATACTTGGGGAGGTGACTCACGTCCAGGATGATATGAACATTCCAGTCGGGCCACTTCCGCCCCCGATTCTACCTCAGTTATCCAAGGCACCTACGCCTGTTAATCAACCGGACTCTCCCTTTGAGTTCGAGGTAGACCACACAGCATTGAAATTGAGCAAGCTCAAGAAGTTGTTCAAGAAATCCCAGGGGGTGAAGTCCATACCAGACATCGAGGACGGATATACCGATGAAGCTGTGACGCTGCCGGATAGGTTCAAAATGCCACAAATCGACTGTTTTGACGGATCCGGGGATCCCATGGTCCATCTTCGGTTGTTCTCAAATATACTGCGACTGATGGGCCTCACTAGACCACAGAAGCTTTCGCTATTCGGCCGGACCTTGTCAGGGATGGCCGCTATCTGGTATGCAAAGTTAGAAGATAACGTCAAACAAAATTGGGAAGAGATGGCTAGGGTCTTCACTGCTCAATATTCTTACAACACACAAATCGAGGTCACAACGCGTGATCTTGAAGTCACCCGCCAAGAGCCAAAGGAGGGTTTTTCAAAGTTTGTGGCGAGGTGGAGAGCAAAGGCCTCGATGATGGCTACAAGGCCTTCCGACAAAGACCAGATAAGGATGGTTGTGCGCAACTTCCAACCCAAACTGATGCAGAAAATGATCGTGCTCCCCTTCCCTACCTTTTCAGATCTGCATGAGATGGGAGTACAGATCGAGGACGCTATGAAGCAGGGCCTCATTGACCAGGAGAAGGAGCAGCCCAGGAGGGCGTTTACCTGCAGTTCGAATGCAACCATCGGTGGTGACGCAGCTGCTAGGACCTCAGACGTGGGCATGGTCGCCACCACCACACCAAGAGCAGCCAGCCCCTTTGTTGGTGCATCCAATCCAAACCCCCGAACTTCGGACTATCTACCCTGAGGCAAGAGGGTTTTTACCCCACCCTATATGCCTTTGTCTAAAGCTCTAGGGGTCCTACTCAGGAAAGGACATTTGAAATCGTTAGAACAACGGCCTCTACCCGATCCTCTCCCTGCAAAGCATGACCCGACTAAGTACTGTGCTTTTCATCAACAAACCGGTCATGACATCGACAGTTGCGTCCGTCTCCGCCACGAGATACAAAATCTGATTGACAATGAGGTCATCGTCGCACCAAGCTCTGCAAAGTCTATCGGCACTTGATCAGTGAACTTGTGGGGGATAATGTGACTTTGTGATCAGGAGATGAACCACCTGCGGACGGCGTTCAGTTTATTCCAAGATGTGGCGTTTGGCACGCACTGTTTTGAGCATTTGCGAATGTTAGTTTTGTACTTTCTGACTTGGGTATTGAGTCAGTCTTGTCATTCTGTATTGAGTCAGTCTTTTCATACTGAGTCAGTCGGGTCTGTCTTGTTGTATCGAGTCAGTCCTGTTTTGTTAGAGTCGGGTGATTTCGGGGGTGTTACCTCGGACATCACTTGCTTGTTTTGTGTTTGCCTTTTTGCTTTCTTTTGAGTCTGTTTCTGCCTTGGAGCCAGTTACGCCAACAGGTCTGAATGGAACAGTGGTGATTTTCACACTCTTGTGTTTGCTTCTGTCGTGTGCCAGTTGTGCCAGAAATTCTAAATGAGATGGCAGTATTTGATTAGAAGCTGTGTTTTTTCTGTGACTTGAAATCATTACATTGACCTGAGTTTTTTTCAAAACTTTTTTTGAACATTGTGATGAAAACGAAGAGGAAGGAATTCCTCGGCATTTGTAAAAATTTGATCAATTGAGAGATAGAAAGGCATGTTAAGCCCTTAATGATCGAGATCATGCTTGTTAATGTGAGTACTGAGAAGGATCCTGACTTGATCCAGATCGGTCCTACACCGTCTTCAGCGCGAGCGATTAGTCGCTTTCTTAAAAGATTTCAAAAAATGTTTTGCGCAGTCCTGCGAAGACCTATGTAGAATCGCTCTTGAGATTGTGCAGCTTAGGATCGCTCTCAGCCTCGAGACTCGACCCCTCATTTTCAAACCTTGAACTTGAATTCAGAATGTTCAATGGTCAACCATCAAAGGAAGCCCGTGTGGCCAAATTCGAAGCAGCCCTTGAACTAGGGGCAAGAAAGTCAGATCAAGAAGACCAGATGTCATCAAAAGAAGCTTGCAAAGCTAGATCAGAAGCACCCCTGGAACTAGGGGCAAAGAATTTCAAATGTGCTCGAAGAGCCGAAGATGGATCATTCCACAAATCAAAGAAGGTCGTCAAGAATGCCAAATCCCGGAGGGAGGAAAAAAGAAAGTATTGCTGAAGAAAAACTGAGTTCCGGTCCACAACACTAGGGGCAAATTTAGCCCCCCATTGGATGGACTCCTGCATCGTTAGCGAACAGCAGCCATTCTCCTGGATTCAGATGACTTCAGGATCTCAAAACCATTTGACATGGACAAAGCTACACGTTTACCCTTGAGAGGCTCGCTGGGCCGAAAACCTGGAAGGGCGACTCAAGCAAAAGTTAGAGTAAAAAAAAAAAGGGAGAGAAGAAAAAAAAAAAAAAAGAGAAAAAGAGAAAAAATGCAAAGAATGAAGAAAAGATGAAAAAAAAAGAAAAAAAGAAATGAAAAAGAAATAACAACAAAGCTCGCAAGGTTGATAACCCAGAAAGGGCGGCCTTGGCAAAAGTTAGAACGCAAAATGAGAGGTTAATACCCGAGTGTGTCTTACCCCGAACTACGTAAGGCTTGATTCCCATGTTTGGGATACGTAGGCAACTTCGTTCTGAAGTCCAATTGCAAACACTTCCAAATCGAGTGTGTCCATGTGATGGTTTTGATCATCTTTGCCTTCTCTGTATCCAAGAATTTGGTTGTAACCTTCACTGTGAAGACCGATTACAACGCACTGTGGTACTATCCAAACAAGGGGCAACTTTTCGTTGCCAATGCGCTGCGGTGCTATTCAAACAACGGGCAACTTTCCGTTGCCATGCAGCTCTCCTCAAACAAGGGACAATTTTCCTTAGGATCTGAGGTTGTGCATCTCAAGAGTAAGTTCCGTGCTCGTTGAGTAGTAGTTGTTTGCAAAAACAATTTTTGAGAATTTTTACTAAGGTTGACTGATCTCTCAAAAAATATTCCATCTTTTCCAAAACTGGACCATTTCTTGGACCCAAAAAGGAAAAATTTTCAGTGCTCATAACCTGACTTGCATGATTTTAAATCAGAAAATCGAACAAGTATGTTAATCTAACTCTCATATTGATCAAAATTGTTTTAGAAAGCCAAAACAAAAAAATTGGTCAAAATGATGAACTAGGGGCACAGTTGAGTCAGGCTCCCTGTCTTTTCCTCGTTGTCAATGCACTTGCCAGAAAGGGCACTTTACTTGCCGGAAAAGGGCACCATATTCGCCAGAAAGGGCACAACTGAAGCTAACAACAAAGGGCTGAAGGCTCTCTCATCCTCAAATCAGCGAGGTATCAAGCTAAGTGCGAAGCACGAATTGAAACGGATCAAGATATTCCATTCCCTAATCTGGACAGATCTGATCATGTCCAAACTCCCCAACAGAGCATCGTCAACCAATGCCAGCTGCAGATTTGCTATACATCCAGTTGTAGCGCAATCCCTCTATGGGAGAAAGTTCACTGTTGTGAGCAGAAGAAGAGAATCTAGCAGAATGCTAGGGGCAAGAACCCTCAACTTCCTGTTTATTCATCAACCACACAGAGGAGGGATAAAAATGAGAGATTGAAGAATAGAGAGATGTGCGTTAAGAGAAAAAGTGAGAAAAGGGCTTTTTCAGAAAACTAGAGATTGAGTGCCAAGTGATGTGAGAATCACAAGTGAGAAAGGGTGGGAAATAATACCCAGAGAAACTGGCTCCTCGTGCACCGAGAGGTCTCTCTTCTTTGTAACACGTCTGTGTGTCGTGTCTTTTGTTTTGTTTATCTCGATTCTTGCTTTGAGTCGTCACGAGCATAACTCGATGTGTTTTGGTTGTTTATCTTTTGTTTTCCGTTGTTGAGTCGTAGTACGCTGTGTTCAATCGTAGGCTCAATACCCGGTTGAGAACTCATTCTCAAATTTCAAAAATGAATCGTTTTGTGCTCAGAGTGCTGTGCCATTCTCCACATTTGTGCAAAACAAGATTTGTTCTTTCATAAAAATCGCAGGGTTCAACCCAGGTCATGTGAGAACAGTAAAACCAAGACTTATTTGAAGCTATATGGGTTCCAGACTACAAAGCAAAAAAAAAGATGGAAAACCAAAGCATCTGAGTGTGTTTCACCTTCAGCAAATTTCGTGATTGTACTTCGGATGTACCTCTTCAGGCCTTGTCAGTGCTCCGAAGAATGAGTGTGCCTCTACTCCAAGCTTAAGCCTGCTTCAAGTCAGAATGGCAATTAAAACAGCAGCAGATGTTATCTCTCGCCAATATAAACAGGGTGTACCCCTTTTCAAGCGGAGTGTGTTACAAACCCCTCCGAGAGGTAAATCGGAGGTCGCGTTTGGATTTGGTCTCTTTAAGGCTTGTATTTCCTTATTCGGTATTTTGTTTCAAACACGCTTTTGAAGTTGCACATTCATCGCATTGTTACGCACACCATTCGTTGCATTGTTATGCACATTATACTTGCATTGTCATGCACCTTTTCACTTGCGTTGTCACGCACTTTCTACTTGCATTGTTATGCACGCTCTCTTATTCGGAAACACTGGGATACGTCCTTATGATTCCCCTTCCCATTCTGAAACACCGGGATACGTCCCTATGTTTCTTCTCCTTTTCCGAAACACCGGGATACGTCCCTATGTTTCTCATTCCTTTCTGAAACACCGGGATACGTCCCTATGTTTCTTCTCCTTGTTCGAAACACCGGGATACGTCCTTATGTTTCTTCTCCTTGTTCGAAACACTGGGATATGTCCCTATGTTTCTCATTCCTTTCTGAAACACCGGGATACGTCCCTATGTTTCTTCTCCTTGTTCGAAACACCGGGATACGTCCCTATGTTTCTTTTCCTTGTTCGAAACATCGGGATACATCCCTATGTTTCTCATTCCTTTTCGAAACACCGGGATACGTCCCTATGTTTCTTCTTCTTGTTCGAAACACCGGGATACGTCCCTATGTTTCTTCTCCTTGTTCGAAACACCGGGATACGTCCCTATGTTTCTCATTCTTTTTCAAAACACCGGGATACGTTCCTATGTTTCTTCTCCTTTTTCGAAACACCGGGATACGTCCCTATGTTTCTTCTTCTTTTTCGAAATACCGGGATACGTCTCTATGTTTCTTCTCCATTCTTTCCGAAACACCGGGATACGTCTCTATGTTTCTCCTTCCTTCCGAAACACCGGGATACGTCCCTATGTTTCTCATTCCTATTCGAAACACCGGGATATGTCCCTATGTTTCTCCCCCCTTGGTTAAGAGCATTTGGAATACGTTCCAATGCTCACACCATTCCGAAACACCGGGATACGTTCCTATGTTTCTCACTCAATCCGAAACAGCGGGATATGTCCTAATGTTTCTCCTTCTTTGATTACGAGCATTTGGAATACGTTCCAATGCTTATACCTTTTCGAAACACTGGGATATGTCCCTACGTTTCTCCCTCTTTGGTTAAGAGCATTTGGAATACGTTCCAATGCTTGAACCACTCTGAAAAATCGGGATACGTCCCTATGTTTCTCCTTTTCCGAAGCACCGGGATACGTCCCTATGTTTCTTCTCCTTTTCTGGAACACTGGGATATGTCTCTATGTTTCTCTCTTTGTTCCTTCCTCACACAATTTCGGCGTGTTTGGAATTTGACTTAGATTGCGTTGTATGCACTCCTAATTGTTTGTTTTGGACCTCCTCTCATGATTCTGGCATGGTTGGAGTTTGTCACCCTTTGCATCTTTACTATCATAGCATTTCATTCGCGCTATCTTGCGCACCTCACATGTACTTGTTAGTACATTGCATTGTTTTGAATACAAACCGGCTTCGCGAAAGCGTATAAGTCCAATTACAAGCTGGCTTCGCGAAAGCGTATAAGTCCAATTACAAACCGGCTTCGTGTCAGCATATAAGTCCAATTACAAACCGGCTTCGCGTAGCGTATAAGTCCAATTTTCAAACCGGCTTCGCATAGCGTATAAGTCCAATTTTCAAACAGGCTTCGCGTAGCGTATAAGTCCAATTTTCAAACCGGCTTCGCGTAGCGTATAAGGCCAATTCTCAAAGTCTTCTTGCATATCATTTGCATCCTGCCCTTGAACTATGCTGGTTTGATTCCTTGCAAAGGGATACGTAGGCAGCCTGCGGGCACAACCATTTATTTATCGGTAGTTTGTATGCTTTGTCTAAGTCTTCGGCCTTGTCAAAAATGGGTCGTCTCTGGGTTTTGACACTCACTCCCGTCATTGTTATGACTTTCGAGTTCTGTCAAAGAAGGGCAACTGTAGACACCCCATTTTTGACCGTCCTCGAGAGTTGGACATCATCGTTTGAACACTCGATGATTACCCATGTTCGTGTTCGTCCTGAGTTCTCGGAGGTCTCGGCTACGCGCCTTGCCTCAGGATCTCTCAGCTCGACTGTTTTGTGCTTGGTTGGACCAAACACTTGTTGGTTTTTGCTTTGGAGGGTAGAGAATGGTTTGTTTGCCATTCCCTAAACCCACCGGCCACGGCTTGAGGCCACCAGCCCTGTTTTCTTTCCACCGGCCATTGGTGATGGGCGGTCGACGCCTTTGATGGTCGGTCGGCACCTTTTGTGGTCGGTCTTAGCCACTTTTTCTGGCCGAGACCTTTTCTTGAGGGGGTTTGAACCTTTTGAACCCTTGGTTCTAGCTTCTTGAGGAAGCTTGAACCTTATGAACCCTTGGTTTTAGCTTCTTGAGGAAGCTTGAACCTTTTGAACCTTTGTGTTAGCTTCTTCAAGAAGCTTGAACCCTTCTAAGCTTTCAAGAGAAGCTTGCACCTTTTTGCACCTTTTCCTCTAGCTTCTCCAAGAAGCTTGAACCCTTCTAAGCTTCCAAGAGAAGCTTGCACTTTTTGACTTAGCTTCCCTTAGAAGCTTGCCCCTTTTGACCCTTTTGCCTTAGCTTCTCCAAGAAGCTTAGGCATTTTGCCTTGCTCTATAAATAGAGGGCCTCTCCTCCCATTTCAAGGGTTAGAAAAATCTGATATATTGGATATATATATCACTCCCTCTCTATATCTCCCTCTCTCTCTACATTTGTGTGGGTTAGAGGGTTCAAAAGGGTCTAGTTCTTGCACATTTACACTACAACTCTTGGCCTAATACCTCCATCATCAACCTAAGGAGCTTGGAGGCTATTTTCAGAGACTAAGGGACTATTTTTTGGGACCAAGAGGCTGCTGTCCCCTTTTGGCTATGAAGGTAACTCCTTTTCCCTCTTTATTCCCCGTTTTTGCACACACTTTTAGCCTATCTTGCTTGCTGTTTTGAGCTTTGTGTCTAACATAAAAAAGTTCTGTTTTTTTTGTGTTTAAGATACTTCATTAAGGTCACTTTTGTGTTTGGGGTCGTTTACCCCCTCTTAGGCCTTGTTTGGCCTCATTTTTGTGTGTTTTTGGTGAGCTTCGGGACCACTTTGTTTAGGCCTCCTCACCACTGAAATCTTGAGGGATTTCAGTGGTGAGGATGGTGGTTTGAGGTCCTAAGAAGGAGAGGGCCATCCCCTCTCCTTATTGTCTTGATTACTTGCATTTTTGGCCTTACAAAGGAGCTCCTATTTGCAAGCTTCCAAGTTTTATTTCCAACATTTTTCAGTGGGTTTTAGGACCCCCATAAGTAATTTCCAGATCTGGTTTTGCCATGTTAAGTGTCCTTGTTGCATGTGTAGAGTAACCCTTTTATTGGCCTTTCAAAGGAACACATCTTTCTTGCATGCATAGACCTTGTTTCCATGGGTTTTTGGGACTTATTTGACATATCATGTTACTGTTTTTAGCTGGTTTGATGAGCTCTCATATACTTCATATAGGCGTAGTGTAAACCATGCTTACTAGCCTATGTTACATGTTGTTTTGGCCAAGCATGCTAGCTTATTTCGGCTACATTTCATGCATGTTTTAGCATTATTTTGGGCTGCGTAGGGACTGTTTGGGGCTGGTTTCATCATTCGAGCATCGCTTTGCATGTTTATAGTGTATTGTATTTCACTAGCTTTAGTGCTTGAGTCCTTAACAATGCATTACATGAGTGTTTACATGCTTTTGAGTCATTTTGGAGTCATTTGGCATGCCATTTCAGATCTGGAACATGCACCATTGTATGCCATATTCCCTCCTTGCCATGCTTTGGTAGAGTTGCATTTTTGTGCCTTAAGCTTGGTTAATGCATTTTGCATGCATTCCATGTATTTTGTTGCCTCACTTGCATCATTATGGCCACTGATTTAGGCATGCTTGCGAGCTATCCATGTTAGTTTAAGTCCATCATCGCATGTTGTTGCATGCCATATTTGTTTACATGTTTAGGTTGTGTGCCTATTGCATATTAAATGCATTGCAAAATTATGTTGCATTAGCCTTGCTTGCATGCTTAGGTTGCATTGCATTGTGCATGTATCCGTCGCCTCTTGATTAAGCATGATAGAGGTTGGGGCCTTTGATGTGTTTTGTGTGTGCATTTCATTTGATATTAAAGTTGCACACTTGGCTTTTGGGCCATCACGCATTGAAATGCGCGATTGGTGGTCCGAGAATCGAGCACCATACCCTTTTGAGTCACAAACATGATAAGGGATGTGGTGGTGCACAAATTTGCTTGAAATGCATTGCCATGCCATGTTTTGCCCTCTGCTGCTGTCAAAACAGGTTCTGCAGGAAGCTTTGGCCGACCGGCCATCTATACTGCCGACCGACCAAATATGGATGGCCGAGAGCCTAACAAATGGTCAATGACCATCCTGCTATGACCGGTGATGATTTATCTTAGCTGGTGGTGATCCACAATGTCCAGAGAGTGTTCCTTGAGAATTGTGCCATTTTCAGAGGAGAAAAGCAGGGTAAACAGAGGCAACTTGTGCATGGCGACAGATTTCCGAGCAAACCCGAGCACGCGTGCATTGGACCCTCTTCTGAGGCCTTTTACTGCTTTCTTAGCTTAGTTAATTTGCTTGACTAGTTAAGGGGTTCGTAATATTTAATTAGCTAGAGTAGTTAATTATTTATTCGGTATGTATTATTTATTCGGACCCTCCGAGTGAGGGCACAACTGTAATAAGCGTGCGTGTGTGTGATGCATGTCTTCCAATCTCCACTTCTTTCTCCCTTTTACTTACCTACTTTTGATGGTTAATACTAGGGCATATTTCAATTAGCATCCTTATGCTATGCATGCGTGCATCCATACATTTGTCTTGCATGCATCGGGCTCGGCGCATCATACTAACTGCATTGTACTTCAATTCCAAGTTGAATACGTGTTAGTTGTAGCATCATCATATGCCATCCATAGATTAGCCGAGCCTATTGTAGCTGCATCTTGCGTGTGTTGCATTAGCCATCTTAACATGAACTAGGATCATGCATATGATTACTAACTAGTTTTTATTTTGGCTTGGAGTACTCGGTAAGCATTTATGTTTTAGCATCCTTGCATGAGTATGAGTGTTGCCATGATAGCATGCTTACCACGAGGCTATGTGCTTACGTGTTATAACTGCCTGAATGCCTGTGGGTGAAGGTTGAGTTACTTAAATTGGAACAATGCATTGAATACGAGTTTTTAAGCCCACTTGGAAGTGGCAAAACCATATTTTCTAAGCCCACTTGAGGGTGGCAAAATTCATGTCTTAACCTACTTGTGGGTAGCATCATCAAACCATTTTCAAACAAACAAACATGAAATGTTTTGTTCCAATTCAGGCGACCCGGTCTATACTTGTTTTCTGTGCTCATAACATAGTAAATCTAGGCTAATAACCGGAATAAGAACACATAATGTTTTCAAAACTAGATATCACGGTTAGTAGAGACCGATCTTTGATCGGGCGAGAGGGGGTGCTCGTAGCTGACCTTCCCCAATCGTACCCAAGTTCCCGAGCCGAGGCAACTTTGGTGATGACGGACACGTGGCCTTTGGCACCGAGTCAGGGTTTCCTAAATTCCCCAAAATAAAATATTTAGGTGGCGACTCTGTATCTGGCAAAGCAGTCCATGTTTGGCACTTCTTTTCTAAAAATCTATTTTTCTCAAAACGATTTGCCGGATTTGGACTCTTTGGTTCAGATTAAGAACCGTGACAATTTGAGAGCCCTGAACTGTAGTAGACCTACAGATGAACAGAACGGGACTCACCCTCCCGGAGCGTTCGGGGACGTCTACACTTAGGAACTTGCCGAACTTAACAAAAGTCAAAACGGGCTGCCATTGGTTCATAATGAGGTCAAATATTAGGTTTCAGGTGGCCAAATCATCCATTCTTGTTGGTCTTACCGAAATTGGACACACACGTTACCTTCGAGCATACCAATTTGCTAGACTCGATAGAACTCAAAATGATCTTTCGTAGAGCCAATTACGAGTTTATTTAGTTTTATATAAGAACTAAATTTTAAAAAGTCAACTATTGGGTTTTGGGGGGTCAAACTGTGCATTCTTGTTCCAGTCTTGCCAAAACTAAGCATACCTGTTCCTTTTGAGCTTAGAAACTTTTAGGACTTGACAGAACTCAAAATAGGCAGTTGTGAACGATTTACTTAGTTTTATATGATAACTAACTTGAAAAAGATCAAATATTAGGTTTTGGGGGGCAAAATTGTCGATTCTTATTTCGATTTTACCAAAATCAAGCACACACATACCCTTTAAGCTTAGGAACTTGCTAGATTCAATGGAACTCAAAATGGGCTACCGTGATCCCATAACAACTTGATTTAAGTTTTATATGATAACTAAGTTAAAACGGTCAAATATTAGGTTTCGGGGGACGAAGTTGTCTATTCTTGTTCCGATTTTACCAACACAAGGCACACATGTTCCCTTCGAGCATACAAACTTTTTGGAACTAAAAATGGGCATCTATATAACCAATTTTGAGTTTATTTAGTTATACAAGTACGAAGTTTAAAAAGTCCAATTTTTAGTTTCCAGGGAGTGGAATTGTCCAATCCTGTTCGAGTTTTATTGAAACAAGGCATGCATGTTCCTTTCAAATATACAAACTTGCCAGATTCGACGTAACTTGAAACAGGCTTCCGTAGAACCTACAAGTTTATTTTGTTTTCATACAAGAACTAAGTTTTGGCAAAATCGTCCATTCTTATTTCAATTTTACCGAAACTAGGAACACAAAGCATACAAGCCTCCCGGACTTTATGAAACTCAAAATGGGCTTCCATGGAGCAAGTTATGAGTTTATTTAGTTTTTTTTACAGAAAACCAAGTTTCAAGGTGTAAAAAGGTCTGAAATTGTCCATTCTTTGTTCTAGGTTTACTGATACCAGGAACACACATTTCCTTTGAGCATACACACTTGTCAAATTGGATGGAACTCAAAACAGCCTTCCATAAAGACAATTATGAGTTTATTTAGTTTTCATACGATAACTAAGTTAAAAAAAGGTGACATATTAGGTTTCAAAGGGCAAAAGCATCCATTATTTTTCTGATTTTACTAAAATTGAGCACACACGTTCCTTTCGTGGTTAGGAACTTGCAAGACTCAATGGAATTCAAAATGGCCTTTCGTATGGCTAGTTACAACTTAAACTTATTTGAGCTGTTAGGAGGGGAATTATTTTTTTTTATTGATAAAAGCATGTCATTGCTTAAACACACTTTAATTTTCTTAATTAAATGCATGATTGCCAAAATCATTCTTGGGTTAAGCCTGTTAATGATTATAAATCACTTAATAAACATTATTGCTAGGAGTGCTTTCAAGAAAGCATGGTTTGGATGCCCTGCTGAACACAATTTAAATGCTCAATCAATTATGAATAAAATGGTGGTTCTGACTTCCAGCCTTATCCATAGTGTAGAGAGAAAGAGAGAGGCAATTTAAATAGGGAATGACTCCCCTTCATACTCCTATCCTCTATATTTTATTTTTTAGGCTCCATTTTAGACTCACAATAATAATCTAAACCGTTTCGTAAATCTCATAATGAAGACCATATACGTAAAAAATCAACTTTGTCGGATATCAATAAATACATAAACGAATCACTTTTTATTTTATAAAATGAAAGGTTTGAGTTCAAACTCACAATTACTATCCATTTTAAAAAACAAGATGCAATTCATTCATGTATCTAGTGATATAAGATGAAACTATTTTTTTACATAACTTATCTAAATTGCTGGAATTACAAGATGAATGATTTAAATTATCATTGTGGGCCTAAAATGAAGTCCAAAAAATAAAATACGAAAAAGTATGAAAGGTTAGAGTATGGAGGGAAGTTATGCCCATTTAAATCAACTCATAGAAAAGGAAGGAATAATTTGTACTGCTGCCTTAATGGGGATTTCCTTCCTCACCCTAGAGAGCAATTCCTGTGTCCCAATTTCTCCATTCTCCCCTGAAGTTTCTTCCAAACTCTTTCCAAAGACTTGTTTCAATAGCTCATGCACTGCAGAATCAATATTTGGGTTAAAAGAAAGTGTAAATTTTTCATAATTAATAAATCAGAAATGTTTGAGAGCTCGAAACTCCTCAGGCTCGAATGGCCCGAATTCAAAACGGCGTTGTTTTGAAAAAAAAATTCCCCTCTTTTATCTGTGAAATGAAACAAAGGGAGGGAGGGAGAAAGAGAGAGAAGAGAAAAGAAAGAGAGAGAAAGGGAGAAAGGGAGAAAGGGAGCCAATTTTCCTCTTCCAATCTGTCGCCACTGTGTGTGTGTGTCTATGTGTGTGTTTCATCAATTTGGCTTCCAGATCTGTATATATGTGTGTGGGGGGGGGGGGGGAGGGGGTTTGATTTGTGGGTGGCTTTTGATTTTCCAAATCCGTGTATGGGCATGTGGGTTTGATTTGTTGATGATGATGTGTTGATGATGATGTTGTGTTGATGATGATTTGTTGGTTATTGATGATGATGATGCTGTGATGATGATGATGATGATGATGTTGTGTTGATGATGATTCTTTCTTCTTTCTTCTCTTCTGTCTTCTTTCTTCTTCGCTTCTGTGAGTCGGAAATGATGAAAAAAAAAAAGGAAGTCAAAACGACGTCGTTTTGGGATTTCGAGCCACTCAAGCCACAAAAAATTCAAGCTACGTAACGGGATTGTTAATAAATTTGTTATAAACTCACTCATATGTTGTCATAATATTTTTAAGAGCAAATTATATTAAATCCCTTCAAACTATCCATCATTTACACTTTATCCCCCTAATGTTTTAAATCCAACAATTACCCCCTCAAACAATTTGAATTTGAACATTAACTCCTTTTGTTGGTTATCTGCTAGATATTTAGATAAAAAATTATCAAATGTTGTGCACATGATGATTATATTAAAATTTATGGCCAAATTACCCTATTTTATCTTTTTTTTAAATTTAATACAATCATCATGCACACAACACTAAACAATTTTTCATCCAAATATTTAACATATGATCAATAAAAAGACTTAATGTTCAAATTCAAATAGTTTGAGGGAGTATGTGTTGGGTTTAAAACATTAAAGGGATAAAGTGTAAATGATCGATAATTTGAGGGGGTTTAATATAATTTTCCCTATTTTTTAAATTGTATCTATCTTCCATAGTTTTCCAGCCACAAAACACTATGGAATATAGATATAGCAAATAGAATAAAAAATAAGGGGACAACAGATCTCGTCTTAATCCTTGAGAAGGTCGAATAACACCAATCCTTTTACCATTGAACAATATAGAATAGGATACAGACCGAATACTCTTCATGATCTTCAAAATCCAAGCGAAGCTAAAACCCAACCAAACCATCTTTTGTTCCAAGAAATCCCATTCCACCCGATTGTAAGCCTTACTCATTTCTAGCTTAAGAGCAAATTTCCCAACTTTCCAATTCCTCTTCTACTTAAGAGAGTAAACAATTTGAAAAGCCACTAAAACATTATCGATGATGAAGCAACTAGGACGAAAGCACTATGCATGTCAGTAATAACCAAAGGCAAGATTTTCCAGACAATTAACTAAAATTTTGACAATGATCTTGTACAAAACATCACATAAGGGCCAAAAATCAATAACTTGTTTAGGATCTTTGTGGAAGCTGTATCCCTAGAGTCAGTCGTGCATATACTAAAGTTGACGACAATGCAAGCCCTATTTTGAATGGAACCAAGATGGTTGAAGGAGTAATAACGACGAGAAAACTGGTGCCACCACAGCAAGATGACAAACATTCTCCTTGTAGTAATTATCTGGGAAGTCTTCATTTGCTGATAGCTCGAGCTTTCAAAGATCACTCAAAAACAATACTCTAGACATGGCTATAAAGCATATGGCATGGATCTTTCTTTTTTTACTTGTAAACTACAATGGGTGAGGCTAGGATATCCGGAATACTGCACAATGAGTACAGGAGAGAGACCTACATGAAACAATATAGGTCGAATATTGTTTCATTGATAAACATTATGGGAGCGAGAATGTTCAATAAAGAGCACATTAGTGCCCTCGAGAAAACATCTTTTGGTTATTGTTCAAATCTTTTTGAACAAACAAGTGGTGTTGAGGAAGTTCAAGAAGGTTGACGATAATGTTCTGAAGGTGATCAAGTCTTATGATGTTCATTTGAAGGGATTCAAGTGGGGGCCAAAAAGGGTTGACATACGGGATAGTAATGTGAGTTTGATTTTTGGGATAAGATCGGGAAAGAAAAAAATAGATCTCTCGTATGGGAAAAAACCAAATACACCTTCTGTGCAGAGAAGATTTCATAAGGTGCCAAGAATATCTGTTAAGATTTTACGAGCAACATTAGGAGATGCACTGCAAGGCATAAGGAGAGTTGATGTTGAGGACATGACAAGAATCATGTATTTATTCGTTTTGATAACTTTGCTATTCCCAGAAATCGGACAAACAATTGGATGGGCTTTCATCACCCTTGTAGAAGATTTGGAAAGGATGATTACTTATGCATGGTTGACTGCAGTTAAATCCACATTGATTACTTTAATCTAGTCTTCAATTGGATGCCCTAAAAATGTTACCGGATGTGTACTTATGCTTTTGGTAAGTAAATTAAACTACTTAAAACATTACACAATCCATGTTTAGACAATTAACTAATTTGAGTTTTTATTTTACAAAGCTAAAGACCAAAATTTGTATTTTAGAGACAAATTTTGGTCTTCAGCTTGAAGGAGGGTGGTGTGCTTACATAACCAGTACTGTAAAATAAAAACTCAAAATTAGTTAATTGTCTAAACATGGATTGTGTAATGTTTTAAGTAGTAGTTTAATTTACTTACCATAAGCTGAAGTACACATCGGTAATCAATGTGGATTTAACCGCAGTTGACCATGCATATGTACTCATTCTTTCTAAATCTTCTACAAGGGTGACAAAAGCCCATCCAATTGTTTGCCTGATTTTTGGCAATAGCAAAGTTGTCAAAATGAATAAACACAAGATTCTTGTGACGTCCTCAGCATCAACTCTCCTTATGCCTTGTAGTTTATCTCCTAATGCTACTCGTAGAATCTTAACAGATATTCTTGGCATCTTATGAAATCTTCTCTGAAAAAAAGTGTGTTTGGATTTTTTCCATACGAGAGATCTACTTTTTTCTTTCCCGATCTTATCCCAAAAATCAAACTCACGTCACTGTCTCGTACGTCAACCACTTTTGCCACCAGCTTGAATCCCTTCAAATCAACGTCATAAGACTTGATCACCTTCAGAACATCATCGTCAACCTTCTTGAACCTCCTCGACACCACTTGTTTGTTCCAAAAATATTTGAACAATAATCCAAAAGGTGTTTTCTCGAGGGCACCAATGTGTTCTTTACTGAATGTTCTCTCTCCCGTAATGTTTATCAATGAAACAATATTTGATCTATACTATTTCAAGTAGTTCTTCCTCTCCCGTACTCATTGTGCAATCGAATTTGAAGGTTTTGTTGTTAGAGGCATTAGATCGCTTTCATACGAGCTTTCATGCTCATTAGGGGTCTCTTTTTCGGTTCCATTGGTTGAAGCTCAAAATCATCATCATCATCGGCGGTGTGTTTACCTTTGGACCTTGATTTTTTTATATCAATTTTGCTATCCCTTTGTCTTTGTTCAATGAATTTTTAACTAAATTTTCGACGGAGCCTTTTCTTTTGTACCATTTCTTCAATCTCAAAATCATCATCATCTTCTTCGCGTTTGCTTCTAGTTACAACCATTTTAGGATATTAGAGTTTTCTTGTATCAACAGTGTAATATTTTACTTTAAACACCAAAGTGACAAAACAATAAGCATTGTAATTTTTAATATACATTAGCATAACAAGGGCCAAATGATGTTAAGGAAGCATTTAGTGAACATTGAGCAATAAACATAATGCAAAAATAACGTTGGCACCAAAAATGACAGAACAACAAATCATTACAACATTTACTCTAATAGACAGTTAAAATTTCACATTAAAGAACATGAAACAAGGCTCAAAATAGGTTAAAGAATCATTCATTGAACATTGATTGTTATAATGCAAGCATAGGCCAACATGGATAGTGAAGAATCATTGAACAAATTCTCAATCAGATTGACACAGTAAAATTCAAACCAACTGAACAAACAGGTAGTAGAATAGCAGACTTCTCCTATAACAAATAGTGTGAAAATCTACTAATTAAAGGTAGTATAGGCAATGGAAATTGTAAATTTTACTCTGAAAAACTGTAACATTTAACTCTGAAAAATAACATTTTAATATGAAAAACAGTAACATTGCAAAAAAATACAAGAAGAAGAACAATATTAAACATAATGATCCAATTGTTATTCAATTTTCAATCCAATAACAGTATATCACTCCATTTATGACCATAAAAAACGCAAAATACAAAACAAAAATACAAATACGGACGTAAAACTTTGCTGTCATGATGGATTTTACCCAATTCTACACCACAATAATTACAGAAACCCTATATTGAACAATGAAAAATATGAAACACAAGATTTGAAGTACTTGTTGGCATATTATATTCGCCGAAAGTCACTTAGCATATTATATTAGCCGAAAGTCACTAGGGTCTGTAATCATTTTTATGCCTTGTAAACCCTAATCTTCATTTATAAATAAGGGGTGATATCTCATCATACCCTAAGTTGGTTACTTAAAGCTTCATGGTATCAGAGCAGAACCTATAGGGTTTAGGCTCACCCTCGTTGGTAGACCTTTTCACCAACGACACTCTAGGGTTCGAAGCTTACTTGGGTGGATCATCACTCAGCCGTCTTCCTCAGCCGTCTTCCTCAGTCGATCTTCTCAGCTCGTCTTCCTCAGTCGATCTCCTCAGCTCGTCGTCCTCACCTCGTCGATCTCCTCGCCTTCCTCTGTCGATCGTCACTCAGCCGTTAACTCCTCAGCTCGGCGATCTCCTCAGCCAGTCGTCGCTCGTCTTCTTCGTCACTCGTCGTCCTCAGCCTCTGATCTCACTGTGGTATGTATAAATATATATATATATATACATATATATCCTGATATATATATAAATATAGCCTGATATATATATATATATATTTATATATAAAGACATGTATACATAAATAAATCAACTTCAAAAAAAAAAAAAATTAAAAAAAAAAAAACAAAACAAAACAAAAAAAAAACAAAAAAAAATTAAAATTAAAAAAATTAAAAAAAAAAAAAAAAAATCGTTTCTTAATTTTGTTATGTCTTTATAGTGGTCATTGTGCCTGTTATCTCACTACCACCTTCCGGGTTTGTGATTTCCACTAGTTTTGTTGCGGGTTTGGTAGTATTGTATCCATGACAGATTCCCCTTCGTCTCAAACACCAAAGAGTGAGAGTCTCATTCTACCTACTACCATGACTGAGAACCCCAACCCTAGTCTGAAAATCACCACCTCTCTATTTAATGGTCAGAACTACCTAGCATGGTCTCAAAGTTTGACTTTGTTTTTGAAAAGCAGAGGAAAGATGGGGTATGTTGATGGCAGGATACAGGCACCTAGTACCACTGACTCAGGTTATGACCAATGGGAGATTACCAACTCTTTGATTATGAGTTGGCTTATCCATTCGATGGTTCCAGAACTTTGTGAGGGCTACTTGTCTATGGAGACTGCCCAGGACATTTGGAAGGCTGTGGCTGTTACCTATTCCCGCAAAGGAAATTTTTCACAGGCATTTGAGTTGCGTCGCTCTATTGAGAGCTCACTTCAGGGGGAGCAGACTGTTCTTCAGTACTTCACTTTCCTCACCAACGGCTGGAAACGCCTTGACCACCTGGAAGACTATAAGCCCGTTTGCCCTATTGATTTTGTCGGGTACAAGAAGTTCATCGCACGGGAACGGGTCTTTAAATTTTTGGCCGGCCTAAATATGGAGTATTATCCAGTTAGGGGTCGAGTTCTGAGTATGGACACTCTTCCTTCACTGCAGGAGGCATTTGCCTATGTACAAAATGAGGAGAGTCGTCGGTCTGCTATGATGTCCCCTGTCTCTACTGACCGTTCTGCATTACTATCTACTCCTCGAGATGGCCTCAGCCTGCCTCCTCCGTCTGCTGCTAAGGAGTCTGTATTCTGTGATTATTGCAAGAAGTCGCGGCATACTCGTGAGACATGTTGGAAGCTTCATGGGACTCCATCTGGGGGTCGAGGTGATCGGTCTGGTTCTCGAGGAGGTCGGTCAGGCCAATCTCGAGGACGTGATTCCTATTCCCGGGCTCATCAGTCTAATGCCGTTGATACCCTTGATTCTAATTCTACTTCTGTTACCCACGCTTCTGATACTGAGCTGGAGGATGCTTTGCGCCAATTGTTGGACCGCCGATCTTCTACTACTCTCAGTACCGCTTCCTCGTCCTTTGCCCGCTCAGGTAACTTAGCATCTTCTCCTTGTGCTTTCCTGTGTCATACATCTTTGCCTTGGATTATTGATTCTGGTGCCTCAGATCATATGTCTGGCTCCTCTGATCTTTTCTCTGCCTATAAGCCCTCTTCAGGTCAGGACAAAGTTAGGATTGCCGATGGAACTGTTTCTTCCATTTCTGGAAAAGGTTTAGTCCAAGTCACTCCTACCATACATCTATCTTTTGTTCTCCATGTTCCCAAGTTTTCTGTTAATCTGTTATCCTTAAGTCGTCTTACCCAGGATTTGAATTGTTGTGTGACGTTTTTTCCTGATCATTGTCTTTTTCAGGACCTTGTCATGGGGAGGACGATTGGCAGTGGTAGTGCAGAAAATGGTCTCTACTTCCTAGATCAACCGGACAAACTTGCTTATTCTTCCACCATGTCTTCTACTACCCCCGCTGATGTATGGCTGTGGCATCGGCGTCTTGGGCATCCCTCATTTCATTTACTTAAGCATTTATTTCCTTTTAGTTTCGCAAATCATCATGTGTCTGACTTTCTTTGTGAGTCTTGTCAACTTGGAAAACAACATAGAGCTTCTTTTGCTCCCAGTTTGAATAAAAGCTTAGTTCCTTTTTCATTAATACATTCTGATGTTTGGGGTCCCTCTCATGTTCTGTCTGTGAAAGGTCATCGCTGGTTTGTTACATTTATTGATGATTTTTCTCGTGCTACTTGGGTGTATCTCATGAAAGATAAGAGTGAGGTTTTCTCTGTGTTTCGCACTTTTCATAAGATGATTTGTACTCAGTTTGGGGCCACTATCAAAATATTTCGTTCTGATAATGGCGGGGAATACATAGATTCTAGGTTAGGACAATATTTCTCTACTCATGGCATTATCCATCAGACCTCTTGCACCAATACCCCTCAACAAAATGGGGTGGCTGAACGCAAGAATCGGCATCTTCTTGACATGGCTCGGTGCATGTGTTTTTTTATGAATGTGCCTCGACCCTATTGGGGCGACGCTGTTCTCACCGCTGCCCATCTTATTAATCGTCTCCCTACCCAGGTCTTGGACAAACAGGCTCCGCTTCACGTCCTCCTCAGTTCTCAGTCCTTGTTTTCTATTCCTCCCAAAATATTTGGTTGTGTCTGTTTTGTCCATAATCACTCTCCCTCTCGTGGTAAGTTGGACCCTCGCTCCCTCCAGTGTGTTTTCCTTGGTTACTCTCCTACTCAAAAGGGGTATAAATGTTACCACCCTTCTTCTCGTAAGTGGTTTGTGTCCATGGATGTCACTTTCTTTGAGTCCCAGTCCTATTTCTTGTCCTCTCCGGTGTCACCGTCCTCATTTCCGGGGGAGCCTTGGTGTGAAGTGAGTCCTGTGCCTCCTATGGTAGAAGTGAGTCCTGTGCCTCCTATGGTAGAACCAGTTGCTCTTGCACCCCCCTCTTCTACTGGAACTATAGAACCCACTGTCACCAAGAATAAGGATGGGCATGTTATGTCCGGGACATCGACAGAAAACAAGTTAACTGGATACACGGGACCGTTTCTGCTACTCCACTGCCATCTCCTGCTTCTGATGAGAGTCTAGATAACTTTGAATCTCGTGAGTCCATTGATCTTGATGTTCCTATTGCCAAAAGGAAGGGTGTGAGATCTTGTACTCAACATCCTATCTCACAGTTTGTATCATACTCTCATTTGTCATCCTCATATAGAGCGTTTGTGTCCAATATTTCCTCTTTTAGTATTCCTAAACATTTTCAGGATACTCTTGTTATCTCTGAGTGGAAACTAGCCATGATTGAGGAAATGAAACCACTTAGGAAGAATGGCACTTGGGAATTGACTGAGTTACCTACGGGCAAACGACCTGTGGGCTGTAAATGGGTATATACTGTGAAACACAAAACAGATGGGTCTATTGAGCGTTACAAGGCAAGACTTGTGGCAAAAGGGTTTACTCAGACATATGGCATTGATTATCAGGAGACCTTCGCACCCGTGGCTAAAATGAATTCAGTCAGAGTACTTCTCTCTCTAGCAGCTAATCTAGATTGGCCGCTTTATCAGTTTGATGTCAAGAATGCTTTTCTCCATGGTGACCTCGAAGAAGAAGTATATATGGACATTCCTCCGAGTTTTGAGGATCATCAAACAGAAGGCAAAGTATGCAAACTTCGGAAGTCATTATATGGCCTCAAACAGTCTCCAAGGGCTTGGTTTGAGAGATTCACTCAGGCTATGTTTAAATATGGCTTCAAACAAAGTCAGGCAGATCACACATTGTTTGTGAAACATTCCTCATGTGGTAAGACTACAGCACTTATTGTTTATGTAGATGACATAGTTCTTACAGGCAATGATAGTGGGGAAATACCTCTGTTGAAGAAATATTTAGCCAAAGAGTTTGAAATCAAAGACTTGGGAAGCTTGAAGTATTTTCTGGGAATTGAAGTTGCTCGCTCTAAGGATGGGATATTTATCTTACAGAGAAAATATGTGCTTGACCTGTTGAAGGAAACTGGGATGCTTGGCTGCAAGGCATGTGCCACCCCACTGGAACCCAATCAGAAATTGGGGGATGATGAAGGAGGAGAAGTTGTGGATAGGGGGAGCTATCAACGATTAGTGGGTAAGCTCATTTACCTATCTCACTCCCGTCCTGATATTGCTGTTGCTGTCAGTGTAGTTAGTCAGTTTATGCATGCTCCTCATCAGATTCACTTTGAGGCTGTCATGAGAATCTTGAGGTATTTGAAGTCTGCTCCTGGTAAGGGTCTGTATTTTTCAAAGTATGATCATCTTCGTGTAGAAGCCTATATAGATGCTGACTGGGCTGGGTCAGTAACTGATAGGAGATCAACTTCAGGGTATTGCACATTTGTTGGCGGCAACCTAGTTACTTGGAGGAGTAAGAAACAGAATGTGGTTGCCAGGTCAAGTGCAGAAGCTGAGTTTAGAGCTATGGCACAAGGTGTGTGTGAACTTTTATGGATCAAATTATTGTTGAGTGATCTAGGTATTGCTCAGACGGACTCCATGCGGTTATACTGTGATAATAAGGCCGCCATCAACATCGCTCACAATCCAGTTCAACATGACAGGACAAAACATGTTGAGATTGATCGCCACTTCATTAAGGAGAAACTCACTAGTGGTACCATTTGTACTCCTTTTGTCCAGTCTGGTGAACAACTTGCTGACATTCTCACCAAGGGAATTGGGAATAAACCATTTCATGACATATTAGGCAAGCTGGGCATAAGAGATATCTTCGCACCAGCTTGAGGGGGAGTGTTGGCATATTATATTCGCCGAAAGTCACTTAGCATATTATATTAGCCGAAAGTCACTAGGGTCTGTAATCATTTTTATGCCTTGTAAACCCTAATCTTCATTTATAAATAAGGGGTGATATCTCATCATACCCTAAGCTGGTTACTTAAAGCTTCAGTACTCTCTACAAATATTGTTATAAAACGACATTTACTTCCAACAAAACAGTAAGATATTCAACAAAAAAATAGATTGAAGTGCTCTCTCTACAAAAGTTTCAAACACAATGGTACTTTCGAACATCAACAAAATGTAGAAGAGTGAAAAAAAGTCAAAACTGAACAGATTTAAAGTTTAATACGCTAATCTTACTATGAAAAGCACGATTTACCTCGTATGACTCATTTTTTCGATGGTAGAGTGATGAACTCCTTCAATATATCTCAAATAGATGACAATGGAGCTTCAATCTCTGGTTTGAACTAGGGTTTTCAGTTGAGGGTTTTGGAACATAGTGTATCAACAGGGACAACTATTCGAATTGTCGGTTTGTCCTCTTCAACTGCCTCTTATATGCTATATATATGAGGGGTATTTTAGTCTTTCACCTTAATTTTTTAATCGTAAGGGGGTTTTGCCAACAATATTTTTTTTGCTTGTCCTTTTCACTAATAGGGGGTTTTGGCCAAAAATCCCAAATTAAATAGGGTTTATGAAAAATATAAAATTTCTTATCTCTCATTTATGTGAAAGGCTAGAAATGTTTCTTTATTAGCAAATGTGAATATCTTTTTCAATTATCATAAAAAAAAATTGAGGATCCAAGTATCTAAATTGGGTACAAATATCAAACACATATCTACCACCCTTACCCTTGACATATTCAATGGACACAGTACTTTGATTTTAAAAAAAAAAAAAAAAAAAAAAATAGAGTTCATGTAACACAACAACTTATACATATAACATCATCAAAAAGTGCCAAACTATACACTATGATATATATAATTATTTAACAATGCAATACATCATGAAATTGTTTTCTTGATATATATTATATACTACTAAAAATTATTTTTTGGCCCACATGACATCATCCTACCACATGGACCACCTAGATTGAATTGTACATTGGATGGATCATGGTGATGGTTCCACCAAGTCATTCTAATTTCAAAGTGCAAGACCCTCCATCTATTTAATTCACCTTTGGCAATAGAATAAAACCAAGAGATCCAAATGAGTGGGGCTCCCTTTCAATCCATGCTATCTACATGGATAGACAATGCGGATCAGCCACCAATTTCATAAAACTCTTCATGAACTTTTTCACCCATGAAGTTATCATCATTTACTTCCCCTCCTAAAACTTTGGTTATCCATTATTCATACAATCAAACTAATCAATTTTCCAAACTTGTATGTAGTATACTCCTGAAGAAATAAATTACAATTATAAAAATTATTATTAACATCATTTTGCTTAGAAATCTTTCTAGGGGGTGCTAGTGGCATATTAGTGAATAATGCAAAATATTTTATATAACCATGTTTTCCATCAATTTTATGTAGTACAGATATTCATTTTGAGGCTCACCTCATTTGTAATCCTGGGGTGTTAACTACATGGATTGAAAGATAACCCACTGGATGAATTAAAGCCCCACCAGATTTTGTTTAATTATTTAAAGCATACCTCATCATCCATGCAGTAAAATCCTGGATGTTAAAATGATAATTGACACGCATCGACTTGGGGTAGCATTCTTCAAAATTATATGAAAATGGAGACACCCAGGGTGATCTCTTTCAGTCCATCTATTCAGAATGGCAAGACAATGCCAGATTAAAAAATTTGTGAAGCAGCAGCTCAATAGAATAAATTCAATAATGACGAGTGCAAGTGATATTTCTTTTTAATACAATATTAGGTGTTTCGTTTAAATGTGTAAACTTAAAAAACACAAAACATGCAGCGGATTAAATAATCAGATCATACCTTTCGATGATAGAACCTCGTGGATAAATCACGTGCTTCCAGAAAACTGATAAACCAACCCAACAGTGGAGTGATATCACAGATTGAATATCACCCACACTAATCACAGTGCAAAAGACTTGATCGTTGTTTTGTGGGAGAGAGTCAGTATATGGGTAGAAACAGATCATACGTTGTTTCTCTCTTAATTACCCATAACCATGTATCAGATATATAATATATTATTATATCTATCCATATCAGTTAAAACTGATAATATCTGTATCTTGAGTGGTTATCCTAAATAGGTTTGAATTCAATTTCAAAACCTATTTGGATAAAGTTCAAATTCAAATTTCAAATGGTCATGCCACATGGGCGCCCATTACTAACATCTCCCACTCGCACATGAGTTGGCATGACACTGCCACATCTCTATCTCAATCTCCCAAAAAACGAACAATCTCATACTAGCCAATGCACTGTGCGACCGCTGAGAACACCTGCAAGTAGGAGTTCTATACTAGAAACTCAATATGAGTCAGCATAGAGACATCAACCCAAAAAGAATAGAAATAGTGTCTCATGTACCCAGACCCATCTAGCTACATCAGTCCAAAAACATCTCTAATCCCTCAAAGAGCATGTTTGACTCTCCTAGGTCCCGCATTATATTCACACCCAATCAGCATCCTATAAAGAGCGATGTGAGTTGTCGACAGTGAATATAGAGCAGAGATGTAGAACTAGATGATCTTCCCTTCACCCTCATATCATTCAATTTGAAATTGACCGCTTTCCCAGTAATGTCCCTTAAAGCCGAATCATACATGACCGCAGGAAACATACCAAAGTAGCTGAACATCAACTCCTCATCTTATGACATAGTCAAAGGTCACAAAAGGCACAAAGTGAAGTCATTTAGGGAAAAATGACTTTTAGGACTCACACGGTGAAGAAGCAGGGATCCATTCTTTCACCTCGCTAACGGGTCGATAAGCACATGCAGTATGAATGCATGTTATAGTGGAGTTACTCTTCCAAAGAGTGATGTTAAACTCACACACCATACAGATCGTAGTCTAGTCGCTCTTAAGCGCACGAGTCGCTTCCTAGCGTCTAACTCGAATTCTCTATTTGCTCGCCTCTCAGGCATCAAATGAGATCTCGCATCTGGCTATCCATAACAGACATATCATGGAAAAGTGGGTACTCTCATATCCATGGTCGGTCTCTAACAAGACCTCATCTTGGCTCCAACCAAGGCGACATAGCTAGTGGATAATTTTAGCTTCTAGTCTCATCCTTACTCGCTACCTAGCGCTAA
This sequence comes from Camellia sinensis, assembly GCF_055761805.1. NCBI lineage: Eukaryota > Viridiplantae > Streptophyta > Magnoliopsida > Ericales > Theaceae > Camellia > Camellia sinensis. The sequence continues at coordinate 53,329,006 of NC_138968.1, forward strand.
GGGCGATTGCTCGTGTGAGTGAGCCAATCTTGCCTGCTAACATCAATTTAATTATTTTGTGTATGCTAATTCACAAACCACTACTAAAAGTAGTAAACATAAATGTGTAATAGAAACAAGTATGAATACTAATGGCATAAATATCCCCAAAAAAGAGTTCAACTGAATACACATAAAAAATATCACCACCTACGTAGTCCTAAAGCCCTAACATGAGTAAGATAAACATCTCTAGCAATGGGCTTAGTCAAAGGGTCCGCAACCATGCGACTCGTAGGGATGTGCTCCAGGATCACTTCTTTCTGCGCCAAAATGTCTCTGATAAAGTTGAACCTCACATCAATGTGTTTGGTTCTGCCATGGTATTTAGGATCCTTAGCGTAAGCGAGTGCAGCCATGTTGTCACAATGGATAGTCACAGGGTCTGAAGTGTCTGTGACAACATCCAAATGCTGAAGGAATCTCCTCAACCACACGGCTTCTTGAACGGCAGATGAACAAGCCACAAACTCAGCCTCCACAGTCGATAAGGCGATACAGGATTGCTTCTTACTGCTCCAAGAAATAGCACCATCGCTAAGCATGAAAGCATATCCTGAAGTAGACTTACGCTCATCTAGGTCTCCTCCCCAGTCAACATCACAATAGCCAACTAGATGTAGATCTAAACTCTGGTAGCAAAGTGTGTAATCTGCAGTCCCTCTAAGATATCGTAATATCCTCTTAACTGCTTTCCAATGAGCTGGTCCTGGGTTGGATTGGTAACGACTCACCAATCTGACTGCATAACAAATATCAGGACGTGTACACATCATAGCATACATCAAGCTTCCAACAGCATTTGCATAGGGAACACGGGCCATCTTTTCATTTTCTTCTTGAGTCTTAGGACCCATATCAAGGCTTAGGCTCTCGCCTTTTGCAACAGGAGTGTCAATGGGTTTGTAGCTCTGCATCTGGAACCGCTCTAGAATAGTCTTAATGTAAGTCTCTTGAGAAAAACCAAGAAGTCTTCTAGAGCGATCCCTAAGGATCTTAACACCGAGCACATAGCTTGCCTCACCCATATCCTTCATTTCAAATGTAGAGAACAACCACATTTTAGTGGCGACAATCATCTCCTTGTCATTTCCAGCCAATAATATGTCATCTACATATAATGACAATATCAGAAAAATGTCCTTGGACCGCTTAACGTACACACAGTGATCTTCATCAATCATCGTAAACCCATTTGAAACAATGGCTCGATGAAATCTCAAATTCCACTGTCTGGATGATTGCTTTAAGCCATAAATAGATCGTTGAAGCTTGCAAACTTTGCGCTCCTGACCTACTGCCACAAAGCCTTCTGGTTGATCCATATAGATCTCTTCATCCAATTCTCCATTGAGAAATGCAGTTTTAACGTCCATCTGATATAGCTCTAAGTCCAACTGAGCTACTATGGCCAGGATTAGGCGAATAGAGGCAAACCTTACAACTGGTGAAAAAGTTTCCTCATAGTCCACACCCTCTCGTTGGGTGTAACCTTTCGCCACTAGGCGAGCCTTATACCTTTCTATGGAACCATCCGCCTTGCGCTTGATTTTGAGAACCCATTTGTTCCCAATAGTCTTGCGCCCTAGCGGCAAATCAACCAAGTCCCAGACATGATTTTTCTTCATAGACTCTATTTCTTCATCCATTGCAGTACTCCATTCTTTACTAGCAGGGGATGAGAGAGCCTCTTTGAGATTCTTAGGCTCCATCTCATCACTCGGAGCAATCATGAATGCTTCCCCTTCAATCTCAAAACGACGACGGGGTATAGCTCCACGTTTGCTTCTACGTAGTTGAGAATCCTGAGAATCCTCATCCATTGGATCTAATCCATGGATAGGTAGATCGCTCCCACTGTCCCTAGAAGCTTGAGGAATTATTTCCTCATTCTCTACTAAGCTACTAGGTGCGCCTTCAAGTAGATCCTCCATCTCGTAGAATTCTACTTCTCTAGTTACCTCACCTCTGCTAGGGAAATCCTCCTCTAGGAAATCCACATCTCGCGACTCAATTTTAGTCACACTTCCATCCGGATGCTCCCCAACAAACACATAGCCCTTAGAATGCTCACTATAGCGAATGAAGATACACTTCTTTCCTCTAGGGCCCAACTTCCCAAACTTATGAGAAGCGTTGTGTATGTAAGCTGCCGAACCCCAAGGCCGCAAATTGCCCAAATCAGGCTTTTTGCCAGTCCACATCTCATATGGGGTGGAAGGAACTGATTTGGAGGGCACACGGTTAAGGACGTAGGCAGCAGTCAACAAAGCATCTCCCCAATAAGAAATTGGAAGATTAGCTTGCGCCATCATTGATCTAACCATGTCAAGCAATGTGCGATTCCTTCTCTCCGCTACACTATTTTGTTGCGGAGTCCTAGGAATTGTCAATTGCCTGATAACTCCTTTTTCCTCACAGAGCACTTTAAATTGCTCAGATAGATACTCACGTCCTCGGTCAGTCCTTAGAGCTTTAATGCTCTTGTCTAATTGATTCTCAACCTCATTAACATACCGTCTAAAGCAATCCAATGCTTCTGACTTGTGAGAAATCAGATAGACATGACCAAAACGTGTGCAATCATCTATAAATGTGATGAAATAAGGGGCTCTATGCCTTGCCCTCACATTCATTGGTCCACATATATCAGAATGAATAAGTTGCAATGGGATAGATGCCCTTATGGCTTTCCCAAATGGTTTTCTTGTTGCCTTTCCAGCAAGACAGTGCTCACAAGTAGGCAAAGTGACTCTAGCGAGTGGGCCTAAAAGACCTTCTCCAGCCAATCTAGTCATCCTGTCTTGCCCTATGTGGCCTAATCTAGCATGCCATCTCATAGAATCATTATCACAAAAAGATGCAATATTAGAAATAGAGCCATTGGCATTTTTATTAATACTAGAATCATCCACATCCAAAACTAAAAAACCATCTGAAAGATAACCAAAACCATAAAAAATTGTTCCCAAATAAATGCTAACACCATTATTCTCAAAACAAAAGCTAAAACCAAGGCTCATCATGCTAATAACTGAAACTAAGTTTCGCCGAATATCTGGAGCATAAAGAACATCATGAAGATACAAGGTGCGTCCTCGTCGCATTTCCAGCTTGAATGTGCCAATGCCAAGCACCTCCACACTGGACTCGTTCCCATGTAAACTTTTCTGCTCCCAACAGGTACTCGACGATACTCAACGAACCCTATTCTGTCCCTCGCGATGTGGTCTGTTGCACCGGAGTCTACAACCCAAAAATGAGGAGAATGAGCAATTAATGCTTGACTAGACACAAAGCATTGAATGCGAGAAATTAAGTAAGGGAGTACCTTCTTCTGCTCAGGGCAATCCCGAGCGAAGTGTCCTTCTTTGTTACAGTTAAAGCATGTCAATTTAGCCTTTGCCTTCTTCCCACCTCTCTTGCCCCTACGCTTGAAATTTCTAGTGCCATTGGGCTTAAGCGCAGCCGCTGCTTGCTTCTTAGGGGCACCTTTTGCTTTTCCACGTTTGAACTGAGAAGTCCTACGTGAGCTTAACTCAACCACCATAGCAGAACCATCAGACTTAGCCGCCTCAAGGCGCTCAGCCTCTAGCTCCAAATGACGCGATATGTTTTCGAATGTTTTCACACTCTCATTATGCATCATGTTCTGCATCATCTGCTCCCAAGAATTTGGCAGAGAGCGTATCACAGCCTGTACTTGCTGCTCTTGAGTCAAATTATGCCCAGCAGCCGCAAGCTCACGTATCATGGCTGACATGACTCTCAAATGCTGCTTCATCGAGTGATGCGCCCTTTTCTGATATGAGTCAAACTTCATAGTCAGTCCACGTAGCTTTGCCAAAGAGGTAATACCAAACTTTTGCTTGAGAGCTTCCCACATCTCAAATGCAGTCGGGCAATGCTCAAACTCACTAATCAAGTCGTTGTGCATGCTGCTCAACATAGTAAAGCGCGCACACTGATCTTTGTTACGCCAAGTCTGAAAGGCTTCAAGATCACGGCGATGTTGAGCTGTATTGCCCTGCTCTGGCTCAACCATCACTTGTTCAAGTGTGGTCAACACTTCTTGCTCATTGAGGAGGTATTGGATCTTACGGCGCCATATATCATAATTGTCGCCATCCAATTTCTCTCCCTTAGTTAAGTCTGCCACCACTGTCTTAGCAGCCATTTCTACATACAGAGTAAATAAATGCGCAAGGGATATTAATGATAGCAACACAAAACAAAATATTTTGCAGCAAAAAGAATCTAAATTAAATAATGATAATTTTACACATGTCTCAAGATCGAAAATTTACTATGCTCGTAATCATCTCTTGCGCCTCTAGTGATAATTATCAAAATTTAATTTCATTCCATACGCAAAAAAAACAATCAAACAATCTCCCACTACTTATGGCATATACAAAGCATGATAAATTCCATACAATAGCATCTCAATATAAATTTACAAACAACTCATGCTATATTTATTTAATGATGGAATTCAAATAAATAAATAAATAAATAATCATGCTTCTTTAATTGCAACATATTAAAAAACCAAAAAAAATATGTTGTGTTCAATATTCAGGTTATGCCATAATTAAAGTGTACATCATTTTTGAAATTTTCTGAAATTTTCTGGAATTTTAAATAACTAATAAACACACATAAAATTAGAAATAAAAAATCCAGAAACTGATAAACAGAAATAATATTCAGATTATGCCATAATCAAAATGTACATCATTCTGAAATATTCTGAAATTTTTCTGAAATATTCTAGAATTTTAAATGACTAATAAATACACATAAAATTAGAAATAAAAAATCCAGAAACTGATAAAATGAGACAATATTACCAGTAAATAATAAAACCTTTCAGAAGTCTAAAATAAATATTCCAACCCCAGAAAAATATTTATGCAATACCAGAAGCATTTTAAAGCATAAAACATGAATTATTAACACAGAAAAAATAATTTATATTTTCTGAAAATTTTCAAAATTTTACAGAATGTAGGAAAAATAATTCTGAGTCTAACAGTACAAGCCACGCATAAAACAAAATATGTAATGAATTAATTATGACCATTTAACGCGATTCAGAATTAAAAACAAAACAAACAGTGCCTAATACGCTAGCAACCAAGCCAGCTGAGCCGGCGGAGCAAAACGGCCCGGCTCAGCACGCGGCTCGGCGCGCGGCCCAGATCGCAGCTCGGCGCGCTGCTCGGCTCGCGGCTCGGCTCGCGGCTCAGAGCACGGCGCGCGTGCGTGGCGCGGAGGGCGCGCGCGTGGACAGCGCCGCTGACGCGCGCGTGAGGGCGCGTGCAGGCGCGTCTGTAGAGTAGCTGGCGTGTGGCAGCGCGTGGCTGCGCGTGGGGGCGCGTGGAAACGACTCACGGCGCCAGGTGGCGCTTGCAGACCACGCGCCGCTTTCCAGGGTGTTTTCTGGTCCGATTTTTGTACTGCCGGACTCCTTTTTTTCAAAATAAAACTATTTATTGTAAGAAAAAAGACATTAATGAACATAAAAAAATATTTATGCTCCTAATCTGATAAATTTTTTTTTTCTTCTACAAATATTCATGTGTATGATATATACATATACATATAAAAGTATACACATGATTAAAGAAAAAACACGAAAATATCCATTAACATGCTCTGATACCAATGTAAACTTAAAAAACACAAAACATGCAGCGGATTAAATAATCAGATCATACCTTTCGATGATAGAACCTCGTGGATAAATCACGTGTTTCCAGAAAACTGATAAACCAACCCAGCAGTGGAGTGATATCACAGATTGAATATCACCCACACTAATCACACTGCAAAAGACTTGATCGTTGTTTTGTGGGAGAGAGTCAGTATATGGGTAGAAACAGATCATACGTTGTTTCTCTCTTAATTACCCATAACCATATATCAGATATATAATATATTATTATATCTATCCATATCAGTTAAAATTGATAATATCTAATATATTATTATATCTATCCATATCAGTTAAAACTGATAATATCTGTATCTTGAGTGGTTATCCTAAATAGGTTTGAATTCAATTTCAAAACCTATTTGGATAAAGTTCAAATTCAAATTTTAAATGGTCATGCCACATGAGCGCCCATTACTAACATAATGTATAAGTGACTGGGCACCTATATTTGCCCTTTGGAATAATTCGTTTGTTGATTACTCATTCATCCAATTTGGGCATAGATTGATCAGTTATTTTTAGTACTACTAAACTAACAAATTAAATACATCAAGAAACATCTGTTGTTGACTCTGGAAAACTCAGCTACACATTTTCTATGCAGTGAGAAATACATGTCAGTATTGCCAATACACATTTCTTGCATCAACATATTTCCCTATAAGCGTTAATTGGAAGAACTTGTTTGATATGTTACTATTTACTAATTCTAGATTTTAATAATAAATTTGAATCACTCCAAGCCACATCTCGGCATCTCGGTATCAACAGCTGAGAGTAAAACATGTTCCTCAAAACCCGAAAACACCACTCTTCGACCTTCATTTAGCTAGGTGCACATCTATCTACCTAACAGCAAACTGCCAAACCGAGCAAGAATCAAGACCTGGCATAGTCCTAATACAATTGTAAAGCGAAAGTTTTTCCTGCACAATTTACAGCTTTCCTAATTGCTCATGAAACTACTTCAATCCTTGAGTCTATCAAGCCTGCCAGCTTGTTTTGATTACTTTTCTCCCTCTTAACTTTTCATTTCTTTTTGCATACGAAGTTGCTTTCCAGTCTCCATAATTATTGCTCTCCTAGACTACAGATTAGTATCTCCTTGCTCCCACACATCATTCACCCATATAGGAATGCCCAATGTTACACACTACACGCAATAATAATAGCCTTTACAGCCAGCTTCACCTATTCAAAAATGTTTGCACAGCTTCAACTGTGTTCTTAGAAGCAATATTTTGAATGCAAAACCTCTTAGTAAACCACAAAATGGGCCATTTCAAGTGTTGAACTGTCAATTCACTCCTCAATTATATGGCTAGTGAAACAAAATATACAAATTACATAAAATGAAAAAATGATAAAAAAATTAGGCGAAAAGAATTTTGTATTAATTTCGCAATTATGTTATAGGAAACCTTGATGATTTGTGAGAAACAAAATGCAAAACAAACAAAAGTTATAAGATTCATGAATAGTTTTTAATGTCAATATAAAATCCAACAGAATAACATGGCATATTTATACCAATATGTTTTTCATTCAAGGTAAATAACCACATAACCAAGATAGATGGAATAACAAATTGAATTTAAACAAACTGTTGGTAGTGTATCTAGTATAATCCTTGGTTTAACAATCTCATGGCCAAAACCTATTTGAGTTTTAATTATATTTAGATGTCCAAGTTGAGTCATATGAAGAATTAGAAATTGATTTGGGATCAATTTAGAGTGCATACAAGTCAAAGCTGCAATATGTACAAGCTGATAAGCCGAAAGTTCAAGCCTCAAAAGCCAACGCAAAGCAATGTATTAGTGGAACCAACAGATGCCAAAAGACTTGACTGAATTAATTGGATTGCTCTCATATGAATTTCCATGCAAAACGCAATTGAAGAGTTGATTGATGTCATATATTGTTCTTGGTTGGCCTTGGTTTTAGCACAAAAGAATTGGATTTCGGATACAAAGTGTGCGCACTGCTTGTTGTGTGCTTGAGTGAAGAGGCTTTGATTTGAATTATTTGAGGCAGTTTGAAATCACAATTTAATTGGGATTGGTCAAGTTATCTTAGGACACCTTAATAATAAATAAGACCATAAATAGTGTACCAAAATAAATATTACAACTCGATCTAGACAAAAAGTAGGTGAATATTGTTGTTTTAGAGATTGTACCAAGATATTTATCTAGGTTACCTACATATCCAAGGAACAAGTCTGAGTTGGAATCAAGTCACTGCAGTTCTAGAAAGAATTTAATTTAGAAATTCTGATTTTTTGTGAACTTCTAAGGCTCCAAAATTGGTGTGACTGCAGCTAATGAAATGGATTGCCTATGTATCTGAATTGGGAACAAGTCCAAAATGAAGTCAAGTAGAACGTAGTTCTCAAATAAATTTTAGATTCGAAGAATTGGGTTTTATTTTTAAAAACAAGATTTAAATTTCTGAGAAAATATAATTTATTAGATTTAATTTTAATACGATAATCAATAGTTATGGAACAACACCATCATTATCGATCTACAACCATAGGTCAATTTCATCTGCCACTATCAATTTACGAAAGTCAATTTGCACAGCCACCATTAATGTTTCCAGGGGGGGCAGATTGAATGGTCGGAGGGGAGATTGAAGAGGTAATGGGGATTTGGGGGGGCGGAGATTGAAGAGGGCATGAGAGAAAGGCAATCAGCATAACGGGAGAGAGAGAGAGAGAGAGAGAGAGAGAGAACACTTCTAAAAGGCAAATATGAGAGCATCCTAGGTTAGAGATAAGTCTAATATGAGAGCATCAATAACAATACGACACGTGGAGATAATATATTAAATACATATATCAATCGGGCTAGGTTATGCGGGTTTCCTTACACCAAACATGGGGTGATTCTATTTGCACCCAAATCAGTGTTTTAAAAGGCTCTAGGCGCACCGAGGTGATAAGGTCTCTTATAATCTAAGCGCAAGGTGCGTAGAAGAAAAGCAAAATTGTAATAACCCGACCCTCATATCTGTTTCTGGTATACTTTCGGTCCTTTATTCTGTGCATTTAATGTGAAATTTTATGTGAAATGAAGTTTAATTAAGAAAAATTTATGAATATCGATTCGTATCTATCTAATAGGAAAAAGATCTGTTGCAATTAGAATGTTTGGATCAGAAATTGTGAGCCTTAGAGGCTTGATAATCCGAAATTGATTCTACATTTGAAATCAGCACGATTTTTAAGTCAAAATACGATTTTCTGTGAAATTTCAATTTGGAATGATTAAACTGATTGAATTTGGTCTTTATTTATTTTATCTTTTTATATACTTAGTTCCTTGAACAATTGACTTAGAACTCTTATGTTACCTTAAAATATCTCCTGAGAGAGAGAGCTAGAGAAGAAGAAAGCTAGAGAGGAAGAGGTGAGGTCAACAAGGAGAAGATTGGGGGAAGATTTGAGAGGGTTGTAGGAATTTAAGCTCAAGGTATGTGTTATCTACTTTGTTATGCCTCTCTTGCCTTATGAGTAAAGAATTCTCTACAACATAGAAGTTAAGGTTGTGATTAAGATCAAGATCAAGAGTGAGTAGGTATCCTTGTTTAATTGTAGTTGAAGTTGTGTTATTGGTTTCAAACTTTATGTTAAGTGCTCTCATCTCTCCCTCTTGATTTTACATGTTGTGGGGAGTTCACCTCCATGCTTAAATGGATACATGTGTGTATATATATATATGGTTGGAACCAAACATAATTTGGACCATGAAGGAATTGGGTTATGTATGGGAAATTGAAATTGATGATCCTAATTGTGTGTTGGGGTAACATTGAGCTATTATGTTACATTATTTTCCTCCTATTTTGAGCTTTGTGATATATGTACCAAGTCGAGAAGATGTATTTTCAAAGTGTGCAAAAAACTAGGCAAATCGCCGCATGTGCGGGAGTCATGACCACATGTGCGGGAAATGTTGAAATTTTGGATTTTGGCTACTGCTAAAAAGGCACGTGCAGGGCTTCCTAGCCACACGTGCGGGACCAACCGCCGCACGTGCGAGGCTCACAGCCGCACGTGTGGCCCATGCTGGAAAACTTCGGCCGCTCCGTTTTACGTGTTTGACTCTCTAGGATGGTTAAAATTAGTATTTGAACTCTTTAAAATGCTTTTTAATTTACTGGAAGTTATCGAATCAAATGTAAATTTAAGAAGGAATTGGATTAATTTGTGACTTTGTATGTGTGTAGGACACACTCCGGGTGGAACTAGCGCACCGCCACAACACTGTGAGTTGTACACTTTACTTATCGCTAATAGCTCCTATTGGCACTCTGTCCATCGCAAATTACCGGTGTTAACTTATATGAATGATTGGAAAAATGTGTGTAAATGTTTGTACCTCCGTACGACTCTAAAACTCTATATGACTCTGAAACTAATATATTCTGATGATATCTGGGCCTATGGCCAATCTGTGAAATCTGTTAGACCTATGGCCAATCTGTGAAATCTGTTAGACCTATGGCCAATCTGTGAAATCTATTAGGCCTATGGCCAATCTGTGAAACCTATCCGGCCTAAGGCCGTTCTGTATATCTCTGGGCTTGAAGCCGCTCTGAATAAAATCTGGGCCTGAGGCCGTTCTAAAAATGTTTACCGAATGGGATTAAACATCTGTCTCCGCGGCTGTATGCATGATAATTTGAATTTATCTAATGTTAAGTTTAAGTACTATTATTCACTAAGCTTAGCTCACTTTGTGTTATGTCTACTTCTGTAGGTAATTCACCTGGAGGTGAGTCTTAACCCTGATGCTCGTCTCTCTTTTGTTAACCTCAGTGTGTCCAGGCACTTAGATGAAGTCCATGCATTTTGGTGGAGTTTTGCTAAACTTTTGGTTTTGTACTCTAATTGCCTGTCTAAGGTTGAAATGTAAATAACCCCTTTCTTCACCAACGTCTTCATTATACGCCCAATCATGGGGCTAGGTCTGTATATGTATATGTGCATAACTAATTTCTCAGATGCATATCACTATATGTTCATCTACCTTATCCTGGCATAGTAGTGGTAGCTCCATGGATATTGTTATTTTATAATATCAAATGCTTCCGTTCAGGCCTCATAGTTTATGTAAATAGAATTTGTGTCCGTTTCTGCATAGGTCATGCCCAAACTTTTAGAGGCAGGTTTGGGGCATGACAAAAATTATAAAATAGGCAAACTTTTTAACATAACAAATATATATAGAATTCCAAAAATCATAAAGCAAGCTTCCCAAGCATAATAGAGAAGAAAAAAACAGAAAGATAACCCAATGAAGAAACAGGAGGAGAAAAGAAGAAGAGAAAGATAAAATAACAAAAGATGAAGAGAAGAAAAATAAGGAAAGAAAAAACAGAGGCAGACCCATTGAGATAACCCATCGAATAAGAGAAGAAGAAAAGAAAAATAAAGGAAGAAAAAACTGAGGCAGAGAGATAAACCAACCAAGAGAACCCATCGACGAAGAGAAGGAGAACCGTCGAAGAAGAGAAGAAGCTGAAGAAGAAGCCAAAGTCGTGTTGTCTTCTCACTTTCTGATCGTTTTTTTTAATCTTCTCTAGTTAGGGTTTTTTTTAATCACTTTTTGCTCTCTTTTGACCACATTTGGTCATTTTATATTTCAGAATTTTGATTCCTTGTGGGTATGCCTACAAAAAAAAGACTTAATTAACAGTTGGAGTAAAAAAATAGGTAAAGCCCATGAAGCTTGTGCCTCGTGCCTCGAAAAAAGGCCCTCACCTCAACACCTAAGCTCCGTCTTGCGTATTGTGCCTCGTCCCAACTTGTTTGAAGCATAAGGTTGCGCCTTGCGCGTAGCACGCCTTTTAAAACACTGACCAAAATAGTAATTCAATAGGGCTGGGCATAGGGCTATCGGACTCCCGAAAACCACCAAACCCGAACTGCCATCACCTATTTGGGTAGTTTCGCATAATTGTTAGGGTCAGATGCGGGTTAGAATTTTCCTATTTTGCGGGTTACGAGAGGGTCGCTAGTTTTACCAGCACCCGCACTCACCTGCCCACATCTGTATGTATTGTTTAACTTATACCTTTTCTGCAAGGTAAATGTGAGTCAATTGACTGATCTTGGCATGTGCTTATAGTCTATTTCTTTCTAGAAGTAAATTGGATAGATAGGCTGTAATTTATTTGGGATAAATCATTTGAAAAATAATGATTTTATGATTAGAAATATGTGATTTTATGGTCCAAAATAATATTTTAAAAATGGGGGGAAAAGGCCCAAAAAGAATATTTAAAAAATGAGAAAAAAACAAGCCTAAAAATAAAATTTTAAAGAAAAAGTCCAATCCGCTTCGCGAATCCTATCTGCATAAACCGCAATCCACGCTATAGGCGGTTGCAGGTTCAATTTTTCCCAAACTGCAGACATGCGGGCGAGTCCAAACCGCCAACCGAACCTTCAAAAAACAATCCGTGAGCACCCCTACTCAATACGCCCAATTAAAAATTTGAAATTTTAGTCCTATTATACCCTAATGTAAATTTACTAATAAGGACAACACATATTAAACTCTAAAATAAAATATTATTTCTTTCTCATGACACACCCTAATCACTAACACGTATTCTTCATATTCAAATCTCTTCATCTTCTTTCTTAAGTTTCAATTATTTTCTCTTCATCTTCTTCTCTACTCTAAAACTTCAATCCACTCCACCAAAACTCACTATTATCATCAACATCATTGTTTCTTATTGTAGCCTCACAACCAAAGATATTTGGGAAGATCACCACAAAACAAGCAATAGTTAACACAACTACATCAGATCATGTAAAAGAAAACAATTCTTGCTTGTGAGCTTCAAATCTATTAGTCAGATTGGTGCCTGCTTCCCTCATCTATTTTTTCCACAGAAACCTAAAGAAAAGGTGGAGTAGAAGGGAGAGGAAAAGAGAGAAAAAAAAAAAAAAGAAAACCAAAAGAAAAAGAAAAAATAGAGGGGAAAAACAAAAACAAAACTGGAGTGACATCCACCTTTTGTTGAATGCATTAACCCATGTGGGGAACCATAGTTTCAGCTCTCAATCCACCATATCACAACACACCTTAACAAGCAGTGACAAAGAAACAGCAAGGGGGAAATAGGGAAGGAAGAATGATTTAGGGTTTGGGGTTTAAGGGGAATAATGATTTCTGTGTTTTATTTTGAAGGATAATTTGGGAAAAAAACATAGTGTATTGAGAGTAAATTATTACCATAAATAATTTAATAGAAAGTATTGAGAAATTGGGCGTGCTCATTGATTTTTTGGGTGCAAATATAATCACCCCCAGACATGTTACTCAGCTGACAACCTGTGAAAACTGCTCCTATCTACTAGTAGCTGACAAAGTAAATTTTCAAAACTGTCCATTTGGGATCAATCTGAGTCGGACTGGGCAAATTCATAAGGCCGGGTAAGTATTTGAACAACCCTATTGGCTAGTAAATTATAACTTGTATTTTTGTTTTTGCTATAGTGGATTGGTTGGTTGGTCTGGGTCCATGAATTTTTCCATATTAAAATCGTGAGTTTCTTTATGTGTGTGACATGTGATCTAGTATTTTGACTTTCACTCACATAGGTTAATGTGGAAGGAATAAAAATCCCAAGGAATAGATTGGGTCAAAGTAAAAGGGACCAGAGAACTGGCCTAAACACATAAGCCCGACAATGCCAAACCCAACAAGGAGAAAGCCCTCGAGGAAGGCAGGTCAGCAAGAAAAGACTATCTTGACCTACCAACTACATCGGCCAAGGAAGGCAGGCTAAGGAATGACAAAGACTATCTTGACCGACCAACTATCTTGAATATTGTCCCTCACCCCCATGTCGAATTCTGACTTGACCGTTAGAAGGCTCTCCCAACCAACACCCAATTGAGGAAGCCTTTAATAGCTATGTTTGTCTTGCAGGATTCAAGGAACTCGAAGCTCATCTTACTCCCAATTAGTGTGAGGCAAATCCACCCTCCACAGTTACTAGTTTATTTGAATACAACTCATAAATAAATCCATAATGCAAATTTAAAACACGAATTTTCACAAACAAATAAAACAACAATATATGCTAAAAAAAAAAAAAAAATTGTTCTCACCTTCTCTTTTTCCCGATTAGTGGCTTGGTTCGTTTCACAATTGACCTTTCTTTTCCTATAGAAGTCAACCTTGTGTTCCTCTGCTTCAGCAATAATTTGGCTAAACAATTCTTTCTCTATCTTCTCCTTCTCTCCTTCTCCTCAAGTCAAATTGCATTCTGCCTGAAAATTTTAAAAAATAAGAAACATAAAAAAAAGCAAAATGGGTACTTCTAAATAGCTTCAATGCTTCAACATATTTTATCATTTCAGTGAAGTAACTTTTACAAATAATGTAATCCTCCCATTGAAGTAGCGGGTTAAAGCTAATTTTGCTTGCACTGTGAAAAAAACCCCCAAAAATAGAAGAATCTAAAATAGAAAATCAAAGATAGCTATCATATACTAACATAACCAAATATGCCACATAATTACAGTGCCTTCCACACATCTCACATTCAAAACAAAATATATATATATATACTGTATTTTTTCTTTTCTGTGCTCTTCTGGTTTCCTAAATAAATTCTAACTCATTAAGCATCTCCAATCTTTCGTCAATTTTTTCATCAAATTCAAATTTGATTAAAAAACAAAAGTGGCTAGAAGTCTCCTCCAAACATTTCATCAAGTATCACAAATCAAGGAAGTGACAATTTGTTTTCCAAACCAAGGACGAATCAAATCCTACCAAATTCCCAACAGTTATATTTTTACACGGAGTTAATGTTAAAAAGAGTAAGGATTGGATATGGTTCTTTCATCAAGGCTAAAACATGTTTTTAGGATAAGTTTAGAATTTTCCAAAGAGATTTGATGAAAAAAAGAAAAAGAAAAAAAAAGAGGAAGCTATTATTGGAGTGTTCTAAACCAAGGACGAGCTTTTAACCAAATTTCCAATCCAATTTGATCAAATTTGATGGTTAAAAAAAAAAAAAAAAGGTAAGAGTATCTCTAATCTTGGACTCTTTTTTTTCTCCATCAAATTTAAGTGCTCAAAAACCATCTCCAATCCATTCATCAAATGTTTATCAAATCAGGGGAGAAACATTTTTTTATCAAATGGAGAATTTATCAAATTAGAATTTGATGAAAAGTTTAAAAGATGTTGGAAACGGTTTTTTTTTTTTTTTTTTTTTTCTTCTTCATCAAATTTGATGAAAAGAGAAATTTGGAATAAGAGGGAATTTAAAAAAAAAAAAAAAATTGTAATCTAAGAATGCAATTGAAATGATTTTGAGTTGAGCGGACACCCTCAAATCAATAGACACAGTTATCTAAATTGCAAGGAACACCAAATTCCAAATCAAATCAATATGTAGAAAACCTCAAGCATCTATAAGAAAAGATCGATCATAGTAAAAAAGCTCACATCTTAAAATACAACTCTCAATTCATATAAACTAGAAACAGAGCTTCAAATATTCATCTTAACTCACAGTAGAACAAGTCCAAAATACAGTAAAGCAATCAAATGAAAAATTCAACAGATCAATCGCAAACACATGAGAAAATCAATACAAAGAACTAACCTCTTCCATTCACTAAGAGCGAATCCCTGCTCGGGCTCCATCTCCGTCGGAGGAGGCAGAATCGGCCCATTCGACGCCACATAGCCACCGTCGAACGCCTTTCCATTCGATTCCGGAGCTAATTCCACCGTATGGGGTGAGAATTCACCTCCGGAGACGTAGATCAGCGAGTCGTCGACGGCAATAGTAACAACAGACTCCGAGTCTGCGAAGTTCGAGAACGAATCAAAGCGCTGGGAAGACAGGCGAGGGTCGTCGAAGGATCGAGTTGAAGCGGCAGGTAGCGAGTCATCACCGAGTTGAAGGAACGAGTCGGCAGAAGAAGAGGCCACGATTCTTGTGATCTTCTTCGAAGCCGCAATGCTCGATCAAGCTGTTACAGTGGCTTCGATCCAAAAAAAAAAAAAAAAAAAAACAGTGGCTCATTCTCGGTGTAAATATATGATTACTAGGAGAAGCCATTGTTCATTAAGGGGTTTGTTTGAGAGGATATAACTACTCGTATTTTTTTTTTTTTGACTTTTTATAAATTATGGCCAAGTTTGGGAAGACTAAATAAGTGTATTTTTTGATTTTTTTTTATATTATGTGTAGAAAAAGTAGAGAGAAGATGTTGATTGATGTGACCTAAAAAAGATAAAAAGATGAAATAAGTGCACTTTTATTGGTTAGCCAAACTTGACCATTTGAAGTTATGCACTAAAAATTTGAAGTTATGTACTAAAGAGGTAATGTGATTTAAATAAGATGACGTGATTTAAATAGAATAATAATTTTTTGATTTTTTAATTTTTTTTTATGATGTGAAACTTAACTTAAGAGGCAAATATGGTGGTGTTTGGGAAGCCATATCCCAAATTTTTTTCTCATTTTTTCCACTAAAAGACAAAAGTTTTGCAAAACCAAAAAAAACACATCCAAACAAAATATCACATCCAACCCCATAATCATTTCACTTTTTCTCTCACAAACATCACATCCAACCACATAAAAACCCAACTATCTTCCCAAACACCAAAAATTTTTTATCTCATAAAAACCTACATCTACTAAAATCTACATAAAAACTCACTTCCCAAACACCATCTATGTCAAGTGTGTCATTGTCTTCAAAAAGTTGGTGGATCTAGCTGATTTAATTAATAATAATCAAATTAAAATATTATATCAACTTATTTTAGGAGTAAGGCCAAGTTTGGCATCCTTCAAAAAATCTAAAAAGTCAGAAAGTTACTATCCTATTTAAGTCACATCATCTTATTTAAGTCACATTACACATCACTTCAAACCCAACCCAAATCCAACCCATATTTCATAAAAAGTCAAAAAATGCACTTATTTAGTCTTCCCAAACTTGACCTAAATAATAATAATTTTTCAATTACTAGACCGAAATAATGTGTGCTAATTTTTTTTTTTAGAAAAAAGTAAATTATATTGAAATTCTTAAGATTTGCCCTAATTATATCTCACACATATTTTCATCCTTGTAGTTGATAATCTTATTTCACAAATCCTTATCGTGAAGTAGACGTTAGACTTGTTAAGAGAATCTTAAAGACATAAGCAAAAGTGATTAAATTGTGCTTTGGACCTTAAAAAGTTCTTTGTAACCTTATATCCTATTTAAAACTACCAATATATTATAAGGGTACTTACCAATCAGTCATATTAACTAGACTTATTTACCTATAGATCTTAACTGATAAATTTATCACTATAAAAACAAGAGACTGATAAATTTATCACTATAAATTTATTCATAAAAACAAAGAGACTGCTAAGCATATGTTTGGAAAGTGGGTTTTGGGGCTTTTTTTGGCTAAAATAGCCACAAAAAACAAAATAAGCTTTTTAGCCAAATAAGAAAAAACATCACATCCAACACATAATCATTGCATTCTTTCTCTCACAAAAAAGTTAAAAAAATCAAAAGTCCTTCCCAAACCAGGCTTTTTAACCCTATGCTAAAATAGCCAAAAAAGTCAAAAAATAAAAAAACCAACCCACTTCCCAAACGAAACCTAAATTTATCACTATAAATTTATTTATAAAAATAATACGACTTAATGGGTAATAAGTCTCAGAAGTAAGACTTATTGGTAATTTTTGTAAGAATTTATTATTAATTAGGCTGTCATTGACTATATTTTTGTTTGGTTTGTGAAAAACAGGTTGAACGTGATTCAGATAGATTGACTGGTATGAGTCCAAAATTATTATTGTGATCCATAAAGCTTGGGTCATGGTCATCTTAGTGTATATATTATTTTATATATGGATATGTGATATGGAGGTGTAAGGCCTGTTTTAAATTATTTGGGTTCCTTAATGGGAGGGCCCAGTAATTGTTTTATTTAGGCCCAGTCCCCTCTCCTATCCTTATTGGGGTTTACATATATCTATATATATGTAGATTAAAGGATTGTCAGCCTCATTGAAAAGACAACAAAAAGATTAGGAGAATGAGGGGAAGAGCTGGTGCTAAGGTTTTCCAATTGTGAATGCCATATTTTTTCAAGAAAACAAAACTCAAGACAATAACGGAATCAAACGGTATGTATCTAATTTTATATTTTAGTAGTTACTTATATTCATAGTGTTTTGATTTCTAGTATATAGATCTTATAATCTTGCATGTGGTATCAGAGCAAGTTTATACTAGAATCAAAATCATGGCAGATTATTTCAGTAAAATTATTTTATATAATGATAAGGAATAAATTAATATTTCTTTTACTGAATGATGCTTTTGCACCTCAAAATTGTGCTTTAGTAATTTCAAGCGAACTTTTTCAATGTAACGAGTACATACTGTTTGAGTATTGATAGTTTGCTTCCAATTGTGTTTTATAAAATTAAAAAAAAAAAAGTAATTTAGATCTGGTAGTTTTACGAAAATTGTGAAGTATGGATGTGTGTATATTGAATCTGTATTGATATATATATATATATATATATATATTTCAAATCTTATCTAATCAAATATTTGCAAAACATACAAAACATATTCGTTTTTATGACTTTTACATAAACATTAAGATTGTTTAAGAGCTCTATATCATGTATATCACTTTGGTGTAATTTTTGTAAATTCATATGCGAATTTTGGTTGGCTGTGAGATATTATTTTTGAGTAACTGTTTAGTAGTGATTCGTAATATGATATTATATATGCTTTGATGGGTTACAGATTGCATTATTGTTAATAAATAAATAAAGTTTTAAAGGTGGACAAATATTTATTTTTGTAGTCCCAGTTGGAATATTTTTGAATCAATATGGGTGATACTGCTAAAGTGGTTAACTTATTGAGATTTAAAGTGATTTACCAATAAGGATTTTGGAAAGCTTTTCTAATATTATATCTCTCAATTACCTACCCAAAGGGGGTTAATTGAGTGTATTAATTTTAGAGGTAGTGTGAGCCGCTAGTAAGGGAAATTTTATTGTTTTTTAAAGAATTTATCTACCCAAAGGAGATAATTTCTTGATAAATCATTCTTGCTAGTTGACTTGTTTATAGGTGTTAGAATGTGTCTTATATATTTAGCCCAAAGGTATTTATATGATGATACATTCTGAAACATCTAACAATATTGTTAAAGTTTATTTGTAGCCCATTGTTGTGAGATTATAATTATTGCCCATGTATAATTAATTAAGATTATATTGAAGTTTAAAGATGTTGATTGTATTCTATATATTTAACCCAAAGGTGTTTATATAGTGACATATTCTGGCACATCTAAGAATATTGCTAAAGTTTATTCGCAGCATATTCTTGTGAGATTATACTAATTGCCTATGTGTAATTGAAAGTTGGAGTTGTGAACATGCTTTCTATATATTTAGTTTAAGAGTGATACATTTTAAATATTTGAGAATATTAATTGTGATTATGAGATTATTATTGTTCATATATAATTGAATGATATTGTATTGAATTGAAAGCAATGAAGGGAGATATTTTTATGAAAATCAAATTTACTCCATTAATGTTTTGATTATGAATCGGTTAAAAGATATTGAGTTAGCTTTAAGACTAACTGATTTAGATATTGACATACTCGAGAACGTGTCTTCTTAACCATTTATATTAAGACCTCAATATAGTGTGAAAGATTGAAATTATATTCAATGTTAACTATTTAAGAAAGTAGAGTTTCAAAATATTCACTAGGTGATTCTTATAAGAAAATCTAAATTACACTCTACAATGCTCTATATAATACCTTCGACTTTTACAAATCGTTATCTCTCTTCAGTGTTTTATGTTTTCCTTTTCAAAATATTCCGCAAATCTCTTTATATATTATTAACTCAAGTAAGAAAAATCCTTTAGAATTTTTTGTGAGCTATGGCACTCTTCCCATCTTTGGAATCTTCTTATTTATTTTAAACTGCTTTAAAAAAAAATACTTGTGTTAATCAAAATTTTATTTCTAGTCAAGTTATTTAAGTTATAGTTTAGTACTGATCTTATTTTAAAAAATGTTATTTTTATATTATCCATGAGATACAATTCAATTTTAATGTCAACAAAATAAACATTGTTATTATTTTTAATTTTGGTAATAAATAAAACAAAAAAAATAATAATTGAAATAGATTTTCATTTATCATAAGGTGTGTGGGAGAAATTATTTTATTAATTTCATAAATGAGTATTGATGTTATACATTTGTCTAATCTCATTTATGTTGAAAAACACACTGATAAAGATTTTAAAATTATTAATTGAAGATCGATATTATAGTGAACATGATAATTTTGGTTAATGTGCATAACCTCTTATTAATTTTTTTATAAAATTGTGGAATCAATTTAAATATATCATGCTTGTAACTTCGAAAGAAAGTTGAGTACTTGAGCGTCGCAATTGGACTCCAATAAAATGATGAGGTGTATGTTAACATATTTAAATTATACAAGTTTTTGTGATAAAATATATTTAATTGCTATGTATACTTGTGTATACTTTTCATATGGTACTAAATTAAAAATATTTTTAAAACACTTTTGAATTGCAAACTAATATAAAATTTAGTTAGAATAACTTTTGAGTTTGGGATTGTACAGAAGTAAAAAATTTTATGATATATTTTTGAAATCAAAATGGGACCTATAGCTATTTGTTGTTACTTTGTAAGTTGTCAATGGTTCTATTATCTTGGTTTTGATATAAGAATCTTTTGAGCTTTTAAAATGTGAAGTTATTAGATTGGTCAACAGTTTAAATATATAAATCTTCCTGTATACTCGTGCCTATTATAATAAATTGGTCTGTTCATTCTCACATAGAGAAAGTGAGAGTGCAAGTAGAATCTGAAGTGTTTATTCAGTCTATTGATAAAAGTTGAACATGTATAACACGTGCAACCTTCTAGACATTCTCACACACTTAAAAAATCCTTGCGATTATATTATTTTTCTAAATGAGCAATGTTAAGAGATTGAAGAGATGATTGTTACGTATGATGAAAATATTGGTGATTTGTAATATGGTAAATGAATTGGTACAAATTATTAATTAGATATGAGATCATCTTATACCTTTTTAAAAGTTTGAAATCTAATGAGTATTTTTTTTAAAGAAAAATAAATAAATACAATGCTATTGCAAGAGGTTGTGATTTGAAAAGAGTATTGTTCTTACCAATGTCATAAATATAGGTTTATAATGATTATAGTGGTATTGTGACATTTTTATCTTTTGCTTCGCCAAACAAAATAAATTTGATTTGTAAGTTAAACAAATTTATCTATGGTTTTAAATGAATTTCTGAGTAATGATATTTAAAGTTTCACCAAATATTATTATTTGGCTTTATGGATAATACTATTAATTTATGCATATATCTCAAGGTTAGTGGGAGCAATTTATTTTTATTTGTCCTTTATACCGATGGAATTTTACTTATTAGTAATAATTTCGAATTAATACTTGATGTGAAGATATTGTTTTAAATAAATTTTTGATATAAAATATCAAGATATTTTATGTGTTTGGCATTGAGATACTTGAAAAATAACTTAGAGGATTATTTGTCTCATCTCAAAGAGCATACATAGATCACATTTTTACTGAATTTAATATGCAGAATTGAAAGCTTTACATTGCTCTTCTTGATGATCAAGATTAATTAAGTAACATTCAGTATTCATAAAATGATTTTGAGAAAAAGTTCATGAGGAATGTCATGTATGCTAGTGTTGTGAGAGTTTAATGAATTATGATGTTTGAATTAGACTTGGTGCATATGCAATTAGTTTGTTAGACAATTATTATTTTAATTTAAGCCTTGACCATTGGGTTGAAAGACATAAAGTGCCATGATATTTATAGAGAATTAAAGATTATACAATTGGCTATAGAAGAATTAATCATGTTAATATTATTGGTTGTATAGTGTCGACCTTGGAAGTTGCTCAGATGATATATAGTGTCTGTTACTGGTTACATTTTTTATGTTTGCATGAGATATTTTTTCATGAAAGAGTTTCATAAAATCTCTTATAATTTTTCACTATACAAACATGTTTTAGAGTTCGACTTGAGTTATGTAATTAAAGAATTTTATTTTAGAGATTGGAATTGTTAATTTCATCTCCAAACCTATAAAGATGTATTATGATATATGGTTTTAATTTCTCTACGAAGAATAACAAAAACTCTGATGGTGTTAAATAGATAATTTTAAAGTACTTCAGAATTAGAGAGTTGTTAAAGATGATATTCTTTATGAGCACATGTTATACAATACATACTAGCTGATCCTCTAAATATAGGGCTTAGACCAAATTTTAGTTTGCTAGATATAGTGAGCATATGGGTACTTTACAGTTTTTTATGTGCTTGGTTAAAGAAATTTTTTACCTATGAATATTATCTATAGTATATTTCAGTTAATAAAGTTTAATGTGTTTATTAACATTATGTTTATAGTTATGTGTGTGTATACATAAATGGTAATTGTCATATATGTATACCTCTTATATGAGCTCTTACAGTTATATTTTAATTTTGAGATATAAAGATTAACACTTTGGTTTAGAAGTGTACATGGATCCATAAAGTATGATGCTTGGTTTAAAGCATGAAAAACCTTGGTTTAGAGGAATAAAGGCTTCTTTTGGAAGTGTAAAATGGAATAAAATTCCTTGTAGGGTCTTGTCCAGACCATACAGAGGACGGAATGTGGAATTAGCATGCTATATAATTTTTGAATCAATTATGCTGAAATTCCACACTACACTTTATCACGTATAGGAATCCATGTTGGTGAGATATTAGTGTTTGTAATTGTGGAAGGTGTTATGTTGTTCAATAGCATAATTACCGCTACAGTTCGATATTAATATTTCTTATTGAACGGGATTCTGTGTTGAGATGTTTCTATTCTGAATCATGTTTATGTGGTCACTAAAGTTGTTTAACCCGAGAGTCATTTTTTTCTTAAATAAAATATTTTCTTAAAGTAGTAGTCAATGTTGCCTAAGTGGGAGAATGTAAGAATTTATTTTTAATTAGGCTGTCATTGACTATATTTTTGTTTGGTTTGTGAAAAACGGGTTGAACGTGATTAAGATAGATTGATTGGTATGAGCCCAAAATTATTATTGTGATCCATAAAGTTTTGGCCATGGTCATCTTAGTATATATGTTATTTTATATGTGGATATGTGATATGGAGGTGTAAGGCCTGTTTTAAGTTATTTGGGTTCCTTAATGGGAGGGCCCAGTAATTGTTTTATTCAGGCCCAGTCCCCTCTCTTATCCTTATTAGGGTTTACATATATATATATATATATATATGTAGATCAAAGGGTTGTCAGCCCCATTGAAAAGACAACAAAAAGATTAGGAGAAGGAGGGGAAGAGCTGGTGCTAAGGTTTTCCAATTGTGAATGTCATATTCTTTCAAGGAAGCAAAACTCAAGACAATGACGGAATCAAACAGTATGTATCTAAGTTTATATTTTAGTAGTTACTTATATTCATAGTGTTTTGATTTATAGTATATAGATCCTATAATCTTACAATTTTTCCTATATCTCATAAAGAAATGGTCCAATCACAACAACTATAAACCATTTCAAATGTATTAAAAAATTATCAATCTACCATAAAGAATATAGCCGTTGGTAGTTTTGCCTATAAAAGGCAACAACTCTTGGTAAAAAAATAGGAAATTACATTAAAAAAAAAGTAAAGTAAAAGGGGGGAAAAAAAATAGAGGAAGTAAAGCAAAGTAAGAAAAAAGAGTGCGTGGATTTAATGCCTTTATCATCTGTTTTCACAAACAGATTGGAAGAAGGAGCCATGTTTCAAAACAAAAGGTGCAAGTGTAGGAGAAGAGCAACACTTAAAATCTTAGAATCATCAGAAAAAAATCTTGGAAAGTTATATTTAACATGTCTTGATGACATTTGCCATTATTTTGAGTGGTAGAAACCTGCTGGTTGAGAGCAACAATAACCAACTATGCAAAAGCAACAATAACCAACTATGCAAAAGCAACAACAAGCAAGTGTTTAAGGCCAACAAGCAAATATTCAAGGCAATCATCATGTTTTGTAGGATCTAAGAAATGAACAAGGGGCATTTATAGAAATGACAAAAACAATGTTTCTAGACAGCTTTGAAATTCTGTGTTATCACACTATTTGTAGCTTTAGCACTTAAGTAAATTTGATGTTAAGAAACACCCTTTTCATATGTGTGTGTATGTATAAAGTGGATGGTGATGCTTCTTTATTTATAATATATCAAAGTTCTTCATAATCTACATAAAGTTAATTAACAATTGATGCTCGTATGGCCAAAAGTAAATGAGCAAACAATGATCTTGTTCTCCTTCACAAAAACCATAAGGGGGCATCTACCCAATATAGAAAATATACCATGTTACTTACAAAAAAAATTATACCCTATCTTGGGAGATTCCTTGTTCATTCTTAGATGGCATACACGAGCTTTCCTTACCGTTTGTTACAAATAACAATAAGAAACAAAGATCAATTATGTAACAAGATTGCATAATCAACAAATAACAACATCACAATTGACTTTTATTAAATTATTTATACTTGAGCCCCATACCATGTTCAAGCCATACTCCACTAGCTGAGCCAGTGTTTTGAAAAGCTCTAGGCGCATCACTTGGAGCCTAAGCACCGAGGCGCGCGCCTCACCAAAGCGAGGCGCAAGTTATAAAAGTTAAGCAAAATATTAATATAACACAATTTTCAACATAGAAAGTATTTAATATGTATATTATTAATTTTTTTAATAAGAAGAGCAGAGAAGAAGAAAAAAAATAATTAATTTTTTTAATATATATTATTTTATTTATTTATTATATTTTTTACATAATGTGTTTTAATTAATTAATTTTATTTTATTTTACATACATGTATTTATTTTTTTATTACTATAAATAAGTATATATTATATATGTATTATATAATAATATAATGTATTATATATATGTATTATATAATAATATATATATATATATATTATGTATTATGTATTATATAATAGGTATCATATAATGTATTATATATATATATATATATATATATATATGAATCAAGAGACAGAAGCGAGAGAGAGAGAGAGAGCGATCGCGATCGCGATCGCGAGAGAGAAGGCAATCGGTGAGAGAGATCGCGATCGTGAGCCAAACAGAAGCGAGAGAGAAGACGACGAAAGAAGAGAAGAGAAGAGAAGAGAGAAAAGGATAAGAGAAGAGAAGAAGCAAAGAGAGAAGAGAAGAAGCAGAGAGAGAAGAGAAGAAGCAAAGACGAACCTGAAGAAGCTCAGATCAGTCGATTTCGAAGCTCAGATCAGTTGATTCGAAGAAGCTCACCAATAGATTTGTATTGTATAAGAGTTTTAATCCTATGTGGCTCGTACACAAACACAAAACAGGTCAGCCCTAGCCGAAGCGCACGAAGCGTGTGCTTTCAGCCTAGGCGAAAGGCGCGCGCCTCAGCGCCTTACGTGCGCTTCTCGCAATGCGCCTCGCTTTGTCTACTTCGAGCGCCAACCCTGCGCCGCGCCTCGTCTCGCTTAGCGCCTAGGCGCGCTTTTTAAAACACTGAGCTGAGCTACACTCTAGTCTGCCCTCCTCCACCCTACATAGTATGCTTATTAACATATATGACAAAGTTTCAATGTATTTAATTAAACAGTCAAATTTAAAAGGCTTATAATACTTACATGTGCCTCTACCACTATTGAATTTGAATCTTTTCCACTTGCACCTCTTCCAGTTGTACCTCTTCTGATTGCACCTTTTCCACTTGTATGCCACTTGTTGTGCCTCTACCACCACTTCCACTTGGAATTACAATAGCTGTCTTTTCATTGATAAAAACTCCCCTTCTCAAGCTTGAACCTCTTGCACTTTCTTGGCTTGTTACAACCCCATTTGCTTGTCTTGAATGATGTAGAAATATCTGGACCACTAACTGACCTTGGGTTACCCTTTTTCTTCATAGGAGCCCTTTGACAAGTCTTTGTGTTGTGCCCAATTCCTTTGCATATGACACACCTCATAGTGCATGACCTTTTAGACTTACTAGCTCCAAAAAGAGCCTCACCAACTTCCCTCCTCCTAATCTTTGGAGGCTAAACAGTCTTTTCAAAATTTGAGACAACAAAACATCCCTGGAACTTCATCCCACAAAATCTCATCATGTGTGGGGTGAATAATATCCCCATATGTACTTAAGTACTTGTCCCTAAGATAAGATTCATCACAAAAAGTTTCAATGTTGACTCTCCTGTGATAAATGCAAGCAACACATGCTTGCATCGAACTCCGCTAATATCCCAAACTCTACAACAACATGACTTATGTAGGAGGTTGACAATGAGTTCAAAAACACCTTCTATCACCTGATATTCATCCCTACCAGCATATGTGATCTTACACACCCTTGATTTGTAAACAACATCATCCAACTTCTTTCTAATGACAAGAGTGACCACATTTTCCCAGGTAGCAGCCTTGTCAAGTTTTTTTTTTTTTTCCCTTGCAACATCCCTATTAACTCGGTCCTAATGTCTTCTAGTATTGTCAGAACATGCTTCCCCCCTTACATTCCTAATCCAATTGTTAAATGATTCAACCATGTTACTAGTGACATGCTCACTTTTCACTGCGAGACCAAAGGTGTATATATCTAGCCCACAGTTTAGGTGTAAAGTCCTTGAACCACTTGTATGCTGGTTTTGACACTTTTTCAATTTGACTCATAGCCAAGTTGTAATCCTTTTTAGTATATGCCTTAGATGCAACCCAAAATGATCCCCTCAATTTCAAACCAGGAAATTTTGATTTAAAATTGTTGAACAAGTGCCTGTAGCACCTCCTATGAATTGCTTCAGGCATGACTTCTTTTAAGGCAGGTTCAATACCCTAATATAAAATCAAAGACAACACATTTAATGTCAGTAAATGCATGAATTTATTAGACAAAGAACATAAATAATTTGATTTAAAAGTGCATACTTTTACATTTTGTCCATCTAACATTATAGTCCATGCCTTGGTTTGTGAACCATTGTAGACACTCTATTTTTGACCGCCCTTAAGACTTTGGTGCCTCCGACTGATCACTCAATGATGAATTTATACGCTGTGCAAACGCTCGATTTCCTCAGCAAGAAGCCTTAGTTTGGAGTCTCAAAAGCATAAAAACCTTACACCACTTTTGGACAAAAATAGAATTTTTCCAAGCCTAACCACTCAGAGCCCTACAGGCCAACTAGTGGCTGGCTGGCCAGAAATGAGTGGCCGGCCGTTCCCCTAGTGGTCGGCTGGCCAGTTGTTCTGGTAGAATAGATATTTTGATGTTAGTTGTATCAACTGTTTCCACAAGTGCATGCTTTGTACCAGCTATCTCTATATAGATATTTCTGAGATAGTAACATGTTTTTCTATAAATATTTGATCACCTCTCTTTTCAGGTTAGAAAAATTTGTGAAGTGCAAGATTCTTGAAAATATTTCTCTCTCTCTACCTTGCAACCTAGATACACTCTATCTATACTCCCTAAACCTAATTTTTAGGGCTTCTTGCTGAGGTTCTTGAGCTTGAATTTCAACTCTTGAGGGTGAGAAATTGTGGGTTTGTGAATCAAAGTATTACTCCACTTCAAGAGGTATAACTTCTAGCCTTCTTTACACTACTTTTTCCTCATCATTGCTTGCTATTTTTGGACTGTTTTCAATTGTTTTTATGGGCTGAAACTTAAGGCTTAAAGCTATTAAAGGTAGAGGGGTTAATCACCTTTCTTTGAACCTTATTTCCAAAGCTTTTACCCTTGTGTTTCCCATATTTTTCTTAACTTTTTACCACTAATTTTTAGAGTTTTTTAGAGGCTAAAAAAATGGTTTTGAAGTCCCAAAAGTGGAGGGGTTAGCCACCCTTCATTAAGCTTGTTTACTAGCATCATTTCTCCATTGTTTTAGCTTACTTTTTTCTAGTTTTTCCATGATAATTTCAGCACTGTTTTAGCTCTTTTTAGGACTTTTTGGTGTGTTTATTTCATTCATGCTTTGTATAGTTTGCTTGCAGTGTAGTGGTCCTCATAGGTTTGGTGGTTTAGACCTTAGACACTAACTTATTTGAGTTGATAGCATTTATTTCATACTTTTCATACTTGTATTAACATATAATCACCTCTGCAATCTCCTTCATTTTGTGGCTTTTTATTTCTTTGAGAGTTGTTTCAACCGAGTATTGTTTAAGCTTGAGAAAAATACCCTTCCATGCTTAAAGGTTTATTTTTTCGGGGGTTCATTACTAAGGCATGACATCTCTCTCATGCTCAAAACAACTTCTTATTTGACATTTCTCTCCATTTAGTGGACTTAATGATCATTCTTGGACTAAAATGACTAAAGAATGGAAATGTAATTAAAAGAGGCAATAAAATTGGATTACAAACTGGAATAAGATAATAAAAATGGTTTGGGTTCAATTGGACGTTAATTGAACCTATTGAGTCTTGAGTCATTTCATACTTTTAGTGATGAAAATGGTTCAAGATTCAAGGTCTACCACTTCCCTTGATCAATTCCATGATAGAGAAGGGGTTCTAGTGGGTCTTTAATTATCATTTATTGAGATTTTGCCCCTTGAGTCATAGATCATCAAGCAATGAGTTTGCGTTGATTAATATTTGCGAATCAAGCCTGCCCCTCATTTGATCTGCTTAATGATAAGGAAAGGCAGGGTGGATAAACATCTCTTGAAAATACTCTGTTTGTGCTATGTTTTGTGTCTGTTGCAGTAGGGCAATGACAAAAAACCAGTGGCCGGCCGGCCGGCCACCTCTTTATATGGTCGACCACTTTTACTGGCCGACCACCTCATTTTAGGCCAGTAGTGCCATTTTTATGGTAGAACAGAACAGAGGCTGGGGGTAAAAATAGTTCATTTTCTTACTACACAACAGAACCATTTTGGCAACAGAACAAAGGCATTTTTAGGTAAAAATTCACATTCATGCATGAACCATCCCTCGTTTCTCAAGGCCTGTTAAAATTATGCTTGATAGTAGTATGTTGTACTTAAAGTAGTCAACTTGTAATAATTTTGTAATAATTAATTACTTAGTTAATTGATTCCATATTGTAGCTAATTAGTTAGTTCAATTCTAATTTGTAATAATTAGCTAGTGTAGTTAATTCATTTTGGTAATGTAATAGTTAGTTAATTCGGTAATTAGCTAGGACATTTATTTGGACCCTCTCGTATGAGGGCAAATTGTAATAATGTGTATATGTCTTCCAATCTCATTTCTTTCTCCCTTTTATTTACTCGCTTATGATGGATCACATAGAGCATCATGTTTTGAATTAGCATTTTTCATGATTTGCATCCATTTGTCTTGTATGCATTGGGTTCGGCGCATCATTCTAACTTTATAGTTATTTCACATTTTTCATTTGAATACGTGTTTAAAATGCATGCTATCTGTGTGAGTGAATTTCTGACCACACTGCCAACTCAGTATTCAGCTAGAGAGCACTGGCAGAATAAATGGCGCTTGATTGACTTGCAACAGAAAGAAGAGATTCCAGCGGTGGTTCGTCCACCCGGCGGCACTCCGACGATCAAGGCAGTTTTCTCTCAAAGATATCAAGAGTGCTTAATTCACTGTTCAGAATATAAATTGCGTACCTTAGACCCATGGGGGTGCCTCTCTTTTATAGTTAACTCAATCTTAGTCCGAATAGAAGCCTAGCTTCAATGAACTTCTGCTCAGTGCTTATCTTGGACTCTCCCATAGATAAAGATAAAACTCCCTAAGAGCTTTATCCTTGTCCAGGCTAAAGTTCTTCCTCATTTTAGGACTCTTGTCCCTTATCCGCTTATCCCGGATTCCGATATCTTCGTAGATAACCTCGGCTTAGCCGAGATCACCTCGGCATCACGACCAGGACACGTGGCATCTCGGCTGACACGTCAGCGTCACCTTGGCCACGTATTGGTACTCAGAAAGTATATCCCCACAACTGCCCCCTAGGTTCTATTACCTCGGCATCCTGAGGTGATGGAACCTATATCGTTCATGTCAGCTATCATAAATTTACCGAGGTCATAATACACCGGCTTCTTACAACCACGTCTTGCAGTCTGTCTCATCAAGGCTTCAGAATTTTTAACCAAGTCTATTCGAGTTTATTTAGCCGAGATTTTCCTATCAGCCGATGTCATTACTTCATTAAACCAAGAACTCCAAGAATTTTATCATGTGTATGAGCTGTCACGCAAAATAGATCATCCATTTCTGCCACACGTTTGTCCCCTACTGGACCGTACTCGATACGCGCCTGTAAGTCGTCTCGCGCTTGCATGCGCTGTCTAATCAATACGTCGTTCTAGGCTTATTGATGGTGTTTTGTCACCATTCTCTGCGTTTTGATCAAAATCAATTTCTCTCTCCGTCTCTTCACTTTTGCATCCTCTTTCTCAAGCTCTTAACTCTCTCTCTCTTTCCAAAATACGCCATTGTTTCCAGATTTTCAAGCTCTGTAACAGCTTTCATTCCTCCCCTCTGGTGAAGCTTTCGCTATCCTTTTCTGATTGTAACCGTCTCCTGACTCTGTCGTCTTCAACACCGGCTTCACTCCTCTGGTAAGCCTCTGTTCCCTCCTGGTTTCCAGTTTTTGAGAAAGTTTTACCTTATTATTTGTTGCCATTGCTGTTCTGCTCAAGTTCTTGATTTATAAATCACGTATCCGAGCTCATTTATTTTACGATTTTGCTTTTGCCCAATTCGTGTCTTGAATACACACATTGCTCACAAATTTGTTCACTTTTGCCATTATTCTTGGCCTCACACCCTTGTGCACACTTCATCTCAATGTTCTTGATAGTTCATCACTGTTCTTGATTCTGAAACACGTTCTTTGTTTTCTGTTTTCTGTGTCTTTTCCAAATTCGTGCCTTCAATCTTTGTTTCCATAAATCTAGGTTTGGGATTTGCTTGTAGAACCCACAAATCTCAGGAAAAATCTAAACAAGTTCCCCTTAGGATCTCCACAAATTTTGTCCATAGTACATTTTTAGGTTTTTAGCCGAGGTCTCTAAAACCCTTACAAAACACCTTCTTTCTGATATCCAACTTCTGAAATTTAAGCCGACGTTATGGGTATATGAAAGCATGGGGTAGATACCCCGACCAAGTTAGAACATTTTAGGTGGGAGTTTGATATCCCGGCCGACGTTCATCTGAGGTTGGCTGGGGAGGATGACTCAATCATGCCCCATAACTGATTCTATGCCCTTCTCTATTGTAGCTTTTTTCGAGTGCAAACTTCGGCTCCCACTCAACATTCTTTTCCGTGAGATAATCCATTACTATAAGTTGAACCCAATGCAGCTTGCCATCAATTCCTACTGAGTCATAAATGGTATAATAGCCTTAGCCAAACAGGAAAATGCTAGGGTTACCTTAGCTGACATCCAATACTGCTACACCATGTGTGGCCTTAAAAACGAGAAAGGTTATATTTACTACTTCAAGCCGAGGTCCACAGAGTATAAAATCATCGCCGACCTCCCAAACTCTAACAAGGGAGCCAGGGATGATTACTTCATCATCTCGGGGAACTGGAAGTTCGCTCCAGATGAGGACCTCCACCTCTACCCTCTTCCTCGAACAGTTTTTATAGAGGGTAATGGTAAAAGCCTAGTGTTTATACTTACTTTATTTTTAACGTCTTCAATACTTCATTTGTTCAAATGTCTATTTTTCTTGCAGCTCTTCCCCAACCAGAAAAAGGCTTCCGCAAGTCCTTTTTCCCCAGCAAGGGTTTGAAGAAGTTATTGGATTTGCCAGTCCACAAGCGCAGAGCCCCTTTGGTACTCAATTTCATCCCAACCTACAAATCAATACTCCCTGACATCCCAAAGAGGAAGAAAAGCCAATCTCCTCCTTCTGCC
The DNA here is from genome assembly GCF_055761805.1 of Camellia sinensis. Lineage (NCBI taxonomy): Eukaryota > Viridiplantae > Streptophyta > Magnoliopsida > Ericales > Theaceae > Camellia > Camellia sinensis. Next base: position 53,360,894 of record NC_138968.1, read on the forward strand.
ATAACTCCTCAAGCCGCCTCCTTATCTCGGCCAGATCAAGGATCGACCTCTAATCCAGCAGAGCAGCCGTCAACCTCGGCTCCATATCTGATCCCACAATCTCAACGCCAACGCTGGTGACGAACTGTTTTTGCTGCCGAGGTGGGCCGCCAGAAAGCAGTTGCTAAAGATCTCTTGGCCAACATTCCTGATTCAGTTGATGCTAAACCAGCACAAACCCAGCCTCAGCCAAAGCCAAAGCCAAAACGTCTGAAGAAGGCTCAGCCCAAGGCAACGATGACTTAGATTGATATTGAGGACACCTTGCCAATTTCCAAATTGGTTGAGAGTGATAAGGCCTCATTTGCTGTCGAGAAGAGGCCTGCCGAGGCCCAACCATCCGAATCCACAAGATCAAAGAGGCCGAGGTCGTCTTTTGCAATAGCTTCGGGCTCCATGAAGTCTGACTCTCCCTAGGCATCCCAAATCACATTGGAGGACAGGCCGGTCAAAGCTGGTGATAGTGCCGATGACGTTAACATCGGTGCTGCCCTTAGCACAGCTTTGTTCCTTCCTGGAGATCTCGACCGGAACGCCGAGATGAGCGAGTATGAAAACTTTGCACTGATGCTCCAGCGTTCTGCTCAAGTATGTCTTCACACTTGGTATCTTTCTTTCTTTTTTATACTTAGAAAATTTTCTAATAACTTCTGCTCTGTTTCATTTTTCTTCAGGCAATCCAGTACGCCCACTCCTTCTCAATGCAATCTTTTGAGACAAGGAAGGCGTTGGCCGACAAGACTAGGGAGGTTACTAGTCTGCAGAAGACCAATAAAAACTTGCAATAAAAAATGAAGACTTTGGCAGACCAGGCCGAGGCTGCTGTCAAAGCTAAGGATGATGCCGAAGAAAAAACGGATGCCGCTGAGGCTATTAACAAAGTTCTTGAGGCCCAGAAGAAAGAGGCCGAGGAAAAGACGGCCGAGGCCCAGAAAGAGCTGCAGGATGCCTTGGCCACAAAAGACACTGAGCTCAAGGCCACCGATGAGAAGGGATACAATGAGGGGGTGACCGATGTCACGGCGGACTATGAAAGACAGGTGAAGTAGGAATGCAACAAGGGTTTCACCCTTGGTTGGATGGCTCTCCTAAAAAAGCTTGAAGTCCCTGAGGACTCCCCCCTCAGGAACACCGACATCCTCGCCCTGCCATTTCCCCAACTCCAAGCCAATCCGACGACGATTCTGAGTCTAAGGAGGAAGCTTTGGTGAGGAAGTCGGAGGAAGCTTTGGTGAGGAAGTCAAAGGAAGCTGTTGGGGCCATGTCCCCTACTCAAAATGAGCAAGTCCTAGACTTGACTCAAGATGAGGAGGGTGAGGAGGTTCCCAAGGATGCTACTCCTGAGAAGGCAACATCGGACGCGCCTATTGCCGATAAGAGCCTCGAACAAACCCTCCAAGAAATAGATGCAGAGCTCACGGCTGAAAAGGCGGTTGATGTGTCTTTGCAGCAGTCTTTCGAACTCCAGACCCAACCGCTAAAAGATGTTGAAGAGTCTTAGTTTGACGTCTTTCTTTTTTCTGTTTCTTTGTACTTTTTTCTTTCTTTGAAACAATGTAAGCTCTTGTCGTGGACGATGTGCCTTCTTTTGAATGTAAATACAACTTCTTTTCTTGAATGCATTATAAGTTTGTCTTTCCTTCATTGCTCTTGTATGGCTCCCATACTTAGAATATTTCTGCATATCTTCAATGTACACCTTAACTGTGTAATCTTCTCGGGGTGAAATACCTCGGTTATACCCACCAACGGTTTATATCAGCAAGTACATAACTACTCATTTTAATACAACCGTTGGCCTTTACTTGCAAATTTTTTTCACAAATTTCAGCAAGTGTTTGACATGATCTCAGTTTAACTTCAACTTGTAAATTTTTTCACAAATTTCAACAAGTGTTTAACATGATCTCGGTTTAACTTCAACTTGTAAATTTTACTCAAAATTCAACAAGTGTTAACACATGATCTTGGTTTAACTTCAACTTGTTAATTTTTCTCAAATTTCAACAAGTGTTAAACATGATCTCGGTTTAACTTCAACTTGTAAATTTTTCACAAATTTCAATGAGTGTTAAACATGATCTCGGTTTAACTTCAACTTGTAAATTTTTCTCAAATTTCAACAAGTGTTAAACATGATCTCGATTTAACTTCAACTTGTAAATTTTTCTCAAATTTCAACAACTGTTAAACATAACCTCCGTTTAACTTTAACTTGTAAATTTTTCACAAATTTCAACAACTATTAAACATGATCTCAGTTTAACTTCAACTTGTAAATTTTTCACAAATTTCAACAAGTGTTAAACATGATCTCGGTTTAACTTCAACTTGTAAATTTTTCTCAAGCATCATTTTCCAGCCCTCCGCCCCCTAATGTGAACTTAAGTTCCACTTGGGTTCTTATTATGTATGTATTTCAGAAACCTCGTCAAGTATCCTATCAATCACAAGTGTATATAAGAAAAATCAAGCTAAAATTGTATTTATTACTTCGGCTAATAAAAAAGAACAAGAAAATCTAATGATAAAAAAATTTCAGATTGCAAGTATTCCAAGGCCTTAGCAACTCTTTGCCTTCATTATCTTCAAGCCGATATGCCCCATTGCCCAATACCAAGATGATTCTATAGGGTCCCTCCCAATTCGGGCCAAGCTTGCCCTCTCTGGGATCCTTCTTGTTGCCGATGACTTTTCTCAAGATGAGGTCACCGACTTAAAACTCCCTTAGGTTGACCTTCTTGTTATAAGCCTTGGCAAGCTGCTGCTAGTATGCCGCTAGCCGAATCGCAGCTCTCTCTCTTCTTTCTTCTAGCAGATCCAGATCTTGGGCTAATAATACATCATTAGTCCCATTCTCTACTCCTTGGGTTTTGATTCCTGGGATTCCAACTTCTAGAGGAATGACTGCTTCTGTGCTATAAGCCATGGCAAATGAGGACTCTCCAGTTGATCTTCTTGGCGTAGTCCGATATGCCCAGAGTACATTTGGCAGTTCATCCACCCACTTTTCCTTTGCTGCTTGCAACCTTTTCTTAATCCCATCCAAGATGACTTTGTTGGATGCTTCTGCTTGTCCATTGCTTTGAGGGAAACTTGGGGTTGAAAAATAATTCTTGATTTTGAATTTTGCACAGAAGCTCTTGATTAACTTACTGTCAAATTGTGTTCCATTGTCCGCAACTGTTGCTATTGGGATCCCAAATCTGGTGATGATGTTTTTCCATATGAAGCTCTTCACATCCATGTCTCAAATCTTGGCAAGGGGTTCAGCTTCTATCCACTTGGTGAAGTAATCTGTTGCTACCAGCAGGTACTTTCTTTGCCCAGTTGCTAGGGGCAGTTTTCCAAGAAGACCCATGCCCCATTGGGCGAACGGCCAAGGACTGGATACTAGGTTTAGGTCTGCTGCTGGTTGGTGTATCAGAGGTGCAAATCTTTGGCACTTCTCACACTTTTTGACATAGGCTTCTGCATCTTTCTGCATGTAGGGCCATCAATATCCCTAGGTAATGGCCCTATGAGCAAGTGATCTACCCCTAGCGTGGCTTCCACATACTCCTTAATGTATTTCGTATAAAAAATCTTCAACTTGTAAAGGATGTACACACCTTAAAAGGGGTCCAGTGAAGGATCTTCTATAGAGATGTCCCTCTGCTGTCAGACTGAATCTTGCCGACTTCAATCTGATCTTGTGTGCCTCTTTGTGATCATTTGGCAGTTTTTTCTTTTTTCAGGAATGTTATTATTGCGTCCATTCAGCTTGGTCCCATGTCCACACACATTGTTTCATGCTCTGTGGTCAGTGGTTCGATGCTCGGGCCCAACAAGTAGTCGACCATTATTGTCCTTGCCTTTCCAGGTTGGATTGCACTAGCCAGGTTGGCCAGGGCATCGGTGTGACTGTTATCATCTCGGTTAACCTGATGTAGTCAACAATTCCGAAACAAGGCCACCGACCTGCCTACTTCCTTTGCGTATGCCGACATACGCTCATCTTGGGTTGTGAACTCGCCTGTTGTCTGGTTGACTATAAGCTGAGAGTCACAGAAGACTATCACCTCATCTGCTTCTACTGTTGCTGCCAGTTTCAGTCCTGCAATCAGTGCTTCATACTCTACTTCATTGTTTAAGGCTTTGAACCCTAAACGAATGGATTGTTCTAGTATCTGTCCATTTGGAGATACCAGTACTACTCCTGCCCCCCCTTGTCGGTGTGAACTCCCATCAACAAACAATCGAAAGGAGTAACCGATGTAAATGTTGCAAGGCCTGAGTTTTTCTTCTTTCCTTTGTTCTGTTGCCTTCGGCTGGGCTCCTTTTTGCTCTTTTGGACATCGTTCACCTTGGCTTAATGAAGCCCGATGTACGATGACTCCTGAAGTGAATTCGGCCACAAAGTCGGGCAAGACTTGGCCTTTGATTGCTATTCTGGGTCTGTATTCCCGGTCATACTGTCCCAAGGCTACTGCCCATCTGGTTATTCTGCCTGTCAGATCTCCTTGCTGCAACAGGGACTTCAAAGGATGCTCAGTTAGTACCACAATTTTGTGGGCTTGAAAGTAATGGTTCAGTTTCTTTGAAGCCATTACTAAAGCCAGTGCTAACTTTTCCAAGGGTAAATACCTGGTTTCTGCATCAGCCAGGGTTTTGCTTACATAATAAACAGCCCTTTGTTCCCCTTTTTCTTCTCGGATTACCACTGCACTTATTGCATGTTCTGAGACTGCCAAGTACAGGAACAGCTCCTCTCCAGGTTCTGGATTTGAGAGAACCGGAGCCGTGGTCAAATACTTCATCAAGTCGGCCAAGGCGACTTCGCACTCTTCTGTCCACAAGAAGTCAGTGGCCTTATTTACTAAGCTGAAGAAGGGTTTGTATTTGTCAGAACTTCGGCTTATGAACCTATTCAGGGCTGCAGCCTTTCCTGTCAATATCTGTACTTGCTTTGCCGAGGTTGGGCTTTTTAGTTCTAGGATGGCCTTGATCTGATCTGGGCTGGCCTCAATGCCCCTTCTGGTCACCAAGTATTCCAAGAACTTACCAGATCCAACTCCAAATGCACACTTCGATGCATTGAGTTGGAGCCGGTATGAGTTTAGGATGTCAAAGACTGCCTTTAAGTCTTCCAGATGGTCCTTGGGTTCCCTGGTCTTCACGACCATGTCGTCGATATATACCTCCACTGTTCGGCCAATCAGGTGTCTGAACATCATGGTTACCAATCTCTGGTAAGTTGCTCCTGTATTTTTCAACCCAAAGGGTATCACTCTGTAGTAATACAGACCCTTTGGGGTGATAAACGCAGTCTTCTCCTCATCTGGGGGGTACATGGCTATCTGATGGTACCCCTTGTAGGCATCCAGGAAACTCATCTTTCCATGCCCTGAAGTGGCGTCCACCAGTTGGTCAATCTTGGGTAAAGGAAAGCTGTCTTTGGGACAGGCCTTGTTTAGGCTGGTAAAGTCCACGCAGACCCTCCATTTACCATTCTTTTTCTTTACCACCACTGTATTTGATAGCCATGTCGGGTAATGTACCTCTCGAATGGCTCTGGTCTCCAGAAGTCTGTCTACTTCCTTTTCCACTGCCTCAACATGCATCAATATCGATCTTCTTGCCTGTTGGATTACAGGTTTGGCCGATCTGTCTACGTTCAGTTTATGGCAAGTGACCTCGGGGTCAATGCCTAGCATTTCGTAAGGTGTCCAGGCAAATACTTCAATGTTTGCTCTCAAGAAAGCCTCCAGTTCTTTTTCCTCTTCTTCGGCTAAGCCTGAGCCGAGAAGAAAGAAGTGTTCTTCGTCTCCCTACTGGACAAGGATTTTCTTCAATGTTTTTTCACTCTTCTCGGCTGGCTCCTTACCGACGTCCTCTAGGACCTCCACGTCCTCATCTTCGATCTCTGCCCTCTCTGGTTCTCGTATGCTGTAGGTGGATTTCATTGCTGCCATGGAGTAGTTCTTTGCCTGCAGTTGATCTCCTCTGACCTCCTCTATCCCATGCTCTATTGGGAACCGCAATAGTTGATGCAATGTCGAGGGAACAGCCCTATTGCATGCAACCATGGTCTTCCCAGGATAACATTGTAAGGGGAGGGTGTGTCGATTATGGTGAACTCTGTCTTTATCTTCTTGGTGCCAGCCTGCACCTCCAAGCTTGTTACTCCTAGTGGCCACGTCGGCGTTCCATTGAACCCGACCATTGGGTCATTGGATTACTCCATATCGTCTGGGTGAAGGCTAAGCTCCTTGTAACACCTGACATACATGATGTCACAAGAGCTGCCTTAGTCGATTAAGATGCGTTTCACTTGGCACTCCCCAACCTGAAGGGATACTACCAAGGCATCGTTGTGCAGATGTTAGACCATTTCCAGGTCGGCTTCAGTAAAGGACACTACTAGTCCCAGGCATTCCTCGGTCCGAGGTCTCGTCTGCTAGACCTGGTACACATGTTGCAAGTGCTTTACCTTCTGGGTTTCTCCCCGTATTTCGTTTTCATTGACCTTTAAGTGAATTACATTAATTACCTGAAGTCCACCTTCTTGCAGTTGCTGTGCTGGGGGAGGTGGAGCTGCTGGTACCTGAGGCAGTCTTGCCTGTTCTTCTCTTGTCCTGGCCTCATCCACAAGGTCTCTCAAATGGCCTTGCCTTACCAGGTCTTCCAAGTGTGTCTTCAGGGCTCAACAACCCTGAGTCAGATGCCCATCTTCATTGTGGTAAGCACAATGCTTACCAAGGCTTCTTCCCATAAACTCTCCTGGTACCCTTACTGGTGCTCTGAAATAGGGTTGGGTTCTGATTCTATCCAGGACCTTGTGAATTGGGACTCGGAATACAGTTGTGACTGCCTGTGCAGCCTTTAGTCCTATCTCTTGCTTATTGGATCCGTTGTTACCTCGGCCTCGCTTCGGCGAGCCGTTTCCTTTCTCTTGCTTTGTCGCTTTGGTCCCTGGCGTGTCCTCCTCGACCTCGACATATTTCTCAATTCTAGCCATGAGCTCCTCCATGTTTTTTGGCAATGTCTTTGCCAGTGATTTTTGGAGTAGGCAACCATCTTTCAGGCTATTTTTAAATGATACGACGGCCACTTCTTGGTTGCATTCTGGTATTCGATTGAATACCTCGTAATACCTCTTGGCGTAGGCCCTCAGGCCTTCGTCCTCGCCAATCTTTAGAGCCATCAGGGTGTCCACCCTTAAGGGCTGTAGTTTGTTTGTCACGAACCTGGCCACGAACATCTTGGCCAGGCCTTCCCAGGTCTTCACACTTCCTTTCGGCAATTTGTGAAACCAATCTGATGCAATCTCCCCGAACGATGAGGGGAACACTTTGCAGAGCAACGGCTCATTCCCAGTGTACAATGCTATCGAGTTCAAGTATAATTCGACGTGGAAGTTGGGGTCTGACTTACCATCGTATATCTGGAACCTCGGCATACTGAATCTTTTTGGAGCCTTAAATTTGTCCAACTCCACCGAGAATGGTGTTCTCGGCTTAACAGGGGAAGTTACCTCAACATTTTGTTGCTTCCTCTTGAGGTAATCTCTCAAGTCCTCTTTGGTCCGCCCAGGAGCTCGGCTATCTCCTGACTTCAGTCTTTTCGGTGCACTATTCTCAACATTGTTGTGAGCCCTTTTCGACCTTTCTCCATTAGTTGTATCGAAGCACAGCTCCTGCCTTTGAACACGCCGATGTTCTCTGGGGTCTGCTTCCTTGGTGCGATGTGTCCTTCGAGATTCTTCCCTCCTCGACTCTCCTCGCCCGACCTCCCTTGAAGGTCAGTGAGAGTGTTTTCCGTTTCTGGTGTGTTAGGGGGCTACAGCGATGGTTTTCTGCCCTCCCTTCTAGGCATTGGCCGCTGGAAATGGCGTGTTCTGCAGTGGGAATGGTGGCTGCATGACGTTGTTTTGCATTATGAAATTGACGACCGATTGCAGGTCTGCCAATTTGTTCGCCATCTCTTTTACCTCTTCGTCCTTCCGCAAGCATTTATCTTTCCATACCTGGAGGTCGTCCTCGTTGTAATACCCGTTTCGATCCGATTTTTTCGGTACGTCACCCTCCTGGCCGACGTCTTTCTTGCCGTGATTCTGGTCCAGAGTCTCCTCGTTGCAACCATCTTCCTCCATGTTAGGGTCATCTATTCTCTTTTCTTTCCCACAGACGGCGCCAAATTGTGTGAGTGAATTTCTGACCACACTGCCAACTCAGTATTCAGCTAGAGAGCACTGGCAAAATAAATTGCGCCTGATTGACCTGCAACAGAAAGAAGAGATTCCGGCGGTGGTTTGTTCACTCAGGGGCACTCCGACGATCAAGTCAGTTATCTCTCATAGATATCAAGAATGCTTAATTCACTGTTCAGAATATAAATTGTGTACCTTAGACCCATGGGGGTGCCTCTCTTTTATAGTTAACTCAATCTTAGTCCGAATAGAAGCCTAGCTTCAATGGACTTCTGCTCAGTGCTTATCTTGGACTCTCCCATAGATAAAGATAAACCCCCTAAGAGCTTTATCCTTATCCAGGCTGAAGTCCTTCCTCATTCTAGGACTCTTCTCCCCTATACGCTTATCCTGAATTCCGATATCTTCGAAGATAACCTCGGCCTAGCCGAGATCACCTCGGCGTCACGACCAGGACATGTGGCACCTCGGCTGACACGTCGGCGTCACCTTGGCCACGTATTGGTACTCAGAAAATATATCCCCGCACTATCAAATTAATTCACATGCCATGCTAGTAGCTGAGCCTAGTAGTTGCATGTTTGCATGTATTGCATTAGTCATTTGCAGTGTTAGGAGCATACATCTCTTCTAATTATTTTATCTTCTTTGGCTTGCTTCAGAGTACTAGGTGAACAGTTTCGCTTTAGCATATCGCATGCGTGTGATTGTTTCCATATCTAGCATATCCATGAGGCTAAGTGTTTATTTGATATACCTGTTTGAATGCTAGTGGATGAAGGTTAATTTGCTCAAATTGGGATAATTTGATTGATAAACATATGAGATCACTTTTTTTAAGTAGTACATATTCAAACAATTTTCAAACAAACATGAAATCAAAGTGTTCACATTTTCACAAATTAGTCTATACTTGTGTGCATCACATAGTAAAATTAGCCTAATAATCGGAACAAGAGCATATAATATAAATAAGAATCACATCATGATTAGTAGAGGCCGATTTTTGATCGGGTGAGTAGGGTGCTCAATTCATGACCTTCCTCTCTCATACCTAAGTTCTTGAGCCGAGACACTTTGGTGATGACAGACTAATGACCTTTGGCACGAGTCTCAGGTTTTCTAAATTTTCCAAAAACATTTAGGTGGCAACTTTGAAATCTAGCAAAACAGTCTATTTTTGGCATTTTGATTCAAAATCGATTTTCCAAGAGAATTGTCAGATTTGGACTTATTTGTGTTTATCTATTTCACATTGCATTTGTGAAATCAGATTCAGAACCACGAGAGTCCAAATTGTAGGGCTATCGTATTCGAAAGGAGCACGAAAAGCAAGCTATAACCATCACCAATAATGGTCTGCAAATAGTACAATAAAAGTTTCCAGTTATCCTTGCATTAAGTCTTTACCACAGTAATAGCAAAAAGAAATATACCATTATTTGCATCCAAAGCCACAGCAGCTAGCAACACTCCACCGTAAGGACCCTTTAAATTATACCCATCCAAGACTATGAAAGGTCTATAACCAGCTTTGAACCCTTTCTACATTGCTACAAGTGAGATGAATATCCTCTTTAGAACTGTTCAAATATCCGAACCACCCAATCCAAACACGTCATGGACTGTTTCAAATCTCTTTGGGTTGAAATCGAGTTACCTATTTAGATTACGGTCGAGTCTTGGATGTGGCCTAGGATAAACCGGTGAAACTGACCTGACCCGAATTTCATATACGGTTTTAAGGTTGCCACGTGTTTTGGCTCACTTGATTACATTTATCTTCCCAAGTAGAAATTATGTTTTAAAGACTTCCAATAGTCTTTATCTCTTCTTTCCCTAGTTTTGATGTCTTTTCTCCCAATTTTATATTTCCAAGACTATCAATCAATAACAGTCTTTTTATTTTCCCAATTTTTTGTTGTCTCACATACTCTCTCATACTTTCATCCTCCCATTTTAGATTTTCTCTCTTTTATCTTCCTCTCCTAAACTCTCACCGACTCAAACCCTTTTGCCTCTCTCACACATACTCTCACACTGTTTTCTTGTTTCTCACGCTCTTACCCACTTATTTTCCTCTTTAAAAACTCTTTTTTCTTTAATCTCCCTTTTCCAATGGTGATGGTGCAAATTGACGAGGCGATGGTGCTCAAATTCGAAAGACTAAGACGATGGTGCTCAGATTTGTGATGATGGTAACAATGGTGTATATAGCGATGAAACCCCTTTTTTTTATTATATTTCTTTATCTATTTTCCTCTCCATCTCCCTCATCATTTTTCTCACTGATTCACCATAAAGTTTAGTAATGTATTTTTTCCCATATTTATTTGTTGATGAAATGTAATGAGACACAGAGTGAGATGATTTTTTGGAATTGCATATTTGTTGGAATATTTGTTACAGGTTTGTAATCCCGGCATTTTTTTTTGGCTGGTCAGATGCACAATACTTTATTATTCGGTTTCGCATGATCTAACTGAAAAATCAAACAACCCAATTTGTTCTATTCTGAACAACGCAACGATCAGAATTGGATGAGTGTCTTCCAACCCGATCTGATTGGGTCGAGTGACTAGTGGATGAAAAAATCTATCCGACTCGACCTGTAAATAGCCCTAATCCTCTTGAACCTAACTATCTCCAAATTAGGACCAACAATATCTTCATCTTCCCTTCTAGTAACTCTATCTATTTTTGTTTTCACCAGACTCCCTAGGTTAGTCTTTAGAATTTCATATGCATACTTTATTGTATGATGCAGCATGATTACCCTAAATTGCTTCTAATGTCTTCCTTTTCCCCTTGTAAAGTTGCATTCTTAAGGCCTCCACACCATAAGTCTTAGTCAACTTAGCGTGCATAGTTTCAAGAGTCATCCCTAGATTACCCTTAAGAGTTTTCATAAATTTTTCAACTATCCATATTGATGTTGCTTTAGGATTCCTCTCAACTATCACATAAGTATGATCGGGCACTAATGACTTAATTTTGAAAGTTTCCATCTGGAAGGGGTGATGCATGGATTCTCCAATTGCACGTTAGAGTACCATAATGTGTTGTCATCCTAACTTTCTCATTCTGCACTCTCACCAACTTAAACCTCCTCTCAATGGCATATTCTCTCAAAACAGCCTTAAAGTGGGAGACATCTTCAAACAATATACCATTCTCCAATGTAAATTTTTGTTATTCTTTAATCTTAAACATTTTTCCCTTCATAAATCTATCAACATTTATAGCTTGTGCATCTTCCTCACCACTAGAATAGTTCCTGACACCATCATTTGACTCATAGTCTGATAGTCTACCAACATTAGCATGGTTCCCATCATCTGTATTTTTTTTTATCATTCGCTCTAACTTCTTGCTCAGAACTACTACTGTCATCATCCTTACCTTCGTCACCATTCCATTCTTCATCTTCTTCAGAATCAGAAAATATATGAACTCATTCTTCATCATTTTGACAATCAACAATATCATCATCACCTACCTCATTCAAATCCACATCACTATAATCATCCAAACCTCTAAACAATTCATCAACTATAGTAGGCCCAGATTGAAAACCCATAGCAGACCTACTATTACTCCCATGTTGCATAGGCTTGTTAGTCAATCCCATAGCAGTTGTCTCATCCAAACCCATAAGACCTGAAGTTTGTTCAACTTCAAAATAAATTGGAATCTCCTTAATTCCTATATATAATCCAAACATCCTAAAGAGATGCTGGTTAGATTTCAGTTCAATATTCACTTTTGACTTGGGAACCAAACCATACAAGTCCAATGCAATTGCATGACTTGTAGGGACATTACTTAATGTAACCTCACAACTATCAATAATTAAATCCATATGGCTATACTTGTCTAGGTCTATATTTAGAATGTGAGCAACATACCATTGATAATGAACCACTATATCATGCCTCATTTTAGTATCCATTTCCTGATATAACAAGCAAATAATGTACATAATTTAAGAATACAATAATAACCCTAAAGTGCAAAATAAGTTAAAAAAACCCTAAACAAAATTATTGAAAATGATCATAAACCCTAAAACATTCGTGACATTACAAACTTCATACATAAAGCAGAAATAAACCCTATTGAAACTCAACATACTATGAACACAAAAACCCTCCATCACAGATACATGAGTAGGGGTTGTGCAAACCCTACTCAACAAAATTTGGGGAAAACAATGTTTCCATACAAATAGTATTGTACAAATCAAACCAAAAAATAACCCATTTCATTATCTTCAACTTCTCAGATCAAAACACACAAAACCATATATGAAAAGAAAAAAACCCCAAATACTATCAAAATGGGTAATGGGTGTGTAAACCCTAACAACAAAGTCATGGATACAAAAATGCAATAAAAGACATCCATACATAAAACCAAGTAAAAAAAGCCATTTTGAACTTCCCTTACCACGAAACTTAATGAGAAAAACATAGCATCTTACCTAGATTGATCATTCCAGGAAAAACACCGACCAAGTAAAGCCCCTTCGTGAAGCAGATAGCGAAGAAGACCACGACGTATGCTTTCTTCTTCATCTTTAACTAGTGTCGCCAGACTTCTCTCTCTTCTCTACAAACTTCTATGTCTTTTTTTCTCCCGCCAATAATGGGTTATAGTGGGTAGAAAGCACAAAAGGGTAATATTGTCATTTTCTCTGAAACCTTAGTAACAAAATATCTACATTATTTTATTAATTTCAGCATGTAAAGGTTTAGGGGCATAAATGTCTTTTTGATACCAACATTAACTCCGTCTAAATAATTACACTGACAAGGGCAATCAGTGTAATTTCCCAAACATTATGGGGGTTGTATATTAAACTCAAACCTCAAGGGGTGTAGGTGTAATTTACCCTTAATAAAATGGTTCTAATTAAACACCACAACATGCTAAAAAAAAAATTGAGGAGTAATTTTTCAATTCAATGGTAAATCTTTATACACTTTAATAATTAAATTTATAACATTTTCATTAATGTGTAATTTTTTTTGAACATATCATTGAAGTGTATTTTCTTCCAAAAAAAAAAAAAAAATTTAGAGTAACTACATTCTAGTGGAATTTTAGAAACATAATCACATATTTATAAAATAAAATAAAAAAAGAAGTTTATAATCATAATTATTAATATTTATACAATTTTTTACTAATTTGTAATTATGATTTCACAATTTTGTCAATTTGATGTTTTTTTTAAATTTTTTTTTATAATCCTAATACACTTTTTATATAATTCAAAATTATTTTACACATTTAATGTATTTTTATAACACTATGGATTTTCAAGATTTGACCCACAAGAATAATAGGATAAATAATAAAAGAAACGAGCAATAATAAAAGAAAAGGAAAATATTAATATAATTAAAGGAATCTGCTCATATGTGTGTATATGCCAATGCCATTTATTACCTGAGATGCTTCATTTACATACATTCTATATTCAACATTTATGTAGAATGAATATACAGTATATAAGGCAAAAGTGATAACAATAGATATATGTAAATAGTGTGCCCTTAGGCTCACAAAACGATGAGTGTAACCCTTTACAAAAACAGCTTTCGGCCAACATAAAAAGGTCCCAAGGCCTAAAATTCAAAAGAGCTCTCGTAGCTCATGCATATATTATGACGCCTTGTTCCAAGGTCGAGGCATGCCTTCAATACCTGCAAAAAGATTTTAGCCATTTAGGGTGAACATATAGTCCAGTAGGGCAATGTATAAGAAGATAATATGTTTCATACATGTGTATGATAATGATATTCTATACATGTATAACACACTCAAAACATCTCTTTTTAAATCAATAGATTTTCCTTTGACAATCTTGAGACTCGATGAATCCTCTCAAGTACATGTATATTGTAGTGGTCATCACTAAGTACCATCTAATATAGTGCACTATTAGAAGCTACATTCTACCAGTGACCATCACTAAGCGCCGTCTATACCCACCAAATTTATTGGCTTCTAACTGGAAGGACCTTGGCACCTACACCGCACGAGTTTTCGATCTTTCATCATGGACTATCAAGCCAAATTAACCTATATCTCGCAACTATACAAGACCCAGATTCACCATTAACGTTCAATTTAAAACAGAGTTATTTTAAAGTAATCATTGTGTAACATGCCCGGGAAGTACCCGCGCATGTTAAACGGTTTAGACTCTCGAGATCTCTTTAATCTAGTCTCAAGAGTGCAATGAGAGTCCAGATTTGGCAACTTTATAGAAAGTTCATTTTATTACAAAATTATTGCCACAAATGGACTGCGTTATCAGATCTTAAAGTCGCTACGTAATATTTTGAGAAATTAGGAAACCCATGACTCGCGGCAAGGCCACTATTCGTCATAACCAAAGTTGTCTCAGTTTGGAACCTTAGGTATGAGAGGGGAAGGTCATTAATTGAGTACCTTCGCTCACCCGATCAAAAGATCAACCTTTACTAACCATGATATGAATTTTATTTTCTTTATATGTCCATGTTCTGATTATTTAATAAATCCTAAAATTTACTATGTGAAGCATACAAGTATAGTCTATGTCACCCGCTTTGGAACAACTTAATTTCATGTAGTTTTGAAAGAGTTTTGAAGATGTACAATCCAAATAAATTAAGTTTACATATATGAAAATCAACATCATTACAAATTAAGTGACACAACCTCCATCCACTGGCATTCATACAATTATATCACATAAGCAAATAGCCACATGGTAAGATGCTAAACATAATAAAAAAATTATGTACAAGTGGGATGCTAAAGCATAACAACTTACATATTTACCGACGTCCCGCGAACAGTTACAAAACAAAGTTAGTAAAATAAGCATGATTCTATATATAAAATCCTAATGCAATACATACACAAGAATACTTCTAAAGATTCGGCTTCTAAAACATGACATGTAAAACATTACAAAACATGCGATAGCGCACAAAATCATGTAATAATCAATTAAAGCACAAAGATGCAAATTTAGCTGGATCTAGGCATGAATCATGTATATAAAAGCATGGATGGCATGTAAGATATATACATATGTACAGTTATGGAAAGTGATTAAAGAATGGGATAGATAAGAAATGGGGATGGAGAATTATTATAACACTTGAAATATTACAAATCCAAGGGAGATGAATAAATATTACAACACAATATAAAAATCCTCACAAACACTCAAAATAAAATAAACATAAGAAAACAGCAGCTTCAAGCGCCTCAAAGACCATCGGAGGTTGATTTTCTCAGCGCCGAAAGGCTACCCGGTTTTGCCTAGAGGTCGCGGGCGCGATGGTATACTTTTTGGTGGCTACCCGACCAACTAACAGGCCGGGTAGCCCGGTAGGCTCGGGCAAACTCTGTTTTCTTAGATTTCCACAACAAAAATAGAACTAAAAACAATATATATGAGAGTCTCAACTCACCACTTTCAATTAGATTACAAGAAATCAAAGCAAAAGAGTAAAGAAATCAAAGCAAAAGAGCAAGATAAGTAAGAAATGCAAGAAAATGAAAAGTTTGTGAAATTCACCTTCCAAGAAAAGGATGAACTCATTAGTTCACAAACTCCCTCTTGATCACCCTCAAGTGTAAGAAGTGTGTTCTCAAATTCTCAATTCGAAATAATGGAGTTTATGGTATGGAAAGTGGCTAACTCTCTAGTTTTTCTCACTTTCAATCACTAAATACTCTTCCTTATGATCAAGGCAATTGATCTTTGGCTATATCAGAATTTTTGGAGTGGTTTTGGTGTATGGAAATGAGGAATTTCAGTAGCTATGGAAGGTATGGGATGTATATGGAAGATAGAAGTATTTTTGGCTCAAAAACTCAAATTTTCTCTATTTTTTCACCCATTTCTCACTCTTTTCTCTTCAATTTCGTAGTCCTCTCTATCTCTTACAATATGATCATTCTATATAGGCAGTGAGGGAGAGTGAAGGTCAAAAAGAAGATGGGAGACAAGCTGGGAGACAAGAATGTGATAGGAGGGCAAATTTTCAAGGTGGTTGCATGGGATACTCCTTTATGGATGCAAACAAAACTTTTTTTTGACAATGGGGGGTGAGTGGAGATAATGGAGGATGAGTGGGTACACTTGAATGGATCAAAAAATGGCTCAATGGGGTGTCCCTACAGAGCTACAACCAAAAAAAATGGGCCTACTGCTGTTTTGGGTCGAGTCAACAAAATCTACTATTAAGTCCAATTTCAAACGAGCATATCTCCCTTATATGGACTTGGTTTTAGGTGGTTCTTGGGTTTAAATTGAATCCCTAGAAGTCTAATTTCCAATGGTGGTGGCCTCACATCTAAATTCCAAGTGTACAAAGAGATAAGCCTAATTTAGTGAAGGCTGTTCATTTCTCTCAGGCTAGGTCAACAAAATCTGCTCTTAAGCCCAACTTCAAATGGGCATATCTCCCTTATTCGGACTTGGTTTTAGGTAGTCCTTAGATCTAAATTGAAGCCCCAAAAGTCTACTTTCCAATGGTGATAGCCTCACATCTAAATTCTAAGCGTACAAAGAGATATGCCTAATTTAGTAAAGGCTGTTCATTTATTTCTTAATAATTTGATGCTCATTCTTTTCCTAAATCAGTTTTCTTCCATCCCCTCCTTTTTCCTTCAAATCCAAACCTATCCAAACCTATAAAGAAGATGTTTTTAAATATTTTTTCAAAGAGTTCACCTCTCTTCGATTTATTTCCACTTTGTCCTTACTCGGTTTACTGAAAAGTGCAATATTTTAATTGAAATGGGAGCCTCAGAACATCATAGAAACATTTGGAAAAATATTTTTAAAAGAGGGTTTTAAGGTCTAAAATAGTTTGGCCAAAAATGTGTGAATGTTGGGATTAAAACTCAAATTCCATTTTTCTTGTTAAGGACTCTTGGGGAACACATTCTGATTATCATCATCGGGTAATCAACAGAAAGCGCCTAAGTCTTAGGGTTGGTCAAAATAGGGTGTCTACACATTACAACCATACAATGTCCAATTTCGTAAAACGTGCCCCATAGGCCTCCGTTAAGCAATGAGTTTTCATTCTCATTAGATAAACAACTCAATAATATACTTGAAATGAATATCTCTACATCATCCTAATACAACGATTTTCTCAACAACTCAATTTTCATAATTAACCCAACGACCATTTCTAATCAACAACAGATAATTTCTCAACTTATATTCCAAAATTATCAAGTTCAAATATGACATTATACATTCCAATTTAACATCATTGATTTCAACATTTGCTCAACAATTTCTCAATTCCTAACAATTCAAAATTTAGGGCTTTTTCACAAATTAGGGCTTTCTCATTTTTTTTTTGGGTACCAACATGTAATATTATATAAGAAAAATAGGACTCATAGCAAAATAGAGAGAATCACCTAACTAATTTCACAAACCCTAATCCCTCAGGATATTTCTCCAAAATCTCTAGCAACAACTCAGATAATTTAAATGAAAACCACAAACACATCCACAACTCATATTTAAACCAATGAAACAAAACCCTACCTTTTAGAGATAAGAGGAGAAGACAACTCTCAAGGCAACGATTGAAACAACTTTTTGTTGAGATTAAATCGAAGCACTTGTTGAGCTGGTGTTATAGCTTTGGTGAGATTGTCACTCTAAAATGTCTAATCTCAAGCTTTTAAAGTGTAAAATGGTAGATAGAGAAGAGAGAGATGAGAAAAATAAAGAAAAAAGAGAAAGAGAAGACAGTAAATAAGGTGAGAGAGAGGATGGTTTAGAATATAAAAAATGAGCGTTTCAAAATGCTAGGTTGTGGTGCAACCATGTCTACACTTTCCTATATTGGCTGATTGTGCACCTATACTGGTCACTTGAGCATTCAATCTAGCCACTTGTGCACTCGGTCTGGCCACTCATGCGATGCTTGGTCCAAAACATTTTGCTTAGCAGCTACTCATGTGGTCAGTTTCAATGTGCTCTTGAACCTATGTTGTTCATTCTTACGCCCAAAATAACATTTATTGAAAGTGTTACGTGCTAAACAAGTATGTTATCAATCCAATCAACTAAACAACAATGTAACTCATTATTTCATTAGCTCGAAAGTATGTCGGGGCATCTGTACAAGTGGGTTCAAGTCGGGTTTTAGAATTGGGACACTACAATTTCAATATACTTTTTATACTTTTTTTTTAAACACTAATAATGACCCTTAGAACTATTTTCAACAGAGGCAGCTTAAGCATATCCATTGCCCTAGACAAAAAATTTAAGTAAAGCTTTATAAATTCAAAACATTATATTATAACTTTTATTCTCTTATTCTATATTTTATTTAAAATTTAAGCTTTTTATATGCAAAATTAGTTTTTAATTATTTTTCTTTTTACGAATCCTTCTCATTAATATAATGGTGTAAGAGGAGCTAATTTGAGCCCATTAAATTAATTAGGCCCAATAGCCCCAGATTAGTGGGCCCGGATTTATCGCCATCAAACGGGCTAAATCGCTCTAAGCCTCGAAAGGGTTCGGATCCACGAACTTAGAGACTTACTCAGACCCGGACTCGAAAGGGTATTGAGCTATCCTAGAGATCCGAGGCACTCGAACTCGAAAAGATTCGGATCCACGAATCTAGAGATTCGAAGCAATTGGCTTCAAATGGATTCAAACGCAATCTAGAAGTCGCTCCGTTAATGAGTCCCAGAACACTTGCGGGCTCGGAGCTTTCCGGGATCTACACACCAGAACTATGGGCATAATGGAGTTCAAACAAAGGACCCAATCCCGAGGACGGTGAGTGGAGATAAATTCACTCTTCGGTTAAACTAGACTATACCCAGGTCGAGGTGGCACGACTTTGGGGGGTCCATGAGACTCGGCAATATTTTACGGCAGGACGTCCTCTGGGACTACCCCTGTCCCTTTGGGATGATTGGGGATCATTGGTTAGGTGTGGCTAAGAAGAAGGGTTTGTCGAGGGGTTGATCTCCTCTTCGGGGTTTTTCTCATTCTCGGAGAGGTCACCTCCTCGGACAAGGTGGTTAGAGAGAATATTTCCCATGTGCCTTGCACTTGGGCTCCATCCTACATCATGAGGTGCCTATAAATAGCACCCACCCATAGCTTTACAAGGGATGAATTTTGGAGATTTAACTCTTGGGAAAGAACTAATTTCCCTTCTCCATTATCAACCTTGAGAGTGAAAGTGGGAGATCCATGGGAGAGCCTTGCCATTATTCTCTCTCTAGCCATTTTGCCTTCTTCTTCACCCAATCTCTTATCCCCATCATCTCCTTTACTCTTGTGTTCTTGAGTTGAGACTATTGAAGAATCTAAGCCTCCCATCATCTTCTAGAGAATTCGAAATTGTTCTTCAAGGATCTTTGAAGATCTTCGAATTTTCCAACTCTTTTCTTGAACCCTCTCCTACATTTGGCGACATCACTGGGGAGGCCGATTGGTTAATGGTCTCAACGAGATCTGGAATCCACACAACTCCAACAAGGATGGCGGGAGAAGATGAAGTTCACCAACAAGGATCCTCTAATGGTGGTGATAACAGGACCATGGCTCCAGATCAACCACTTTTCCTTGAAGCCATTCAAGGACTTCAAAATACTCAGCAAGAGATTCTTACCACTCTTTAGAATCTCACTCACACCATGTTGCTGATGAGTTCTAATTTTGCACCGGCACCAAACGGAAATCAAGCTGGTGGTGGAGTCATTCCCACCGGAGCGCAAAATCAAATCCAAGGAGAAGTAGGCACCAGTCGGCGCATGGCTCATGGCAACACGGCCACAGTAACACATGCTCAAACCGCAGTAGGCGACAGCGGTTTGCTTACGCCCGGGCTCCATGGCATGCCAAGCCAAGATCCAATGGTGACTAGGGGAGGTTCTAGTGTAATGAATGGGGCTCCGGCGACTGTTAGTGTCTAGGCAAATACAAGGGGCATGATGGCGCAAAAGGGAGCTTTGCCCGTACCTAATCTTGTTACGCCATTAGTAAATGTTACTCAAGTACCAGACGGGCCTCCTTTGGTGCCGACAACAAATTTGCAAGCACAACCCAGAATAGCGGCGTCATGCGGTGGACTTTACGGGCCTCAATTCAATGTCCCATCACCAACTGGCTTGTCTATAGGCGCTGATGGCCAATATCGTCAAATGTCCTCACCAATAATGAATTCACAGCACCAGAATGGCCAAGTAGCCCCTAGCTCAGTCTTCGGGTCCATAAGCCAAGTTCCGGGAGTACCACCATCAAACTCTCTCTCTTAACAGTTTCTCACTCTTACCGATGTACAAGCCATGTTCGATCTCGAACGAGGCAAGAGGACTTTACCCTCTTTGCCTGATTTGGATGTCAAGCCGCCTTACCCTATTGAGGTACTGAGTTATCCATACCCTGAGGGGTACACAGTGCCGAAGTTCATTAAGTTCGATAGCAAACAAGGAAATGCTCGAGAACATGTTGTGCGATTCATCGAGACTCTGGGTATTCATGGTCCAAACCACGTCCTCCGGCTGAGAGAATTCTCTAAGTCCCTCACTGACTGAGCATATAGTTGGTATATTAATTTGGCCCCAAATTCTGTCCGAAGTTGGGAGGAAATGGTTAACAAATTCCACTCTAAGTTCTTTTAAGTGGCGGAGAAGGTGACCACACTTACATTGTGTAAAGAAAAGCAGCAAGAAAGTGAAGACATCCTTGACTATGTTAAAAGGTTTCAGGACAAGGCCGTGGATTGCCATGAAGCAGTGGAGGAGAGTTATCTGGTTCAAATCTATCTAGAAGGGGCATTGAGCAGGTACAAAATGTTTCTAGTTAATCACAAGCTACCCACCTTCTCGGCATTAATAGAAGCAGCTCGGAACATTAGCATTCCTCAGGCTCAAGAGTCCGGATTTAAGGCCAATTACAAGACTAGCTTCAAATCGTCTCGTGGACCTATTGTTGCTGCTGCCTCTGTCCCAGATACCCGAAAGTCACAAGGAGGAGGTCATAGAGGCCAGAAGAGAAAGTAATATAATGGTGAAAAGGGGAATGTTTCTTATCCATATGGGATCAAGGAGGTAAAAGCTTTAGTTAAGGAATGGGTGGCTGACGGAGAGCTAAAATTGCCTTATGTCGAGGAAATGCCATCAAAGAAAGACCACGAGAGCCCCGAATTTTGTGTCTATTATCGCACATTGAAACATTCGACAGAGAAGTGTTGGACTTTCAGGAAAATCTTAAGAGATAAAGTCGAGGCAGACGAATTGAGGTTCAAAAAGCAAGGGACTCAAGACATCCGAGAACAACCATATCCTCAGCACCGAGACAAGGGCAAGAATGTTGCTATGATAGCTTATGAAGGTCCGATGATTGAGGCTATTGCCAATCTCGATGATGATGATTGTTTTCTGGACGACATCCTCGAGCCAGAGGGTGAGCAAGTTTACTATGGAAATGCTCTTGATCCAGAGGGCAGAACCTTCATAACTCATGTCGACGATCCCTTTGATCTAGAAAGAGGAGAAGAGTACTACGGAAGAGGAGGGCACCATGTTTATGTGGCATCTTATTTTGAAGAGACCGAGGAGATGGTTAACTACGAGCCTCCAAGAGTGGAAAAAGATCCGGATCACTATGCCAAAACCCTGCAAGATTGTATAAAGTTCAAGTAGTTCTTTGACCATCTTGGACTTTCCAAGAAGGCAAGAACAGAAATCACCAAGTCTATCATTAACATAGCCGAGGCATACCATGAGGAATGCATGTCGACTGAGGGATCCATCCCGAGAAAGGCAAAAGAGCAATCTAGTGCCATCATTTTCTCCAAGGCTGATCGGAAGTATCCTTTTTCTCATAATCGCCCGCTTTATGTGACTGCTTTTATTAACGGGGTTGAGTTCAAAAGGGCCTTTCTGGACAGCGGAGCCTCTATCAACATTATGACTCGCGCTACTCTAGAAAAGGTTGGAATCCCTGAAGAGCGCATTGTGAAGCAGTCGATAGTCATCACTGGCTTCGGTGGAGAAAGGAGAATTACTATCGGATGTGTAACAGTTGATTTAGCCGTCGGAGAGATTTGCTCGGCCACCAAGTTTCATATTATCGATTCCGAGGCAAATTATCACATCATTCTAGGGAGGACCTGGATGTATAGATATGGGGCTGTATCATCGAGTTATCATCAGTGTGTTAAGGCTAAATGGGGAAAGAAGACGGTGACAATTCAAGCTACAGAAAGGCCTTTCGAGACCCATGAAGCTCATTACTCTGATGCCATCTACTTCACCGAACTGGCTGTCGAAGAAGTTCCCACCACCTCTAAGCTTCGGGGGGTCAAAATTCCTCGTTGGGAGGATATCAAAGATGACAAGGAGCCAAGGGCTGAATCAAGTAAACGGGCGATCTCTAGACCAGAAAGTCCGCCTATTCCTCGGAAGATGATGAAAGTCCGAGAAGGGGGCAAGATGGTGTACTATTTATGAAGGTGCGGGGAGTCGGTTTCTTCAGTCACCGACTCCGAGTCAAAAGAAGAGCCTCCTGACAACGACATAGTGATAAAGCCTGAAGTGGCTCCGGAATGCATGCAAGATGGGCCTCAGCCTTAGCCCGAACAACTTATTGAAATAGATTTGAGTGATGAACAAGATGCTCCAAGGCCGATATTCATAAGTTCAAGCCTTAGCCCAGAGAAGCGGGAACCGTTGTTAAAGTTGATAAGCCGGTATTCAGATGTGTTTGCTTGGTCATATAAGGAAATGCCTGGACTAGATCCTGACCTAGTCTCTCATTATCTTGATGTGTTCCCAAACTCCAAGCCAATTAAGCAAGCTGCTCGAAAATATCATCCGGATCTAGAAGAGAAGATTAAGAAGGAGATTGAAAAACTTCAACAAGCAGGTTTCATCCGGCCAATACAGTACCCCACGTGGTTAGCAAACATCGTGCCAGTAAAGAAGAAGAATGGTCAAATTAGAGTATGTGTAGACTTTCGAGATTTGAACAAATCTTGCCCGAAGGATGAATTCCCTCTTCCTCACATCGACACCCTCGTGGATGCCACCTCGGGACACCAGATGTTTTCATTCATGGATGGATTCAGTGGATACAATCAGATTAAGATGGCTGAAGAGGATGTAGAAAAGACTGCCTTTAGAACACCTCTCGAAAACTTCTTCTATACAGTCATGCCTTTCGGACTCAAGAATGTCGGAGCAACTTACCAAAGGGCTATGACTACAATCTTTCATGACATGATCCATCATGAGGTGGAAGACTATGTTGATGATCTAGTGGTGAAATCCAAGAAGGAAGAAGACCATCTCTGAGACCTTGAGAAGGTATTCAAGAGGTGCCAGAAATTCAAAATGAGGATGAATCCTCTCAAATCTGCTTTCGGGGTAACAACCGGGAAGTTCTTCGGGTTTCTTGTACATAGGCATGGTATCGAGGCAGATGAAGACAAGGTCAAGTCCATCAAAGCAATGCCTTCCCCACATTCTCAGAAGGAGTTAAAGAAGTTCGTCGGGAATGTGTCTTATATTCGGAGGTTTATCCCAGCACTTGCAGAGATCTTTGCCCCTTTCAGCTCGTTGTTAAAAGGAGATGCCAAGTTCGAGTGGAACCAAGAGCACCAAAAGGCCTTTGAGAGAATCAAGGCGGCCTTAACCTCGCCTCAGACCATGATAGCCCCACAGCCCGGGGTCCCTTTAATGTTATACCTAACCTCAACCCCCAAGTCCATAGGGGCATTATTGGTCCAAGATGTAGACGGAGCAGAACGCCCGGTGTATTACATCAACCGGAAGATTCGAGGAGTAGAAGTCCGATATACTCCGATAGAGAGACATTGCTTACCTTTGGTATTCACCGCCCAAAAGCTCAGACATTACTTCTTAGCACATCAGATTCAGATTGTTACTAGAAGTGATCCAATCTGATACCTCCTCAGCAAGCCTGCTCTAACCGGGAAGGTGGCAAGATGGTTGTTAGCACTGGGTGAATTCGAGATCACATGTGTAGCTCCCAAGGCAATCAAAAGTCAAGCCTTAGCCGATCTCCTCGCCCAATTTCCAAGTGGTGACTATGAACCAGTGAATGAAGAATTAAAAGGAGAGGTGCATGCAGCTATGGCTTCCGAGGAAAGCTTTTGGACATTAAGCTTTGACAAAGCAGCAACCAGAGGTAAAGGAGGAACCGGGATAGTCCTTATAAGTAAAAGTGGGGAAAAGTTATATTTGTCTTATAAACTGGATTTCCATTGTTCGAATAATGAAGCCGAGTATGAGGCTCTTATTTTGGGCTTGATAGCAGCTGAGAAGTACAATATCAAGAAGATTCGAATTCGGGGGGACTCAAAGCTGATAGTGAAGCAAGTTCAGGACAGTTCGTCTTAAAGGAGCCTGCCTTGGCCACGTATCGAACAACAGTCCAAAGGCTTCTTGACAAATTTCAGAAGGTTGAAATAGAGCATGTGCCTCGCTCCGACAACAAGTTTTCAGATGCCCTCGCAACATTAGGGGCAAGAGTTGACATTCCAGAGGAGGAGGCGACAATTGTTATCAAGAAGAGAACAGAACCTTCAATAATACCCGAAGACAAAGACCTTCTGGAGGATTGGAGAGGAGAAGTTCTCGAACAACTTAGAAGCAAAGTTAGAAAACTGACTATGGCCAAGCTTGCCCAATTCATAATAATTCAAGGTGAACTTTACTTCCGAGGAGGTACCGGATTCCCAGCCCGGTGTGTTGGCCAACAAGAAGCAAGCTTCCGACTACAATAGATTCATGAAAAATCCTGCGGGGATGGGGATATCAGTCTGTACAAAAGGATCCAAAGACAAGACTATTATTGGCCTGAGATGGAGAAGGCCTCGAATCAACTACAGAAAGAATGCCCCAAGTGTTAGTCATACATCCAGGAGGATGAGAGTTGCTTTGAAATTGATACCCTTGACTAGAGACAAGTTTACATTGATTATCTCAGAGAGGGGACACTACCTGAGAGCCTGAGGGACATTGCACACCTCAAGAAGAGAGCAAGGCGGTACTTTCTTGATCAGAACAAGCTTTACAGAAGAAGCATTGAGGGCACTCCCCTGAGGTGTCTCTCCAAGGAGGAGTCAGATCTAGTTCTCGGAAGAGCCCATGAAATTGAGCATCAAGGAGGGGCTCGGCTGTTCGAGCAACTTATACACCTTGGGTATTACTGGCCGACCATGGAGTCAGATGCATCCCATCATGTGAAGAAGTGCCAGACTTGTCAGAAACACGGAAATTTGATCCATGCTCCAACTGTAAACCTGCATAGCATCCGAACGCCATGGCCGTTCCATACCTGGGCTTTTGATCTGATAGGGCCCATCTCCACACCTTCTAAGGGGTACAAGTGGATTCTCGCAGCCACAGAATTGAGTACAAAGTGGGTCGAAGCAATTCCTCTGAAGAACACTACGGGGCCTGTAGTCGCGAACTTCATCAAGGAGAATATCATTTGCCGGTTTGGAGTACCAAACACCATCCTCTTGGATAACGGCACTCCCTTCATAAACAAATATGTGAAGAGCCTCCTAGAGACTTACCAAGTGAAGCATCACAAATCCACACCCTACTATCCAAAAGGGAACGGGCAAGTGGAGGCCACAAACAAGACACTGATAAGGATTCTGAGCAAGATGATGAATGAATTTGGGAGGACTTGGTCCGAACAGTTGATAGTAGCCCTATGGGCCTATCGCACTTCAAAGAGAAAGCCGACTCAAGCAACTCCTTACTCCCTTGTGTATGGGTCCGAGGCAGTGTTACCTATAGAGTTGGAAACACCATCTGCTCGGATGGTTCTCGCCTCGGGGATGGTATTGGAGCCTCGAACCACCAGATTGGAAGCATTAGAGGAAAAGCATGACAGAGCTGCAAAAGTCATGGAAAGGTATCATGAGTCCATCGCCCGAGCCTATAACCAGACTATGGTACCAAGGAAGTTTGAAGAAGGTGATCTAGTATGAAAGAAGTAGACCCAATCATGCGAGGACAGCCTTTGCCCATGTTTTCTCCAAAATGGGAAGGGCCCTACAGGGTAGTTCAGGCAAGCTCAAGTGGGTACTACAAGCTTGTAAGGATTGAAGATGGCTTCCGAACTGGCCCGCTCAATGCAAATTTTATCAAGCATTATTACCCATAGTTAGACTCATCTATGTTGAAATTCATTTTCATTTTCTTACTTTGTCTAAAAGTTGTATTTCCCTTACGTTATGAAAAAGCTGGTATTCTCTATGGTGCATGTTTTATCCCATCACTTGCAGTGAATCTATTATACTTTTGTCAAGAAAGTTGAAGAATTAATGAGAATATTTCAGCTTTTATAAACATGTGCGTATGATTGTTCTTTCCATTGTATCATTCGAAATAAATATTTTATCAAGTAGAATGAGAAAACAATGCGAAAATATGCAAACAGCAAAGATTTTGTCATTTCATTGCATTGTCCTAGATAAAACATTTTTATCGAAAGGGGCAAGAAAGTAATACAAAAAAAAAAAACTCAATCTCTCCTAAAGACACCCTTGAAGAAGCTGCCCGTCAGATTTACATTCGGGGGACAAACAGCAGAGTGTGCCTCTAAAGTCTCCAAGGCCCGAGCATAGCCCGACTCAAGTTCGCGAAGAGTTGCCTTTGTCTCATCTATAAAGGTCCGATAAGAGGCAGGCACAAACAAAAGTTCCACTCGATGACTGGCGTTAGAAGCTATATCCAGGCGCTTCCGAAGCCATGATAAGTCCACTTGGTGATGCTCCATGTCAGAGATCCCCTGATACGTTGTCTCGACCACTTTTCCATTAAGGTCACACAACCATTGCCTGTCCAAGCTGTATAAGATAGTGGCAAAAGACTCGAGAAGAGCAGTCTGAATGAGTGGACATTGGCAAGCAAATGATGCGAAGGTCTCCGGGTAACTCGAATGCACAAGCTGTAGAATTGAAGCAAACTCAGGAGCTACCCAATAATGGAGAAATAACACCTTGCCAGAAGCCGAAGGAGGAATTGGGCCGGAAAGCTACTAGTCTCAGGAATCTCCCCAATGTCTATCGGGTTAGATGAACCACCTGGAGGGGTAACTCCCGACAGAGGTCCCGAGCCTGAGAATGCGGAGCGATAAGGGGAAAGACCAAAAGCATCACTATCAAAGTGGAAATCACTGAGATTCAAATCCAAAATATTTGAAGGCACTGGCGATGAAGAACCTCTAGCAGTCGTCTCAAAGGCAGGTGTCCCCCCTTGAGAAGGAGAACCATGAGGAGTCACAAAGAGAGTCGGAGCAGAGTCCGAGGCAGGTGAAGGCAGGACCCCGGTAGCAGCTAACACTGGAGCAGAGTCCAAGGTAGGTGAAGGCAGGACCCCGGTCGCAGCTAACACTAAAGAAAAGATAAGGAAGTCTTATTAGGGGTAGGGAACAGTAAAACCATTTGAGTAAAGATTTCTCACAAATAGAAGTACATGACAAACTTTAAAAAGAAAGATTACTAGAGGGAGAATCACTATGCAAAGCCGAGGCAACTGAAGGACTCCTAGCATCAACAAAGTCACTTGGCCAGACAGGGAGCACCTAATCGATCTCAATGTCTGATGAAGCTTGGACAGTAGCAGTCATCCCTGAAGAAGGAAGGAGGGCCGGAGGATGAGAATTACCATAAGTGCCAGAGCGAGTCTCAGAGATTTCTAGCACATCCACCTCCACACCATTCCCAGAGGCGCACCTCATTTCTACATTGCTTCTAGAAGCATGGCCTGCGATATCAATTTCTGTGGCATCAGTCCCTCCAGCAATCTCAACATTAGAACGGTGAGCCCCAATAACCTCGTCACCAAGATAGTGCTCCTCCTCAGCTACGGTAGGGCGGTGACGACGCATGCGTGGAATAAGGTCACAAAAATGATCGGAGGACTCAGCCTCATCATCATCATCATCATCTATAACTGCTATACGAGGGGTGCGCATCTTCACAAGTCTTGCAGACAAGGGGAGGGTGTCGTCCAAGGCTGAGTCTGGCCTAGGGGAGGCAGCATGGCCAGGAGCCACGGTATTGAGAATGTCAACAACCGCAGGGTCTTACACAATAGAGGCAAATAAAAAGTGTTCATTTAAGAAGGTATAGTCGCAAGAAGGAAAGTAACTTCAAATCAAAAATTTTGGGTACCTGATGGTGCCTTTTAGAAAGGTGAGGAGTGGAAGGATTGGCATCAGAAGTCCTCTTATGAGCCATCTTCTTAAGGTGGGTCGTCCAAGGACCAGAGGCCTTATTCAAAAGGACTGGCTCTGGAGAAGCAATTGCCAAACTAGAAGCAGACGCTCGAGCCGGAGGGTCAGTCGGTGCAGATGAGGTAAATAAACTCTCGTACATGTGATCAGATTTCCGACTCTTACGCAGCCGAAGAGAAGAGTCCTTCTTATAGATCGGCGGAGGCAAGCATATGGTCGGTCTGCTTTGGACAAATGCAATAAATGCATCGTTAGTCTTCCGCCAATATCGCCTGAAAGAGGGGGTGAAACCCCCTACTCGGCTCAAGCCTGGCATCGTTAAAGAGCCGGATATAGGAAGCATGGTGTGTACAAGTCCGCGATTGAAGCGCCCGTAGCTCTCTGAAAATGATAACAAATGAGGTGCTGGCCCCGGAGCACATTGGTCAAACCCGAATTGACATGATACACGGTCAGGTCTATAAACGGCACTATCAACGCCTTCCTCATGCCATACCGGTAATGAACTCGGACGGATCATTATCAGCATATCAACAAAGGGTGCAGGGATGTTCTTCGTCAAAGGAAAGGACACCAAGCGGGAGGAACCATGATAGATAAGCGGTGTGGCCACACCCACCGGTGGGCATACATACGGCCATGCCACAAGGCGCCGGGGATCATCCACCAGAGTATTCAAGGATAAGGTGGAAATGGTACGTGACCAACGCGTGATCAACGGCTGGCAAGACTTCGCTCTCTCAAATGCCCGAGACCCATCAGTACCAAGCACGGGGATACTATCTTTATCCACAATCTCCTGAAGAACCTCTGCCTCGAATACAGTCAAAGTGGGCAAACTTCGGGAACCTCTCGAAGAAAAAACAAAGCAGGAACTGGCTGTGGATGAAGGAGACAAGCTCATATCGACCCACGGAACGAACCATGTCTCGATGTAGTAGATCCAGCCGGTAATAAAGATTCCCAAGAAATAGCAGAGCTAAAGGAATCCGATCCCCTCTGAAGAGCCTAACTGCCAAGGGAAAGACAAAGGGATTGAGAGAATCTGGAGGTGTGCTCGGAAGAATGAAGAATGAAAGGAAGCAAGCCAAAAATCCCAAGACATAAAGCCTAGAGCCATAAATCGGGCCGGCCTCATACTCCCGAGAATCGGGGTCAGCATCTCTAGCCAAGGGCTAAAGATCCTTGAAGAAGTGGCGGATCCATGCAGTATAGGAGGCACGGTCCATCCTTACTCGACTGGTCCTCTTCGCTGAACCATCAAATACAGAACTCCATCAGCCACAAGCTTAAAGATTTAGCTTCAGAGATTGGATCAAAGAATCATCCTCGAGGGGTGTCCGTTCAGGGTAGAAGGCATCAGGGCCGGTCACTTCTAGACGCAGCAGCATGAACACATCCTCGAGAGTGGGCCTCATCTCATGCTGGCCAAGTATAAAGGTGTGTGTCTCGGTGCTCCACCGAAGAGCCATGGCTTCAAGGCTGGCATTGTTGCGACGGATGGATAGGGATTGAGATATTTTTACCGGGATCAATAGCCGGGCCTCCTGAAGCCGCTGACAGAGGCTCCTGTCTGAGAGGACATCATCGACCCACTCCTGCCAACCAAAAGGAGGGTTTGAGAAGGCCTTGAATTGAGGATAACAGTATGGAAAGTCCACTCGCTCAATCCTAAAGCGTAGCACCAAAGAAGGAGAAATAAGGGACTCATGTCCAGAGTCAGTGTCCTTAGTGAGACATAAAGGAGCTCCCTTCAGAGTTAGAAGAGAAGTGGTGGAGTTAGTCGCCCGCCAAAAGGGGTCCTTCCGACCAAAATAAGGAGATTTCCTCCACTCAGACGCCGGAGGTACATCCCTCTCTTTCATGAGAGCAGGTTCTGATGACCCCTGGACAACGGGTTTCTTTCGAGAAGACATATGGCTGAAATAACAGGTATAAATAACAAGGAGTTGACCGTATTAAAATTCAGAATATTGGAATTAAAGCAACACGTTCGAATGAAATTTCAGCATCAACTATTCATTTCTCAGAGAATCCATGAATTCAACAAATTATATGAGAAATTTTTACACCAAGAATTCAGGCACGATGTCTACTATTCTAAGGGTCACAACAATCAGTCATTTTTTTTTTATAATAAGATTTACATGCAACATGATGAGTTTATCAACAAATTCAACCTCAGACGTCATCAACAATTCATTTTCTCGGGTATTCTTCAAGCTCAACAAATTTTAATACTAATGGGTGCATCATCAACATACAGATTTCCGGTTTCTATGATCAATAAGAGGTGCAATGTCATAGGCCGTTTTGTGATGAAGTTCAAGCAGGTCACTTTCTCAAAGTCACTACGTTCCATATTAAAGATCCAATTTATACGAGGCTCAAAATTTGGATAGAGTGAAGTTCAATAGCAAATTTCAGGCCCAAGATCCGAAGTACTTTACATTTCTCATAAGTAACAGGATTCAATGGATTGTCATGCGAATTACAAGAATATTCCTCTCAAGTCAACGTTAATTGCTCAATTCAGGTGGCAAGTATTCTATTACAAGTGCAAGATCCAGCAGCAATGGTTCAATTTATATCCAGAATTTCGTTGGCAAATTTCAAGTCCCCCCCCCCCAAAAAAAAACCATTTAAATAAATCCCATAGCCTATTTCAAAAATTACAAAGCCCAAACAAATTCAAGCTTCACATTGGAATTTCAAATCACCAATATTATTTTTATTTTATGGATCAGAGCATGGATTCATTTTATTTAATATAGCAGTGCATGGATTTATATATTTATTTCTTAAGCACAAAAGTCCATTAAAGCCATAAGAGAGAAAGTGGGTTTACACAGAAAAGAAGAAGAAGTTTGCACCAAGTTGTAAATATATTTTTATATATATACTTACCCACAGATTTGAGGAAGTAGAATTAAGGCAGCAATGATCAAGAAAGAGATGAATGATAGCGCAAACTGAAGTTGAACCGTGCTAGGCCGAACCACACACAACGCGTTGAGAGGGCGGCGTGTGTGAGTGGCATTGGACAATCCGAAGCCAGCAGAGTGAGCAACCACGCACGTTACGTTGAATGGGCAACGACGTGGTCAGCACTGGATGGTTGAAGACGAAGACAATGGGAATGTCGTAGCGGAGTCGGCAACCACACACGTCACATTGAGTGGGCAACGTGTGTGGTCTGCATTGGAACCGTTGAAGCTAACAGTAACTGGAGGTGGAGCAGAGAGAGGCCGATGGCAGCTTGGTTAGAGCTGGAGCAGCGAGAGGCCGACGGAAGTTGGGGCTACGACAATGTAGTCGCGTGCAATCAGAACAAAAATCTGGGTAATCCGAGCTCTAAACAAAAATATATATGATAATCAATATATATATATTCTTGCCCAAAGATTTTCATGCAGCAAAGTAAAAAAAAACTGAAGCATTAGAGATTGATTAAATCTACATCAGTAGACATTAAAGCAAGCACCAGCAGATTCAAAGCTTTAAAACAAATAAAAAAAAAGGAAGAGAACCAGCGACAGTATACGAGAAAAGCCACGGACAGACCCACGCCGCGTTGAGGGGGCGGCGTGGTCGTCACTAGTCGGTTACGGTTGACAGGTGCAACGGCGGTGTAAGAACTGAGCGTGAGACAGATGAGTCGCGTGAGTTGAAATGGTCACGCACAGGGCAGCACCATGGTGGGTTCGTGCAGAAGCCGACGGTCCGTAGGGTGGTGGCCACTTCAGTAAGAATGGAGCTCCGGTGTGTTTAGGTCTTTGAGGAGCTGCTCGTTACATTAAAGACAAGCACCAAGGTGAGGTGGAGCTCGTATCGGTGTGAGCAGATGGTAGCCGAAGCTTTGGCCGCCAACGGTGTGCAAGGAGGTGCGGGTCTTTGGTTGTTTTGTTGAAGGAGGGCACGACAATGGCCTCTGGTATTGTAGCAGCAGACCCTCATTAAAGAAGATGAAGTCTAGCCCTCTAGAGAGAGAGAGGTGATTGAGAAGTGGGTGTGGCGGCTGTGCAAAAGTTGGTGAGCCAAATAGGGTTTTGCCATTTCCTTAAATAGAAAGAAGGGGAGCATTATCCATTGAATATGCCCTCAGAATATTCTAAATATGTATGTATATGTAATTGGTCTGCTGTGTGCCAAACAACAAAACGTGAGTCTTGTGTACTATTTGTTAAAAAAAATGGAGGCTTTGTTGTTATTTGGTTGGATTAAAAATATACATATATGAATATGTATATTTTCTCAAATGTTATAAAAATATATTTCAGTGGGAGGAAAAAAAAAATAAAAAAAAAATAAAATAAAAAGAGAATTTTTTTTTTTTTTGCTTGTTAATTTTATTCGTAAATTACAGTGCGTCATCAACTTTATCCATAGGCTCTGTCGAGGCAACATATTTATTTTTATTTTTTTTTTATTTTGGAACGTGATGCAAAGCAGGGTCGAAGGAGTGACAATATGCGTGTCCGAGAAATTTAAAATTTCTCGTACACGCCAGGGGCAAATATAAGAGGAGCTAATTTGAGCCCACTAAATTAATTAGGCCCAATAGCCCAAGATTAGTGGGCCCGGATTTATTGCCATCAAACGGGCTAAATCGCTCTAAGCCTCGAAAGGATTCGGATCCACGAACTTAGAGACTTACTCGGACTTGGACTCGAAAGGGTATCCTAGAGATCCGAGGCACTCGGACTCGAAAGGATTCGGATCCACGAATCTAGCGATCCGATGCAATTGGCTTCGAATGGATTCAAACGCAATCTAGAAGCCGCTCCGTTAATGAGTCCCAGAACACTTGCGGGCTCGGAGCTTTCTGGGATCTACGCACCAGAACCATGGCGTAATGGAGTTCGAACAAAGGACCCGATCCCGAGGATAGTGAGTGGAAATAAATTCACTCTTCGGTAAACTAGCCTATACCCAGGTCGAGGTGGCACGACTTTGGGGGGTCCATGAGACTCGGCAATATTTTGCGGCAGGACGTCCTCTGGGACTACCCTTGACCCTTTGGGATGATTAGGGATCATTGGTTAGGTGTGGCTAAGAAGAAGGGTTCGCCGAGGGGTTGATCTCCTCTTCGGGGTTCTTCTCATCCTCGGAGAGGTCACCTCCTCGGACAAGGTGGTTAGAGAGAATATTTCCCATGTGCGTCGCACATGGGCTCCATCCTACATCATGAGGTGCCTATAAATAGCACCCACCCATAGCTTTACAAGGGATGAATTTTGGAGATTTAACTCTTGGGAAAGAACTAATTTCCCTTCTCCATTATCAACCTTGAGAGTGAAAGTGGGAGATCCATGGGAGAGCCTTGCCATTATTTTCTCTTTAGCCATTTTGCCTTCTTCTTCACCCAATCTCTTATATCCATCATCTCCTTTACTCTTGTGTTCTTGAGTTGAGACTTTTGAAGAATCTAAGCCTCTCATCATCTTCTAGAGAATTCGAAGTTGTTCTTCAAGGATCTTTGAAGATCTTCGAATTTTCCAACTCTTTTCTTGAACCCTCTCCTACAAATGGCAAATCAATTTAATTTTTCTTGTGACATAGCTAATCAAAGTAATTTTATCAGTTTTAATTTTGAAAATTTCATTTTAGCATAATCAACTGGTAATTGATAGGTATTGCAATAATTTTTTATAAAGAGCAATATATATATATATATATATATATTTATATATATAATTTAGAAAAATTCAATAATATACACCTAAAAAAGAGTACCATATGCTCAATTATAAGTTTTTGTGGTATTTGGTTATGACCCATTGTGGTGTTGGTTACTATTCATTGTGGTTTTCGTTATAACTTAGTTATGACTTATTGTGTATTTTGGTTATGATCGAAGACATCTTTGATTATGTTTCAAATAATGTTTGGTTATGAACCATTATGGTCATTTTAATTGTGATCGAAAGTGGATTGATTATGAAACAAAGTGGTATCACAATCACAAAATATTATGACTTCTATATGATATATCCAAAATAAGAGTATGTATTTCTTTGATCATTAAGATTTGTATTGAATTATTTATTTATTTTTTTCACACATATACAACTAAATTCCAATTAAAATTGCGTCGCTCCCCTAATTTTGGCCCAAGGCAAGTACCTTACTTGCTTAGTGCTGACTGAATAAAAATATATAAAAGTAAATAAGTAAATAAGTAGTTGTAATTGTAATCATAGTTATCAGAACTTCGATCTAGATCGCATTAAGATTTTTAGAGTTTGTAGGATTTTTAAATAACTACAATCTTAGTCATAAAATTGTGTAGAATCGCATTATGATATTGATTCTACTTCAATCTCAATCCTACCAATTTATTATTATTATTTATTATTTATTATTTAGAAGGGCCTTGTAGGATTGCTTAGTAGATTTGGTGACAATTGTTTGGTTTTCTTTCAAGGTGCTTTATTCAAATAGAAATGGAGAACTCTTTGATCTGGGAGAAATTCTTAATTATTGTAGGAAAGAAAACCACACTATAGCTATTATTATAGAATGTTTTAAGTACTTGAAGATGTGCTTCCTCTAAAGTTGTTCTCTTCCAAGTTTTGTTGTAATACTAGAGTGTGAGATTTTGTATGGGGGTGATGGGGTGTTGAAATCTATTTTGTTATAGGTTTCTAAGTTTCCTAATATCATAGGGTATAACACTTGAGAAAAGGTTGAGTGCTAAACCAGATTCAGCCTAGTTGACAAAGCTTGAAATCCCAAGATGTTGATCCGTGTTGAGAGATTGGCTATATGAGGGAGTAAAATGCTACCAAGATCAATTGTATATAAACCTAATATTTTTTTACTTGTAACAATTAGCTATA
This sequence comes from Camellia sinensis, assembly GCF_055761805.1. Lineage (NCBI taxonomy): Eukaryota > Viridiplantae > Streptophyta > Magnoliopsida > Ericales > Theaceae > Camellia > Camellia sinensis. Next base: position 53,396,265 of record NC_138968.1, read on the forward strand.
TAACCTATGAACTTTAGGTGTCTATTATCCCTAGTGCCTAAATTGTTGTCACTTAATCATAGAAGATCCTTTTCCCTTCTTCCTAGATCAATGACAACTAGCATTGAATGGTTTGTTTCAGGAAGATCAAAATTTTCATTCCAGATGCATTAGAGATCGAGAGTGTAAAGGTTACTCAAATTAGTCCCCCAACGAATAATAAATATAGGTTATTGCAATTTGATAAAACAACTAATGACTGTACATGTTATGGATTATCAGTGTTTAAATGAAACACAAGGTCAACTGTATGGTGAGACATGCCTTATGACGGTTAAGTGCCCCTACAAAGGGAGTTTTGATTTGGAATTGGGGTGCTCTTTGGTTGCAAAAGTTTGAGTGACCAATTGAGGAGTCAATGAGTCATCCATAGATCTTTAAGAAATTTCTAATAATTATTCAGTTGCCAATGTATTGATAAGTAGTGTGGGGAAGTATTTTGAGAATGACGCCACGTGGCCAAGGTTTTGCAGAGGTGTTGGCCAAGGTGCCACGTGGGCGGGTCATGTTTGCTAAGACGATTACGGCGTTGCCAAGGTTTGGTGCGATAATGCTGGAATCAGAGATATTTGGATAGAGGACAAGAGTCCTAGATAAGTGATGCACTTAGTTCAGATAAGGATGAGGCTGTTGAGTAGTTCATCCATATCTCACTAAGAGTCCGAGATAAGCATTGCGCTTGAGTCCTATGAAATGAGACTTTTGGGAGATTAGGGCATTATTGGCTATAAAAGTGAGGCATTCTTGTGGGTCTAAGGTATGCTATATTCTATGAGTTTAGTACTTGTTTGATATCTTTGAGAGATAAGTTGACTAACTTGATCGTCAGAGTGCCCCTGGGTGAACAAGCCATCGCAGTATTCTTATCTTCTTATTGGCAAATTGTTGCCTTAATCTATTCTGCCACATGCTCTCCAGCTAAGTTTCCTGTTTGGTTGTGTGGTCAGAAATTAACACCTATAAATAGTAAGTAATAACTCGTAGATTTTTAATCATCATGCTTTTGTTTTTGTTATTATTAGAAATTCCAACTCTTTTAATCACTACATGTATGATTTTTTAAAATTAGTGAAAATGTAGTAGGAGTGGGTATAGGGCCATCCAACCTGCACAAACCGCCTGACCCTACTCGATCCAAATGATTTTGGGCAATTTCGATGGATGCATATGGGGTGGATGCGCGTTTGCTTTTGGTTGAATTTGCGAGTCATGGACAGGTGTGGGTTTTACATAACCCACCCGCAAAAAGTGACTCGCTCGCACTATTAATTAGTTTTTTTAAATCTCCACCTTTGGATTTGTCCTTACCCTAGATATTTTTTTAAAGATCAACCTCATCTCTCTTTCTTTCTTTTCTTTCTATTCTATCACTCTTTCATCTCTATCTCTTTCTTTTATTTGTTCTCTCTCTACTATGATGAACAAAGACCAACGACAATCTGAAGAGCAAATCATCATTGTGCACTGATCACGGCGATAGTACTTTGAGAAGCACAAGCAGAGTAGTTGAAAAATTGAGATCCTTCGATAATCCTTTGATAATCAAGATCCTCTCTCTCTCTCTCTCTCTCTCTCTATCTCTCTCTCTCTAGATATTACATAAGATTGAAAAACACAAAGGGACAAAAAGTGAGAGAGCTTAACATGAAGATTAATGTTATGTAAATTTATTTTTATTTTTATTTTTAATGGCGAAAGTTAATGGTTAGTTGTTAAGTTTGCACCTCGAGGAAGGTTATGTAATTGAAAGATGTTATTGAAGCTAATCTTAACTTTTAATGAAGTAAATCAAATCCTCTATCTTGAAGTTACCCAAAACTTTACTCCATGACTTCTGCTAAGTTTAAATATAATACATAATAAGAACTTTTACTAGATAGTAACTTTTTCGATTGATAGATTTCAAAAGAAATACAAAAACCCAAGTCTGATTATGCAAGCATTACCCAACATTTTGGATTTGCGATGCCAACTTTTTATTTTTATATGTTTTTATGCCACAAGTTGTATGACCTATTTTCCTCTCGATTAAACCATATCAATCTTAAAAAATATGACAAAAGTGATAAGAAAATGGTAGCAAAAAAAAAAAAAAAAAGGGACTAAAATACTAGGGAAGAAAGAAATATTGTTTTAGGTAAATCAGTGCAGACCTAAAATCATATGAAAGATAAAAGTTCAACTCGCTCAACCGATCCACACCCACCCCGATCATTGATTAACTCGCTCGCACAAACTATAACTTGTAGTTAGGGTAGATGCAAGTCCAATTTCTTCAACTTGTAGCACTGCAAGTCGGGTCAAACTTGCACTTGATCCAGCTAGAACCGACCCACAAGTAGTCCTAAAATGTAGTATGAAGAAAACATTAACATACCTTATCAAAACAACTTGAAACCTTTAAAGTATTTCAGAGTAGAAATGTCGACTTGATATTTATGTAATGAACTCAATTGTTACCATTATCTCCTTATTTCATAAATTCCTTTCCACATTCTATTTAGGATAAGGTGCTTTAAAGGCTTTGAAGGCCTCTCTCTCTCTCTCTCTCTCTCTCTCTCTCTTATTAGTAGTTTGCTATATTTCATTTTGTATAGACACCCCATTTTGACCAGCCCAAAGACTTTGGCGCTTTTCTCGAAGCACCCGATGGGTCCTAACATTTTCATCTATTTTGGCCAAATGTTTAATTAGACCATTAAAACCATTTTTCAAAATATTTTTAAAAGTATGTAAATCCAATCATTTTCATAATGTTTAAGGTCGTCTTTCAAATTCAAAATGTTGTGACTTTCAACAACTTAGCGAAAACAAAGTGGAATGAATGGGAAGGAGGAGAATCTTCTTGAAAAACTTTGTTTTCTCTTCATTCTTGACCTAGCCATACAAAACTCAATCAGCTGTACAACTTTTATGCCTGGACGACCGTATTTTGGCTAGCCGGCGACAAAATAAATGGCTAGACATATTTTGATTGGCTGGACTAATTTGTCGAGAAATAGAGCAATTTCAAGGAGATGGTCCCCCCATGCTTGTGAAGGTGCCACATTCGCAATTCTTGAGTGAATTGCAGACCAAGTAACCTCCTAGCCTATATATAAACACCCCTCTTTAAAGGGAGAATGAGGTTGGATGATTTTTACCAAAGCATAGGGGCACTCTTGATCTTAAAGCTTTTGGGGTTTTCAAAATTCTCCATCTCTATACTTATGCCTATATGTACACCATTTAAGCTTGAACTTAAAGCTTTTGGCTGGGAATTCAAAGACTTGAGGGTGCTTAGAGAAGGGTTTGATAATCAAGAACCTTTCTTCATCATTTGAAGTAAGTTCTGCAACTTTCTCATCAATTTCTTTTTCATTTTCTCTTCTTTTCTCTCTTGCCAAATGTAATAACCACCTCCTTGATTAGTTACGTTAATTATTTGATTTTGCATTTGATTATGTGATTACTTGCTAATCTGCACTAAGTGTGATATGAGTTTTATAACATGTGTATCTGTTAGAGACAAGTATCGAACCTGTCTGAATTAGTAAACCATAAGATTAGAATTAAATATTTGGATAGGTAATTAGAGCCTAATTCACATTAGTATGATTAAGTTTAGTTTAATTTAAATTAGATTTTGATGATTTAATTAAGTACATGATGAGATTTGATATAAGCTAATTTAATGTGATTTATTAGTCTAAACTTCTAATTAATCAAGGCCTAGGAAAAATTAGTAACTAAGAATTCCCTAATTCAATTCATCAAATTAAAGAAGGAAGAGAAGAGTTTGAGTTAGGGAGTTAGTGGGTTTTAGTGAGACTATTTGCTAGAGAGAGAGAGAGAGAGAGAGAGACAGAGAGGTGTAGCTTCAAGAAGAAAGGTAGAGGAAGAAGAAGAAAAATGAAGACTAAAGGTAAATCCTCATAATTCAACCATCTAAGGTAGGAGTTTTCTTTTGATTTCTTGAAATAGAGTTGTTACACTCACAATCCTTTAGAATTTAAGTTTAATTAAGATGAAATCATGCATAATTGAGAGTGTGTTGGAGTGTAAGTTGTTGTAGAACACATATGAGCATACATGGCAAGAATTGAAGGAAATAGCTCAAGATTTTCACATGCATGGCATTAATTCATAAAAATACATGTTCATACACTTGACTTGTTGCATGGTTCTTGATATTTGAAGAGAAAACTCCATGAATTTTGAAGTTAGAACTCATAATATGTATGTTATATGATTTTACAAAGTAATTAAAGATTTTGATCTTTCAAATGGAAACTTGAGTTTTGTTTTAAAGTTATAATTTGTGTTTGGTATTGGGAATTCAAGTTCAAGTTGTATTTTTAGAGTTTTGGAGTTGAAATGCATGAAATTGAAGTTGTGTTTGCAAAAATTGAGTTCCAAATGTAAAGACAATTTTCGGACTGGTTTTGAACCCAAACCGCACGTGTGGCGTGAAGCCCTGCACGTGCGAAAGGCCTCCCATGTTTTAGCTTCAATTCTGTTTTAATTGCACATGCGACCAGGGTCCCCACACGTGTTATTTTCTGGACAATTTTTGTTTTGTTTTGTTATTGATGTCAACCGTGAGAGAGAGAGAGAGAAGGGGGGGAGATTGGAGTCAATTTGAGGCCAAGCTACCAATTATTAGAGGAATTGAAGGGAATTGGAGGGATTAAGCAAGAGAACACTAGCATTTGAGGAATTAAGGACTCTAGGTAAGGAATCAAACTCTTAGTTATGTAATTGAGTTAGATTTTACAAGAATTCAAGTGAGAGAAATGGATTGACAAGAGAATTAAGTTAGAATTGGAGAATTGTAAGTCATTCCATACATGCATGAGTATTTATAGCATTTTGAAGTTTGTTTTCAAAGATTTTCTCCATGCATGTTGTCATTCTAGCATAAGTAGAAGAATTCATAACATTTCTCATCAATGGACCACATTTGATCATGTTCTAGAAGTCATGAACTCAAGTGAACACATGCATGTCATGTTCATACCATGTTTTTACATTTCAAGTTGAATTTTCGTATGTTTGACGTACTTTTAGGCCTTGATTTCATGAAATGATCTCTAATCCATGATATTTTACAAGTTCCTAGATGTTTTCCAGAATTTTGGCTCAAGAAGATGAGTTTTGAAGTGTGGAATTCGAGCTTGAAACTTGGGAGTGCAATTTGGAAATTCCAGATTTTGCACTTTTGCTCGAGCGTTGGATTCTACGCTTGAGCGGAGACTCTGTGATCCTGCACTTCCGCTCGAGCGACCAGATCGCTCGAGCGTGAAATGCATGCTCCCAGAAGTTCATATGTTTTGCAGATCGATTAAGCGACACCAGTTACGCTCGAGCGAAGGTCTGAGTCTCATGCTCGAGCGGGGATCGAGCGTCCATCAAGCGTGAAAATCAAGTAACAAGTACTTTTTTCAAAATTTGTAGACCGCTCGAGCGAGGGAAGTTGTGCTCAAGCGGACCCTCACATTTTGCATGTCCGCTCGAGCGAGGAAAGCCATGCTCGAGCGTGGATCCCATTTTCAACAAGTTTTGAAAAATGTTTTCAAATACATTTTGCATCCACATTTCACCCTAGGCATTCCTAGGCCAAGATTAGACACCATAATGAGGATAAGAAGTAGAAACACACCAAGATAAGAAAGAATTAATTATTTTCGGGTGTGTAATACTGTACGTGTTTACTTTGTAACTGTGTAGGTCACATGCTACAAAACATTTGAGTTGTCCATTTCGTCTGTTTGCCTTGAAGCCATCTGTTAATTGTGAGTAATAACTCCGTAAAGTTATGTTTAATTACAAGTATTTTCTGACTGATATGATACGATCTGTTTTCTGAAATGCTATTTTATGAATTATGAATGAATGTCTATTTTTCTGAAATGTATTTGTGGCATCCTTAGTTCACATGACCATCGCTCAAGGGTAACAATACCATGGCCAATATGCACATGGCCCTCGCCCAAGGGTAACAATACTATGGCTTATATTCACGTGGCCCTTGCGCAGGGGTAACAATACCGAAGCCTATATTCACTTGGCCCTTGCCTGGGGGTAACAATACTATGGCTACTTGCACGCAAGATATGGACCTTTATAGTTGTCAGTACCGACTATACATGTGAGTCTCAGGACCAAGTTGATATGATAGCTAATGGATGTACCATGTATGATCTTATGCAAAATCCGAATATGAGTATAAACATGTATATGATCCTATTTCTTATTTGAAAATTTGAATATGAATAAGATTCTGTTTCTGATATAAACTCTGATTTATAACTTTGTGATGAGCATCATTAGTTAAAACCCTTTACCTTTGTTATTATTCACTGGGCTCTCGCTCACTATTCTTATTTTGTATGTAGGTGACCAGGCATGTGATCAGGGCCAGAGTTGACAGCCTAGAGTTTCGTTTTGTCAGCCACCCTTTGCGCCTCCCACGGAGGTTCCGGACCAAGTCATGTATAGTGGCTACGTTTTGTGGATGTATAAGATTTTACTTCTTTTGGTTTTACGAACAAGTTTTCTATTGTAACTGTCATGTAAACACCGTATTAAGCTTTGGTAACACAAGTATATGTTTATAAAGTTTAAAATTATTTTGTCCTATGTATGTCTGCACAGCTCAATGGACGTTGTATTTTGTATAATTGCTTCTGCAGCCCCTTGATTATAAACTATTCTATTCAAAGGCCTTTGGTAATCTAAGGATTACTGGCTGGTTACGATGCTAAACCTATAGGGGCGGGTTTAGGTCGTGACATATCCTGACCGAGAAAAATCCGAACAAAGTCCCCACTGAAGAGATGACTGACGAGGAGTATGCCGTTTATCTTGAAAAAATCAAGAAATACAACACAGATGAGTATAAATGTTGGTATTATCTTTTGAATTGTCTTTTGGATCAATTTTATGATTATTATGATATTACTTACACCACTGCCAAGAAAATTTGGAAAGCCTTGCCGAATAAATATGACACTGAAGAGGTAGGAGCTAAAAAATATGCTACAAGCTATTTTCTCCACTATCAGATGATCGATAGAAAATTAGTGATGAAGCAAGTTCACGATTTTCAGTTGCTAGTGGCTAAAGTTAGATACGATGGCATCAAAATTAGAGACAATCTTGTTGTAGCAGGTATTATTGACAAACTATCGTTATCTTGGAGGGAGTTTCAGAAGTCAATTCGTCACAAGCAAAAAGAGACGTCATTGGAGACTCTAATCACACAGATTCGAGTGGAGGAGGAAACACGAGGACATGATATGCTTATGACACAAGAGCATTCCACTGCAAAGGTAATTTTTAACTTCTGGAAATACTTTACCTAAAGGTCAATTTCATAAAAATAGTCATTTGAAACCAGTTAAGAAAATTTGGAAAAATACTGGAAGACCACAAAATAAAAATTACCTGAGGCAAAAGAAATGTAACCAAGAACCCCCTTCACAAGATCTGATAAATGTAACATGTTTTGTGTATGGCAAAAGTGGGCATATTGCTTGAACTTGAAAATTTTAGAAACAACAGTCTCAACCACATGCTAATGTTATCGAGGAACCATTTATGGCTATGATTATAGATATTTTTATGGTTCAATCTATGGAAGGGTGGTGGGGAGACTTTGGTGCCAATAGGCATGTTTGCTATGATAAAGATTGGTTCAAAGATTTTACTCCTTTTAATGAGGAGAGGACTGTTATGATCGGGGACTCCAGTTTAACCAAGGTGCTCGAGTGTGGGGATGTTGAGCTGAAATTTACCTCTGGACGTGTGCTTGTTTTAAAAGATGTGTTGTACACACTGTCCGTGAATAAAAGTTTGATGTCGAGTTATTTGCCCAACAAAGCTGGTTTCAAACAGACTATTGAATTTGACCAATATGTAATCACTAAAAAAGACATATTTGTGGGAATATGATATGCATGTAATGGAATGTTTAAATTAAATGTTGAGAATAAGAAAGCACATGTTTCTATTTACATGCTGTCTTCTATGAATTTTTGGAATGCTCATTTGTGTCATATTAATAGCCGATATATGGGAGTCATGAGTAGTTTAGAATTAATTTCCAAACTAACAAATAATTTTGAGAAATGTGAAGTTTGCAGTCAAGTAAAAATAACTAAAAGGCCTCATAAAAGTGTGGTGAGAAACACTAAATTGCTAGAATTAATTCACACTGATTTATGTGAATTTGAAAGAATTTTAACACACAGTGGAAATAGATATTTTGTCACTTTTATTGATAATTTTTCAAAATACACTTATGTAAACTTGTTGAAAAATAAAAGTGATGCTTTTGAAAAATTTAAAGAATTCCTTCTTAAAGTTGAAAATTAATTCGGTAAAAGGATTAAAAGATATAAAAGTGATAGAGGCCGGAAGTATGAATCTTTTGGATTTAACTCGTTTACTCAGTCTTTGGGAATAATCCATGAAACTACTCTACCATATTCACCTGCATCTAATGGTGCAGCAAAAAGGAAAAATAAAAACTTTAACTGATTTAACAAATACTATGCTAATTAAAACAAGTGCTCCTTTAAATTTGTGGGGAGAAACAATTTTAATTGCATGTTATGTTATGAATAGAGTGCCTCATAAAAAAATAAAAGTTACACCTTTTGAGTTGTGGAAAGGGATAAGCCAAATTTGAGATATTTGAAGATTTGGGGTTGTCTAGCTTTTGTTAGATTTGTGGACCCTCAAAGACCTAAATTAGGTGTGAAAGCTGCCACTTGTGCTTTTGTTGGATATGCAACAAATAGTACAGCCTATAGATTTTTTTATATTAAAAACAAAATAATTTTTGAATCAAGTGATGCAATTTTTCATGAAGAAAAATTTCCTTTTAAATCTAAAAATGGTGGAGGTCAAAATTATCAAGAAAATATTTTATCTGAAACCGGTTCCTCTACTCTTCTTTCAAAAAACCAAGACACTGTAGTTTGTGAACCTAGAAGAAGTACAAGAGCCAGATTAGAAAAAGATTTTTGCTTTGATTATCATGTTTTTAATGTGGAGGAAACTCCATTAACTTTACAAGAAATTTTGGCATCTTCTAAATCTATTTTTTGGAACGAGGCTGTAAATGATAAGATGGAATTATTATTATCTAATAAAACTTGGGTATTAGTAGATTTACCAACAGGTTGTAAAACTATTGGCTGTAAATGGGTTTTGAAGAAAAAACTTAAATCGGATAGAACTATTGATAAATATAAAGCAAGGCTTGCTGCAAAAGGTTTTAAACAACAGGCAGATCTTGACTTGTTTGATACATTTTCTTCGGTTACTAGAATTACATCCATTAGATTATTAATTACAGTGGCTGCAATTTATGATTTAAAAATTTATCAAATGGATAATAAAACAGCCCTTTTAAATAGATACCTAGATGAATAAATCTATATAAATCAACTTGAGGGTTTTGTGGAACGCGGTCAAGAAAGCAAAATGTGCAAGCTAGTTAAATCCTTATATGGCTTAAAACAGGCCGCTAAACAGTGGCATGAGATATTTGATTCCTGCATGATTGAAAATGACTATAAAACTAATGAATGTGATAAATGCATTTACTATAAATCTGAAGAAAATTCACATGTCATTATTAGCCTCTATGTGGATGATTTACTAATATTTGGCTCTAATTTGCATATCATCGTGGAAACTAAAAATATGCTTAGTAGCCATTTTGATATGAAAGATCTTGGTGAGGCTAATTATATTTTGGAAATGAAAATTACCAAAACCTGTGATGGTATATTTCTTGATCAGTTGCATTATATTGAAAAAAATTTGAGAAAATAGAATTTTTATAAGTGCAAGCATGTTCTTACTCTTTTTGATCATCATGTGCATTTATTTTCTGTTGAAAATGATGAGGATGTAATTAATCAAAAGGAATATACTAGCATGATTGGTAGCTTGTGTTATGCGACTGACTATACTAGACCTGACATTGCCTATGCAGTTGGAGTACTTAGCAGGTTTACTAGCAAGCTTGGCAATGATCACTGGCTAGCCATTGAAAGGATTATGAAATATTTATCCGGTATCATAAAATATGGCTTATTTTACAATAAGTATCCTACAGTACTTGAAGGTTATAGTGATACCGATTCGAATACCTTGTCAGGTGATTCATTATCAACCACTAGTTACTTATTTATCTTGGGAGGTGGTACTATAAGTTGAAAATCGAAAAAACAAACCATTATTGTTAATTCAACAATGGAGGTTGAATTTATTGCTTTAGTTACTGCTAGTGAAAAAGCAAATTGGTTAAGAGATTTGTTAAATGAAATCTCTTGTTGGAAAAAACCGATTCCACCTGATATTGATTCATTGTGATAGCACTGTAGCAATTGGTCGAGTTAATAATCGTTATTAAAACGGTAAATCCAGACCTATCAGAATAAAAACACAGTACTACGAGATCTTATATGAGTAATGGCATCATAAATGTGGATTATATTAAATCTGGTGATAATCTTGCAGATCCATTAACTAAGGACTTGACAAGAGATAGAGTCTAGAATACATCGAAGGGGATGGGGTTGAAAGCCATTGAATATAGCAGGAGCCATGTACGAGAATACTTAACCCAGGGACTAGAGATCCTGTAACTGGGTTCAATGAAAAGAACGATCATATGATGGCCGTGAGAAATGCACTAAATTACTTTTTACCCATCTCTATGATGTAAGTGCATTTATCTTGTAACGTTGTAAAGGTTGAGTTATTAAAAAAAAATTAAAAAAAAACTCTTAATGAATTTCTGTAGCTCTTATTGAGTGGGGTGTGATAGTTACAGGAGCACCCTTGACGGAATTCACCTATGTGAGTGTAGTAGTGGGGCCGCTACCTATGAGATTTGGGCTAATTCTCAAATACACTCATAAATCCTGGGATCGCACAAGGACGTAATGTGCTGGCTCTTAAAGCTTATGTGAACACCTGAAATATTATGTGTGTACAATAATTATTTATTTCCCTCAAGCAGTTATGTTGAGCATACTATTGGCTCTCGAGTAGATATTATTGTTTCACTAATGGAAGTTTAATGCAGAGCACACCTACCATGATGCATAATATCCTTATTTTCCTAATAATCTCAGATTTTGTTACATATAATATTAAAATATGTAGGGGAATGTTAGCAGATATTTTAATATTGTAATGTGTTATAGATTATTTTGTTTGCTTGGGCTCCAAGCAACTTGTTTGCCAAATTTCTTTTCTTTCCCTCCAAGTTAATCCTTTTTCTTGGTGACCAAGTTTCCTCTCCTATACTTTTCCTCCAAGAATCCTTCAAGTAACTTGCCCACAAAGTTTTCTTTACCTCCAAGAATCTTCCAAGAAACTTATCCATCAAGTTTTCTTCTCTTATAAATTGAGCTAAGCTCTTATCTTGGAAAATAAAAGAAGTGTTTGCTGTTTTATTATATTTGTGTGAGATTATCAAGCAAATAAAAAGGGTGTATGTGATGAAATTTTGGGTTCAACCAATTGTGTAGTATTGGTGAACCAAACGACTTATTCGGGCTGTTGTATCCTGTAGGGGACAAGTCAATGTTTTTTCTGCTGCAGGTGTGAGGCTATACCTAACCACAGAAGGCTTAAATCTCCTTAAAGAGAGCGAATTTTCTGCGCTTCAGCCCTTTCAATAATTATTGTAATTTTTATTTTTTTATATTTTTTGATGTTTTATTTATAATTATCACCAACATACTATTTATGTACAAAAGGCCCATATTAAAAGTTTGCTTTAGGCCCCCTCCCAAAAAGGTAGAGTTGGCCCTGGTTCAAACTTGGTAATGATTTAAAGTAGGATCTGTAGGGACAATATATGCAACATTGTCCCCATTTTGAAGATATTGTTTGTGTGACTTAAATTTGTGTCACTTGAACGATAACAATCTATGGAGCACGGACACGGATACAGATATAAACATGGGACACAGTAATTTCTTACAAATAGGAATATGAGCACGATGGGAGACACGCCAATTTTTTAATTTTTATATATATATTTGCTATGTTGATTAATATTATGTTACAAAACAATCAAAATTAATAAAAACTAACATAATTCAATATATATAAAAACCACTATATTTATATTTATAAAGGCACAAATAAATAAATAGAGAAATTAAAAAAATATATTAGAATAGTCATAAATACAGAGAAAACAAAAAAAATAGAAAAATAGAAAATATATAAATATAAATAGAGAGAGAGAGAGAGAGAGAGAGAGAGGTGTATAAATAAGAAGAAATAAAAAAAGGAAGAGGCGAGAGAGAATAGAGAAGCGAGAGGTAAAGAGAGACGTGAGGCTTAGAGAGAAGCAAGATGGAGGTTGATTGGAACGTAGCTGTAGCCCTAAATCTATCAAAAATATATATATATATATATATATATTAATTAAAGGAACACGCCAAATGATGGCGTGCCACCGTGTCCAACATTGCCATGACACCTATTTCGGCATGTCCATACTTCATAGGTAACAACAAACAAGCTTTTCACCATTTGACCAAACTAACCTTTAAATAGAGTGGCGTAATGTATTATTTGTATACTTAGTTGATAAGTCATTAAAATTTGAAATAAAATAGTGCTTGCTTATGATTAAACCTTAGAAGCGAGTACATTTACATTTACTAAATCAAAGTAGATCAACCATCCTATCAAGCTCTATATTTTGCCTAAAATTGAAAACATCTCATTCCATTTGAATCTCTTTGCATCTGCATTTCATAGATGTGCATTTTAGTGACGAAGCTGAGATGTTCTTTCACCAGCTAGTCGCATCTTGACACGCTTTTCGTCATGTATACCTGTCCCAATAAACAATTCGATGATGGCATTTAGTTCCACAACCACCTCATTGACATCCATCCGTTCACCAGGTGATTCTACAGAACATGCAACACCAATCTTTACAACTGAACTTAAGCATTCAATCATTTTATTAGTGTTGATAGTGTCATTAGGTTGTTCTAATATTATACGCGAATCCACAATCTCCACCATTCGCTCAGGCAACGCCATCTTGCAAAAATTATGAAGGCTCAAACCATTTATAAACATTTCATTTGTTGGTTTCTTCCCTGTCACCATCTCCAATAAAAGGATGCCATAACTGTAAATATCCCCTTGTGTAGTGACATGTGCTCCTACTCCATACTCTGAAGAAGAAAGGAAATTAGAGGATATAATACACATACATGATACATCCTTGAAATATGCATTCATGTCACTTCAATGGTCTAAATCTTAATTTGGATAAATTACATTTTGCTATCATTAAGTTTCATGGTATTTTCACTTGGGCACATAAAGTATATTTTTTTCCCGTTTAGGCATGTTCGTAATTTTTTCCAATTTACTCTTAAAATTAACTTTCATCCAATTTTAGATTTTTACAAAAAATGTCACGTTAACAGCCACGTGGCACAAAAATACATTATACTAAGCCTCCGTTTGGGAAGTGGGTTGGCTTTTTGGCTTTTTGGCTTTTTTGGCTATTTTAGCCTGGGCTTAAAAGCTTGGTTTGGAAAGGGCTTTTTGGCTTTTTGGCTTTTTTGAGTTTTTTTGTGAGAGAAGAATGTAATGATTATGGGTTGGATGTGATGTTTTGTTTGTTATGGCTAAAATAGCCTATTTTGTTTTTTGTGGCTAAAATAGCCAAAAAAGCCTGCAAACCCACTTGCCAAACACAGGCTAAAATTTTAGATAATTATACTTTGCTTTAAGTTTTATATTTTTTCACTAAGGCCCATAATATTTATAATTTTTCTCAATTTACTGCCAAAATCAACTTTTGTCCAATTTTGGGTGATGTAGTTGATCCAGATCTGTCTAAGAGTTCATTCGAGCGCTTCTTCTCGAGTGGGAGTTTGAGGGGTGATCTTCATCTAGATAAATGGTGGTGTCTCGGCGCTTGTTCGATGTTGTGGTTTTGGTGGCGTGTGTCTTGGGTTTGGTAGGCAGCAGCTTGGGTGAATAAATTAATCGGGTTGATTAGTATGTGTGGTTGTTGTTAAGAGGAGTAAGCTGCTTAGGTGTTGTACGGAGTTTTGATTCAGAAAACAAGTTCCGACCGTGAAAGTGGGTCAAGGGTTGGTTCAGCAGCATAGGTGAGGTGTGGCATTGGGTGTAGCAGCATGTTGTCCGGAGTGGGCCTTGGCTGGGTTTTGGGAGTCTAGTAGCATGGAGTATAGCAGCTTGGAGATGTCAGGCAATGGAGTTTTTCCATCCATGGAGACGGTGGCTATGGAGTTTTTCGGCCAGCAAACATCCTCGGTAGGTGCAGAGGAGCGTGCAGCAGGTTGGGGAAAAGTTTTAGCAGCAGTAGCAGGTGGGCATTGGGCGTTGGAAGTTGTCAGGCGTGGGAGTGTAGCAGTGGACGTTGGGAGTTGAAGCTGCATAGGTGTATGATTTAGTTTTCAAAATTGCAGGTGGGCGGTAAAGTTTAGTTGTAATTTTTTTGGATTTGGTCTTGTGTTTTGGCTGTGGCTTTGGGTTTTGTGGGCTGATTTTGTGGGTTTTTTTTTATTTTTATTTTTAGAGTTAAGTTCTTCTTAACTTTTTTGTTTAAAAAAAAAAAAAGCGTGAGGCCAAGGGGTTGGTTGTATGGATGCGAGTAGCAGTAGTAGGGGTATTTTTATACTTCCGAATCTCTCTCAAAGCATGTCGTCTTCCTGTACCTTTAATTTCATGTTGTTAATGAAATTTTTCTTTGCCGATCAAAAAAAAAAAAAAATTAGTGGCCAAAGTGAGAAAAAAAATACTTTAATAGTCAAAATGAGAAAACAATTTTAAATACCAACAATGATTCATCTCCCCTTTTCCCCCCACCCCCTTTGACCCCCTCTCTCTCTTATTGGTTACATTTTCTTTTTTTTTTTTCTTTTTTTTCTGCTCCTCCAATCACCACTCGCCACGTGGCAAATGGGGGTGAGGGGGTGACTCCCAAAAGGGGGTCCCAAGCATTATTCTTTTAAATACAGTGGTGATACAGACTCCCTTAGATTCTCACTCCCACCACCCCCACACACACATGGGGGTTGGTGAGTGGGGGAGAAGAAAAAAAAAAAAAAATTTTTTTTTTTGACCAATGAAAGGCAGAGGAGGTTTGCTTCCAAAAGGGAGTCTAAGTCTTTTTTGTTTTAAATAAGGAAGGTGTAAGTTACCCATTTTATGCCATGTGGCATTTTCGGCTAAAATTAAGTCAATTTTGGGAGTAAATTGGAAAAATGTACTAACGGAATGGGCCAACGTAGGGAAAAAAATATTTTAAAGCCAAAATGAGAAAACAATGAAACCTAAGGGAGTAAAAGTGTAGTTTACGCTTCTAATTTTTGTAAATTCATCCCTACAATGTTCAATTGGAGTCAAATTCCCTCAGTTTTAAACAGTAGTGAAAATTGTTAATAGAATATTAATAAAACTCACTTATAGTTCATAGGGC
This sequence comes from Camellia sinensis, assembly GCF_055761805.1. Classification (NCBI taxonomy): domain Eukaryota; kingdom Viridiplantae; phylum Streptophyta; class Magnoliopsida; order Ericales; family Theaceae; genus Camellia; species Camellia sinensis. The sequence continues at coordinate 53,411,803 of NC_138968.1, forward strand.
ATGCTTATATGCCACTTTGATATTTAAAGTTTAAATTTTGTTAATTTCATCCCTAAATATTGTAACACTATGCTTCATCTTCTTCATTGGTATTTAGGAACAAAAAAAACTAAATCTGAAAATTTTAATTACAAAAGTGACATGACACAAATATTTTAGTAATCGTAAGTAAATTTTATTGTTTTTTTCGTTAATGATTTTGATGGTCCTCTTGAAATTAAACCAATTTTCTTTAAATTGAAAACTTTGAGGAAAAAGTTGACAAAATGTATACTTCAAGGATCAAATCCACATGAAATGCATACTTTAGTATAAAAATTTTATTAAAAATTTAAAATTCAGTCTTGCATGCTAATTTTAGCATTCTTTTTTTTTTATTATTATTATTTTATTTCTCATCGTTTTCTATAAAGCTTTGTTTGTTTTGACAAAAAACATTTTATTTGTATTTTCTAATGATATCATAGAAAATAAAAATCAACAATAAAATAATTTTCCTGGTTAACAAAAAACGGCTTTCTTTAGATATTAAAATCTTATCAACTTACCACACCACCACCAGCACCACGCTCACCTCTACATTCACCCCACTAGGGATGGATCTAGCTAAGAGGCTTAGGGGTCATGTTCCAAACCACCCCCCCCCCCCCCCCCCCCCACCCTATTTATACTAACACCTTTATATATAAAGATTATTTTTTCTTATTTACCTCTCATATAATTGTAATAGTGCCCCTTTTAAGTTGTGTAAAACTCATTAAGTGTCCTATTTGATTGTTTTGGTCATTCTTACAATTTAATTGAATTAATTTATTTGCACTAGGGGTGTGAGCCCACTCGATAGATATGCTTAAAATATAAATTTTAATTCTAAATTGAAAATATATCTTATATGTTGTTTATTGGTGAAAGTATTCTTTATTAAGTCAATGGTTATAGGTTCAAGTCTTACACCCTTCTTGTAACTAATATTTTTTTCATTTTAGATGGAAATATTGACACTTGGCATAAGGAGAGAAGGTCATTTGGCGATCATACTTTGCATAAGGAGAGAAGGTCATTTGGCGATCATTTTAGATGGAAATATTAATATTTGGTGTAAGTAGACAAGGTCATTTGGCGAAAGGAGAAAAGAAAATTCACGACACCATAGATAGTATAGATTATGGGATTTGTTTAGTTGGTTGATTCTTCCCATTGTGAGGCTCTTCCTTGAGTTGATAGGATTGGATACGTTGATGGTAGATTAAGTTAGTTATTTCTCCCTATTATTGGTTAATAGAATTGGGTTGTTTGATTGTGAATTTATAAACTATGTTGATGTAAGGGTGAAACACTAATAAATCATAAATAATAATTTTATGAATTGTTTAGCTCTCTTTTTTTATTTTTCCTTATAGACCTAAAGGTCCCGTTTTAGTGTGAATTACATAAAGAGTAAAGTATAAAAGCACGTACATTATGTGTTGAGGAACAAATATGGGCTTTCTCATAATTTTAAAATTACTAAACGTAATATTTAAAAAAAATTCTTTAGTGTACTTTTCTCAAACGTAATACTCCAATGTAACATACTAAAAAACCTTCTTAATGTACTTTTTTTAAATGTAACACTCTAATTAATGTAATACACACAAACTCCTTCATGCATTTTTTCCAAACATAACACTCCATTGTAACACACCAAAAAACTCCTTAATGTACTTTTAAATAAGCTTGTCGTTATGAACAAAATATTTAAGCGTCTGAACTCCTGACCAAACAAAATCCAAATTTGGATTTACGGGCAGAACCCCCTTGTTATTGTTATTTTTTTAATGTTGTGATTAATAGGTGCGTCTCTACCTTGAATTTCTAGCCCCGGCTCTACACCCCATCACTCATTCACTACTTGGCCGCCGCCGCCAGCCGCAGCAGCAGCATCTCAAAACCATCAAATTCAACCACTAGCACATTATTTTTAAAGTCATAATTAAATATAAAAAACATTATCTAAAATATTTTTTTTTGTAAAAAATAAACAGAGCGCAAGTGCGATAGTAATGAAAGCAAATATAAAGCAAGTAGGAAGATGACTTATTTCATTACCTGGAGCAACATAGCCTATGGAACCCTTGATTGCAATTGAACTTGTTTCTCCACCAATATGATTAGTATTTATTGTAAGGAACCTGGCCAAACCAAAATCTCCCACATGCGCGATCATGTCTTCATCGAGGAGAACATTACATGGCTTTAAATCACAATGGACGATTGGTGTTTCACAATCGTTATGAAGATACTCCAATGCAGTAGCAACATCTATTGCTATTTTCAACCTCTTGGTAAGGTTCAAATTCCTTTCTTGCGATGCTGCATTTTCACTTGGATGCAACCATTGTTCTAAGCTTCCGTTGGGCATGTACTCGAAAACTAGAGCCTTGAAATCATTGCCTTCGAAGTTTACACTTGAGCATGCAGTTATTATCTTGAGAAGATTTCGATGCCTTGTTTTCCGCAAGGCTTCACACTCAGCGAAGAAGCTTTTGGAAGCCCCTAACCGTTCAATGTCGAGCACCTTCACAGCAACAACTTTTTCTTGTGGAGGAAGAACTCCTTTGTACACGGTGCTGAAACTTCCTGCGCCAATCAAGTTACTTGAAGAAAATCCTTCTGTAGCTTTGAAAAGCTCTCCATAGGAAACTCTCAAGAACCTGTCTCCTTTGCATGACTCGGTTGGAGATTTCTTTTTTTGTTTTCTTTTACAGTAGAGAACAATGAGAAGCAATGTTAAGATCATACATAGACCCACACTAGCAATTGTGACTATTATTTTGAGACCATGAGGATTTCTATTCTTCATGGACTTTTGACTTGGGCATGCTGGCAAGTGTAGTCGTGGAATTCCCCCACAAAGCTTTGCGTTTCCAACAAGTGAAATTCCACTCGAGTTTATAAACACACCTTGTGAAGGTACCTCACCCTCTAAGTCATTGAATGACAAATTAAAGTTCTCCAAATAAGGTAGTCTCTCTAAACCAATTGGAATTTGACCAGACAAGTTATTGCGAGAAAGATCCAAATCTACTATTCCTTTCATCAAACTAAAGGACGTTGGAATTGTTCCCTGAAGCATATTGCCCTCCAGATAAAGGCGTTCCAGTTTCAAGCACTCACCAAGGGTGGTAGGAATCTTACCGGAAAATTTGTTCTCAGAAACATCGAGTTCCTCTAGATTTTTCAAGGAACCAAGTTCCAGTGGTAGTAAACCGTTCAAGGAGTTGTTCCCTAAACTGATGGAAGATAAACTGTAGAAAACCCCAATTGTTTTGGGTATGGAACCAATGAATCTGTTATAAGAAAGATCCAATACTTGCAAGCCTTTAATGTTTTTAATACTTGAAGGGATGCTTCCTGTCAAGTTGTTCCCTGCCAAATATAGTTCGAAGATTTGAGTAAGATTTTCAAAGGATGTAGGGATGAGGCCAGAGAATTTATTCCCACTGAATCCCAATATATGCAGGTTACTGAGCTTCCCAATTTCGAACGGTATAGGACCTGAAAGATGGTTGAATTGTAAACCTAGTAAAGCTAAGTTCACCAAACTAGATATGCCAACAGGGATGGTTCCGACAAGTTGATTATCTTCGACAGCAAACCATCTGAGTTGGATTGATAGATTGCCTATGGATTTGGGCAAAACACCACCGAAACCATTTTCATATAGAGCCAATCTTTGTAACTTGGTGCAATTAGTTAAAGAATCAACGAAACTCAAGTCAGATTCAGCACCGGTACCTAAACTATTTGCACCAAGGTTTATCCACCAAAGATCCTTCATTTTTCTTCCTAAATCAACCGGAACTGGCCCGGATAAGCCGCTGACAGAAAGATCAAGAATTCTCATTCTAGATGCATTAGAGAGAGAAATGGGAAAGGGGCCTGTGAAATGGTTTCCTCCAACAGATATTACATGTAAGTTGGGGAGAGTAAGACCAATATCTAGAGGCAGACTGCCTGTGAGGTGGTTTTCTGGAATGTATATATCTTTGAGGGAGGAAATGTTGTAAAGGGAAGGAGGGACAGTGCCAGAAATATTATTGAGACCGATGCCAAAAAATTGCAATTTGGTTAAGTGACCAATGGAATCTGGAATGGTTCCATGGAGATTATTGGTTCCGAGAGAGAATTGTTGGAGAAATGTGAGGTTACCTAAAGATGGTGGGATGCCTCCAATTAGATTGTTGGCGAAAAGATATAGAGAAGTGAGCTTGGAAAGAGACCCAAACAAGGGTGGGATTTTCCCAACTAGATCATTCAAGGAAAAATCAATGACCCTGAGGTCCGAGCAGTTTGACAGATAGGCTGGAATTTCCCCTTGGACTGTATTGTTATTGAGAATGAGTTGACGCAGACGAAATAAGTAGCTGACTTCTTGGGGTATTTTGCCTTGTAAATGGTTGTCCTGAAGGTAGATAGACCTCAGGAAGGTCAGGTTGCCAATGGAGGGTGATATGGACCCGTCTAGTCCTTGAGACCGCAAGTCCAAAACTACCACTCTTTGATGTTGGCGACCACATGTTACCCCGCGCCACTCGCAGAGGGGGAGAGAGTCATTCCATGAAAATAGGAATGGCGACGTGACTGGGTCGCCAGTGATGAGGTCCTTGAACGCAAACAAAGCTTGTCGATCTGTTTCGTTACTGAACACGGCAGCACTGACTGCAGCAATGTTGCAGAAAGAAAACAACAAGAAGAAGCTGACTAGAGAAATCATGTTTATGCGAAAAGGTAGGTGGCCAGAGGTTGAGAATAGAGAAAATTAAGGAAACTGTGACAATAAAAGAGGAAACCGAAACTTCATATTTATAAATGCAAAGAAAGCATGGTTAGGCAGGCTTTGCGACTAAAGGATAACGTGCTATCAGATAAAATAAATGAAACATGGGCTTAGTTTCCTTTGGAATGAGTGGCTTATAGTTTATTTTAAGGAAATTAATATATAAGCTACTTTTTAAAATTATTTTTTAAATTTAATGATGTGTAATATGATTGATTGATAATTATATAATATATGAGAGAAACTGTTACTTTATATATTTAAATTGATTAACACGTCATTAGATTTGAAAAATAAATTTATTTTTTAGACTTAAATAGTAATGCATTTTAATTTGAAATTTAATAATTTTTCCAATGATTTTGGGGGCAGAGTGCTGGTAAAATGTAATTTGGTTAGCTGGAAGACTATTATAATAAAGTGTCATGTATCATATGCAACTTATGGTATTTTTTGTGTCAAAATAGAATTTATCTAGAAGTGGAGATTGAATTGATGAAATGTGGGGTCTACATATGAAATGAATCTAAGTTATTGATGTAAAATTTTGAATTTTTATGTCTGGGTTTATAACATTATTGTTTTTGTGTTGATTATCATAAATATAGTAATTAAATTATTTTCAGTCATAACTAAAAAAAAAAAAATGAGGCATAATCAAATAGCACATAAGGTAATTAAAGACCTTTTAGATTACAAACAAAATATTATCATAACCAATATTACAATGAGATATTGTGGAGAAGTGGTTTGGAAATACTCTAGAATCCAGTTAGACGTCCTTGATTCTCTGATTGCTACCTGAAAAAGAGATGAACACTCCGGTCGGGTGTGCCAGAGTTAGCACTCCGACGAACAAGTCAATATTCTCTCCAATTTACTTCTATCTCAAGTTCTCTTGTCTATTCACACATACCTTCCTTTGGTTGATGCTTCTCCTTTTTATATTGCTCTCTAGGGGCCCACCCTTTCATCATCATATCTGGGACCTTCAGGTACATCAAAAACTATTCGGCATATTTGGCCCACGGGCTGGATTTTACTCGGCTTTGTTCTTGTTCAATGGGTTTGATCATGCCGAGTTAGCCTTACCATCATTCTCGGCACTTTGTTTGAACCTATTGAGCACGTAATTATTCGGCCCCCACAATTGCCCCCACTCGAAAGTATTTACTCGGCGTGTTTGGTTTCTCGGCCAATCAAAGCAAGAACTCTCGAAAGACAGATACGACGGATGCACTCCTTTTTCGTACTGATTTATCAGAGCCGTCAGAGCGGATGCGCTACTTGAATCATCACAGTTTCCCGCCCCTTCGTATTTGACATTCATTTAATGCGTTTTGAAATCTGTACCTCTGTATACTTTTGAATCGAAAAGCCAGACATTTTTTACACCCGTATACTCTTGAATTGGAAAGTTATTGTCATCTTTCGAGCATCCTTCATATCAACCTCCTTCCAGACCTCTACAACCCTGCCTCTTACTGTCCGTCTCCTTCCTCATCCTGTAAGTCCCCTATCTCTCTCATTCTATTCCTTATTCTAGTTTCCCTACGTGTTTTTACTTTTGTTTTTTTGTATACTCTATTTTTGTTTCATCTTGAATGGCGAGGCATTTGAAAGCCCTTATTTCTGAGGATCGAGTTGCAGCCGTCATTTTTCCATTCCAGACGACGTTCACCTATCCCTCATTCCAAACAACGTAGTAAACATGGAGAGGGCTGACACTAGCACCATTAACTTTTCTTTTTTGGCAATTGCAGATGGTGGAGTTTGATTCCCCTTCCATTCTCTTCTTAGGACAGTCCTGCACTACTAGGGATTAATTCCTTCTCAGCCAAACGTGAACTTTTACGTATTGTTATGGGCATAGTGGAATTGAATCGTCGACTGGGTCTTAACCTAGGAATCCCAACTATTCGGCACTGCTACGTTATGGCCGAATCAACCGATCGGCAAGGCCGTTACTTTTTAAGAGCCAAGGACGTTGACCATCATTTGATAACTATGCTCGCCAGCTCTGGCAAAAGGGTTGATGATGTTATGGTCACCATCCGAGGTAATTGGGAATTCGATGAGAGAGAAGATCGCCAAGACCCAATTCCCAGGCAAAAGGGCAAACCAGGTAGCCGGCTAAAATTGCTAACATGTCTTAAAATAAACGATTTATTCGGCTTAAATACTATTTTGATCATTTGTCTTTCTTGTAGGCAACGATTTCAAACGAGCATTGCCGTTTGCGGACGAAACCGTTTTGGATCAAGTGAAGACGATCCTCAATTACAAAGGCTGTGCAAACCTCCAAGGACAAGGGTGTGCAACCCATGTTTTGCTGAGATACGACCCAACTTACTCCACTTTTTTGGCTGCAGATAATATCCCTATGCTGACACACGAACGGCAGCTTACTACGCTTATCTTCCCTAGCTACAAAAGTCTAGGGAACACTGGCATCGAAGGTTTTGATGCCGGTGAGGAGATCGGTGAAGACGCACAATCAGAGGGCCATGCAGGGGACCAAGAGTTGAATAGAGAAATCAAATTAGCGTTTGAGAATATCGGCGCATACCAATACATCGGCCTTCCTTCTACTTTTGGCCGAGTAGATTTAGTTACTCTAGAGGACGATATCTTCACCGGCTTAGAGAATCTACCTAGAGTTGAATCCGAAGCTGAAGATATGAGCTCGGAGTTGCTTGTCCAGTTTGCCAGGCGATGAAATGCAGAGAAGATAGTGTCTAGGAGGCAGGCTGGCGAGTCAAGGGAGAGCCAAATAATGCCAACTCGCAAGGTGCGTCAGGAAGAAATGGCCCGCATAACAACATTAGCTGACTTGAATCCTGAACAAAATCAAGTTGAAGTCTTGGAAGCCGATCTCATAGGACAGAAGCGTCTTGCCGAGACTGTGATCGATTTACAAGAGACGTCAATCAAAAAAAGGCCGAGAGTGGATATGCCGCTCGTCGAAAATGATCTGGCCAAGGTGTTCGTCATCCAACCAAGGATGAAGAAAGCGCCGGTGCTCACCAGTGGGTCGGTAGTCAAAGATCCCGCCGTGGCCTTGAGTGTAGCTTCGACCCTTTCTTTGCCTTCAGACTGAGCAACTTTTCGTGCTGAACCGAACGTAATCTTAATCACTCTGGCCACTTAGTCAGCCATTTTGGTAAGTCAACCTCAAATTTCCAAATAGCTTAAATACGTATTCCTATCCAAACTAATTTTTGTGCTTTTCAAGACGGCGGGAAGGCTCACAAAGATCGGTCGTCGTCACTACGACGTTGTGGAGCGATTCGGTGTCCTTGAGCGTCAGCTGGAGGAAGAGAAGGGCAAGGTCACTGCAGCCCTCACCGATCTGTCTACAGCAACTACAAAAGCCGAAGAGAAGCAAGTGAGGGCAGTGACTGCTCAACAGAAAGTTGAACACACCGATTTGCTCAGCAGGGCCGCCGAAGAAAGAGCAGACTTGATGGACGACTCTCTGAAGTCGACTCAAGAAAAAGTCTCAACGCTGAAGGTTGACTTTGAATCTAAGAAGAAGGCGAAGGAGCTCGCTAAGGCTGACGCGGTCAAAGCCTTCGATGCTGACCTACTGAAGGCCAATGAACTTTACGTTGATGAAGCCTTAAAGTTCGAGAATCGAGGCTTCAAGCATGGATGACTGAAGGCTTTGGCGGCCGCTAAGGTGACTCTGGATCAACTGATTCCTTACGAACAGTTGGAAGTCGAACCGCTGGAATCGGATCCAGAGGATTTGGACCCTTGATCGGTGGTTTTGTAATGGATAGCCGTTATTTATTTATTTTTTAGCTTTTATTAGCTTTTTGTTAGCAGTTTATTTTAGATGTAGGAAATTTTCATGTATAAAGTGGATGTACACATAGTTTATTAATGAAAATATCCATTTTGTTATTAAATGTTATCATTAAATGTTGAAAAACAAAAGTATGCCATTTCAATTGCGATCATGACATGTACATCTTAATTCAGCAAAATGCCATGTCAATTGAGATACACCGAATATTATAAATCTGCCCTTGCCCTAGATGATCACTGAACATAACCGCCGAATATGTAAATGAAAATTTCATGGGATCAAGTGGGGCATTGTAGTTATTCGGAAAAATGCTTTGAAAATAAACCGAATAGATTAATAATTCTGCCCCTGCCCTAGCTGATCATTGAATAGAACTGCCGAACATGTAAACGAAAAGTTCATGGGATCAGATGAGGCATTGTAATTCGGCGAAATGCTTTGAAGATAAGCCGAATATATTAACCTGTCCAGTTGATCACTAAATAGAACCGCCGAATATATAAACGAAAAGTTCATGGGATCAAGTGGGGCATTATAGTTATTCAGCAAAATGCTTCAAGCGGTCGCTTCATAAACACTACATTCATAATTAATAAGCAGGGAGAGAGGGGGGCCAGGCGCGCGTAGGTCCTGTGCTGTCGTTAAATATATTTTGCTCAAGAAGAGTATTTTGCTCAAAAAGAGCATTGTGTCGAACTGAGGAAATTCGTATGTCAAGAAGAGTATTCTTTAATAGCAGATGGGAGGGCAGGACGCTAGCTGAACTGGATTAAGAAATGAATCGAGGGACTGGTGACAAGCCTGCACAAACGGGTAACAGGACGTCAGAGAAGCGTGAGAGGCGTCGTTCCACCCGTCGTCGAAGCAGGTCTCCAAGAGGGGGCAAGGTAGAGAAGTCACTAAGAAAGTAGAGGCAACATTGAGGGAGCTCCAGGAATGGGAGTGCACATGCCTCACCGCGAAACGAAACCAACAAGCCACCACACCTATTGAGTTTTTCAGTTTTCGTTGAGAATAAACCAATGACCGATGCGAATTCAATTATCTGCGATCCAAATATGGCAGTTGAGTTTACTCGACAAATTTTTCCACCCAAAGTCCAACAACCAATGGTTGGTCAGCCGGCCTGATTACGAAATTTTTCGAGAGGGTGTCCATGGAACGGTAAAGGGACTATACACCTCTTACGAAATCGACATGCGCCTTCGTGCCGCGCGAAGAGAGATAAAACAGAATGACAGTTACATTTGGAGCTTGGAACATCGCGTAGAGAAGGCCGAGAGCGAGCTGAGAAAAGCTAAGCCTTCCGAAACGCAATCGACGGGTCAAACGAACCCGATTGTGATGGAAAGAGTAAACCAGCGCCTTCTTGATCATGCCATTGTTGATCCTGATATAGCGAGCATGTTCACGATATGGTAAGCATGTTCGCAAAAGAAGCGATAAGAATAAGGGCCTACAAACAAGGCTGTTTTGATGGCTGAAAAATTGGTATTGAAAATACTAAGGAAAAGTTAGCCGATGATGTTTGTCGATGCAAAAATCATGGATTTAAGCATGGATGTATTAAGGCTCTACAAGTCGGGGATGTCGATTCAGCGTCACCTCTATTTTAGAATTACAAGTTTCCCTTCGAAGCTTACGACGACGAAGAGGGTGTCGAGCCGAAGAAGACTTAGATATCAAAAAACATATTATTGTACTTTTGAATTTGTCAAAATCCATGTATTTGTACCTCTTTGGTAAAATGAATAAATATTTGTTATATTGATTTGTTTAATGTTTGTATTAACCTGTGTGATAATTGCATATTTGTTGGTCCACGCTGTTATATTGCCAAATACAAAGGGCATTCCAAATTCGGAGAATTACTCGGCCGTTTATGGCCATGCACGAAGGGCACTCCGAATTCGAAGTTGTTGCATTCAATCGTGATATCCACGAAGGGCGCTCCGAATTAGGAGACTTGTTCGGCCCGAACGTGAACAGGCATGAAAGTCGCTCTGAATTCGGAGTCTTTGTGTTCAATCGTGATATCCATGTAGAGCACTCCGAATTCGAAGGCTTATTCAGCCCAAACGTGATATCCACAAAGGGCGCTTCGAATTCGAAGTCTTTGTGTTGGCCAATCATGATGCACGAAGGGCGCTATGAATTCGGAGGCTTATTCGGCCCAAACGTGATATCCACAAAGGGCGCTCTGAATTTGGAGTCTTTGTGTTGGCTAATCGTGATGTACGAAGGGCGCTCCGAATTCAGATGCTTATTCGTCCTAAACGTGATATCCACAAACAGTGCTCCGAATTCAGAGTCTTTATGTTGGCTAATCGTGATATCCACGAAGGGCACTCCGAATTCAGAGGCTTTTTCATTATTCAACCATAATTAACGAAATGGCGTAAAAAGGGCATTGCATTGCTGAATTCATAGATGTGTACATGTAAACATAACATAAAAAATTAGAAACAAACTAGCACACCGTACAAGTTGGTTTAATGATAAAATTTACACAAATGTGTGGAATTCCAGGGCATAGCAAACTTGTGCCAGTCATGTCTGAAAGCCGATACACCCCTGTTCTGGCTATTGAATCAATCTGATAAGGGTCGTCCTAGTTGGGGCCTAATTTACCGTCTACCGGATTTTTGTAGTAGGAAGCAATTTCTTGAGGACCAGTTCTGTAGGTTTATAATGACGTAACTGCACGCACTGGTTATATGACTTGGCGAGCTACTGCTGATACTACGCCATGCACGCAAGAGCACGATCTCGGCGTTCTTCAATCAAAGTCAGATCTAAGGCCAACATCATGTCATTACGACCCATGTCAAAAGCCTTGGATTTCAGTGTGGGCAGGCCAATTTCAAGAGGGATAATTGCCTGTGTCCCAAAGCACAAAGCGAACGGCGTTTCCCTAGTAGATCGCCTTGGAGTAGTGCGATGACCCCACAACACACTGGGCAATTCTTCAACCCACCTGCCTTTGGCTTTTTCCAATCATTTCTTGATGCCGTCCAGGATCACTTTATTGGAAGCCTCCACCTGACCGTTGCTTTGTGGGTATGCTGGCGAGGAAAAGTAGGGTCAGATACCATATGTGTTGCATAATTCCTGATAGACGCCACAATCGAATTGGGTGTCGTTATCGGAGACAAGTGCTCTCGGTATGTCGAATCGTGTTATAATGTTTTTCCATACAAAATGTTTAATATCGATATCTTGAATATGTGTTGATGTCTCTACTTCGACCCACTTTGTAAAATAATCTGTTGCGATGATTAGGAATCGCTTGTTCCTTGGAGCCCGTGGTAATGGTCCGACGAGTCCCCATTAAGCGAACGGCCAAGGACTAGTAATGGAATTTAATTCTTCAGTAGGCAGATGAGTTAAAAGGGAAAACTTTTGGCATTGTTCGTACTTCTTTACGTAGTTCTTGGCATCTGTTCGCATGGTTGGCCAATAATACCCCTGTGTTGCGGCTCGGTGGGCCAGTGAGCGTCCTCTAAAATGTGCACCATAGCTACCTTCATGTATTTAGACCAAGAGTTCCTCAACTTTAATTAGGTGAAAACATTCCAAGTACAGCCCATAGAGAGATTTTTTGTAAAGCTTTCCCTGGGATTCAGATAGTATCACAGGGTTTTATCTCGCAGCTTGTAAGCTTCTTTCTTATCTGTTGGGAGCTATTCTAAGGAAAAGAATGCAATGATAGGGTCCATCCAACTTGGTCCTAGTTCAATGATGTTAATCTGAACTGGTTCAGAAGAGATGATGCTCGGCTCTGGGATGAACCCTACTTCTATTGTTCATTTGACTTACGAGTTAATGGCGGAGGCTAGGCAACCAAGGGCATCTGGATGCGTGTTCTAATCTTAGGTTATCTGATTCAATTCGTGGTGGTCGAATTTCGTGAGCAATGAATTCGTCATTTTCATGTAAGCTGCCATGTGGTCATTTTTAGCTGCATACTCCCCTATCAACTAGTTAACAAGTAACCACCGTGCGCCAAGGTGAAGTGCGTTACAAAGGCCGATAAACAATGCTTCGTATTCGCCCTCGTTATTTGATACATCAAAGCCCAATTCGACCACCTGCTTGATTATTGGCCCTTCGGGGGTCATGATTACTACGCCTGTGGACAACCATGTGGAATAAGTGACTTCACGAATTGCCCCGACATCAAGCAATCTGTCAACTTCATCAACAACGGCCGATGCATGCTTTACGGCTGACCACCGACTTTTCTGAATGATTGGTTTGACTTTTGGATCGATGTTTAAACGATGCTGGGCCACGACTGGATCTATCCCCGACATCTCGCATGGTCTCCACGCAAACACATCAAGGTTGTCGAGTAAGAAAGATACCAGCTCGCCTCTAACAACTTTGTTCGGGGAAGTGCCGATCATGAGAAATCTGTCAGGCCTCCCATTGATTTTGATCCGATCAAGGTCTTCAGTTGCTTTTTCGCCGGGGATTGTCCTAATGTCCTTGAGGCTCTCTCGATCCGGTATTTCAGTCGAGTTCACTTCTAATTCTTTTGGTCACTTTACAGCAGCAATAAGATAGCATGTCTGTGTCAATTTCTGAGAACCTCAAATTTGCTCAATGCCATACTCAATTGGAAAGCGGAGTAGTTGATGGTAGGTGCTCAGCACAGCCTGCATAGTATGCAACCAAGTCCTTCCCATGATAAGATTGTATGGTGACGAGAGTTTGACAACTAGAAATTCCACGTCTACTGATCTGGTGCACGCCCGTACTAGTAGTGTGATCTTACCTAAGGGATACTCAGGGTTGGCGTTGAAACCGAACAATTGGTAATCGGTCAGTAACAGATCCAAATCAGTGAAGCTGAGTTTAGCAAACATCTTGTAATACATCATTTCTATGGTGCTTCCCTGATCGATAGAACAAGCTCAACTGTGAATCTATTCATGCGTAGCTCAACGACGAGGGGATCAACGTAGGGGAGAGTTACTCCATCTAGGTCAGTATCATCGAAGCTTATCCTGCTAGTTTCGTGGGGCCGTTTGGCTGGTGTGATTGGCTTGGGCAGGCTAGGTTGCAGCTGAATTGCATGTACCTCGGTTGACGATGCTAGGCTGTATATCATGTGAATTACACCAAGTGGAGGTGAATCCAACAGTAAGGCTAACGTGTTCGATGGACTGTTTATTCAGACGTGTTGTGCCAGCCGGCCATCCTGTACCAACTCCTCCAAGTGGTCTTTCAGTGCATAACAGCTGTCAGTATCGTGGCCATGGTCCTTGAGATATTTGCACTGCTTATCCCTTCTCCTTGTATCAAGGGGTCCTATCATCTTAGACGGCCACTTAAAGAACAAAAGATGTTGGAATTTGGGTAGGATTTTACTAATCGGCTCCTCCAATTTCGTATACTTCTTGTCCGATCGTTTTGTGCACCTACTATCCACTTGATATTGTTCATTTGAACGGTGCAAACATTGGTCGCTTGAACGGCGCGAATCATGCGATTGTCTCGTTTAGTCCGAATCCAAGGTTCTGGGCTCCTTGATGGCACGGCGCTTTTCGGCTAAACCAGACCAGATGGAGCCGATTTAACGACTTTTTGTTCGGCCTTGACACGCAAGGCATCGTTTTCCACCTTACAGTATTCTTCATTAGCGCCCAGATGTTTTGGGAGGCCATCTGGTTAACGAATTGCGGAGAGGATTATCAAGGTGTAATCTCATCTTAAAGGCAGTAATGGCATGGAATCATTGCAGGCATCATCCACCAAGTTGAAACATTTCCAATAGCGCGCCAAATACTCACGGAGGGTCTCTTCTAGTTTAATTTGCATTACCCAGAGAGAGTCGACTTGCTTTGGCTGAACTTCGTTGGTGATGAATCTTGCCCTGAAGGATTTTCGAAGTTGATGAAAGCTTCTTATTGACGCCGGCTCCAGTTTATAGTACCATTTGACGGCCAACGGCCTCGCCTACTTGGACACATTCGACACATGAGGGCTTCATCATCTGCATACAACGTCATTGCTTGTTTATAATGACGAATGCGGTTAGTGGGATCTGATTTTCCGTCATATAGGGTGAATGTTGGTGCTTTGAACTTTTTAGGTAGCATAGCCCTTGCAATGCATCGTACGAAAGGGGCGTGCCTATCCTCTTCATCCGAATCATTACTTCATTTCCCTCACCCATGCCGTACATATGGACTTCCTTTGGATGAGCTCAATACATCGACTCGCCTCTTCTTTCTGGGTTCTTGAGATGGTGAGTCAGAATCACTGCAATTATCATGTTTCTGAAGTTAACACCGTCGATCATCCTTCTTCTTTTCTAGGGATTGACCCTGGTCATGGCATGCTGCTTGTTGGGATTTGGCTAACCCCAGGGCCAATTCCTTGCATAAGCGCTTGTTTTCAACCGTCATATCTTCTAGACGCTGTTCGTTTCTTTTTTCTTGATCCATGATCGTCTGCATAGTCTCTTGCACAGAAGTTGAGGGTGAGGTTTGAGCTACTGGATCGAAGTTCAAGGCCCGTCGCGTGGTGATATTCTTTGGTCCAAGCATGTTTCTTGGAGTAATGTCATCTCTTGGTGCAACATCGTCAGCAACTATCGAAGGATCATCTGTCACGCCTACTATGGGCGTGCTTGAGTATTCCCACAGACGGCGCCAATTGTGGAGAAGTGGTTTGGAAATACTCCAGAATCCAGTTAGACGTCCTTGATCCTCTGATTGCTACCTGAAAAATAGATGAACACTCCGGTTGAGGGTGCCAAAATTAGTACTCCGACGGAAAAGTCAATATTCTCTCTAATTTACTTTTATCTCAAGTTCTCTTATATATTTACACGTACCTCCCTTTGGCTGATGCTTCTCCTTTTTATATTTCTCTCTAGGGGCCCACCCTTTCATCATCATATCTGGGACCTCCAGGTACGTCAGAAACTATTCGGCATATTCGGTCCACGGGCTGGATTTTACTCGGCCTTGTTCTTGTTTAATGGGTTTGATCACGCCAAGTTAGCCTTACCAGCATTCTTGGCGCTCTGTTTGAACCTATTGAGCACGTAATTATTCGGCCCCCACAGATATAATTAATATCACAAGTCATAATCAAGTTATAACTAATATTATAATAAATTATAATCAAGACCACAAATATCATAAGTGGAGCATATATACACTCCAAAAGAATTTTTCTATATATAATGGATGACCACAGAACAAAAGTTAGGTTTGCGGATGAAAGCAAATTGAATCATCCATTGCCATTTTCAAAAGTTAGGTTTGCGGATGAAAAACACTAAGATGTGAATCGCTTACCTATTATAGAATAAGAGGAGAGAGAAGAGGGGCCAACCCACCTGATTGTGCCATAATAACCTAAAAAAGTTAATCAAAATCACACCACACCCATCAACATATTGCAGTCAAATCAGAAAAAAGGAAAAATAAAATTTTCCCCCAAAATGAGAGCAAAATAAGATCAAAATAAAGAAAACATTTACTATATTTTCTAATTAATTTATCTAATAGGAGAGAGAAGATGGGCCAATCCACCTGATTATGCAATAGCAACCTAAAAAGGCTAATTAAAATCACACCACACCCATCAACATAGTGCAATCAAATAAAATAAAATAAAAAAGGAAAAATAAAATATTCCCCCAGAATGAGAGCAAAATAAGAAAGCAAAATAAAGCAAAAAGGAAAAATAAACATGGGAGCAAAATTAGATCAAAATAAAGAAAACATTTACTATATTCTATAATTAATTTATCAAAGTTTCTTAATCATCATCCATCCTTATGAGATGCAAAGCAAGTTCACTTTGATTACCAACAAAAATAGAAAAGAAAAAAAAGGAATATTAAACTTACATTCAGAACTACATGTTTAATGTTGAATGCCCTGTTAAAAGACTCTGTTTTCCAAGCTGAAAACTTACTATAAACATTGATTTTTAAGAGTTACTATAAACTTACTACAAATCAATTAATTTTTAAGAGTTTATTAAAATAAACGTTGAAAAATTCTTTGATTTGTGGTCTTGCTTAAGAATTATGTGTACCATGAACCATAATTCTAATGATTTGTGGTCTTGTTTAAGAATTATGTGGCATTTAGTTATAAGATTTTGTGATGGTCAAATTTATGATGAAATTGATTATCAGACTTTTTGTAGTGTTTATGGTTATGACCCATGGTGGTTTTGGTTACAAAATCTTGTCATGTTTAATTATAAATTTAAGTGGCCTTAGTTATGAGGATTTATGATATTTTTTTTTAAGATTATGAACTACTGTGATTAAAACTTTGGATGCATATTGTTAAAATTCTTTTGGGGTGTATATAGTGGCACTTCCAATGAACATTTATTTATGGTTGAACTGGATCAAATTTAATGACTCATTGGGTCATTCTGTCAAACACATATGTAATAATCATAATTGATTTCAGTTCAGTAAAACTTACAGCAAAAACAAAAAAAAAAACAAAAAAAAAATCATGATTGGTTCAACAATCCTATAAATTTTGAAAAAAATAATTAAAGCCAAAACGGTGCATTGATAGCTATAGTTGTGTGCCTATATATATTCTCCAAAATCAAAATAAAGAAAACTTATTGGGTTATTCTATCAAACACATGTGTAATGATCGTATAAACAATCAACTAAGCAATATCACTAATTGATTTGAGTCCAGTAAAACTCACACCAAAAAATAAAAAATAAAACATAAAATAACAAAAAGACATGATTGGTTCAATAATCCTATAAATTTTGAAAAAATAATTTTAGCCAAAACAGTGCATTGATAGTTATAGTTGTGTGCCTATATATATAGATTGGGATGAAAATGCATATTTATATATATACATCCATAATCATATATATACATACATATTGGAATCATATATATACATCTATAATCATATATAAAATTATATATATAATACAAATAAATGCATATATATATACATAGCTATTGGCAAGAGAGAAAGAAAGAGAGAAAGGGAGAGAGATAGGCTTGGGTCTGGTTCCGGCAGTGAGGACATAGGGTTTGGGGTTCGGTCACCAACAAGGGTT
This sequence comes from Camellia sinensis, assembly GCF_055761805.1. Classification (NCBI taxonomy): domain Eukaryota; kingdom Viridiplantae; phylum Streptophyta; class Magnoliopsida; order Ericales; family Theaceae; genus Camellia; species Camellia sinensis. The sequence goes on from NC_138968.1 coordinate 53,429,518, forward strand.
GGGCTCCAATAGGAAGGCACAAGAATTGGCTCTGATGGAGGCAGAGAGAGAAAGAGAGAGAGAGAGAGAGAGAGGTGTGTGTTCAAAATTTGGAATCAGAAAGCGATGAGAGGAGTAAGTGTGTGTGTGTGTGTGTGAGAAAAAGAGAGAGAGAGAGAGAGAGAGAGAGAGAGAGAGAGAGAAGATTTGTGTTGAAAATGGTCTAGAGAGGGTGAATGAGATATTTTCAACCCGTAGACTGAATCAATCTAATGGTCCAAATTTTGACAAAGAGACAAAAGTCCCATCCGGATTCAAAATCTTAGATGTTTTGTTATATATATATATATATATGAAGTGTCTGTTTGAGACTCAATTTTTTTTCTCTTTGGATTTTGCTCTTTGGTTTGAAATTATTTACTATTAGAGGTTTGCACTTTAATTTTTCCATTTTGCTATTTTATTTTGTATTATTTACTAATATTGGTGATACTAATTTGGATGAAGATTTTTCATAATTATAAAAAGATTCTTGGTCAGTTATGAAATATAAATATTCTAATTTTTCATAAATTATAAATGAGTGCGACTATTAACACTCTATTTATTATGAGTGATACTATCTATCTTACCTTTTTTCACAGAACCCCTACCTTTTTTATTTTATTTTTATTCCAATTTTATTAAAATATAAAATTTTACTTTTACTCTCATACCTAACCTTTTAACCCTAATTTCTCAAACCCTAACCCATCCCTCCTGATCACTTCCCAACCCCGGTTGACACCATCTCCCTTGCGTCATGACATAATTCAAAAGAAAAATCAACTACAGTCAAGATTATCAAAATATAAGAGAAACCCAATTGGCCAAAAATCAAAAAAACAAACTCGTGTAATAATCTCATAATCATAAATATTCAAAACATCAAAAACAGAAACAAAAACCTATACAAAAAAATTTATCCCTGAATCAATCCTCTTGTACAAATCATTCAACTCTAGTGATTAAATGCTTGAATGGGTTGACGAATTCAGCATTAGAAATAACAAAGACCTTGATTTGGCTAAGTTCATCGTCATCAATTAGAGCAAGAAGATTAAGATCTATCAAGCTTTCAATAGATTTCAATGGCGGTATAGAAGGAAGATTAATAGTAGTTGTAGAACTAGTAACATGTGATCTCTTATGCCCACTAAATGCTTGCCCATGTCTTGATTAGTTCACTTTCCTCGCAACACCCCAACACTTCGCATGCTACGAGGAGAAAGACAAAGAGAGAGATTGCGAGAGAGATTTGGACTCATCAAAAGTTAGAGAGGATTAGAGAGTTGCGCCAAAGGGAGGGAAAGGTTGCCGGTGATAATGGCTCCAATGGTAGGAATCTACAGAAGAAAAGTTTGGGGTACAAAAAAAATAAAATAAAAGAGGGGTATGGTTGGAATTAAGGTGGGTGTTCAAGAAAAATTTAGGGGACTCAATTAGGTGGGTGGGGTTCAAAGAAATGAGGGCTAAAACAATTGCAGTGCTATGGGCCTCGATTTGATCGAGGCTTAAATGCCTCGAATTGTATGTGTGTGTGTGTGTGTGTGTTTTTTTTTTTTTTGGTGGAAGGGTTATTATGTGTAGGGATGTACTAAAAAATTAGTCATTCCGGACCAACTCTGCTGCGTGGTTTGATAAGGTGAGTGAGTTGGATTGGACTGGTTGAGTGATAAAATTGACTAATCAGTTAGGCTACTAGTTAAAATTTGTTAATACCATATAGTTTCATACGAGTCTCTATTATATTTTTATTTCAATGGAATTAATAAATTTTAACTAGCAGCCTAACTGCTTAATCAATTTTATCACCCAGCCAGTCCAACCTAACTCACTCACCTTATCAAACTACACAAGCTGAGTTGATACGGGATCGCTAGTTTTTTGGCACACCTTTACACATAACCACCCTTCCAAAAAAAAAAAAAAAAAAAAAAACCAAACCAACATAGCCTAACAAATAAATTTAAAAAAAAAAAAAAAAAAACCAACACAACCCAACAAATAAAAAAAAAAAAAAACAACAACAACAGTTCAAGGCATTCGAGCCTCGATTTGTCAAGGCCTTAATCATTTTCCCTAAAGTAAAAAGGTAGAGGCATTTACCAGCCCTCTTTACTATTTTGAACCCCCCATTTTTAAATTTTTTTTAATACAATAATAACCTTAAATGAAATTATTAAGGAGGATATCAATCATTTTGGGACACCCCATCTCACAATTAAGTTCACACACCCACTAAATCATGAGATAGGATTTGTGAGAGCACCCCACCTCCATCACCACCTATCCATCTTTCGTAAATCCCACCCTCAAAACCTTGAGAACACTCTGGCAGCGATATTCCGGCGGCAACGATGGCAACCATTCGATTACACAATTCTCCGTCAATGGCAATTAGTGAAAGTTTTTCGGCAATCACAATTTCATGAGATGAGAGGAGTACAACAATGTAAGTTTAGATGAGATTCATAACTTTAATAGTGTTCTCAACTCGGAGGAGATTGGCCTCGTAAGGGTAAGTTTCTTGAGAAAAAAAAATAAAAAATGATAAAAATTGCTCGTATTTTTTTCGATACTGAACTCCAGAACATATGACCAAAATTCGAGAACACGAGTCTGAATATTGCTTATATGTTCAGCAACATAGGTCCAAACATTGGTTATTTGTTCAAGAACACATGTCTAAATGTGGAAATTTGATTCACTTTGAGGGTTAAAATTGTTCACATTTACAGGAGTTTTCGTTTTATCAAGTTTGGGAACACAAGCCCCGAACATTAGTTATTTGTTTGGGAATATAGGCCTGAACATAGCTGTAACAAACCCAACTCATGTTTAACATTATTTTTGTTTTTATCTGTTCATCATAGATATTTATGTTTGAATTTATGTTCTGTTTTGTAAATCGAAGGCCTTATTGGCATCCAATCTCAAAATTGACTTGAATTATGTGTTAGTTAGAATTTTTAGAATTTTGTAGTAGGTTCAATTGAAATTTGATTCGGAACCAAATAATTAGAATAAATGATCTCACTTAATTGTTCTTAACTTAACTTAATTAATTTTCCTAAGTAAGTCCACTTAAAGCCACTACCACCATTTTGTATACATTTTACACTTCGTTTCCTCATCCTTTGAGCTCAAAAACGTAGAGAGAGAGAGAGAGAGAGAGAGAGAAGGTGAGAATTGCGATCAAACAAAGGAAATACTAGAGAGTGGAAGGAATTAGCTTTGGATTTAAAGGTTTGGTATGGGATTTTAGTGAATTCACCATTTGGAGCTAGATTGGAGAACTAAGGTAAAAATTCAATCCTTTGGTTGTGTATTTAAGATGGCTAATGTAAGAATTCAAAAGAATATAAAGATTCAAGTCATGATTTAAGTTAAGGAAGATGAATATAGAAAGAATTCAACCATGCATGCATAATTCACTAAGATTTGTAAGTTGTTCCTCAAGAATTTCCACATGCATGTCCATATTTTGGTGTTGATTAGGGACTTCATCATGTTTATGACCTTAAGTGTTCCATTTGATCATGTTTTGGGAGCTATGAACTCAAGTGAATACATGCATGTTATGTTCACCTCATGTTCTCACATTTCAGGTTAAATTTTGCACAATTGACAAACTTTTGGGTTTTGATTTCATGAAATGATCTTTGATTCTCAATATTTTTCAAGTTTAGACAAGTTTTCTTGAGTTTTGCCCCAAAAGAACATGATTTGTGGTTTTGAATTTGGGTTTTGAAGTTTAAAGACAGTTCTAGAAATTTCAGAATTCACACTGTCTGCTCGAGCGAGCAAAGTGTCGCTCGAGCGTGAAAGTCGAGCTCCCAAAAGTTTTTCAAAATTTTACAGAGCGACCAAAGTAACGCTCGAGCAAGGACCCTCTTCACTCAGTCTTTTGCTCGAACGACGGTCGAACAGGGATTTCACGCAACCAATACTTTTGCCAAGTTTGCAGACCACTCGATCGAAAGAAGTTACGCTCGAGCGACCACTCACATTTTTCATGTCCGCTCGAGCGAAGAAACCTACGCTCGAGCGAGGACCCTGTTTTTAGAAATTTAACCTGGTGTTTTCCAATGCATTTTGGCATCCTCATTGTATCCTAGGCCAAGATTAGGACACCCTAATGAGGATAAGGAGAAGAAACACAAAGAGCAAGTGAAATGAGTTATGCACAAATCAAATATGCGTTACAGTGTATGTATCTGTTTTGGTTGATGTAGGTCACGCATCGTGAGGGGTTGATCCATTAGTTTGCTGCCAAGCTATCTATACAACTATCTGTGAGTAATAACTTAGTAAAGCTATGTTTGATATGAAATACTTTCTAAACTTTTTGATATGATATGAACCTTTTTCGAATTATACAAAAGGCTATTATGCGATTACATGAATAATGATTCACTTCTTTGAAATGCTTATGTGGTATCCTTAACAGAGGCCCTCATCCAGGGGACATAATATTGTGGCTTATGGTCATGAGGCCTTCGCCCGGGGGAAACAGCACCGTGGCCCAGGCCCTCGCCTGGGGGAAACAATATCGTGGCTCATGTATGAGATATGTTACCCGGTACCGGAGGTTCCAATGTGGAACTTAATAAGCTTGACCAAAGAGATATGTTTAATGCTAATGGATACACCACTCAAGATATGAATATGACTATGATTCTGTTCCTAAAATGAGTATGATTATATTTATGGTCATTAAGCGATTTGAAGTTATATTTGTGCTGGGCATCATTCATTTAAACTCCTTTACTCCGTTATTATTCTCTGGGATCCTGCTCACTATTTATATTATGTATGTAGGTGACCAAACTCGTGACCAGGCTTAAAGTTGATGACCTGGAATTCCATTTTGTCAGCCACCCTTTGCGCCTCCTGAGCAGGTTCCAGACCAAGTCAAGCCATGTGGCCATATCTTTTTGAACGTTCAACACTTTGTCTTCTCTTGTTTAATGAACAGTTTTGTTTTTGGTTATCTGTACATGGGGTGACGTATAATTACTGTATCTATGTGATGTCATGAGTATGCTTATAAAGTTTAAAATTATTTTGTGCCATGTATGTCTGCACAGCTCAATGGACATTGTATTTTGTATATATGCTTCCGCAACCCCTTGATTATATGTTATTCTATTCAGAGGCCTTTGATAATCCAAGGATTACTGGCCGGTTACGATGCTAAACCTATAGGGATGGGTTTGGGTCGTGACAATTACTTATTGGTTCGGGAGCACATGTCCTAACATTCTCAGTGAAAGAGAGAGAAAAGTGACTTCGAGGGATAGTGGATGAGCGATATTAAGATTGAGCAAAATGTGGATTTACTCCCTCCAAACTATAAATACACATAGATAGATAGATAGATAGATAAATAGATAGATATATCCATTGTTTTTAGGGTTTAGGGTTGATCAAAGAAATTGATGGAATTGAAGGAAGACATATGCACCTAATGCGAAAAAACAAGTGAAGATCGTAGAGAACACATTCCTTACATCGATCGATTCACTTCAGAAATATTTTTCTTCCACCGTTGAGAGAAAGAGAGAGAATAGATTTTGGAGTTTTTTTTTTTTTCGTTACGATTTTGGGAGATAATGATTTTTAGGGGTGTAGGGTGTGCATTTTGAATGAAGGTGAAATTTTTATAAGGATAATTTTAGTACTATTTGGGAAGAAATTTTTTTTTTTAAGGGTTTTAAAATTTATAAGTGGGGGTCCAAAATAATAAATAGGGTGCTAATAGTAGCACTCATTACAAATACACCCCTGAGGGTTTTTTTTTTTTTTCTATTATGCACTTTTATTTTGTATAATTTACTAATGATAACCTATAATTTGACTTTTCCATTTTACCCTTTTCTTTGGTAATATTTACCGATATTGGTGGTACTAATTTGAGTGAAGGGTTTTTTTGTAATAATGCAAAGATTCTTGGTTAGTTATGATACATAAATATTTTGGTTTTAGGTAAATTACAAATACACCCTTGAAAAGATTGTTATTATACCTATCAACGAGATTAAATTCATTATATAAGGTATGACTATGAAAAGAGGAAGAAGTCAGGCTACAATAAAAATTCCTACAGTTACCGTAATAGCAGCATGTATAAGAGTTGAAATAAGAGTAGGCCCTTCCATGGCATCAGGTAACCATACATGAAGAGTGTAGCACTCCGTACTTCTTAGTATAATGAAATTATATTTGACTATTTGATTATCATAATTGAAAACTTTTTTAGTCGATATTTGAGCCTTGGTTGAGGTGTTACCATAATGGTTGGGCGGGATTGGATCAAAAACTCCAAATTCAAATAGTTGTTCTGGAGTAGTCTTCACTCCTTTATCATTTTCTCTCTCCACACATTGAATCTTGATGTGAGGCTAGAACCATTAGAAACCTTACTTCCGAGGCTTAAATTTGGATACAAGAACGACCTAAACAGAGTTCGGACGAAAGAGTTATACTCGTTTGAAGTTTACGAATTTGTGATGTGTACATAGTTCGCTCAAACGCAAGTTTCACAGTGCGAGTGGTCCATAGACCCTTCCAACTCTATTTTTCAAAATTGTTTGAGATACTACAAGCCTTAATTCATTGCTTGAGCGCACTTTTGACCGCTCGAGCGGTCTATTTGGGATATGATCTTTAAAAAGTCTCTTTTGGGTCAAATCTATCTCATTTTTTTAACTCTCTCTTCTCTTTTTCCTCCATTTTTGAAAATCCTAAGCTTTCATGCTTGGATTTCATCTATATCCACTAAAAATTTCACCCTAGTTCCATATACTAAAATGTAGAGCACGGTAAGATCTTCATTTTAATTTGAATGGATCGTATTTTCGTCGAAATTGGATTTCCGAGCTTTCTTCTCTTCTTGCTTGAGGTAGGAATTTATTTTCTTCTTTTCAATATCTCGTTATAGATAGACATGTGATAGTTTTTATCACAATAAAAGCATGTTTTGTTATGGAATTTTGGAAAGGCATAAAAGGGGTTTAGGGTTTTAAATTTTTAGAGTTAAATAATCACGTATTTGGGTTGATTTGGTAAATTGGGAGGTAGTTAATCACGTTTACGTTGACAGTGGTGAAAAACCCTAATTTGTAATTAAGAATTGACAAAACAAAAGGAATTAAAGTTGAGTAATTGTTGGGCTATGTGTTTACATTAAAGAATTAGAGCATTCGTTGCTAAAAAGAAGTTAATCGGGTCTTGTGATTGTTTGTTTAACGCTATGTTGTGTTGGGTTGTGGTTGTGTATCTACCAATTAGGATTTTGACAATTAAAAAGTGGTTTTTGCTAATGGTTATGAGTGTTGGAGACGTGAAAGAACCGGTTTGGTTTTGAAAACAAAATGACGTTTGTAACTCTTTTGTGAAATGAAATGGAAAATGGGAAGTGAGAATGGAAAATGGCTGTTTTGAAATGATTTCATTAAAAACGTTAATGACTTGAAATGGTGGAATCAATTATGGATTTGAGTTACGAGAATTATGTATTTTATTGTTAGAGGTTTTGTTCTTGGTCATCGGTGGAAGAGGACATTGTTGTTGTTGAATAGAATACATGTATGTGTTATGTTTGTAGAATATTGATGTAATCTAGAATGTTGTGATATGGATTGGGGGTCTGTTTGTGGCCGAGTGAAGCCGGTAAAGTGTGGCACCTTGACAGATGGTTCCTCTCATTTCCAGTTTGCACCCAGTAAAGTGTAACTTGCGGGTCGTTCCCGTCTAGGTGAGGCCGGTAAAGCATGTTGTGTTATGTGGATTGTTTCACCAACCATCTGTGTTTTAGGCCAGTAAAAATGGAAGTATGTGTTGTTTTTCGTTATTCACATTTCAGTGTATACGTATATGTATATTGTTGTGGGTGTTCTTTTGCCCTTAAGGCCTGAGAAGGTGATGGATGTATTGGTGGGTATGTGTGTGTTTTGAGTTGTGATGTAAGACTGGATTATGACTAGAATGTGTGAATATGATTTCAAAACAAATATTGATATGAAATTCTTTTAAATTAAAATAGAAGGTTAGAGAGAGAGAGAGAGAGAGAGAGAGAGAGAGAGAAGTGGTTTTATATCTTGTTGTGTTAAAGAGGGTAATTTTGGAAAAAATGTAATTATATAAGTATATTTTAGATATAAAACTGTCACATTACTTATATAGTATGATGTGGTGCATTCATAATTATAGATATCTGTATGTTGATATTGTTTAGGATGATTTTTGAGATCTCTACTAGACTGTCCCACACTGCTAATCATTTTTTAGGTACAAGTTGAGAAGTGGTTCAAGGTCGAAAGATATTCTTTAATTGTTGGCCAAGGAGCCTTTTATTTGTTGGCGGGAGGACATTGTTGTAAAAGGATGAAGTCCTTTCTTTTTATGTAATAATACAAGCCTACGGGCATTTCCTTAATTGTAAATCGTTTTGCATCCAATTTATATACGAATGAGAGAATTTCTATTTTTATTTATGAATGTGATATGTATATAGATTCCGTATGTTATTAATGAAATTGAGTTATAATAATGGATGTGGTAATATTGTTCAAGTAATAAAAAGTAAAGTGTGACAAAGAGAGAATTGTGTAGATTTAGTAATTGCACTGGCAAATAATAGAAAAGCACACAAAATAACAAATAAAACATTGACCTCATTATTATAAATCAAGTTATTTAATATTTCAAATAAATCTTGAAATTTAAGTTTGTTTCAAAAATGAAATACCCCTATAATATTAGAATTTTTAATTTAACAAGATAAATAGAAAAAAAAATTAATTTGTATAAAATATGAAAAAAAAAATATTAAAACAAATGAAAATTTGTCTAAAAATAATTTTTCAAAAATCAAAACAAATAGAATAATTTGTTATAAGATTTGCGTTTTGGAAATATAAATTTATCACAAGAATAGCCCGTGCCTTGCACGGGTCTAAAAATAATTTTTTACATATGAAACCAAATCAAAGTTTAACGGTGATACCATATGATCATTGGCGTGTAATATCATTTGATGATTCCATCCTAGTAAAAAAAAAAAAACCACTCATTTGAACTAAAATTTTATCTCATCTATTTATTCCATAATTGTACCTTATAATAGAAATTAAAATTTATATCATATATTTAATCATTAATTCTATTTAATTTTGTAAGAAACTAGTCTTATTTTTGAAGAAAAAGTTCTGGTACTGGAATGGAATGAAGTGTAATGATTATTTTTTTTTATTTTCTTATTGAATAATTATTATTTCTTTTATAATGCATTTTTTATTATTTTTTGAATGAATCAAATATAAAATACATATTTTTTTTATAAAAAAAAAATTCATATTACTCCGTTTCATTTAATAAACACAATAAAGCATAGGAATCACACGTCAGATGGGCCTTTACACTAGTGTATATATATATATATATAAGCAGTACTTAGGCTGTATTTTCTATTTTGGTCATCTTGCGCTTTTCTTTTGTATAATTTAGGCCAAGTGTGGCATCTTCTAAAAAATTTAAAAAATTAAAAAGTTACTATCCTATTTAAGTCACATTATCTTATTTAAGTCACATTACTTCTCTAACACATCACTTTAAACCCAACCCAAATCCAACCCATATTTCATAAAAAGTCAAAAAGTGTACTTATTATTCTTCCCAAACTTGGCCTTAATGGTGGCTTGTACTTTAATTTTCTCATTTTGTCCTTTTTTTTCTAGGTAATATTTACCAATATTGATAATACTAAATTAGATAAAGATTTTTTTGTAATTATGCACAAAATTTTGGTTAGTTATGAAACATGAATATTTTATTTTTGGATAAATTACAACTACATCCCTAAAGTTTGTTTAAAATATGAGTCGTCCCTCCATTTTGTTAATAAATAAATCATTAAGTCATTTAAATTTTTGTTAATTTTGTATATATGTACACCTTAGAAAATTGACAATTGTTTCAAAATTATTAATTTTAATCTCTAATTTAGATAGCAGAATCAAATTGAAACCTTAAAAAATTGACAAATGTCTTAAAATTGTTAATTTTAACCTCCAATTTAGATGAAAGTGCCAAATTAGATAGAAGCATCAAATTAAAACTAGACTTAAAGTGTATGGACTAAATTGTTCAAATTAAAACTATAGAGAAAATAAAACAAAATTTGAATCAAACTTTATGAATGAAAACTATGATTAACCTCCTTTTTTATTTTATTTTACAAATCTTAGTTCAAATTTAAAATGTTCATGCGCATGTTTAGAAAAAATGAGTTATTTTCTCACCAACTCTAGTCACATAAACATCAAATGAAAAGAAGGAAGACGGGCAAAAAGACTCCACCAAAAGAGCTACATCTCCATCATCATGTCCTCACAAGCGTAAAATTCTCCATAATTTAACCTAGAGTGTTTGAAGGTTTAACCTTGATTTGATGCTATCCAACTCACTCACTCAATGCCACTTCATGATTTCACTTATGCAATGTTTGATTTTCTTATGCTCTGTTTGTTTTAGGGGCAAAAAAAAAAATTAAATATTTTTTTTTGAATTTTTTTTGGATAAATTAAAATGACATTCCCGTAAATTTAGTGAAATTGCAGAAACTTCCCCTTAAGTTTCTAAAAAGACTAAAGCCTCCATTGAGATCTAATTTTCAATTACTTTCAAGAGAAATTTCTATAATTTCATTAAATCTTAAGCTAGGTAATTATAATTTACCTAAATATTTTTCTATCTTTGGTTGTGATAGTGGCGGAACGAAAGTAGACGTAGAGGTGGTGGTGGAATAGTGGGATGACAGTGTCAGTGATTGTAACAGTGACAATTGTCGTAGTGATAGTGATAGTAATAATAATGTAGGAACATTAATAAAATTATTGTACAAAACAAATTCACCTTTTCAAAACGGCAAAGACGGACAGAAAGACTCCACCAAAAGCGCCAAGCATCTCGACCACAATGTCAACCTAATTGTAAAAATGTCCATAATTGAGACTTTTAACCCTCGAGTATTGGAATCTTTAACCTTGATTTGATGCCCTCCAACTAACTCATCGCCACTTCATGATTTCACTTATACAATGTTTGATTTAATTATGTTTTATTTCGGTTAAAAATAAATAAATTACATTGTATTTGTTTTGATAAAAAATATTTTTTATAGAAATAAAAAAATTTACAAATATTTTTCTTGAAAAATATATATTAAATAAAATTAAATAAAGAAAATAATAATAATAATAATAATTTTATTATTCTTACTTTTATAAAATAATGATGTGTTGAGCATAAGTGACATGTGCTTGAGTACAAACGTCCAGTAAAATTTCAGGGATTTATGAGACTTCGGCCTAATTTGACAAGATGATTAAAAGTCAAAAATTAACTTTTAACTTAGTTTAGATCACATCATTTTCCACATTTTTTACATATTTTTTTAAAACGAAGTCAAAAAAAAAATTAACTTTTAATTATTTTTTCAAAACATCCATTTTGTGTTCGAGCACACTAGTGCAATGATGAATTGAGAAAATTAAAGAAATTGTGACGACAAAGGATGAAAAGAAACTTTATTATATTTATAGTAGTGCAAGAAAGCATGATTAGTTTTTTTTTTTTTTTTTTTTTTGAAAAAAAAAACCCTAAAGGGTACCATGTTATCAGGTTTAGAAAATTAAATTTTTTTGTTTTTAAATGAAATTTTATTTTTTTCTTTATTAATGTAATTTATTTTGTACTTTGTACTTGATTCTTACATCAATAAATAAATATATATATATATATATATTTTTTTTTTTTACTGAAAAAAAAATTTAGATTATGAGTGGCACGATACGACCATTAATTAATCAAATGCGGCCACTTGAATTATAAAAACAATAATAATAAAGGTGCATTATTGTGGACACTACCCCCCACTATGAAAGACATCGGTTATTTCTTTGGAAATTTCTCAGTCGTTTCTCTTCGCAAGACAGAAAATAAAAAAAAAAATTAATTTAATGATGAAATCATGACATTAGTAACACATAATATCATTATCTAATAATATATTAATATACCAATATAATAAATTTCACTATCCAAATATGGTAGTTACTAAATTGTTATAGTTGAACATTAATATTCAGCATTTCATATATTCTTTATTATTGATTATTTATACCACGTTCAATGTTGTTGTGATAATCACCATCACATTGACCTTTTAAGCTTACCAAAAAATCAAAAAACAAAAAAAAATTTGTTTTACTCAGTGTAATGGTTGGTTCCAAAACTATTATAACATAGACTTCCAAGTGGAAGACGATGGGAAGATCAAAGTCGTCCATTAAAGAACAAAATGGGGATGTCTTAGATATTTCGATGAACGCTAGCTACTGCCATAACATTGTTAGAAAATGTGTAAAACTATTTTGACATATATGAAAAATATATTGAAAGGGTCCAGATTCTCTATAGTCCACAGTAAATTGGATGGTATTGTTTTTGTTTGTGTTTGTATTTGATGATACAGCGAGTCAGAGACGGAACGGGTCAGTTTGATCCACGTTTCCCAAACTGATGCCCGAGATACCAAACCCTCGAAGAGACCTGCACAAGAGTTCAATGGGGAACGGGGAGTCTCCCAACAAATCCTCCGACGAGTAAATTAGAAAGAGAGAGATGGAATGTAGAGATTGATTAGTAATAGAGAAGCTTAACATTTGCCTTGTCTTCGAAACCCACTTATATCCTCTACTAATCATTTCTTTGTCCCTTCCGACCTGTCACGTTGGCCAAAGGTCTATGTTCTAACTTGCCTTGTTCATGGTGAGGCCGTTCTGTTCCGACGGGGAGGGGTTTTCGCAATAAATGCTGCAGGGAACCTCATTAATGACTGATGTGTGGTGCAATAACTTTGCAGGATCTTTGTCTGTTGATGTGGCTGGCTCTTTATTTGCCAAGTGTTTAGATGTCATCGGTGCTTGGTGTGATGTTGGGATTCAAGAATATTGAGAATCATGGACTGGGCCTTAAGTGGTGGGCCATGTATTTTATGGGCCCATCCATGTCAGTAATCCCCCATTCCCAAGTGCAGTTTCAGACCAACGAAGGGAATAGTAAAGAAGATGGAGGTTGTGAGATGTCGATTAGAGAGGATACCGACGGGGAGGGCCGTCCGCAAAGGGTGGCCGAGCAGACGGACTGATCGTGGGGAGGGCCGACCTCAAAGGGTGGTCGAGTGGACGGACCGATCGTGGGGAGGGCCGACCACAAAGGGTGGCCGAGTGAGAAGGAGAAGTGGCGGTGCGCGGGGCTCGAAAGGCGGTGGGTCACATGGTGAAGTTAAGTGGAATAGACAGGGAAGGGGAGCGGAGTAGTCGATCGTGGCCGTACACGTGGCAAAATGCTTTAATGGGGGAGGTGACGCGTTAGTAAGAAGTGAAGGGACATTGTGATATAGGGTAGTGAAAAGGCAGGCGGGAGTTTTTCAAAATGTGTTTCAAACTGGCGGAATTGAATCTTGACCCTTGGAATATAGGCAAGCCGTGGGCTTTTGGGATTGTTCGCTTTACCTACCTCGTTGCGATAAACCAACACGTCCTAGAAGTAAACTCATTTGTTTCCAGTGATATACCTCTACAACACTTTGTGGACTTTCTTGTGCCCGCATCTGAAGCAATTCGTAAACACGTAGGAGAAATGGCCCAAGAAGAAATGCCAGCCGCAAGGCTGGATTCGTTAGGAGACGATGATGCGGTGGAACTGGCAGAATAGTACCGGACGGAGCGGAGGGGGGAGTCGCACCAAGGGCGCGGGCTCGCCCAACTATGATGATCGCGACCGCGAGGCCGATTAGCCAAGTGGAGCCAGATCACTGGAACACGAAGGCAGATAGATCTACATTTACAGTGGAGGAGTTGGAGGAGGTGCGTGGGAAGTATCAGATACCCGTGGAGATAGAGTTAAAATTGCCGATGTAAAAAGAGAGACCATCTGACGCCCGACTAGGGGAGTTTTCCCTCTATGAAGAGGCGTTAAAGGGGGGGTTGAGGTTGCCGCTCCCCGGATAGTAGTGGACATGCTAAATCGACTGGAGGTGGCTTCGAGTCAACTGATGCCTAATGCGTGGAAAATTTATTGGCCTGCGCAAGTGTGTGGCTGCTGACGAACGAGGGAGCTGCAATGACGGTGGATGAGTTTTTTGCTTGCTACAAGGCTTCGGGCCAGCAAGAAACTTGGGTGACCCTACAGGCAGCGGCGGGTAAGGGTCTGGTGGCGGGGTTGCCACCGTCAGTGAAGGGGTGGAGGCCACGGTGGTTTTATGTGTCAGCAAATGCAAGAGTGGAAGCGCGCACAGTATGGAGAGTTCTGACCAAGTCAGTGGAGCCAAGGTTGGAGACAGGGGCAGAGGAGAGGGTGAAAAAGGTGAAGGCGTGGAGGGAGAAGGAAAGCGTCAAGTGGGACGACCTTGTTCAACCCTCAGCCTTATTTGCCTCGGGGCTAGGACCGCAGCTGACCGGTGAGGACCTCGTGCCAGCAGAGAATTAGAGGCGAGGAGGAGGGCGCAAGAGGCGGAGGATAGGACAACCTTTGCCAAGGCTGATAAATACAAAGAGTCACAGTTAGGCTGTCCGCCAAAACCGATCATGAGGAAACTAATCCGATCGTGCCCTAAGCCGCTGGGGGAAAAGGACTTGGGCGGTTTTGAGCCACTACCGCCCTCAGTGGATCCATTGAAAGAAAGAGGCAATAAGAAGGTGGAGGCTATGCTGAAGAAGAGAAAGAAGAAGAGGGTAGGGAAAGAGAAAGAGGAGCCGGCGTTGAAGAGGATGAAAGAGGGAATGACAGAGGTGACCCCCGAGGTGGGGTTGGCTAGTGCCATGGACTCTGGAACACAAATGGAAAGTGGGGCGGCTGGGTCTGAGCAGGGGACGGAGCAACCGCCCAAGGGGACTCCTGTGCCTTAAGGAGAACGAGGGGCGGCCAGGTTGAAGACTGCCATCTACCACGCGCGAGCAGTGTCCGGGCGGCTGGTAGGAGAAGGAGGTGAAGCCAGGACTGCCACAGACCGGCTCTTGGGAGTAGTGGAGGATGCGGCCGTGCGTTCGATGGCAAGTTTTACAAAGACCGAGCTGCTAAGAGGGCTTTGCTCGACCCAGATGGAGGCGACAACCTTAGCAGGAGCCTTGCTGAGCAAAGCGGCGAGCGCAAAAGGTGAAGTAGAGCCACTGAAAACAAAGCTAGAGGAGGTGAAGGCCCAGCTGGAAAGTTTGAGAATGGAGACTAGAGGTTAGAGGAAAGCCGTACGGAGTACGTATGCTAGGGGACTGGAGTATGCCCAGAAAGCTAAGAAGATGAAAGTGTTGGCGATGGTGTAGGGCTATTCAGCAGACCGTGCTAATGATGAGCTGTTCGCGACCAAGTTAGAGTTGGAGACGAAATGCCACAAGGTGGTATCGCTCAAGTTCCAGTTGGCTGGCGAGCAGAAGAAGTTTGAGGAGGCCTAGAAAGCCTGCACCGTCGCCAACGAAAGGTGGGATGAGGCCATGGTCTGTAATGAAGATCTACGCGCTCAGTCGATCAAGGAAAAGGAAGAAGCAGATCAGAAGGTCGCTGAGTTGGAGAAAGCGCTGGCGGACGAGCAGGCTAGACTGGCGGCTGAAAGGGCAGGGTATCCCGACCTGTGCAAAGCGGCGGTGGAACAATTCAAGGAGTCTGCTGACTTTCAGATAGCCATCGATGCCGCGGTCGCCAGGAGCGTTGCGAGGGAGGGGGATTGGGAGGCTGGGCCGTCAGGAACGGCCGCTGGAAGTAGGAGTGAAGAAGAGGTGATCCAGAGCTTCTAGCAGTCGGACTTCTACAAGCATGACATGGCTGAGTTCTGGGACAGCGGCTGGAAGACCTTCAAACACAAAATGGAAGAACTGTTCCCAGACTTGGACTTTAGACAAGTGAACATTGATGAAGACGACATTGCCCAGACCCCCCTGCATGAGGGGATCGAGGAGGAGGACCTGGCCTCTAGCGAGGATGAGTGATTGATGTAAAATTTTTATGTTTTGCGTGTTTTTGTTTGTAAATAAAATTTTTGTTGTTGTTGTTTTTTTTTTTTGTAATTGCTGTAGTGAATTATGTGTAAGTTTGGAAATAAAATAATGAGTTGTGCTTTTCGTACTGTTGTCGTTATTTTTTGTAGAACTGAAAATAATGAGAATAGGCATGAGAATAAGACTTGTGCATAAATCGTAGTAAAAATTGAGAAGTGGGAAGCCAGTCTAACTTGGGAGAAAACCATGATGCAAAGAATGTTAACAATGAAAACGTTGAAATGTAAAAGTCTTTAAGTGTGAAACTTTAAATCATGGTGTAAAAGTGTTGAGAAATGAAAGATTGGTTTTGGCGACTAGACGTGTGGATTGTAACTGAATTAAAAATGAAAAGTTAAAAGTGTAAAGAATGTTAAGAGATGTAAAAGTATGGACCTGGATTTTTAATTAAGTATGACCACTATGGTGTAATCATGAAATTACAAAAACAGTCCGGCCGAACTCTCCGTTCATGTTCAGTGTTGGGTCTACAAGTAACTCAGTCCTGCCGAGCCTTTCAGTTTGGTTGAGGCCTTAGGTAACTCAATCTGGTTGAGCCCTTCGTGCTCAATCTGGCTGAGGCTTTAAGTAACTCAGTCTGGCTGAGCCCTTCGTGCTCAGTCTGGCTGAGCCTTTAAGTAACTCAGTTTGGCTGAGCCCTTCGTGCTCAATCTGGCTAAGGCTTTAAGTAACTTAATTTAGCAAGGTGTTATTGAAATACCATGCAGATAACTGAGATATGAGATCGTTTTCATTTAAGGCGCAGCCCATTGATCACAAATTTACACCATGTGTGAAAAGTACAAAAACAAACACGTGTGTAGATTGTCAAAAAAGAACATACAACAATTGATTAATACAGAAATGGAACATGGCATTTTACTGAAAATAATGCTTCAAGTGCTTGGCATTCCACGAATGTAGGAGGTCTCGACCTTCCATGTCCTGAAGTAGGTAAGTGCCCGGTCGAGGCCTGGCCTTAACGACGTAAGGTCCTTCCCACTTGGCTACAAGCTTACCTTCGACCGAATTTTTGGTGGCAAGAGTGGCTTCGCGCAAAACTAGGTCCCCCACATCAAATTCCCCCGGTCGAACCTTGCGGTTGTAGTGCATTCACATTTTCTGTTGATATAAGGCTCGTCTAACAGCAAAGGACTCTCAGAGCTCTTCGATCAGATCTAGGCCAGCCCGACACAATTCCTCGGTTAGTTCTGGACTCGGGTGCAAAACCCTTGGGGTGGGCAGGCCGATTTCCACTGGGATGACCGCCTCAGCACCGTATGTTAAGCGAAAGGAGGTCTCCCCAGTGGGAGTTCGGACTGTAGTGCGGTAGGCCCAGAGTACGTTTGGTAATTCCTCAGGCCAGAGTCCCTTAACGGCTTCCAACTTAGTTTTGATGATTTTCAGAAGAGAACGGTTGGTAACCTCAACTTGGCCATTGGCTTGGGGATGACTTGGAGAAGAGAACATGGTTGGATTTGGAGTTCTGCGCAAAATTTCCTGAACTTGGAATTGTTGAATTGCTTGCCGTTGTCGGAGACAATGGCTTGAGGGATGCCAAATTGACATACGATCGACTGCCAGATAAATCTGGTTGTGTTCCGCTTGGTGATTGAGGCAAGAGGTTTCTACCTCCATCCATTTAGTGAAGTAATCAATGGCGATGATTGCAAACTTGGTTTGGCCTCGACCGGTGAACAATGGGCCAACTAGGTCGATTCCCCATTTGGCAAATGGGTAAGGACTGCAAAGTGTGATCAGTTCTGTAGGAAGAGCATGAGGGATGTTAGCAAAACGTTGGCACTTATCACACTTACGCACGAATTCAGTGGCATCTTGGTTGAGAGTAGGCCAGAAGTATCCGGTGCGAAGTATTTTATGGGCTAGTGACCTGGCACCCGAATGATTACCACATATACCTTCATGGACCTCCCTCATCACGTAGGTCGCTTGAGCAAGATTGAGGCATCTCAGGTATGGGCGCGAAAAGCCACGTTTGTACAAGAGGCCGCTAATAAGAATGTAGTTGGATGACCGGGCCCTGACTTTGGCGGCCTGCTGTTTGTTGTCTGGCAATTCCCCATTTGTCAAAAATAGAAGGATTTCTGCAGCCCATGGAATAGGTTCATTTTGGGGAAAGTGGACTTGCTGCTGGTTTGAGGAAATGGTAGGATGGGCCAAGTATTCAAGGCGGACGCTATGGCTGAGGTCTGATTGGTCAGCAGAAGCTAATTGAGTCATTTCATCTGCCTAGGAGTTTTCCGTCCAAGGGATGTGCTTAATGTGGAAAGTGTTGAAGAGGCGAACAAGGAGGAGTGCGATATCTTTTTAAGCCTGCATGGTGTCTTCCTTGGCCTCGAATTCCCCCGTAATTTGTCCGACGTTAAGCTGGGAATCGCTGAACACCTGGATAAGGCTTACACCAATGTCTCTGGCTAGGTAGAGACCTGCTATTAACGCCTCACATTCAGCCTCATTGTTGCTTGCATCGAACAAGGAACGGAGAGCACACTTGAAATAACCACCTTCGAGGGCAGTGAGGATGAGACCAACCCCACTGCCTTCTTTGCGGGATGATCCATCGACATTGAGGGTCCAAGAGTGGGAGTCTTCGGCCTCAATGTTGAATTGCGTGGGTGGGGGGGATGTAGCTGGACTGGGATTAGTGAATTCCAAGATAAAATTGGCGATAGCTTGCCCTTTGATCGCTATTCAAGGTCTGTAGGAGATGTCAAATTGGCTGAGCTCGACTGACCATTGCATAACTCAGCCGAACAGCTCTGGTTGTTGCGTTATCTTCTTCAAAGGTTGGTCAGTGAGGACGACAATGGAGTGGGCCTGAAAGTAAGGTCGAAGTCGTCTTGAGGCTATGACTAAGGCCAGGGCCATTTTTTCAAGCAATGGGTAGTTCTGTTCTACTTCCCTAAGAGCCCGACTAATGTAGTAGACCGGTCGCTGGACATAGTCGTCCTCCCTAATGAGGGCTACACTGACGGCGGTGTTTGATACGGCTAAGTAGAGAAAAGGGGCTCACCAGTGATCGCCTGAGAAAATAAGGGGGGTTGGCCATGCACTACTTCAATTGCTGAAAGGCTTCCTCGGATGCTGCCGTCCACTCAAAAGCCTGCTGAAGGATTTTGAAAAATGGGAGGCACTTGTCTATTGTGCGGGAAATAAAACGGTCGAGGGCGGCGACTCTGCCCGTAAACCTTTGAACCTCTCTAACTGTTCTGGGTGACTGCATTTCTATCAGAGCCTTGATCTTTTCAGGGTTAGCCTCGATACCCAGTTGACTGACCATGAAATCTAAGAATTTTCCAGATTTGAAGCCGAAGGCGCATTTCTCTGGATTTAGCTTCATTTGATACTTGCGCAGAGTGTCGAAGGTCTCCCGTAGGTCTGCCAGATGATCAGAGGAGAGTTTGCTCTTGACGAGCATGTCGTCGACATACACTTCCATGTTCCGACCTATCTGGTGATGAAAAACGGAATTGACTAACCGTTGGTAAGTTGCTCCAGCGTTTTTCAGTCCGAATAACATGACACGATAGTGGTAAGTCCTTCGATCAGTTATGATGGAGGTGTGTTCCTGGTCCGATGGGTGCATCAGAATTTGATTGTAACTAGAGAAAGCGTCCATGAAGCTGAGCATTTGATGTCCGACCGTGGCATCGACAAGTAGATCCATGCGAGGAAGGGGATAGCTATCTTTAGAGCAAGCTCGGTTGAGGTTGGAGTAGTCGACACAGAGTCACCATTTACCGTTGTTTTTACAAACCAGGACCACGTTTGACAGCCATCTGGAGTAGTCCACGTTTTTGATAAACTGTGCCTCAAGGAGCTTATCTACTTCAGAAGCAATAAGAGTATTGCGTTTCGGGTGAAAGATGCGCTGCTTCTGGCGGAACGGTCGGAAATGGGGCTTAATGTTGAGACGATGAGTGATGAAGGATGGGTCAATACCCGGCATGTCGGAGTGGGTCCAGGCAAACACGTCATTGTGCTCAATCAGGAAGGCTGTAATGTGACAACCCTCACCACTGATTAGTGCTAAATTGTGACTGAGCATGATTAAGTGACTGATTGACTGAAATTCTGACCGATTGATTGAGTGTGTTTGTTTGAATGCATGTCTATCTGTTTGACTGTTAATTGATCTGTTCATGTTTTATGTTTTAAACTGCAAATTAAAGGCCTTATCGGCGGCCGAATCTCAAATCGATTAGTGTTTCATGCTAAATAGAATTTATGTGATTTTATGGTATGTTTAATTGAAATTTGATTTGGTATAATTAAATTGGATTAATAATGTTGAATTACATTAGTTGGTTTATTTACCCTTTTGCCATTAGTAGGCCACTACCTACAACATTGTTTGGAGCCTTTGATACATCATTCTTGTTCAATCTTTAGAGACAAAACTGCAGGAGTGAGTGAGATAGGAGAGTTTGGTTTCATCTAAGAGAATTACTTGGAGAACTTGAAGAATTGAAGAGTAGATTGCATAATTAAGCTTCCATTCTTGAAATTGAGGACCTAAGGTAGGAGAATCATCTTCTTGAACTTGAATTCTAGTTGTATCTTGTATGGTCCATGAGCCATTAGTGATTTAAGGCATGAATTCGCTTAACATGTTGAATTGAAGCTTAAATCATGCATGCATGTTTACATTGTTGAGTTTTGAGGTTGTTTTCATAGAATCCTCACATGCATGTCCATATTTGGGTTATAGTCCATGAATTCATCATGTTTTTGGAAGGATTGGCTCATTTGATTATGTATTGGAAGCTTTGAAGTTGATTAAATTCATGCATGTTGCATGTTCATCATGTTCTTGAAGTTTTGTTTGGAAATGGGTTCAATTGAACTACCTTTGGGCTTTGATTTTGCAAATTGATCTTTGAAACATATCATATTATGAGTTTTAAAGTGTTTTCCAGAAAATTAACCCAAAAGAATCGAATTTGATGCTTTAAATGTTGAGTTTCATGCTTGGAGACAAATCTGAAAATTCCAGATTTTGGATCCACGCTCGAGCGAGGAACTTCACGCTCGAGCGTACACTCTGAGTTCATGCAGTCCGCTCGAGCGAGTAAAGTCACGCTCGAGCGTGAAATACGTGTATCCAGTACATTGCATGTGTTTACAGTCCGCTCGAGCGAGGGAATGCAAGCTCGAGCGAGGACTTGTGTCTCACGCTCAAGCGAGGGTCAAGCGCCCGTCGAGCGTAAATTTCATGCATCCAGTACTTTTGTAGTCCGCTCGAGCGTAGAAAGCCACACTCGAGCGAGACCCCTGTTTTCTAAAAATTCTAAAAAGTATTTTAAAGTGCATCTTTGCATCCTCATTCCATCCTAGGCATTCCTAGGCCTAGTTTAAGGCATCTTAATGAGGACAATGCTATAGAACCACACCAAGTCAAGATAGGGACTAGGTTATTGTTTCCCAACGTACAACTTAGTGTGTGTTTGTTCTGTAACTGTGTAGGGTTGGCATCTGAGGATGTTCACTAGCCTATCTGTAGCCCAGAACTCTGTGAGTAACAATATTGTAAAGATACATTCAATCATGAACATTTTCTGAATGATGAACTGTACTGTTTTCTGAAAAGATATTTCTTGCTGAATGAATGTTTGTCCTATTTGTGAACTGTATTTGTGGCATCCATAGCAATTTACTGTTACTGTACTGTACTGCTACTGTCACAGAGATCTCTGTCGGTTCCCATGTTTGGAACCACTACTGTTTACTGATATGATGGCCATCAACTGATTGTTTGGTCTGTTAAGACCTATTGTACTGTTTGCTATTGGATGTACCACATATAACTGTTATGGTTTTCTAAATGACTGATATACTGTTATAACTGACTGTTTTAAATACTGAAAGGACATTCATTCTTAACCTCTTTACGCATATGCTATTCACTGGGCTTTAGGTCACGGTTTATATATATATATATATATATGTAGGTGTCCAGGCACTGGATCGGAGCTAGAAGCGTTGGGTTTAACTCCCTTTTTGTCAAGCCAACCACTGTGCCTCACTGAGAGGTTCCAAGTCCTTCAAGCTAGGGCTTTTTAGGGTGTTTTAGATTCCCCATTTCTGTTTCTGTTTGTATAGACTGTGTGAGACTTGTACTGTACTGTTATGGTAAGGATTTGGTCCCTAACCTGAATGTCTGTATATGATGTATGTATATACTGTTATGGTTTGAATGTGAATATGTTATGAAAGTCTTTTTGCATACGGACTGTCATAACTCATTGGACATCTTTCATTTACTGTTTTGGCTTCCGCCAGCCCCTGTACTCTGTATTACTGTTATTACTGTTAAGCAGGCCTTCGGTAATCCCGAATTACTGGCCGATTACGGTGCTAAACCCATAGGGGCAGGTTTGGGTCGTGACAAAGTGGTATCAGAGCGATACTAAACCCCGAGATATACCGCACACACGTGTCCAAATGAGCTATAGGATGTCCTAGAAAAATGATTAGGGCATTGCATGAGCATTGAGAAAATGTGTGTGGCCATGACATGAATATATGTGCTAATGTGTTAATATGTTATGTATGCAACTGCCTATGTTTATTATTGCCATAATTGCCTACAGTGAAATGGAGAATGCAAGAACTACTGATGAAACTGAATCATCTGAGGACAGAATGGCAAGGCCCGAAAGAACAGTTGAACGGCTAACTGAGGCCTTAAGGCTACAACAGAACCAACAGTCCCCACCTCCTCCAATTCAACCTGAACAGAATGTGAATAATGAAATAATTGCTCTAACGCAGAAGTTCAGTAAAATGAAACTACCGTCATTCCAAAGAGGCCTCGAACCGCTAAAGGCTAAAGCCTGGGTTCTTGAAACAGAGAAATTATTTGAAGTCTTTCCGTGTTCTGAAGCACACAAAGTGCTACTGGCTACCTTCACCTTACAAGAAGAGGCTAGAAAATGGTGGATGCTTGTCCGTGACACCAATACAGCTATGACTTGGGCTTAGTTTAAGGGAGCCTTCTTTGAGAAATACTTTCCACAGTGTGTCAGGGACAGAAAAGTGACTGAGTTTGAACAACTGAAACAAGGCACTATGTCCGTAGCTGAGTACGAATCGAAATTCACTGAACTCGCTAGATATGCACCACACATGGTGGATACCGACTACAAAAAGGCCAGGAAGTTTGAAGGCGGCCTCAATATTGAAATCCTTGACAGAATCAATGTTCTGAAGCTACTGAAATATGTGGATGTTCTTGACCGAACAATAATGGCTGAGTCGAACATCGAGGCACTGAAATAGACTGAAACACCAGCGATCAAATGGCGTGGTAAGAGACGAGGCTTTAAGTTCAAGAAAGGCCGAAATAATTCATCGAACAAAAAGTAGAATACAGGGTCAACAACCAGTTCCAGTCAAGGAAGTGGTTTCATACCGCCCTGTTCCGAATGTGGTAAGAAACATAAAGGGGTTTGCTATAAAATTTCAGGTGCTTGTTACAGGTGTGGCAAAGTGGGCCATATGGTCAAAGATTGCCCCTCTGCTCCTCAAGGCAATAGTAAAGCTGCACCAAGCGCAATAGCATCAACTGCTCCACTGAAACTCAATCCTAAAGCCACTGGAAAAGAGCCTATGAGGCAAGACCGGGTGTTCGTACTCGTACCGGGAGATGTACAGAATACCGAGACCGTTGTGTCAAGTATACTCTCAATTTGTGCTCAAAATGCATATGTTCTGATTGATTCGGGGTCTACACATTCATATGTATCGCATGCTTTTTCGCAAAAATTAAATAGACCACTGAAACCTATGAACTATCTGTTAGCTGTATCTTCACCTGTTGGGGGATCTATGACTTGTGCTTATATGTACCCTGCATGTGAAATTATTGTTGGGGATGTTCATTTGTATATTGATTTATTACCTCTGAATATTGATCACTTTGATGTGATATTAGGAATGGACTGGTTAACGAAATATCATGCTACCATAGACTGTGTAACAAAACAAGTTATTTTCCGTCCACCAGATTGCCTGAATTTGTGTTTAACGGAGTTGGAATAGTACCTCCCCCGTATCTGATTTCATCCATGAAAGCTTTTAAACTGATTAAAAATGGGTGTAAAGGGTATCTGTGTTGTGTATTGACTGTACCTACTGATGCTAAAACTGATGTGAACAGTATTCCTATAGTCAGAGAATTCCCATGTGTTTTTCCAGATGATTTGCCAAGGGATTTGATTGATAGGGATATTGAGTTCACCATTGATGTGATTCTGGGTACACAGCCAGTATCTAAAGCTTCTTACAGAATGGCACCGACTGAATTGAAAGAGTTGAAAGTTCAGCTGCAAGAACTGTTAGATAAGAAGTTCATCAGGCCCAGTACTTCACCGTGGGGCGCGCCGGTCTTATTTGTGAAAAAGAAAGACGGCTTATTGAGACTCTGCATTAACTACCGTGAACTGAACAAGGTAACAGTGAAAAATAAATATCCATTGCCTCGTATTGATGATTTATTTGACCAGTTACAGGGTGCCCAAGTGTTCTCCAAAATTGATCTTAGATCTGGATACCACCAGTTGAAAGTCAAGACAGGGGACATTGAAAAAACTGCTTTTCGAACGAGGTACGGACATTATGAATTCTTAGTTATGCCTTTCGGAGTTACCAATGCACCTACTGCATTTATGGACCTTATGAACAGAATTTTCAAACTATTCCTAGATGAATTTGTGGTTATGTTCATAGATGACATTTTGATTTATTCCAAAAACAAGGAAGAACATGAACATCATTTGAGAATGGCCTTGCAGACCCTAAGAGAACAGAAACTGTATGTTAAACTGACTAAATGTGAATTTTGGCTTGATAATGTAATATTTTTGGGACATGTAATCAGTAAGGATGGAATTTCAGTTGATCCACAGAAAATTGAAGAAGTAGTGAATCGTCCTAGACCGACAAATGTTACCGAAGTCCGAAGTTTTCTAGGCTTAGTTGGGTATTACAAAAGGTTTGTCAAAGACTTCTCCAAGATTGCCCTACCACTGACTCAATTGACTCAAAAGGGGATAACATTTGACTGGACCGATCAGAGAGAATCAGCCTTTCAAGAGTTAAAGACTCGCCTTGTGACTGCACCGATTCTTACCCTACCCTCAGGTACGAATGGTTATACTATATTTAGTGATGCTTCTTATAATGGTTTGGGATGTGTTTTAATGCAGAATGGCAAAGTGATTGCGTATGCTTCCCGGCAACTAAGACCGTATGAAAAGAATTACCCGACCCATGACTTGGAACTTGCTGCAGTGGTGTTTGCACTGAAAATCTGGCATCACTACCTTTATGGGGCGACATGTGAGGTGTATACAGACCACAAGAGTTTGAAATACTTCTTCACACAGAAAGAACTGAACATGAGGCAGTGGAGATGGTTAGAACTGATAAAAGACTATGATTTGCAAATTTTGTACCATCCGGGAAAAGCTAACACCGTTGCTGATGCACTGAGTCGGACGTCAATTGGAAATTTAGCCTATTTACTCATTGGACAAAAAGAATTGCTAGGTGACCTTGAAAAATTTGAAGTTGAGATTGTTTTGCGCGAACAAGGTGGAACCTTAGCCGCTATTTCTGCTCAACCGGCACTGATTGAGGAAATTAAAGAGAAACAACAATAGGATGACTTATTGAAGAAGATCATCGATGAACGAGAATCTAAACCGAGGCCGGATTTCAAATTTGAGAACAATGTGTTGAAATTCCAGGGAAGATTATGTGTATCGAGTGATTCTGAACTGAAAAGAAGAATTCTACAAGAGGGCCACAATTCGAAACTGTCTATCCATCCAGGAACTATGGAAATGTACCAAGACTTGAAACTGAACTTCTGGTAGCCGGGAATGAAGAAAGACATTGCTGACTTTGTATCGAAATGTCTTCATTGCCAACAAGTCAAAGCCAAACATCAACGACCCGCAGGCTTACTACAGCCCTTACCCATACCGGAGTGGAAATGGGAACATATCACTATGGATTTCATTGTTGGTTTACCTTGCTCCAGTAAAGGTATGGACTCAATTTGGGTTATTGTTGATAGACTGACTAAATCTGCTCACTTCTTACCTGTCAAAACAATTTATAATGCGGACAAATTGGCTATAATCTATATTGATGAGATTGTTAGATTGCATGGAGTGCCTGTGTCCATTGTTTCTAATAGGGACTTGAAGTTTACATCGAGATTCTGGCAAAGCCTACAGACAGCATTGGGTACTGAACTGAGACTAAGTAGTGCATACCATCCTCAGACAGATGGCCAGTCAGAAAGAACCATCCAGACTCTGGAGGATTTACTGAGAATGTGTGTCCTTGATTTTCAAGGAAATTGGGAAAGCCACTTACCGTTGGTTGAATTCGTCTACAACAACAGTTTTCATTAAAGCATTGGTATGGCGCCTTTCGAGTCTTTGTATGGCAGAAAATGTCGATCTCCAATTTGCTGGGCAGAAGTTGGAGATGGGCCCGAGATTGTACAGGAAACCACGGAAAAGGTGAAACTGATTCAACAGAGATTGAAAACCGCACAAAGCCGACAGAAAAGTTATGCGGATGTCCAAAGGCGAGACAGAGAGTACGAAGTAAGTGATCATGTTTTTGTCAAAGTGACACCGATGAAAGGCCAGACCCGTTTTGGGATTAAAGGCAAGCTAGCGCCGAGATATGTCAGACCATATAAGATTATTGAGAAGATTAATCCGGTGGCATATCAAGTAGCGCTTCCTCCTGAAAATGGAGCATATGCATAACGTGTTCCATATTTCAATGTTGAGGGATTACCTCCGGGATCCCTTCCATGTGATTGAGCCTACCCGTGTAGGGCTAAGTGATGACTACACTTATGAAGAACGGCCTATTTAGATTGTAAACAGACGAATCAATAAGTTGAGGAACAAGGAGATTCCGTTAGTGAAACTTGATTCGCAAAACCATGGTGGCGTATATGCCACTTGGGAAAGGGAGGGCGATATGATCAAGAAATATCCTGAATTGTTTCCACCAGATCCGGTATTCTTTCAAAATGAAGGTAATTCGAGTTCGGAGGACCAAACTCTTTGTAAGGAGAGGAGACTGTGATAACCCTCACCACTGATAAGTGCTAAACTGTGACTGAGCATGATTAAGTGACTGATTGACTGAAATTCTGACCGATTGATTGAGTGTGTTAGTTTGAATGCATGTCTATCTGTTTGACTGTTAATTGATCTATTCATGTTTTATGTTTTAAATTGCAAATTGAAGGCCTTATCAGCGGCCGAATCTGAAATCGATTAGTGTTTTATGCTAAATAGAATTTGTGTGATTTTATGGTATGTTTAATTGAAATTTGATTTGGTATAATTAAATTGGATTAATAATGTTGAATTACATTAGTTGGTTTATTTACCCTTTTGCCATTAGTAGGCCACTACCTACAACATTGTTTAGAGCCTTTGATACATCATTCTTGTTCAATCTTTAGAGACAAAATCGTAGGAGTGAGTGAGTGAGTGAGAGAGGAGAGTTTGGTTTCATCTAAGAGAATTACTTGGAGAACTTGAAGAATTGAATAGTAGATTGCATAATTGAGCTTCCATTCTTGAAATTGAGGACCTAAGGTAGGAGAATCATCTTCTTGAACTTGAATTCTAGTTGTATCTTGCATGGTCCATGAGCCATTAGTGATTTAAGGCATGAATTAGCTTAACATGTTGAATTGAAGCTTAAATCATGCATGCATGTTTACATTGTTGAGTTTTGAGGTTGTTTTCATAGAATCCTCACATGCATGTCCATATTTGGGTTATAGTCCATGAATTCATCATGTTTTTGGAAGGATTGGCTCATTTGATAATGTATTGGAAGCTTTGAAGTTGATTAAATTCATGCATGTTGCATGTTCATCATGTTCTTGAAGTTTTGTTTGGAAATGGGTTCAATTGAACTACCTTTGGGCTTTGATTTTGCAAATTGATCTTTGAAACATGTCATATTATGAGTTTTAAAGTGTTTTCCAGAAAATTAGGCCAAAATGATCGAATTTGATGCTTTAAATGTTGAGTTTCATGCTTGGAGACAAATCTGGAAATTCTAGATTTTGGATCCACGCTCAAGCGAGGAACTTCATGCTCGAGCGTACACTTTGAGTTCATGCAGTCCGCTCGAGTGAGTAAAGTCACGCTCGAGCGTGAAATACGTGTATCCAGTACTTTGCATGTGTTTACAGTCCGCTCGAGCGAGAGAATACACGCTCGAGCGAGGACTTGTGTCTCACGCTCAAGCGAGGGTCGAGCGCCCGTTGAGCGTGAATTTCATGCATCCAGTACTTTTGCAATTCGTTCGAGCGAGAAAAGTCACGCTCGAGCAGAGATCCTTTGTCTGCATGTCCGCTCGAGCATCGCTTGAGCGTAGAAAGCCATACTCAAGCGAGACCCCTGTTTTCTGAAAATTTTGAAAAGTGTTTTAAAGTGCATCTTTGCATCCTCATTCCATCCTAGGCATTCCTAGGCCTAGTTTAAGGCATCTTAATGAGGATAATGCTATAGAACCACAACGAGTCAAGATAGGGACTAAGTTATTGTTTCCCAACGTGCAATTGAGTGTGTGTTCGTTTTGTAACTGTGTAGGGTTGGCATTTGAGGACGCTCACTTGCCTATCTGTAGCCCAGAACTTTGTGAGTAACAATGTTGTAAAGGTATATTCAATCTTGAATATTTTCTGAATGATCAACTGTACTGCTTTCTGAAATGATATTTCTTACCGAATGAATGCTTATCCTATTTGCGAACTGTATTCGTGGCATCCACAGCAATTTATTGTTACTGTACTGTACCGCTAATGTCACAGAGATCTCTGTCGGTTGCCATGTTTGGAACCACTACTGTTTACTGATATGATGGCCATCAACTGACTGTTCGGTCTGTTAAGACCTGCTGTACTGTTTGCTATTGGATGTACCACATATAACTGTTATAGATTTCTGAATGACTGATATACTGTTATAACTGACTGTTTTAAATTCTAAAAGGACAATCATTCTTAACCTCTTTTCGCATATGCTATTCACTAGGCTTTAGCTCACTGTTTATATATATATATATATATATATATATATGTAGGTGTCCAGGCACCGGATCGGAGATAGGAGCGTTGGGTTTAACTCCCTTTTTGTCAAGCCAACCACTGTGCCTCACTGAGAGGTTCTAAGTCCTTCAAGCTAGGGCTTTTTGGGGTATTTTAGATTCTCCATTTCTGTTTCTGTTTTGTATAGACTGTATG
Organism: Camellia sinensis; assembly: GCF_055761805.1. NCBI lineage: Eukaryota > Viridiplantae > Streptophyta > Magnoliopsida > Ericales > Theaceae > Camellia > Camellia sinensis. Next base: position 53,458,957 of record NC_138968.1, read on the forward strand.
AGACTTGTATTGTACTGTTATGGTAAGGATTTGGTCCCTAACCTGAATGCCTGTATATGATGTATGTATATACTGTTATGGTTTGAATGTGAATATGTTATGAAAGTCTTTTTGCATACAGACTGTCACAGCTCATTGGACATCTTTTATTTACCATTTTGGCTTCCGCCAGCCCCTATACTCTGTATTACTGTTATTACTGTTAAGCAGGCCTTCGGTAATCACGGATTACTAGCCGGTTACGGTGCTAAACCCCTAGGGGCGGGTTTGGGTCGTGACATGTAAGGTCGGCCTTGGCTTGGAAGGATAGTTGGCTGCCGATCTTGGCAGTTTTTGTTGGGTTGGTAGGGTCGATGAGGACCTTGACAAGCTCTTCCACTGGTTCCCCTCTGACCAGCTTATCTTCGTCTCTGATGTCAAGTCCTTCGATGATCATGGCCTCCTTCAGCTTGACCTCTTTAAGTGAAGCGACGTAACATTCTCTGGCCACGGTCTGTTTTCCCCTAACAGTGCCGACCCCAAGGTCGGTAGGGAATTTTATGGCTAAGTGGAAAGTGGATGTGACAGCTTGAAAAGCATTTAGGGCGGTGCGGCCGAGGATAATGTTGTAAGCAGAGGGACAGTCGACGACGAGAAAAGTGAGCAACTTTGTGGTCTGCCGCGGGTATTCTGCAATGGTGATGGGAAGATCGATGGAGCCTATAGAGGTCACCTGGTCTCCGGTGAAACCAACCAGTGGGGTTTGGAGAGGGGACAAACTTTCTTCCCCAATCTTGAGCTGACGATAGGCGTTTAGGAAGATGATGTCTGAAAAGCTACCGTTGTCGACGAGAACCCGTCTGACTTTGTAATTAGAGAAGAGGGCAAAGATAACAAAGGGGTCATCATGGGGTAACGGATGCTTGCGCAGTTGGCCGCCGTAAAGGTGATGAGCTCTATTCACTGCTTGGGGTGTTTGAAAGGGCGGTCCAATGTGGCGACTTCTTTATCTGAGCCCTGCCTTATTTTTCTAAATTCTGCCTGTTGAGCCGAACGGGATGGTCCTCCACAAGCAAGCCCGCCAGCAATAACTCTAATTTCTCCAACCGGGAGGGCAGGGTTGCCCTATGCCCGAGGTTGCTGTGGGGGTCTATCATGACCTTGGTTAGGTTGTGCGAGTTATCGATGAGGGATGCGCCGGTGGTTGCTTCTGGTAGGTTCAGTTCTTTGCCTTTGCTGAGGGCAGGGTGCCGTGAAACGACTGAGACGCCCCTGACGTATCAAGCCCTCGACCTGGTCTTTGAGGTTAACACACTCCTCGGTATTATGGTCATGGTCCTGATGAAAGCGACAGTATTTGGACTGGTCTCGCCGGTTGGAAGGAGACCACGACGGTTGGTGCCATTTCAGGGGATAATCTCGTTGGATCTGGTTCAAGACTTGTTCCATGGGGGAATTGAGGGGTGTGTATCGTTCGAACTGGCCGGGCGGTCGGGTAGGCGCCGACCGGTCAGCTCGGGCAGGTCGGTCGGTATACTGAGGTGTTTGGTGAGCGTACTGGGTGTTTCTGGTTTCAAAGTCATTTCTCTTCTCTTTGAGGGTTGGGTTTTTGGCTGTAGGATCTTGTTGGGCTGGTAGGGAATCTTCGGCGTTCATGTATTTTTGGGCTTTGGAAAGTAGGGTTACCATGGAGGTCGGAGGGTTTTTAGAGAGAGAAAAAAGGAAATCAGATGATCGTAGACCGGCAATAAAGCCGTGAGATTGACCTTGTCGTCGTTCTTCGCTACCTGCAAGGCTTTGGTGTTGAAGCGAGTGACAAAGCTGCACAGCGACTCTTCCTTGGTCTGACGGATGTTGAGGAGTTGGGTTCCCGGACGCCGTTGGCGCTGGGCACCAATGAAATGGCTGAGAAATGCGTCACTTAGGTGCTGGAAAGTAGAGACAGAGTCTGTTGGCAGTTGACTAAACCAAAGTTGAGCCGACCCCTTAAGTGTTACGGGGAAAGCCCGACACATGATCTCATCAGGGAATGCATGGAGGACCATGAGGGTCCTGTAAGTTTCCAAATGGTCGACTGGGTCCGTTATGCCATCGAAAGAGTCGAGCGAGGGCATTTTGAACTTAGAAGGTAAGGGTTTGTCCCTGATGGAGGCAACGAACGGTGAGTTGGCTATCGCAGGTGGTTTTGTCTGTATGTTCTGCATGACTCCTTAAAGCTGGAGTTTCATGGCTCGGAGTTCTGCATCCCAGAAAGGAACGTTGTCACCACCGGAATGCAGCGGAGGCTGGACACTACTGGCCTCTTCCTCGGGGGTGGGTGCCTAGACCGATGGATGTGGGGCCCAAGGTGGCAAGTTCATATCTAGGGAGGGGGTCACAAGCCTTCCAAGTTGGATGGGTGGGACTGTTGGATAGGATGGCTCAGGGCTCGTTCTTGGTTAGGTGGGATATCTTGAGGTGGAGGAGGAGGGATAGAAAGGTTTCTTTGAAGCAAAGCATTGATCAGGGCTTGGTTTTGCTCGGCTAAGCGGTTGATGCTGTTGGTGAGTTCTGTGAAATACTGTGGTGGGTTGTTTGGGTTAGGAGGGTCGGCTTGGTGGTCGACAACATTGTGGCGAGAAGCCATGGATCTAGTTGTGACCATCCACCTTGGTGGGTGGCAGGTAGGGGTTATCGGGAAGGGGTCTCCGACGACAAAGAGCACAACTGGCGCATGGAGCAAAAGGGTTCCCATAGACGGCACCAACTGATGATATAGCGAGTCCCAGATGGAACGGGTCGGTTTGATCCACGCTTCCCAAACTGATGCCCGAGATACCAAACCCTCGGAGAGACCTGCACAAGAGTTCAATGGGGAATGGGGAGTCCCCCAACGAACCCTCCGACGAGCAAGTTAGAAAGAGAGAGATGGAATGTAGAGATTGATTAGTGATAGAGAAGCTTAACCTTTGCATTGTCTTCAAAACCCGCTTATATGCTCTACTAATCATTTCCTTGTCCCTTCTGACTTGTCACGTTGGCTGAAAGTCTATGTTCTAGCTTGCCTTGCTCATGGTGAGGTCATTTTGTTCCGACGGGGAGGGGTTATCGCAATAAATGCTGCAGGGAACCTCATTAATTGCTGATGTGTGGTGCAATAATTTTGCAAGATCATTATCTACTGATGTGGCTGGCTCTTTACTTGCCAAGTGTTTAGATGTCATTGGTGCTTGGTGTGATGTTGGGCTTCAAGAATATTGAGAATCATGGATTGGGCCTTAAGTGGTGGGCCATGTCCTTTATGGGCCCACCTATGTCAGTGGGGCTCACCACAGGTCCAATTTCAATTATCCGAACCATTTAATGTGTAGAACTCGTTGTGTACTTTATTCTTTTAAAAAATCACGTTGATCGAATATCAATAATCACTTGATCAATATACATTTTTGTCAACAATTTATGACAAAAATATAATCTGATCAAGTAGTTATTGATATCCAATCAAAGTAATTTTTTACAAAAATAAAATATTCAACGAAAATTTTGTTAGCATTGCTCTAAAATTTTTGGTTACATGATTAATTTATAGTACAATAAATATAATGCCATATAATATTTCATGTTACTAAATTATTACCTATAATTGTAAATATGTAAAACATACTAACTATAATATGGAAACTGTTAAATATAGGATGAAACACCAATAAATCTTAAAATGTGAACAGTTTAGTCCTTTCTTTTTCTTTTTTTTATAAACTCAAATGTCTCATTAAAGTGAAAATTACATAAAAGAGTAGTCACTTATATGTTTGGGTTTAATTTTTTAGAAATAAAAGTAATTTTCTCAAAATGTAAAATTACACATTTGGACAATTTGCACTATAGAAGTTTTGAATTTTTTCCCATTCTAGAACAAATCACACATTACAAACAAGAACTTAAACTATAATATAACACTCCAATAATGTAACACTTCAATATAACACGCTAAAAAATTCATTGGTGTATTTTTCTCAAACGTAACAACGTAACACTCAAAAATAAATTCTTTGGTATATTTTTCTCAAACGTAACGCTCAAATGTAAAAATAAAATAAAATTTCTTAATGTACTTTTTCCAAACGTAACACTTTAATGTAATATATTCCAATGTAACACACAAAAACACTAAAAAAACTCCTTAATATATTTTTTTCAAACGTAATACTCATAGTTTGAAATTATACACTTATTCAAAACTTACAAAGGAATATATGTACTCCTTTTGGAATGGCTTGAAGAATCTCACATTCTTTTTTTTTTTTTTGTTACATTGAAGTGTTATGTTAGGAAAAAGTATACCAAAGAGTTATTTTTTTTTTATGTTTTACATTAAAGTGCTACACTAAGAAATTTTTTTGGAATGTTATATTCAATTGTTACATCCGGAAAAAGTACACTAAAGAATTTTTTTGCGTGTTATATTAGAATGTTACACTAAGGAGTTTTTGTATGTTACATTAAAGTGTTACATTAAGGAGTCTTTTAAAAGTATTATATTAGAGTATTATATTTGAAAAAAAAAATATTAAGAAGTTTTTTTGTATGTTATATTAGAATGTTACACTAAGGAGTTTTTGTGTGTATTATATTAAAGTGTAACATTAAGGAGTTTTTGTATGTATTATATTAGAGTGTTACGTTTGGAAAAAATACACTAAAGAGTTTTTTTGTGTGTTACATTGAGTGTTAAAATAAAAAATAAAAAAAATAAAAAATTATATGTTACTTTAGAGTGTTATACTAAGGAGTTTTTTTAGAGTATTATATTGGAGTGTTGCGTTTGAAAAAAGTACATTAAGAAGTTTTTTTATGTGTTACATTAGTATTATGTTTGGATGTTAATTAATGTCAATTTTACAATAAGGACGAACACCACAAAAATGAATGAATACCACACCAAAACACCACAAACAGGGTAACATCATCCACCTACAAATCACTCCACTAAATCCCCACAAAAAATAAAAATAAAAACAAAAAACGTAAAAACCCACCCTACCAACCACACCCAACATTGGGGAAAAAATTCAAACAAAATCACACACAAAGACAAACAAGTAAACTTTCAAGCTCTCAAATTAAGGAAATACAACATACTCAAAATAAAAAGGAATAATTGGTTTGAAAGAAAATTTCTAAGACTAAAGAGAATAACTTTTCTCCAAATGAGATTTATGAGTAATTTTGTATTGAACATAGTTGACATGTGCTTGAGTACAAACGTGCAATAAAATTTTAGGGACTTACGAGACTTTGACCTAATTGGGCAAGATAGTTAAAAGTCAAAAGTTAATTTTTAACCTATTTTAGATCATATCACGTCTCATATGTTTTACAAATTTTTTTAAAAAAATTAAAAAATTAAAATTTAACCATTTTCTCAAAATACCCACCAGGACAATGATAAAATGAGAAAATTAAAGAAATTGTGACCACAATGGTTGAAACGAAACATTATTATATTTATAGTAGTGCAAGAAATCATGATTAGTTTTTTTTTTTTTTTTTAAATAAAAAAAAAAACTAAAGCATACCATGTTGTCAGGTTTAGAATATGAGTGGTGCGATACGACCATTAATTTATCAAATGCGGCCACTTGAATTATAAAAACAATAATAATAAAGGTGTATTATTACCCTAATTGTGACCATTAATTTTTTTTTTGGTTAAAGTGCTTGCCAACTCATTAGTGGTGCTTTAGAGCACCACTTTTAGTGGGATGTATCATTACCCTAATAATAAAGGTGTATTATTGTGGACACTACCCTACTATGAAAGACATCGGTTATTTCTTTGGAAATTTCCCAGTCGTTTCTCTTCGCAAGACGGAAAATAAAATATAAAAAAATTTAATCGAACGACATCATGACATTAATAACACATAATACTATTATCTAATAATATATTAATATAAAAATACAATAAATTTCACTATACAGATGTGATAGTTATTAAATTGTTATAGTTGCACAATGATATTCATCATTCCATATGTTCTTTATTATTGATTATTTTTACCACGGTCAGTGTTGATGTGATAATCACCATCACATTGATCTTTTAAGTCTACCAAAACACAAAAAAAAAAAAAAAAATTGTTCTACTCAGTGTAATGGTTGGTTCCAAAACCATTATAACATAGACTTACAAGTGGAAGACGATGAGAAGATCAAAGTCGTCCACTAAGGAACAAAATGGGGATGTCTTAGATATTTCGATGAAGGACCAGCTACTCCCATAACATTGTTAGAAAATGTGTAAAACTATTTTGACATCTATGAAAGATATATTGAAAGGATCCAGAATCTCAACCTTCCTAATTAAATACCGTTACTGTCTAGGTAATTAAATACCGTTACCGTCTAGGTAGGTCGTTGTGAAAGACCTATTACTGGATAATCCGTGGGTAGAGTCAAAGAGTGTGAACTGTACAGTCTACAGTGAATTGGATGGTGCTATTTGTGTCTGTCGGGCTCACCACCACATGTCTAATTTTAATAATCCGAACCGTTTAATATGTAGAATTCGTCGAGTACTTTATCCCTGTAAAAAATCACATTGATCGAATATCTATAACCACTTTATCAGAATACATTTTTGTTAACAATTTATGACAAAAATATGATCTGATCAAATAGCTATCGATATCCGATCAAAGTGATTTTTTTACAGAGATAAAGTACTCGACGAATCCTACACATTAAACGGTTTAAATCATCAAAATTTGATATGTGGTAAGTCCCATAAGCTCAACAACACACTTCAGTCCGATTTCAAATTAAAGAAAAGCCTGATTCATATTGAAATTATATAAATTTAGTCATTTTGTAATTATTAATGTTAATGTACACTAAACCTAACCCACTAACCTAACCCACTACATCCACTCCACTAAACCTAACACACTTACCATCTCCACTACCACCCAACACCTCCACTACCATCCACTACCACCACTCACCTACCTCACACCTCTCCTATATAATAGCTTGTAATATACAAAATCTATATACAACAATCTTGTAATATATCAATCAAAACATCAATAATAATATACATCTCAATTTATTCTTACATGGTATCAGAGCAATAGGTTAAAGATCTTGGTGTTCTTCGCCTTCCGGCGGGCGGCAACCTTGCCTTGACCGCCCGCCGGATCTCAACCAATTCAAACCTCCCTCTCCCTCTCCCTCTCGGCACCTCACTGAAACACACCACCATTGCCATCACTCGATACATACACACACATCTCTCTCTCTGGTTTCAGATCTTTCACACAGATTTCTCTCCTCCTCTTCCGGCACCCTCGACTCCCTCCCGCCATTATCGCCACCATCACCACCACCGGAAACTTCTTCAATACCTGCTTGTACTTTGGATCCAACCACCTCCGAACATCTCCGACCCAACCACCTCCGAACCCGACCCATCTCAGTACCTCCCGATCTCCCGTGTTCCCAGCAGCAGCACTCACCACGCCGGCCCAGGTGCTTTCGGAAACCTGTGCCGCGGCGGCCGCATGTTCGCTCCGCCCAAGATCTGGTGCCGCTGGCACCGCCGCACTCACCCACGTCTTCATATCTCCGATCTTCGCCTCCGTCAACACCTTCTCTCCGGGACCCACATCCATCAACTCGACCGATTTATTGAGTTGACTCTGCGCATCATCGCACAGACTCACACAGTCCTTCACGGCGGAGACAGATCAAGCCTCGTTGGATTTGGAGATGAGGGTTTTGGGGAGCGAGTTGAGATCGGTGAGTTCTTTGGCGGCGACTCGGAGAGAGAGATTGAGAATGAGTTCGGGAGACGACAAGGGGAGTGATTGTCGAAGGAGGAAATGGAGGCGAAGCAGCCAATTCTTCAGCGAAGTCCCCAACAAACAACAAGAACAACAGCCCATACAAAACCCAATCTGAAGAACCCTACACCTACTACACCAACACCAACAATAAGGATTCATATGTGACTAAATCTGACCCACAAGGCATGCGTGACACAAGGTTCACTGACAGAGGCTACACCACTGGAGGATTCCTTTCTTGGCGAATATAATATCGCCTACACCCTTTTTCTAATGAAAACCCTTTTTTTTACTCACCCCTCTCTCTCTCTCTCTTCCTTTCCCACCCCTAACCCATGTGCCCAACTTCTTAATATATTCTCCACCCACTTCTTAATATTTTATTTCGGTCATTCCTTCACTCACAGGAAACATCCACACCCAGCATTACATGCTTATTTCGGTCATTCAAGCCATGCCTCCACTTGTTGCTGTCCGGATTATCTGCAATACAGAAGATCCAATGACCACAAATATGCAGAACCCAAGCACAATAGGACCCACTGGATAAGCACTTCCTTATCCGATTCACACACCATCCCTGGTTTTTCAAATCATTAAAAAAAAAAAAAAAAAAAAAAAAAAAAAAAAAAAAGAACCACACATTTCATTTCATTCATGACAGGGCTCAACCCCGGTCACATTTTTACACCAAACCACAAAAAAAAAAAAAAACAAAAACAAACAAACAAACAATTTACAACTTTGCACAACACCCATATTTTATTCATCTCTGGGATCACCCCCGATCATAATTTTACACACACAAAAAAAAAAAAAAAAAAAAAACAACAACAACAACACCAACAACAGCCTTGTTTTCTTTTCTGCAGCCGCCCACCAACCGACCTCACTTCTTCGCCTATTCCGCTGGTCTTTTCTTTTTGCCTCCATCCTGGGCGGCTCTTGACGGTGCTACCTCTGTACTTCCTAGACCACCAAGCAAGTTGCCTCCTCCCTGCTCCTCCACTGCAGCATATGGTGGACCTCCAAATCGGAACATCACGGTGGCCTTCCGCTTCAGCTCCTTGTTTTCTGTCTTTAGCACACTTATCTCTGCTCGCGCATCCTTATACATGCGTTGGAGCAGAGCCAGCTGGGAGTTTAACTGCTGCACCTCATTTGTCCTACTCTGCAGCCGGTGCGACAGGTTTGTGACCACCGTCATGGTTTCCACACATGACTTCAACGTATACTGATTGGCCTCCACATCCGACTGCACCGCCATTTTTGCTCCACAGACCGCATCGGAAAGTTCAGCGGCGCAAACCTAGCGGTGTTTGGTTGAGGTTCACTGGCCACCGCACCAGTTCTCTCTCTTGTTGACTCGTTGAGGTCAGGAAAGAGAGTCAGCAGACCACGGGACGACGAAGCCATTTTCTCTCGCAACAGAGTGTTACAGACTCTCTCTCTCAGCACAACAGTGTTACAGCCTCTCTCTCTCAGCACAACGAAGAGTTTTACAGAGGATTTCGCAGGTTTTTTGCTTCTGCCTCGGCCTCAGGCTCTGTCTTGGTTAAATAGCCGAGGCAGCCACGCGCATCGCGCGCCTCTTGATGCCAGACAAACGGGCACGCCAGCCAAGGCACTCACGTGCCTCGCCATCATATCTGGCACGCCTTTTGATGCATCGGGCACGCCTTTTGATGGCACGCCTTTTGACAGATTGGGCACACCTTTTGAGGGCACGACTTTTGAGGGCTCGATATCTACATCCATGTATATCTTTTGGGCAGCCTATATACACACTCATACAGTGTTTTCTACACCGGTCAGCTTTATCAATCCCTTTTCAACCTCAAATAGGTTTTTATCTTCACACCTATTTGAGTTTGAGGGGGGGTTATACACAGTATCATGTATAAGTCGCTCATGGCGCACTGTGCACCACCACAACTTCTGCTACAACGGTCCGGCATGACCTCGTAAACTGTCCTGTTACAACGGTCCGGCATGACCTCGTAAACTGTCCTGCTACATCGGTCCGACATGACCTCGTAAACTGTCTTCTACATCGGTCCGACATGACCTCGTAAACTGTCTTCTACAACGGTCCGACATGACCCCGTAAACTGTCTTCTACACCGGTCCGGCATGACCTCGTAAACTGTCCTGCTACAACGGTCCAACATGACCCCGTAAACTGTCTGTCTTCTACAACAGTCCGACATGACCCCGTAAACTGTCTGCTCCAACGGTCCGACATGACCCCATAAACTGTCTTCTACATCGGTCTGACACGACCACACAGTGTCTTCTACAACGGTCCGACATGACCCCGTAAACTGTCTGCTACAACGGTCCGACATGACCCCGTAAACTGTCTGCTACAACGGTCCGACACGATCATACCGTGTCTCCTATCCTGTTTTGTTTTTTATTTATTAGTTTACTTTTCTGTTTTGTTACTCTCTTCAAACTCAAGTTGGTTAGTTCCTATCCTCCTTGAGTTTGAGGGGGGCTGTTAATGTACACTAAACCTAACCCACTAACCTAACCCACTACATCCACTCCACTAAACCTAACACACTTACCATCTCCACTACCACCCAACACCTCCACTACCATCCACTACCACCACTCACCTACCTCACACCTCTCCTATATAATAGCTTGTAATATACAAAATCTATATACAACAATCTTGTAATATATCAATCAAAACATCAATAATAATATACATCTCAATTTATTCTTACAATTAAAGACAACTTTTGAGATTTTTAACCTTCTCAAAATCACCAACACCCATGAATGTGCAGCATGAGGGGAGTGGAAGAAGCCCATCTTTTTTTCTAAATAAACCTAGCTATCATTCTGTCCAACAGAGATTTTTCAGGACCTATATTGACTGAACTTAACGGAAGATGAAAAACCTATATTTGAGAGAACTTATTGGAAGATGCCAATTGTAAATAGGAACATGAGAGGAGAGGCATTGGACTCTCTTAGTATCTAATGTTGGCATCTAAATTACATAATACAGGTGAGCCTAGAGCTTAGACCAACTTAAACAGAGCTCCACAGGCTATAAAAACAACCCAAATCCTACTAGAAAATCATATCCTGCACAACTTTGAAGACGGATTTGACTAAGTTCTCTAATTGTGAATTAATTTTTTGGCATCTGTATCCAAATTGCATTGTTTTGTTGCATGAAGTTTCCCACACTAGGACATGAGATTGAATCATTTTAACAAACAATATTTATTAACAACTAGAATCACTAATAATCTCCATCAACAAATGAAACTGAAGGACAGATACATGTTGGCACCCCAATGGTTGGAAACTTGGAACTGGGGTACATTCCTTGCCAGCGACACCTGTTTCTCCCCTCCAGAATGAGGTTTAAATATTACTCACCCTAGACCAGTGGTCCACACTTTAGGTTGTGGTGAGGGGAATATCAAGAGTTCGAGCTAATAAAACAGTGGCCACCCTTTTTAGTTGTAATATAACTTTACTAAGAAACTAACATCCCACAATCTTGGTCAAAAAAACAAAGAAAAAAGCAAAAAAAGAATGAGGTTTAAATATTACTCATCATAAAATATATTACCTTTTAAAATGCTTTTACAATTATAGTAAAAATCCTTCTGTAATCCTACTTTGGCACAGAGCATTTAAATATACCCAAAGTGTCCTTAGAGCAACTCCAACATGTAGACACTCGATTTTGACCATCCTTAAGACTTGGTCTCCTCACTTTGAACGCTCAATGATGAATTGTTCTACTGTACAAATCGTTCAATTTCTTTAGCAAAAGGCTTCGGTTTCAAGCCTTAAAACCTAAACCTTTTGCACCCCCTTTGAACCAAAACCTAATTTTTTTTCTAGGCTGACCACTCATAGACCTGCTGGCCATCAAGTGGTCGGCAGGCCATTTTTGGTTGGCCAGCCGTCCCCTTTTATGGCCGGTCGGCCATGTTTCCCTGAAACAGATATTTTTGGCTACTAGTTGTCCCTATGTGCATGTCTTGCACCAGCTATCTCATTATAGATATTTCCGACGTGAAAACTTGTTTTTCTATAAATACATGACCTCCCGTCATGGTTTGGGGTTAGAAAAATTCTCCAAGTGCTTATAGCTTGCTCAACACACTAGCTCTCTCTCTTGCAATATGCATACACTATATATACACTTCCTAAGCCTAAATTTGAGGCCCCTTGCTGAGATTCTTAAACACAAATTTTAGCTCTTGAGAGTGTTCAACTTGTGGTTTGTGAACTAAAGAACATCCTCTCTTAAGAGGTATACTTTGAGCTTTTATACCATCTTTTCTATCTCTTTTCCTTGCTTTTTCATACTGTTTTTCAGAGTGTTTTTAAGCTTAAAAATGTGATTTTAAGTCACAAAAAAGAGAAGGGGTTAGCCACCCTTCCTTAGGCTTGTTAGTTGTTTGAAACCTCTCGGCTTTAACCTATTTTTGCTCACTATTTACACCTCAAAAACTCAATTTTCAGCACTGTTTTTGTGTTGTTTCAATGCTATTTTGTTTGTTAAATTATGCTTTAAATACTATAGATGTGTTGTTGTAAGTCCTCATGGATATAGCTTTCAATCCATTTGAGTTGATAGTCTTTTCTTGCACTTTTTTATAACTTTCATACACGTTCATACCATTGTAATCACCTTTGCATAATCATCTCTGCAACCTCCCTCCATTCTTTGTTTATTTCGATAAAAAGTTAAATCAAACAAAAGATTGATGATTAAGGTATAAGAAAGTGACCTCTCATGTTTAATGGTTTAATCACTTCAGAGGTTCATTACCAAAGCATTACATATCTCTTATGCTATGCACAATCTCTTGTTTGATACCTCTCTTTATTGCTTTTGGACTTAGTGGACGTAATCTACATTTTTGGACAAAAATGAAGAAAATATATGAAATGGAAAGGTAATGTAAAAGAGGCTAATAAAATTAAATTTAAAAAAAAAAGGTAATAAAATTGGGTTAGGTCCAATCAGACATTATATTGAAACTATTGCGTCTTGAATCATTGCATACTCTTTCGTGATATTTAATGGTTCATGAAGCAATGTCTACCCCTTCTCTTGAGGTTACTCCATGATAGGGAGGATGTGTTGTTTGTCTATCGTTTCATTTTATTGAGCTTTTGTCTTATCAGTTCTGAGATCATCGCGCAACAAATTTGCGACAATTGATGATTTGTGAATCGACTCTACTCCTCCATTGACCAGCTTCATGATAAGGAAGGGCAGAGAGGAAAAACATCTCCTAGAAACACTCTGTTTTTGCTCTATTTCAACTTTGTGGCAGCAGGACATTTCTCAAAAATAGTGGCCGGCCAGCCACCTTTCTAAATGGTCGACCACTTTTAAAGGCTGGCCTACCACCCATTTTTGTATAGGCAGTGGCATTTTTGTGGCAGAACCTGAGGCCAAAACAGAATAATTTTTTGACTGCAAACATAGCAAATTCTGGCAGCAAACAGAGAGTTTCCGGGAGGATGTTCTCGGTTGTACGCATGTGGCTCCTCGCCTCCCGTTCAAGTCCATTAAATTAATGCTTTAATATTAGTATGTGTGTAATTAATTAGTTAGCTTCATTTGAATTTGTAATAGCTAGTTAATTTAGTTAATTCATTCGGTGTTGTACTAATTAGTTTAATTAGGACATTCTCTTCTGCGAGGGAAAATTTGTAACACTTGTAAATATTTTGTATGTCCTCCAACCCCTATTCTTTCTGCCTTTTATTTACTTGATTACTATGGTTGCATGTAGTATCATATTTTTGGTTTCATATCATTACCATGACTTATACCCATTTTTGCATACATTAGGATTTGGCTCATCATACTTGATAAACATCAATTATTTCTTGCTTGAATACATGCGCTACCATATGCCTTGAATTGATCCATATGTCATGTTAAGAAGATGAATCCAACAGTTGCATTAGTCACTTTGCATATTAGAGCATGCATTTTTCTAATTATTTCTTTTCCTTTGGCTTGCCTCGGTTGAGTACTAGGTAAGTACTTTTTACTTTAGCATATTGCATGTGTATTCGTGTTGTCATATTAAGCATGCTACCATGAGGCTAAGTACTTATTTGATATACCTCTTTGAATGCCTGTGGATGAAGGCTATGTCGCTTAAATTAGGATGATTTTGATCAATGTACATGTGAGCTCGTTTTTTCAAGTGACACATATTCAAAACTCTTTTTAAACAAACATGAAATCAAACATTCCAAAGTGGGTGACATAGTCTATATTTGTGTGTCTCACGTAGTAAAGTTAACAGTAATAATCAGAATAAGAGCATATAATGTACATAAAAATCACATCATGATTAGTAGAGGTCGATCTTTGATCAAGTGAATGGGGTGCTCAATTAATGACCTTCCCCTCTCATACCTAAGTTCCCGAGCCGAGACACTTTGGTTATGACAGACAAGTGGCCTTTGGCACGAGTGACAAGTTTCCTAAATTTTCTAAAAATATGTAGGCGTTGACTCTGAAATCTGGCAATGCAGTCCATTTATGACATCTCTAATGATAAATGAATTTTTTAAGATTTGTCGGATTTGGACTCTCATTTGTGTTTTTCTGTTTCACATTGCACTTGTAAAACCAGATTCAGAACCATGGGAGTCCGAACTGTAGGGCTATCGTATCCAACGAGACTAAACCCCTCCGAAGACCACGAAACATCGGCTATAGTTTCTGGTGACTCTATTGGGGATTTAGAGAACTTGACTTGAACTTCATGATGTGACATTTCATTTACATATATATGTTCTTTGCATTGCATTTGTATGGTGCTCTTAAGTCACTATGTTTTCCATCTGCTATTCTTGGAGGGCTTTCCGGAGGCTTGCCTAAAATGCTTGCCAAAAGGTTAGCTAGTTGTGGGCTCTACCATGTTGGAAACACAACCCTTGGATCTAGATTATCACTGTATTGTTTGGTCTTCCTTTCACTTCTCGGTGTTAGGTGTAAGAGGCATATTAGGTAATCTTGCTGAGGTATCCTTTTTGACCAATCGGCCTAGTGCAGATAGTAAAGCTCTAGTGACTATTCCAAATTAGGACAGGATACTCTCACATAACCAGGATTTTATGAAACTACTTGCTTGAAATAGTGAAACCCTAGATCCTGCCAAAGCTAGGACAAGGCAACCCTATCCCCCATCATAAGGGTGTTTTGGCTCTCTGTACCTACTATGTGCTATGTAGTGGATCTGTATAGGGGTTCCTGATATCAGTGGTTCAGTTATATCAGTTTGTGGGGCAGAATTCAGTAGGGAGTACAATCATTCAGCTGTGATCATATATGTTAAAAATCGGGGTTGCGTGCTATATGTTTTCTCTTTTGCTAGGCAGTCCTAGAACCATAGCTTCAGAAGGCTCTAATATCCGCCAGGTGCTCTAGACTCGTGTCAATAAACTTTGTAAGGTTGGAGATCTAGTTCAGGGACAGCTGGTGTTTGTTTCGTTGTCACCGGTGGCAAAGCGAAGAAAGGTCAGACGGGTTCACCAGTTCCGTTGTTTCGGCAATCACCCCTCAGATCACCTGTACCCAGTTCACCTCAAGCACAATCACCTATTCTTGAGATGGTGCAATATCCATCAGATCTAGAGGAATTACTGAGTTGTCTTCAATAATTAATAGACTCACTCTAGCACGACATAGCCCATCAAGTCGAGGTCACAAATAGGTTACAGCAACAACAACAACAGCTGACTGCAGCCTCTGCTTCGCATACACCTAACGTGGCTACTCTTATGCCCAGTACCACTACCAATGTTACAGCTTAGGAGCCACCGACCGAGGATGTTCCTGTTCTTCCTATCCATGCAGATCCAATTCACCAGACTGAGGCAACTTTTGAGTTCGAGTTTGAACTGACCCTGGTCAAAGTCAACAAACTTGAAAAACTGCTCAAGAATGCACAGGGGGTCAACTCTATTTCGGATATTGAGGACGAGTATACTGAGTCTGTTGTTCCTCTGCCGAAGCTGTTCAAAATGTCGCATATTGACATTTTGACGGTTCTAGAGACTCAGTGGTACATTTGTGTCTGTTTTCTGATATCCTACGACTAATGGGTTTAACCAGAATTCAGAAGTTGTCACTCTTCGGCAGGACCATGTCTGGTATAGCTACCATCTGGTACGCTAAATTGGAGGACTCGTGAAATAGAGCTGGGAGGAGTCAGCTGAATCTTTCGTCGCCCAATACTCATATAACACGCAAATCGAGGTGACAATTCGTGATCTCGAGACAACGCGTTAGGAGTCAAAGGAAGGCTTTTCAGAATGTGTTACCAGATGGAGACTGTAGCTTGCTTTTCGTACTCCTCAAAGGGGTTTAGTCTCCTCAGATATGATAGGCCTATAGTTCGGACTCCCGTGGTTCTAAATCTGATTTCACAAGTGCAATGTGAAACAAAAAAACATAAAAGAGTCCAAATTCGACAAATTTTTTGAAAAATCAATTTTTTGTCAAAAATGCCAAAAATGGACTGCATTGCCAGATTTCAGAGTCGCCACCTAAATATTTTTGGCAAATTTAGGAAACCCATGACTTGTGCCAAAGGCCACGTGTCCGTCATCACCAAAGTGTCTCGGCTCGGAAACTTAGATATGAGAGGGGAAGGTCATGAATTGAGTACCCCACTCACCCGATCAAAGATCGGCCTCTACTAATCATGATGTGATTTTTATATATATTATATGCTCTTGTTCCGATTATTAGGTTATCTTTACTATGTAATGCACACAAGTATAGACTTATTTCACAAAATTTGAAACGCTTTGATTTCATGTTCGTTTTGAAAAGAGTTTTGAATACGTGTCACTTGAAAAAACGAGCTCATATGTACATTTACTCAAATCATCCCAATTTAAGTAAGAAAATCTTCATCCACTGGCATTCAAACAGGTATATCAACTAAGCATTTAGCCTTATGGAAAACATGCTTGATATGGCAGTAAGCGCACGCATGCAACATGCTAAACCAAAAAAAATGCTTACCTCAAACGTTTGAGGCGAGCCAAAAGAAAGAAAATAATTAGAAAGAATGGAAGAGATTAAACCATTAAACATGGAAGGTCTCTTTCGCATGCCTTAAACAGCACCCATTTGAAATGACTTCAAATAAAGAAAACCAAGAAAGGAAGGAGGGTGCAGAGGTGAGTATTACAAGTGTAAGCACATGTATGAAAGTTATGAAAATAAAATCTATCAACTCAAATATGTTGATGTCTAAGGCTTAAACCACCAAACCTATGAGGACTACAACACTATAAGCATATCATGCGAAGTATAAATGAAATAAACACACTAAAATAGTCCTAAAACTCACAAAAACAATGCTAGAAATACCTTGAAAAAGCCAAAAAAAAGTAAGCAAAAAAGAGAGGGAATTAAAGCTAGTAAACAAGCCTAAGGAGGGATAATCCCTCCACTTTTTGGACCTCAAAATCACATATTTTAGCCTTTTGAAACTCTGAAAATCAGTGGCCAAAAGTTGAGAAAGATGTGGAAGACAAGGACAAAAGCTTAGAGAACAAGGTTCAAAGAATGGTAGTTAACCCTTCCACCTTTGGTAGCTTTAAGTCACAAGTTTCAGCCCATAAAATAATCCAAAAAAAGTATAAAAATAACAAGAAAAAATAGGGAAAAAGTAGTGTAAAGAAGGCAAGAATTATACCTCTTTAAGAGGGGCTACTCTTTGATTCACAAACCAACAAGTGATCACCCTCAAGAACTAAAATTTTAGCTCATGAACCTCAGCAAAAAGCCTCAAATATTTGGCTTAGGAAGTGTTTGTGTAGTGTATATGTGTTACAAGATAGAGAGAAAGAGTGTTTTTCAAGAATTTGAGCTTTGGTAATTTTTTCTAACCTAAAAACATAAGGTATGGTCAAGTATATATAGAAAAACTGGTTGCTATCTCAGAAATATCTGTATTGAGCCAGCTGGTACAATGCATGCACATGAGGGGACAGTTGGCAACAAATATCTATTCTGCCGGGAAACCTGACTGGCCGGCCAGGTAGGGAACAACCGGCTACCATTTTTTGGCCAGTCGGCAACCTGTTGGCCAGCAGGCCTCTGGGTGGTCAGGTGTGGAAAAATTAGGTTTTGACTCAAATGAGGTGCAAGGTTTTTAGGGTATGAAACTCAAAATCGAGGCTCCTTGCTGACGAAATCGAATGTTTGCATAGCGCAGTAATTCATCATTGAGTGTTCAACCTGAGGCGCCCAGGTCTTAAGGGCGGTCAAATATGAGGTGTCTACATATGGCAAAGGTGGCTTTGATGGCAAACAGGCCTTTAGAGAAAGAGCAAGTCCTTATAATTGTTAGAAATTTTCATGAAAGGCTATTGCAGAAAATGATAGTGCTCTTGTTATTCAACTTTAAGGACCTCTATGAAATTGGCGTTCAAATCGAGGATGCTATCAGACAAGGGATCATTGTGGAAAGTAATGAGTCTGTGAGAAAGAATCTTGCTTATAGTTCTAATACTACTACCAGTGGTAGTACAACTGTGAAATGCTAAAAAGTAAACACTGTCACCACTCCCATCAAAAACCCTTTTGCTGATAATAGCCTAAACCAACCATTTACACTCTGCCCTAAGCCCGAATTTTTCATCCTCTTTACATGAGTCTCTCTCAAGTTTTGAAAATGCTGCTAGAAGAAGGGCATCTAAAGCTCCTAGAACCCCGACCCTCTTCACCAAGATATGACCCCGCTAAACACTGTGCTTATCATCAACAACCGGGTCATGATACAAACCATTGCATCCACCTCCGTCATAAGATTTAGGATCTTATTGACGAAGAGATCATAGCTCCACCAAAAAGACCTCAGGCCACCACTAACTCATTACCTCCACACCTCAACCTAATCCATACACTACCATCAACCTACAACCCCAGCATATACATCACCCCGGCCCACTTACCCAAGCCTGAGGTGTTCATTCCAGAAAGCACAGACTTGTGTATGATGGATCCACTTGAACCCCAATCATCTCAAACCCCATCAAATACACCGCAGGCACCAATGGCCGAACCTACTATTTCTGAACTGATGAGCATGATTGAAGATCTTCAGAGAACTGTGGCAGATTTAGCCTTTGGGATCTTGGTTCCATCATCAACCACATCACATGCCAAACATTTCACGTCAAAAAGCTCCCCAATCTTAGGACAAGCTGCGATTGAAAAGGACAAACCCAAATCTATCTCAAGTCTAGGTAATGACATGTCAACAATGAATAGGCCTTGTCCTGATATAGCAGTTGAAGCAAGTGGCAAGAACAAGGTTGGGGCAAGTATCGATCCATATGCACATCTCCGGTGGGCTATTGAGGCTTTGACGGTCAAAGGGCTGAACAAGCAGCAAGTGCTGGCAGTTGTTGAAAAGACTGTAGATGACACTTTTGTCCCTCAGGTTATGAGCATTTCGAATCAGGCGATAAGCCATGAAAAGGGATGCCTTGCCAGAAACACCCCTTTCAGCTCTAATCCTACACTTGTAGGAGGTCTCCAAACCCAGTCAACACATGTCAACCCCTCTATCACTATTTCCAGGACTGGTAGCCACACCTTTAATCCCCTTTTCATAACGTTGTCCAAAGCTCTCCAAATCCTCATAGGACAAGGTCGTCTCAAATCCCTTGGCCATCAGCCTCTTCCTGATCGCCTTCCAGCCAGGCATGATGCTGCCTAGTATTGTGCCTTCCATCAGCAACCCTGTCATGACACTGACCGTTGTTTTCGTCTTCGCCATGAAGTACAAGATCTAATTGACAACAAGGTCATCGCCTCACTAGGTCCTACAAAGTCTATCAGTGTTGTATCAATGAACTTAGGGGATAATGTGGCTAGTTCTGTGATCGGGAATGAACCACCTACTGATGGCCCTCATTTTACTCTAGATATGGCGGATGACACACGCTGATTTCGGCAAATTGAAAATGTTGTTTTATTTTGCTTTCTGAACTAGGTGTTAAGTCAGTCTTGTTATGTCAGAGTTTGGTGATTTCGAGGGTGTTAACTCGGACATCACTGTCTTGTTTTTGTGTTTGTCTTTTTGACTCTTTCTTTTGAGTCTATTTCCATCTTTGAGCTATAATCTATGAATGAAATTGCAGTCCCTTTCACCTTTTTCTCTGTGCCTTTAAATCATTGTATTGACCAAAGTTTTTCAAAACTATTTCCAAAACTGTGGTAAAAACAAAGAGGGAGGAATTCCTTGGGATTTGCAAAATTTGATCGACTGAGAGGAAGAGAGGCATGCTAAGCCCTTAATAAATGAGATCGTGTATGTTAATGTGGGTACTGAGAAGAATCTTGGCTTGGTCCAGATTGGTTCTACATTGTCTTCAGAGCAGCAACGAGCGACTAGTTGTTTTATTAAAAAATTTCAAAAATGTTTTTGCATGGACATACCTGGACTTGATCTTGAGATTGTACAGCATATGGTCACTCACAGCCTTAAGACTCGACCTCTTAGCTTTCAAACATTGATTGAGAATGTTCAACGATCAACCACAATATGAGGCTTGCATGGCTAGATTGGAAGCAGCTCTTGAACTAGAGGCAATAAGGTCAGATGTGATCGAAGGAAACTTTCATAGCTGAATGAGAAGTAGCCCTTGAACCAATGGCAAAAAAGGTCAGATATGATCGAAGATTCAAAAATAGGTCATTTTTCAAGCCAATAGAGGCCGGCAAGAAAGCCAAATCCCAGAATCTAAGAGAAAAAAAGTTATTGCTGAAGGACAATCGAGTTCCAATCCACAACACTAAGGGCAAATTCAAACCCAATTGGATGGGCCCTTATTTCATCAGAAACTATCTGGTCAAAAACAGCAACCATTCTCATGGATTATGGCTTAGAGATCTCACAACCAATCAACATGGACAAGTTAAACTTTTCTATCCTTGAGAGGCTCGCTGGGCCAAGAACCCGGAAGGGCGACCCAGGCAAAAGTTAGAGTAAGAAACAAAAAAGAAAAGAAAAGAAAAAAGAATTGAAAAAGGAAAATGAATAGAAAAAGAAAAAAATAGAGCTCGCAAAGTCGAAAACCCAAAAGGGCGACTTTGGCAAAAGTTAGAGCGTAAAAGGAGGGAGTTAATACTCAAGTGTACCTTAACCCCGGGAACTACGTAAGACATGATTCCAATCTTTGGGATACGTAGGCAACTTCATCCTGAAGTTCGGCCCCAACCATTTTCAGCATACTTGTCTCATTCATGTTGATTGGCTTATCCTTATTCAACTCGGCTATCCTATCCATGTACAAATTAGCTCATCTTCATTCAAATTCGGTTGTCATATTTCGTTAAAAAATTCAACTGCAAGACAAATCAAGTTTGAATTTGAGGTTGTGCATCTCAAGAGTTAATTCTACGTTAGTCGGGTAGTGACCATTTGCAAAAACAGTTTTTGAGGATTTTTAGTGATGTTGACTAATTCTCTCAGAAATTATTCCATTTTTCCAAAATCTGACCATTTCTTGGACCCAAAAAAGAAAAATTTTCAGTGCTCACAGCTTGACTTACATGATTTCAAAATAGAAAGTGGAACAAGCATGTTAATCTAAACTCCCATGTTGGCCAAAATTGTTTTAGTAGAAAGCTAAAAACAAAAATATGGTCAAAGTGATGAACGAAGGGCACAGCCGAGTCAGGTTTTCTATCTTTTCCCCATCGTCAACACACTCGCTAGAAAGGGCCTGACTGAAGCTAGCAGCAGGGGCCAAAAGCTCTCTCATCTTCCAAGCAGTGAAGTATCAAGCCAAGTGTGAAGCACAAGTTAGAAATGGAGTTGGATATTCGATCCCCCTCATTTGGATAAGTCTGATCACGCTCGAGCTAGCGTCCAAACCGAAATGGAAAGTAAAAAACGCAATTGAGACTAATTAATTGTATACCTAGCCAGTAGAACATGCCATAACTCATCTCGGTCAAGTTAAACCAGGGCATCACCAAACGATGTCAGTTACAGATCTGTTGCACATCCGGTCGCACCACAACCACTCTGTGGAAAAGCTCACTATTTATGAGCGAAAGAAGTAGGATCTAGTCGAGTACTAGGGGCAAGGGTCCACAACTTTCAACTCACCACACCTGGAAAGGATAAAAGAAAAAATAAGAGAGATTAAAGAATAGAGAAATGTGCGCTAAGAAAAAACGTAAGGAAAGGGCTTTTAAGAGAAAATAGAGATTGAGTGCCAAAGTGATGTAAGAACCATAAATAAGAAAAGGTGGGAAACAATACCTGGAGAAGTAGTAGGTTCCTCGTGAATTGAGAGGTCTCTTGCTGGTTGGAAACATCCAAGTGTTGTGCTTGTTGTTTTTTGTTTGTTTTTATTCTTGTATTAAGTCGTTTCGATTTTGGTTAGGTTGTTTTTACTTTGTTTTTCCTTTATTGAGTTGTACTTTGGTCAATAGTAGGCTCAATACCCAATTAAGAACTCATTCTCGGGTTCAAGGTAAAAAATAAGTCGTTTTTGTGCTCAGAGTGCCGTGCCATTCTCAACATGATGTGCAAATTAGAACTCTTTCTTTCATAAACTACAGGGTCCAACCTTAATCCTCGTTTTCAAAAAAGAGAGAGCAGCAAAATAAGGACCTATCTGAAGCTGTATAGGTTCTGGACTATAAAGCAAAAGGCAAAAGGGAAATTTGGAGCATTTGAGTTTGTTTCAACTTCCAAAAATTTCGAGATTGCATCCCGGATGCACTTTCTCAGGTCTCGCCATGAGTGTACCTCGACCTTGAGCTCGAGTTGGCTTTAAGTCAGAATGGCGATCAAAAGCGCTCTCCCTGAACACCATTCCCCACCAAAGGCGTCTTGGCTGTGTTTGCAATGAGTTCCTAAGAGACCAATTATGACGGTGGAAACTAGAGTTCGAATAGCGATGCCTAGAACACAAAGGTTTGGAATTTCCGCGACTAAAGTCTGGTTTGAATACCCAGGGGTGTATCCTCGGCTTGAAATCTGTATGGTAACCCCATAGGTTGAGGTAGCTTGTATGCGTCTCAATTATGGATACTAAATTAACCTAGTCTGTCACCCCATTGGAGAATAGGAAAAGTTGTAAGTATGATCAGGGAGAAAAGCGGCCTCCGTGGTTTTTGCATGCAAATTTTATCTCTTGTCAGCATTTCAGGACCTTCGAATTGTGAGTTGAATGTTGGAGTTTGAAAAACACAAAAGGAGAGGTCCTCGCCACAATAGAGCGATTCATTGCCACTCATCCCGTAAGGTGCTTCCTAAAGCATTGCTTTGTTTGTTTATTGCATTTCCTTAAAATCCACTACATTGTTTGTCCTACATACCACATTGTGCATCTATCGCACAATCTCATCATAACTTTGTGCACCTATCGCACAAACTCATCATACTTTTTGCATTTATCGCATCATCATATTTTTTTAGTACCTCTTCTTACGATTTCAATGTGGTTAAAGTGTTTTTCCTTCCTCACACGATTTCAGCGTGTTTAGAATTTATCTCAGGACATACAGGAACGCGACCCTGAACGGTTTTCTTAGGACATGTGAGACGTGTTCTTAAGCAGTTTTTTTATTCCAGAGTGTACAGGAACACGACCCTGAGCAGTTCAGAACCTCTTCTCACGATTTCAGCGTGGTTATAGTATCTCAGGACGTGCAGGAACGCGACTTTGAGCGGTTTTCTCTTCTTCTTCTCACGATTTCAGTGTGGTTAGAGTATCTCAGAGCATGCAGAAACGCGACCCTTGGCGGTTTTCTCTTTCTCTTCTCCCGATTTCAGCTTGGTTAGAGTATCTCGGGGCGTGCAAGAACACAACCGTAAGCAGTATTCTTTTTCCTCTTCTCACGATTTCAACGTTGTTAGAGTATCTCAGGGTGTATAGGAACGCTACCCTGAGCGGTTTTCTCTTCCTCTTCTTATGATTTCAGTGTGGTTAGATTATCTCAGGGCATGCAGGAACGCGACCTTGGCTGAATTTCTCTTTCCCTTCTCAATATTTCAGCGTGGTTAGAGTATCTCGGGGCGTGCAGTAACACGACCCTAAGTGGTGTTCTTCTTCCTCTTCTCACGATTCCAACGTGTTTGGAATTGCTGTTTGCTTACTTCTTTCTGTGTGAAACACAGTTGGACCTGTTTTGATTTAAGCTTGAAGCTTGTTGCCAATACTGTTATCTTGCTACGTTTATTGCTCATTGTATTGTCTTGCATGATCATGGATTTACAAAAATAATTAGCTTCGTTAAGCTTGTAAGTTCAGCTTCTAAATGCATTTTGAGCAAATCATTTCCATGCTGCCCCTGAACTATGCCGATTTGATTCCTTGCAAAGGGATACGTAGGCAACTCTCAAGTTTAACCAATTAGATTTTACATTTTGATTGCTTGCCCAAGTCTTACGATGTTGTCAAATAGGTCGTCTTCAGACTTTGACATTCACTCACGTCATTTTATGACTTCGAGCTCTATCAAAGAGAAGCAACTGTAGACACCCTATTTTGACTGTCCTTAAGACTTGGGCGTCTCACTTTGAACGCTCGATGATGAATTTTTTCACTATACAAATCGTTTAATTTCTTCAGCAAAAGGCTTCGGTTTCAAGCATTAAAACCTAAACCTTTTGCACCCATTTTGGACCAAAACCTAATTTTTTTTCTAGCCTGACCACTCAGAGACCTACTGGCCAGCAAGTGGCCGACAAGCCATTTTTGGTAGGCCGGTCGTCCCCCTTCATGGTCGACCGGCTATGTTTCCCGACAAATAGATATTTTTGGCTGCCAGCTATCCCCATGTGCATGTCTTGCACCAACTATCTCATTACAAATATTTTTGACGTGAGGACCTGTTTTTCTATAAATACATGACCTCCCCTCATGGTTTGGGGTTAGGAAAATTCTCCAAGTGTCTATAGCTTGCTCAACACACTACCTCTCTCTCTTGCAATATACATACACTATACATACACTTCCTGAGCCTAAATTTGAGGCCGCTTACTGAGATTCTTGAACACAAATTTCAGCTCTTGAGAGTGTTCAACTTGTGGCTTGTGAACTAAAGAGCATTCTCTCTTAAGAGGTATACTTTGAGCTTTTATACCATCTATTCTATCTCTTTTCCTAGTTTTTTCATACTATTTTTCAGAGTGTTTTTAAGCTTAAAAATGTGACTTTAAGTCACAAAAAAGAGGAAGGGTTGGCCACCCTTCCTGAGGCTTGTTGGTTGTTTGAAACCTCTCGACTTTAGCCCACTTTTGCTCACCATTTACACCTCAAAAACTCAATTTTCAGCACCGTTTTTGTGTTGTTTCAGTGTTGTTTTGTGTGTTAAATTATGCTTTAAATACTATAGATATGTTGTTATAAGTCCTCATGGATATAGCTTTCAATCCATTTGAGTTGATAAAACTTTTCTTGCACTTTTTTATAGCTATCATACATATTTGTACCATTGTAATCACCTTTGCATAATCATCTTCGTAACCTCCCTCTATTCTTTGTTTATTTTGATAAAAAGTTGAATCAAACAAAAGATTAATGTTCAAGGCATAAGAAAGAGACCTCTCATGCTTAATGGTTTAATCTCTTCGGAGGTTTATTACCAAAGTATTACGTCTCTCTTATGCTAAGCACAATCTCTTGTTTGATACCTCTCTTTATTGCTTTTGGACTTAGTGGACGTAATCTACATTTTTGGACAAAAATGAAGAAAATATAAGAAATAGAAAGGTAATGTAAAAGAGACTAATAAAATTAGGATAAAAGAGGTAAAATTGGTTTAGGTGCAATCGGACATTATATTGAATTTATTGCGTCTTGAATAATTGCATACTCTTTCATGATGTTTAATGGTTCATGAAGCAATGTCTACCCTTCCCTTGAGGTAACTCCATGATAGGGAGGAGGTGTTATTTGTCTATCATTTCATTTTATTAAGCTTTTGTCTTATCGGTTCTGAGATCATCGCGCAACAAATTTGCGACAATTGATGATTTGTGAATTGACTCTACTCCTCCATTGACCATCTTCATGATAGGGAACGGCAAAGAGGAAAAACATCTCCTAGAAACACTCTGTTTTTGCTCTATTTCAACTTTGTGGCAGCAGGACATTTCTCAAAAACAGTGGCCGGCCAGCCACCTTTCTAAACGGCCGACCACTTTTCAAGGTCGGCCTACCACCCATTTTTGTATAGGCAGTGGCATTTTTGTGGCAGAACCTGAGGCCAAAACAAAATAATTTTCTAACTGCAAACATAGCAAATTCTGGCAGCAAACAGAGAGGTTTCCGGGAGGATGTTCTCGCTTATACGCATGTGGCTCCTCATCTCCCGTTCAAGTCCATTAAATTAATGCTTTAATATTAGTATGTGTGTAATTAATTAGTTAGCTTCATTTGAATTTGTAATAGCTAGTTAATTTAGTTAATTCATTCGGTTTTGTAATAATTAGTTTAATTAGGACATTCTCTTGTGCGAGGGCAAATTTGTAATACTTGTAAATATTTTGTATGTCCTCCAACCCCTATTCTTTCTCCCTTTTATTTACTTGCATACTATGGTTGCATGTAGTATCATATTTTTGGTTTCATATCATTACCATGAGTTATACCCATTTTTGCATACATTAGGATTTGGCTCATCATACTTGATAAACATCAATTATTTCTTGCTTGAATACATGCGCTACCATATGACTTGAATTGATCCATATGTCATGTTAAGAAGATGAATCCAATAGTTGCATTTTGTATGTGTTGCATTAGTCACTTTGCATATTAGAGCATATATTTTTCTAATTATTTCTTTTCCTTTGGCTTGTCTCGGTTGAGTACTAGGTGAGTACTTTTTACTTTAGCATATTGCATGTGTATTCGTGTTGCCATATTAAGCATGCTACCATGAGGCTAAGTACTTATTTGATATACCTCTTTGAACGCTTGTAGATGAAGGCTATGTCGCTTAAATTAGGATGATTTTGATCAATGTACATGTGAGCTCGTTTTTTCAAGTGGCACATATTCAAAACTCTTTTTAAACAAACATGAAATCAAACATTCCAAAGTGGGTGACGTAGTCTATATTTGTGTGCCTCACGTAGTAAAGTTAACAGTAATGATCAGAATAAGAGCATATAATGTACATAAAAATCACATCATAATTAGTATAGGCTAATCTTTGATCGGATTAGTGGATTGCTCAATTCATGACCTTCCTCTATTATACTTAAGTTCCCGAGCCGAGACACTTTGATTATGACGAACAAGTGGCCTTTTGCATGAGTCACGGGTTTCCTAAATTTCTCAAAAATATTTAGGTGTCGACTCTGAAATCTGGCAATGCAGTCCATTTTTGACATCTCTGATGATAAATGGATTTTCTAAGATTTGCCTGATTTGGACTCTCATTTGTGTTTTTCAGTTTCACATTGCACTTGTGAAACCAGATTCAGAACCACGAGAGTCCGAACTGTAGGACTATCATATCCGAGGAGACTAAACCCCTCCAAAGAGCACGAAAAACCGGCTAAACAACGGCGGAGAGCTAAAATCAACAACTAAGGTGATAATTAGTAATAAACAGTGTAAAATAGTTAGAGAACAACAATCGGTGTGTTTGATTTCAGTTTTCTAAATTCAATTTTCTAAAAATTGAGTTTTTTATTTTTCAATTTTTTTGTTTTTTTTAAATTTTGAGCAATTTTTTTACTTTTACTTAGATGTATCTAAATAATAAAATATTTTTAAAAAATTAATAAATACAAAAAAATACGAAAAATATACTAAATTTTTTCTCTTTTTTTTGTATTTTTTAGTATTTAGTGTATTTTTTAATTTTTTTTTTCACAAATATTATACTTTTTAAATGTATTTATGTTAGGTGTATCTAAAAAAATAAAAATAAAAAACTTACCTAAAATATTAAAAAAAATCATTGAAAACATTAAAATACAAAAAAAATAAAAAAGTAGAATTTTTTAAAAATTAAAACCAAACAAGTTGAATGTTACTTTAATGGTTAAGTTGCTATTTTTCCCCTTAACCAACACTAGATTAACATTTTTTAGGACAGTTGGATGACTACCGGCTAGCTAGCAATGATTTCTTTAGCTATAGATGAAGTTTGTGTCAATTTTGATATAAGATATAGCTGTTGCTATTTTTAGCAGCACCAACGCCTTACCATTGGAGGACCACTCAATTCCCACACCTGCTATATTATAACAATAGCAACTCTAATGCCTTATTGTTGGAATTGCTCTCACATTGTTTCGATCTATTTTGCACTTTACTCTCTACTGTTTGCTAATTCTGTCAAAATTGACAAAAATTATGCCACAACCCCCATTTTTTAAGAGTTGGTGCGGAAAAAAAGAAGTCAAATTACAAAGCAAAAAGATAATTTTGCCCTTTCTCCATCTTTCCATTTTAAATATTTTCATGTGTTAAAATAATGCAATAAGTCTTTGACTAATTAAATTAAATCAGAGTGATGCAGCAAATAAGTTTTTAACTAATCAAATTAAGTCACTTGTTACATTAAGGTAGTCAAGCCAGTAAAATTATGGTACACCATTAGATAATTATCAAAGAAGTTAAAGTCCATTAAGACTCTCTTCCATCAATTCCTATAAATAGCAGCAAAATTTTACACACAATTTTACATACAAATTCTACATATATAAATCAAGTTGTGGAGAGAAAAATCTACATCAAGCCAAGGAATAAAAAGTTCCATCAGATTCAAGCCTCTAAAGCATTGAAGGTCTCTTCACCAAAGCCAATCAATCTCCATAAAACATAAAATTCGAATATTCAAATCAAAGTTCGTCATCAAACTCTACAAATCTATAGTTGTCTTCGACTAAATTAAAGGGATTCTACAAGTCTGATTTGGGAAAAGTTGTCAAGCCCTCAAGTCGAAATCCTACAAATTCATCATCTTCTTTTTATTACTGGGAAGAGATTTCGGCGTTCGATTAGGGATTAAGTTGTCAAGCTCTTAAGTCAACTTTTTGAAGGGAATAATCAAAGGATTATTTTCTTTGATTAATAAATTTATATGTTATTGCTCTATTTTTCTTTTTTTATTTTGTAGACAAGAAATTTGTGTAAACAGTAGGTCTCAAACATGTCAAAGAAAAGTTGGGTCTCATATCGTTGGGTGTGTAACAAAATACAACCTGACGACACCTATCGTGTCATAACAAACGACAAGTAAACATTTATCATACCATATTATTATGGGTTAAAATGTGAACACTTTTGAGAGTTTTAAATATTTTCCTTATCCATTTTAATACAAACATTATTTCGTAGAAATTTCAAAATAAACATTCCAATTAATGTATCAAATTAAATAACATTACATATTATATTATTTTAATACTAAATATTTTGGTTAGCATTGCTATAAAATTTTTCGTTTCATAATTAATTTATAGTAACATATATATAATGGCACATAATATTCCGTGTTACTAAATTATTACCTATAATTGTAAATATTTAAAATATACTAACTATGACATGGAAACTGTTAAATATATTTAGGTCAAGTTTAACAAGTTGAAAAAAAGTTAAAAAGTCAAAATGTTATTTAAAAAGTTAAAAAGTTATCACTATTCATCAAAAGTAAAAAATTGTGACTGCACAACTCTCAATCCTAATTTTCCCTTACACACTAATTTATACAATTTTTTAATACACATTTTTTCATAAAAAGTCAAAAAATTAACCTAAATATTCATATTTTTTTTTTCAATTTTTTAATTCAAAAAAATAAAAAATATAATTATTTAAGACATTCCAAACAATCCCTTAATATACGTATGAATGTGCCATGTTCGTAAATATTATTAATATGGTCAAAAGGCCATTCTAAAATACACACCTTTAAAAGGAGTATGTATTACTTACACATGTTACAAGTTAAAAATAAAAAAATAAAATAAAAAGTCATTGTCAAGCACCACATAAAGTAAGAAACTTCTCATCTGTTAATTAGTGATACTCTCGGCTCAGGTTCAGTCAGGTGGCCTGCGATTCATCATTCGTTCTAATTTAGGTAAATTAACAATAATAATAAAAAAATCAATATTTATCTGCTTAGTTAGTGGATGTGAATGCGAATTGATAGGTGAATGATGATTGGTTTAGCAATTAAACTTTATTATCTTGATCTTTTTCATATTATTTTCTTGTAGTTCTTTATTGTTTGGGGTTCTACCTTTTCTATTTTTCATTTTTTATAATAAAAATAAAGACTTAGCTTTCAGATTTCATAAATAACTATAATTGCTAGATTAATAAAATGCCATTTTCTTTTGACTTTTATTTTTAATAAATGACCAGAAAAGAAAGAAATGCAAAAAAGGAAAGGAAGAAAAAAAAATAATACTAATAAAAGTAAAAATATAAATGTCTTTTTTTTTTAAGTTAAAAGAAATAAATAAAATTAAATAAAGACAAAGTAAAAACATAATAATATTTTTTTTACTTTTACTTTTATAAAATAATAATGTGTTGAGCAAAGTTGACATGTGTTTGAGTACAAAGGTGCAGCAAAATTTTAGGGATTTACGAGATTGGCCTAATTTGACAAGATAGTTAAAAGTCAAAATTTTATTTTTAATTTAATTTTCTCATATTTTTTATATATTTTTTTTAAAAAATTTAAAAAATCAAAAAACTAATTTTTAACCATTTTTTTAAAACATTACTTTGTGTTCGAGCACACTAGTGCAATGATGAATTGAGAAATTAAAGAAATTGTGACGACAAAGGTTGAAACGAAACTTTATTATATATTTACAGTAGTGCAAGAAATCATGATTAGATTTTTTTGTTTTTTTTTTTTCTAAAAGAAAAAAAAAAAAACTAAAGCATACCTGAGAAAAAAAAAAAAAATAAAGCATACCATGTTATCAGGGTTAGAACATGAGTGGTACGGTACGACCATTAATTTACCAAATGCGGCCACTTGAATTATAAAAACAATAATAATAAAGGTGTATTATTGTGGACACTACCCCCCACTATGAAAGACAATGGGTTATTTCTTTGGAAATTTCCCACTCGTTTCTCTTGGCAAGACAGAAATTAAAAAATAAAAAAAAAAATATAATCTAACGGTGATATCATGACATTAGTGACACATAATATCATTATTTAAGAGCATCTTCAACGGTTCATTATTTTTTTCATCAAATTTG
This sequence comes from Camellia sinensis, assembly GCF_055761805.1. Lineage (NCBI taxonomy): Eukaryota > Viridiplantae > Streptophyta > Magnoliopsida > Ericales > Theaceae > Camellia > Camellia sinensis. The sequence goes on from NC_138968.1 coordinate 53,490,029, forward strand.
AATAAAAAATAGTTCATTTTCTCAATCTGATATGACTGGCTCCAACGGTGTGCATCAAAAGAGAAGAGTCGACCGGTAAGGCTGTGAAATTTTTTTTTGTTTCCCTCCCTTTCTGTTCCCAATTCTTTTTACTACTTCTTTGATGAATCATTACAGAGCCTCCAAAATTTACAAGTACAGTGAAAAAGAATACTTGGCATGATTTGAGTAAAAACCAATTTCAAGACAAATCACAACAAACCAATGCAGCTAAAAGCATAAAAATCATTGATCTTGATACATTAAATACCCATAATGCCAAAATTAAGATAACAGTTAAAAGGCATAAAATTATGATCATGCTCAACAACAGATATGTTTCATATGGATAATATCATTATTCACAAGCTGATTTTGTGTCTGTTAAATTTAATGTATAAAGAGAAATAGAGAGAGAATAAATTGTATGTATTATTATTGATTGATATTATGTACATGGTTGGTCTCCTTTATATAGGAGATGTGGGTGGAGAGTAGGTGTAGTGGAGTAGGTGGAGTTGTGTAGTGGAGTAGGTGAAGTAGGTGGAGTTGTGTAGTGGAGTAGGTGAAGTAGAGTAGTTTTAACAGCCCCCCGCAAACTCAAGGAGGAGAGACACAAATCAACTTGAGTTTGGAAAATAAGAAAATAGACGAATACATAAAATAAAAGAGGATAGTAGACACTGTATGGTCGTGTCAGACCGTTGTAGCAGAAAATGTCTGGACAGTTTACGAGGTCACACCGGACCGATGGAGAAGCTAACCGGAATCAATGTCGGGACAATTTATGGGGTCATGCGGAACCGTTGTAAAAGCTAACCGGAATCAATGTCGGGACAGTTTATGGGGTCATGCCAGACCGTTGGAAAAGACACTGTATGAGTGGGTATATAGGCTGCCCAAAAGATATACATGTATATATCTATCGAGCCCTCAAAAGTCGCGCCCTCAAAAGGCGCGCCCACTGCATCAAAAGCCGTGCCCGACAGAAATCATCGAGCAGCGAGCCATCAAAAGGCGCGCCAGACACGCGGCGATGCACGTGATCGACAGAGCGCGTGTCGTCCTCTTCGTCATGGTCTTTATAAACCGAAGCGGAGGCTGTGCAAACCAAACGAGTCTGAAACATCTGAACATTTGCATTCTGAAACATCTGTAACCAACCCGTTCTGACATTACCAGTCTGAAATCGCTACTTTGCTGAAACACTTAGCAACCCAAAACATGGCCTCTTCTTCGCGTGGTCTGCTCACTCTCTTTCCAGACCTCAACGAGTCCACAAGAGAGATAACTGGTGCAGTTGCCCTTGAACCTCAACCAAGCGCCCTTGAGTTTGCTCCGTTGACTTTTCCTATGCGGTCTGTGGAGCAAAGAATGGCAGCGCAATCAGATATTGAGGCCAATCAGTATACATTGAAGTCATGTGTGAAGACGATGACTGCAGTCACAAACTTGTCGCACCGGCTTCAGAGTAGGACAAATGAGGTGCAGCAGTTAAACGCCCAACTGGCTCTGCTCCAGCGCATGTATAAGGATGCGCGAGCAGAGATATGTGTGCTAAAGGCGGAAAATAAGGAGCTGAAGCGGAAGGCCACCGTTATGTTCCGATTAGAGGTCCGCCATATGCTGCAATGGAGGAGCAAGGGGGAGTAAATGTGCTCGGTGGCGTGGGAAACACGGAGGCAACACCGTCAAGGACTGCCCAGGACGGAGGCAAAAAGAAGAGACCGGCGGCAGAGTAGAGAAGGGATAAGGAAAAAATCCCGCCTGTGGGTGGGTGTTTGTGTGGGTTGTGTTTTTTTTTTTTTTTTTTTGTGTGTGTAATTGTGATCGGGGTTGATCCTTGAGATGAATAAAATAAGGTAAGGTTTGGTGTGCAAATTTTTATCACACGAATTTGTGAAAAACAGCAAAGGTGTTTGGAATTTCTTTTTTTTTTTTTAATAATAATAATATATTAAGGTAGAAAGCATATGCGCTGGTGAGAGTTGCATAGAAAAGATATAAAGATAGGTGTGATAAAGAAAAGAATGGTGGTGGATAGAAAGTGATGCAGGTAGTGGAGACATAATGATGATGATAAAATATAATGATGGAGTTAAAATAAAATAAAATAAAATGATGATGAGATTTCAGGGAAAAAGAGTGCAGGTTGGGGGTAGTGCCCCTGCAAAAGATATATTTTTGTAGAGTGGGTCACATGGGTTTCGGTTTGTTCGTTTGTTTTTTTTTTTTTTTTTTGGAATGGAAAAGGAAAGATAAAATAAAATAAATAAAGGTAAAGCAGGGGTAGTGGGATGAGGAGTTTGCAGGAAGAATACAATCTATTATATATGATAGATATATAATAGATGGGCATAGGCAACAATGATGAAAGATAGATGGTTGGAAGTTGAAAAAGTAAACAAATATGAAGATATGATGAGGGGTGGGTGGCACAAGTGGTATTGAGATATTTTATGATTGTTTTGCATGGTCTCACCTGAACACCACTCACCCATCTGACCCCAAGAGAGAGAGAGAGAGAGAATACCGCTCTAAAGATCAGAGAGATGACTCAGTCAGATTCATCAGACGAGGCAGAGAACTTCATTTGGTCGAAGGCTTTGTGGTGAGCCCAGGACTCGATGGTGAGATCGGTCTTGGAGTTGAAGCCGAATCCGCAGATGACGATTGTGAGAAATCTGGTAATGTAGCAAGGAAGCTCCCAGTCCTCCCACTTCCACCGCTTCCCCGGCGGCGGAGGAGTCCGGTTGAAGAGAAAGCCGTTGGGCCGCTCCTGGTCCGCTGTTGCCCACCGGCTCGTGCCCGCGGTGGTGCGGCCGCCTACACGGGTGCGAAGGGCGGAGCTCAAGCAGTTCCGGAGCATAGTTGCGGGGGTGGCCAAGAGTTCCGGCGACGGCATTGTTGGTTGTTCAGAACGAGAGAGAGAGAGAGAGAGAGAGAGGACTGAACAGAGTGAGTGGAACCAAGAGTTCCGGCGACGGCATTACTGGCGCAGTTGCTTGCAACCAGACAAGGGCTCATCCTTCATAAAGCCCAAAATGGGTGTCTGAAGTCATTCCGTTGTTTCGGGTAAGGAGCACACGTGCGCGGTCCCGCCGTGGAGATTCGATTCTAACAACGCAGACACAGACAAATCAGAAGAAAGACTGCTGCAATTAGGAACATACATCATATTATGATCACGAGGTAGAGTGTTAGTTCGTGAAATGGCATTCTGGCGATGAGAGTGTGGGTGAGAGAACTGTCGAAGCTTTGGTTTTCACCAGAGGTAGCCATTGTTTCCGGTGACGGGAGAGAGTGATTGCTTGAGGTAAGTGATTCGGACAGGTCACTGTGAAAGCTCCATTGTGGCTGTTGTTGTTGTTGTTGTTGTTGAGAGAGAGTGCGTGGTGTTGATGAGGACTGATTTCACATAGCCATCACCAAACCCAGCCACACAGCCTTGACTCCCCCTAAAGAGAGAAGATAGTGCAGCCCATGCGAGATAAAAAGAACCAGATAGCCCGAGAGAAGATGCTGCCCATAGCTGTCTTCCTCCAACGGTTGAAAGCACAAAGAGGCTGAAGTACATAATTGAAATTGGCAAGGTTGATCTGAACAAGGCTTGTGCCTTCACTATGATGGAAGTCATGCAGAAACAGTTGAGAGATGAGAGGTCCGGCAGGCGGCCAAGGCGAGACTGCCACCCGCCGGTGAAGCGAAAATACTAGGTTCTTAACCTTGCTCTGATACCATGTTAAATTTAATGTATAAAGAGAAATAGAGAGAGAATAAATTGTATGTATTATTATTGATTGATATTATGTACATGCTTGGTCTCCTTTATATAGGAGATGTGGGTGGAGAGTAGGTGTAGTGGAGTAGGTGGAGTTGTGTAGTGGAGTAGGTGAAGTAGGTGGAGTTGTGTAGTGGAGTAGGTAAAGTGGAGTAGTTTTAACAGTGTCGAAGCTGCTCAAGCAGATTCCGAAAGCTTGGAAGGCGGAGAGTGGGTATCAATAATCCATGGTGAAGATGTCTTTTCCAATCTTTCCAAACTGTAAAATTACCTTTTCTTGCTCTGCAGTTAGCATGTTGTGAGACGGATCAACAGCAGCCACAAGCTGGAAATTTTTAACAGAAGCAACAGTAACACCTATTTAAACCTGTTCCTCAAAATAAACCAGTTCGCACTTGTGCAAACTTGTTCCAAAAAAATAAACAATGTGCAGAATTGAGGAAACCGGTCGACTGGTGGGTCAACCGGCCAAACATCCGACTGGTTGATCGGTCGGCCCACCCCAACGTTATAGCACAGTGAAATACTGAAATTGCGAGCTTGTTCTCAGTTTGATGAAAGTTTTATTCCATTCTCATTTTAATATCAATTTGGTGAAACCATTAGAATGAGAAAAAGTGACTATTTCATCAAATTTTAAATCTGATGCAAGGCTTGATACACCGTTGGAGATGGCCTAATAATATATTAATATACAAATATAATAAATTTCACCATATAGATGTGATAGTTACTAAATTGTTATAATTGAACAGTAATATTCATCATTTCATATGTTCTTTATTATTGATTATTTATACCACGTTCGGTGTTGATGTGATAATCACCATCACATTGATCTTTTAAGATTTACCAAAAAACAAAAAGGGAAAAAAATTGTATTATTCAGTGTAATGGTTGGTTCCAAAAGCATTATAACATAGACTTACATGTAGACGACGATGGAAAGATCAACGTCGTCCACTAAGGGACAAAATAGGGATGTCTTAGATATTTCGATGAAGTGCTTGCCAGCTACTGTCATAACATTGTTAGAAAATGTGTAAAACTATTTTGACATATATGAAAAATATATTGAAAGGGTCCAGATTCTCTATAGTCCACAGTGAATTGGATGGTGTTGTTTGTGTCTATGAGCCCACCACGGGTCCAATTTCAATGATCCGAACCATAATGTGTAAAACTCGTCGAGTACTTTATCTTTGTAAAAAAATCACGTTGATCAGATATCAATAACTACTTGATCGGTATACATTTTTGTCAACAATTTATGACAAAATATAATCTGATCAAATAGCTATCGATATCCAATTAAAATAATTTTTTACAAGAATAAACTACTCGGCGAACCCTACATATTGAACGCTTTGAATCATTAAAATTGGATATATGGTGAGTCCCACAAGTTCAACAGTATGCTTCAATCTGATTTCAAACTGAAGAGAAGCCTAATCCATATTAAAATTATATAAATTAAGTCATTTTGTAATTTTTAAAGACAACTCTTGAGATTTTTATTAACAAGACCCTTCTTAAAATCACCAACACCCATGAATGTGCAGCATGAGGGGAGTGGAAGAAGCCCATATATTTTTCTAAATAAACCTATCATTCCGTCCAACAGAGTTTTTTCAGGACCTATATTGACTGAACTTAATGGAAGATGAAAAACCTATATTTGAGAGAACTTATTGGAAGATGCCCATTGTAAACAGGAACATGAGAGGAGAGGCATTGAACTCTCTTAATGTAGGCATCTAAATTACATAATAAAGGTAAGCCTAGAGCTTAGACCAACTTAAACAGAGCTCCACAGGCTATAAAAACAACCCAAATCCTACAAGAAAATCATATCCTGCACAACTTTGAAGACGGATTTGACCAAGTTCTCTAATTGTGAATTAATTTTTTGGCATCTGTATCCAAATTGCATTGTTTTGTTGCATGAAGTTTCCCACACTAAAACATGAGATTGAATCATTTTAACAAACAATATTTATTAACTAGAATCACTAATAATCTCCATCAACAAATGAAACTGAAGGACAGATTCATGTTGACACCCCAATAGTTGGAAACTTGGAACTGGGGTACATTCCTTGCAGTGACACCTGTTTCTCCCCTCCAGAATGAGGTTTAAATAATACTCACCACATTTGGGTTTAGACCAGTGGTCCACACTTTAGGTTGTGGTGTGGGGAAGGTCAGAAGTTCGAGCTAATAGAACAGTGACGACCCTTTTTAGTTGTAATATAACTTTTTGCTCTATAATATAACTAACATTCCATAATTTAGTAATGAACAATGTAAAATAGTTCGAGAATAGCAATGTTACTCCAATGGTTGAGTTGCTATTTTTTACCTTAACCAACACTAGACCAACATTTTTAGGACAACTCCAGCCAAACAACCGCCCAGACAATCGGAGGGCTTGCAATGACTTCTTTAGCTATAGGTAAAGTTTGTGCCGAATTTGACACAAGATATAGCTGCTGCTGCTATTTTTAGCAGCACCAATGCCTTACCGTTGGAGCACCACTCAATTCCCACACCTGCTATATTATAACAATAGCAGCTCCAATGCCTTACCGTTGGAGTTGCTCTCACATTGTTTTGATCTATTTTGCACTTTACTCTCTACTATTTACTAATTCCATCAAAATTGACAAAAAAAATGCCACAAGCCCCCATTTTTTCAGAGTTGGTGTGGAAAAAAAGACGTCAAATTACAAAGCAAAAAGACAATTTTGCCCTCTCCCCATCTTCCCATTTTAAAACCTTAACCCTAATCCTCTCACCATCCCGCCAATACCACCACCACCTCCCCTCCTCCCCATGCCACTGCCAACAACCCTCCCTCCCTAGCCCCCAGCTGCAGCCCTGTTGACGCCTCTTCCTCCTGACACAACCCGCGTTGCTGCCTCTTGTTCCCTCCCTAGCCACCATCGTCACACTCTGTCCTTGTTGCGCAAGGAAACTGATTCAATTGGTAATATTGCTGACGTATGTCTATAGCATGAAACTGCAATGGAAGAAAATAATAGGAAAAAAAACTGACATCCACCACCTATTTGTAGGCTTGTTGCTCTTCATGCAAGGCAGCCACCGGTACAAGGCCTTTTTTTTTTTTTTTTTTGGGTTGGTGTGTGTGTGTGTGGAAGCCTCTACAAAAGGTTCGTAATTGATATATGCATGTGAGTATTTGCATCGTTTAGCCTAAATGATTGAATCTGGGTTGAATATGGCGGTGGTTAATTGTGACACAGCAGTGGGTTTCAGTGAAGGGGTAAGAGTGTGTCACAACAGTGAGGATGTAAAAGTCAATTCGCATTTTCCGTTAACAATGTTAATTGTGCACTTCAGTCCCAAACCATGGGAAGATCAATTGACATGTTTTTAAATGGCAGGCAAAATGCTTTGGGGCAAAACTCCAAGGGGATAAAGAGAATTTTTCCCTATAATTATTACCAGCATCCTCTTAAGAGTAGTTAAAACCATTTAAGTGTATTGGCCATTCTACAAGAACAGTTAGGAAGGCAGAAACAAGACCAGCTCCATGTTACCTTCTGAACTGAATTCGAAGTTGTTTTTTAGGTGAAAGGTTGATCTAGTAATGTGAAATTAAAGTCCTCAGAAAAATCTCAAATCCAAAGAGCAGAAGACTGAAGATACTTGGAAGAGCCAACAGTGGCTCTCAGAAGAAGTTGATTGATTGTCATTTTCTTCAGGCATCAAACCAAGTTAAGAGTAGTAGTTCTTGTAAAGTCCAGTAACATATCCCATTTTCAGATTCACCAATCCAGCTAAAAGTTATATTGAATATCTAACAAAAAAAAGATTTTCCACCAGATTTTTTTTATGCCATATTCAAATTTGTGACAATTAAATTGATTCCCTCTCCTAACTTGGATTAAACAACCTGGAGCTATTGAGTGGAATTTACAGCATTAGGTTCCTAAACAAGATTTTTAACAAGCAGTTGTCAGATTACAAACACAGCATACTAGTTTCCTATATTTCCTGCAGGAATGCTGTTGGCAAACTCCACACATAAACAAAGTTGGCAAAACTTAAACGCCTTGACCATGAAGAAACTAGCTTTGGCAGTCCTGTAGAAGCACAAACCAGAAGACAAATTTTGGCAGCATCATGGCACTATTCCTATTGCCTACTGGAGGTACATGGGTCCAACCTACAACGTGTCATTGTCACGTGTCAACCCCGCAAGTTGACATGTGGACCAATTACTATTGGGCAAGCGCTGTAGCCATGCTCGTTTGTGCCAAGCCCATCCATACTCAGACACAACGCATATCAGGGTCACTCGGTTGTCTAGCTCACCGACAACCCCAATGAGCAAGGCCCTCAGTCTTGAAGAACTAAGACGTGCCACGCACGCCACCTAGGCTGGGATCATCAGGCCCTAGGCACCTCACTCGCTCAGGACCACAAGAGGACATGTGAATTGGAGGTTGGTGCTTAAGGATTTGTCTCAATGCTCACCAAGCTCTCCTTCTCATTGGGGCAAGGTGCGCTCATACTGGACTTGGAAAGAAAAGGGCCTTGACCAAGACTAGATACCTCGATGGCCATATCATACCAACCTCTGAGTCCTCTGACACACCTAGAATCTAGGAAGCACGGATACAGATACGGGATACGGATACGATACGATACGGATACGGCGATACGACAAAATTTGAAAAACTAGGATACGGGTACGTCGGGGATACGTTCGTAAAAAATATTATTTTAACAATTTTTAGTAATGCAGTATGCATAAAAATAAAACCTAAAGCAAAAGACAACTTGATGAAGAAGAAAGATTAAAGCAAAAAACAACTTGATAAAGAAGAAAGATTCCTATAAAACTAAGAGTCTTCAAGGTCAATAGCTTCAACTTGTTCCCCTTCATCAGTGAATATCACAAGACCTTAGCTAAAGCCAAAAAACCATTCTTAAATAAAAATTTCAGCAAATATACTTTTTTAAGTCATCAATGATAGCCTAGGAAGCACAGATACGGATATGGTGATATGGGGATGTGGATATGGCGATATGTCAAAACTTGAAAAAATATGATACGAGTACAGCGGGGAAACATTTGTAAAAGAAAAATTATAATTTTAATAATGTAATATACATGAAAATAAAACTTAAAGTAAATTAATAAGTAAAGAGAGGGATTCCTATTAACTTAAAAGTGCTCAAACATTCATAAAACATCTAAAATTAAAAGCAAAAGCAAATGCAAATGCAAATTAAACATCATCCTTACATGCCAACATCAAAAAAAGAATGAGAGCAGAGAGAAGAAACGTGAGAGAGTGAGAAAGCGAGAGAGAAGTGAGAGAGACAACAAGGATACATCAATTTGACAAATTCTATTACTTTAACTATCACTATATTCCTTTTATCAAAGAATTAAACAAAATATTATAAGTAATATGTAACTTCGAGTATCCGATACTTCAAAATTAAGTATCCGATACTTCAAAATTAATAAAAAATTAATTAAGAAGTATCCGATACTTTTAAGAAGTATCCGATACGTATCCGCAAGTATCCGAGGAGTATCGGTATCCGAGGAGTATCTGATACGGATACGTCACCCTTTTTGAAGTATCCGTGCTTCATAGCCTAGAATGGATGTATCATATCATATATACCCTTTGTCCACGTATGATATAGCCCGGGTTTGTACTAGGAGTTGTAGAGTTGCCAATTGCCCTCCACTTCGCCTAGCGAAGGAGATTGAGCCAGCTCCCACTTGCTTGCTACCACAGATAAAGAGGCTCACCATGCAAAAAATAACAGAACTTCATCAGCTTGCTCTTCGGCATAACTTTCTATGGCCACCCTCCTTTTTCTACACTATGAAGCACAAACACCTATCCAAAGGTCACATACAATTGTCCGACACGTGTCGAACATGGACACAAGCCGGACACGTTGGGAGCACGTTACGAACATGCTGAGGACTATTTTTTTTTTTCAAAAAAATACAATTTTTAATTTATTATTATTTTTTTTACTAAAATAACATGTCTAAAGTTGATAAATTTGATAAAATTAAATATTTCACATAAAATACATAATAAATACTTAAAAATATGAAATAATAAATATATAAAATTATATTTTTGCACGTGTCCTTAACGTGTATCCTGCATTTTTAAAAAAATTATGTGTCTGTGTGTCTGTATCATGTCATGTGTTCATGCTTCTTAGAAATTGGACTTGGCTTTATCCTCTCCCAACTCTGGTGATCCTCAGCCATATCAGTGCCTGCCATCTTCCCCAAGGGCACTTCTTAGCTAGCTCACCCTCTCACCATCTATGAAGTACAAATACTTCAAAAAGGGAGACATATCCATATCATATCCGTATCGGATACCGATACCGATACTCCTTGGATACTCTCAGATACGTATCAGATACTTCATTTTGAAATTTATCAAATTGATATATCCTTCTTGTTTTTGTTAGAATGTGTTAGGAAAGTTCCTATGTTATTCTTATTCAATATCTTTATTTGTTGTAATGGGCCTTTATTTAGGCCTTAACTTATGTTTATGATTTAATAAAAAAGGGTATAAGAAACATACCCTAACTTTTCTCTTCTCAAAAATAACATGGTATCAGAGCCACTCTAAAAATAAAGTAAAAAAAAAAAAAACACAAGTCGCACCACCACAGCACCAACACCGCACCACCACCCCAGACCGACAGCACCAAGTGCCTCCTCCTAGGGCTCCGACAGCCCCAGTTGCAGCTACCTAGGGCTCCGACAGCCCCAGTCAAAGCCACAGCTCCAATCGAAGGCCTAGGCACAACCCCTAAGGCTTCACCAGCACCCTAGGGCTCGTCGGAGCCTTACTTCTCCAACCCTGGTCTGTCGGCTGGCCTGGAGACCCAGGGTCTGTCGGCTGGCCTGGAGACCCAGGGTCTATCTTCGTCAACATCTCTCTCGGTCTCTGCATGTAACGCTTTTGTCTTCATCTCTCTCCCTGTCTTCATAATATGTAACTCTTCTTCGTAATCTCTCTCCGTCTGTCTTCTCAAAAAAAAAGAAAAGGAAAAAAAAAATGCTCTCTTAAATTTGTTTTAAATTCATTATTATATTCTTCCATCTTCCGAGTTTGTGATTCATCCACGGTTTGTTTGTGAGGGTTCCGTCACACCGTCTTTATGGTGGAATTGACTAGTGAGTCTACTACTTCGCAGCCTGCTACTCAGGGCACGAATCTTGTTTTGACTACTACTACGACCGATTCCCTCCACCCTGGCCAGAAAATCACCACCTCTCTTTAATGGTCAGAACTATCTAGCGTGGTCGCAAAATTTGAATATATTTTTAAAGAGCAAAGGGAAGATGGGATATGTTGATGGGCGTGTTCAGGTTCCCAGTATCACCGATATAGGTTATGATCAGTGGGAGATTACCAATTCTCTTATCATGGATTGGTTGATACAATCCATGGTTCCGGAGATTGGTGAGGGATACTTGTCTATAGACACAACACAGGATATTTATGAGGCTATGGCCGCTACGTATTCCTGCAAAGGCAATTTCTCACAGACTTTTGAGTTGCGACGCTCCATTGACTGGTCCGTTCAGGGTGAGATGACTATTCTCCAGTATTTTACTTTCCTTAGCAATTGGTGGAAGAGACTTGATCATCTCAGGACTACAAGCCCGTCTGTCTCACGAATTCTGCTGGTTATCGGAAATTTGTTGAACAAATGCGGGTCTTCAAGTTTTTGGAAGGCTTGAATATGGAGTTTGATCCTGTTCAGAGTCGTGTGCTTGGTATGGATGCGCTCCATTCTCTCCAAGAAGCGTTTGCTTATGTGCAGAATGAGAAGAGTCGTCGTTCTGCTATGCTTTTGGCTGCCTCTTCTGATCGATCTACCCTGGTTTCTGCCCCCTTTTGAGATGGGCATCGTGGTTCTTGTCCTCCTTCTGAGAAGGATACCCTCTTCTGTGATTTTTGTTGTCGCCCTCGCTACACACGTATGACTTGTTGGAAGTTGCATGGGCAGCCATCTAGGGGTCGTGGAGACCGTTTTGGTTCTCGAGGAGATCGCTCAAGACAGTCTCGAAGCCGAGGGCCCAATGCCCGAGCCCATCATTCTAATACAGTTGAGCCACTGTCCACAGCTCCAGTTGATCCATCTATTGATATCTCTAGGTTTTCTACTTCTGAGTTGGAGGTTGCTCTTCGCCACTTGCTAGACCGTCGGGCATCTAGCTCATCTTCAGGTAACATTGCCCATTCAGGTAACTTAGCTTCTTCTCTACAAGTGTTTTCCTCTCTCATCAAACGTTGCCTTGGATTATCGATTCTGGTGCTTCCGACCACATGTCTAGTTCTTCTGATTTGTTCTCCGCATATACCCCTTCTTCAGGGCAGGATAAAGTTCGAATTGCTAATGGTACCATTTCTTCTGTGTCTCGGAAAGGTTTAATTCATGCCACTTCTTCTTTTTTTTTATCTTCTGTCCTATATGTTCCCAATTTTAGTGTTAATTTTTTGTCTTTAAGTCGTATTACTCGGGACTTAAATTGTAGTGTGACCTTTTTCCTGATCATTGTTTGTTTCAGGACCTTATCACGAGGAAGATGATTGGCAGTGGTAGACACGAGAATGGTCTCCATATCCTGGATCAAGCAAACAAGTTGGCTCATTCATCCATTCAGTTTCCATCTACCAAGGAAGACATTTGGCTGTGGCACCACCGTCTTGAGCATCCATCTTTTTTGTTACTTGAGCATCTTTTTCCCTCTGTTTTTTTGAAAAATAATGTTTCTGAGTTTCATTGTGTGTCGTGTCAACTTGGCAAACAACACATAACTTCTTTTGCTCCTTCTATTAATAAAAGTTTAGTTCATTTTTCTTTGATTCATTCTAATGTATGGGGTCCCTCTCGTTTTGTGTATTTAAAGGGTCAAAGATGGTTTGTCACATTTATTGATGATTGTTCTAGGACCACTTGGGTGTATCTTATGAAGGACAAATGTGAGGTGTTTTCTATGTTTCAAAATTTTCATAAAATGATTTGCACTCAGTTGGGGGCCGTTATCAAAATTCTGCGTTCTGATGATGGGGGAGAATACATTGACTCTGGCCTTGCAAGCTATTTTGCTACTCATGGTATTATTTATCAAACTTCTTGTTCCAATATCCCTCAACAGAATGGTGTTGCCAAGCGTAAAAACCGACATCTTCTTGAAATTGCGCGTTGTTTGTCCTTTGAAATGCAGGTTTCTCGATCCTATTAGGGGGGAAGCGGTTCTCACTACCGCCTTCCTCATCAATCGTCTTCCTGCCCAGGTTCTTCACAAACAAACTCCTCTTTAGTTTCTGTTCGGATTCCAATCTTCTGCTACCTTCTCCATTCCTCCCAAAACCTTTGGGTGTGTGTGTTTTGTTCATAACCATTCTCCTACTCGTAGTAAGTTGGATCCTCGGTCTCTTCGGTGTGTCTTCCTGGGTTACTTCGCCACCCAAAAGGGCTATAAGTGTTATCATCCCCCCTCTCGACAATGGTTTGTCTCTATGGATGTGTCTTTTTTTGAATCTCAGTCCTACTTCCTATCCTCCTGGTGTCCCAGTCATCTCTTCAGGCGGAGCCTTGGTGTGAAGAGACTCCTGTATCACTACCATCACCATCAGCTATTGAGACTCCTATATCACTACCATTAGCCATTGAGACTGTTGAGACTATTATTACTAGTGACCCAACTATTGAGAATGTTGACTCTCAATTTGCAGTGAAAGACGGCAAAGTGTACGTCAAGGACAAGGGTAGACATAAAGTTACTTGGGTACAAGAGACCAATTCGGATTCTCCACTGCTATCTTCTTCTTTTGATGAGTGTCCAGAATCCTCTCCTTCTGATGAACCTCCAGGTAACTCAATTCTTTCTGATCTAGATGTTCGCATTGTTAAAAGGAAGGGGGTTAGGTCTTGTACTCAACATCCTATTTCTCATTTTGTCTTCTACACTAATCTGTCTTCTTCCTATAAAGTTTTTATGTCTGAAGTTTCTTTTGTGAGTCTTCCTTCTAATTTTCAGGATGCTCTTTCTACTCCTGAGTGGAAGCATGCCATGATTGAGAAGATGAGAGCTCTTACTAAAAATGGCACTTGGGAATTGGCTGCGTTACCTAAGGGTAAATGACCTGTTAGTTGCAAGTGGGTGTACACTATAAAGCACAAAGCCGATGGTTCAATCGAACGTTACAAGGCTAGATTGGTGGCCAAGGGCTTTACTCAGACTTATGGAGTAGACTATCAGGAGACATTTGCACCTGTTGCTAAGATGAATTTTGTCAGAGTTCTTCTCTCCCTTGACTCTAATCTTGACTGGCCTCTCCATCAATTTGATGTTAAAAATGCTTTCCTCCATGGAGATCTAGCAGAAAAAGTGTACATGGATATTCCCCTAGGCTTGAAGGATGTTAAAACCACAGGAAAGGTGTGCCGATTACGCAAGCCACTTTATGCCCTTCAGCAATCTCCTAGGGCTTGGTTTGAGAGGTTTACTCAGGCCATGCTGAGATATGGTTTCAAACTGATCATACTTTGTTTGTAAAACACTCCTCGCATGATAAAACAACAGCTCTCATTGTCTGTGTGGATGATATTGTACTCACAAGGGATGATGTTGAGGAGGTTCTTCGGTTAAAGGAGTATTTGGCTAATGAGTTTGAAATCAAAGACTTGGGCAGCTTGAAGTACTTTCTAGGCATTGAGGTTGCTCGGTCCAAAGATAGTATCTTCATATGTCAACGAAAGTATGTGCTTGATTTGCTAAAAGAAACGGGAATGCTTGGAAGTAAAGCTTGTGATACACTACTAGAGTCCAGACTAAAGCTTAGTAAGAATCAAGAAAGCTAGCCTGTAGACTAGGGGAGATACCAGAGACTAGTGGGTAGGCTTATTTACTTATCCCATTCGCGTCCTGATATTGCTATTGCAGTGAGTATGGTTAGTCAGTTTATGCATGCTCCACGTGCAACTCACTTAGAGGCGGTTATGCGGATTATGGGGTACTTGAAATCTTCTCCGGGAAATGGTCTCTATTTCTCAAAGCATGGCCATCTCAATGTGAAGGTATATACAGATGCTGATTGGGCAGGCTCAGTAACTGATAGAAGATCCACCTCTGCCTATTGTACATTCGTTGGAGGAAATCTAATTACTTGGAGAAACAAGAAACAAAATGTTGTTGCGCGGTCTAGTGCAGATGTCGAATTCAGAGCTATGGCTCAAGATGTGTGAGCTTTTATAGATTAGATTATTATTGCGGGATTTGGGGATTCATCAGACAGATTCTATGAGGCTATACTGTGACAATAAGGCCACCATTAATATAGCCTACAATCCGGTTCAGCATGATCGGACCAAGCATGTGGAGATTGATCGGCATTTTATCAAGGAAAAGCTTACTAATGGCATTATATGTACGCCATTCGTGCAGTCTGGGGATCAACTGGCTGATGTGCTTACCAAAGGATTAGGGACTAAACCATTCCGTGACATTCTCAACAAGCTGGGCATGAGAGATATCTTCGCACCAGCTTGAGGGGGTGTTAGAATGTGTTAGGACATTTCCTATTTTATTCTTATTCAGGCCTCGTTTGGGAACAGGCTAATTTAGTAACTTTTTGGCTAATTGGCTAAAAAAGTAAGTAAAAAAAACTAGTATGTTTGGGATGACTTTTTGACTAATTACGAAAAGCTGTGCAAAAAGTAGAGAGAAGCCGTAATTGTTGACTTTTTGGTATGACTAATAGGCTAATTGGCGAATTTAGTAACTTTTTGGCTAATTGGCTAAAAAGGTAGCATCCCAAACGAGGCATCAGTATCTTTATTTGTTGTAATGGGCCTTTATTTAGGCCTTAACTTATGTTTATGATTTAATATAAAATGATATGAGAAACCACTCATACTTAACTTTTCTCATCTCAAAAATAACAGTTTTATCCATGTCGCCTATTACTATATAAAAAGTAAAGATTAACAAGAGAATATAATAATAATAAAATTAAATATTAATAAATAAATAAGCAAGTAAACTTAAATATAACATTTTTAGTAGTGCCAAAGGAAAAAACACATGGACAAGTTGTAGATTGTTCTATTATTATAATATAAACATATTAAACTTGATATTGAAATGAATTACTTGTAAGACCTATTGGAAATTTAAAAAGTAAACAAGCTATTGTCTTAAATTAATACCTAATTTTTAAAAATTAGTGTTTAGCATTATAAAATTGTGATTTCTCAACATTCTTGAGCTTATGTGTAACTCACTACTAATAATTTTTTTTAAAATATTTTTTTACGAACGTATCCCGACCATACTTGTATCCTATTTTTTAAAATTATGGCGCATCACCGTATCTGTATCGCATAGTATCATATTCATATTGTATCCGTATCTCATATTCATATCGGTGCTTCCTAGCTCACCATCTACACCTACGAATAATGTGGCATATAAATAAAGAAAACCTTTGACTCTGCAAAGAGCACTGAAAAACTTATCACAATCACTTGATGCCAAGAAAACTCCATCTCCATTTGTAGCACTTTCAAGTTTTCAAACAATTAAAATACAGTTTTCGTAAAAATTTACATCCATAACCCTATTCAATTTTGCAACATTGCTGCACATAAATGAGCTCAGTTCCAGTATGAAAAAATTGAAATAGGTACAAAAAATTACAACTCTGAAATGAAACCTCTGGATTTCTGCTGTTGAACTTAAAATTGAATTGAAGAACTAATGAACTAAAACCTAAAAAGTTAAAAATTAGAATAATCTGCAGTAATAATCACAATGGTCAACCCAACAAAAAATCAACAGCTCAAGAGAAAAGGCATCACAAGCAAATTAAGATAAAGTGCAAATTAACAATTACCAAAAGTTAAAAACATTGTGACAGCAAAAGATATGCATAAAAGATGAGAAATTACAGAAATCACAAACAAATTCCGCAATAATTGCTTCAACTAGAAAAGAGGGACTCATCGATATCGATTTTGATCTTCTCGGTGTCGTCGAAACGGTCCTTCTTGGGTGGTGCTGGAGGAACCGGAACCCTCGGAGGTCCTCTCCCCTTCTTCTTGTTCCGAGGCCTTGCCTATATACATACACATAAAGAGCATCAACAACACAATTCAAATGAAAAAAAACCCCAAAATTCCATCAAACAAACAGAACCTAGAATAGAGCTACGAAGCACTCACATTTCCGAAGGAGTGGTTGAATCGCTTCCCTCTGGCGGTCTTCTTGTCGCCTCTGCCACAGTAAACTGAGACAACAACAAAACAAAATTCAGATTGAAGCAAGAATACAAGAATATATATAAATTTATGGAGTAAGATATGCGTGAATGTTCATACTTAATGGGAGTGATGAAGAGGTTGAGAGTGAGAAGGAAGAAGTTGGGAGAGAGAGAGAAGAGAGAGATTGGGATCGAGAGAAGGAAAGCGTGGGGGAGAGAGTGAGAGATTTGGAGGAGGCCATTGGAAGAGCTCCGACTCCGACTAACAGCAGCGACGCCATGAGAGAGAGAGAGAGAGAGAGAGAGAGAGTGTTCAGATATGAAGATAAGACGGGAAGGCCGACCAGTTCTTTTTTATGGGTGATTGATTGGTGGGTAATAAAACGCGACGTTTCGTTTAGGGTGGGGGACGGGCCTGCTGATCCGACCCGCATTTTTACACCTGACTTTGTTTTGAGAGATGAAAGATGAGACTCAATTGAATTGGAATTAGGATTATGGTCCCGTTTGATAGAGCTGTGAGAAAGTGTTTATAGTTTATACTTAAACAGTTTATAACTTATAACTATTAACATAAGTTGATTTCTGATTTATAAATTAAGTATCTTCTGCCCCACTCAAAGAATAAGCTGATTTGTGACTTCTAAAAAGGTATAAGTTATAAGCTAAACCAAACATATCAAAATAGCTTAAATTAAGCTGAAAGCTGAAATAAGCAGCTTTTAAGCTGCACCAAACAGGGCCTATGTCAAATATCGCTTAATCAATTAAAGTTGTATTAATTTGTATTTGTTAACTTTTAAATTTATAATTTATTTTTGAAATCACTTTATTATAGTTAATACATATATATTTTTAATTTATAATTAAATATCAAAGTAACAATGAGTGTGAGAGATATTTAATATTTGAAACTTATTACAAATTAATAGTTATATATATAAAATATTATGTAAAATTAATTTGTGTTATATATATGAAAAATATTATGTAAATTTGTATTATATATTATGCAAATATTTGATAATTGGTTAGAATATTCTTCAATTCGTCAATCCGTCATTCCGTTTATAATTTCTCTCAAACCGTCTGAATCATACCGCGCACACTCTTAGGAATAATCACCCTTCCATACATCATCTCTCCATATTTCTCTATACTTACCTTATAGGTTTTAATCCGAATTTACATTGACAACCCAAATCGTTTATCTTGTAGGTCTCAAAATAAAAAGTCATTCATGCAAAAAATTATACTTTATCCAAAATTATAAATATAAAAATAAATAGCATTTTATTTTATAAAATGAATGATAAAATGTAATTAAATTTAAACCATCTATTTTATAAAAACAAAATACGATTTATTCTCATATTTATAGTTATTCAATGAAACTAATTTTTTGCATATATAACTTTCATTGTAGGATCTATGAGATAGACGATTTAAATCATCAGTACGAGTCTGAATTAAAACCTATAAAAAGAGTATGAAAAGGTAAGACATGGAGGGGAATTTATCCCGGCTCACTTAATAGTGAGCCGTGTCTATAAAAATTTTGTCTATTTTAAAAATTTGTTAAGAATTAAGAATTTATAGGACTATGAAACCTTTCTAATACTTGAGTTATTGATATCTAATCATATTGATATTTTAAGAGATTGAAGATAAAAGGATTACAAAATAACAAAGTTATATTCTATATATAAGAAGACTTTTATGTAATTTCATAGAGGGTATGGCTTCTGTCTAGTCCGGGATTGGACTGGACCGTGTTGTTGGGCCTGTGGGGGCCCACCACGGGTCCCGTTTTGATAATCCACTACAGGAAAACATAGCAAAAAACACGGAGTTTTAGCGACGCCGCGCCCCCCGTCGCAAAAAACGGTTTTTTGCGACGGTAACTGCACCTGTCGCAAATAATAGCCTTTAGCGACGGTACTGACCCGTCGGTAATGAAACCAAGCAGAGGGGTCGGAAATGCGGAAGTATTAGCGACGGTAAATAAAACCGTCACAAAAAACCTTTTTTTTGAGACGGCATATATCATTTGCGACGGAAATTTGCCGTCGCAAAAAAGGATTAATTCAAACGGCGCCGTTTTGCCTTCTATTTGCGACGGTCTACATCATACCGTCGCAAAAAGTCCAAAAAAAAAAACCCTTCTTTTTCCTGTTGGCTACCGCTCGATCCTCCTCCCCAAATCCCTAACTTCACCCCCAAATTCCCCAAACGGCCTACGAGGAAGACAGCGGTGGTGCAGCGGCGACGGCTCCGGCGACAAGAGTGGTGCTCCGGCGACGACTCTCTCTCCCTCTGCGTATGCTCTCTCTCTCTCTCTCTCTCTATCTCTCTCTCTCTCTCTCTCGGTCTGTGTATATATATATAAATCTGTCTATATATATATATGCAATGTATATAAATCTATATATATATATATAAATCTGAAATCTGTCTATATATATATATATATAAATCTGTTTATCTGAAAGCTATATATATAAATCTGTCTATATATATATATATATAAATCTGTCTATATATATGTATATAAATCTGTTTATTAATAACATACTTTAATTAAGAACATACTTTAATTAATAAATCTGTCTATATATATGTATATAAATCTGAAATCTGTCTATATATAACAGATTTGTCTCATGGTTATTAATAAATCTGTCTATATATATGTATATATATATATATATAAATCTGTTTATTTTTTAATTATTATCAACATTTATCAATTATTATCAATTAGTGTTTTTAATTTTTTTAATTATTTTTATGGTTGTTTTCATTTATATCTCTTCAACTATTATCATTTTTTTTTCTATTTCATCCATAAATTATCAATTTTACCATTCAATCATTCAAGTTTTTTATTTTTTTATTTTTTCCAAATCATATGCTCTAATTAGAAATAGTTTGTCAAAATCAGTAACAGTAGCAACCTAACATAATGTGAAAAATTTTAATCTTATAATTTAGACAACCACATCATCCGGCCAAACAACTATTTTCTTATTCATATTATATTAGAGCATCTCTATCAAAATAGTTATTTTTATTTTTTTAATTAAAACAGTGATTAAATCACTAAATTTCAACTCCATTGAACTAATAACTATCAAGTTAGCTATTTTAGTTTTCGTAGTTTTGGCTCAGTAAATGCAGTTAGTAGTTTCAGCTAGTCAAACATTAAAAATATATTATTTTTGGTATTTTTTTAGTTACTTGTGTTGAGTTTACGAACTTAAGAACGAAATAAATTAAACTAATACTTTAATTGTTTAAATCGTCTCAAATTATATTGGTGTTTAAGAAGATTCAATTACAAATAACCATGAGACAAACTCAATTATAAAGTTTTAATAATAATATAAACTCAATTATAAAGTCATGAAGTTTTATCTTTAACTAATGGGGGTGTTTTTAACCACGGAAAGTCAGTGGAGGTCTGAAAAAACTTTACTAACGAAATAAAATTTTGACAATGGGGGTTTGATATCATAAACATGTAATGGTTCGATTACAAATTTAAATTGCAAATGTTTAAATAAGTCATAAAAATATTTAAGAGAAAATAAAAAAAATACAAAAAAAAAAAAACAGGATTTTAACCCTTATAATAAAATAAATCTTAAATTTTTAATTTAATTAATTTAAACCTTAAATAGGAATTTTAGACATTTCGTTAATTTGCCAAATAGGATGTCGAGTGAATATTTATGTGTAGGTATTATATTTAGAGTTACTTTGGTGAGATATTCTTGTGGATGTGTACAGATGATGGATAAGAGTTGGATTGATTTGCCAAATAGGATGTCGAGTGAATACATTAATGGGATTGATGAATTCCTTGTGTTTGCCTACACCAATAGGGTTGAAGGTTCGATGATCAGTTGTCCGTGTAGGAAGTGTGAGAATCGATACTATTTTGTACGAGATGGTGTACGGGAGCATCTGATTTTGAATGGTTTTTTTAAAAAATACAAACATTGGATTAATCATGGGGAATCTTACATATCTCTGCATAGTAATCGAGAGAATGAAACATTAGCTAATTTAGACATTGGAGATGATATGATTGGAATGATACAAGGGGCTATGGGAAATCCACATGCCAGTACAAGTGTTGAGGGTGATGAACCACAGGGGCCTGATCCCCGTGCATCTGAATCCCAGCTCGGTCCAAATGCAAAGACTGCAAAGTATTTCAAACTTCTTCAAGATGCACAAAGTGAATTGTATCCGGGTTGTCAGAAGTTCACATCTTTGTCATTCATTGTTCGACTTCTACATTTGAAGGTGCTTAATCAGTGGACGGACAAGTCTGTTGACATGTTGCTTGAGTTATTGAATGAGGCGTTTCCGTTGGGTGTGAAACTCCCGGACTCATATTATAAAGCTCAAAAGGTCACAACAGATTTGGGCTTCACGTATGAGACGTGGGATGCATGTCCCAACAGTTGCATGTTGTTTCGAAACGAGGACGCCAATCTTCATAAATGTGTCATATGCAACAGTTCTAGATAGAAATCAAATGGTGATGGTGGTTCAAATGGTCCTAACACAGGTGGCAAACAAGTAGCTGCAAAACAGATGAGGTATTTTCCTTTAAAGTCAAGGTTGCAGAGGTTGTTTATGTCATCCAAGACGGCCAAGTTAATGAGATGGCATGCAGAGGAATGAACTGATGATGGTGTCTTCAGGCATCCTGCTGACTCCCTTGCATGGAAAGATTTTGACCGTCGGAATATTGACTTTAGTAATGATTGCCGAAGTGTAAGGCTTGGCTTAGCATCTGATGGTTTTAACCCATTCAGGACGATGAACATAGTTCATAGCACTTGGCCTGTTGTGCTCATTCCATACAACTTGCCGCCATGGATGTGCATGAAGCAACCATTTCTAATTTTATCTGTGCTTATTGACGGCCCGAAAGGACCTGGTGACAAGATTGATGTTTATATGCAACCGTTGATTGAGGAGTTGAAAGAACTATGGAATGAGGGTGTGTCAACATTTGATGCATCAACAAATCAAATGTTTCAAATGCATGCAGCTTTACTGTGGACAATTAGTGATTTTCCTGCATACACAAACTTGTCAGGATGGAGCACTAAAGGAGAATATGCATGTCCTTGTTGCAATAAGGAAACTACATCGTGTTGGTTGAAGCATAGTAGGAAACAATCATACTTGGGTCATCGCAGATTTTTACCTACTGGCCATAAATTCCGGAAGGATAAAGTATCATTTGATGGTAGTCGGGAAGTCAGACTCAAACCAACATTGTTGTCTGGAACTGAGATGTTGCTACAATTAGAATCTGAGGGTATTTTAACCCAATACAATAGGGATGACCTTAAGGAGAGGCATAGGAGACAAGTAGAGAAGGAGAAAGCTGGACATCGCACCCATAGTTGGAAGAAAAAGAGTATCTTTTATGAATTGCCATATTGGGAGCACAATCTAATAAGACACAACCTCGATGTGATGCATATAAAGAAGAATGTTTTGTGACAATGTGTTGTGGACAATATTAGGGGTTGCAGGAAAATCGAAGGATGGTGTTAATGCTCGGCGTGATTTACAAGATATGAATATTAGAAAACCCCTACATTTGCAGATAAGAGGGTCGAATAAAGCCTATTTACCACCAGCACAATTCACGATGACCAAGGATGAGAAAGATTTGTTCTTGAAAGTGTTGAAGGAAGTAAGAGTTCCCGACGGGTATTCATCTAATATATCACGTCGTGTGCGCTTACATGATAGAAGCATTGGGGGTCTTAAGAGCCACGATAGTCATATTCTGATGCAACAACTTATTCCATTGGCTATTCGCAGATCGTTACCGAAGAATGTAATTGAACCCTTGATTGAATTGAGCAATTTCTTTAGACAATTGTGTTCGAAAGTGAATTGTGCGACGGATTTGCAATATATTAAAGATCGTATCGCTGTAACACTTTGTCATCTAGAGAAAATATTTCCTCCGAGTTTTTTTGATATAATGGAGCACTTGCCTATACATCTAGCTGATGAAGCGTTATTGGGTGGAGCGATTCAGTTTCGATGGATGTATCCAATTGAGAGGTATCTTCTTACTTTGAAGCAATACGTGCGTAATAGAGCTCGTCCTGAAGGATCAATTGCTAAAGGATATCTTATGGAAGAATGCATGAATTTTTGTGCACAATATCTCAGTGATGTGGAAACCAAATCTAGTCGACCCGTGAGGAACTATAGTGGTGCTGATAATTTGGGTCATGCTACTGGTGAAAACACAAGCTTTTATCTTGATAATACTTCTTGGGTACAAGCTCATCGGTACATCTTATGCAATACAAGCGCGGTTCAACCATTCATAAAGTAGGTTAAGTCACTCACTCAATATTTTATTATGTTTTATTGAATTTTCAACTAAAATTTTTGTATGGCTAAAATTTCAATCTACACAGCAAACACCTTGAAGTACTTAAGCTCAAAATGCCTCGTGTCGACGATCATCAACTTCGGCGTGAACATTTTGAAACTTTTCACATTTGGTTCAAGGAACATGTATGTATTTAACTCTATAGATTCTAGTTACTTAAGTCGATCTACATTTTAAATTTTACATTTCGTGTTAAATAGGTCCAAACTTTGCGAAGGACTACTGATGTCATACTTTCTGAAGAGATTATTCTATTGGCAAATGGTCCTCATAACCTGGCAAGGAGGTTCAACGGGTATATACTGAATGGGTTTCGGTATCGAGTAAAGGCCATGGATGATCGTCGAGCCACACAAAATTGTGGTGTAGCTTTGAAGGCAGATACCATAAGTTATGCTAGTCGAAAAGACAAGAATCCTCGTCTGGGGTCTGTGTACTATTATGGACAATTGACAGATATTGTTGAGATTCGATATTCCAATGAGAAGAAACATGTGTTGTTTAAGTGTGATTGGATTGACAACATTCACGGAAAGAAAGAAGATGTCTTCAATTTTACGTTGGTGAACTTCAATCATTTGTTGTACCGAGATGATCGAATTACCAATGAACCTTTCATCTTGGCGTCCCAAGCAGAGCAAGTTTGGTATGTTGCAAACTCGTTACAACCAGACTGGCAAGTCGTGGTGAAGATGTCTCAAAGAGGTTTATTTGATATGAGTTCAACTGATCCACAAATCGAGCCATACATGAGCCAACAATTGGAAGAAAATATAATGCTTCGTGATGAAGAAGTTGGTTGGGTGAGGGAAGCCGCAGAAGGGGAAACAGTTGATGTTCAAATAGGCTGATATGTAATCAACATTAGTAATTCAATTAAGGCCAAGGTTGTAGTTAATCCTCAATTTCTTAATTTACTTTGTCTTTGTAATTGTATTAGTTCAAATCATGTCATATTATAGTTGATGACAAACCATTGTCTATGTTTCTAATGTCAATTAATGTTATATTGCTTGAAGATTATTATGGGAAGGAAGAGGAAGCCTGATCATCCCCGGCGCATGATGTCTGATGTGCTACATAACAGGACATCAGTAGCACCACCATTAGAGGAGGCATCACATCGGCCAGCATCGGAGGGGCCATTAGTGCCACCACCATCTGAGGGGCCATTACCACCGTATCGACCACCATCAATGGCACCACAGCAGCTACCATGTACTCGGCCTCCACGCCTACCATCGGTGCGTCCACCATCAATGGCACCACAGCAGCTATCATCATCAGCTTATGAGCCATCCGCAGGTATTTAAATTTGCTTTGATTTGCATGAAAATTATTTACACATACATTTATTTATGCTCATTATATATAACTTGTTTATTCTCATTGTATTTTACAGACCCTTCGACTTCTTCACAGCCCACATCAGGTTTATTTGATATGATTTGTATTCACATTATTTAAATTTTCATTTGGTTGTTACCATTGCATATTGTTTATTATTATTGTATATCGCAGGTCATGTTAGTTCTTCATCAACCTCGACTAGGCGTGGTAGAGGATGTGCTAAGGGCATTAAAGAGTGGGGTACTGGTAAAAAGTTGCACATACAATTTGATGGAAATTACTGCCCAATAGGGGATAACGTGGCCAAGTTAACTACTCAACTTGGCATTATTGTCCGGAATGGTAACATTGTTCTTCTTACTTTTGTTGACTGGAACAGTGTGCCTGATGATATTGTTGATGCTATCTGGAAGGATGTGAAGGTAAAAGTATATTTTTGTCCACAAATTCGAATTCCAAATTTGTGTTATACTTAGCCTTAAACTTTGTGTTTTATAGGACAATTTGAATATATGTCCAGAGGAGTACAAGCCAATCTGCATGAAAAACTGCAACAGCATATGGAAGGATCACAAGAACAAGCTTAAGGCTAAGTATTTCAAGCCTAGAAGCTCTGATCCTAATCTGAAGGATGATGTTCCTATGAACGTTGTGCCAAGCCAGTGGGAACAACTTGTAGAGTATTGGCGTACTTCCGATGCTGAGGTATACAATTACGTTATATTTATGATATGTAAACATACAAATCATATTTACATACTTACATTTGTTGAACTTGTTATAGAAAATTGCAAGTAGGAACGCTAAAAATCGGCGAGCTCACGGCATAGCTCATACCACAGGGCGTACTACTTTCTCTCAGATACGGTATGAGGTTTACATTTTATTGTTTTATTTTTCTATATAAATAAACATTGTATATTTGCAAATTATTTGGATTCTAATTTTCATATTTCTAAAAAAAAAATTAGATGACCAGTAAGGGGGAGTCTACTGATAAGATGAATGTTTGGCTTATGACACGTAGAGTAGATGACCCAGAGGTTATCCAGACCTTGGTAGTTTCCAAACACCTTTGATTGTATTTAAAGTTTATTTTTTGTGTGTCAACCATCTTAATTTCGCGTATACTTGTGTGTCTTATTCAATACAGGATGAGTTTAACCGTCAACTCTCTATGCTACCTGAGGATGGTCGGACTTTGGAGGCTAGGAATGCCATTTTCCATGAGTTGATAGGTCATGACAGACATGGATATTGTCGCACATACGGGAGAATCGTGCCTCGGAGAGTGGTGTATAAGGATGGTGCTGGGCCATCACAGTCAACACCCCATCCATCGACTATTGATCAGATCACGCAGCAGGTTCGTGCTGAGCTAAGGGATGAGTTGAGGGAGGAGCTGCGAGCAGAGTTCTCTACACATTTGCAGCAGATGAGAGCTGAGATGATGGCCCTTGTATCACAGGGGACGAGTGTGGATCCCAACAGACAGGTTCCATATAAACATCACAATTGTTTGATAGTTCAATTTTCACTCAAGATTATGTATGAAATTCGAATATGATTAACACATTATGCACTGACTAACATAGGTTCCTGATGCATCGAGTGGCCACCGGGCATTTAGGGAATCTGCAGAAGACGAGAATCCATATACACCACCACCAGAAGATCAGGTATAAAATTTATCTTTGCATTCTAAGCTAAAATGCATCTTTGCGTTCTTTAATTGAATTCGAGGCGTTAACGCCCCAAAATCAGCAAACGGCGTCGGTTTAGGACAAAACTTGGCACACACGACCGCCTAGGCACGAGAGACTTGTGGGAGAAGACGGGGCTCGAATCGGGTTCCCGGTTTGGGAGTTAGAGTCGGATTTCACTTTAGGCAAACTACTTCTTTAAGAAACTTCTTTTCGAGGCGTTAACGCCCCAAAATCACCAAACGGTGTCGGTTTAGCACGAAACCTGGCACACACGACCGCCTAGGCACGAGAGACTTGTGGGAGAAGACGGGGCTCGAATCGGGTTCCCCGTTTGGGAGTTAGAGCCAGATTTCACTTTAGGCAAATTACTTCCTTAAGAAACTTGAATTTGAGGAGTTAACGCCCCAAAATTACCAAACGGCATCGGTTTAGCACGAAACTTGGCACACACGACCGCCTAGGCACGAGAGACTTGTGGGAGAAAACGGGGCTCGAATCGGGTTCCCGGTTTGGGAGTTAGAGTCGGATTTCACTTTAGGCAAACTACTTCTTTAAGAAACTTCTTTTCGAGGCGTTAACGCCCCAAAATCACCAAACGGCGTCGGTTTAGCACGAAACTTGGCACACA
This sequence comes from Camellia sinensis, assembly GCF_055761805.1. Classification (NCBI taxonomy): domain Eukaryota; kingdom Viridiplantae; phylum Streptophyta; class Magnoliopsida; order Ericales; family Theaceae; genus Camellia; species Camellia sinensis. The sequence continues at coordinate 53,517,267 of NC_138968.1, forward strand.
CGACCGCCTAGGCACGAGAGACTTGTGGGAGAAGACGGGGCTCGAATCGGGTTCCCGGTTTGGGAGTTAGAGCCGGATTTCACTTTAGGAAAACTACTTCCTTAAGAAACTTGAATTTGAGGAGTTAACGCCCCAAAATTACCAAACGGCGTCGGTTTAGCACGAAACTTGGCACACACGACCGCCTAGGCACGAGAGACTTGTGGGAGAAGACGGGGCTCGAATCGGGTTCCCGGTTTGGGAGTTAGAGTCGGATTTCACTTTAGGCAAACTACTTCTTTAAGAAACTTGAATTCGAGGCGTTAACGCCCCAAAATCACCAAACGGTATCGGTTTAGCACGAAACTTGGCACACACGACCGTCTAGGCACGAGAGACTTGTGGGAGAAGACGGGGCTCGAATCGGGTTCCCGGTTTGGGAGTTAGAGTCGGATTTCACTTTAGGCAAACTACTTCTTTAAGAAACTTCTTTTCGAGGCGTTAACGCCCCAAAATCACCAAACGGCGTCGGTTTAGCACGAAACTTGGCACACACGACCGCCTAGGCACGAGAGACTTGTGGGAGAAGATGGGGCTCGAATCGGGTTCCCGGTTTGGGAGTTAGAGTCGGATTTCACTTTAGGCAAACTACTTCTTTAAGAAACTTCTTTTCGAGGCGTTAACGCCCCAAAATCACCAAACGGCGTCAGTTTAGCACGAAACTTGGCACACACGACCGCCTAGGCACGAGAGACTTGTGGGAGAAGACGGGGCTCGAATCGGGTTCCCAGTTTGGGAGTTAGAGCCGGATTTCACTTTAGGCAAATTACTTCCTTAAGAAACTTGAATTTGAGGAGTTAACGCCCCAAAATCACCAAACGGCGTCGGTTTAGCATGAAACTTGGCACACACGACCGCCTAGGCACGAGAGACTTGTGGGAGAAGACGGGGCTCGAATCGGGTTCCCGGTTTGGGAGTTAGAGTCGGATTTCACTTTAGGCAAACTACTTCTTTAAGAAACTTCTTTTCGAGGCGTTAACGCCCCAAAATCACCAAACGGCGTCGGTTTAGCACGAAACTTGGCACACACGACCGCCTAGGCACGAGAGACTTGTGGGAGAAGACAGGGCTCGAATCGGGTTCCCGGTTTGGGAGTTAGAGTCAGATTTCACTTTAGGCAAACTACTTCTTTAATAAACTTCTTTTCGAGGCGTTAACGCCCCAAAATCACCAAACGGCGTCGGTTTAGCATGAAACTTGGCACACACGACCGCCTAGGCACGAGAGACTTGTGGGAGAAGACGGGGCTCGAATCGGGTTCCCGGTTTGGGAGTTAGAGCCGGATTTCACTTTAGGCAAATTACTTCCTTAAGAAACTTGAATTTGAGGAGTTAACGCCCCAAAATCACCAAACGGCGTCGGTTTAGCACAAAACTTGGCACACACGACTGCCTAGGCACGAGAGACTTGTGGGAGAAGACGGGGCTCGAATCGAGTTCCCGGTTTGGGAGTTAGAGTCGGATTTCACTTTAGGCAAACTACTTCTTTAAGAAACTTCTTTTCGAGGCGTTAACGCCCCAAAATCACCAAACGGCGTCGGTTTAGCACGAAACTTGGCACACACGACCGCCTAGGCACGAGAGACTTGTGGGAGAGGACGGGGCTCGAATCGGGTTCCCGGTTTGGGAGTTAGAGTCGGATTTCACTTTAGGCAAACTACTTCTTTAAGAAACTTCTTTTCGAGGCGTTAACGCCCCAAAATCACCAAACGGCGTCGGTTTAGCACGAAACTTGGCACACATGACCGCCTAGGCACGAGAGACTTGTGGGAGAAGACGGGGCTCGAATCGGGTTCCCGGTTTGGGAGTTAGAGTCAGATTTCACTTTAGGCAAACTACTTCTTTAAGAAACTTCTTTTCGAGGCGTTAACGCCCCAAAATCACCAAACGGCGTCGGTTTAGCACGAAACTTGGCACACACGACCGCCTAGGCACGAGAGACTTGTGGGAGAAGACGGGGCTCGAATCGGGTTCCCGGTTTGGGAGTTAGAGCCGGATTTCACTTTAGGCAAATTACTTCCTTAAGAAACTTGAATTTGAGGAGTTAACGCCCCAAAATCACCAAACGGCGTCGGTTTAGCACGAAACTTGGCACACACGACTGCCTAGGCACGAGAGACTTGTGGGAGAAGACGGGGCTCGAATCGAGTTCCCGGTTTGGGAGTTAGAGTCGGATTTCACTTTAGGCAAACTACTTCTTTAAGAAACTTCTTTTCGAGGCGTTAACGCCCCAAAATCACCAAACGGCGTCGGTTTAGCACGAAACTTGGCACACACGACCGCCTAGGCATGAGAGACTTGTGGGAGAGGACGGGGCTCGAATCGGGTTCCCGGTTTGGGAGTTAGAGTCGGATTTCACTTTAGGCAAACTACTTCTTTAAGAAACTTCTTTTCGAGGCGTTAACGCCCCAAAATCACCAAACGGCATCGGTTTAGCACGAAACTTGGCACACACGACCGCCTAGGCACGAGAGACTTGTGGGAGAAGACGGGGCTCGAATCGGGTTCCCGGTTTGGGAGTTAGAGCCGGATTTCACTTTAGGCAAATTACTTCCTTAAGAAACTTGAATTTGAGGAGTTAACGCCCCAAAATCACCAAACGGCGTCGGTTTAGCACGAAACTTGGCACACACGACCGCCTAGGCACGAGAGACTTGTGGGAGAAGACGAGGCTCGAATCGGGTTCCCGGTTTGGGAGTTAGAGTCGGATTTGACTTTAGGCAAACTACTTCTTTAAGAAACTTGAATTCGAGGCGTTAACGCCCCAAAATCACCAAACGGCGTCGGTTTAGCACGAAACTTGGCACACACGACCACCTAGGCACGAGAGACTTGTGAGAGAAGACGGGGCTCGAATCGGGTTCCCGGTTTGGGAGTTAGAGCGGGATTTCGGTCCAGTCAAAATTATTTACTAAACTATCTTTCTAATTATATAGTAGTCATTTTTTTTTTATATTTTTCTATAATTAAAATATTAACACATTATATGGTTTTTAATTATTTTTATTTTGTTTTTTTCAGATATTTCCTGAGTAGCAGTTGGCTTTTTCTGGAATGCGGGCGTATCAAGATTATGACTAATTTTTGTTTTTGTAACCCACGAACGAATGAAGACGAAAACTTTTGATTTTGATTTTGATTTATGTTATTTAAATTTGGGAGCAACATTATGTATGTATTATGCGACGTTATGTAGTGGCATAATTTTTATTGTTATGAATTTTTATTTATGTATTGCTATGAATGGAACAATATTATTAATTTTCATTATTTGTCAATTTTTGTTTATGTACGTATTTATATTATTCTGTAATTTTTCAATTTTTTATACTTATTTTTTATCTAATACAGGTTATTTTAATTTTTTTAATAATTTATCAGCAGGGTTTTTTTTTTTTTTAATTTTTTGAGACGGGAGAAGAACCTGTCGCAAAAACCATTAATAGGCTTTTGCGATGGTACCAACACAGTCGCAAAAGCTGTCTTATTGAATGTACAGGACACCTTTAGCGACGGTAAACCGTGCCGTCGCCAATACTTATAAGATGCCAGAGCCTTTAACGACGGTAATGTTCCCGTCTCAAATACTCACTTTTAGCGACGGGAATTACGTGCCGTCGCGAAAAGTGATTTTTTCCCCATTATTTGCGACGGGAAAAATGCCGTCGCAAAAAACACACCTTACCGTCGCAGAAACTAATGGCGACGGTACTTACCGTCGCGAAAGGTCTTTTGCAACCCCATCTGTCGCGACCCCCCCTTACCGTCGCAAAAAGACACATTACCGTCGCAAAAGGCATTAGCGACGGCTTCCGGGAGCATTTGCGACGGCCGTTTACCGTCGCAAAAAAAAAAAATTTTTGCAGTGATCTGAACCGTTCAATGTGTAGAAATCGTCGAGTACTATATGTCTGTAAAAAATCACATTGCTCGGATATCGATAGCTATGTGATCAAAACAGTTTTTTTGTCAACCGTTAATTTATTCACCGTCCAATTTTTTTAATACGAAACTGATTTGATCATATAGCTATCGATATCCGATCAACGTGATTTTTTACAGACATATAATACTCGACGAGTTCTACATATTGAACAGTTCAGATTATCAAAACGGGACCCGTGATGGGGCCCCACGGGCCCAACAGCAGGGTCCAGTTCGATCCCGGACTGGACAGAAACCATACCCTTTCATAAAAATCTCGACCAACTAATATTATTATGTAATGCATAAATAATTACAATTTATTTTATATCTCCAATCGAAATGCACTTCCAACCCACTAAGCATATAATGCGTATTAGTTAGTACAATTTTTATTTTTTTTTCTTCCAATTTTAATGCACTAGATATATGATTAGTCATTTTGTCATAATTCATACTGGCCTATCACCCGTGCTATGCACGGGATAATTATAGATATTTATATTTGTTTTAGATTTTTTTTAATATATAATTTTTTTAAAGATTTTTTATAAAAATAATTTAGAAATCTTATCATTAACCATAGTGTATAAGAGAAGTTGAAAAAGGTACTGCAGTAACTATACACGGATTGTATCTATAATTATTTGTATGGAGGGATTTTAAATGCTAATCAGGAGATCTTGACCAAATCAATAAATGCAGGCATGTGGAAAGACACATGGATTGAAAAAAGTTAATAAATATTGATCAGGGAATTGTGACCAAATCAATAAATGCTGATTTTTAAAAAAAAAATTAGAAAATTCAGATTGGGATATTAAAACTCCCACAGGCCTTCGGGGTTAAAAACTTCCTTTTGCTTAATATATAGTATAGATTCACTAGTTAAATGTAGTGATCCTTTAAAGGTTATGTGAAATTTATTTGACTCTTATGATCCTTTCTTTTCATCTTTATTGCTAATATGACCTTCCATAAGTGACGTATTCAGATGATAGCTAAAATAAAAAAGCAAAGTTAGAGTGAAAATATGAAATGGTGGTTAGGCAAAATAATATATATATATATATATATATATATAGGGCCTTGCTACATCCCCTAAAAATACCCCCTTAACCCCCTAATTTCCATATCAAGTAAAAAAAAAAAAAAAAAAGGAAAAAGTTGCCCAAATTAGAAATTAAGAGGATTAAGGGGTATTTTTAGGGCTCCAAATCATTTTCCATATATATATACACACATTACCTAACAGCATTAGAGACGCTCTAATACTATCATATTAGTAGTATTCTCAGTGTACTAATAATCCCCTCTCACTCAAAAAAAACAAGATTTGAAGTTTGAATTTGATATTTGAAAATATGATTGGATTGGACTATTTTTTAAGTCAATTTATTAAATCATCTCAACTTAAAGAATAATTCTTGAACCTGGGCCAGATTAGTCCAATTATTAGGGGTTGTTTGGAATGACCTAAATAAATGTATTTTTTATCTTTTTACGAAAAGATATACAGAAAAGTAGAGAGGTGATGTGATGAAAAAAAGATAAAAAGATGGATTATTTGAGGTATGCCAAACTTGACCTTAATATATATTAGTGGTGTCTGCTCACTTGATAAATGTGTTGTTAAATTTGAAATTTATAAATTTTGATTTTGATGTATAAGTACATATATTGTGTGCAACTCAAGTGGTAAGAGTCTTATTTACCAAACCAAATGTCTTGGTTTCAAGTATAATTTTGTATTTTTTATAAGGTACAAGAACATTTTCGAAAATTAAAATTTTGCGTCAACACCAACTTAAGCTTTTGCTTTATATATATTTTAGATAGATAGATAGATGAGAGGCTGCAAGTTGGCAGTTACAAAATTGCTCTTGAGGGCTTTTTCAGAAACTGAATTTCTGTGACATCCATGCATGCCAAGTTATGCCTTCACATATATAATATAGAAGATTATAGAGAGGTTGCAAGTTTTTTAGTAGTTACAAAATTAATTTTGAGGGTATTTTCAAAAATCAAATTTTTGTGGCATCCATGCCAAGTTAACACATAGATAGGGTATTTTCAAAAATCGAATTTTCGTCACATCCATGCCAAGTTAACATATATATAATATTATAGATATATAAAATAAAAATATCAAATTTTGAAAAATGTGAATAATTGAGAGTTAAGATTAAAATAAATCTAAAAAATATGAAAAATGTTTTATATGACATAGTTGAGGGTTAAATTTAAAAAAAAAAAAATCAAAAAAGCTCTCAGAGCTTAACCATTATAACAAAATAAATTCTGAGTTTTAATTTTATCAATTTAAACCCTAATCATTTGATTTTGTTTTTAATCTAAACCGCCATCTATTTTTGTTAAGTAAAGAATTGACAGAAAAATAGTATTTTAGATATTAAACTCAATATAAATATACATAAAATGTCTAAAATACAATTTTTGTTGAGTTTAATAATTAAAATATAATTTTTTTTGCTTCAGTTATACATAATGGAAATAAGTAGATGGTTTAGATAAAATAAATAAATAAAAAATTTAGGGTTTAAATTGACAAAATTAAAAATTAAAATAATAAAAAAAAAGTGTTGCTATTAGCACCTGTTAAAATTCTTTGGACCCCCACCCTAAACCCTAAATTTTAATAATATTTTTTTGGACACCCCCACTTATTACCAAATCTACCCATATTCATAATATTTTCACAATCAAATGCACACCCACCCAATTTTTCATACCCTCTCTTTCACTGTTACTTGACCATCCGACTCCTCTGTTTCGTCTCCTCTGCACCCAATCTACCCATTTCTTATAGAGTGCTGCTATTTCAATACTATTTTTTTTTCCCTTACAAAGTGCTGCTATTTTGTCTCCTCTATTTTTTGTTTCGTCTCCTATTTTTCTTACAGTCTCTTGCTGGTGATGGAGCTACACACAACAAAGTTGTAGACTTTTTCTTAAGAATCAAAGGTATAATTTGCTTCTCTCTTCTCTGCAATTAACCACGACCACACAAACAAAAACCCTTTACCAACCAAAACCACAACCACACAAAACCCTAATTGTAAGAGAATATTATAATGTAATTGATGGCCTGATTCCACATAAAATTCAAATTTTTTAGGGGATAGAGGTCTGAATATTATAATCTAATGGATGGCTTGAATATTATATTGTAATAAAAGTCTACATACCAACTAGAAATAAAATAAAATAAAAATATCAAAACCCTTTGTCTTTTGGAAAATTTGTTTGGCTGACCCTTTGTCTTGGAGTGTTGGGTATTTTGGTTGTGTTTTTTTTGTGCATGAAGAAAACAAAACTAAAACACACCAAAAACGTATCTGAATTTTCTGCAGAAAAAAAATAAGAAAAGAGGAGGCAAACAGGGCAGTAACCTGCTAGATTTTTTAATTCACATTTTCAACTTCTTTTCCATGTATTTTTATACATCAACTTATAGCCACATAATCACACAACACTTGTACTAGCTGTCTTCCACGTAAACTAGCTCTAATTAGTACAATACACATCATAAACCTAACAAGAGTTAGGTGGGCTCTTCAAAAATAGTGCTAATTTCAACACATTATGTCAACATGGAGGAATGGTAAAAGTTGTCTCTAAGTGATATCTACATACACAAAAATATATGTATATATACTTCTGACCATGCATGCTTTTTTGCCTCATTGGTCATGACACGCCTATTTAAGATAGGCTTCAATGGCTTACAAGTTATATATATATATATATAATGTTCCTAGATGACATGCATTTTCGATACATAGGAAGGACTGACTCTATATTATTAAGGGTAATTGACAATGGATATATTTGCTTACATTGTCATTGACTAACATCTAATTGTACTTGATGGACAGTTATGGTGGAAACTGCTCGAGATCACCCAACAGCGTTTAGGAGACGTAATGTTGTACTTTCTCAAAAAGCGGTTAAGAGGCCTCGACGCACTCGTAAGACTAAGGATCAAGGTAGTGGAGTTAATGAACAAGTCATTAATGACATAGGCGCTGGTCTAGCAAAAATGGTTGAGGTTGAAAACGATGAGGGCAATCAATTGAATGTCTGCGACATGGGCGATGAATTGGGTGATGAACCAATAGATATGGGTGATGATTCGGGTAATGAACCAACAGACATAGGTGATGATCCGGGTGATGAACCAACAGACATGGGTGACTATGAAGACCAACCAGCAAATACAACTGAAAAAGTTAATGAAAATCTTACTGGACCTTTTTTTGGAGAGCCAGATGATCCTTCAATTTTGAAGAGTTTTCATTGTCACGTAGCAGCAAAAATTTGGCATAATGATGTAAGTCATTGTCGTACATTAATTTAATGTTTTAAATTTTGTTTCAACTTTACTAATTCTTTTTTTTTTTTTTTATTCTATGTTACAAGAACACGGAATACTTAAATGTTTAAATCATGGTTTTTAAGTTGGTAAATGGTCATTCAACTTGGAAGAAAATGAACAGTCTAAATTTCATGGTTTAATTATGGATTTGCGGTTGATTTCTTTAGTGAGTTGCTCATATAAATTTGTAAACAAAGTTGTAATTTCGGCCTTTGTGGAAAGATGGCAGCCAGAGACAAACACATTTCATCTACCATTTGGTGAGATGTCGCCAACCTTAGATGATGTTAGTGTAATTCTCGGGATTCTAGTGATTGGTAAATTTGTCTCTTGCAAGAAGTTATCAAATGTTGACAATGCAAATTTGCTAGTTGAGGTTTTGGAAGTAACAGTAGATAAGGTCAATGTAGCGTTGAAGGTAACATGGTTTGGGTGAGTGTCAGATGCAGACAATGATAATACCATTGAGTATGCAGCTAGGGCATATTTGTTATATTTGTTAGGTTGTATCTTATTTGTAGACAAGAATGGCACACGTGTTGCAGTAGTGTATTTTTCTTTTTTTATGGATTTGTGATTTGTTGCTTCTTATGCTTGGGGTGCAGCCATATTGGCTTTTTTATACCAGCAATTGGGTATTGCCACAAGGTATGTTGTGAAACAGATGGCAGGATACATGACATTGTTAGAAGCTTGGATTTAAGAGCATTTTGTTGGTGCTAGACCCTACCCCAATTTGGACTATAAAGAAGATCAGCCGCGTGGCTTTTATTGGATTTCTCGCACCCAATCTGGGTCGTCAATGTGTATTTAACAAAGGTTGTGAGAGGACCTCGACAGATTAGAGGCCCATGATGTAAGTGTCAATCTTAACTCCGTGTACGTACATATTACTTGCTATTATTTAACTTAATTAATAACTTACATATAAATTTTTTACTGTTCTAGGTTATTTGGGATCCATACCATGATAAGCATATTGATCATCCTTTTTCTGATGTTGCTTACCATAGTGGATGCTTAAAATGTATGCACATTGTTGAACCATATCATCCGGATAGGGTGTTAAGACAGTTTGGCAGGGTGCAAACTATTCTCTCAAGTCCACTTGCTCCAGTTCGAGCTTCTAGAGGATCCATTGCAAAACAGTACATCATTGCCTATAAATACTTGGATACAATTTGGGAGAGTTGGGAAAATCACTTGTTGTTTGAGACAGCACGTAGTGTTCTAGCCTTGCATCCATGGGATTGTGTGCCAGGTTCCTTGGATTGGTTTACTTCCATTTTACACATTCAAGTTCAAAACCCGACACATCGTTCTAAGTATAACCCACACACTAAGACATCAGCTGATTATCGTCAGCTTCAAGTTGTATGTCAATTTTTAACCTTTTTATTTTCATATATATATTTGTTTAAGGCAATTGTTAAGTTTTATTTTCTTGTTTGCAGCGTATTAACAATGCCTTGAGCATTTCACGTTCAATGATCAAAATCGGATATAATGACACAGCTCCCACCCGAGATATGTTACGCAATGCATGAAGATGATAACACAAGTCTTGGAGGGCCAAAGTCCATTGAAGAATATACACCATCAGAGAACTTGGTGTACACTCGTCACACGAAACATGGAGCAACGTCTTAGACTTTAGTATTTGTTGGTTTTAAATGTTTTAAATGTGCATTTTGAAATCATAGTCTCAAACATGTGTTAGACTTTTTTATGGTGTTAGACACAAGTATAACAAAGGTCAGATAACACTTTAGTATATGTTAGTTTGTCTAAGAAATATTTTTGGCATACATTTTAATGGTGATTTGTATATGACACAAGTATGAGCTAGGGTTGTATATGACTTTACCATACCTTTTTGGGCACTCAATGAATTATTTTGATTGTGTTTGATGGTGTTTGATGGTTTAGCAATGATATTGAAGTCAATGAATTTGTTTGGAATTGGTTTGATGGGTTGAATTGGTTTGATAGTTTGTTTGTTTGAAATGTTGGTTTGTTTATTGCTTTATGGTCGTCACTGAATAAACAAATATGGACTAATGAATAAACAAGAATTTTATGTTCATCACTAACTAACCGAACAAACCCTCCTCATTTAGCACTGTAAAACCGAATCAAAATGACTCACTCAGCACTGCAATGTCGAACAGGTAGTCTTCATTTAGCACTGTAATGCCGAACATATATGGTTTTTTCAGTACTGTAGTGCCGAACATAAATGCTTGTTGGCCTAATCACAGTTGCTAGCCTAATCATTTCAACACTGTACAACCGAATAAAAACAATTCGTTTAGCACTGTATGGCCAAACAAATATACTTTTGTTCAAAATTGTTTTGTCGAACAATAGTAGTCCTGTCAGTACTGTATGTCTGAACAAAATTTGTTTACCACTGTGTAATTTGAATCCATTCCAATTCACTTTTTTCGTCAACTTCAATTCAGTATAACATAGAAAATAACATTCATTTCAATTTATTATTTACCATTCCAATTCATTACAACAAAGAAAATAACATGACTTAAATTGATTCAAAATACATAACTTAAATACATTCCAATTCACTCTTTTCCATTCTAATTTTGTATAACAAAGAAAATAACATAACTTAAATCCATTCTAATTCTATTTCCTATCTCACTCGTATGACATTAGTCCTCATCCAGGTCTACTGTTTCAATTGTGGCTACGTTTGGACAGATGAGTGACTTGAAATGTTATACTCTAGAACTGTATGCAACCTCCTAGCCTATTGCACAAGGGTCATGGTACCTCCATCAATTAGTTGCTATGGGTGGAGTAGGATGACCAAGCTCCAAAATGAGCTACAAAAATAAAAAATTAAAAAAAATATTAGAATGTACAAAAATATTGTCGTTATTAAAAAATGTTGTCGTTAGAATGTACAAGAATGTACAAAAATATTATAAACCAATACTTGAACAAAATGATTGTTGTTGGCAAAACCAATACATATCTCCTTGTGAGAGGCAACAGATATTAGTATTCAACTAAGAGGGAGAAATGTCAAATATTGTTGCATAAACAAGTGGACCAAAATGACTTGGCAGAAAAATGAAATAAGATGACCCATGCCAGGCATCGTCATCCACCGGTCCAACCCAGGATTTGGTTCAAAATAAGCCAACATATTGGTAAGGTCATCGATTCCCTTTTGTGATCCAAATATTTTCTTGTAGTGGTCACTATACGCATGCAATTCTTTAAGTAAATCTTTTCTCACTTATATCCATCATTCTTCTCCAAAACCCATCAAACCAGCAATAGCTCGGAATCCATAATTGCCATCTACTGCAACATCCTTAATGTATTTAACATATCGTCTCAATTCTAAAGGGAATGCCTCTAAAAAGCAATTTGGATTAAATGATCGAAGTTGGTGAACCTATCACAACCCAATGCTAATGTTAGACAATAAAGTAGATAACATGACATAATTACATACCTCACTAGTAAACCACGTTCCTTTTCTGTCTTCTTTGTTTTCACCTTTTTTTATTGTTACACTCACCTTGGGAATGACTCCAGGTAAATAACTATCTTATGCTAAAGCAACTAGTTCAAACGCAAATGGCTCATGACGAGTGGAAGTCTCAATCTTCAATTTTGGCTAACTCCGTGGATTAGACTTCACTTCCGGCTCAATCAAAAATGTACAATCAGGTTTGGCTAACTTCCTTAATTTCTGTAACAAAAACCTCTTCACATCTGGATCCACCTCCTCGAATCGTTTGGCAAACAATTCTAACTTAGGTGTACAAGTCCACTCTTCACTTATAGTGTGTGGGGTACTCAACATATCAAGCTTAGTCCAATATGAATGAACCGAAGTGAGGGGAATTGGCTAATTTTCCCTTATGTAATCTGTTATCTCATACGCACATGGCAAACCATGAGTACGTCGAACGACACATCCACATACAGCAATATCAATACTAACAGAAGATGCTCATTTGGACTCTGCCAATATGATCTCTAATGCAGTAATTGAGACATTACCATGAAGCTCCTTAGACTGCACAAGTTTGAAATCATGTTGCACAACTATCTTGCTTTTCTCAAATGATGATTTTATTTCACTATGTTGCAACTCAAGTAAATTATGTATCCTTATCCAATTCGACTCAAAATTTCCTTAACTTGATCCAAGATATCTTTTAAGTTTTGCATGTGAACTCTCAACCCTATACATGAAAATAAACTGTTATAAAAATAATGTTATAAAAAACTAAACAACTAATAAATTTAAATGTTCATATTTACCTATTTGTTGTAGAATTTCCAAAGTGCATAAATGTGTCGGTCCAAGCAACCACAAAGTTCGACTTATATGTATCCAACCAACATGAGGTAACATAATGAAGTGCATCTTGATAAGTATTGAACTCATTATGTAACAAAGACAGTTGTTACATGTACACTTCTTTAGACGATGACATAACTAACATATTTCAACTCATTATAAATATAGCGATCCCGGGTTTACCCTTGTTGTATAGTGATCCGGACATGTGTCCGTGAATGTTGGTAGTTGTTTATTATCTTGTTTACATCCTTTCTTGCTTTGTATTTGAGTTATAGGATGTGTTGAGCGGGTTTGTTACAGGTTGGTTGAGTTTAGAAACCAAAACTAGTTGCCCAGATTTTTGGCCTGTACGCTCGAGCGGAGGTGTTGGCGCTCGAGCGTAGATTACATCCATCCAGCATCTTGTTGTGCAGTGTTGTGAGCTCGAGCGTAGGGTTGGGAGCTCGAGCGGAGGCTTGGTTCTGCAAAAGTGCTGGGCGAGTGCATTCTGCGCTCGAGCTGGAGGTTGGCCGCTCGAGCGGAAGTCTGTGAGTGGCCGCTCGAGCGGGGTGTTTTACGCTCGAGCGGAAGACTGGGTTTAAATCCCGAAACTGTGACTTTTCAAATCACTTTTTCACTTTCTCTTCTCTCTCTTACTTTTCCAAAATCACCATTGTTGAGCCTCTCACTCTAGACTCTACCTTCTCTCTAGGTTTTGATCTAGTAGGAGTGATTTACTCACCTTTGGCCTTTACAAAAAGGTTGTTGATCGTCGAGGGCTTCATTTTAATCTGAAAATCTCGGGTTTTGGAGCACGTTGGGTTTTGTCGTCTTCTCCTTTGGGACTCCGAAATTGAGGTAGGGATAACCTACTCCTCTCTATGGGTTTTGTCTTTAAATTTTGGTATTTTGAGATGTTGGGCTTGGTTTGGTAAATTTGTGAAAGTTTGGGGCTTTTGTGTAATTTTACAAAAGTTGGGGTTTTACTCATCATAAACCTAGATGCATGTTTGGCATAGAAAAATAGAATGATTGTTGAATCATTGATGAAAATGGGACCTAAGGGTTGAAATGGTAATTATGGAAAATGGCCTAATTACATTGTTTAATTAATTGGGATAATTAATTGGTGAGAAATGAGGAAAAGAAATGTTGATTGAATATCCATTTGTGCATTTATTTTCTGTTTAGAAATAACTGCTTGGGCTATCGGTGGAGGATAGTCGTGATTGTTGTAGACAATGCATGATGATTAGGTAAACTGAAACTAATCAATGGAAAGTGTCATGGAACTTGACGGTTGATAGAATACATTAATTGTGTGTATTGTGTGATTGTATATAGAACCAATGTGTTTATATACGTTATGTGTAGAGGAGGAGATAGGGGATGTACTCCGCGGTTTAGGGGAAGATAGGGGATGTACCTCTAAACCGGATAGGTATTGGGAGGAGATAGGGGATGAACTCCGTAGACAGAGCTCATATGCTTGTCTAGAGAAGTGAAGATAGAGCTCATATGCTTATCTTTGTGAAGTGTGGATATAGCTTATATGCTTATCTGTGGATATTGTGGTTATACATATCTGTTGTAGAGTGTGGATACAGCTTGTATGCTTATCTGTGGATATCGTTGATATACATATCTGTTGAGAATGTGGATATAGCTTTTATGCTTATCTGAATGTGAGATATAGTTTTTATACATATCTGCGGAAATGATGATAGAGCTAGCATGCTTATCTGTTGAAAAAGGGAAAATGAAGAGTAATTGGGACTTGTAAGTCGTTGACATAAATATGTAATTTATGTGATTGTATCGGTGTTGACCAACTATCAATTGCTAATGTTTTAGTCATTGTCCATGGTTGGTTTAGTGTATTTCTACTGGGCTGTGGCTCACCCTATATGGGAATATCATTTTCAGGTACAGGAAGCATGCCACCTCCAAGGACATAGCTGGGAGGCTAGTGGCGGGCATAGTTTTGTCGTTTTACTTTTGATGTATTACATGTAATTTCAAGCCAAGGGCTTAATGTGTAAACGAGTTAGAACTCTTTGTTGTAACCAAGTGTTAACTTGGAAAGCTGTAAGCCCGTAGGGCATTTTGTTATGAGGTTAACATGTAATACTTATGTCTTGGAATTCTAATGAATGAAAGGAATGCGGTTAGTTTAAATGTAAATGCATGTCTTATCTGATGGGTTTATTGTTACTATTTTGAGGGCGTTACAACTTGGTATCAGAGCGTACCGGGTTCAAATACTTTGGGTACGTGGGAAGTGATTAGGATCACAATGGGTTTGTCTCGCTTGATAGAGACTTAAATGTGGTATCATATGTTATGTGCTTAAGTGATAACATGTTTATGTGACTATGTGTGTATGGGATTTAATTTCTGGGATATTGATTGGATCCTTGAGTTTCTGGGAGTCTTGTTGGAAAGGCACTTGATCAATGCTATTTCTAACCGGAACTCTAGTAACGCCTCGGGACTATCATTATCCGGAAATGAAATTCGTAAGTGCTTATGTGTTTATGTGCTTATGTGGGGTGAATTACAGTTGTCCAGGCATTAGGACGTGAGTGTTTAGTTTCGGCACATTTATGAATGTGCTAACGTTCTGTGTTGCCTTTATTAGGATGTCAGGACGAGGAAGAGGTGCTAGGCGTGGTAGACCTGCGAGGCAGGAAGTACCGTTACCGGGTGAGATTTCGGCAGTGCAGGAGGGAGTTGGGCAGGCCAATGTGGCCGAGCCAGTAGGTCAGCAGGCTATGGGTGCCTTGGCCAGAGAGATAGCAGGAGCTTTGGGTATTCTTAGAGCTGGGAATCAGGCAGCTGAGACAGGGCCTTCCTTCTTGAAGAGGGAGTTCTTTCGGTGTAATCCGGACGAGTTTATCGGGGATCCTAAAGAGCCGCTTAAGGCAGATGAATGGCTCGAACAGACAACGAAGACGTTTGAGATGCTTGGCATCGAGGACGGAGCACTGAAAGTGACCTTGGCATCCTTCCAACTGAAGGGAGATGCGGGTCAATGGTGGAAGTACGAGAAAGCTCGTGTTGGTGGTACTTGGGAGGCGTTTGTGAATGCTTTTCAGGAGAGGTTTTTATCAGCAGCAGCTAGGGAGAAGCTGAGGGATCAGTTTAGCCGGCTTAATCAGCAGGGCTTGTCAGTGGCCGAGTTTGAGGCTACTTTTACCAGTCTGTCTAGGTTTGCACCTGAACTGGTGGCGTCTGAGGAACGCCGTTGCTATGAGTTTGAGCGGAAGTTGAGGCGGGGCCTCAAGTTGAGAATTGGTGGGTCTTATATTCGAGAGTATAGACACCTAGTGGATGCTGCAGCTCATATGGAGCTTATGATGCAGGAGGAGGATGAGGGTCAGAGAGGCTCCAAGAGGAGCCAGGATAGTCAGGGTGATGGCAGGAGACAGAAGGGTTATAACCCTCAGCAGTCTCAGGGTGCAGTCTCTAGATCGACCTTTCCAGTGCCGAGTGTAGGCTCGGGGAGAGGCAGTCAGGGGGAATTCACCTGTTACAAGTGTGGCCAGCTGGGTCACAAGGTTTCTGTTTGCCCGCAGAAGGGTGGGGGTCAGAAAGCTGCTTCTTCTTCAGCTAGACCGCAGAGTCAGAGTTTGGGCAGGGGGCAGCTCTTGACTTGTTATCAGTGTGGACAACCTGGGCACATGAAGAGGTTTTGCCCACAGTTGAGTGCCACTTCGGGAGCGTCTGGTTCTAGGCAGACGCAGGGTTTTCAGCCAGCTCAGTCTGTGCAGGCCTCGAGGGCCAATCCGGGAGTTTCGTCATCCCAGTCTGTGCAGCAGTCTTTTGCTCCGAGAGGTGAGCAGGTAGACCAGGGGCCTACGGGGCGCGTGTATGCTGTTACCGCGCAGGATTTAGTACCGGCTCCATCAGTAGTGAGAGGTACTTTTCTGTTTTGCAACTCAGTTGCTAATGTGTTGATAGACACGGGTGCATCTCATTCTTTTGTATCTGCTGCATTTGCATCTGTTTTGGAATTGGAGTTAGCACAGTTAGCATCTCCTATTTGTGTGGTATCACCTTTGGGTGGTGAGTTGATCCTGAAACAGGGTGTTAGAGGATGTGATATAGAGGTCGCCGATTATAGGCTTCCTTTTCCGTTTGTTGTCATGCCCATGAAGGGTTTTGATGTTATTTTGGGTATGGACTGGTTATCGTCATACCGGGCTGTTATTGATTGCTACCGCCAGAGGGTTACATTGTGTACCTTGAGCGGGGAGTGGTTCCATTTCTTGGGAGACCGGGTTGGTAGTGTTTTGCCACCGGGGTATGATTCGCGAGGGCGAAGTGAGCTTAGTAGTCTACTTGCTAGCTTTGAGAGTGGTGAGCGTGGTGAGACCCAGTATGTATTACCGAGGGTGGTTTGTGAGTATTCGGATGTCTTTCCCGAAGATCTTGTTAGTTTGCCACCTCACCGAGAGATAGAGTTCTCTATTGATTTAGTGCCTGGTACGGCGCCGATTTCTATGGCACCTTACCGTTTTGCTCCAGCAGAGTTGGTTGAGTTGAAAGTTCAGCTCCAGGAATTGCTCGATAAGGGTTTTGTTCGCCCTAGTGTTTCACCGTGGGGAGCACCGGCCCTCTTTGTTAAAAAGAAAGATGGTGCCTTGAGATTGTGTATCGACTACCGGAAGTTGAATCGGGCTACGGTTAAGAATAAGTATCCTATGCCCCGTATAGATGATTTGTTTGACCAGTTGAAGGGTTCCCGTTGTTTCTCTAAGATAGACTTAAGATCGGGTTACCATCAGTTAAGGGTCAGGGAGGAAGATATTCCTAAGACGGCATTCCGTACGCGGTATGGCCATTACGAGTTTTTGGTGATGCCATTCGGACTTACCAATGCACCGGCAGTCTTTATGGACTTGATGAACCGGATTTTCCGGGAGTTCTTAGACCGATTTGTGGTTGTTTTCGTGGACGATATCCTTATCTATTCGTCTTCTGAGGAGGAGCACGAGGCACACTTGAGAGTGGTGCTTGAGTTACTTAGAGTCCATAGGCTGTATGCCAAGTTTGGGAAGTGTGAGTTCTGGCTGAGGGAAGTCAAATTCTTAGGCCACGTGATATCCGGGGAAGGGGTGTCTGTTGATACATCCAAGGTTGAGGCAGTGCAAGATTGGGCACAGCCTAAGAGTGTGTTTGAGATCCGCAGTTTTCTGGGATTAGCTGGGTATTACCGTCGGTTTGTGAAAGATTTCTCCAGGTTAGCGTCACCGTTGACTAGGCTGACTCGGAAGGGAGTCAAGTTTGTGTGGAGTGAGACTTGTGAAAAGTCATTCCAAGAGCTGAAAATTAGATTGACCACCGCTCCGGTGTTGATTATTCCGGAGAGAGGGTTGGGATATGCGGTTTATTGTGATGCTTCACGAGAGGGTTTGGGTTGTGTGTTGATGCAAGAGGGGAAAGTGGTAGCTTATGGCTCACGTCAGTTGAAAATACATGAGAAGAATTACCCCACACACGACCTAGAGTTAGCAGCTGTGATCTTTGCCTTGAAAATCTGGAGGCACTACCTTTATGGTGAGAGGTTCGAGGTATTCTCGGATCACAAGAGTTTGAAGTATCTGTTTACACAGAGAGACTTGAATCTGAGGCAGAGGAGATGGATGGAGTTCATCGAGGATTATGATTTTGAGTTGCATTATCATCCGGGAAAGGCCAATGTTGTGGCCGATGCCCTTAGTAGGAAAACCATTAGTGATGTAGCTTGTATAGCCATCCGGGAATGGGTGATGTTGGGAGCACTTGGCGAGTTTGATTTGCTACTGGGCGAATCTGTTGAGGCTGCGGCCTTGTTTTCTGTCGTGGTGCAGCCTACACTTGTGACTAGAATGTTAGAGGCACAGAGAGGTGACCTTGAGGTAGAATCCCTCCGAGAGAAGATCTCCAGTGGGAAAGTTGAGAAGGGTTTGACGGTGTATCCCGACCTGAGTGTGAGATACCGAGACCGTTTGTTTGTACCGGAGGCTTGCCGTGAGGAAGTACTCCGAGAGTTTCACCATTCGCGCCTTGCGGTGCATCCGGGAGGTACTAAGATGTATCAGGATTTGGGTCGCCAGTTTTGGTGGCGGGGTATGAAAAGAGATGTGGCTGTTTTCGTATCGAAGTGCCTTACTTGCCAGCAAGTGAAGGCCGAGCATCAGAGGCCGGCGGGTTTGTTGCAACCCTTGCCTATTGCCGAGTGGAAGTGGGAGCATGTCACTATGGACTTCGTTGTAGGTCTTCCGAAGACTCAGCGGGGTAGTGATGCTATTTGGGTGGTTGTAGACCGGTTGACTAAGTCGGCGCACTTTATTCCTATGCGCGTGAGAGATTCGGTAGATCATCTTGCCGATTTGTATATTCGGGACGTAGTGAGATTGCACGGGGTCCCAGTGACGATCGTCTCAGATAGAGATCCTCGTTTTATTGCTAGGTTGTGGCAGAGTTTGCAGAGTGCCTTGGGCACTAAGTTGACCTTTAGTACGGCTTATCATCCTCAGACTGACGGGCAGTCCGAGCGTACTATTCAGATCCTCGAGGATATGCTTCGGGGTTGTGTCCTGGACTTCAGTGGGACGTGGGAGAGGCACTTGCCATTGGTAGAGTTTGCCTACAACAACAGTTTTCAGTCTAGCATCGGTATGGCACCGTTTGAGGCCTTGTATGGCCGACCGTGTAGGTCTCCAGTTTGTTGGGCCGAGGTGGGTGATGCACCTTTGTTGGGTCCGGAGTTGGTTAGGGAGACGACGGAGAAAGTTGAGCTTATCCGTAGGAGGCTTGTTACAGCCCAGAGTCGACAAAAGAGTTATGCCGACCGTAGGAGGAGGCCTTTGGCGTTTGAGGTAGGTGATCATGTCTTTTTGAAGATATCACCTAGACGAGGCCTGATGAGGTTTGGGAAGAGTGGGAAGTTATCCCCTCGGTTTATAGGTCCTTTTGAGATCCTTGAGAGGATAGGTGAGGTTGCTTATCGGTTAGCCTTACCGCCGCAGTTGTCCGGAGTGCATGATGTGTTTCATGTGAGTATGCTTCGGAAGTATGAGCCAGATCCATCACATGTGTTGGATTGGACTGATTTAGAGGTAGATGAGGATGCCTCGTATGAGGAGAGACCGGTTCGGGTCTTGGATAGGCGGGATCAGGTCCTGCGTGGCAAGACCATTCCTTTGGTGAAAGTCTTGTGGAAACATCACGGAGTGGAGGAAGCCACTTGGGAACGTGAGTCGGGAGTCCGTGAGAAATATCCGGACTTGTTTGTTGATATGTAATCTTGTATTTAAATTTTACTTTTTGTTGAACTTAAGAGCTTTTATATATGTCTTAAGTTGTGAAACATTGAAAATGTTTTGATTATTGAAAGTATGTTCGGAACTTGCCTCATATGGAAGTTGAAAGTGACATTATATGCGTTAAATATATTGTTGAAATTGGAAAGATAGTGCATAATGTTGATGCATGTTGAAAATACATATGTTGTTTACATATTGTGATATGTCTCTTGTTAAAGGGATGGGATGACCGGTAATGGGTCGAATTGTTGAATGTTAAAATGTAACATTGTTTAAAATGGAGGAAAACTTGTTTTTGAAAACTTGTGTAATTTCGGGGACGAAATTCTTTAAGGGGGGGAGGTTATAGCGATCCCGGGTTTACCCTTGTTGTATAGTGATCCGGACATGTGTCTGTGGATGTTGGTAGTTGTTTATTATCTTGTTTACATCCTTTCTTGCTTTATTATCTTGTTAATGCAAGATAAATAAACTTACCAATGGAACGTCGGTCTCATTAGAATTGTTGTCCTCGTCCTCAATTACTCTACACGATGAAATAAGTGATGAAGCATATGTTATACTTGAAGCAAAACTTTCTGGTTCAATAGGGTTGATGATAGTGATGAAGATGACACATTCAGGGTTTAAGATGATTATGAAAAATAATAGATTTAGGGTTTATGTTAGTTGGTTATGAAGAGTAATAGGTTTAGGGTTTACAAACATGGAATACGTATATTTGGAGTTAGGATAGGGGTGGGGGTCCAATATTATAGAGTATTAATTTTTATTTGATAGGTGGGTGTTCCATTTAATAATGTCTTTTAATTTAATTTTACTTTAGGTCATAATTGTAATAAAAAAAATTATAAATTGAGGGGTCCAAAGAATTTTGATAGGTGCTAATAGCAATACTCTTAAAAAAATCATAGTTTATTAAGTTACAATTGTCAAACCCTAGAATTTTTTTTGGTAATTTCTCCTAAATTCAACTATTAGTGTTTTTCTCAAATGATGAAATGCGTTCAAATATGAACAATTTCGCTAGTTTATATAATTAAATACATTAGATTAGTTTTCTAAAAATGTCTTATGTGACATAGTTGAGGGCATTCATCAAAAAAAAAAAAAAAAAAAAAAGACATAGTTAAGGGTTAAACTTGAATAAATATAAATCTAGTGGTTATAAAAATAAAAAATAAAAAAAATGTTTAATGTGACACTTAAGGGTTACGATTGAATAGTTCTAACTAATGTTGTTGTCTGAAATAATGAAATACCTTTAAGCACATACAATTTTGCTAATTTATTTACTTTTTCTTTAGAACAAAGAAAATATACTTAAGAAAAATACACCCATCAAATTTTGAAATTAAAATATAATGAACAAAAATTAAATAATTATGCTAACTTAATTACAAAGTTACATTTCTTTGTTTATACTACAAAAATTTAATTTTTATTTAATATATGAATTTATTGGGTATGCTTAGAATTTTAATGTAATTTTAAGATAAAATTTGGAATAAAACATTAGTCGATGTCAGGTCAAACTTAGTTTGGATTTTTTTTTTTTTTTTAGGTTTGATAGGCTTGAACCCTGATTTGATCCAATTAATGGTCACCCAAAAAAATTTAAGAGAAGGAAATTGTATTTATTTATTTATTTATATAACAAAGAATAACTTCCATTTTGATAAATATTTTTGTTAATGTTAGTGAAAAATCTAAAAATCTCAAGATATTGATTTGTGCTTATGTTTTAACTTTAAATAACGAGTGACAATTACAATCAAACAATCAAAAATAAACGGACATAACAATTAACGTGAAAAAATCACAATTAGAATGCCTTCAATTGTGATAAAAAAATCACGGGTCAAACCCACAAAACAATCCACTAAGAAGACAAAAAAGAATTACACAAGTATACTCTCAATTACTTAACGAATCTACGCCTGAATTGAACCAATCTCAATGTGCCTCTCCCACCACCGTCTTCACCTCGGAATTGTCTTATCCAACGTTGAATTCACAACGCTGATATTGAATCCACGACAATAAGCCACTCCGGAATCTTAAACTTCAAACCCAAGTTCCATAGAATCCACCGAAGAATAATTCTCTCTTTTGTAAACAAAACAATAATACCAACCCTTGATGTTCGACAATATGAAGTTCGTTGATCAAACGATCACCTTCTATACACAAAGGAAACTCATATAAAAATAGCCTCCAATATAAAACACTTTTTTTTTCTTTCTCTTTGAAAATCTAGACTGCTCCAACCCTAAAAGTAACGAACAACGCATGTTATCCAAAAGACAACCTAAGAGGGAGGTGAATTAGGTTTCTACAAATAAAAAATAATAATACCCTAATAAAAATTACAACAGAGAAGCAGATTGTTGATTGATGAAGAATAGATTACTGACAAAAATGATTAAGTACAAAGATGAATTCAACAGTGAAGAATGATTAATCAACTAACGCAGTATATGAATAAGATGATTAGAGGCTTAATAGAAATAAATAGTTAATAATGACTTAGATAAATTTGCAATGGAGCTAGCTATCACAGTGGGTAGAAATTAAATGATTAACACATTCAATAACAGATAGCTATAGCAGTGAAAGTAAAGAGATTAGAGAAGATGAGGCAAACAGATTTATAGTGGTTTAGCTTCAACCAAGCCTACATCTACTCCTCAAGTTTCACTTGAGATTTTTCACTATTTTCTAGCTTCACAAGGGTGCTAGCAACCTCTCAACACATTGAGCAATCCTCCACAGATTTTACACAAGCTTTACAAGCCTAAACCCTTACAAATCTTAGGTGATTCATAATCACTCTTAAGATTTCAAGAACACGGTGTTTGCAACATTTTTACAAAATTTAAATGGTATTTTTGCTTTCACAAAAAGCTTACAATAATCTCTCAAAGATTGATACACAAAATTGAAGCTCAAGGAAAATATCAGTAAACCTCATATGGGTAAATGGGATTAATGCTTAAGGCTCTATGTATAATATCTGAGACGAAGAAGTGTAACCCAGATGAAGAAGCTCTCAGATAATCAAAGAGAATGAGAATGATGAAATATTAGAAATATTTTCTTGCATGAGTTGTTGCTTTTCTTGTTGTATTTTGTTCAGCAGAAGCTCTGCTATTTATCAAGGAGAAAATCATCGACTGTTGTCTATTGTATCTGTTGAGAAGATTGAGTAAGATTTTGGTTAAATCTACTTTACTCAAATTTTCATTTCCCATACATGATTAGATCTTGACGGAGTTGAAAGATGGGTCTGATTGATGACAATTATATTTGAAAAAAGAGTCATTACAGTACAGAGTGGCCGTCCACTTGGATGTCCAAAATGAAATTTTGTTCTTGAGGGACGTCCACCCGGATGTCCGGTGAGGTCCCAGTCGTCGAGGATGACTTCCGCGGTTGTTGAGTATACTGCTGGTTTGACAGCCGGTGCGACGCAAAATTGAACTAGAGCAAAACTAGGCCAAAAAGCTATGGCCAGTTGTCCTCCTGGACGTCTGGCAGGTCGTCCGGCCGGACAACTGCCACAGCCAAATTTTCTTTCTTTGCCCGGCCAAAATCATCCAAGCCAACCAAAATATCTGCCGGCCGACCAAAAGACTTGTACGGCTGGCCAAATCATTCTTCAGTGCTAGTGCTGTTTTGGTTCAGTTCTGATGCTGTTTTGGGCCTGTTTAAGCCGCATATTGGCCTCCAAGAACATGGTTAGCAACAGGAGAAGATAGATTAAATTGATATGAATAAAACATATTATATTGATCAATTTAATTATCAAGAATAAAATCAAAACATAATCAAAACAATCATCAAAACACAATATAGCTAACAATCTCCCCCTTTTTGATGATGGCATACCATGATGTTTTGATTTGTTGGGGAGTAAGAAAAACTCCCCCTCAAGTCATGCTCCCCTTGAAAGTTTGCTTCTTATAGATATAAACATGTTTAGCACTTTGGCAATATATAACAGTATAATCATAGCACGATTGATAAAGATACAAACAGATAAACATGTTTAGCACATTAACAATATATAACAGTACAATCATAGCATGATTGATAAAGATACCAACAGATAAACTTGGCATATTTAGGAAAAAAATTGCCTAGGTTTTAGATACCAAAAACAAAATATACATAGCACCAATTTTTCTTTTACAGTTCAAGCACACAACAACATCATTTCTCCCCCAATTTTTAAAACATAACAAGTCCTCCCCTTATGACATTATTCCAAAACATTTGAGCTCAAAACATCACAATTTCTCCCCCTGTGAGATTATCAAAAACACATAAAGGATATCACAATGTAGCATTAAGTGAAGATAAATGTCATTAATGCAATAAGGAGAAGTTCAAAAGGTTAAGAATAAGGCACACATTCTGTTGTAGCAAGAAAATATGGCAACAATGAATCAATGAGCTCATCCATTATGACGAATTCATGCTATTTCAATATATTTTTAAACAAGAGCCAAGGAGATACCAAATTGTTAATGAGTATATGGAAAGCATTTGAGCATGATCTGTCAAACAATTTCTAACAAAAGCATACAGATTTTATGCAATATGTCTGTATGCTTTAAGAGAAAATGTCAAGAAATATATATATGTGTTACTTTTAAGCATTTTGACAAGATAAACCAACGTAGTACCAATTATAGATTAGATATATCAGTGCAAAGTCCAAGATTTGTCAAATAAGAGCATAAAAGCAGTTTGAGCATTTGACAATCAATATCAATATAACTTCAAGAACATATAGCAAGATAATATTGTTATGAGTTGAAGATCTATGTGCAATAAAAAGGTTAGATCAGTGAAACAATTAAGCATGATACCAAGAGTGCACAGTTAAGCAAAGTATAAAAATGGAATGTTTGAGACTTTTTGATAGCATTCAAGGATAAAATAGTTTCCATATCAATGGAATAGTACACATGTCTCATTTTAAGTAAAAATTCAAGTTTTACATTCACAACAGAGACTTTAAATTGAATTCGACATTCCAAGTTCACCACGAATAAAAGTGCAGCAATCCTCGGTTAGGGGTTTTGTGAAAATATCCGCCAATTGCTTGTTTGTGTTTACAAATTCAAGTACAATATCTTCTTTTTGAAAATGATCTCTTAAAAAGTGGTATCAAATTTCAATATGTTTTGTTCATGAGTGTTGAACCGGATTTTTGCTTAAGTCGATGACACTAGTATTATCACATTTAATAGAGATGTGATCATAATGCAAATTAAAGTCCTTTAATTGTTGTTTCATCCAAAGTACTTGGGCACAACAACTTTCGAAAGGTGTATATTCAGCTTCGACTGTTGATAAAGCAACATAATTTTGCTTTTTGCTAAACAAAGATAGTAATGAGTTTCCAAGGAAGTGACAAGTGCCATTGCTGTTTTTCCTATCAAGTTTGCACTCGGCAAAGTCGGCATCTGAGTAACTAATTAAATCAAATGCAACACCTCTAAGATAAAACAGTCCCAAATTTTGAGTGGCAACAAGATATCTAAAAATTCTTTTAATAGCACTAAGGTGTGATTTCTTAGGATTTGATTGATATTTAGCACACATGCAAACACTAAACATAATATCGGATCTACTTGCAGTTAAATAGAGAAGTGAGCCGATCATAGCTCGATATTTTGTTTGCTTAATAGACTTACCTTTTTCATCCTTGTCTAGCTTAATTGATGTGCTTATAGGTGTTCCGGCTATTTTTGAATCTTATATACCAAACTTTTTGAGTAGTTCTTTTGTGTACTTAGCTTGGTTGATGTAAATCTCTTCCTTTCATTGTTTGATTTGAAGCCTAAGGAAATAATTTAGCTCCTCCATCATGCTCATCTCAAACTCACATTGCATACACTTAGCAAATTCCTTACACAAGGTTTCATTAGTAGCACCAAATATAATGTCATCCACATATATTTGCACAATAAGTAAATCATCATTTTTGGTTTTAACAAAAAGTGTTATGTCAATCTTTCCTCTAGTAAAACCATTTTCAATCAAAAATTTGCTCAAGCGTTCATACCATACATGAGGTGCTTGTTTCAAACCATACAATGATTTTGAGAGTTTAAATACATGATTTGGAAAAGCATGATCTTCAAAACCTGGGGGTTGTTCGACATAAACTTCCTCATTTATAAAACCATTTAGAAAAGCACTTTTTACATCCATTTGATAAAGTTTGAAATCTTTATAATATGCAAATGCAAGTAACATGTGAATGGCTTCTAATCTAGCAACCAGAGCAAAGGTTTCATCGAAATCAATACCTTCTTCTTGATTTTACCTTGAGCTACGAGTCTAGCTTTATTTCTAACAATGGTGCCGGATTCATCAAGTTTGTTTCTAAAGACCCATTTTATGCCAATAATGGAATGATCTTTAAGCCTTGGCACTAGATTCCAAACTTTGTTTCTCTCAAATTGGTTGAGTTCTTCATGTATAGCCATCATCCAATGTTCATCGAATCCGGCTTCTTGAAAATTATTTAGCTCAATCTGTGAAAGAAAAGCTAAGTTGCACAAATATTTCTAAATGAAGAGCAAGTGGAAACACCTTTAGTGGGATCACCTAGGATTAAATCCTTATGGTGATTGTGAACAAACTTCTATTCTCTTGGCAAATCATCGTTGTTTCCTCCTTCTTCTTGAGGTGGGAGAATAGGTTGTTCAACCTCTTTGTTCAACTCACACGATTGATCATCTTATTTGTAGATACTTGAATCTTCCACATTTTGTTCCAAATCTCACTACTAAAAAACTGACCTTTTGCTACTGTATAATTTGCGACCATCTGATTAGCCGTCGCAAATAATCAATTTACCCCTTTATTTTCTTCTATTTATTTTCCCCTTTTCTTTATACTTGCCCTAGCCCCTCCACAGACACCGATTGTTCTCTTTCTCTCGCTCTCTCTCTCTCTATCGGTCTCACAGTAATACGACTGGTATGAATCTCTCTCTCTCTCTCCCTCTCTCTCTCCCCCTCAATCTCGCTTTCTCTCTTTCTCTCTTTCTCTCAATCTCGTGCTCTCTCTCCTTTGATCTTCTCAAATTAGCACCTCTACTACACATGTATATGCACCTCTATATATTATGTATGTGTTGTGAATATCAATGTTTGAAATTGAATTTATTCTGTTGAGGTCCGAGCAAGAATCGAAGTAGACGTCCTCGACTTCCTCAAGATCTTGAACTCTTCGACTCCGACAATCTCATATTTCTTTGGTTTGCAATTTTGCTTCAATCTATATATATATATATATATATGTGCGTGTGTGTTTTTATGTTAAGCATTGAGTCACTGTTGATTTTAATTTGACAAATTTGGGGATTTTTAAGTGTGTTATAGATCAATAGAAGATGGAATAATAGCTGAGGGTTTGTTGACTGATGTTTCGTGGATTTTTCTTTCTCACTCGTTTTGCACGAGGTCTTTGATGAGAGTTAACTAACACTGCTGAATCTTTCATTAGAGGTAATAATAGGATCATCATCATCTCTTTCTCATTTGCCTTCTTAATCAATCTCTTGAAAAGTACACATTGCCTCAGCATATGTATCCTTCAATTTAGGCTATTAGGTTTTTGGCCATTCCACTGATGTCTCTTTTCTTCAATTTAGTATAAATTAGGCTTGTGTGTTGTTGGTTGTGATGAATTGTTTATTGTTTATGTTGAATTAGTGCTTTGCTTTGTGTTTTGGATACCTAATTAGGCTCTTTTTTTTTTCAATTAATCTAAGTTCGTATCTCTTTTTGCGTTAGTTATAAATGAATCCATTAGGAACATTCAAGAGGATGTCGTATTATTTGTAGACAATATAGTTTTAGTTGATGACATAAGAGGAGTAAACTTTAATCTAGAATTGTGGAGAGAGATTTTAGAATCTAAAGAATTTAAGTTAAGCTGGATTAAGACAATAGTTTGCACACTGCTTCAGGATTGAAGTCCTATTCCTCCACTTGATAAATCTTATTTTGTTTGAGCACTCTATTTCAGGGGAAAGTGAACCCTATTCAGTGTGAGGCCTTTACTATGGTTTGCACTCAGGTAAAGTTTACTGTCTTATTCTGGTTTACTTAGATGATAAACATTAATTGGAGAACTCAGTAGTGATTTCTATATTGCTCCATTTAATTTTGATTTCAAGCTCTCTCTACAGTTTTCAATATCAATTTAGTTTGATGAAGCTCAGAAGTATGATCTGGTTTTCAATATCAATCGGAGGGCTCTCTAAGGCATGGCGTTGAACAATTGGATGGTTCAGACCTTGATGAGTTCAGGTTGCGAGACGCATCTGGTGCAGCTCAACATGCACTTAACATGGCTAAGCTCAAGAGGGAAAATGCTCAGAGATTGCTTTACAGGGCAGACCTGGCAATTCACAAAGCTGTGGTTGCGCTCATGACTGCTGAGGCAATCAAAGCTGCTTCTGAGGATTCAAATGGCGATGTGTAGGATGATTTTAGTTGAAATGAGATCGAGTGAATGACGTTTCTGCGACCTGAGAGTTCATATAGGTTTTTGAGTTGACATTGTTTTTTAGCTAGATTGGCTCTGGTTTTTGCTTTTGTCAATGGTGGTGGCTTTTTCATCATTGTCTGTAGATTCCGAGTGAACTTCTAACATGATGGCTGTGAGCAGTCAAGAGGATCGGAAACTGTTGCTTCTACTTCTGCCATTTGTGATGATTCTCTCCAACACAAGGCATTGTCGTTATCAAGGGCAGTTTTGGTACATAACTTCATGGTTATTATATGCACTAGTTCTTTTTCCGAGCAGCAGGTTATCTCAGTGTCATGCGACTGATGTTAGCACTCGTGCTGGTAAGGGGTTCTGGAATTTTGATTGCCGATCATTGTACAGCTAAATTTTTTCTCCTTTTTTTTCTGTTGTCATTTCTTTTTCTCGTTTAACCTCAGTTTAAGTGTTTGATATTGAAGGAGCAATTGGCCCAAATAATACAGTACATCCGTGGAATTGAAGCACAGAAATCCTATGTGATTTGACTTTGGAGCAGTTGCTTTGCTTTTTTTTGTATGACGAACAGAGTGATCTGTCCCTAGAAAAGGAGTGGAAAAGAAATCCTCGTAAGTAAATTAATCTGTATAAGTTTTGTCAGGATCTTTAGAGGCTTAGATCTTGTAAGCGTATGCATAGATATATATGTAAATCTATATTTGGGTTATTCCTCCTAGTCCTTGATCTGTACTGTTTATTAAGAGGGTTGGAAAACCTAGATTGAATATTAATCTTGTATGCGGCTTTAGAAACAGTTAGAACCTATTTTTAGTTGCATCGTACCTTTTTTGAGTAATGGGAGCAATGAGGTCCATGGGGAGATTAAGGTTGAATGTCTGATGTTGGTGACTGTTGGTAGGGATGGTAATTCTGTTTGTGATGTTTATAGTTTGCTGAGGTGGTCAGTTATTCACATAGCTTTGGCACTTATTGCCCCGTTAGGTGATGTTTATAGTTTTATTTTATTTTTTGGAGTTTGTGTCGGCAGGCTTTTGGGTACAGTTTACAAGACAATAAATAGACTTAAATAAGTGGAAAAAAGTTGACTATTGAGAAGCTAGGGATGAAATGTTTTTTAACTTTAGCATTAGACCGGAGTGGTTATTGGAAAATGCTGTTAGAGGCTCTAGTTTGCTGAGGTGGTGGTGGGTTGGATCTTGGTTAAAGAAACTGAGTCCTATTTGAGTAATTTGTGCTGTCTATGAATTTGCTTGGGCATAGTCATTGGAGTAGGGTTAGGGTTTAAGTAAGTTGGCGCTTTGCTGATAAAAAAATGGTCATCTTTTGTGAAGGTTTAGGAGAAGGTTATAACCAGTTTTCATGCCAAGATGCTGGCCATCTATAAAATGGGAAATGTAGCCTTAGTAAATTCTTCTTCAGAACACTAGTGAGAAAACTGTCTTTGGAAGTTGAGCTTACCTTGTTTGGGAATATATTTCTCATGAAGGTTTTACATTAAACAATCAATACATCATTGAATTTATGAGGTAATTTCTGAGGTCAATGCATTTGGAAAGTGAGGTTTTTTTTTTTGGACGAATTGGATTAGTTTGGATTAGCATTCTAGGATTGTTTAGTTTTGGGATTATATTATTTTCCCATGCAGTAGATTGTCTTTGTAGTGATGACTTGCTTTCTGTTTTTCTGCCATTTATTGTCTTATTTATGAATTTCCTGCTGATACTGGTTCTTTATTTGCAGTCCTCAACATATGGGAAAGTTCTTGTGCTTGATGTCATTGTTCAGTTGACTGAGAAAGATGAATGTGTCTATCAGGAGATGATAACTTATCTTCCCCTTTGTTCAATTCAATCCCCCCAAAACCAAAACTGTAATTTTCATAAATCATGGGTTCCATAGTTCATGATGAGTTTACTGTTTCTATTTTTATTCAAATTTAATTTCAAATGACATATAGCTATACTTAGATTATTGAAATTATAATGCAATTAAGTGTGAGGAACCTTTTGAATCCATAGCAGCTTCTTTTTTTCTTTTCTTTTATTCTAGTTGAACTTTAATAGGCATATGTACTTAGAGATACATTTGAAGTTAAATGTCCAACTACACATGATTGTTATGGTGAAAAAAATATACTCTCTTTGATTATCAATCTACCAAGAGGTTTGAGGTTTGAGGAGTACAGTGGAAGTGTGACGAGAATTCTTCCTTAGGGATTGTTGTCGAGGAACAGGGTCTATAGGTGCCCATATTCCCCACTGTTTGGCTTTGAGGATCCTCGTGTGCAACTGCATATTGCTGATGGTATGTGGAAAAGATGTTCTAATTATTTTTTACTTGCAGTTTAGTGAATATGTGCATCTGAAATCTTATTATCCATTTTATATGGATCCATTAATCTAGGTTATTAATAATTTTACGTAATTAATGCCCCTAATTGTATAGCTGATTATATAGCTAGACTTTCTTGTTGATCTTCTTTTCATTTTTGTGGCAGCTGTTGAATTTTTACGGAATGTACCTAAAGGAAAGTATGATGCAATTATTGTTGATTCATCAGACCCTGCAGGTATGTTTGTAATTCAAACTTTCTACCTGTTTTCCGTTTTCCTATTTATTTGCCTGTGTTACAGTGCTTTTCAGAATGTTACTTAACAAATGCTTCATGATCTCAAACTATGCGGAAAAAAAAAAAAAAAAAAATTGATTGACAGTTGTCTTAGTTTTTCTTTTATATTTCTAGTCCTTGAAATTTAGGACCATATGTATTCACAATATGGAAGGTTATCTGAGTTTTCTCTTGATTTTTCTGCTATTTGGAATATAGGCACATGATTATGCATATGGGTAGATGTTATATAATTTCGAACGCCATGATTAAGTGATCCCATAGTTAAGCCTGTAGTTGCTTTCAAGGTAATTGAAACTCTTGTTGCAAATCACTGATCTGCCATAGAGAGAGGTCACTGGCATAGTTTTATTTTGATTATTTCAAGATAAACTAACACATTGGAGTGCATTAAATTTTCAAGTCAAGTTTGATTTATGTTTTTGCAGATTTTGTTGAGGGAATAGTTGATATGATCGAGCGGTTGATGTTGGGAGCCAAATATTATGTTGCTTTTTTTTTTTTTGAAGACTTGAATTTTTTAGTACAGTGTATTTAAGGATGGTTAATGGATATTATAAATTTAATTAATTTGTTAATTTTGTTATTTTCATTTCCAAAAAATTGTTTGGTGGTTGTAATTGATTTTTTTGTTGTAGCAAATCCATATATGATTTTTTTTAATAAATAATTATTTGCGACAGTGGAACTATGGTCGCTAAAAGTGCTTTTAATTTTTTTAATTTTTTTGCGACGGCAAAATGGTTGTCGCAAAAAGTAGTTTGGGCGGTCACAAATTATTTGCGACCGTTGTTTTGCCGTCGCAAAAAGTATTTGCCACCCCCCACATTTGCGTCCCTCTTGTGCGGTCGCATAGGCCGTCGCAAAAAGTCTTTTGCGACTGTATTTTTATTATTTGCGACGGCATGTGACGGTCGCAAAAAGTGTTTTTTTTAGTAGTGTATATCATCACTAGCAACTTGCTTTTGAGAAGAGATGTTAGTTTCATCAAATGCCACATGTATAGATTCTTCAACAACAAGAGTTCTTTTATTAAAAACACGATAAGCTTTGCTAGTTAAGGAATAGTTAAGAAAAATTGCTTCATCAGATTTTGAATCAAGTTTACCTAAGTAGTCCTTACCATTACTATGTACATAACATTTACAACCAAAAACATATAAATGACTAATGTTAGGCTTTATATCATGCCAAAGTTCATAAGGAGTCTTTTTGAGAATACGTCTAATCAATGCACGATTTAAAATATAACATGCAGTGTCAACGGCCTCGGCCTACAAATATTTAGGAAGATTATTTTTACAAAGCATTGTTCTACTCATTTATTCTAAAGTTCTATTCTTCCTTTCTACTACACTATTTTGTTGAGAGGTTCTAAGTGCTGAAAAATTATGTCCAATACCATGCTCATCATAAAACAATTCAAAATTTTCATTTTCAAGTTCTCTACCATGGTCGGTTCGAATATTAGTAATAAGAAAACCTTTAATTCTACGACAAAATTTTCTAAAAGAAGAAAATGTTTCATGTTTGTGTGTTAAAAACATAACCCATGTAAATCTTGAATAATCATCAACAACAACAAGACAATAATGTTTACCACCAAGACTAGATGTCCTTGAGGGACCAAATAAATCCATATGCAATAATTGTAAAGGTCTAGTTGTGGAAATATGAGATTTTGATTTAAAATATGTTTTGGTTTGTTTTCCTTGTTGACAAGCACCACAAAGTCAATCTTTTTCAAATTTAATTTTTGAAAGTCTAACGACCAAATCCTTTCTCAAAAGTTTGGCAATTAAATCCATATGAGTATGACCAAGTCTTCTATGCCATAACCAACTATTATCACTATTAGCATATAAACATTTAACATCACTAACATAGAAATCATTGAGATGAAAAACATAAACATTATCATGGCGATTACCAACAAATATAGCTTTATGATCAATCATGTTTTCAATTGTGCAATGTGATTTATTAAAAAAACTTTATCACCTTTATCACATAATTGACTAATACTAAGTAGGTAATGCTTAAGTCCATCTACAAAGAGAATATTTTCAATAGAAAGGTTAGGAGAAATACCGATACTACCGATACTAATAAATTTTCCTTTCTTGTTGTCTCCAAAAGTGACAAATCCTCCATCTTTGGATGATAGAGTAGTGAAGAAAGATTTATCTCTGATCATGTATCTAGAGCATCCACTATCAAGGTACCACCTCCCTTCTTTAGCTTTGGACTTAAGGCATACCTACAAAATGACAATCAAATGTTAGATTTTGGTACCCATAATTTCTTGGGTCCTTCTTGGTTAGTTCCCTTAACAATCCAAATCTTTTTAATTCCCCTGTTCATATTCTTTTTGAATGGACAAGAAGATATATAATGGCCTTTCTTTCTACAATAATGACAGGTAATGTGAGGGTGTGTCATGAGAGGTGCCTTTTCAAAAATTGTTTTGAGATTCTTTTGTTTTTTAATAAGGTCATATCCAATGCCTACCTTATCAAAAACACATCTTTGATTTCCAAGAAGCATGTTGACATTATCTCTACATTTTACAAAATTTTCAAGTGTTTCTGTCAAATCATCAACATTGTTTTTCAAAGCAATTTTCTCATTAGAGATGGTATCAAAATCATTTTTCAAAACAATTTTCTCTTTCTTTAATTCTTCTACATTATTAGATAAAGATGCAACGAATTTCTTTAACACATTATTTTTGGCACAAACTTTTCTAAATTCATCTTATAATTCATGGAACGCACTCTCAAGTTCTTCATATATAACAGTTACTTCATCTTGAGTAGAGTCTTCATCTTCAAGAGCCATGAGACACAAGTTGGCTACTTCATTTTCAGCTTTATCACTTGAGCTTTCATCTTCACTTTCTCCCCAAGCTGCTACCATGGCCTTCTTGTTCCTTTTGTAGTCTTTTCCATGATTTTTCAATTTTGGACAATCCATCTTCATATGTCCCAGATTTTTGCACTCATAGCAAATGATAGGTTCTTTCTTGTCATCTTTGTTGTACTCTTTCTTGAAAGGTCTTCTTCCTCCATGATTGTTTTTCCTGAAGTGCTTTTTAAGATTTCTACTAAACATGGCATAACTTTCATCCTCACTAGAGTTTTCATTTTCTTCTTCATAGGATGAGGCTTTGAATGCAATACCACTTTTATTTTTGTCTTCAACATCCTCATGTCCTTTCATAGTGATCTCATGAGTCATAAAGGAGCCCATGAGCTCATCCAATCCAAGTGTAAAGAGATTCTTGGCTTCTATAATGGCGGTGACCTTTGCTTCCCAATTCTTTGGTAAACACCTAAGAATTTTTCTCACTAACTCACTATTAGTATAAATTTTGCCAAGAGATTTCAAAGAATTTACAATTTCAGTAAATCTAGTAAACATGTTTGAAATAGATTCATCTGATTTCATTTTAAACAGTTCATAACTATGAACAAGCATATCGATATGAGATTTCTTCACTTGGTTGGTGCCTTCATACATTACCTCAAGTTTGTCTCAAATTTCCTTTGCCAAATCACAGCTCAAAATCTTGTTATACTCCTTAGAGTCTAATCCACATACAATGGTGAGTTTGGCTTTGGCATTGGCTTGCAACAATCTATGATCCCTCTTATCACGTTCATCTTCAGTTTTAGGTACACTCACATTCTTCACTAATTTGGTAGGAATTTTTGGACCTTTGATAACAATAATACACATGGCATAATCAGTGGCTTGAAGGTATAGGGTTATCTTATATTTCTAATGGCTATAGTTGTTTCCATCAAACGAGGGTGGCCTATTGGTGGCTTGTTGTAGACGCGCCCTGAGGGTCTCATGCTTCTACAGTTCGGACTCAAATGTCACGGTTCTGAATCTAATCCCGCAAAGTGCAATGCGAGACTGATAAATCACCAAAAAGTCCAAATCCGGTAAATAGTTTTGGAAAACTGATTTTTAAGAAAGAAGTGCCAAACATGGACTGCTTTGCTAGATACAGAGTCGCCACCTAAATATTTTATTTTGGGAAATTTAGGAAACCCTGACTCGTTGCCTAAGGCCACGTGTCCGTCATCACCAAAGTTGCCTCGGCTCAGGAACTTGGGTACGATTGGGGAAGGTCACTTCGTGAACACCCCCGCTCGCCCGATCAAAGATCGACCTCTACTAACCATGATATTGAGTTTTGAAAACATTTTGCGTTCTTATTTCGATTATTAGCCTAGATTTACTACGTGATGCGCACAGCATATAAGTATAGATTGGGTCGCCTGAATTGGAACAAAACGTTTCATGTTTGTTTATTTGAAAATGGTTTGATGGTGTTACCCGCAGGTAGGCTAAAATGTGGATTTGCCACCCTCAGGTGGGCTTAGAAAACATGATGATTTGCCACTCTCAAGTGGGCTTAAAACTCACAATTGATGAATTGTTCCAATCCAAATAACCCAACCTTCACCCACAGGTATTCAGGCAGGTATATCACATAAGTACATAGTATCATGGCAGTCACTCACACGCATGCAAGGATGCTAAAGCATAAGTACTTACCGAGTACTCCAAGCCAAAACAAAAGCTATGTTAGAAATCCATGCATGATCCTAACTATACAGAAATGCCTAATGCAACACATGCAAAAATGCAACTACAATAGGCTCGGCTATTCTAAACATGGCATATGATGATGCTACAACTAACACGTATTCAATTTGGAATTGAAATACAAATGCAGTTAGTATGGTGCGCCGAGCCCAGTGCATGCAATACAGATGAATGAATGCAAACATGCTATCATACTGTATGCTAATTGAAACATGCCCTAATCTAACCATCATAAGCTGGTAAATAAAAGGGAGAAAGACGTGGGGTTGGAAGACATACATCACGCACACACACACACACTTATTACAGTTGTGCCTTCGCTCGGAGGGTCCGAAAGAATAATACAGTCCGAATAAATAATTACAGTCCGGATAAATAATTACAGTCCGGAATGAATAATTAAATATTACAAAACCCTAATTAATTAACAAATTAACTAGGAAAGCGATAAACTAGCATGTAAGCCCATGGACTGCCTCAGCTCTGTTCCGAATGGTGGAATGATGCATGCTTGAATTGCCTGGCGCAAAAATCCATTGCGATGCCCCGATTCGCCTCTGTTTGCAATTTTTCTTGGAATATTGTGCAAAGCTCCAGAAGGCCGCTGATTTATGATTTACTGCAACAGAGAGCAACAAAGGGGCATGGCAAAGTATTTTCACATATGTATGCATGACTACTCTTCGGGGAGTGTAGTCCTCGATCCTCGTGCCACCAATCACGCATATCGATGCATGATGGCCGAGGAGTCGAATTGCACGACTCGATGTGAAATGAATGCACATGAAAACACAACAAGACCTAAACTCCATCATGGGTAATCCGGAGTGTCGGCGACCAGGGAAATTGAGACACGTTCCGTCACTCGGAGTACGAAACGTCACTCGTTTCCTGTGCTTGGGCTAACTCCTATCCCAAACACAATGCAAATGAGATGGCATACACAATGCGACTAACATACAACCTAGCATACGCAATGCTATGAAATGGCATACACAATGCACGACGCAACATGACATACACAATGTTCTAACATACAACCTAGCATACGCAATGCTATGAAATGGCATACACAATGCATAATAGACATGCACCAACATGAGTGGACTTCATCCACACTCACATCAGTAGCCATTAGATGAAAATGAGATGACCGAAATGCGTGCACCCATGCACGCAAACCGAGGACCGAACCTAAGGCATAAAGTACCACTCTACCAAAGCATGGAAAGGATGAAACATGGCATTCAAACATGTAAATTTTGACACTAAAACATGATGCTAAATGGTCCCGAATCATGCAAACATGGCACCCGATGCATGGAGTAAGCCCCGAATCTCAAAACTAGGCACATGTATTGACTTGTAGCTATACAAAGCATGCATTATTTGACTATGAAGCACAAAGACAGAGCCAAGGCAGTCCCAAAACATGAACATTTCTAGTTCAAAGCATGACCAAAAGATGCTAGCATGATGGACTAAAATAGCACGCAACTTTGACTAGCAAACATGGTTTACATGGCATGCATATGAAGCATATGAAATCTCACCAAACCAGAAAAAATCAGTGAATAAAACATGCCAAAATATACCCAAATAATCACTGAAATGCAGCCAACATGTGCAAAAATGAGGGGCTTCTTTGGAAGGGCATACAAGGGGTAATTAAGCACATGCATTAAGGACACTTAGCATGGCACAACCAACTCTGGAAATAAAATATGACAGCCCTAAAACTCACCAAATTGACCCTGAAATTGGTCTAGGGAACATGCAAAGAAAGGCCTCTTTGAAGGGCCTTGAATGGGATTGTTCTACAAATGCAACATAGACCTAAAATATGGCAAAATGGGCCTCGGACAGAGCCAAGGCAGACCTCAAAACCCTCAAAATGAGGCCTGGAAAGTGACTTCGATGCATGAAAAATGGGGCCCCTTTGGGAGGCCCAAAAGATCCCCAAACAAAACAAGGAGAGAGGGGGTCGCCCCCCTCTAATTTTGGCCCTCAAAAATGCATCAAAGCCACTAAAAATCCACTGGATTTCAGTAGCTAAGAGGCCAAACCATGGCCAATGCAAGTGCTCTAATGCATGGCCCTAATCATGAAGGAATGAAGCATGCATAGGGGAAGATGACCCCAAACAGAGAATAGACCTAATCAAACATAAAGATGATATCAAAACAAGATTTTTTCCAGTTTATAGTAAATCTCAAAAATGTTC
Organism: Camellia sinensis; assembly: GCF_055761805.1. Taxonomy (NCBI): domain Eukaryota; kingdom Viridiplantae; phylum Streptophyta; class Magnoliopsida; order Ericales; family Theaceae; genus Camellia; species Camellia sinensis. The sequence goes on from NC_138968.1 coordinate 53,555,282, forward strand.
ACAAGTAAGGCTAAAACATGATGCAAAAATAACCCTAAAAGAGAGATAAAGGACAAGGGGCAGCAGATGATCTCAAACATCAAAGAGCCCTTCAACAAAATTGAATAGGGGCTCAAAATAAGATACTTTACAGTTTGGGTCGAAGCTCAGAAATGCTCGCAAATAAGGCTAATATGTCATGCAAAATAAGCCCTAAAAGAGAGATAAAGCACAAAGGGGGGGGGGTAGATGACTTCAAACAGCAAAGAGCCCTTCAACAAAGTTTAAGAGGGGCTCAAAATAAGATCTTTTCCAGTTTTCCTCGAGGCCCAGAAATGCTAGCAAGAGGGGCTAAGATATCATACAAAATAAGGCAAGAAAAGAGAGAAAGAAGGCTTACCCTTGTAGCACAGCAATGCAACAACTTTTGGTCCAAGAAAATGAGCTGTCTACCTCTGCAAATGACCTTCAAGGTGCTGGAATGGAGTGTGGAGGTGGTAGGCTATGAGTTGGTGAGTAAATGGTGTAAGAACAAGGGGGTTTTGAGGCTTGGATGAGAGATATAGAGGGTTGGGTGTATATATCTCCAGCTGGTTTTTTCTCTCTAGCCCAAAGGAGGGAGAAGACCTCCTATATAGACAAAGAGGTCTAAAGCTTCTCTTGGAAGCTAAAACAACTTTGAAGATCCTGCATACACGTGTATGGAGGATGCTGCAAATGGCTCCCAGCTGGCACAGCTGGAACACACTTAGAGAGACAAAACAGAGGGTAGCTGGCCGACCAGGTCAAAAGGGTCAAGGTGGTCGGCCACCACCTAGGATGAAGCCCCAGAAGTTAGGTTTCCATTTCTGCAAACCTTGCATTAAAATTCCTCCTGTGCAAAAAGTTATGCCTGTTTTGGTGAAGCCGCGCAGATTCAGTCCAAACAGACTTCAACCAACCATATCTCCCCCACCCGGACTTGTCCTTAGGAGATTCTTTAGTAAAAAATGAATCCCCAGAAGTAAGATTTCCAACGGTGGTGGCCTCATATCTTAATTCCTTCTGTGCAAAAAGTTATGCCTGTTTCGGTGAAACCGCGCAGATGTTTTCTCTCCTTCCCAGATTCATGCTGAACCACTTTTGACCAAAAAAAGCTGGTCAGCCATCTGATTTTCTAGTTTTCCATGTTTCCACATTGAAGCCCCAGAAGTTATCTTTCCAATGACGCCAACCTCGCATCAAAATTCCTCCTGTGAAAAGAGTTATGCTCGTTTCAGTGAAGCCGCGCAGATTTGGTCCTACCCGGATTCATGCTGAACTTCTCCCAAACTAGTTTTCCTTTCTCTTCTCCTCTTTTCTTCAACTCCAAACCCCTAGGCAAGGTGTTTTGAAATATTTTTCAAAGATTTCATCTCTCTTTCGTTCATTTCCACTTTGTCCTTGCTCGGTTTACCGAAAAGCGCAACATTTGACAAAATGCGAGGCTCGGAACATCGTAGAAACTTTATTTTCAAAACGTTTAGAAAGAGAGGGTTTTAAGTCTAAAATCTTTTGATCAAGATTGTTTCGGTCCAAAAAAAAGGGGGTATGAAGTTGAGATTTTACTCTCTCCTTACCGAAGAAACCGCATTGCACAACTTCCAAAACCATCAGTCGCGTCCAAGTCTAAAAGGCGGTCAAAAATGGGGTGTCTATAGTTGCCCCTCTTTGACAGAACTCGGAAGTCAAGAAGTGACGGGAGTGAGTGTCAAAGCCCAGAGACGACCTATTTTTGACAAGGCCGAAGACTTGGACAAACAAACAAAATATAGATAAATAAATGGTTGTGCCCGCAGGCTGCCTACGTATCCCTTTGCAAGGAATCAAACCAGCGTAGTTCAGGGGCAGGATGCAAAATGATATGCAGAAAGATTTTGATAATTGGATTTATACGCTACGCGAAGCCGATTTGAAAATTGGACTTATACGCTACGCGAAGCCGGTTTTGGAAATTGGACTCATACACTACGCGAAGCCGGTTTGAAAATTCAGGATTTATGCAATGCACTGTAATGACTAAAATGCAATGTGATAGCTAGGAAAAGGGAGGTACCTTACAGGGGCAATTGGCAATGACTTACCTCGGCAATGTCCTACCTCATGCTGATGTGGGAATCTTCCTATTCTTCTTAGTTGAACCACAGGTACTACTTTTCTCCCTGGCCATGGTCGCAGCTTTCCCTATTCTCCAACAGGGTAACAGACTAGGTTGATTCAGTATCCAGAATTGAAGCGCACACATATGCTATCTCAATCTATGGGGCTGCCATACAGATTTCAAGCCGAGGATATACCCCTAGGTATTTAAACCAGACTTTAGTCTCAGAAATCCCGAACCTTGCATTCTAGGCAAGAGTCATTCGAACTCTAATTTCTACCGTCTCAGTTGGTCTCCTAGGAACTCACCGCAAACATAGGCAGGTGGCTATACCAGACCACCGGAAGTCGTTCGGGCACGACAAACACCAAAGGAATTGCACCTTTAGAGGATTTAAGGTCTCCTAGACCAGAAAGTGCACAAGATAGTGCGAATAAAGATGCAGGATTTAAGGTCTCCTAGACCAGACGACAAAACAAATATGATGCAATGGATGTAATAGATGTGATGCAATAGATAATAAATGCGATGCAACAGAGAGTACAATAGATGCAAAATGGTGACATACGCCAACCACGCTGGACTCGTGAGTGGAGGAAGAACAAAGAAAACAAATCAGGAGCGCGTTCCATGCAACCTAAGATAAATTCCAAACACGCTGAAATCGTGTGAGGAAGGGGAGGCTCCAATCACGCTGAAATCGTGAGAGGAGATCGAAAAACAACCCGCCCAGCGCGTCTACAACGCAACCTGGGATAAATTCCAAACACGCTGAAATCGTGTGAGGAAAAGAACACTCTAACCACGCTGAAATCGTGAGAAGAGGTGCGAAAACAACCGCTCGGGCTCGCGCTTCACGCTTCCCGAGATAAATTCCAAACACGCTGGAATCGCGTAATGAACGGGACACTCAAACCACGCTGAAATCGTGAAAGGAGGTCCAACAACAACCCTTTCAGCGCGTCTACAACGCAACCTGGGATAAATTCCAAACACGCTAAAATCGTGTGAGGAAAAGAACACTCTAACCACGCTGAAATCGTGAGAAGAGGTCCGAAAACAACCGCTCAAGTGCGCGCACGATGCAACCTGAGACAAAATCCAAACACGCTGAAATTGTGTGAGGAAACGAACACTCTAACCACGTTGAAATCGTGAGAAGAGGTCCAACAACAACTCGCCCAGCGTGTCTACAACGCAATCTGGGATAAATTCCAAACACGTTGAAATCGTGTGAGGAAAAGAACACTCTAACCAAGCTGAAATCATGAGAAAAGGTGCGAAAACAACCGCTCGAGCTCGCGCTTCACGCGTCACGGGATAAATTCCAAATACGCTGGAATCGAGTAAGGAACGGGACACTCAAACCACGTTGAAATCGTGAGAGGAGGTCCAACAACAACCCGCCCAGCGCGTCTACAACGCAACCTGGGATAAATTCCAAACACGCTGAAATCGTGTGAGGAAAAGAACACTCTAACCACGTTGAAATCGTGAGAAGATGTGCGAAAACAACCGCTCAGTCTCGCGCTTCACGCGCCCCGAGAAAAATTCCAAACACGCTGGAATCGCCTAAGGAACGGGACACTCAAACCATGCTGAAATTGTGAGAGGAGGTCCAACAACAACCCGCCCAGCGCGTCTACAACGCAACCTGGGATAAATTCCAAGCACGCTGAAATCGTGTGAGGAAAAGAACACTCTAACCACGCTAAAATTGTGAGAAGAGGTCCGAAAACAACCGTTCAAGTGCGCGCACGACGTAACCTCGTGAGAAGAGGTCCAACAACAACCCGCCCAGCGCGTCTACAACACAACCTGGGATAAATTCCAAACACGCTGAAATCGTGTGAGGAAAAGAACACTCTAACCACGCTGAAATCGTGAGAAGATGTGCGAAAACAACCGCTCGAGCTCGCGCTTCACGCGTCCCGAGATAAATTCCAAACACGCTAGAATCGCGTAAGGAACGGGACACTCAAACCACGCTAAAATCGTGAAAGGAGGTTCAACAACAACCCGTCCAGCGCGTCTACAACGCAACCTGGGATAAATTCCAAACACGCTAAAATCGTGTGAGGAAAAGAACACTCTAACCACGCTGAAATCGTGAGAAGAGGTCCGAAAACAACCGCTCAAGTGCTCGCACGACGCAACCTGAGATAAAATCCAAACACGCTGAAATCGTGTGAGCAAAAGAACACTCTAACCACGCTGAAATCGTGAGAAGAGGTCCAACAACAAATCGCCCAGCGCGTCTACAACGCAACCTGGGATAAATTCCAAACACGTTGAAATCGTGTGAGGAAAAGAACACACTAACCAAGCTAAAATCGTGAGAAGAGGTGCGAAAACAACCGCTCGGGTTCGCGCTTCACGCGTCCCGGGATAAATTCCAAACACGCTGGAATCGCGTAAGGAACGGGACACTCAAACCACGTTGAAATCGTGAGAGGAGGTCCAACAACAACTCGCCCAGCGCGTCTACAACGCAACCTGGGATAAATTCCAAACATGCTAAAATCGTGTGAGGAAAAGAACACTCTAACTACGCTGAAATCGTGAGAAGAGGTGTGAAAACAACCACTCGGGCTCGCGCTTCACACTTCCCGAGATAAATTCCAAACACGCTGGAATCGCGTAAGGAACGGGACACTAAAACCACGCTGAAATCGTGAGAGGAGGTCCAACAACAACCCGCCCAGCGCGTCTATAACGCAACCTGGGATAAGCTCCAAGCATGCTGAAATCGTGTGAGGAAAAGAATACTCTAACCACGCTGAAATCGTAAGAAGAGGTCCGAAAACAACCGCTCAAGTGCGCGCACGACGCAACCTGAGATAAAATCCAAACACGCTGAAATCGTGTGAGGAAAAGAACACTCTAACCACGCTGAAATCGTGAGTAGAGGTCCAACAACAACCCGCCCAACGCGTCTACAACGCAACCTGGGATAAATTCCAAACACACTGAAATCGTGTGAGGAGAAGAACACTCTAACCACGCTGAAATCGTGAGAAGAGGTGCGAAAACAACCGCTCGGGCTCGCACATCACTCGTCCCGAGATAAATTCCAAACACGCTGGAATCGCGTAAGGAATGGGACACTCAAACCACGCTAAAATCGAGAGAGGAGGTCCAACAATAACCCGCCCAGCGTGTCTACAACGCAACCTGGGATAAATTCCAAGCACACTGAAATCGTGTGAGGAAAAGAACACTCTAACCACGCTGAAATCGTGAGAAGAGGTCCAAAAACAACCGCTCAAGTGTGCGCACGACGCAACCTGAGATAAAATCCAAACACGCTGAAATCATGTGAGGAAAAGAACACTCTAACAACGCTGAAATCGTGAGAAGAGGTCCGACAACAACCCGTCCAGCGCGTCTGAAACGCAACCCGGGACGCTGAAATCGTGTGAGGAAAAGAACACTCTAACGACGCTGAAATCGTGAGAAGAGGTCCAAAAACAAACGCTCAAGTGTGCGCACGACGCAACCTGAGATAAAATCCAAACACGCTGAAATCGTGTGAGGAAAAGAACACTCTAACCACGCTGAAATCGTGAGAAGAGGTCCAACAACAACCCGCCCAACGCGTCTACAACGCAACTTGGGATAAATTCCAAACACGCTGAAATCGTGTGAGGAATAGAACACTCTAACCACGCTGAAATAGTGAGAAGAGGTGAGAAAATAACCGCTCGGGCTCGCGCTTCACACGTCCCGAGATAAATTCCAAACACGCTGGAATTGCGTAAGGAACGGGACACTCAAACCACGCTGAAATCGTGAGAGGAGGTCCAATAACAACCGCCCAGCGCGTCTATAACACAACCTGGGATAAATTCCAAACACGTTGAAATCGTGTGAGGAAAAGAACACTCTAATCACGCTGAAATCGTGAGAAGAGGTCCGAAAACAACCGCTCAAGTGCGCGCACGACGCAACCTGAGATAAAATCCAAACACGCTGAAATCGTGTGAGGAAAAGAACACTCTAAACACGCTGAAATCGTGAGAAGAGGTCCAACAACAACCCGCCCAGCTCGTCTACAATGCAACCTGCGATAAATTCCAAACACGCTGAAATCGTGTGAGGAAAAGCACACTCTAACCACGCTGAAATCGTGAGAAGAAGTGCGAAAACAACCGCTCGGGCTCGCGCTTCACGCGTCCCGAGATAAATTCCAAACACGCTGGAATCGTATAAGGAATGGGACACTCAAACCACGCTGAAATCGTGAGAGGAGGTCCAACAACAACCCGCCCAGCGCGTCTACAACGCAACTTGGGATAAATTCCAAATACGCTGAAATCGTGTGAGGAAAACAATACTCTAACCACGCTGAAATCGTGAGAAGAGGTCTGAAAACAACCGCTCAAGTGCACGCACGACGCAACCTGAGATAAAATCCAAACACGCTGAAATCGTGTGAGGAAAAGAACACTCTAACCACGCTGAAATCGTGAGAAGAGGTCCAACAACAACCCGCCCAGCGCGTCTACAATGCAACCTGGGATAAATTCCAAACACGCAGAAATCGTGTGAGGAAAAGAACACTCTAACCACGCTGAAATCGTGAGAAGAGGTGCACAAACAACCGTTTGGGCTCGCGCTTCACAGGTTCCGGGATAAATTCCAAACACGCTGGAATCGCGTAAGGAACGGGACACTCAAACCACGCTGAAATCGTGAGAGGAGGTCCAACAACAACTCGCCCAGCGCGTCTACAACGCAACCTGGGATAAATTCCAAACACGCTGAAATCGTGTGAGGAAAAGAACACTCTAACGACGCTGAAATCGTGAGAAGATGTGCGAAAATAACTGCTCGGGCTCGCGCTTCACGCGTCTCGAGATAAATTCCAAACACGCTGGAATCGCGTAAGGAACGGGACACTCAAACCACGCTGAAATCGTGAGAGGAGGTCCAACAACAACCCGCCCAGCGCGTTTACAACGCAACCTGGGATAAATTCCAAACACGCTGAAATCGTGTGAGGAAAAGAACACTCTAACCACGCTGAAATCGTGAGAAGAGGTCCGAAAATAACCGCTCAAGTGCACGCACGACGCAACCTGAGATAAAATCTGAACACGCTGAAATCGTGAGAGGAGGTCCAACAACAACCCGCCCAGCGCGTCTACAACGCAACCTGGGATAAATTCCAAACACGCTGAAATCGTTTAAGGAAAAGAACACTCTAACCACGATGAAATCGTGAGAAGAGGTGCGAAAATAACCGCTCGGGCTCGCGCTTCACGCGTCCCGAGATAAATTCCAAACACACTGGAATCGCGTAAGGAACGAGACACTCAAACCATGCTGAAATCGTGAGAGGAGGTCCAAGAACAACTCGCCCAGCGCATTTACAACGCAACCTGGGATAAATTCCAAGCACGATGAAATCGTGTGAGGAAAAGAACACTCTAACCACGCTGAAATCGTGAGAAGAGGTCCGAAAACAACCGCTCAAGTGCACGCACGACGCAACCTGAGATAAAATCCAAACACGCTGAAATCGTGTGAGGAAAAGAACACTCTAACCACGCTGAAATCGTGAGAAGAGGTCCAACAACAACCCGCCCAACGCGTCTACAACGCAACTTGGGATAAATTCCAAACACGCTGAAATCGTGTGAGGAATAGAACACTCTAACCACGCTGAAATAGTGAGAAGAGGTGAGAAAATAACCGCTCGGGCTCGCGCTTCACACGTCCCGAGATAAATTCCAAACACGCTGGAATTGCGTAAGGAACGGGACACTCAAACCACGCTGAAATCGTGAGAGGAGGTCCAATAACAACCGCCCAGCGCGTCTATAACACAACCTGGGATAAATTCCAAACACGTTGAAATCGTGTGAGGAAAAGAACACTCTAATCACGCTGAAATCGTGAGAAGAGGTCCGAAAACAACCGCTCAAGTGCGCGCACGACGCAACCTGAGATAAAATCCAAACACGCTGAAATCGTGTGAGGAAAAGAACACTCTAAACACGCTGAAATCGTGAGAAGAGGTCCAACAACAACCCGCCCAGCTCGTCTACAATGCAACCTGCGATAAATTCCAAACACGCTGAAATCGTGTGAAGAAAAGAACACTCTAACCACGCTGAAGTCGTGAGAAGAGGTGCGAAAACAACCGCTCGGGCTCGCGCTTCACGCGTCCCAGGATAAATTCCAAACACGCTGGAATCGCGTAAGGAACAGGACACTCAAACCACGCTGAAATCGTGAGAGGAGGTCCAACAACAACCCGCCCAGCGCGTCTACAACGCAACCTGGGATAAATTCCAAACACGCTGAAATCGTGTGAGGAAAAGAACACTCTAACCACGCTGAAATCGTGAGAAGAGGTCCGAAGACAACCGCTCAAGTGCGCGCACGACGCAACCTGAGATAAAATCCAAACACGCTGAAATCGTGTGAGGAAAAGAAGACTCTAACCACGCTGAAATCGTGAGAAGAGGTCCAACAACAACCCGCCCAGTGAATCTGCAACGCAACCTGGGATAAATTCTAAACACGCTGAAATCGTGTGAGGAATGAACAAACTCTAACCACGCTGAAATCGTGAGAAGAGGTTAGGTAACTCAGGAGCACGTTCCACGCATCCTAAGTTAAGTCCTGGGGGACCACGATCCTAAACCCTGCCCAGTGTAAAAGGATAAACAATAAGAGATAATACAAGATGTAAATGAATGCAATAAGTGCGATGATACAGTACATATTACAAGCGATATAGAGCATGACGTTTAGGGAATGCAATAAACAAACAAAGTGACACTTTAGAAAGCACCTCATGGAGTGAGTGGCGGTAAACCGCTTTACTCTGACGGGGAATGGTATTCAAGGAGAGTACTTCTGATCAGCGTTCTGGCTTGAAACAGTGAAACAGTCAACACAGTATTCTGTTCACTTTGAACACACAGCTCGTATCAGCACACTGCTCATTCTGAACACGCCGCTCATAACACAGTATTCGGTTTACTCGACACACAGCTCAGTCTGAACAGACAATCTGATCTGAAAAGACGGGATGCAAAAACGGAACCTGTAGAAGTTGAAACAAACTCGGATGCTCCAAATTTTCCCTATTTTCTTTTGCTTTGCAGTTTGGAACCCATATAGCTTCAGATAGGTCCTGGTTTTACTATTCTCACATGACCTGGGTAGAACCCTGCGGTTTTTTATCTTGAAAGAACAAAATCTTGTTTTGCACAAATGTGGAGAACGACACAGCACTCCTAAGCACAAAACGATTCATTTTGAAATTGAGAAATGAATTCTTAACCAGGTATTGAGCCTACAACTGACCACAGCCAAAACGACTCGACAACGGAAAACAAAGGTAGAACAACCTAAACACAACTCAACAAAGGAAAAACAAGGTAAAACAACCTAAACACATTTATTGACACTCAAATGATTCAAAACAAGAATCGAAACAAACAAAACACAGACACAACACTCAGCTGTGTTACAAAGGCAAGATACCTCTTGGTGCACGAGGAGCCAGTTTCTCCGGGTATTGTTTCCCGTCCTTTCTTATTTGTGATTCGCATATCACTCGGCCCTCAGGCTCGACTTTTCTCACAAAACTCTTTTCCTCACTTTTTCTCTCAGCGCACATCTCTCTATTCTTTAATCTCTCATTTTTTATCCCTCCCCTGGGTGGTTGATGGATAAACAAGAAGTTACGGGCTCTTGCCTCTAGCGTTCTGCTAGATTCTCTTTCTTTTGCGCACAGCTAGTGAATTCCTCCCACAGAGGAATTGCGCTACAACTGGGTGTGTAGCAATTCTGCAGCTGACATCGGTTGACGATGCTCTGCTGGGGAGTTTGGACATGATCAGATCTGTCCAGATGAGGGAGCGTAATATCTTGCCCCATTCCAGCTCGTGCTTTGCACTTGGCTTGATGCCTCGTTTCTTGGAGGATGTGAGAGCTTTCTGCCCTTTTGTGGTCAGCTTTAGTGGTCCCCCTTTCTGGCAGGTAGAATGCCCTTTATGGCAGATAGAGTGCCCTTTCTAGCAAGTGTGTTGACAATGGGGAAAAGACAGAACACCTGACTCAACTGTGCCCCTAGTTCATCATTTTGACCATTTTTTGTTTTTGGCTTTCTGCTAAAACAATTTTGACCAAAATGAGAGTTAGATTAACATGCTTGTTCAATTTTCTGATTTGAAATCATGCAAGTCAGGTTATGAGCACTGAAAGTTTTCCTTTTTTGGGTCCAAGAAATGGTCCAGTTTTAGAAGAATGGAATAATTTTCGAGAGAATTAGTCAACCTCATTAAAAAAAATTCTCAAAAACTATTTTTGCAAATGGTCACTGCTCAACGAGCACAGAACCTACTCTTGAGATGCACAACTTCAGATCCGAAGGAAAATTGCCCCTTACTTGAAGAGAGCTGCATGGCAACGGAAAGTTGCCCCTTGTTTGAACGGCACCGCAGCGCATTGAATGGCAACGGAAAGTTGCCCCTTGTTTGAATGGAACCGTAGCGCATTGTAGTCAGTCCTCAGAGTGACGAACACAACCAAATTCTCGGATATAGAGAAGGCGAAGATGATCAAAACCATTACATGGGCACAATCAATTTGGAGTGTTTTACGGCTGGACTTCAGGATGAAGTTGCCTACGTATCCCAAAGATGGGAATCAAGCCTTACGTAGTTCGAGTTAAGGTACACTCGTGTATTTAACCTCTCTTTTTGCGCTCTAACTTTTGTCAAGGCCGCCCTTCCGGGTTTTCAACCTTGCGAGCTCTGTTCTTCTTTTCTTTTCATTTCTTTTCATTTTATTTTCTTCTTTTTTTTCTTTCTTCTTTTCTTCTTTTTTCTTTTCTTTTTTTTTTTGTTCTTTTCTTTTTTTTGTTCTTTTTGTTCTTTTTTTCTTGCTCTAACTTTTGCCTGGGTCGCCCTTCCGGGTTTTCGGCCCAGCGAGCCTCTCAAGGGTAAAAGTGTAGCTTTGTCCATGTCAAATGGTTTTGAGATCCTGAAATCATCTGAATCTAGGAGAATGGCTGCCGTTCGCTGACGATGTAGGAGTCCATCCAATGGGGGCTGAATTTGCCCCTAATGTTGTGGATAGGAACTCAGTTGTCCTTAACAGTATTTGCTTCTTTCCCCCCTTCTGGGATTTGGCATTCTTGCCGATCTTCATTGATTTGCGGAATGATCCATTTTCGGCTCTTCGAGCACAATCGGACATTTTTCTGCCTCTAGGTCGAGGGCTGCTTCGAATCTGGCCACACAGGCCTCACATTGTAGTTGACCTTTGAACTTTTTGAGTTCTAGTCCAAGGTTTGAGAATGAGGGGTCGAGTCTCAAGGCTGAGAGCGATCCTAAGCTGCACAATCTCGAGAGCGATTCCACATAGATCTTCGCAGGACCGCACAAAACATTTTTTGAAATCTTTTAAGAAAGCGACTAATCGCTCGCGCTGAAGACGGTGTGGGACCAATCTGGATCAAGCCAGGATCCTTCTCAGTACTCACGTTAACAAACATGATTTCATTCATTAAGGGCTTAGCATGTCTCTCTTCCTCTCAGTTGATCAAATTTTACAAAACCCAAGAAATTCTTTCCTCTTTGTTTTCACCGCAGTGTTCAAAAAGTTTTGAAAAACCTAGGTCAATGCAATAATTTCTGGGCACAAAGAGAGCAGGTGGAATGCACTGTCGTTTCATTTAAATCCCGGCACAACTAGCACACGACAGAACCAAACACAAGAGTACGAAAATTACTGTTGTTTCATTCAGATCTGTTGGCACAACTGGCTCCTCGGCAGAAACAGACTCAAAAGAAAACGAAAAGACAAACACAAAACAAGCAAGTGATGTCCGAGGTAACACCCCCAAAATCACCAGACTCCAACAAAACAGGACTGACTCGGTACAACAAGACAGACCCAACTGACTCAATAAGAAAAGACTGACTCTATACAAAATAACAAGACTGACTCAATACCCAAGTCAGAAAGCACAAAAACTGGTGTTTGCATATTGCTCAGAACAGTGCGTGTCATTCCCACGTCTGGAGTTAATCGAGCGCCACCCCAGCTGGTTCATCCTCCGATCACATCACATTATCCCCCAAGTTCACCGTTCCAGTGTCGATAGACTTTGCTGAGCTCGGCGGGAGGATGACCCCGTTGTCAAATAGATCCTGTACTTCATGGCGAAGACGGAAGCAGTTGTCGGTAGTATGGCCAGTTTACTGATGGTACGCGCAGTACTGGGTAGCATCATGTGTAGTCGGAAGAGGGTTCGGGAGAGGCCGAGGCTCAAGGGGTTTGAGATGGCCTTGTCCAATAAGGATTTGGAGAGCTTTGGACAAAGGCATATAGAGGGCATGGAAGACCCTCCGACCTCGGGGTTGGTACTTCAAGGTTTGTGGATTTTTACTGGGCGCACCAGAAAAGAGATTGGCAGGTGCTAGCCTGGCTTGCTGATCTCTTCCGAGTAGAGGATTAGAGCTAACAGGATCGTCTCTGGTATGACGGCCCTTCTCCCGGTTTTCCCTTTGATTCAGACTGCCTCCAACTTAAGTAGCGAAAGTGTCATCCACAGCCTTTGCAATAACTGCAATCACTTGCTGCTGGTTCAGTCCTTCGGCTTTCAAAGCCTCAACAGCCCACATGAGGTGTTCATGGGGATCAATGTCTACCCCTACCTTGTTCTTACCACTAGCCTCCACTTTATCAAAGGATCGGGTCGCTACATCCAAGCGGAGCCCAGTTGTTGTTGACACGCCAACACCCAGATCTGAGATGGCTTTAGGTTGGCCCTTTTCAGTTGCAGCTTGCTCCAAGATTAAAGAGCCTTTTGGATTGAAATTTCTAGCCTGTGATGTGGTTGATGATGGAGCCAAAATTCCAAATGCTAAGTCTGCCATAGTTCTTTGAAGATCTTCGATCATTCTCATCAACTCAGAAGTAGTGGGCTCACGGGTTTGAGATGATTGGGGTCCAGGTGCATCCATCATGCATAAGTCCATGCTTTTTGGAATGAACACCTCAGGCTTGGGTAGATGGGCCGGGGTGATATATATGCTGGGGTCATAGGTGGACGACAGTATATGGATGAGGTTGAGACGTAGAGGTGACGGGTCAGTACTAACCTGAGGTCCTTTGGGTGGAGCTAGGGTCTCTTCATCAATAAGATCCTGAATCTTATGACGGAGGCGGATGCAACGGTTCGTATCATGACCGTGCTGTTGATGATAGGCACAGTATTTAGCTGGGTCATATCTTGGTGGAAGAGGATTTGGAAGGGGTTGGGGTTCTAGGAGTTCTAGGTGCCCTTCTTCTCGCAGCTTTTTCAAAGCTTGAGAGAGACTCAAGTAAAGAGGATAGAATTTTCGGGCTTGGGGCCGATTTGAAGTGGCGGTTCTTTGGCCATTGAAGGAAGTGGTGATAGAGTCTACTTCTGAGCATTTCACAGCTGCACTACCATCAGTAGTAGCATTGGAACTGCGAGCAACATTTCTCTTCAACAGCTCATTATCTTCTGCAAAGATCCCTTGTCGGATGGCATCCTCGATTTGAACCCCCATTCCATGAAGGTCTGGAAAGGTAAACAGTGGTAGTACGATCATTTTCTGCAACAGCTTGCCATGTAGATTCCGAACAATCATCCTGATCTGATCTTTGTCGGAAGGCCTTGTAGTCATCATTGAGGCCTTTGCTCACCATCTTGCCACGAACTCTGAGAAACTCTCCTTTGGCTCTTGGCGGGTGACTTCGAGATCACGAGTTATGACCTCGATCTGTGTGTTGTAGGAGTATTGAGCAATAAAGGCCTCGACCAGTTCTTTCCAGTTCCATTTCACAGAATCCTCCAATTTCGCATACCAGATTGTAGCCATCTCAGACATGGTTCGGCCGAAGAGAGACAACTTCTGGGCTGTGGTCAGACCCATTAGCCTCAGGATATCGGAAAACAGGTGGAGATGCACCATTGGGTCTCCAGAGCCGTCGAAGCGGTCGATATGCGGCTTTTTGAATCGGTCCGGTAGAGTCACGACCGAATTGGTATACCCATCCTCAATGTCCGGAATGGACTTCACACCCTGAGATTTCTTGAATAACTCTTCAAGCTTGCTTACTTTTAGTGCCGTGGGGTCCACCTCGAACTCAAAGGGAGAATCCGGTGGGTTGATCTGTGCCTTGGATAGCTGAGGTGGGATCGGGGGCGGAGCCAGCCCTGTTGGAATGTCCGTATCTTCCTGGACATTTGCTGTCTCCTCGGGTGCTGGAACTTCTGGTGGGGGAGGGGCTTGGTGCGAAGCAGATGTTCCGGTTTGCTGTTGCAACCTGACAATTAACTCTGCCTGTTGGGCCACTACTTCTGTTTGACGTGCAGCCACTTCTGCCTGGCGGGCAGCATCCTGTTGCATAGCCTGCATGGTTTCTTGGAGCTGACGCATCATGTCCTCCATATTAACTGAAAACTGTGAATTTTACTGGTCAGGTTTGTATTTCCTCTCTAAAGTGGAAGCAGATAGCTCAGCCCCAATTGCGCACAGGTGAGGTGGATAATGATCGCTGAGCTGGACACTGTTGAACTGGTGATCTGTGCTTGACTGGCCTTTTTACTCTGCCTCTGGCAAAGGAACACTGATTTCGCTTGAACTGAAACTCTGACCTGAAAAAGTCTATCAGCACAAGTCCGATGAACCTCGGGGGATATTGGAGCCTTCTGAAGCTACGGTTCCAAGACTGCCTAGCAAAAGAGAAAACATGCAGTATCTCAGCCTGATTTCACCAAAACAAATATGAGCAGCCGAATAACTGTGCTCTCTACTGAATTCTGCCCAAAATTCTGCCGGCAAACTGATACCCTCAGGTAAAACTGATTCTTCCAAATATTGATGCCCGCAGGCCTAATACCTAGACTTGCAAACTGTTATATGCATTCCTGTAGAGACACACCCTAAAAGCACATAGCAAGCAAGTAAGAGCCAAACACCCCTATGTTGGGGTAGGATTTCCCTGTCCTATTTTGTCAGGAGCTAGGGTTTCACTACGCACGCAGTGGTTTCAAACAACCTATAATCGGGTAAGCAACCTGTCGTAGCTTTGGAATGGTCACAATGGATTCCGAATATGCACTAGGTCGAATGGTCAAAAGGGTGCCCCGGTAAAATCGGGGTTTGTGTTCCCATACTGGCAGAGCTCGTAACCGGTCAGCCTTATGGCACGCTTCGCAAAGCGAGCCTCCGGCAAACCATTCAGGAATAGCAGATGGCAAACACGGTGTCCTAGGCGCACCAATGCAAATGCAATGCAATGCAAAAAAAAAAAAAAAAACACATAAGTGTAGTCAAAACCAGATATCATGAGTTCGAGTCAAATTCTCTAAGTCCCCAGCAGAGTTGCCAGAAACTGTAGACGCGCCCTCGGGGCTCTCTACAGTTCGGACTCAATTGGGCGTCACGGTCCTGTATCTAATCTCGCGGAGTGCAATGTAAGACCGATGAATCATCAAAGAGTCCAAATCTGTCAAATCGTTTTTGAAAACAGAGTTTTTTGAAAGAAGTGCCAAACATGGACTGCTTTGCCAGATACAGAGTCGCCACCTAACTATTTTATTTTGAGAAATTTAGGAAATCCTGACTCGTTGCCTAAGGCCACATGTCCGTCATCACCAAAGTTGCCTCGGCTCGGGAACTTGGGTACGATTGGGGAAGGTCACTTCGTAAGCACCCCCGCTCGCCCGATCAAAGATCGGCCTCTACTAACCATGATATTGAGTTTTGAAAACATTATGCGTTCTTATTCTGGTTATTAGCCTAGATTTACTACGTGATGCGCACAGCATACAAGTATAGACTGGGTCGCCTGAATTGGAACAAAACGTTTCATGTTTGTTTATTTGAAAATGGTTTGATGGTGCTACCCGCAGGTAGGCTAAAATGTGGATTTGCCACCCTCAGGTGGGCTTAGAAAACATGATGATTTGCCACTCTCAAGTGGGCTTAAAACTCACAATTGATGAATTGTTCCAATCCAAATAACCCAACCTTCACCCACAGGCATTTAGGCAGGTATATCACATAAGCACATAGTATCATGGCAGTCACTCACACGCATGCAAGGATGCTAAAGCATAAGTACTTACCGAGTACTCCAAGCCAAAACAAAAGCTATGTTAGAAATCCATGCATGATCCTAACTATACAGAAATGCCTAATGCAACACATGCAAAAATGCAACTACAATAGGCTCGGCTATTCTAAACATGGCATATGATGATGCTACAGCTAACACGTATTCAATTTGGAATTGAAATACAAATGCAGTTAGTATGGTGCGCCGAGCCTGGTGCATGCAATACAGATGAATGAATGCAAACATGCTATCATACTGTATGCTAATTGAAACATGCCCTAATCTAACCATCATAAGCTGGTAAATAAAAGGGAGAAAGACGTGGAGTTGGAAGACATACATCACACACACACACACTTATTACAATTGTGCCCTCGCTCGGAGGGTCCGAAAGAATAATACAGTCCGAATAAATAATTACAGTCCGGATAAATAATTACAGTCCGGAATGAATAATTAAATATTACAAAACCCTAATTAATTAACAAATTAACTAGAAAAGCGATAAACTAGCATGTAAGCCCATGGACTGCCTCAAGTCTGTTTCGAATGGTGGAATGATGCATGCTTGAATTGCCTGGCGCAGAAATCCATTACGATGCCCCGATTCGCCTCTGTTTGCAATTTTTATCGGAATATTGTGCAAAGCTCCAGAAGGCCGCTGATTTATGATTTACTGCAACAGAGAGCAACAAAGGGGCATGGCAAAGTATTTTCACATATGTATGCATGACTACTCTTCGGAGAGTGTAGTCCTCGATCCTTGTGCCACCAATCACGCATATCGATGTATGATGGCCGAGGAGTCGAATTGCACGACTCGATGTGAAATGAATGCACATGAAAACACAACAAGACCTAAACTCCATCATGGGTAATCCGGAGTGTCGGCGACCGGGGGAATTGAGACACGTTCCGTCACTCGGAGTACGAAACGTCTCTCGTTTCCCGTGCTTGGGCTAACTCCTATCACAAACACAATGCAAATGAGATGGCATACACAATGCGACTAACATACAACCTAGCATACGCAATGCTATGAAATGGCATACACAATGCACGACGCAACATGACATACACAATGTTCTAACATACAACCTAGTATACGCAATGCTATGAAATGGCATACACAATGCATAATGGACATACACCAACATGAGTGGACCTCATCCACACTCACATCAGTAGCCATTAGATGAAAGTGAGATGACCGAAATGCGTGCACCCATACACGCAAACCGAGGGCCGAACCTAAGGCATAAAGTACCACTCTACCAAAGCATGGCAAGGATGAAACATGGCATTCAAACATGTAAATTTCGACATTGAAACATGATGCTAAATGGTCCCGAATCATGCAAATATGGCACCCGATGCATGGAGTAAGCTCCGAAACTCAAAACTAGGCACATGTATTGACTTGTAGCTATACAAAGCATGCATTATTTGACCATGAAGCACAAAGACAGAGCCAAGGCAGTCCCAAAACATGAACATTTCTAGTTCAAAGCATGACCAAAAGATGCTAGCATGATGGACTTAAATAGCACGCAACTTTGACTAGCAAACACGGTTTACATGGCATGCATATGAAGCATATGAAATCTCACCAAACTAGAAAAAATCAGTGAATAAAACATGCCAAAATATACCTAAATAATCACTGAAATGCAGCCAACATGTGCAAAAATGAGGGGCTTCTTTGGAAAGGCATACAAGGGGTAATTAAGCACATGCATCAAGGACACTTAGCATGGCACAACCAACTCTGGAAATAAAATATGACAGCCCTGAAACTCACCAAATTGACCCTGAAATTGGTCTAGGGAACATGCAAAGAAAGGCTTCTTTGAAGGGCCTTGAATGGGATTGTTCTACACATGCAACATAGACCTAAAATATGGCAAAATGGGCCTTGGACAGAGCCAAGGCAGACCTCAAAACCTTCAGAATGAGGCCTGGAAAGTGACTTCGATGCATGAAAAATGGGGCCCCTTTGGGAGGCCCAAAAGATCCCCAAACAAAACAAGGCGAGAGGGGGTCACCCCCCTCTAATTTTGGCCCTCAAAAATGCATCAAAACCACTGAAAATCCACTGGATTTCAGTGGCTAAGAGGCCAAACCATGGCCAATGCAAGTGCTCTAATGCATGGCCCTAATCATGAAGGAATGAAGCATGCATAAGGGAAGATGACCCCAAAAAGAGAATAGACCTTAATTAAACATAAAGATGATATCAAAACAAGATTTTTTCCAATTTATAGCAAATCTCAAAAATGTTCACAAGTAAGGCTAAAACATGATGCAAAAATAACCCTAAAAGAGAGATAAAGGACAAGAGGCAGCAGATGATCTCAAACAGCAAAGAGCCCTTCAACAAAGTTGAATAGGGGCTCAAAATAAGATACTTTACTGTTTCGGTCGAAGCCCAGAAATGCTCGCAAATAAGGATAATATATCATGCAAAATAAGCCCTAAAAGAGAAATAAAGCACAAAGGGGGGGTAGATGACTTCAAACAGCAAAGAGCCCTTCAACAAAGTTGAAGAGGGGCTCAAAATAAGATATTTTCCAGTTTGTCTCGAGGCCCAAAAATGCTAGAAAGAGGGGCTAAGATATCATACAAAATAAGGCAAGAAAAGAGGGAAAGAAGGCTTACCCTTGTAGCACAGCAATGCAGCAGCTTTTGGTCCAAGAAAATGAGCTCTCTACCTCTGCAAATGACCTTCAAGGTGCTGAAATGGAGTGTGGAGGTGGTAGGCTATGAGTTGGTGAGTAAATGGTGCAAGAACAAGGGGGTTTTGAGGCTTGGATGAGAGATATAGAGGGTTGGGTGTATATATCTCCAGCTGGTTTTTTCTCTCTAGCCCAAAGGAGGGAGAAGACCTCCTATATAGACAAAGAGGTCTAAAGCTTCTCTTGGAAGCTAAAAACAAATTTGAAGATCCTGCATACACGTGTATGGAGGATGCTGCAAATGGCTCCCAGCTGGCACAACTGGAACACACTTAGAGAGACAAAACAGAGGGTAGCTGGCCGACCAGTTCAAGTGGCCGGCCGACCAGGTCAAAAGGATGAAGGTGGTCGGCCACCCCCTAGGATTAAGCCCCAGAAGTTAGCTTTCCATTGCCGCAAACCTTGCATTAAAATTCCTCCTGTGCAAAAAGTTATGCCTGTTTTGGTGAAGCCGCGCAGATTCGGTCCAAACGGACTTCAACCAACCATATCTCCCCCACACGGACTTGTCCTTAGGAGATTATTTAGTGAAAAATGAAGCCCCAGAAGTAAGCTTTCCAATGGTGGTGGCCTTATATCTTAATTCCTCCTGTGAAAAGAGTTCTACCCGTTTCGGTGAAGCCGCGCAGATGTTTTCTCTCCTTCCCAGATTCATGCTGAACCACTTTTGACCAAAAAAATCTAGTCATCCATCTGATTTTCTGGTTTTCCATGTGACCACATTGAAGCCCCAGAAGTTAGCTTTCCAATGGCACCAACCTCGCATCAAAATTCCTCCTGTGCAAAGAGTTATGCCCGTTTCGGTGAAGCCGCGCAGATTTGGTCCTACCCGGATTCATGCCGAACTTCTCCCAAACTAATTTTCCTTTCTCTTCTCCTCCTTTCTTCAACTCCAAACCCCTAGACAAGATGTTTTGAAAGATTTTTCAAAGATTTCATCTCTCTTTCGTTCATTTCCACTTTGTCCTTGCTCGGTTTACCGAAAAGCGCAACATTTGACAAAATGCGAGCCTCGGAACATCGTAAAAACTTTATTTTCAAAACGTTTTGAAAAAGAGGGTTTCAAGTCTAAAACCTTTTGATCAAGATTGTTTCGGTCCAAAAAAAAGGGGGTATGAAGTTGAGATTTGATTCTCTCCTTACCGAAGAAACCGCACTGCACAACTTCCAAAACCATCAGTCGCGTCCAAGTCTTAAAGGCAGTAAAAAATGGGGTGTCTACACCATGTCACATGTTGCCTCTGTTTACACTGCTCTGTACCTCTGAAAACTGTGCCAACTTTTGTGACACTTCTGAACCAGCTTGGGGACTTTCTAAGAGTCCATCGGCCAAGAGATAGGGCCATCAGCCATGGGAAATTGGTCATCGACCAAATGTAAAGCTCTCGGCCAACAATGTTTAGCCAACCGGCACTGAAGATGGCTGACCGGCCATATCTTCCTACAGAATGCTGTGTTGCTGCAGCATAGGACAAACATAGCATGGCAATACATTTACAAGGCAATGTTTACACGACCACCCTCCTTATCATGTTTGAGACTCAAAGGAGTGTAGTCCTCGACCCTCGGACCACCAATCACGCATTTCGATGCATGATGGCCAAAGGAGCCGAATGTGCAATTCAATATAGAATGAAATGCATAAAAAAAAAAAAACATAAGGGACCCCAACCTCTATCATGCTTGATCAAGAGGCAAGGGATGCAAACATGCAAGCAAAACTAATGCAACATGAAGCATGTCAAGGACAATGCCATACAAGGCTAATGGTAATAAGCATGCCAAATGCAATCCAACCTAAACAAGCATGCAAACATGCAAGGCATATGGCAACATTCAAGGATAGGCAAGCATGTAACAAAATGTGGGGCAAGCATGCAACAACATGCAAGGGACAATACATGCAAACATAGAAAGTAACTTAACAAAAGGGGCATGCCAAATGCGATATAACTCAAACATGCAACAACATGCAATAGGCCAAGTATGAAACAACATGCAAGGCAAGCATGCAACAATATGCGATAATGGTCTTAAACCAAAATGGACAGCTCTCAAATAGGTCCAAATCAATGGCCAAAGTAATGAAACAAAGGCATAAAATACACATATAAACATGCATGCTAATGGTCCATTACCTTAAGCATTGTAGAGCAACTCTGAAGAACGCTTAAAGGGAGACAAACATGGATATTAGGCAAACATGTTAAGCTCTGAAATCATGTTAGGAGAGGTGCCAAACTGACCAAAGTACACAAGCAAAGCATGCAAGAAAGCTTAAAGCTTGAAACTAGCCTAATGGTTCAAACCATGGCTATACAAAGCAAGCCCCAAAGGATCAAGAGGACCTAAAACAGTCCTAAGGCAGGTCCAAACAAGATCGAAAGCAAGCTCGAAACTAGCCAACACAAGCTAGAACACAATGCCAAAACATGAGGCATGCAAGGCTACCAAAGAGGGTGTTACACTACACCTATCAAAACCAAACATGGCATGATTTAAGCAATGAAAAACAGAGTTATGGCATGTTACAGTAAGTCCAAAAACTCACTTAGATGGCATCCCAAAGACCTAAGCATGATGGCATACATAATGGCACATTCATGAGACATAAAACACAAACCCTTCAAAACATTAAAGAAGTGACAAATGCAAGTATATGAGCATACTATATAGACTAAAATAACATAACAAGTGATTCCAAATCACTGAAATAAGCCAAGTAAAGCATGCTAGTGACTTGGACACTCAAAGCTAACAAGCTAAATTACATGGTAGCTACACAAAACAATGTAAGCATGACCAAAACAATGAAAAATAGAGCTCAAGCATGTTAAAACAAGGCTAGAAGCTTCATGGAGTTGAACCAAAACATGCAAGCATGGTAGTCTAAATGCTAGATACATGTTAAGGCAAATGAGGGGATTGCAAGGTAAGTATATAGTGCATGTAAGAGACCACTAAACCAACTTTAAACAGAGGTAAATCATGAAAAAACAACACCAAATACTTGCTGAAACAAGCTAGGCATACAAGCCACCAACATAAGCCACTTATACTAGTATTCAAGATGACAAGGAGAGGGGATGACCCTCTCCTATTTAGGACACCAAAACCACCTCTCCACCACTGAAAATCCTTTGGATTTCAGTGGTAGAGAGGCCATGCAAAGCTCAAAGCAAGGACCAAAAGGGATGGCCTAAAACAAGGCCTAACAAGGCCTTGAAGGGGGTAAACGATCCCAAACCTCAAAATGACCTTAAACAAAGTTCAAAAGCAAGTAAAAACAGAGCTTTTATCAATTAATAGCTAAGCTTAAAATAATAAGCAAGAAGGGCTAAAAGCCTAAGCAAGAAAGGGGTATCTAAAGCAAGAATGCTCACCCTTGAAGAACACCTTCAAGAACACAACACCAGCACCTTTCTCTGATCAAAACCACTCCAAGAACCCTAACAACAACTCCTTAGAACCTAAGCAACCAAGGATGGTGTAATGCTAGGTGTTTGTGTGCAATAGTGTGAACAAAAATCACTTTAGGTCACAAATACACACACAAATGATAGAGATAGGGAGATATAGAGATAGAGAGATATAACCCTAATTTCAGAACATCTGAAAAGGGAGGAGGAGCTCCCTTCTTATAGAAGTCCAAATTCTAAGCTTCCTAAGTAAGCTAAGGCAAAGGACAAATCCCTCCATACACGTGTATGGAAGGGGTGAATTGTAGATACCAGTTGTGCCAGCTGGCATAAAATATCTGCATAAAGCAGATAAACAGGGTTCGGTCACCAAAAATGGCCGATCGACCAACATGAGGGCCGGCCGACCAAAAATAGTGCCGATCGGCCAACACTTTTGACCGATGGCAAGAAAAAAAGGCCGATGGCTTCAAGCCTTGGCCGGTTGGTTGAGGGGATGGCAAACAAGCCACCATCTTCCCTTAGAAGGAAAAACACAAGTGTTTGGTCCACAACCAAGCACAAAACAGACAAGTTGAGAGATCTTGAGGCAAGGCGCGCGGGCGAGACCTCCGAGAACTCAAAACGAACACGAGCATGGATAAGCATCGAGTGTTCAAATGATGACGTCCAAGTCTTGAGGACGGTAAAAAATGGAGTGTCTACACTTATGCTTCAGCAATGCTAGTACTAGCTATGGTTGCCATGGATCGAAAACTCTCAGATGGTTAAATCTAAGCAAGAGTCTAGGCTTTGATACCAATCGTTACCCAAAAGAACACCTAAGAGGGAGGTGAATTTGGTTTCTCCAAATAAAAAATAATGCCCTAATAAAAATTGCAACAGAGAAACAGATTGTTGATTGATGAAGAATAGATGACTAACAAAAATGATCAAGCACAAAGATGAATTTAACAGTGAAAAATGATTAATCAACTAAGGCAGTATATGAATAAGATGATTAGAGGCTTAATAGAAATAAATAGCAGATAATGACTTAGATAAATTTGCAATGAAGTTAGTTATCACAGTGAATAGAAATTAAATGATTAACACATTCATTAACAGATAGCTATAGCAGTGAACGTAAAGAGATCAAAGAAGAGGAGGCAAATAGATTTACAGTGGTCCAGCTTCAACCAAGCCTACATCCACTCTTCAAGCGTCACTTGAGATTTTCCACTATCTTCTAGCTACATAAGGGTGCTAGCAACCTCTCAACACATGGAGCAATCCTCCATAGATTTTACACAGGCTTCACAAGCCTAAACCCTTGCAAATCTTAGGTGATTCACAATCACTCTCAAGATTTCAAGAACACAGTGTTTACAACACTTTTACAAGATTAAAATAGTGGTTTTTCTTTCACGAAAAGCTTACAATAATCTCTCAAAGATTGATAAACAAAATTGAAGCTCAAGGAAAATATCAATAAACCTCACATAAGTAAATGGGATTAATGCTTAAGGCTCTGTGTATAATATCTGAGATGAAGAAATGAAACCTAGATGAAGAAGCTCTCAGTTAATCAAAGTGTATGAGAATGATGAAATATCATAAATATTTTCTTACTTGAGTTGTTATTTTTCTTATTGTGTTTTGTTTAGTAGAAGCTCTGCTATTTATCAAGGAGAAAATCATCGACCGTTGTCTGTTGCTTGTGTTGAGAAGATTGAGTAAGATATTGGTTATATCTACTCACTCATATTTGCATTTCCCATACATTAGATCTTGAAGGAGTTGAAAGATAGGTCTGATTGATGACAATTATATTTGAAAAAAGATACGTTATAGTACAGAGCGGTAGTCCACCCGGATGTCTAAAATCAAATTTTGTTCTTTAGGGACGTCCGCCCGAATGTCCTCCTGGATGTCCGGTGAGGTCCTGATTGTCAAGGATGACTTCTGCAGTTGTCGAGCATACTGCTGATTTGACAGCTGGTGCGAAGTAGAATTGAACTGAAGCAAAACTAGGCCAAAAAGCCATGGCCAGTCGTCCTCTCGGACGTCCGAAAGACCGCCACAGCCAAATTTCCTTTCTCTGCCTAGCCAAAATATCTATCGACCGGCCAAAAGACCTATACGGCTGGCCAAATCATTTTTCAATGCTGGTGCTGTTTTGGCTCAGTTCTTATGCTATTTTGGGTCTGTTTAAGCTGCATATTGGCCTCCAAGAACATGGTTAGCATCAGGAGAAGATAGATTAAATTGATATAGATAAAACATATTATATTGATCAATTTAATTTATCAAGAATAAACTCAAAACATAATCAAAATAATCATCAAAACACAAAATGGCTAACAACGCACTTTATAGAAAATAGAATCACGCAAACTACTCAAGTGTGCATTTCACCGCTTGAGTGGTATGACTAAAGGCGGTGCGAAACATATAGGCTGATCGCTCGAGCAGTAAAACTTTCTTCCTAGAAGTTTATGCGTTCTGCAAAAAAACTAGATGATCATTTTCTTCACTTGAGCACACAAATGACCGCTCAAACGGTCAAACAATTTCGACTGTATTTTTGTTTTTTGCTTCGAGGGCGTTGCCTTGGACCCACCATAGCGCATTGTCCCTTGGACCTCCACAAGTTGACCAAGCAACTCGATCCTTGTACATAGTCAGCAAAGTGACAAACATGAAATAATTAAGATCACAAACTCTTTTACAAAGGCACAATTTGGGTTGAATTCGCATCTAAATACTCATAGTCTCACTGAAACAAAAGATCAAATAAAATTACAACTGAAAAGAGTTTTGTCAAATGGAATTGCCAATAACAAAAACTTAACGGTTAACATTCCTAATAAAGGTTGAGAATAAGACTAGAACTTGTCTCTCTGCAAAAAGTAAACTTAGGAATTTGTATGGAGAATTTCTCAAGAAACATAAATAATGATTTAGAAACTCCGCTTTGTTTGGTTTCAGTTTTGAAATCTATTTTCAGAACTAAAAATAAAAAAAAAATAGTTTGATAAAAATAAACACCTAAAAGATATTTTTAAATTTTTTAAAAATAATTTCTAAAAAAGATAAAATTATATAAGAAATGACCATTTTTTATTTTCTACACCTAGTTAGTTTTAATTTTTTAAAAAAACTTTAAAAAATTTGATTTTGAAAATCAAACCTACCAAAATTTCATTTGACTGGATAGAATTGTCATGACAATGTTTACAGAGAATTCATTATTCGAGTAGGCATTGGAGATATTATATGGTAGGTCCGATTTATGTGATACATGATGATGTGCACATGATCACTTTTTCAATTATATTTGTATCATAAATTTGGATATAATTTTAAAAAAGAGAGAAAAACAATATATATATATATATATATATATTTTGGGCAATACTAGAGGTGCTTCAAATTTTACCTGTTATTATACTTCATTTATATTTGGCTACTTTTTTGAGTAAAATTTCTAACATTGTAGTGTTACTATTTTCCTTTTAATAAATCATAAATCCATTCTTTCTGATGTAACCAAAAAAATTCATAAATCCAAATATTGATCCTACATTTGTGCCATGAAATGAAGTGTGTGGTAAAGATTGAATAAGTAAATTATAAAGTCCATTTGTAGAATGAATTTAAATAACATGTTGATATTTCTAGACAATTTTGGGGATAAAATTCAAGTCTAGCTTTGGGGCAAAGCCCACAAAACTTTTTAAAAATTCTATTTCCACACACCTACTTACCTCTGTACACATCATTTCTTAATACACACACTTAGTAATTTGATTATTAGTTATTGTTCTTATTCCACACCAAATATTTCAATCATACCATTAACTCATATCTAAGTACACACACTGCTTTGTCCATCTTTCCACACATATGTTCAAAATTACAGACCAATGATTGACCCCTATTTTGGTTCTACACAGTGAAGACCCACCACTTCAACCCTCCATTAAAGACATAACTCAATTTTAGAAGAATTTGATAAAGAAATTGGGGAGGAATTAGAGTGCCGATGATGAAATCAATTGCGGTGATATGGTGGTGCCCAAATCATTGTGGAGGAACTACTCTCTCCGTCTCGACGACGAACCATTCACCAAGCTCATCGATCTCCATTGCCTTTTCAAGCCTCACTAGAAGTACCACTTCAGAGTCGTCGGTAGCTTTCACGGCTTGATTTGTTTCTCCGACGATTACTTCAACTACACTTACGCTATCATTCTCTAGAACCCTGTGATTCGCAAGTCTCTGACCGTTCCAAACCAAAGTTATGTTTCGATCACTATAGTTCTTACATGTTTGCTCTTGGGTTCGATATCGATCCTTAGACTAATGACCCCAAGGTTGTAAGGGTTATGTATTTGTCTGGGACTGGGAGAGAGAATTACATGGTTCCTCCTAAAGTAGAGGTTTATGCTCTCAATACTGGGAAATGGAAGATTGTGAATGCTTCCAATGTTAGGCACAACATGGTTGAGTTTTTTCTGGTCTAAAGCTTTTGTCAATGGAGCTGTGCATTGGGTAGTGTATATCCTACTCGAATTCACCTCCTCTCTAGCAGTCCTTCCATCCGACAATGTCCAGCAGTTTCAACAGGATTGCAACATGTCGTGGAGGCATTAGGATCCTCTAGAGTAAAACCCTAGAGTGATCTCCTAGAGTGAAGAGATCCAACGGCTGAAAATAAAACTAACCAAAATTAACCAAAACGACGTCGTTTTGGTTAGTAAGTTGAAAAAAATTATTTAAAAAAAAATAGAGTGCAAGAGAAAGAGAAGAAAAGAGAGTGGTCGCTCCTCCATGCATCCTGTCGCCTCGCCAATGCCCTGATAGAGTAACAACTTGTCGAATAAAATGCTAGGAACCCATTAAGATACAGAGAGAGAGAGAGAGAGAGAGTGTGTGTGTGTGTGTGTGTGTGTTTGGGTTAGAGAGACAAAATGGGGTGAAGAATAGCAGATGGGGGATTTGCATACACAGCTGATGATGATGGTGAGGATGAGAACCCCATGTTCAGATTTCATTATTTCTGGTAAGTTCTTGATCTTTCTCAGTCTTTGTTGACATCCATTATTAGAAAAAGTTTTTGTTTTCTTGATTTGATGTGAGTTAAACTAGAAAGTAGTTTGGATTTGATTTTTGTTTTATTTTATTTTACTGGGTGTCTTCCTATTGAATCCTTTCAACATTTGTATTGATCGTTGTTGTGGGTATTGTTGATTAGGTAGTTTTCATGCTGTATTGTTCTGAGATTGGGGAGATCAAAGGCGTCGGCGGGGCAATAGGATGCAGGAAGGAGCGGCCTCTCTCTCTCTCTCTCTCCTTCTCTCTCTCGCACTCTATTTATTTTGAAATCAAATTTTTATTGTTCAACTTACTAACCAAAACGACGTCATTTTGGTTAGTTTTATTTTCAACCGTTGGATCTCCTCACTCTAGGAGATCACTCTAGAGAATCCTGACGCATTGTGGAGAAGCAATCCAAGGGGTTCGAAGCTCCCACGTTATCGAGATCAAAAATGCTTTAGAGCTCTAATAGCTCTAATGGGAAGGTGGGTCCCACCCTGATGTGATGTTTGTGTCTTGTTTTGTTTTTTTGTTTTTTTTTTTTTTTTACTTTGACACATCATTAGAGCTCAAATTAGAACTCTATATTTAGAGCTCTCTATCATTTCGAAGATAGAAATGAGTCTAGTGTTGGACCAAAAAAGAGGTCATTTTATTATATAATATAAACATAACAAAGGCTTACATGCTCACAAGCTCCAAACTCAAATCACTCTTGTTCTAAACTCAAATGAGTCAAATCTCAAATCCAGCACTCAAATCTCCATTGACGACCGAAAAAAAGAAGCGGACCGAAAATGAAGTAGACGAAGTCACCACAAAACAAGAAAATGAAGAAAAAGAAGAGTTAGAGTTCCAAGAGGTTGGTTTCGGAGGAGAATTCGAATAAAAAATGTGAAATTGGATTTGAATGCAATCAAAGGATTTGAAAAATGTGGAGTCTTGAAATATGGTTAGGATTTGGAAGTTTGGTGAAGTAAGAAGGAGAAGAAGTTTTCATGCTGATGTTGCAGTGAAAGTGGGTTTAGGTTTGGGTTTTGATGGAAGTGGTGGTAGGTGTAGAAACCCAGTTTGATTAAGGAGGGTTTGGTTGAAGGATTGGGCCTATTGATCGAAAATTTGGTGGAATTGGTCAGAATTTTGGATGGGTTAATAGCCGGAGAAGATGACTGTGGATTTACCCCATTCCTAACATTTGTCAAAAATCTTCAACCCACTTCACTGTAAAGATTTTTTTTCCAAGGACCTCTTTCATCTCTATCTTAAGTAAGAATAAGAAAAGAGCTTAACCCAAAAAAAAAAAAAAAAAACCAGAAGAGAGAGAGAGAGAGAGAGGGGTAACTTTAATTCCTTTTGGGTAGATTTGAGAGATTTGCCTGTGAGTGTGTGAGAGAAGCAATAGATACAAAACACACCATTACTGCTATATGTTATAACTAAACGATGTGGTATTTCTCAAACGACGTCGTTTACTAAATTCATAACTTCCTCCACAACGTGGCAGCTTCGAACCCTTTGGATCGCTTCTCCACAACGTGTCACAATCCTGTTGAAACTGCTGGGTAGTGCTGGATGGGAGGACTGCTAGAGAGGAGGCGAATCCTGTATAGTCAGAGTAAGAACAGTGTATTCTGCAATGTGATGTTGTTCTTTGATATGGGTAGTGATAGGTCCATTATAATAATTTTGTTTTAAAGTATAATTATCATTAAAATAATATTTTATTAAGTGTATGTACAAAACAAAGTAAGTGGATGAAAATAGAATTTCTCAAAACCTTTGGAGGCCTCCTAAGAATGTTTTTAAAAAAATCCCAAAATTGTCCACTTATATTTGAAAAGTTTAAAGTAGTTTATTAAAAATTGGGTAAATTACAAATACACCTTCTGAAGTTTGTTTAAAATACAAATTGTCCTCTGTGGTTTGGAAAACTACAAATATCTCTCTGTTAAAATTTTTTATTTAATAGAATTAATTGAAAAAGTAAAATTTTTAACTGTTCACCTATACAATAATAATATTATATGAATTATTAATTGAAATAAAATTTTAACATTATTAAAAATTATTAATTAATTAGATGATTTATTAATAAAAGGTCTATTTGTTATGAAATTAGAAACCTTAGAGGTATAATATAATTTCTAAAACTACAAAGAATAATTTATAATTTAAATAAATCTCAGGAGTGTATTTGTAATTTATCCTAAAAAATTCTACTCTCAATCCAAAAGGCCCACCAAATCAAAAAGAAAAGGAAACTGACTGAAAAATTTTCTTTAGGTAGATAGGTGCACTAATTTTTTGATAGATTAAAAAGTGTTTTTTACTTTTAATTGTTATCATAAAATTTTATTTTTTAATTTTTTTAAATTTAAAGATCAAACTATCCTTATGTTCCATTGTCACTGTCGCTATCATATCCACCACCGTCAGACCATCGTCAAATTTTTATCAGACAGTCACTGGAGACTCGCTAAAATGTTCAAAACATTACCAAAAAGTTGTCAGAGTATTGTTAGAATGTTCAAAACGTCGAGAACATCGCTGAAAACTCACCGAAATGTCTAAAATATCACCGAAAAAAAATAATAAAAGGAGAAATTAGAGTGAAAATATAGCAAAATTTAACCACATATTCTCCATCACCAAAATAAAAAAATAAAAACCTCTTTATTATACACAGCACATTATTTTCAATTCACAAAATTGCAAATATTTAGAGTTTAAATTTATTGCTCATAAAATTGCATAATTTGCTGTTTCAAAACTGCAAAAATTATTAGTTTGCTCGTTTGAAATTTATCAAAATACAATTTCATATCGCTGCGATGATGAAGATCACATATCAATAGTTTCTAAGGGTTTGTAACTTTTTAGTTTGTTAATATTTGCTATTTTTATTTCTTTTATTTTTTTTTATTTTTTATTTTTTTAATAAAAGGGAAAAAAATGCTAATCATAGAGAAAAACATAAACGTGTCTTTAAAATGTAAAAAATTAGTTTTCAAAACCTGTAACTAAAATTAAAACTAAAACTAAAGAAATATTTATTCAAAACTTGAAAAAATTTTCCATTAAAACAATAAAAAAATAAATAAAAAAAGTGTATAGTAGAGAAAAAGAAGAAAAAGTGAGAGATCGAAGAAAGGAGATAGACATAGAGAGAAGATTGTACTCCAACGACCATTTTTTATTTAGATATAGCTGGATCTTATGTAGATCTAGTTAGATCTGATTTAAATCTCATAGACAACGATGATGATAGAGCTTCAATCATCAATGGCAAGCGGAGAAAGACGGGGGAGTGTAAGAGGACACGAAGAGGGGTTTGCCAACGGCGAAGGAGGTGAGGGCGAAGCCAGTGAGGCGGACAAGCAGTTGTGGCAAGTTATCGGTGGTTGCTAAACCCAATCGTGGTGGTAAAATTTATGGAATTGTAGTATTATTGTTTCATTTTTCGTTCCTAAAGTCCTATCTAAATCCATCTAGTATATATAGTAGAACAGCACAACACCATGAGTATTCCAAATGTATAAAACAGAATTTTACTTCATATTGTTTCTTTGTTTCAAATAACAAACTATTAGCCTCAAATTACAAGTTGTCTATATCTACCTTGGCTGACCTGAGAGAGACAGATATCATTTGTCAACAAATGCAGACTCAGCTAAGTCGATGGCACGAGCAAGACCAGCAGCTTTGTTCTCACACTCTCTTTGCTCATCATCAGGAACACTGTCGGCTACAATTCCAGCCCCGGTTTGAAGGTAAGCCACCCATTCTTTGCGCTTGTTATCCTTGTACGAGTACATTGTGTCATAACGATTTCCAGTTGGGAATACAATGGTCCTCAGAGCTAATGCAATATCCATGTCACCAGCAAACGAAATACCGCCAAATCCACCAGCATATGGCCCACGCCTTGTTACTTCAAATTGATCAATCAACTCCATGGCCTTTACCTGTATGATGTCACAGCTGATAATCACAACATAGAGAGTATGTATAATAGAGCCTGAGGGGATCATAAATTGAAAACGTAGGGATGAAAGGCATCAATATTTTATCTGAATAATAATAATAATAATAATAATAAAAGCATAAGAAAAGGCATTGATGTCACTGTCGAAGGCATGAATGTCTCTCCCGTCATAGATGCCAAGCAGGGCACTAGTAAAAAACAATTGAAGGCTTTAAAACTAAATTTTACCTTCCCACTAAGCAAATCTCATAGGACAAGGTCAGTCACCTTGAATGAATGGAACTGAACCTACACTCTTACTGAAAGTCTCATAGAGCTGATTAGAAAGCTATTTTGCATTAAGAGACGTAAAGGCTTAAAAGATAGAGGTAGTGAAATCAATATATCACTAATTACTGGATTGTGTGAGATCCACGCATCCACAAGGTAGCAAAGACACAGAAGAACAATTCAAGTATTTGCTAATTTATCTCATAAGATCAGAAAATGAGGTCAACATATTAGCTCCAGCTGAATTCCAGATTGCTTCAAGAGTATTTCATCAATTGAAGAGCCAGAACCAAACAGAACAGGTTGACAACTAAAGGGGAAACAGGCAATGAAAAATATTAACCTTTGGTGCTCCACTAACTGTTCCGACAGGCAATGTGGCACTTAGGGCATCCCAACAAGTCAGATTATCGCGCAATTCCCCTGTTACCTGACACAGAAAAACATTGTTTATTTCAACAAAAGTTTCAGGTTGCTTTTTATGGAGTTCTTTTTTGTTTCTCCGTGAATCAATGAAAACCTCTTGGAGTGAAACAACAAAGGAAATACATAAATAAAAATATATCCAAATAGAAAAAAGCAATCAACTAAGAGGTACCAAGGGGGGCACAAACCATACATCTCTCTTTTATTTTGACTTTACTAAACCGGAATCAATATATATCAGGCATGCAAATATATGCTTAGCAAAAACCTCATCTCCAGAACAGGAAGACACAAGTTTCACATCAGAAACTCAATCCACATTTAGTTTAAAGCAAAATCTCACCGTGGAGCTGATGTGCATCACATGAGAGTACCGTTCGACATTCATGAGCCTCTCCACATTTACAGAACCGCATTTGGACACCTATGTCAACAATCTGAGTTAACTACACGAGGGGAATGCATTTAATGTTTAAAAGATGCACCAATTTTGAGAAAACAAAGATGAAAATTGTATAGTCAATACTGATATAGGGATATATATATATATATATATTCACGTATGGATAAATAATCAAAACAATATAAATCATATCTAAAAAATGCAACTGACAATAACTGCAAGCAATAATGGGCACAACTGGCACCAAAATTCACCAGTATCCTAAATTTGCTTCCAGAAGTTTCATGCACGTGAGATTTGAAGGGCATCGAAAGAAGAAGCAACCAAATGGTAAAATTATAAATTAGTGAAAAAGGTAAATGATGACCTCAACTGACAATTGCCCCATCTGATTCATACTAACCAAGATCAATTGACCAATAGATGGCAAAAAAGGCACTCCAAAAGTCTTAAGTAAACTTCCAAACAAGCATTGGCCAACAAAACATTGAGTGAATGTAATAATTCAGCTACTGTAAACTATAGATTTCAGCCGGAACAAGCATGAGAAAAATTCATATTGGTGCAACCACTACATTATAAATGTCCATATAAGTAGAGAGAATTTGAGCAAACCTTTCCAACATCATTCCGCCCCAAATCAACCAGCATGATGTGTTCAGCACATTGCTTTTCATCATTTAGCATCTGCTTTTCTAAAATCTCATCTTCAAGCAGTGTCCTCCCTCTTCTACTAGTCCCAGCCAACGGTCGACTAACAATCTTATTCTGTCAACAAGAATGGCAAAATACACAACCATTAGTCAATGTATACAAAAGTAGCAACAATAAGCACTATATAAGATTTTGCAAACATCCAGAAGTAGCTAATATTCTAAGCTGAGAGAAGAGATAAAGTAAACTTTTGTAAGAATCTCATATAAAAGTAATCAGAAGTAAAATGCTTGATTATATATACCTTTTTTAGACGTGTAAGAATTTCTGGGCTTGAAGCAACCAGAATACACCCTCTAGCCTGATAGGATGGAAAAGAATTTTAAATGGTTAACTATAATTACAAAACATAAAATAAATAAATAAAAGGGAAATAGAAGGAAAAAAATAAGCAACATTGGACATTATGGATAGCTTTAGAGAAGATCATACTTGCAAGTAAGTCATATATGGACTTGGATTCACAACTCTCAATGCTCTGTAGACTTCAAATGGGTCAGCAAATGTTCGTCGTTCAAAGCGTTGACTTAATACAATCTGGAAAATATCTCCTGCAAAAATGTACTCTTTCACTTGCAGTACTGCATTCTTGTATTCTTCACTTGTCATGTTTGAGTTCTTCAGACAAGGACCGAAATGGTGAGTGTGTAAGTCCACAGCACCAGGAGACAGCCTCGGGCTAACAATTGGGAATCAAATAAAAGAACATGCACACAAATGTGAATGACTTTATGAAAACCATTATCTTATGTTGAAAAGAGTTCAATGTTTACTCACGGATCAATATCCAGTACTCTGGAGGCTAACATTTCCAAGCGTCTCATTCCATCAACATAAGCCTTGTCAATGGAGGAGTATTGATCCAACCTAACCCAATGAATCACATATGCTTTCTGAGAATGCACAGGACACCCAAAAAGGCCTCAATCAGAGTTCTGAAAGAAACCCTACAGCCTTGATGAAGATAAAGCTGAGTGATAGTTACAGAACTTTAATAAGACTTGTTTGCATATTGATGATTATAGTTTTATCAGAACAGATTTGTGATCTACATATTTATTACCCCACCAAACGTTGAGAATGAATAAAAGGATTGAGTGAAAGTGAATTTACTCACTACTATGCAGAAAAAATAAAGCAGTTAGTACCTGTCTCCATAGCTACTAACAAATAGATTGTACAAATTATGGCATGATACATGTAACAAAACTTCTTCCAGTGGCACATGCATCTGACACTTAGCAAGTGGGAAGAAAAGGGGGGAAAAAAACACAGGTGTCTGCCATTCCATTATGTATTTTTGTGTAATTAGTCTTTGCATTAGGAGGGGCTCTTTCTAAGAACTTAACTGCAACGTTTTCCAATCTTGAAAGGGATTTAGAAGAATAATGGCTTCAAGATGACTGGATTGGACATGAGAAGTGATGGAAAGACAAAAGTACTTGAATTATATATTCTGTGTAAGATGTAAGACATTTTAATGAGTGAAGAGTACCTTCTCTACGTGATCAAACACAATCACGTCTTCATAAAGGCCTAAATGAATATCAGCAAGATTTCTGTCATCCTGGGGTGCCATCAGGAATGGAAGCTTCTTCTTCTCTACATAGCGAACTGTATCATATGAGAAATAACCAACCCATCCACCTGTTCATGATATAACAAAATTCCTAAGCATGCCGTTTAACATTATATAAAGAGCGCTGTGTTATACCTAGAATAACCTCGTTTAATCATG
This sequence comes from Camellia sinensis, assembly GCF_055761805.1. Classification (NCBI taxonomy): domain Eukaryota; kingdom Viridiplantae; phylum Streptophyta; class Magnoliopsida; order Ericales; family Theaceae; genus Camellia; species Camellia sinensis. Next base: position 53,590,276 of record NC_138968.1, read on the forward strand.
AAGAATTTGCAAATTTTTCATATGATTTGAAAAATCAGTGGATCATTCATAACTTAATTGCAAAAATGTACAATCAATTTTTTTTTTATAAAATATAACACTTCACAACTCATTCTACTGTTTCTAATACATTCCAAAATATTTGAGAAATGTTTTCGTTATTATTTACCACCAACCTCCTATATATTTCAAAAACTTTCACATTGCTGACTATTTAATGTGTCAGTGGTATGCCCTAAAAATTAATTTGAGAGATATGGTTGGGGTACTTTTATATACAATCTCTTATAATATTTAAAAAAAGTGCAAGTTCATATTATTAAGCTTACTTTCTGTGTTAATATTTGCATGACAAGTCCATAAAATTAAAGTTGAGAAGACATGTTTTTAAAGTTCCAAACAGGAGGCCTTCACTTTTTGATAGTGGGGCCTTGGGACACTAAAGCAAACATGTAGGCGCTTGTTAGGAAACAAATTCATTAAACATGACCACTCATGAATGTTTATATGAACTTTTTCCTTTTCTTTCAAATTGATGTTCATTAGTTACATGTGTGTATGTAATCTATACACCTATGAATGCTATGGTTGTCCTGTGTATATATTGCTACAATTTAACAATACATTGTGTTTATGCTCTAAACATGAAAATATCAACACAATAAATGGGCTTAATAAGAAACACATTGGATGACGGGACTTCTTTCTAGTACCCAAATTAGTCAATGTGAAACCCCAAACACCCTAGTGAACAAAAATAAATAAATAAATAAGACACATATGAAGGCATGTGAATGTTCAACAACGGATTTATCGCTCTCAAAAAAAGAAAAAAAAAAAAGAAAAAAATAAGAAAGAAAGAATGTACAATGTGATTTTATAGGACTAAATCAAGGAAGACTTAGACCAAGGCAAGGTGAAAATTAAAAAAGAGTTTCTAATTTCTCCAATAAGAGTTGATATTAGCTCGATTGGACTCATGTGATTGAGTTTGGGGTTTGACAAACATCCATGCTGTATTGACTCTTTTGGAAAATTGTATGATGGTATGGTTGGACTGCATGGAAATTGTTAACCGAACTGTTCATTTTGTAATATTCATACTATTTGGGTTAGTAATGGTATACTGCTAGGTGTCACTCATGCAGTGTAGAAGCCATAGAAAACTTCCCTCCGAGAATTAGAAACAATTCTAATTCGATTAGGAAGAGTTGTAATTAAATATCAAATGTTGATATTATTTCTTGTATGGGAGCCAAATATCCGTCGCTATCCGTATTCCTCGTGTCCAAGCTGCACTTCACTCCGATCGACTTAAGAACACAATGAAAGTGAGCTACCCGGCGGTTTGCAACCGGAAAATCCCTCTGATGGTCAAGCTAGCACACTTAGAGAGAGAGAAGAGGGGAGACAAGGTTTTGTCTGTCGGCGAGTTTCCCACAGACAGCGCCAATTGTACCGGAGCCAAATATCCGACGCTATCCGTACTCCTCATGTCCAAGCTGCACTTCGCTCCGATCGACCTGAGAACACAATGAAGGTGAGCTACCCGACAGTGTGCAGCCGGAAAACCCCTTCGACGGTCAAGTTAGCACACTTAGAGAGAGCGAAGAGGGGAGACAAGGTGGTAGGTGAGTTCTAATCAGAGGATGTTCCAGACCTAAGTATGGGGGCGCAGCACCGTTTATATAGCTTCTGCGCGCGCTTCTGCATCCATTCCCCTCTGGACGTGTGGACCTGCTCTCCTCTCCCATTTCCCCACGTGTCAGCGCAAATACAGCTAAACACCACCTAACAAAACCACCAAACGGCATCGCCGTGTACGGACAGTGCAATCCCCTTCATACTGTCTCGTGGCACCGCATAGTACTCTTGACCAAGCTACGCTTAGCACGAAGCCACGCCATCACACAACAACCGTGCTATTTGTCCGGTTTCTTCGATGGTTTAGCACCGTGGCCTGATCGAGCTTCTTAGCCACGACCAAGCTCTTTCTCGGTTTATCCTGATGTTGAGGACTAATCTCGTCCATCCCTGTAGAGCGCGCATCCGGTCCGGACCGGCAATCCACAGTTGCTCCAAATCAACAGGACTTACTCCTCAATTCAGTGTGCGCCCAACGCCCGACCGAGCAAGGCTCTTAACTCTGGCCCAAACCGGCTTGGCCCAATATTAGTTCGCGAACCTCCCTCTCAATTTATTTTACAGTTTGGAAAACTGTTTAAAACGTTGTTTCAAGGATGTGGAATTGGTATGGGTTCCTCGACAGATGAATAAGGCTGCTGAAAAAGCTTCCACACATGTTAAAGCAACTTTCTGATCTCTTGATGTCTTGGATGAAGAGATCGTAGCCATGAAGAAGATTCTTAGCGATGACAAAAGAATGCTGGTAGCATATGATGTTGATGAATAGAGCAAGCTGCAGTTATATCTCTGTTGTTCTCCTCTGAAATTGGAGCTGAAAGTAGATTATACCTGCTAAATGAAGCTCAAGCAACCTTAACTGTTCATTTTGTTAGTTTATATGTTTGCATCATCTATTGATAATGCAATATTGTCAATGGAGGACGGGTCGGACTTTTCCATTCGTTTGGCATCAACTGGCCAGGCGCCATCTCTAGTCGGTTCAACACATCAACGATGATTTAGGGGATTGGAGGAAGCTTCCGAAGTATGTTTGCTGAGATATGGTATTCTTCCCATTCTTCTTCTACTCTCTCTTTTTTGACCACTATCTATCTCTGCTTCTCGACTACTTCCAACCTAACTTGATCGTCGGAGCGTCCACGGAGAGATGCCATCCCAATCTTTGTGCCATCCCTCCAGACCTTTTTGCAGGTGCGCATTAAGGACACGAAGGCCAGCAGACCTGTCAAACGCGTGGATCAGTCCGACCCGTCCTCCATTGATAATATTGCATTATCAATATATAATGCAAACATATAAACTAACAAAATGAATAGTTAAGGTTGCTTGAGCTTCATTTAGCAGGTATCTTCTACTTCCAGCTACAATTTCAGAGGAGAACAACAGAGATATAGCTGCAACTTGCTCTATTCATCAGCATCATATGCTACCAGCATTCCTTTGTCATCGCCAAGAATCTTTTTCATGGCTACGATCTCTTCATCCAAGACAAAGACCAGAAAGTTGCTTTAACATGTGCGGAAGCTTATGCAGCAGCCTTGTTCATCTGTCGAGGAACCCATACCAGTTCCACATCCTTGAAACATCGTTTTAAACAGTTTGCCAAACTGTAAAATAAATTGAGAGGGAAGTTTGCGAACTAATATAGGGCCAAGCCGGTTTGGGCCGGAGTTAAGAGCCCTTGCTCGGTTGGGCGTTGAACGCACACTGGACCGAGGAGTAAGTCCGGTTGATTTGGAGCAACTGTGGATTGCCGGTCCGGACCGGATGCGCTCTCTACAGGGATGGACGGGATTAGTCCTCAACATTAGGATAAACCGAGAAAGAGCTCAGTCGTGGCTAAGAAGCTCGGTCAGGCCACGGTGCGAAACCATCGAAAAAACCGAACAAGTAGCACGGTCGTTGTGTGATGGCGTGGCTCCGTGCTAAGCGTAGCTCGGTCAAGAGTACTATGCGGCGCCACGAGACTGCATGAAGGGGATTGCGCTGTCCGTACACGGTGATGCCGTTTGGTGGTTTCGTTAGGTGGTGTTTAGCTGTATTTGCGCTAACGCGTGGGGAAATGGGAGAGGAGAGCAAGTCCACGCGCCCAGAGAGGAATGGACACAGAAACGCGCGCAGAAGCTATATAAACGGTGTTGCGCCCCCATACTCAGGTCTGGAACATCCTCTGATCAAAACTCATCTACCACCATGTCTTCCCTTTTCTCTCTCTGTAAGTGTGCTAACTTGACCGTCGGAAGGGGTTTTCCGGCTGCACACCGCCGAGTAGCTCATCTTCATTGTGTTCTCAGGTCGATCGGAGCGAAGTGCAGCTTGGACACGAGGAGTACGGATAGCGTCGGATATTTGGCTCTCGTACAATTTGGGTTAGTAATGGTATACTGCTAGGTGTCACTCATGAAGTGTAGAAGCCACAGAAAACTTCCCTACGAGAATTAGAAACAACTCTAATTCAATTAGGAAGAGTTGTAATTAAATATCAAATGTTGATATTATTTCTCCTATCGAGATAAGTGTGAACGAGGCATCAAAACGTGTAATCCAAATGAATAAAGACAGTTAAATTAACTATAGAGACAATTAAAGGGTGTGAACTTGAATGCAGGAATTGAATTTTTGCATTTGAAATATTTAATCTAACTATCTCTATAGATGGTTGTTATATATATATATATATATCATAAATATGATCTAGGATTTACATAAATCATCAAAAGTTTTAAATTCTGCTGTGCCTACCCGCAAAATTCTCGACATAAAGGTAGAACAAGACAGGGAGCCTTTGGATGAGAAAAGACTGGTGGAGGATTGATGGGGAGACCAGACATACTACATGATGAAGAATGTAAGATTATGATTGACACCATTGCCAAATAATCCTGATGCCTAAATTTGTCGCATTGTTCCAAGGTGGGCTTACTAATTAGAGACAACATAAATGCCCTTGATGCAATAGAATTCACTTCAAAAAGCAAGGTTAAACTCTGAATCGTTTGTTTGACCAACAAAGATACACTACATAATGAAGAATGTCAAATATTTATTGACACCGTTGCCAATAATCCCAACATCTAAATTTGTCGCATTGCTCTAAGGCGGGCTTACTAATTAGGGACGAAATAAATGCCCTTGATGCATTAGAATTCACCTCCAAAAGAAAAGACAAACTCTGAATCGTTGGTTTGACCGACAAAGATATACTATATAATGAAGAATGTCAGATTCTTATTGACACCATTGCCAAACTCTGAATCGTTGGTTTGACCGACAAAGATATACTATATAATGAAGAATGTCAGATTCTTATTGACACCATTGCCAAATAATCCCAACGCCTAAATTTTTAGCCTTGCTTTAAGGCGGGCTTACTAATTAGAGACGACATAAATGCCCTTGATGCACTAGAATTGACCTCAAAAAGCAAAGACAAACTCGGAATCGTTGGTTTGACCTACGAACTACATGGGAAAAGTTACCTTCTTTCTTTGATGCTCAGCGAGCATTTTTAGAAAGTAACATTTCCATTCAGTTCGTTTCAAAAAACTTGCTGGTTGCGGATTAGTTCGTTCGTCGCCGGTGGCAGCCCAAAATAAAAGGCACAGGTGGAAGCTGCATTCATTTATTAAACTTGACATGTGGTAAGGACTTACTCTCCTAGTGTAGTAGCTTGGCTTGGTCTCACTCTCTTCCCGCACTATTCCTCCCCACTAAAAAGAGCTTTCTTTGACAATCATATTCAAATTTGAAGTCATAAGTTCAGGTAAAAAATCGAAACACTTTTACTTCTTAAACATTTTTATGCACCAAGAAGACTATCAAACTACTAATACCAACAAACAGGATATTTATCTGGTTCTGTTTATTAAAAGCAATATTTAGACGTAACTAATGACGAATCGCTAACAATGACTCGATTAGCATGAAATGAAACAACATATATTCTGCAGCTGTTGTTCAACACTACTCTTTGCATGCAGAAAGATACATTGTATCATTAAGTCTCCGTTTGTTTCGATGTAAAATATTTTACAAAAAAAAATTATTTTTGTTTTTCGGCATTTGGTTGACACTTGAAAGAAAAATATTTTATCGCGTAAAAAAGAAATTTTGATTCAATACAGTGTCATTTGTTACTTTTTAGTGAGGTAAGATACTTATTTAAAAATACTAAATGTGTTGAAAAATTAGTGAGTGAAAGTCAACTTTACAAAAATTAACTAACCGAATTTTTAAAATTAAGTCATTTTTTAAAAAATTATACAAAATATTTTTCTTAAAAAATGTTTACGTACTTTCTGTTCAACCAAATAACGGAAAATGGGTAAAATATTTTTGACAAAAACATTTTAAGTCAAAACAAATAGAGCATAAATATAAATAAGGATTTGGCTTCTCTCCAATTGAACTTTCAATTAGATTAAATAGTTGAGATTTCTTACCGGTAAGAATCATTAAACGGAAGTTTCTTACCAGTAAGAGCCTTCCATTCAATGATTCTTACTAGTAAGATACTTCTGTTTAATGATTCTCATTGGTAAAAAAACTTCAATTATCTAATCCAGTTAAAAGACCAGCCATATCTGCGGGAAATGTGTCTCCAGTGTACACAACATATTGCTGTAAAAGGACTGGAGGTGGATCACATATACATCTTCATTCAATAATTGTCTTTTAAAGGATTTGAACCAAACATGTCGATAATTAACCAGAAATAATACGGACTTGTGAGGAAAAAAAAAATCAGCTTGTTTGGTTCTGTTTTTCAAAAAGTAGTAAATTCTGCCTTTTTTATTTTTTTTATTTTAATGTTTTTAATGAATTTTTTTAATAGTTTAAGATTTTTTTTTAAAAATTTTTGGGCAAATTACATATACCTCTCGAGGTTTAGCAAAATTACAGATATCCCTGAGGTTTGAGAAATTACATATACCCCTAAAGGTTATATTTGCATAACAAATTAGGGGGCAAATTGTTATGAAAATATAAATCTCATGGGGTAATTTGTTATGAAAATATAAACCTCAAGGGGTATCTTTACTTTCCGAAATCTCAGGGGTATCTGTAATTTAGCTAAACCTCGAGGGAGGTATATGTAATTTGCCCTTAATTTTTAAACACACCTAACATAAATACATTTAAAAAATATAATATTTGTGATTTTTTTTTTTAAAAAAAAAAATCCTAAATACCAAACAATACCAAAAAAAATTTCAAAAATTCAATATATTTTTTGTATTTCTGTGTATTTATTAACTTTTTTTTAAAAAAATATTTTACTATTTAAATATATTTAAGTAAGGTCCATCTAAAAAAATAAAAAAATATATTTAAAATTTAAAAAATATTCACTAAACTAAAAATAAAAAAAATAAAAAACGTAATTTTCAAAAAACTAAATTCAAAATATTGAAACCAAAAGCATTGAATGATTTTTACGAAATCATATTACCGCAAAATGTACTTGGAAGTTCATCAATAAGTTGGGGTTTCCAACTCTCTGAAATACTTCTTGGAATCGCCATTGGATCATCAACAACCTTCTTGGTCATGCACCCTTTCTCGTGGTCCAAAATTGTAACCTTATTTTCTTTTGCCACAATTTCCATGGCTGGTTGAGCTGCAACCACGCTATAACGACCCTAAAAAAAAAAAAAAAAAAAATCAAATTTACGGCATTTAAATCAAACAAGTATAAAAATGAATGCATAAAAAAATTATAGATTCATTTTCAAAACAAACAAGTATATATATATATATATAAATAAAATTTTTAAAAAAATAAAAAAGGCACTTACAACAGTTGAAGCACGGAAACCAGGCACCACCGACTCAAACAGAAAGCTAGGAGTTTCTTGATCATCTTCTTTAACCAAACATCTATAAGCAAGCACCGGAGTCAAGTGATCCGATAAAATGCATTTGTGAAGCGGAATTAAGTTTCCCTTTCTTGAAGCCTCGAAAAACTTTGTCTCATCCGTAACTGAACAAAACCAAACCACAACATTAAATTCAGCTGTAACTGAGAACCAATTCACCAACACAAAGAAACCAAAATTTCATATCATTTTACTTAAACCAAGTATTTCTTCTATACCGTGTTTGGTTAGGAGATTTGATAAATAATTTGAAAATAAAAATAAAAAAAATAGATAAAATATGAATAAAATATATCTATATTTCACTAATTTCACATATATATTTTTTTCTTTTTTCAAATTTCTCTCCAAATCTCCGAATCAAAGACAGCATTACAGATCAATAGCATTATGCTTACGAGCAATTTTTCAGAAATTGGAATGATCCAAAGGAGCCGACCCGACTAAAATTTCAAAAAGAATTTTACAACACTGCTAAACCCGATTCAAATATTATATTTAAAATATATTTATATTTTACTTTTTTTTAAATGTTAGTACATAAGTGATTAATGATATACACGTTTTATGGCAGAGGCATTTATAAAAAAAACCATCCACCTTTTCCCTTTTGAATACATAATGGGAATATATATATATATATATACATAGAGAGAGAGAGAGAGAGAGAGTAAGAAGGACCCAGAGATGGAGATTGGAGAGAGCAGCATTGCAGAGTACGGAGGGAAGGAAGAGGGCCCGGGGTTCTGCAAGGAATGGCGGTGACCGGCGACGGAAACAGCCGGTGGGTTGAGGGAGACAAACGGTGAGAAATGGATAGGGTTTGCATTTTCCAGAGCACTCTTCTCAGAGACGGAGAGAAGAGAAACCGGCGACGTGAGCGTTAAGGCTGTGCTCCTGAGAGACAAAAACACTCGGTGCTGTTGTGTGTTTAATGGCTCTATTTATTAGTGTAATAAAAGGAGGGCGCTTCATCTGGTTTTAATGCCACACTTAAATGTTTCATTTTATGGCAAATTACATATATCCCTCCAAATTTAATAAAATTATAGATATTTTATGAGGTTTGAGAAATTACAGTTGCCCCTTTAAGGTTATATTTGCATAACAAATTAAAGGGCAAATTGTTATGAAAATATAAATCTCATAGGATAATTTGTTATGAAAATATAAATCTTAAGGGATATCTGTAATTTTCAAAACTTCAGAGATATCTGTAATTTAGCTAAATCCCGAGGGAGATACATGTAATTTTCCCTTGATCTCTTAATAGTAGGATTTGTTTTGCCATTTAATTATTTTAGGCAAAAAATTTTTTAAAAAAAAGTAAAATTTTCCTTTTTATTTTAATGTGACAATTCTCAAAACAACTTTAAATAAGGTAAATATTATTCATAATTTTTTTACACGATGGCAATTTACACCGACAGACGTTGGAGATTACAATTATAAATTTATAAATTCATCTATAATGAAATGATATGATAAGAAAGCTAGTTCTATATGATTATATGTGTAACAAATTAAAAATTATCATTTATCTTTTTATATTATTGTATATCAAATTATGAAATCCTTTTTGGGAATTTCAAATATTTTCCATTTTCCATTTTCACTTGTCTCTACTCTCCCGGTCTATTTTTTCTGTTGTAACGCGAAAGTATAGCGTTTCTTAATTATATTTATACTTAATTTAATTATTTTTAGATATAATAAAATTAAATAAAAAGTACTACAATTTTTATTTTTGATAATTCATAAATTATTACTAGTACCTCTATTTATTTATTTTTTAAAATTGACCAGTTCTCATGTCTAATTCTTAATGCAATGCATGATAACTCATCTCCATTTACATATGTTTGGTACGGGACTAAAATATTAAAATATTCAAAAAAAAATTAAAATAGATTAAAAAGTCAATGATATAAAATATAACATTGAAATTATAATTATTTTATTTATTTATTTATAAAAATTTAAAAAATCTAATCCAAACAAGACTTTTAACGTAAAGTAAAATATTCAAAAAAATCAATTCATTTTCCAAATAAAGCTTTTGTCCTCGAAAAACTTATTAGGGGCTCAAGTGCAAGGCTAGTTAATGGTTTATCAACATTTGATTCGTGGATAATTCCATGAGTGGACAATAAGGGCTCTCTGGGGATACCCGGTGGGTGACCCCAATGACCCTCAGTATCACATAGGAACTATCATTGACTGAAAATTAATAAAAATAAAAAATAATAATTTTTTAGGCCATTGAGAAGAGACTCCAGCACTGCCATGAGGTCTCATGCATTTTCCGGACAATAATGTCCGAATATGAGGCCACCAACAAAAAGTTTGACCAATGACTACAAGGTTCGTGCACATGGTATTACCTAGATTAAACCCTCGTTTTGGATGAGAATTTTTTTGAAGTTGTGAATTAGTTTAATCATAAAAAAATGAAACACATTAAGAAATTAATAATATAAAATATCACATTTAAATCATAATTATTTTATTTTTTCACAAAAGTCTAAAAATTTAAAAAGTCTAACCCAAATAAACTTTTTAATTTCGGACTAAAATAATTGAAAAAAATAAATCCACTTTACAAACGAAACCTAAATTATTATTTTTTTTATTTTATTTGGGTGAATACTAAATTATAAGCTCTCTTCTACTTGTGATCTTAAATTATACAGGAGTTTAATTACTCTACCAAACTTAAAGGCGGATAGTACAGATATACGCATGCACTATCTTTGTCATTTGGGGAAATTATATTAATTTCCAAAAGTTTGGAGAAAATATGGAAAGTCTTACAAATTTTGTATAATTATATTGGGCTTTTAAGGTTTAATTCATATAATTTTTGGCTCATTTTTTATTAAAAATTCATTAGTTAAATAGATAAAAAAATAATTTTGTTATATTTTTTATATTGAAATGTATGTTTTATCTTATTTATCTTTGTGTATTAACATCATTTGTAGTAATTTCGATTTTTTAACTTTTTACTAAAAGAAATGTCAACGTAATTATATTAAGATTGTGAGATTTATTGTATTTTTTTTTAAATCTCAAAAGAAGTCAGTATAATTGACATTTTTTATTTTGATTCGACATTACGTTGTATGAGCTATAATAACGCTACTTAAATTTTAAAAAACAAAAAGATTGGACACTAAAAGAAAAAAAATCAAAAATTTAATCTAATCTTCAAATTGATGACGTGTATTTAACCTTGTTATTGTGGAATTACACCATAAATCAATCCTGACATTTAATTATAGATTTTGAGTAATTTTTGAATTTATTTGTCTAGAATTAATGAATTGCTTTTAAAAAGAATAGATTACACTTACCCCCATGTGGATTGGAAATATCATAGTGGGTGTTTGAGAAGTAGGTTTTTTTATGGGGGATTTGGTCATAGCCCCCTCACTATCCAATTTCTCTTTCAAAAGGACAAGAATTATATAAGTACTTTCAAAACTCCCTGATATTTTAAAACTTGTTTCTTTTACTATATTACCCTCATATCTATCAGTTCTCTTATTAAGACATTTTCACTATGTATTTCAGAGTAAAATTTTACTCTATATGAAAGTAAAATTTTACTCTGAATGAGAGTAAAATTTTACACTCTGAAACTAAAAGTAAAATTTTACTCTATATGAAAGTAAAATTTTACTCTGAATGAGAGTAAAATTTTACACTCTGAAACTAAAAGTAAAATTTTACTCTGTATGAAAGTAAAATTTTACTCTGTATAAAAGTAAAATTTTACTATGAATGAGAGTAAAATTCTACACTCTGAAACTAAAAGTAAAATTTTACTCTGTATAAAAGTAAAATTTTACTCTGGTTCTGTCAAATGAAAAAAACAGAGTAATAGAACCAGAGTAAAATTTTACTCTGGTTCTATCAAATGAAATTTGATGTTTACTCTGAAAAATTGATGGAACTTTGAGCTTTGAGCTTTGAATTAGGCCTATAATCCTTGAATCAATCGATGTTTACTTTGAAAAACATTGAATCATGCCTATAATCCTTGAATCAGGCCTATAATCTGAAAATTTTAGAGAAATCTCAATTTTTCATACCCCGGTTCTTCAGATTTTTCAGATTTTTAAAAATTTGAGCTTTCAAAAATCTATATATTCGAATTCAAATCTCAAAACACACAAACACACACATATATATAGATATATATATATTCGAATTCAAATCTCAAAACACATATATTCGAATTCAAATCTGAAAACACACAAACACACACACACACACACATATATATATATATATATCTATATATCTCGGGAGATTAGAGATCGGAATCGTTCATGGTGCACAGATTTGAGTTGAAACCCTATATCGAAAGAGGGAAGAGAAGCTTGCGGAGGCTCTGGAGGATGACAAAGTCATGGAGAGGTAACGGTCGAGGACGGAGTCGATGGAGGGGTTGCCGAAGGCGAAGGTGTTGCCGGCATTGGAGAAGGTGATGACGGCGGCTTCGGTGCCGCACAAGTTGCAGAGCTCGCCGGTCTTCTTGAAGAGGCCATATGTGGAAAGGAAGAGAGTGGGGAAGTGAGTGGGTATAATAGTCATATAAAATATTTAAATAATAAATTTGTCCTTTATGCAAGACTTTATAATTATGAGGGGGTTTAGAAAGTATAATTTTTTTCTTAGTCCTTTTAACAATGAAAGGAAGGTAAAGGGGGTTTATAGCCAAATTTCCCTTTTTTTATATGTTTTTTTAGTTATAGGATATTATTTGAAATTTTTTTTTGTGTTTGGGAAGATAGTTGGATTTTTTTGTTGTTGGATGTGATGTTTGTGAGAAAAAAAATGAAATGATTATGGAATTTGATGTGATATTTTTTGAATTTATTTTTTTTGATTTTGTAACCAATTTGTCTTTTAGTAGAAAAAAAACCAAAAAAAAAAACAAAAATTCATCTTTTAGTTAGTCTCATATTTTCGATATAATTACATTAACTTCTTTAGAGGTTTTAATCTACCTAATACTTAGATCATTTTTTAACAGTAATTCGTGATTCGTATGAATAAAAAAATGATATTGTCGTTTTTGTTCTTTTAAAATTTATAATTACCTTTATTTTAGTATTTATTCATCATATATATTAGTTTGATCATTTTAATTTTATTAAAAGAAAAATCAATATAATTATATCAAATTTATAGTATTAATTATAAATAATTTTTCTAATTTTAAAAGGATTTAAAGTACCTCCCTGACATACATTATTTTTGTTTCTATCTCTACCTATCTCAACCTATCTTTATATATCTCTATTTTGTCCATATGTATAACAAAAATGTTAGAGGACTCGAAAATTCTACCAAAAGTTTTACCAAAGTCTCACATGAGTGTGAGACTTACATGGGACCTACATTGTGTGGGTCCTACACCCATGTGAGACATTTAGTTAAATTTTTGGTAGAATATTTGGGATCTCTAGCATTATTTTATGTATAAAATTCTAAATCTATCTATATTTTGTCCATATGGGTGTAAATTTGGCCCGAACCAACCCGGTCCAGCCCATGTCGAGCCTCCAGGGCTCCAGCCAAAATTTGGGCTTTGGTCGGGCCGGTAGGAAGGGCCTCAAGCCCGCCCAATGGGCTTGAGCCTGGGCCTAGCCTCGGGCTTGGGCGGACTGGACTATTTTATTTGTTTTTTTTAAAAAAAAAAAATTCTACCAATATTTTATTACTTTTCACTAAAAAAGACACTGGGCCTCAGGCGAGTCGGGCCATGGGCTGGGACAGGCAGGCCGGGTCGAGCTTAAAAATGATGGCCCAGGCCTAGGTCCAGGGGCTTGGGCTGGGCTTAGGCCTAAATTGGCCTAAACGAGCCGGGCCCACCCCGGGCAACCACAGGCCGCGGGCCATTTTTACACTCCTATTTGTCGATGTTTACAAAGTGTTGATGAACTCTCGTTTGTTTTCAGAGGTAGAATGGAAGAGATTCGTAATTAGTGGATTAATAGTGAGAAGATTGTTAGTGAAGGAATTGATAGTGAAGAGATTAAGTAAAATTATATTTATTTTGATGATAGATGTTGGTATGGATGGGCGCGGGCCAGTTGCGGCCACGGAACCTCTAATCTGCCATCCGTCCGCCAAATTGACGGTTTGGAAAAAATCAATCCACATCCGTCTACCAATCCGGCAAATATGGATTGAGCAGATTGACGGATGGATGCGAATCGGTTTGGCGGTTTAAAATTTTATAAATTTTCAACATAATTCAATTTGTGCACTTCCTCAAATATATATATATATATATATATGTACTACAGTCAATGACTTAAAAAAGTATTACAATCACTGCATGTCTCATCTAAAGAAAGAAAGTTTGAAACTTTAGAATATCACAATCACTACATGTCTCATCCATATATTACAATCATAACATGCATTATCCACATAAAGTATCACAATTTTCAAAATATAAAAACAATTCAAAACACCAAAACCATGAACAGAGTAGTAGTGGAGATTGTATGCCTCTGTATTGTGACATCTATATCTGTTTTTGAAAACAAATACCAACCAGCATATATCATTTTTTCTATTTATTATTTTTAGAGTTAGATTTAAAAATCAAAAAATATAAATAAATAATACATTTATTTTTTTCAATTCAAAAAAATATTCAAGTTGAAAACTCTTTTTCAACAGAATGTATTCAATAGAATATTTAAACTCTTTTTCAATTGAAAACACGAATAGAATATTTAAACAAATTAAAAACACAAAGTCTTTTAAATTACCAAGGTTGCTCGCGGTTTGGAGGTTCGGTTGCGGCCAAAAGAACCTCAAATCCGCCATCCGTTCAAAATTAGGCGGATTGGAAAAAATCAATTCGCAACCGTCCGCTTGTCATCACGCATCCGTCCAAAATGTGGCGGATCGGTTCGGTTCGGTCGGTTTAAACAGATCGGTATATCCGTTGCTCACCCCTAGTTGTTGGTGTAGGAATTGTTAAATTACTTTTATATAAAATAAATATAAAATAATAAAACAAATACAAAAACATTAAACAATAATGTTCAAAAAAAAAAATGCCCAACATGTAAAAAATAAAAAATAAAATAAAACAAATAAAACTGTGATTTTTTCTTAACAAAAAATACAAAAAATTAAACGTTAATGTTCCAAAAAAAAAAAAGGCCCAACATGTAAAAATAAATAAATAATAAAAAAAATAGCCCAGCAGATTATTTTCTAATATCACGTTCCAAGCCTCCATTCTAATCTTCTCCTCAAGGCCCATCCTAATTCGGAGGAGATTATGAATCTCCCTTTCCATTTCTCAAAATAAATATAACATTAATGGTTTGAGTAATGCTAGAGACCCCAAATATTATACCAAAAGTTTTACCAAATGTCTCACATGGGTGTGGGACCCACACAATGTGGGTCCCATGTGGGTCCCACACCCATGTGAGACATTTGGTAAAACTTTTGGTAGAATTTTTGGGGCCTCTAGTATTTTTGTAATGGTTTTCACCTCCATCTCAAACCTAATTCTCCCTCTATCTCTCAAAACAAACTGGCCTTATTGAAAGTCTTTTTTGCCCTTGTTTTTTTATTGAACCAGACGTTTATGCCCTTGTTATTAAACAGAGTATTGTCATTCCGAAGAGTAATAATCGAAATTTAAAAAATATATTTGTACTGTGCAACTGTGGAAAAACGTTTGCAGCGTGCTGAGGAGACCTATCAGCCCATATACAAAGTTGGAAAAACGTTTGCTGCTCGCTGAGGAGACAAGGTTTTGTTTGGTATAGGGGTTAATTTTTTGATTTTTAATTATTTTAGTTTAGGACTAAAAAATCTTATTTTTGATGAATTTTTTGAATATTTAACTTTTGTGAGAGAAAAAATAAAATAATTATGATTTGAATATGACATTTTATCTTATTAATTTTTTAATCTATTTTATCTTTTTATGATTAAAATAACCAAAAAATCTCTTAACTTTTTATGCCAAACGAGTGCAAAGTATCATGTGGTAACCTGAACTCCTTACTATAAAAATATATTTAGGCCTCGTTTGGGGACTGACTATTTTAGCCAAAAAGTCAACTAAAACTAGTCACATCACCTCTCTACTTTTCTGCATATCTTTTCGTAAAAAGCCAAAAAATTACTAAAATAACTTGTTCCCAAACGAGGCCTTAATGAGAGCAATAAGATTACGTTCACACTCTGGTAATGTATTTCGAAAGAAGGATATATTTTAGACTTTTTATTGGTAAGTGCTAATCTTTCCTATGGACTGTAAGGAGATTTTCGAAGTTTATTGAAATTAAAAATTAAAAATTAAAATAAAATTTTAATAAAAATATAAAAGTACTAAATTTAATTAACTCAATTCTTTTAAGAAAGTTATAACAATTCAAAAAAACATCCTCTCTCTATATATATACTAGTGTATGTTCGTGCCAAAAGGCACAATGTAAATAATAATGGAATCAAAATATAGTTATAATTTATACGTATCATGTTCAAATTTATGGAGTCTATAGCATTTTTTTATTCTTCTTAAAGAATTTTTAACAATTTTACTTGTACGGCACGCTCTACATAACTCAATTAAAAATAAAAACTCCCCCTAAAAACATATAAAATTTATAATGTTCAGTAATATTGCAAATCAAAATAGTAAAATGTAAAGTAAAAAATATACAAATCTATAACTCGTGCCTAAAGGCACTCTCAACAATTTTTTTGGTACCTCACGCTCTACAAAACTCAATTAAAATAAATCAATTCAAAATGACGACAATTTCATTGCACTGTAGTACTCAATTAAAACACATCAATTCAGAATGGCAACAATTTCACTGCACTATAGAACTCAATTATAACAAATCAAGTGAAAATGACATACTTCACTCTAGGGCTGTCAATGGATCGAATTTAATCCGAATTCGACCCGAATTCGATCCGATTATCTGAATCCGTTTACAAAAAAATCCGATCCGATAATCCGAATCCGTTTAATCCATTTATTAAACGGATTGAATATGCAAAAATCCGATCCGATCCAATAATCCGATAATCCGATCCGATTATTCTCAATTTGAATGAAAAAAACACAAAATGAAAAAATAAAAATAAAAAAATCAAATTATATAAAATTATAGCTCAATAAATAAATAAATGGATCAGATCGGATTATCGGATCGGATATCCGAAATCATCGGATTCGGATATCTATAATCAGATATGGACTAAACGGATTCGGATCGGATTCAGGTTTGTCTTAATCGGATCGGATTCATATTTTGACTAAACGGATTCGGATCGTATTCGAGTTTGTCTTAATCGGATCGGATTCGGATTTTGACAGACCCGATCCGAATCCGATCCACTTACAGGCCTACTTCACGCATAAGAGGAATGGTGAATGAATTATTATTATAGCTTATTAAAAAAAAAAAACTAATCATCCAGTCAGGAATGACAGACCAACCATTAACACACATAGAAAAAAGCAACACAACCATAATGTTTCTAATGCTGTTCAGTCACCTATAACAAAATCACTCCAACACTTGAATTCGACTTTAAAAAATCAGCTAAAAGAAATTATAGTACGAAAACTCATTCAAAATATTTATAAGAAACAGAAAAACCAATAATTATGAATTAAGAGAAATTAAATAAAAAAAATTTCTAACATAACTCTTCTTGATAAAAGCACCAATGTCTTCCCCAAGTTACTTGCAATTATCAAACTAAATACCAACAATTATCACATTCACACTTGAACAAATTTTTCGTGATCAAAATACGTGATTCCTCATAGAAGGCTAAAAAAAAATCATTTAAAAAAAATTACCATTAAAAAAATGTAACACTTGAGAAAATCCAAACAATCCAAATTGACTATTGCCGACAAAATCTAAGAGGCAAAACAAACTATTTTATTAAAATTAAAAAGATAGGGCACCTAGTCAAGGTTCCTTACCTTCATAAGTATGAAGGTGTACCGTAGATAACCGGCTTATTCCCTTCAAAAAAAATTTATAATGGAGTATCATAGAACTAAATAGGAAAAGCAATATAAAGTCCTGCACTTCTTTTTACATAGTGTTAAAAAAAAAGACAATGCTTCCAAATGCCTTCAAGAATTACTAAACGCATCCATCACTACAATCTATGAATTAGTATTATAAAAGATTTGTTCAATCCCTTCAACTTCCCTAATCTGAAGAACCTTTATAGTTTGTTCACATAATACTACATAAGAAATTACATAATTAAGCATGTTAAATAAATAGGCATTAAAGAAAAAGTTAATTGAAAAAAATTATTGACTACATCATGCATGATGTCATTAGACAGTGATGAGACTGCTTGAATCTTTAAAGTCTAAGATCCTACAGAATCATTAATAGTACATTATCCCCTGTTTCTCACTTAATCCCATTAAAAGAAATAAACTTATAAATTACGAACGTATTTAAATTAATAATAAAAAAATCCATGAGATCCATGGCCATCAAATCCACCATCTTGTTGTGCCCTTGGGTCAATATTCACTTATCCAGCTGTTCATTGGAAGAAAAATCCCGAATATGCAAACCAAAAAAAAAAAAAAAAAAATCCTACATGTAGGAACAAATTTGACATAAATTTAAATTCTTTATTTTTCATGAACATAACAAATCTGGTAGTCCATGACAAAACTGATATTACACCTATTACTACATGGCAAAAACTGACATGAGGAGCTTTTGACATAATTAAAAGCATAACAATAGAAACTTGACACAACACAACCTACCGGTAATATCAAATAAAAGGTTAAAAACAATACTAATATTATGAAGCATCAAGTGCTTTGTAGTCTTGAAACGTACTAATATTTTAATTGGTAAATAAATAAAGATGCTTCAAGAACCATACCTGTTGATAAGAATTTTATTTAAGAACCATTCTTGGACTAAAAAAAACTGCGATGTCAATACTTTAAATTCTTTATTTTGATGGACATGACAAATCTAGTAGTCCATGGAAAAACTGATACTACACCTATTACTACATTCCTAAGTATGTATCAATGTCGGAATTAAGAAAAGACCACAATGTTACATTCAAAATTCAAACATGAGGAGCTTTCAGTATAATTTTTTTTCTTCATAAATAAGCGGACTTTATTAAAAAGCACCAAGATAATGCAAAGAATACAAAAATTCAGCCCCCAAATGGATAACAAAGCTAGAAATTAAATCATTCACAAAATTTACAAGAGCCAAAACATCTGGATCAACCAAACCCATAACCCAAGGGCTATTTTGGAAAGTGGCTTATGAGAGCATCTCCAACCCACTAGGCATATCATGCTTGTTAGTCAAAATGCCTAGTATAACTTATTTTTTTCAATTCCAATGCACTAGGCATATGATTAGGCATTTTAACTCAACTCACATTCATTAGCTACATGTAGCTAGCCTTCAAGACTAGGCAAAATATATTTAATCATTAGGATCATTTCCCTCCATCTTTGTTGCTGATGTGGCATTTTATAAAATTAATAGTATTTAGATGAATAGCTAAAATAAAGAGCATGGTTGAAGTAGAAACATGAAATAGTTGATAGGCAAAATAAAATATATACTTTATAGTAATATTTAGATAGGTAAAATGCCTATTATCATTGGAGATGCTCTGAGCCATCTTATTGACTTATTGGCTTATTTAAGTCACATCACCTCTCTACTTTCTATACATTTTTTTCTTAATAAGCCAAAAAAATTATAAGCCACATATAAACTTGACAAAACACAACCTACAGATAACATCAAATAAAAGTTTAACAGCAATACTAATATTATGAAGCATCAAGTGTTTTATAGTCTTGAATCATACTAATGTTGTAATTGTTAAATAAATAAATAATAAATAAAAATGGTTCAAGAACCATACAAGTTGATAAGAATTTTATTCAAGAATTATCCTGGGACTAAAAAAAACTGCGATGTCAACGGTTTGACGATTGTTGAACCTCTTTTAAAATTTATAAAAAAAAAAAAACTTTTGTGACAAAATAAAAAACTCAACATCTGACCAAAAAAAGAAAAAATAAGAAAGAAAGAAAAATTAGCATTTCTGTAAGAAAAAGACATTACCAAAAAGAAGAATATATCAAAATAATCTAACAAATGACCTGTGTCTAAAGGCACTCCCCAACCAAAAATGACGCGTAAATTATCAATATCTGATACGTTCTTAAACTCACTATTAGCCTCACACTCCATTTTTAATCCTTAAACAATCCTCAAAGATTCAATTTTCCCAAGAAAATCAAATTAAGGATATTAATGCAACAAAGTTCACTCTCCATATTCACCCAAAAAAAAGTTCACTCTAAATGGTTAACAACAAAGTCCAAAACAAAGGATAAAAATATAAATAAAAGAAAGGAAAAAATGAAAAGAAAAGCAAGAAGACAAATACAAATCTGAATAAAGGAGCTCTCATATGATCTAAACAACAATGCTAGGAATACAGATGTATAAAAACAAACTCAAAATAGAATTGTAAACAAACACTAAATCAAAATCAAATTAGAAAATAAAGGCACCTAAGGATCTCATCACAGCTTGAGTTGAAGATATAAATATTTTTAGAGATCTATTAGTTGGCATAATGGGAAAACGAAAAAACTAAAAAAGGAAAAGCTCATTATGTAATGAAAGAGGCGCAAAAATAGTGAAAGCAAAAATTAGAAAATCTAGACAACAAAAATTAGACTTTGATGAGGCAGTGGCTAGGAGGAAGGGGCAAAGCTGAGGAGGGGTTGAGAGATATCTAGAATCTGGGATGGGTGAAGTGTTAAAAAATAGACCATTGGATTAAATTAATCTAGACCATCCAAATTGCCACATAGGACAAATAAATTTTTAAAATTAGTCTTGGAAATGGACCGTGGATGAAAGGGAGAAGCAATCCTAGCCATTGTATCAAATACTACCCTTCCTCGTTACATAGAATTTTCTCTGAAACTAAATATTTTGTTTTTTTCAAATTTATTCCCCCATCGCATTGCCACCACCTTCTTTGTCTTTCCATCCCTTATTTTACACCCTCTCTGCCTCACCAACAACTTACCAAATCCATAAAGATAGAAATTCAATAAAATCAAAGCAAACCAACTAATGTGCTGAAGAAATTTAAAAGCGCATCAACTAATAAAAAATCAAAAACATCAAAATCAACTACCAACAAAAATATTGATTCATTAAGCATAATATGAAAAGTAGATGTCAATGAATACCTTCAATTATTTGGATGATCTCGTAAAAGCATAATCAGAATTATTTCAATTATTTCTTGCAGAATAACGCAAAAGATCATCTAGAGAGGATTCCATTCTAGAAAACCATGTACAATAGATTTTGAATGTAAAAATGCAAAGCAATAAAATGTATTGCTAATTACTAAGAAGTTGTCATTTAAATGTGCAGGAAATATTGTGAAGTAGGCTTGGGAAATAACAAAATAACAAAAAGTGCAGTTATAATGCTTTTAAAATGACATGAACCTCAAATATACAAACAGATTTCATAAGTATTCAAATGATAAAAAAAAAATACATGGGAAAAAAAATAATGAATCACATAAAAAATATTCTTACAAATAGTGATTATATTAAAAACCTCGAAAATTGTTAACCTTTAGCAAGAAAAAATCCAAAAAATCATGAATCACATAAAAATATTCTTACATATAGTGATTATATTAGAAACACCAAAAATTGTTAATCTTTAAGCAAGAAGAAATCAAATTTCAGAAATGGATTTAGAAAAAATCCATACCTAATTTTCATACCTTTGACATAGCTTCACCATTCTACGACCGAAGAACCAAGGGACATTACAAATTCTCCTTTAATACAATTAAATAAGAAAATAGATAAAAAAAAATTATATAAGTAATAGGTAGGAATGGTTACAAAAAAAATACAAACAGATTTCATAAACCACATAAAAAATATTCAAAATTATACAAACAACGATACTACAAAGAACACAAATTGTACTTGAGAGAAAAGGGCGAGTCAGGGATTGGGAAGAGGGAGTTGGAGCTTTAGGGAGGAGATCGAGCAAGGCTAGAGTAGATCGGCAAAGTTGGGAAGAGGGTGGTTAGCACTTCATTTTAAAGCCAACTCACCATAGGAGGTGATTATTGGATTGTTCATGAATCAAGAGGATTGGACTGCATGATATGCTTCAACAATAGGATTTCAGTTTGAAGTGGTTGTTGATTTTTCATATGAGACCACCGGAGGGGGGGAGGGGGGAGTGGAGAAAGTAGAAGAATTATCCTTGTACTAAAAAATATGCAAAATGTAGACTTAAATTATACATATTGTTTTGAATTTGGATGATAATGTTGGACCCAAAAAATCAATCTCTACCTTTCTTTGACCCATTTACAAATGGATATGGTCATGGCTGTACAAATTCTCTCTCAAATAACATTTAAGTCAACAAAAAAAAAAAAAAACCACACACGCACACACAGAGACAGTCAGCTCTATTCAAAATCAAAGAATCATGGGATTGTTGATAAAATGTTACTATTTGTCAATAAAAAAAAAAAAACAAAGTGTTAAATAAATCAATGTAGAATTAAAAAATTAAATTAAATTAATGTGAGCCTAACAAATTTTTAGGCAATGAGAACACATAATGTAATCAAATATCAACCCAACTAATGTTAACATTAACAAATTTAATTGAAAAAATAAAACCAAAAAAAGAACTAAGAACAAAATACAACACATAAATTTATTTATTTATTTCTTTTTGCTTCAGATTCTTAACAAAGAATTAAGAACCAAACAAAGAGGTAAAAACCAAACAATGGGTGTTAACAAAGAGCCATAAGACCCATTTTCCCTTAACCCATTGTTAACATGAAACCCATTTTCCCTTAACCCCCATTTGATAGAGAGAGAAGTGGGTGTTAAAACGTCATTGATTATTAAAGAAAATCTCAACCCAGTTAATGTTTACATTAACTCATTTAATTGAAAAAATAGAACCAAAAAAAGAACTAAGAACAAAACACAACACATAATTTTTTTTTTTTTTTTTTTTTTTTTGCTTCAGATTATTAACAAAGAACTAAGAACCAAACAAAGAGGTAAGAACCAAACAATAGGTGTTAACAAAGATTTATGAGACCCATTTTCCCTTAACCCATTATTAACATGAAACTCATTTTTCCTTAACCCCCATTTGATAGAGAGGGAAGTGGGTGTTGATACCCCATTGATTATTAAAGAAAATCTCAACCCAATTAATGTTAACATTAACTTATTTAATTGAAAAAATAAAATCAAAAAAAAAAACTAAGAACTAAGAACAAAAATACAGCACAACACATAATTTTTTTTTTTTGCTTTAGATTTTTAATGTTAACATTAGCTCTCTATGGATTTGTTTATTGATGTTTTCGAGGAAAATCGTACATGAGAAATTCATTACTTCACTTCTTTATAGTCCACTTTGTCCCAAGATCACTTCTTTGACATTAGCTTTCAATAGCCCACTTCTTTATTGTTTGGCATTTTATATGATGCATTAGCTGGGAAAAAAAAAATGATGCATGTTTGGGATATGTCATTTTAATGCATGACGGGATGAAACCCATGTCCAGAAATAGAGGGGAAAAAAATAGAGCTATGAACTGGAAAAAAAAAAAAAAAAAGGTAAAAAAATGAATGGAAAAACAAAAAGAAAGTGAGGAGATAAGAGTGCCTTACCTGGTGATAGTGGAGAAAAAATAAAAGGGTGAATTACACTAATAGTCCCTATAGTTTGGGGCTTGTGTCACTTTAGTCCCTGACTTTTCAATTGTGACACATTTGACCATAAATTTTGAATCTTGTTCCAAATAAGAACAATTAAAGATATCATTATATTTTTCAAAGGTAAAATTATCAATTTGATAAAACATAAACTAATTTGATAAAAATAAATGTCAAACAAATATTTTTGAATTTTTAAAAATTATTTCTACCCACTAAAAATAAAATTATGTAAAATTGATAAATTTTTTAGACATTTATTTATTTTTTTTACCAAATTAATTTTTATTATGTGTTTGGATGATGATCATGTAAAATTAATTTTTAAAAATTAATCATGTAGTTTTTATTAATTTTTATCAATTTTACATAATTTTATTATTGGTGGATAAAAATAATTTTAAAAAAATTAAAAATATTTTTTGACATATATTTTTGTTAAATTAGTTTATATCTTATTAAATTGACGATTTTGCCCTTAAAATTAAACAATGGTATCTTCAATTGTCCTTATTTGGAACAAAATTCAAAATTCAGGGTCAAATGTGTCACAATTGAAAAGTCAGGGACCAAAATGACACGAGTCCCAAACTATAGGGACTGTTAGTGTAATTTGCCCAAAATAAAAAGCAATGCAAAGAGCTTTGTTCTTCTTTCAAAGCTTTGATCTTCCTTCAGAACTTTGTTCTTCGTTCGTTCTTCCTTCTTTCACAGTGATAGGTAAAGTGCAGTGGGTGGGTTGGTAAGAATTGATAGGTAAAAATATCTGGACCATTGAAGATAGTTTGTGAGAGAGATATTTGTAAAAGTAAATCTGAGCCATTGTTTTTAAATCTAGATAGATCTGGACCATTAATTTGAAAGATATTTTCAAACTAACTCTTCCATTATTATATAGATTACTTGAAGAAAGAACAACTATTGTTACTGCAATGAATCAAAGAAAAAGAAAACAATAATTAAACAACATATAAAATTGTCCCAATAACACTAACAATTTGTGTAAAATTCCAAGTTGACTCTTTATGAAAAAAAAAAAAAAAAAAAATTGTCTATATTAGATCCAAAACAACGAGATAAAGATACGTCTAAGAAACTTTCACAAACTGAAACATGGGTTTAACAGATTATCACAAATTAAAGCCAACTGCAACAAACAAAATTTACCAACTGGTTGTGACTCTTTATTTACAAACAAAATTTACCTATTGGTTCATAAGATAATTACCAACTGCAACAAACAAAATTTAAAAAAGTGAGTAATAACAGAAAACAGAAGCATTCTCATCAAACCAAAATTAGAACATGGGTTTGCACCAAAAAATAAAATAGAACATGGGTTTAACAGATTCAGAAGAAACTTTACCAAAATTAATACAAACACAACTTAGGGTTAATAGATCTGCACAATTTTTTACATCAAGAAGATGAATAATGAGTTTTTAAATAAACAAATTAACACAGAAAGCAACAAAACTTTCTCCAAAGGAAATCAGGGCAAGATGTGTGTGTACACGTAAAGAAAAGAGAGAGAGAGAGAGAGAGAGAGAGAGAGAGAGAGAGAGAGAGAGAGAGAGCTTACGAATAAAAGTAGAGGATTCAACCGAAGGGTGTGAAGAGTTGTGAGGAAAAAGTTTGAATCCTGAAGTTCTGAAAGCAACAAACGCAAAGAAAATTGTTGATTTTCCAAACACAGCATAGTGTCTTCCCAAAGAAAATTTGAAATCAGAAAGAGATGAGCGGAGTACGAGAGAGAGAGAAAGAGAGAGAGAGAGGGTGTATGTTAAAAAATAGAGCCATTATATTACATTTTGGACCATTAGATCTTCTGATTGAATAGGACAAATGAGAGACATTTTCAACCCTTGGATTGAATCAATCTAATGGTCTATATTTTGACAAAGGGACAAAAGTCCCATCAGGATTCAAAAATAGAGCCTCCTTGTTATATAGATATGGGGTGTTTTGAAAAGTGGGTTAAAAACTGACTTTTTAGTTTTTATGATTTTTTTTTTGTCTTTTATGTTGTGTTTGGTTGGGGGATTTGAGAAGAGATTTGGAAAGGAAAAGAGAAAAAAGTATGTAAAACTATGTGAAATGTAGATATATTTTATTCACATTTCACCTACCTTTTCCTTTTCCCTTTCCCTTTTCAAATTTCTTCTCAAATCATCCAACCAAACACAGCATTAATAGGTAAAAAATATAAGAGGTGATGTAACCTAAAATAGGTTAAAAGCCAACTTCCCAAAGGAGCCCCATATATATATATATATATATATATGTATAGGTTCTTATATTAATAATAGAAATTTATTTTCTTATATTTTCTACCACTCTCATACTAAACATTGAGAATTTTTTTTTTTTTTCCCCCTTTTTTTTTTCCTCACATTTTCCATCATCTCCATCCTGATGTTTTTAGAACCGGCCCGCATAATTCGCTCACGTTTCTAATTTTCAGAATATGACTCCATCCTTTCCAAACCCAACACACATGGCAATTACTGTTTATCGATTTGTGACTAGGTCGGAGGCACATACTGCTGTTACAATCAACAATTATAAAATCCCCATACATAAGCTTTAGCTGGAAATAGTAGTCAAAGGTCACCTATTAATTTAATAATATATTCTATTTAATTAAAATATATCCATGAGAAAATGATAAATTCCACGGCCTTGTGTTGTGTGATGGAACCTCATTCTCTTGCCCCGCATGTTGGGGCTTACATACATGAGAAGGAGAGTTGCGGGACAATAATAAAATACAATCATCTCATGGGACCCTTCGATTTTCACACATTTTTTTTAGCTCGCACATTTAACAATTTTTTTGTTCATTCCAATTGCGCCTATCAATCAAACTTTCTTCTACAACACAAACACTCAAATTGTGCATATCAATTAATTTATCTTCAACTATCGATTAGCGACTGGCTCAATATTGGTAGTCTGAATTAATGTTTTGAAATCTGAATCATTGATCAAATCAAAAAAGTGACGAGGTTATGTGTCACTGGTTCAATTGTTAGGTGAATTAAAATCGAACCGTGACGTCATAATTACCTAATAAATATATTAATAATTATTTTAAATAAAAAAATAAGAATTAACAAACATTCATAAAAATATATATATATATATATATTTTAAGTATATGTAATTTATATAAATATGTTTACCAAATATATATATATTTATACATTCATTTTTATATTAATATTATTTGTAAAAATATTAATTGTAATATTATTCGAGAGGAAACTAGTTGAATACAATAAATAATATACATTTGCTATATATCTATCAAAAGAGGTACGTTGGTTTAGTGGAAAAGTACACAATCCTAATGCATGAGCCTGGATCCGGTTCGGTGGGTAATTCGGTTAAATTGGTGGTTTTACGAGTTTTCTTGAAAGAAGTCAATTTTTCAATTGAAATGGGTTTAACGATACACCCAAACTAAAACTTGGACCGGTTAATAGGTGAACCGGTTGAATCGGCTGGGCTGATCTGATTTTAAAAACAATGGTCCAAACAGTGAAGGAAAGTGTGGGTGGTGGGTATCACCCAAATTGAAGGAATTCATTTTTAGATCTTCTTCACATTCATAGAAAGGGGTTTGCAAGGGAATGAGCTAGTTTGAGAGAGAGAGAGACTGAATGTGGTTTGATGGGGATGAGATGTATATGGTTGAAGAACTTGTAGATGACTTCATATCGTGGCGTCAACGTTGTTAGGGTTTTTGAGGTTGAACAAAAGGCATTTTGACTATTTTTGGTGATCAAAATTGGGTATAAGACCATTTTCAACGTTTACTCAAATTTTTTATCAAATTTAAATTTGATGAAAAAAAGCTTAAGTAGTGAACTCCAACCCTATCAAAGTGATATTAAATAGAGGGAGAAGCAGATATTTCATCAAATGGAGGGAGATTTGATCTTCATTAGATTTAAATTGTTACCGTTGAGTCGGAAATCCACTCGGATGTCCACCCGAATGTCCACTCAAAAGAGCAACTTTAGTTTTTTGTTCATGTCTGAACGACCTCCAAGACATCTGCCTAGACGTCTCCCAAATAACTAGGGATGTGAAAAAATCTTATGAAAATTCTAGTTTGACGTCACATTTGTACTCAAATTTGATGAAATTTTTTATTTAACGTTGGAGATATTCTAATGGTAGATAAATGGGGAAATTACCATTAAAGTGGTAATGTTTAAAAATTATTACACAATAATGATAAAGTTTATAATTTTAATTATTAATAATTATAATAATTATTGTGTTTTTGTAATTTTTTTTTTTCTGACATCACTGTTGAGTTATTTGTCCTAGATTAAGAGGAAATATCATTTTGCCTCACAAACTATCACTTAAAAATCAATTCAACCCATATTCTTCTAATAATATCAATTTCACACCTAAACTATTTGATTTTAGATCAATTTTATCCTTGTCGTTAGCTACTTTTTATAATCAAACAAAAGTTGCTAACATGGCATTGAAATTTCATTTTATCCCCTAAACTATCTAAAAAATCAATTAGCCCCCACAATTTAATTTTGTTCAGTTGTCTAATTGATATTTTGGAATAGTTTGGGGAGTAAAATAAAATTTCAAATGAAGTTTGGATGCTGCATCAGCAATGTTTGTTTAATCATAGATGACAATTAACTGTGGGGATAAAATTGATGCAAAATCAAATAGTTTAGATATAAAATTGATATTATTAAAAGAAAAGGGATTGAATTGATTTTTGAGTAATAGTTGAGGGGTAAGATGATATTTTCTCCCAGATTAATTGTGTGAGGCTATTTCTATCATTGCACATGCTTAGTCGGCCCATGCAACAAGTTTAGAAGATTCAATCCCTTACCCATCAAGGTATTATTTGTATACATATTCTTACCTTATTGAAAAATGTTTTGTCCAAAAAGAGTTTTAAAAGATTTTCAAAACCTATACTAAATTGGATTTGTGTTTTAGTTTGATTGAAAAAGATTTTTCACAAAAGAAGTTTTAAAAAGAATACAAAAACCTTTCCTGAATTGGTTTTGGAAACTACTTTTCTATATAAAGCCCTCCATAATTTGTTTTGTTGTATTAATTATGCAATTTAAATAAGATAAATAGATTCAAAATTTATTACATTAAATAATAGAACATCAAATAAATCCATATTTAATAAATTACATTCGAGAGCATAAAACATGAAACATGATTAACAGAAATACATATTTAATCAAAATATTGAAAACAAGGAATCAAACCAAATTCTGTGTGATATCACAGTGTCTTTAAAACAGATTAGCCTCCTCACCATGGGTGCTGGAGGAACGTCGACTTCTGTCTCCCAAGATAAGATAGTTTAGACCGGCTAAAACAGAAACACCTTCTGTTAGTTTTGGTGAACCGACAACGGCAGCACTCTCTCACACAAGAAGAAAATTATAGGCAGAAGCAAACTGACCGTATGTATTCTGGAAGTAAAAAATTTGTACCAAAACCAAGGGAGATGGGTCTCCTTTTATACATCATAGGAGAGAGAGGAAGAGCCTCTAGTCATGAAGGCTAGCAACTAATGGCCATTACTCCTGCAAAACTACTGGAGTAATGGACCAAAACTGATGGGAAAAAATATCTAAGATTTATTTCCTGAATACATAACTATGTATATTTGCAGCAGACTTGGCCCAAAAAAATTAGGTTGGTAGACCACCAATCCGGCCCAACCCAAACCTAACCCATTCTAGCAAGCCTCAAGCCCAAGCCCAAGTTCAAGTCCCAAGTCCCAAGATCCACGATCCATGACCCACGAACCACGGACCTAGACCCGGCCTGGTCCGAGCAGGATAGCGGCGCGCGCCCGCGCACGTGTGGCAATTTTGCCATAACCAACTTGGACCATAGTCTTGGGCCAAGCCTATCCTTGATGCATCCATAACTCCATTCCTTTAGAAAATTTGGATGCTCCAAAGGGCTCATACCCTTATCAAAATCTTAAGGTTTAAATACCCATCAAAGCTTTCCTCTACAATCAATGTGGGATTGGTAGTTATACACAATTTCCAAAACCTCATTCATAAGGTCATTTTTATGAGACAATTTTTCGTTCAATTCTCAATGATTTTTTGTCATTCTTTTTGTGATGTAAAGACTTTGTTACAAAGAATCTAAACTCATTTAATCCCACCTCAACTAATGGTTGAGACCTACTTTAATTTCACATTAAAGTCACCATGAAACCATTTTTTCCAACAATCCCCCATATGAATAAAAAATGACCGAATAAAGAAAACGGACAACTTTTACAACAAAGACTCGGAGAGAGAGCACACAAACTAACCCTGCATCAGAAAAGGTAGTTGTTGGCCTTGAACCTTTAGTAGTAAAAGCCTATCGGATTTACTAGCTGACCAATGAACGTAATGTCTTGAACTATTCTGTCGTTTGTGTAAACCGGGACAATAGACCCCACACAGGAGTTAGTCCAACCATTGTTCTAGTTCTCACTGGTGTGTTCGGTATGGCCCTAGAACATTAGCCTGGTTTAGTGAGTGGTTTTAAAGAATTCGGCCTTACCAATTCTTAAAGAAGCGGCCCTACTTCGCAATCACATAGGTGACCTATATGAAGTATCTCATTATACTATGGTTAACTATTGATATCACTTACATCATTAAAAACATTAGCTTAACCTTTGACCCCCACAGGGTATCACTGTACAATGGAATGGGCAATATGATTTACCTCTTCAGTGACTCACCCGTTACACAAACTTAGGTTGTCCCTTTAAACCTAGATCTTGGAATCTCCAGTAAACTAGGTTGGGTTTTCCATTCCGGTAACATTACTAAAGGCCTTAACCTCATTCCTCTTGATGACGTTTTTACTAACTCTCGAGTTAACCCTTTGGTTAGCGGATCCACAATGTTGTCCTTAGACTTTACATAGTCCAGAGAGATAACTCCATTAGAGAGTAGTTGTCGTATGGAATTATGTCTACGATGGATATGTCTAGACTTTCCATTATACATATGACTCTGTGCTCGTCCAATCGCCGATTGGCTATCACAATGAATACAGATAGCAGGCATAGGTTTCGGCCAATATGGAATATACTCAATGAACTGGCAAAGCCATTTAGCTTCTTCAGTTGCTTTATCCAAAGCAATAAACTCAGATTTCATCGTTGACCTTGATATACACGTTTCCTTGGAAGATTTCCAAGATACGGCTGCCCCTCCGAGGGTAAAAACACATAACCATTAGTGGATTTGGAGTCCTTTTTATCAGATATCCAATTAGCGTCACTATACTCTTCTAGTACCGTTAGGTATCTGGTATAATGCAGCCCATAATCCCGGATGTAGCGTAGATAACCTAACACCCGCATAATGCCTCTCCAATGAGTGGCATTCGGATTACTCGTGTATCTACTAAGCCTACTAACAGAGTAGGCTATATTTGGCCTTGTACAACTCATCAGGTACGTCAAACTTCCAATAACTCGAGAATATTCTAGCTGAGAGACACTCTCACCATTATTTTTAGTCAAATGTAGACTCGCATCTACGAGTGTCCTAGACACACTTGTATCTGATTTACCAAATTTCTCAAGTATCTTCTCAACATAGTGAGACTGAGAAAGTACAATATCACTAGATGTTCTGACAATCTTAATACCTAAAATGACATCTGCAAGGCCTATATCTTTTATGTCAAACTTAGAGTTTAACAATCTCTTGGTAGTTTGAATCATTTTATCATTACTACCAACAATGAGTATGTCATCTACGTATAGACACAAAATGACATAACCTCTGTCAATGTTTTTAACATATATGCACTTATCACACTCATTGATTCTAAGCCCATTTGACAACATAGCGTTGTCAAACTTTTCATGCCATTGCTTAGGCACTTGTTTCGAATCATGTAATGACTTGACAAGCTTATAGACTTTCTTATTTTCCCTAGAGTTGAAAATCCCTCGGGTTGTTCCATGTAGATTTCTTTATCTAAATCTCCATTTAAGAAAGTTGTCTTTACATCCATCTGATGTATCTCTAGACCACGTAAAGCGGCTATCGCAATCACCATACGAATAGATGTAATCATTGTCACAGGTGCATACATATCAAAGTAATCCAGGCCTTCTCGCTGCTTGTATCCTTTGATAACTAGCCTAGCTTTATACTTATCAATTGACCCATCCGCTTTCATATTTCTTCTAAAAATTCACTTACTTCCCAAGGCCTTACTGCTTGGGGGTAGATCAACCAACTCTCAAGTATGGTTCTGTAAGATGGAATCAATCTCACTCTTAATTGCTTTTTTTCACAAAGGACTTTCAAGTGAAGTCACAGCTTCATGGAAAGTTTGAGGTTCTCCTTCTAACATATAAGTCAAGAAGTTCGGGCCAAAGGGCATGGTAGTCCTAGCCCTCTTACTCCTTCTTGGCTCATCTACTTCCTCATCTTGATCATCTACTTGATCATCTTCAAGTTCCTTCTCAGAATTTTGATCCACTCCTCAGGTTCGGCAAGGAAATAAGTCTTCAAAGAAAGACACATTCCTTAACTCCATTATGGTATTCTTGTGGATATCTGAAATATCAGACTTGTGCACAAGAAACCTATATGCACTACTATTCTGTCCACACCCAATGAATATACAATCCACGATTTTCAGACCTATCCTAACCTGCTTGGGTGTAGCTACCACCACTTTTGCAAGACACCTCCATATTCGTAGGAAATTATAAGAAGGCTTGCAGTCTTTCCAAACACCTTCATATTCAAGACACCTCTAACCTCCTCCCTTTCATGAGTTGATCATGAGAAATGGTGACCTTGGAAACTTAAACCATTTCATCACTAACGAGTATGAAATGCCTCAAGCTTCCATGTGTTCAATTAACGTCCGATTGAACACAACACTTTTTATTATCTTGTACCATTTTAGTCCCATTTTAATTACTCTATTTTAATTACCAACCATCATTTAATGAA
Source organism: Camellia sinensis (assembly GCF_055761805.1). Taxonomy (NCBI): domain Eukaryota; kingdom Viridiplantae; phylum Streptophyta; class Magnoliopsida; order Ericales; family Theaceae; genus Camellia; species Camellia sinensis. The sequence goes on from NC_138968.1 coordinate 53,622,681, forward strand.
TTGAGTCCAAAGGGTGAGTTTAAGTCCTTTAATGGAAAGAGGGCTCAAACCAAGGGTTATCTTAGGCATGAAAGAGACATCATACCGTTGGTAATGAAACCCCCCAAGGGATTAAACCATTAAGCATGACACCTCAATCTCATGCTCTAAACAAAAAAGTTATTTGAACCACTTTCAAAGCAAAACAAAAGCCAAGAAAAGAGGGAGGTTGCAGAGATGATTAAGTGTGATCACAAGTATGGAAAGCCATAAATAAATGCAATCAACTCAAACGAGATGGTGTCTAAAGCCTAGAACACCAAACTCATTAGGACAATTATACTACAAGCATGCAAAACAAAGCTCAAATGCAACTATCAACCAAAAACAATGCTAAAACAGTCGTAAAACATGATGGATTTAAGCTAACAATAGCTAGATTAATAAGCTAAAACAAGGCACAAGCTAGGCTAGTAAGCACGACACAAGAAGGGAAGGCTAACCCCTCCAAATTTGGACTTCAAAACATGATTTTGGCTACTGAAATAACTCTGAAAAATAGTGTTTAAAGCTCAAAAAATGATAGTAAGAGGGTAGAAAACACTAGGGAAAAGGCCTCCAAAACAAGGTGCAAAGAGGGGTGAACCACCCCTCAACCTTTAATGGCCTTAGAACCTAAGTTTTAGCCCAAAAACATAGAAGTTTTATAGCCCAAAAAAAGTTGGAAAATGGTAAGAAAAAGAGTAGACAAAGCAAGAAAATAGGCAAAGCCTTATACCTTTGAAAAGGAAAACCAATTCCAAGCAACAAAACCAAGTAAACACACCCTCTAGAGCTCCAACAAGGCTCAAGAATACCTCAGCTCAAAGATGAAAAGGTTTCATTAAGAGTGTATAGACAAAAGATTTGTAAACAAAAGTGTAGAAATTTGCTAGAGAGAATTGTAGAGAGAGAGAGAGGAAAACTTTTGATCAAAAATTTTTCTAACCCTAAAAAATGAGAGGGAGGCCCTCTATATATAGAAAACATGAATTCCCTTCAAGAATATCTAGCCCTACATGTGGGGACAAATGCATACATCTGTGCAAACAGCTGACACAACTGCCACAAAATATCTGCAAAAGAAACTGGTGGCCGGCAGGCCATATCAGTGGCGGGCAACCAAGAGTGATAGCCGGCAGTCCAAAAAGGTGACCGGTAGGCCACCAAGGGTTATAGGCTTGAATAACTAAGGCTTGGTCCAAGAATAAGGCAACAGAGGTGTAGGATTTGAAGGGCTCAAAGTTGTGGCATTCTACTGAGGACTTTGAGCACTTGACGAGCATATAGACTCATCATCGGGTGTGTATGCAATGATGTCCAAGTCATAAGGGGCATAAAAAATGGGGTGTCTATAGGCACTCAGTTTGATTGTGGAGTCTATCGCGAGCTGTGCAGTTTATATGGAATTCGACCCAACTTTTGTTCACCTGCTTATTCGTAAAGTAACGGCCAGGCTAAAGCCTTTAACAAGGTCATCCTGGATGGCATTAAGAAGCGTTTGGAGAGAGCCAAAGGCAAATGGATCGAAAAGCTCCCCATTGTACTCTGGACTCATCAAACCATGCCTCGTAGGTCTACCGGTGAAACGCTATTCGCCTTGTGTTTTGGTAACGAAGCCATCATCCCTCTCAAAATCGGTTTACTAATGCTTCGTTCAAGGGCTTTCGATACTGGTTGCAACGATATGATACTGGCAATGGATACGGACTTGCTCGAAGAACGCCGCAACCGCACTCTCGTTGCTATGGCCCGCTATCAACAAATGCTCGCCAAGTCTTATAATCACTGCATGTGCCCACGCCGTTATGTTCCCGGCGAGCTGGCATTGAAAAAGGTTCTTCTCACCGCGAAGACTTCATCCGACGAGAAGCTCGGCCCTAACTGGGACGGCCCCTACCGAGTTGATTCCATCGTCGGGGCAAGAGCATACTAACTCTTTGATATGAGCGGCAAACCATTAACCGACCTTGGAACTTAACCCATCTTCGCAAATTTTATCACTAAAGTGTACCAGTTGGGTCTCTTTTTACTTTTTGCACGATGTAATCGTACCGCATTGTATGTTGAATATATGCTGAATATTCTCTGTGTTGTGGTAACTACAAGGCTGAATGTAAGTCTCTGAATTTGGAGCGTCCTTCATGCCCAGCATGCATGCATGGTCAGCACAAGGGGCCAACGCAAGTCTCCAAATTCGAAGCATCCTTCGTGCTCGGCATGCATGCATGTTCAGCACGGGGGCCAATGCAAGTCTCTAAATTCAGAGCGCCCTTCATGCTCAGCATGCATGCATGTTCAACATGCGGGCCAACGCAAGTCTCTAAATTCGGAGCGCCCTTCGTGCTTGGCATGCATGGATGTTCAGCACAAGGGGCCAACACAAGTCTTCGAATTCGAAGTGCCCTTCGTGCTCTGCATGTATGCATGTTCAACATGAGGAGCCAACGCAAGTCTTTAAATTCGGAGCGCCCTTCGTGCTTAGCATGCATGCATGTTTAGCACGAGGGCCCAACGTAAGTCTCCGAATTTGGAGCGTCTTTCGTGCTCAGCATGAGGGGGCCAACACAAATCTCCGAATTCGAAGTGCCCTTCATGCTCGACATGCATACATGTTCAGCACGAGGGGCCAACACAAGTCTCTGAATTCGGAGCGCCCTTCATGCTCGGCATGCATGCATGTTCAGCATGAAGGGCCAACGCAAGTCTCCAAATTTGGAGCGCCCTTCGTTCTCAGCATGCTTGTACAGTACGAGGGGCCAATACATGGCTCTGAAGTCGGAGTGTCTTTTGTGCTTGACATGTGCTGTGTCAATTAAAGAGTGAAAAGAAAACTCGAATTATCAACAAGTGCGTAATTTTTATTACAATGATGCTTTGGGGATCCAAGAAACTAGTCATTCTAATTATAAAGCATGTTGCTAAAAATAAATGTCGACTAAGTGTTTTCCAAATTTCCGACCTCTTCCTCATCGTCGGTCTTCTCAGGGTCATACGCTTCAAACGGCAATGTGTATTCTTGATATAATAGGAAAGCCACATCAACTCCCACTACCTGCAATGCCTTGAGCCATCCGTGTTTGAAGCCACGATTCTCGTAACGACACACGTCATTGGCTAGTTTCTCTATCGTCTTATCAATACCGACCTTTCACCCTTCGAAAAACCCCTTATTGTAAGCCCCGAGTTTTTATGGCTTCGCGCGCAAATACGACTGTAGTGTCTCTGTCGGCTATGGCACAGTCTAACAGGCGCTACGCGAGAGTATCTTTCGACAGGTGCGCTATGCCAGCTATTTTCAATTCGGTAATCTTTACTTTCCGAGCTTCATTTTCGACCCGTTCTTCGGCCTCCTTAAGTCGGCACTCCAGATTCCATATACATCCGTCTTTGTGCTCAATATCTTTACAAGCAGTTCACTGACGTATGCCAATCTCATAAGAGCTGTATAGTCCTTTAACAGTTCCATGAACCCCCTCTTTGAAGAAGTCATAGTTCGCGCCTGTTGCCACGGACTGATGAACTTCGAGAGGAAAGATTTGCCGAGTAAACTCCACTGCAATGTTTGGATCATGAACAAGTGAATCTGCCTTAGTCATCGGTTTGTTGACAATGAAGACCAAAAAACATAACGGACGAGGCGGCCCACTGGGCTCGTTATGAACGGCAAATAAGGTGCCTGTGATTTTTGTAGTTCCCCTAGTTTGCATCCTGGGAGATCTACTACGGCCCTTCCTCCTTGGGGGGTTGCATCGCTTACCAGGTGACCCACGTCCGTTCCTTCCTCCTCCAGCTCCAACGCCTTCATCGTGTGGGTCGTGGGTCATCTCGATGCCAAGTTCTGCTACTGTTCTTCCCTCTCCTCTACTATTATAGAATACTCTCCCCAACATATATGCTTTTTAACACTAAGAAGACACAATTGTCTTTGTAAATAGTTCTTTAGTAAAGCGCTTGCGGAAGATTGAGGAGATCGCTTCCGGAATAAGATAGGAACTCTCAAATCTTTATCCGTGTATTTAAGATGCTTGTGGATGACTGCGGAGATCGTTTGGCATTTATTATGTGTGTGCACCATATCCAACGCCTCAATGAATAAACGCCACACGTGGAATATAAATCGAGTCGATACTAACGCCGCTCGCACAGTTGATGTAACACCCCAATCCTTCACATGTCATCAATATTGTCCGCTTTGGGCTACACTTGCACGGATTTGTTCTTCCCAATGGGTCGCCCATCCCAGAACTACTCCAGCCTAAGCATGCTTAATTAAAGGAGTTATGCTAGGGATTTCACCACTCGGGAAAAGGCTTCGATACTATATAAAAGTCTAGGTTTTTACTTTTATAGCCCAGGAACTCCCCATTCGTTCCCGATGTAGGACACCAAGACCTTACAATCCACCCCCCTTAAGGCTACACATCCTCATGCAGTAGCCTGCCAGCTCACAAGCCCGCCCATATGCACCAAGAGACGCTAGGGGCTCACACTCAGTACTCCGGAGAATCGACTCTGATACCATTTTGGGCATTATATTTTAATATAAATAATTCAACATGGTTAAGTATTAAGTTCAAATATAACAATTAAAGAAGTACGTTCCAAAGCTTAATCTTAATACAACCCCAAATGTTACTTGCCGAAGCCTATGTCCTAATTCGAGATCATTGCCTTGTCAGAGTGCCCATGCCACCATACCTGTTATACACACTTTGTCATACTCTTGTCTTGTCATTCTGCACCTTTTTGAGGTTATCTAATCCGGCATTGCCACGTGTCCCAACAGAGGGATAAGTCAGGTACTAGCTGAGAAACCCATATCATTTTTTCATATCCTAGCCTTGTAGAGAGAGAAGCTCTAGAGAGAGGAGGAAGAAGTTCTTAGAGAGAGAGAGCTAGATTTCCAAGCTTGATCTTTGGAGTTTGAACCGTAGGATTTGCATTTTGAGGTTAGATTCTTGATCTACTCTTGTCGTTCTTTATGTTAATCTAATCGCATTGCATGATCTAGCATGATTCATAAGCCATGCATTGATTTAAAGTTTGGTTTTAGAAAGAGAAAGTGATGTTCATGTGTTCTTGAAGAAAAACCATATTTTGATCCGAAAGTTTGTATCAAGATCCATGTTTTCGTGTTTGTTTTCATGAAATCTCCATGTACAGGTACCCAGGTCTATGTTTTTAAACTTATCTCATGAAATCTTAGATTTTGGAATAAAAGTTATGATTTAGCATTCATGTTCTTTATGTTCTTCAAGAGGAAACCTAGATTTCCAGACTTCATTTGCCTAAGTGTGGCCATTGAGACCCACTATTGCCTAGATCTCACACCTAGGCCAAACATCGTATCTCACCTTGGCCTACCTTGCATGATCACTTGCACCTTAGCCTATCTTGCATGCACACCTAGGCCAACCACCACACACCTAGGCCGGCCTTGGTATACCCTTGCCGGCACCTTGTAACATCTCGGCAAGCAGCCGCACACCTAGGCCTAGGAGACCACACCTCGGCCAAGATGTGTGGGACCTCGGCCAAGACCTCCTGAGTTCACCCAGATAGGTCATTTTAGCCTAGATTGTCTCTGTGCATCCATTCCAAGACCTAGTTTGTACCCAGCATGTTTTCCCTAGATGAAAAACAGTGATTCAACTCCCAGCACATGTTTTACTTTGTCTTGACTTGGTTTTGGAAAGAAATGCCGAGATCATTTGCACTCATGTAAAGCTTATTTTGAGAATGCATTTCATACCCTTCTTTGAGCATCTCTTTTTTTCTTCTTGAAGTGCATTCAATGGGATTTATTATGTACTTGTAGGTCTTGGATTCTTGCTTTAATCTCTACACCCGAAGAGCTATGTGAGTAATATTTTTAATAAAGCTATGTTATAATATTTTGATAAAAGCTTTGCTTTGTTTCGTTTTGGAAAAGTATTTGTTCAAGTATGAATGATTATCCCTAGTTTTTGTATCAAGTATTATGTTTGTTTTGATGACATTCTTAGAAAGTCCTTAGTACTAGGGGACTATAATGCAACTAGTACCCTTGTTTGAGATATCTCCCTTGCCACCGATGGTCTTGTACTGGTGGGTTTGTCTAATCGATTCCGGGTCGATTATTCCCTTGTTTTGCCACTGATGATTTTTTGCGTGGGTTGTCTAACCGATTCCTGGTCAGCCACCGACGGTCGTGAACGGTGTGCTTTGATTTCGAGAAGGTTATTTCCTTGTTTTGTCTGGAATGTCATCCTTTGATATTATGTAGATGTTATTAACATCCAAGAAGCTTTGAAAGACTTTGATTGATGAACTTGATTCATCCCATGTTTTGTACAAGTTATTATATGTGTTGTTTTGATAAAGATCTCGGATATCATTCATTCAAACCTTTATTACTTATATCATTCACTGAGTATCCAAGCTCACCCTCTCCTTATATATATATGTAGGTGATGAGCAAGAAGGCGGTGACGCCTAGATGTTATGTGCAAGATGTTTTTATTCATGTTTTGTATTCTCTTGAAGATTATGCTTCTTAATTTGTAACTCATTTCTTTTGTATATGTCGGCTTGAGAAGCCTTTTGATCAGGATGTAACATGCACTTTATTTTATTTGTATCCAAGTTATAAAACCATGTTAAGATGTATGTCATTTCATTTGATCTATGCACAGCTCTTATGGACTACTTAGATTTAAATTTGTTGCTTCCGCACATGTAGGCCCCATATATATATACTCTGATTGTGTAAATCCTTGTAAATTGGCCTTTGGTAATCTCGGATTACTGGCCATCACGGCACCATTCTACTAGGGGCAGAGTGGGATCGTGACACTAAGTACCACCACCCTATCATGCATGATCAAGGGTGGTGGCGACCAAGAAATGTGACACGTTTCATCACTTTGAGTATGAAACGTCTCACATTTCTTGTGTTTGGATTAACGTCCGATCCAAACACATGCAATGCAACACAACATGCTTATCTTGTTCAGGTTTTACTTGTCCAATTCTTGTTTACACATTTTAACCTTACCAAGCCATTCTTTAACCGGTTAAGTCCAATGTGATTATCCTCTAATGAGAGAGGGGTCAACCAAAGGATGGTTTAAGACATGAGAGAGATCATGCCTTTGGCTAGGAGGAACCCTCTTAAGAGGGTTAAAGCCGTTGAGTACAAGCTCTATCTCAAGCTTAAACACAATCATAAAGTTAACCAACCCTCAAAACAAATGGAAAAATGAAGAAATGAGGGAGGTTGTAGATTTTTCAATGCTGAAATGGCATGAAAAATAAAGCTAAAACATGCAAGCAACACATGCACAACATGTTAAGAGCCAAAAAGTATTAAAGCTAATGAAGAGCACTACACTAGAGGCATGCCTTATCGATCTCAAATGACTAAACCAGCTCTGGACAGAGCTTAAACATGCCAAATCAAAGGCTAAAACATGCTGAGATGGTAACATAGAAGGCAAGAAAAACATGCTCACATGTTGGCTTACAAACAAGGCTTAAAGCACAACTCTCAAAAGCAAATACTCGTTCACTGGAGCAGGCTTGCTTGAGGTCAAATATGTGTTCTCTAGGCCGTCCGACTTGGGAGAAAACAATCTCGGCATTTTTGTTTCCGAATCATTCGATGTCAACAGCTTGGTCTACACCGTTTTGGTTGGCTTCTTGGTCGGCCTCTTCACCGGCAGATGATCCCCCAACGCTGATGTCTCTTAGATAAACAAAATTGGGAAACACGAGAGTCGTAAGTTGTTATTCGCCTCTCGGAATCAGAATATGGTCGGCCGCAGAAAAAATGGTGTAAGAAGGCTCATACCGGAGTAAGATGTGCGTGGCACGACCTTGGCCTTGTAGATTTGGCCGACCGACAAACTCAAGGACCGCCTTGATTTGAGCAAGCATCGTTTTGTCAGTGAAAGCAAGGGACCTTTTCAAGTTGTTTCCTGCATCAGGAATAAACAGTTAGATGGTATACGTGCCAAATAAGAATAAATCTTCGTTGGGATTAATCGGCGACCTGGTTCGCCCTTGCACCTGGGAATAGGAGTCTGGCGATCTTCTCTTTCTCTGAATTCCCAGTTGCCCCGAACGGCCACCATCGCGTCATCCACTTTTTTGCCAGAGCTGGCAAGGATGGTAACCAGATGGCGATTGGTATCTTTCACCCTGAGGAAATACCGCCCTTGCCGACCAGACGATTTGGCAAGGACGTAGCAGTGCCAAATGGCTGAAATCCTTAAGTCAAGTCAGATGCGGCAGTTTAATTCTATCACGCCCAATACGATTCAGTAGAAATTGACATTGGGTTGGGATGGAATCAAACCCAATGCCGTAGTACAGATCTAAGAGTAAGATGGAGAGGAAAATGGACACCCCCTTCGGCGATTGCCAGAAGGGGGAACACAACGGTGTTCTCATCGGCCCTCTCCATGCTCACTTCACCATCCCCAACAAATGACAGTTGAACATCATCAAGGATAGAAAAGTGATGATGAAACATTACAACTCTATCTTTAGAGAGAAGAGCCTTGAGGTGATTCGCCATGGAAGAACCGGAGTAAAGGTAACAAGACAGAGAGACAAAGGGTTGAACGATAAAAATAAATAAGAAAATGGAGCTCAGAGAACTTACAGACAATAATGAAAGGGTCGCAGGCTGGAAGAGAAGCATGAAGGAAATGACGGGAGCCTTGGGGTTAGAAGTCACGAATGCTGCGCAACAATGAAGCTTAGGCGAAATGAAATGGTGGAAATATTTCAAAACGCATTAAATAAGGAGAGAGCCCGAAGAGGCAGGAAGCCACAATCATTATCTATCATATCTTTTCTGGCACAAGTGTTGAAAAAACACGTCCGTCGCATTCCCATCTCCCAATACATTTCCAAATAATGCCCTTTCGAACACCAAGTTTGCCGCCTATACGAGTCTGCGAATAGCCGACTACTCGAGGGGCAATTGTGGTAGTCGAATTTATATAGCCCACTATTATCATGCCCAACTTGCGGATCGGCCCATTAGACCTCACCCTTGGACTTATGAGGCCGAATACTATCGTCAAATAGAAGCCGAGTATTCCCTACAAGTCGGCATCATGTCTAGATGTCGATTAAGATCCAGACGAGGTACAAAGCAGAGGATAAAACCTAAGAGGAAAAGGTCTTTAAAATGAGGAGGGAGATCTAATGATGAGTTATGTTCAAAAAACTAATCCTCACACTAGATAAAGAAGAAGACTAACTAAACCGTTGGAGTGTTAATTCTGGCATCGCCGATTGAACTGTTCTTGTTTCAAGTGCCTACAAGAGGACAGATCTAAAACCTGTGTAGATCCAGGAGTATTCCAAATCCATCACTCCACAAAAAGCTACTAAAAAATTCAAAAAGTCCATACTATTTAGGAGAAGCTTGTGAGAGAAGCCTAGAGGACAAAATTATTGTTTTATCCTTTGAATTCAACTACCCAAAAGTCAAAAAGTCAACAAAGGTAGAATGGTCATTTTGATTTTATTACAATATTTTATTACACATCTTTTCCTAAAAAGTCAAAAAATTATTCCAAACATACATCTTTCTTTTCTCTACTTTTTTAGCCAAAAATTCAAAAAATACACTTATATAGCACATCTCAAACAACCCCTCAGTGTTGATCCCTTGATCTCAGCATATGTTCCGGTTAACTCTTTTAGTTTCTCTTCAATTATTCTAAGCCACCTCATTGTCCCTGTCATGCCATGTCATTGGCACCCTTGTCACGCCACGTCAACATGTATGTTGACAGGTGGCATTATAAATTTTACTGTCAACGGTGTGCTTAGTCGTTACAAGAAAATATAATTCTCACAATAATTGTTTTCTTGAAGGAAACAATTTTTCTCAAATATTTTTTCTAGAAAAAGTACAAAATTATACATTACAAGAAAGTTTAAGTCATTTTTATATATAAACTTTCTTGTAAAATCGAACAGGTAACAGGAAACTAAATTTTCCTTTCTTTTTTTTTTAGGGTAAATTATACTTACATTCTTTGAGATTTGGGTTTAATACATATCACCCCCTACTGTTTGAAAAATTACACTAACCCCCCTGTTATTGTAATTATTTAGACAGAATGAAGATATTGTACTCATGCACTCTCTATTTTTTTGCTTTGCTTTACTTTCTCTCTTTTTTTCCCTTTCCTTTACTTTTTTTTTTTAACGTAATTTCTTCTATTTTTCTATTAGGAATTGTTACCTTTTATATAGGTAGGGGAATTTGTGAAATGAAACTATTAATCACAAGGGTGATAATGTAATTTTTAAAATGTCAAAGGATGAATAGTAATTGGATCAAATTTCAAAGGGTGTCAATGTAATTTATCCATTTTTTTAATATATTTTTTATAAAAAAAATATTTTTATATGTAATATTTTTGACAACGGAATGAAACTTTAAGGTTGAATGAAAAGAAATTATGACCATTTCCCAAAACACGAGGAGGACAAACTTAAGTGATGAAGATACGCACAGCACCTGCAAACATACAGGCGCCCAACATGTCACCAACTGTAAACTTTTTTTTTTTTTTTTTTCCTTCAATTCTCTTTCATTTGGCAGCACTCTCTCAATGCCACATGCATTAATTTGACCCTCAACATGGATGGGATAATATGAGCAAACTTTTTTTTTTTCCTTCAATTCTCTTTCATTTGGCAGCACTCTCTCAATGCCACATGCATTAATTTGACCCTCAACATGGATGGGATAATATGAGCAAGGATCCTCGGTTGCCGTTTTCGGCAGCCGTTTCGGCAGCCCCCCAAAACGACGTCGTTTTGGGGGTGTTTTGATTTTTTTTCTTCTTCCTCGTCGAGCTCGACAGAACCAGAGGGGAGGGGAGGGGAAGGAGAGAGAGGGGGAGGGGAAGAAGAGCCGCCGGTGGGCCGGACTGAAGGGGGCCATAACCAGTGGGGGAGGAGGAGGAGGAGGAGGAGGAGGAGGAGGCGGAGGCGGAGGAGACGGCGGTGCTGCGGTGCTGCGACGGCCGGGGTGAGGCGACGAGCTATGCTGCGACGGCCGGCGTGAGGCGACGAGCTACGACGGCGACGATCGGACCTCCCCCTCCCTCCTCCCTCTTCTCCCCTCCCCTCCCCTCTGGTTTTCCCCTCTGGTTTTGGATCAAGAACGAAGAAGAAGAAAGAAAAAAAAAAAAAAAAAAAAAAACCCCCAAAACGACGTCGTTTTGGGGGACTGCCGGGTAGGGCTGCCGGGTAGGGCGGCCGATGATCCAAATTCGGGATAATATGCATTATCCTCTACAATTCTCGTTCATGTCACATCCTTAGCAGTGGTAGGCATGACACTTGGTACTTACACATTGGTTCAATGTGTGAGTATTCAATCAAAAAGATTGGGGTAGTAATACCTCACACCTAACTACTGTCTCCAAACAACAATGTACGTTTAGTATTAACTGTTAAAATATATTATACATTATAACTTAATAAATTATGAATTTTAATTTTAATTAAAAATTATTAATTTATTTGGTATAATTATTGGATTATAAATTTAAGTTGTTAAGTAATATTTGTTAAATAAGTTGTGAAATAATTTTTCAATTAATTTTTATTTTTTGTTATTCACTACTTGTGTATATTTCTCATAAATAATAATAATAATAATCTATAATCTATTTGAGTCTTTTTCTATTTTTAAAAAAATAAAAAAATTTAAGAGTATAACCGTAAATTAAATATCTACAATAAAAGCTGATAATCAGAATCAGAAATAAAGAGTGAACAATTTCTCAGAATCAGCTTTTTTAAGTTGAAATAAGTTGTTACAATAAAAAACTGTTTAAAATAAATTTAACCAAACAGTCCAAAATAACTTTTCTAAAACTAAAAACTATAAAGTCAACTCAAAAAAACCTAAACAAATACCCCAAATGTATGATTGCCAATCAGAGCGATAGAAAGCTTCAACTCCATTCTCATTTTAAAAATTCCAAACAAAAAATAACAACAATAATAATAAATAACAGGAAGTTGGGGGGCAATTGTGAAGTCAAAAGTTAGTACGAAACTATGTATATCTTAACTTGAATTCGCAACACAGTCATAACCCTAAAAACAATTTTTGTTGGCATTAGTTGGGAAGAATAATTTTTGTTGTTCAGGAAATTCTAAAATCGAAATTAACGAAGGCAATTTCTCAAAATGATAATCAATTACTTTTGCAAAAAAAGGAATGATCGACATTGCCTAAATATACTTGTGAAATTTAAACAAACACAACTTAGTACTTAAATGTGGAACTACAGTACTTCAACCACATATCATGTACTTAACCAGATCTCAAATTTGTCAAATATTGAAAGTTAGTATTATGATTATACCCAAGTAAGGTTGCAACCCATTAGCAACTATATAGAAATTTCATTGGCCTTCAGATAGAATAGAATTGCATGTGCTATTCAATACAAAAACTAAAAGAAGGGAAAAGAAAATAAATAAATAAATTCAAAGGAGCAACAAATAATGGGTGGGTTGCATTAAAAGAAATTTAATGGCAAACATTGGTGAGCAAGAAGCATAAATGGAGGCCCATATGGAGTCAATGTATTTGGGTGAGGGCTGCTAGCAATCAACAAGCTCTTTTACGCTGTGTTTGGTTGGAAGATTTGGGAAGAGATTTGGAAAGAGAAAGGGAAAAAGTGTGTGAAACTAGGTGAAATATAGGTATGTTTTATTCAAGCTCTTTTACGCTGTGTTTGGTTGGAGGATTTAGGAAGAGATTTGGAAAGAGAAAGAGAAAAGGTGTGTGAAACTAGATGAAATATAGGTATGTTTTATTCACATTTCACCTACCATTTCCATTTCTCTTTCCAAATTCCTCCTCAAATTTCCTAACCAAACACAGCATTAGGAGGCAAAATTAGAGGTATGAGGACGGCACGGGACATAAACAGAGGAATTTGAGAATAGAGAAAATCATGTATTTATGATTACTTTCAATTCTATTTGTCATAGTTGTAAATTTGCAGCATGCAGCAGAACATTTTGCAGACCTAAATTGTGACACAGTATTTAAATGGAGCAGACAACACCATAACAATAAAATAAAAAAATCAGTCATCTTGTGTCCCAAGCAAATTAAGGCTGCATAGACTACTCTAAAATTAAGAACCCAACTTGCCATCCCTGACCATGAAATAAATTTTGGGTTGGTGGGTGGGACAGTTGTTATGCCTTTTTAATGCTTTGCTATTGTATATGACCATTGAGAAGTGTCCTAGCCAAGAAAATTGGATGAAAGAGGGGCAATAAATGTTTTAAAATAAGAGCGGACTCAAAGATGCACCTTGATTGAGAGAGAGAGAGAGAGAGAGAGAGAGAGAGAGAGAGATGAGAAGAGTAGTTGAAATGAAGAAAGAATATATAAAGAGGGATTTTTCAGCAAAATAGATATTTTAAGGGAAAAATGTCAAAAATTCTAGTATCTCACTCTTAGCTCAGTCAAGGGCGGCAAATGAACCGAACTGCTCATGAACAAGCTCGGCTCGGCTCATTTAGTAAACGAGCAGAACTCAAGCGCGTATAAGCTCGGCTTGTCAAGTTTGGCTCGTTTATCTTTATTTAAATTATATAATAAATATATTATTTACATATTAAATAATATGTAAATAATAATATAAATACATTATATATATATTAAATAATATAAAAAAAAAATTTCAAGCCGAGACGAGTTCGAGTTTCATTAATATTAACAAGCCGAGCCGAGCCGAGTTCGAACTCAATAAACGAACTCGATAAGTAAACGATCCAAGCTCGAGCTTGACTTGATTCACTTGCCGTCCTAGTCAGTCATAAGACATTTTGGACAAATACAAGGTGGAAATCCCATTATTTACTACTTTCTGGAAATATATCAATTGAGCTCTGATATGGACACATTGTTTTACAAAAATTGTTACAGAAGTGAAAGATTAAAATGGAGCAAACTGGTGTCGTAAGCCTAGTAATAATATGATGAGAGTCATTATGGAGCAAATGCCGTTGTTCAAATCCTATTGACTATATATATATACAATAAAGGTTGAGACCCCCTTTGGGGGTCACCCCCTTCACCCCTTTTGCATTTTGATTGGCTAACTTTACTCTTTTTTTTTTTCTTTTTTTTTCCTGATCTCCCAATCCCCAACCCCCACGTGTATGTGGGAGGTGGTGGGGGTGGAAATTTTAAGGGGGTATGAATCATTGCTTATATATATAACCGCTACATAATGTATGAAATCAATTATATACCCAACTTCCACCAACCCAAGTGCACCCCCACAACATCAACCAAACAGGTATGACAAGTATTTCTTTATCCCTATTCGCATGTTGTAGCAAAGAGTAAATAATTATAGTCCTTCTTTTATATTTATTTTTGTCTCTTTGTATTTATTTTTAGGTAGACTTTTCAAAAAGCCTATGACTAGGCTTGCCTAAAGAGTTAGAAATTTTGCAATTTTTGGACGTAAAGTCTTGCAAAGTTAGATATGTTAGATATGGAGTTAGATAGGCATTAAGTTATATTTTGTTTGTATTCACCCCTTGTAAGTCTATATGTTGGCCTTTATGCCAACATAATAATGTATGTAAATTCTCTCCATCTTTGAGCTTCCCTCTTTGTCCCTAATTTCTCTACCTTAATTCCATAACTCTACATAATTCCATAATAAAAATAGTAAAAAGCTCCTTTCCTTTTTAGTTTTGTAATTGGTATCAGAGTTTGGTGAAGAGCTTTTTGAAAGCAAGATCAAGCTATGTAAGTATTTCTATCTATGTATAAATTTTTGATATATATACAAGTTTGTATGGTGTGTTTTATGTTATAAAAAAAAAATTAAATTTAAAATTTCGTCTTAGTTTTTTGTGTATCTTTTGTATTTTATATCTTCATAATTATTTGTTTCATTTATAGTTGTTGTAAAACCTATATGCTTAATGTATGTCAAGGCCCATATACTCGTTAAGATCTTTTGACTATTGGCCATAATTAAGTCTTTAAGATCGTAAAGAGAGGTTTTAGGCACCAGATAATACACTAGGAGGGTCTTAAGTACCAACAACAATCTAAAATGGCAATTAATTCTGATGATATAATATGCTTTGGAAATACAAAAAATAATGTTAATAATAAATATGATCATAGTTTGCATATTACTAAAGAATCTGCAAATATAAATAGTGTGTGTTTTAGTTTAAATAATATTACTGATATTATGTGTTCTTGGTTTCTAAATTAGATAAAAATCAAAAAATAAATCAAAATTATCTAGAGACTAAAGTTGAGTCTATAGAATCTAAAATAAACAATTTGGGTTCTATAATAAATATTGATTTAAATAAAGAAATAAAAAACCAAATAAACAATTTGGTGACAAAATTAGAAACTATATCATTCATAAACAATGATGGAATGAATAGCCCAGGAGATAGTTACATCCCTAGGCTATTTTATGGTACAGAAGATATTATGGTACTTCAAACCAATACCTATAATAAAACTGAATAAGAAAATATTGTTGAAATATTAGATTATTGGAGAAAATTATATAAAGACCCAGACTTAGGTATTGATGAAAGAAATAGGCTACTAGATCAGATAAGAGAAACTTATCTAGAAAATGAACCCCTTTTACAACACTTTAATTATGATATTAATATGTCAACTAATGATAATGACAGCCAATCATCCTCATCTAAAGAAACAATAGATCAAGACATTTCATCGGAAATAAATAAAGGGAAAAGAAAGGCAGAAGAGCCAATTGATCCTGAATTATTTGGCATATGGGGAGATGGAGAAAATTTTGACTTTATTCAGACAAATAAAGTTAAAAATAATACTAACATTAGAAGTACCTCAAATCCTACGCCCGAGCCAGTAATATCTAGAAAAGATAATAATCATAAGTATCCAATAGCTCAAAATGGTACTTATTTAGATTTGTCTCATGTTCCATTTAAGGATCAACCACAAGCAATTGATGATTTGGCACAATCCTTGTTCATCATTATTACCAATTATAAAAATAATTCGTCAAAGGAAAAATTCCTTGATTATATTGCAGCAACTCTCCAGGGAGATGTGTTGCAATGGTTAAGACAGTGGGAAAAATCTGAAATTGAAAAAAGTCAAAAAACGGCTTTGTTAACAAATTTTCTCACACTTGACACAATTTTAGCTGAATTTGTAAAAATCATAAAAGAAAATTTATGTGGTTTTGCAGGAGATACTAATTTGCAAGCAGATGCAAATTATATTTTGACTAAATTAGAATTATGTAATATTTGTCTTTTTGAAGATTATGTTCAAACTTTTAAAAAATATTATTATCTTATTGATCCACCAGCAAATCAACCCTGGTTAGATCAATTTTTTCATAAACTCCCTAATCCATGGGATGAGGTATGTATTAAAACATATCCTGATTTTCTCAAAAAAATGGGGAAGGAAGAATATGATAATCTTGGTTTTCGCATTAATTATGTTCTAAGGCTGATAGCAGATCGGTGTCTAGAGGCAAAGGCGAAAAAACAAATAAAAAATCAAATTTCTAACTCACCGTATGGTAAAAAATGTTGTGATAAAATTTTAAAAGAAAATTAAAAAATTGGTTGTAATACATTTCCTAAAAGAAAATGATTTTCCAAAAAGCGTAGAAAATATAAATGGAAACCTTGGAAAAAGAACAAAACTTTTTCAAAAAAGAAAAAGTATATTCGAAAAAAGAAACCAACAAGTGTTTCAAAAAAGAAAACTTGTAAATGTTACATTTGTAACGAAGAAGGTCACTATGCACCCGAATGCCCAAAAAGGGAAAAAAGTGCAAAGAAAATGATCAAAGTCCTTGAAGAACAAGATTTTGAAATAATATATGGAGAAGAAATTTCTGATGAAGAAGAAGTCGTATATGAAATTTCTAGTGATGAAGAAAGTTCAGATGAAGAACTAATCTTCATGATGACTAATAATAGTCAAGAAATATCTCAAGAAGTAGATAATATATCTCAAGAAGAATTACAAGCAATTCGACTTGGAGATGTAATCGGAGAATAAAAAACTTTTACCTACGAAGAATTAGCAAAATTTGAAAAAATGCAAGAAGTTGCTGTTCCAGAAATTTACAAACTTTCAAAATTTAACTTCTTTTCAGCAAGAGTGTTTGAACAATACAGTGGTAACACTCAAGCAAAATGGTCAGCAGAAGAAAATATTGCTATTCCTTTTTTTGATAAGAAGAAGGTTGCAAGATGGAAAAAGAAATATCCTGAAATTCAATATATTCATATTGGATTAATTCAAGTAACCATAACAACCTTATTTCGCCAAGGGATAGATACTCCTATTTTGGCAGTAATTTTTGACAAAAGATTTTCTGACCCAATAAAAGCAATCATTGGAGGAATTCAGTCTAATTTGGCTAATGGAGTAGTTTGGTTTAATGTTAGACCAAATTTCTTTACTTCCATAAATGATCCTAATCTTGAAGATACAGTCAAAATAAGAATTAAAACGCAAGGATTAGGAATGAAATCAAATTCTCATGATTTGGCTATTCGTTGGAAAACAATTCACGAATTAACCAAATTTCCTGAAACAAAAACAAGATCAAACGATAATAAAATCGTTGAGATCTTTGAACCAAGACCATTTGACACGGTAATACAACCTCGTCTAATGAATTGGAGTGATTTAGAAGCCCCTCGACAATGGTTAATCCAAGACCTAGTGGGACAAGGAGAATCTTCTAAAACAAAAAAACCTGCACAATTACAAATGCAGACATCAGGAAAAAATTTATACATTGAAAATACAGTTCCAAAAATTAAAAGATCAACTTCTGTATTTGAAAAAGATTTTCCTAACAAATCATTTTCAAAGTTAAGCATTGGAGAATCAAGTAATAATTCTAATCAAGAATCTATTACTTCAAACAATGTTCAGATTCCTATTTTTCCGGGAACAAGAAAACTTGAACATATTAAGTCCGCATATATGTATCATTTTCAAACAAAAAATGATGATATTATTTTTTCTCCTAGCCAAGGAAAAAGAAGATATACATATATATTGAGAACATTTAATTTTGCAGGTTACAAACAATATAGCCTCAGTGTTCTCATAGACACAGGAGCTACAATTAGCTCATGTAAATGGAATGCCATACCAAAGGAAAAATGGACATTAATGAAACATCTAATTTTGGTTACTGGAATAGATGGCAACCATACTTCCATACAATTCAAGGCTAAAAATATAGCTATTTGGTTAAATGATAGCAAATTCATTATACCAAAAATTTTATGTTTTCTGTATATGCATGGAGATTTCCTTTTTGGCAATAATTTTATATATAAATACCTTTCAATGCAAATACAAGAAAAAGCCATTTCATTAAGCATAAACAATGTCTTAATTCATATTCCTTTTTTAGAACAACATAAATACATTTGTGATAAAGAGTTTGCGCCCGTGCCACGTGGTGATTTAACTCCCATCATCAAAACTATTGATGAATCAAAAATTTTAGAAGAAAATTTTAGTGAACATCCATTAAAACTATGGCAACGTGATCCACGTTATTGTAGTTTAAAATTGAAAGACTCTAATGTTATCATTAGAGTGAGACCAATGATTTATACTAGACAAGATATAGATGAATTTGATATTCAACTCCAGGAACTTTTAGACAAGAAGTTAATTGAAGAAGCTAAAAGCCCTCACTCTAGCCCAGCTTTTATGGTAAGAAACCATGCTAAAATTAAAAGAGGAAAAGTCCGAATGGAAGTCAACTATAAACGGCTAAATGAAAATTTAGAATTTGATGGATATTTTATTCCACGAAAAGATGTTTTGAAATCCACTTTTACAATCAAATTTGCTAAAGATTTTTGATCCTTTGGTTAAGTTAATCAAAATATCTTTTCATGGAATAAAATATCCATCAAATTATAAATTTTCATTTAGTTGTTTATAGTTGACTTCCATTCGGGCTTTTCCTCTTTTAATTTCAGCATGGTTTCTTACCATAAAAGCTGGGCTAGAGTGAGGGCTTTTAGTTTCTTCAATTAACTTCTTGTCTAAAAGTTCCTAGAGTTGAATATCAAATTCATCTATATCTTGTCTAGTATAGATCATTGGTCTCACTCTAATGATAACATTACGGTCTTTCAATTTTAAACTACAATAACGTGGACTATGTTGCCATAGTTTTAATGGATGTTCACTAAAATTTTCTTCTAAAATTTTTGATTCATCAATAGTTTTGATGATGGGAGTTAAATCACCACGCGGCACGGGCGCAAACTCTTTATTACAAATGTATTTATGTTATTCTAACAAGGGAATATGAATTAAAACATTGTTTATGCTTAATGAAATGGCTTTTTCCTGTATTTGTATTGGAAGGTATTTATATATAAAATTATTGCCAAGAAGGAAATCTCCATGCATATACGGAAAATATAAAATTTTTGGTATAATGAATTTGCTATCATTTAACCAAATAGCTATATTTTTAGCCTTGAATTGTATGGAAGTATGGTTGTCATCTATTCCAGTAATCAAAATTGGATGTTTCATTAATATCCATTTTTCCTTTGGTATGGCATTCCATTTACATGAGCTAACTGTAGCTCCTGTGTCTATGAGAACACTGAGGCTATAGGGTTTGTAACCTGCAAAATTAAATGTTCCCAATACATATGTATATCTTCTTTTTCCTTGGCTAGGAGAAAAAATAATATCATTATTTTTTGTTTGAAAATGATACATGTATGCAGACTTAATATGTTCAAGTTTTCTTGTTCCTGGAAAAATAGGAATCTGAACATTATTTGAAGTAATAGATTCTTGATTAGAATTATTACTTAATTCTCCAATGCTTAACTTTGAAAATGATTTGTTAGGAAAATCTTTTTCAAATACAGAAGTTGATTTTTTAATTTTTGGAACTGTATTTTCAATGTATAAATTTTTTCCTGATGCCTGAATTTGAAATTGTGCAGGTTTTTTGGTTTTAGAAGACTCTCCTTGTCCCACTAGGTCTTGGATTAACCATTGTCGAGGGACTTCTAAATCACTCCAATTCATTAGACGAGGTTGTATTACCGTGTCAAATGGTCTTGGTTCAAAGATCTCAACGATTTTATTATCGTTTGATCTTGTTTTTGTTTCAGGAAATTTGGTTAATTCATGAATTGTTTTCCAACGAATAGCCAAATCATGAGAATTTGATTTCATTCCTAATCCTTGTATTTTAATTCTTATTTTGACTGTATCTTCAAGATTAGGATTATTTATGGAAATAAAGAAATTTGGTCTAACATTAAATCAAACTACTCCATTAGCCAAATTAGACTGAATTCCTCCAATGATTGCTTTCATTGGGTCGGAAAATCTTTTGTCAAAAATTACTGCCAAAATAGGAGTATCTATCCCTTGGCGAAATAAGGCTGTTATGGTTACTTGAATTAATCCAATATGAATATATTGAATTTCAGGATATTTCTTTTTCCATCTTGCAACCTTCTTCTTATCAAAAAAAGGAATATCAATATTTCCTTCTTCTGACCATTTTGCTTGAGTGTTACCACTGTATTGTTCAAACACTCTTGCTGAAAAGAAGTTAAATTTTGAAAGTTTGTAAATTTCTGGAACAGCAACTTCTTGCATTTTTTCAAATTTTGCTAATTCTTCGTCGGTAAAAGTTTTTTCTTCTCCGATTACATCTCCAAGTCGAATTGCTTGTAATTCTTCTTGAGATATATTATCTACTTATTGAGATATTTCTTGACTATTATTAGTCATCATGAAGATTAGTTCTTCATCTGAACTTTCTTCATCACTAGAAATTTCATATAAGATTTCTTCTTCATCAGAAATTTCTTTTCCATATATTATTTCAAAATCTTGCTCTTCAAGGACTTTGATCATTTTCTTTGCACTTGTTTCCCTTTTTGGGCATTCGGGTGCATAGTGACCTTCTTCGTTACAAATGTAACATTTACAAGTTTTCTTTTTTGAAACACTTGTTGGTTTCTTTTTTCAAATATACTTTTTCTTTTTTGAAAAAATTTTGTTCTTTTTCCAAGGTTTCCATTTATATTTTCTACGTTTTTTTGGAAAATCATTTTCTTTTAGGAAATGTATTACAACCAATTTTTCAATTTTCTTTTAAAATTTTATCACAACATTTTTTACCATACGGTGAGTTAGAAATTTAATTTTTTATTTGTTTTTTTGCCTTTGCTTCTAGACACTGATCTGCTATCAACCTTACAACATAATTAATGCGAAAACCAAGATTATCATATTCTTCCTTCCCCATTTTTTTGAGAAAATCAGGATATATTTTAATACATAACTCATCCCATGGATTAGGGAGTTTATGAAAAAATTGATCTAACTAGGATAGATTTGCTGGTGGATCAATAAGATAATAATATTTTTTAAAAGTTTGAACATAATCTTCAAAAAGACAAATATTACATAATTTTAATTTAGTCAAAATATAATTTGCATCTGCTTGCAAATTAGTATCTCCTGCAAAATCACACAAATTTTCTTTTATGATTTTTGCAAATTCAGCTAAAATTGTGTCAAGTGTGAGAAAATTTGTTAACAAAACCGTTTTTTGACTTTTTCCAATTTCAGATTTTTCTCACTGTCTTAACCATTGCAACACATCTCCCTGGAGAGTTGCTGCAATATAATCAAGGAATTTTTCCTTTGACGAATTATTTTTATAATTGGTAATAATGATGGACAAGGATTGTGCCCAATCATCAATTGCTTGTGGTTGATCCTTAAATGGAACATGAGACAAGTCTAAATAAGTACTATTTTGAGCTATTGGATACTTATGATTATTATCTTTTCTAGATATTACTGGCTCAGGTGTAGGATTTGAGGTACTTCTAATGTTAGTATCATTTTTAACTTCATTTGTCTGAATAAAGTCAAAATTTTCTCCATCTCCCCATGTGCCAAATAATTCGGGATCAATTGGCTCTTCTGCCTTTCTTTTCTCTTTATTTATTTCCGATGAAATGTCTTGATCTATTGTTTCTTCAAATGAGGATGATTGGCTGTCATCATCATTAGTTGACATATTAATATCATAATTAAAGTGTTGTAAAAGGGGTTCATTTTCTAGATAAGTTTCTCTTATCTGATCTAGTAGCCTATTTCTTTCAACAATACCTAAGTCTGGGTCTTTTTATAATTTTCTCCAATAATCTAATATTTCAACAATATTTTCATATTCAGTTTTATTATAGGTATTAGTTTGAAATACCATAATATCTTCTGTACCATAAAATAGCCTAGGGATGTAACTATCTCCTGGACTATTCATTCCATCATTTTTTATGAAGGATATAGTTTCTAATTTTGTCACCAAATTGTTTATTTGGTTTTTTATTTCTTTATTTAAATCAATATTTATTATAGAACCCAAATTGTTTATTTTAGATTCTATAGACTCAACTTTAGTCTCTAGATAATTTTGATTTATTTTTTGATTTTTATCTAATTTAGAAACCAAGAACACATAATATCAGTAATATTATTTAAATTAAAACACACACTATTTATATTTGCAGATTCTTTAGTAATATGCAAACTATGATCATATTTATTATTAACATTATTTTTTATATTTTCAAAGCATATTATATCATCAGAATTAATTGTCATTTTAGATTGTTATTGGTACTTAAGACCCTCCTAGTATATTATCTGGTGCCTAAAACCTCTCTTTATGATCTTAAAGACTTAATTATGGCCAATAGTCAAAAGATCTTAACGAGTATATGGCTTTGACATACACTAAGCATATAGGTTTTACAACAACTATAAATGAAACAAATAATTATGAAGATATAAAATACAAAAGATACATAAAAAACTTAGACGGAATTTTTAATTAAAATTTTTTTTATAACATAAAACACACCATACAAACTTATATATATATCAAAAATTTATACATAGATAGAAATACTTACATAGCTTGATCTTGCTTTCAAAAAGTTCTTCACCAGGCTCTGATACCAATTACAAAACTAAAAAGGAAAGGAGCTTTTTATTATTTTTGTTATGGAATTATAGTGGAGTTATGGAATTAAGGTAGAGAAATTAGGGATAAAGAGGGAAGCTCAAAGATGGAGAGAATTTACATACATTATTATGTTGGCATAAAGGCCAATATATAGACTTACAAGGGGTGAATATAAGCAAAATATAACTTAATGCCTATCTAACTCCATATCTAACATATCTAACTTTGCAAGACTTTACGTCTAAAAATTACAAAATTTCTAACTCTTTAGGCAAGCTTAGTTATAGGCTTTTTAAAAAGTCTACCTAAAAGTAAACACAAAAAGATAAAAATAAATACAAAAGAAGAACTACAATTATTTACTCTTTACTACAGTTTTTACAATTATATACAATATCAATAAACAGCATCACTAACTTATCTATCACCATAAGTTATTTGTGTTTCGCCTCCTTTGTAGGTCAGGAATTAATTCCTGTTCCTGTTTCCCTGCTCTCCACTTGATTTTGTTGGAGTAATGCTATATAAACTAACAGATCTCGCTTAACTTTTTCTATTCCTATTTCAAGTACCGAAGTTTTATTCTTGCATGTCACGTTTATGAGTAAAAGAAAGTTAGTCTGAGTAGAAAGAGTTGGTAAGATTTGTTAGATTGTATATCATTTTCCATTTTCTTCATTGTTGGAGAAAAAGAGGAAGTCAACTCTACCTTGACTGAGGAGATGGAACGTGGCGTTTCCGTGTCGCATATCGACACTAGTTGCATACTTCCCGATAAATGTCCAACACTTGTTGAAACATGTCACGTTTTTTAATATTTATTTAGATAAAGTATGATTCGAATACTTAGAAAACACATACCCATTACTTAGATATATATGAAACTCACTACCCCTGTTTCAAAATAGTAGTCTTTTTTGAAAAATTCAACTTTTTTTTTGGTAATACAATTAGCACTTTTAAAAAATTAATTTTTTAAAATTACTCTTTGATAGTACGTTTTTTGAAAAGTATCAATTATCATAATTGTACTTTTTATGTTGTTAATGAATTTAAAAAAATGACAAAATAAGAAATTTATATTATTTTAGTCATTAATTTTTGAAAATTAACTAATATTTTAAGACAATGAAAAATAGAATAAATGACTAATATTTTGGAACGGAGAGTATAAATTTGGACAAAATAATTTAAGATAAATAATAAAAGAAAAACAAAAGAATTAGCATTATATTACAATTTTTATATTATTTTTTTAATAATATATTTATATCTATGACACAAAAAATATATATATTTTTTTGTTAATCCCTTATATATTGTATCTTGTATATTTTTAAAAAAATCGTGCCAAACTTGTCGTATCTGTGCCATGCCAAGTGTGTGTCCCTGCTTCTTAGGGTAGCCTGACACGACACAGAGTGAGATAATCTTAAGCATGTGATTGTAAATTTGTAATCATACACTAATATTTATGAATTACTTGACCAACACTGTTCTCTGTGAATTTATGCAAGGAAAAATGAACTTTAAAAAAAAAAAATGCCAGTTTCCACCAACATATGTTGCGTATAGCAAGGAACAAATATTACAAGTATTTATTTTATGCCTCAAAATGAACAAAAAATATAGAAGAAAGAATTATTCTCACTAAATCTTGATATATAATCAGAATACCTTATGAGCCAATAGCAAGAGTTCTCTTGAGAGGAACTAATTAGCATAGACCCTTCGCCATCTACAATAAGATTTCAAGTTGGTATATACTGTGTTGCTAGAAACTTGTAATGGCTTCACTTGTAAAAGGGAATGGGTAAGGTAAGCACACCAGCACTCCCAATATCAGAACTACAATCCCAAGAGAAACATACTTGTTGTCAGGGTTGGTGATTTCTTCGGAAAGTGGGGCAATTGGTCCTCTCTGCAAGAAGAATATCAGAGCTACCCAATAAAATGCCACATCATTAAACAAAGAGGATATTCCAAGCAGCGCAATGGAGGCAGCTGTCAAGCGAGCGGAAGCCTGCCAAAAATAAACTCGATCAAGTTCACTTCTTTTGCTATTCATTTCTTTCCCTTGTTTGTGATTGGGCCATTCATAATGAGATTCTTCGTAGATTACAAGTTTTAACATTGAAGCTTCCATTCGATGTAAATTGAAACTTAAATGGCATACCTTTCTTCCCCATATGGCAAAAGAAATTCTTCCCCCATCAAGCTCCCCTGCAGGGATGCTGTTGATGGCATTAATGAGAAGTCCTGCCCACGACCATATTACAAGAGGGTTGACAGATATTGGAGTGCCTTCCTTGAGAACATCACCAAGAAGAAGCTTTGCTGCAAAACACACAAGACAAAAAGGACGTTCCAATATCCATAAGGCTTCAAAAGCTCGCAAAACTGCGAACACATACCAATGACATGCCACAAATCTTTACATGCAAAACATGTGTGAAACAAATTGCTTACCTATACCACCAGCAAGAAATGACTCGTGAAACAGAGAGGCATCAATGACAAGACCTATACCATCACTGGGAGGCAAGATGAACCCCAGAAGCAAAAGGACAAGACCCAAGGAGAAGCCAGCTAATGGTCCTGCTGCTGCAACCTTCAGAAGATCCTCACGCTTGGGTACAATATTTACAATCCTAGTAATAGCACCAAAAGAGCCTATCTGCCACCAAAATAGGTCATTAGACTTGCTATATTCATCTTGATGGAAGGAAGAATAAAGAAAGAATGTCAAAAAATAATAAAGTATGCATTTAACAGTTTTTCAAGGACTGCAAAGAGAGTCAGATGAGATGATTCATGCCCTTGAGAGGCATTAGAATTTCAGCATTACTACAATTGAAAAAAAAAAAATGAAAAAAAAGAAAAGAAAAATAAGATGATTACCAAAATAACACATTTATCTGTTGAATATAATTTTTTTTGCAACTTCGTTATAACACCAAATTTCCAGGAAGAACATGGGATGCCACAATCAGTTTTTCTGAGTATTTCACAGAGATTAATTCTACATAACATGACTCATGTCTCAAAAGGTAAATTAGAAAATCAATTTAGCGGCCATCACTGATCATTCTTCAACATTTGTACCGTCACTACACACAAAAGGAACCAGAGAATCCCATTATTAACCCAACTACACCCTCTGTTCACCCCAGAAAAATAATAGAGAAAAAAAGAAAAAGATTTCCAACGGGGGAGTCATATATCTCACCTGCCAACTTGGTACGAAGTATGGCACCCCAAGCTTAACTCCAGCATCTTTTGCAACTAAAATGTGGCTGATTTCATGCACACCCAAAATAAGTGCAGTCACAATGGCTCCAGGCAAGCCATCCTTCAATAAGTCAAGATTATCAAAAGTTGATCTGGGACATGACAGTACAAATGTTATCATTAATTACAACCATATCAGAAATATTTTCATATGAGAAAAATCAAGAAATTGGAAATCATAATGATTAGTTATAGAAAAATAGAAACATTTAAACATCATCAGCACCTATTCTTTCTCTTCTAATGATGAAAAACAAACTTTACTAAAGGAACACTCACTCACATGTTGTGGAGTTTCCTCTATAGTCTTTTAACACAAGTTTACAGGCAAATAACAGTTTTTTTTTTTTTTTTTTTTGGGGGGGTGGGGGGGTGGGGGGGGGGGGTGAATTAAAAATATCAATATCTGAAAAATATATTGATGTATATTATTGATTGATGTATTGATTTATTACAAGATTGATTATATTCTGTATATTACAATTCCTATATATAGAGGAGAAGATGGTAGTGGAGTGTGTGATAGTGGAGGTGGATGGTAGTGAAGTGTGTGATAGTGGAGGTGGATGGTAGTGGAGTGTGTGATAGTGGAGGTGGTAGGTGTGGAGAAAGATAGTGGAGGTAGTAGGTGAGTGGTAAATTCTAACAGCCCCCCGCAAACTCAAGGAGGATAGAAACTAACCAACTTGAGTTTGAAGAGAGGAACAAAACAAGAAAATACATAAAAATAAAAAAAGATAGGAGACACTGTATGGTCGTGTCAGACCGTTGGTGAAGACACTGTATGGGGTGTCATAACGTTGTAGAGGACACTGTATGGTGGTGTCAAAACGTTGTAGAGGATAGTTTATGGGGTCATGTCGGACCGTTGTAGAAGACAGTTTATGGGGTCATGTCGGACCGTTGTAGAAAAACAGTTTATGGGGTCATGTCGGACCGTTTGTAGAAGACAGTTTATGGGGGCATGTCGGACCGTTGTAGAAGACAATGTTGTGACAGTTTACAGAGTCTTGTCGGACCCATAAAGGAGCTAACCGGAATCAATGTCGGGACAGTTTACAGAGTCTTGTCGGACCCATAAAGGAGCTAACCGGAATCAATGTCGGGACAGTTTACAGAGTCTTGTCGGACCCCTGTAAAAGTTGCACCCTCAAAAGGTGTGCCCAATTTTGTCAAAAGGCGTGCCATCAAAAGGCGTGCCCAATTCATCAAAAGGTGTGCCGGACATGATGGCGAGGCACGTGGGCGCCTTGGCTTGCGTGCCCGTTTGTCGGCTGGTGGTAAGAGGCGCGCGATGCGCGTGGCTGCCTCGACTATTTAACCAAGGTTGAGGCGGAGGCTGTGCAAACCAGTCTGAAACCGCCGAAAATCCTTTGAAAAAACTCTTCCGTTTCTGAGAAAGAGATTCTGGAACACTCTGTTGCCATTCTGTCACCAACCCTTCCGAACATTACCAGTCTGAAATTGCTATTTCGCTGAAACACTTAGCAACCCAAAAAACATGGCCTCTTCGTCCCGTCCAGCTACCCAGAACCTGCTCACGCTCTTTCCAGAACTGAACGAGCCCACAAGAGAAATAACTGGTGCGGTGGCCAGTGAACCTCAACCAAACACCCCGGAGTTTGCTCCGTTGAACTTTCCGATGCGGTCGGTGGAGCAAAGAATGGCAGTGCAGTCAGATGTGGAGGCCAATCAGTATACTTTGAAGGCCTGTGTGGAAAGTATGACGGCGGTCACAAATTTGTCGCACCGGCTGCAGAGTAGGACAAATGAGGTGCAGCATTTAAACTCCCAGCTGGCTCTGCTCCAACGCATGTATAAGGATGCGCGAGCAGAGATAAGCGTGCTAAGGGCAGAAAACAAGGAGCTGAAGCGGAAGGCCACCGTGATGTTCCGTTTTGGAGGTCCTCCATATGCTGTAGTGGAGGAGCAGGGGGGAGTGAACGTGCTCGGTGGACTAGGAAGCACGGAGGCAGCACCGTCAAGGACCGCCCAGGACGGAGGCAAAAAGAAGAGACCTGCAGCAGAGTAGAGAAGAAAAACCCACTGTCGGTGTGGGTGTGTTTTTTTTTTTTGTTTTGTTTTGTTTTTTTTTTTTTTTTTTTTTGTTGTAAAATGGTGATCGGGGTTGATCCCCAATATGAATAAAATATGGTGTGTTGTGCAAATATGGAACTTGGTTTTTTTTTTTTTTTTTTTTTTTTTTTTTTTTTGTGATGTAAAATGGTGAACGGGGTGAGCCCCGACAAGAATAAGAGAAGGTTGGGGTGGTGGTGGGAAAGGTGTTAAAGAAATAAATAAAGGAGAAGAAAAAGAAAAAAAAATAAATAAATAAAATAAAAGAAAATAAATAAAAGCTTATAGTGGATGTCATGATAAGAAAGCAAAATGAGTGGAATTTGGTGGAAAGAAGAGAGAAAGCAGGATTATAATGTGCTTTGGCTAGTGGTAGGGTCCATCAGCATTATTCACTTCAGAATGGTGATATGTTAGGAGAATGGTCAATGTAGTCAGTAGGTAGCATTTCTACCCAGAAGATGTTGCACGCGAAGCCCGTCAATCTTAGCAGCAAGTAAGAAATCATTTTCTGTAAGTCCACCAACAGCATGTGTCCATAAATCAATTTTGACATTGTTCCATCCAACAAGATGAAGATCTGGATGATGGCCTAAGACGAAGCCGACGGAACCCCGGCGAAGAGCGCCCCCGTGGCGCCTCCGGACTCTTCATCGACAAACAGATCATCAGTCTTCCTAAACACGGCATGAATCAAGACAACAACAACTCCAATCAACAACGAGATCACTATATTGAGAGTCGCATCAGTCAACAAGAGGAAAACGATCGTGAGCACCGATAACACCACCATCACGATGCGGTCGTCGATCGTACGGTTGAAAATCACCCACGGCTCGTCTCTGAGGAAGTAGAGGAAGAGCCAAACGGCCATCATGATGATGAAGACAATCAGCGAGATCGGGTGCCATAGGAGGCTGAGGAAGAGGATGAGAAGCACGATGATCGCGTAGTTCATGTGGAAGTAACCGAGATTCGTTCTGATCCGTCTGAATGCGTCTCCGAAGCCTCCAGGGAGTCCGATTGAATGGAGATTCACCATCTCCTTCCATGGCCGACGAGCTCCGAGGCCTGATTTCAATCTCTCCTTTGCTCGAGAGATATACTCTAGGTTTGCACTTCCCGGCGATGATGATGTCGGAATTGTACCGTAATTCGTCATTTTCCGGCGCTTCTCCGGTCAACTGAGGTTACTGATTTGCAGGGGTAAACAGAGAGATGTGTGGATAGGGATGGTTTGGGCATGTGTAGAGGTCCGGCGGGCGGTCAAGGCGAGACTACCGCCCGCCGGTGAAGTAGAATTACTAACTTCTTAACCTTGCTCTGATACCATGAAAAATATATTGATGTATATTATTGATTGATGTATTGATTTATTACAAGATTGATTATATTCTGTATATTACAATTCCTATATATAGAGGAGAAGATGGTAGTGGAGTGTGTGATAGTGGAGGTGGATGGTAGTGGAGTGTGTGATAGTGGAGGTGGATGGTAGTGGAGTGTGTGATAGTGGAGGTGGTAGGTGTGGAGAAAGATAGTGGAGGTAGTAGGTGAGTGGTAAATTCTAACAATATCAATATCAATATCAATCACGTACGGTAAGTTTGACTGCAATGCAGGCACATTCCGCAAAAGTAAAGTGAACACTGTTACTAGTCCAAAAGCTCCTGCTGCAAACCACTCTGGTACCGCTGCAGAAGTTAAACCAAATGTGTCATAGTTCACTGATGTCAAAGAAGCACGGACAAAGAAGCAGACATGTGGGGGACACTCCCATAATATATAGTTTTATGCATTTATTAGATGTTATGTATACAAACATACCATTCAAAGATAATGAAAAAAAAAAAAAATACAAACATAATAAGAATTTTTGTAAATGTACATTATTTTCTTTTATCTTTGTACCCTAGATTATTTTATTCAAACTTAGTTTTGTGTGTCCAAGTCATGGACACCTGTGTCGCCCAAGTGTCTACAGAATGTCTGGATCTAAAAATTAAAAAAATAATAGGAAATGTTTGGATGAGTGTCCAACACGTGTTGGGAAGTGTTTGATCAGTGTCGGTGTCTGATACAAACACAACACGGACATGCCACCTTCTTAGAAGTGTTTGTGCTTCATTGACTAATACTTGTAGTGGCATAGCTAAGAATTTATTTCTAAGGGCTCATTGAACAAGTTATCGTCTTCCAATATCAATATATGACAAATTTTGCTACATATATACATTAATAAATACCAACAGTTGGTTTTAAATTGAATATTAGTTTCCCTAAGTTAATTTAGAAGACAAAAAATTTGCTTTTATGTGTTTTCTTTTATTCCATTGGGGTCAATTTATTAAACTCATAAATTTGCTTTTATGTTTGTTGATATCACTGGGTTCACTTCGTAAAATCTCAAAAAAATTAGATGGAATCTAAATATACTAAAAAAAATTTGAACCTTCAGTGGTGTCACTTCACACCACTAGTAATGCTATAGCTACGCCCACGGCTGCACATAATCTCTTTTATGTACCTTCTTGTAAGTAGGCCTGTCAATGGATCGGGCAAAACCCAAATCTGATCCGATTAATCCGATCCGTTTGTATACATCCAAATTTGAATATCCGATTAATCCAAATCTGCATAACCCGAATTAAAATGGAGTGGATTCGGATAAATCCGATCCAATTACATTGTTTTACCTGGAATATGTTGATATGAACACCATCTGCAATTTTCTAGCACTCTCTTCGATCCTTCCACGTCAAGCTCTCCATTGAGGTTATCCCAGTAAGCCCAATTGTCTTCCTGATTCCGTTCCCCAAACAAGAAGCAATTTCTTTCACTAAATAGGTTAATCGCTGCTCTTTCTTCTTAATTGAATATCCCATCGAGTAAAGGAATGACCTACTTTAGGAATAAATCCAGCCATAGAGCACTCTGCGCTTTCGTCCCGAAACTCCCCTATCTCTTAACACCTTCTGACAGGCATAAATACAGGAATGACTCTTCTCCCCAAGAGAATCTGTATCCTTATCCTTTTTCCTATTTTGAAAGGCCCTCTTCCATAAGCCCCATAAAGCATGACAATAACGACACCCTACACAACGGCTGGAAAGGAGAAAGAAAGGACCTTTATCAATGATCTGTGCCTAGAATGCGTTGCTAGATCTCTGCTCTAGAAAGCTATACAAGCAACAACGAACGTGGTTTGACCCGGGGCTTCCCTTTCATTACTTCTTTCAATTCAATTTCATAATATTCATATACAAAATATGCACACTCAGATCTAGATTTCAAACTAGTTTTTTGCTCTAATTTACATAAATACTATGAAACATTGAAATTTAGGTACGGGGTTTAGATCTGGATTTTAGTTCAGGATATTCTAATATGATGAAGATGAAGGCAACATTTACCCTTTGATGATGTTTTCATTTCAATCAATGGAGTCCTACCAGCAATGAACTAAGGTGAGGTTTGAATCAAAGGAGTCTTACCAGAGTCTTCGTGGGTGTATTTGGATGGTTGGAAGATTAATATAAATAAATAAATGGATCGAATCGGATTTGTTGTTGGATATCCATATAAAATTGAATTCGGATTCAGACTACTCACTGTCGGATTTTGCAATTCGGATTCGGGTTAACATGTAATCAGGTTGGATTTTTCCAAACCCGGCCCAGACTTGATCCGTTTACAATCCTACTTGTAACAAAATTAACAGAAATAAAAAAAATAAAATAAAATAGGGGAGAAAGACCCACTTTGAGGGTGAAGACCTCTAATTGGTTCACATAGAGGACAACCTGACCTCTTGTTCTTCACAAATGAAGAGTTTTGATTACATTTTTCCTTCCCTCTTTCATTAATAGATCTGATTTATATACAAGGAAATTCAAAACCATGATCCGATAACTACCCACTAGCCTACTACCCCATGACCCCTACCACTAACTAATATCTAATAAACAATAGAATAAAATATTTAATAGAATGACATACATAACATTCCTGCCCTCTAAAACCGCCCTCAAGGTTGAAATACACAAGCATTACAAATCCACCAGGATCCCATATTTTGTATAACGAAAGGATAAAGTGAAAACATTTAACTTCTTGCTTGGTTTTTGAACGTAGCATTAAAACTTGTACAGACTCTTTTTGGCCACTTTGAACCAGCAATAATGATTGTTAATTTTCCATCAAGAAATCATCTTTATTAAGATTTTCCTTCGTGCTGTTTTCAACCATCTTTTGAACTTTTTCATCTTCAAAACTAAGTGTCTTTATTGGCATTTTGACCTCATCTAGAGATTTCTTGAACTGCTGCTTGATCTCAATCATATTAGAGACAAATATTTTGATTGTTACTATATCTTCATGCATTGAATCTATGATATCCGATGGTGTAGCCATTGCCAAGGGTCAACTTGGCTCTAATACCACTTGTTACGTACCTTTTTGTTAACAAAATCAACAGAAATAAAAATAAAAGAAATAAGGGAGAAAGACCCACTTCGAGGGGGGGGGGGGGGGGGGAGAACTCTAACTGCTTCACATATAGGAGAACGTCGCCTCTTGTTCTTCACAAATGAAGAGTCTTGATAATATTTTTCCTTCCCTCTTTCATTAATAGATATGATTTATATACAAGTAAATTAAAACCCATGATCGAAACCCATGATCCTATATGATAGGATAACTACCCACTAGCCTACTACCCACTAGCCTACTACCCCATGACCACTACCACTAACTAAATATTTAATAAACAACAAAATAAAATGAATAAAATTTTTAATAAAATGACATACGTAACATAATCTGATGATAATGATTTCCATTTCAGAAAAGACACAGAGAGAGAGAGAGAGTATAGCAATTACAGGACAGTAGCTAATACCTACCAGTTGTTTCTGGTTGCAAGGTCTTTTTTGGAACCACAACAGCTACAGGTTTATCATCCTCTGGATTGATTAAAAGGAAAAGCTTATATTGATCCCCAAACTTGTCCTGTGGAGAAAATATGCATCCATCTGAAGTGAGTAAATCATTGGTGATGGACCTTTCAAACACTGTGACACAGGAAGAATAGGTACACCTACTTCCATCCTCTTCATTATCTTTTCATAACTTCTAGCAGCCTGCCCTCGCAGGTTTCCCTTAAATAATAATCCACCCTACCAAAGTAGACCAAAGAAGCTTATGAGAATGAGGTCATTAGATGGGAAGAGGTCAACCATATGAAGCATATCAAATCAAGAATCATTTCATGAATCAAAATTTTAATTTTGCGAATCATGAATTAAATCAAACTAAGAATCATTAAGATTCAATACAAACTATAAAAATTATGTTAAACAATTGTATATATAAAAATAAATTAATTTTGACACATGTTATAAAATAATCCTTATATATAGACATGTTTACACCGGCTAATTGGGAAGCCATTGTCTTCATAGGAAGATATATGGATTCAAATCCCACCAAGCATAAAATTATTTAAAAAGCCCAATATAATATCTTGTGACATTCAAAAAATGGACCTAGGAACTCTACATATAGCGTACAAAAAGTACAAAGAATTAAGCAGAATCATTTTTTTAAAAAGGTGTTTATACTTATTGTTGAATTTAAATTTTTTTTTTTTTTAAATATGGTGGTGGAACCATTGGGTTTGACCTTAAACATAGATAATTCACGGGAACAAATTACTTTAACCATAAACAGCCTCAAAAAATATATTATGACACTTTTTTAGGAAAAAAATTGAGAAAAAAAGTTCATGTTGGGTTTGAGTGGATCCAATTGGTTCCTATTAAAAACACTCTAATCACTAAAATAACAAATCATGCATTAAGTATGAGTTATTTTACAAGGTAAAAAAAGTTAGAATCTATTGGACAAGATAGCTTCAAGAATTGCATAAATCATAAAAAGTGAATCGAATTGTGAATCGCTTGTGAATTGTGCAACGCAATTTACAATAGATTCTATCCCAAAATAGATTCACCCATATATTTGCATCAATCTATGCCTAAATCAAAAATCATAAGATTTTGATAATCAAGAGAGAGAGACAGAGAGAGAGAGAGAAAGAGCATCAAAATTATAAATAAAAACAAAGACTGGTTATTTTCTTCTCTTTCTCAATATTATCCCAATAAAATCAATAACCTAAGTAGACTTTTTCTAATAAAATTATAGGTGGTTGCAGAAAGGTTGCCTTTCAAATTCATAAGTAATTGGCTGTTGTTGATAAATTTTGATGGATTCCAAATTCAATCATATCTCAAATATTTCAACATTCTTCTTAATCCATTGGTAATTCCTTTGGGTTTCATTGTAAATTTCCCCATATTACCAAGCAATCCATTTAATCAACTCACCTCATACGGCTCCTGACTTGTCACAAAAAAGGTGTCAAAGCCGAATACTTGGTCCCTAAGAATTTCAATTGTTTCCTTTGGTATCCTGATTAATTCATCAAGTTGCTGTGGCTGTTCATCAGATTTGGAGAGAAGAAAGAATATAGTAAAACCAACCAAAGAAAAAGGAACAGGAAAACAAGAAAGAAAAAGAAGGATAAACTAATAGTTAGTATAATAATCATGTTTCTATACTGAAAACATTACAGCTGTGACCATAATCACCTTCACACCTGGAAGAGGGGATCCACTTGCAACTTCTACATTATCTCCATCCTGTTTCAAAACAATTGTGATGAAAAGTAAAGTTGTGCCCAAAAGAATGAAAGCATATTGTTTAAATAAAAACCACTTTATTCTCATTCCAAGACAGAATAGAAAGCCAAAAAAAAAAAAAGGTAGTTAATATTTTGGGTAGACATTAAAAACTCCTTGACATTACTATCGTCTGGTAACTTGATTTGCAACAAAAAGTTCAAGATTCATGGTAAAAGCAAGATGGCAAACTACCACATTGTGGGTATCAGGATTCAGGATCACCCTCACTACGTGGCAGGCCCCACTAGCACCATTTCATCCCCCACGCAGGAAATACAGCCTCCACGTGGCAAGCCCCAAGAGGTGCCATATCCTAATAGATTATTGGGGTCATGTGCCTAGCCTAAGTTGGGGCAAATAAACCACCCAAGTATGTCAGCTTGGCCCACTAATACACACGGCAGCGTTAGTCTACTACCAATATACCAAATGAATGAGCCAAAGGAAGGAAAATCCTGAGGCAAGGCCCAGAACACCGATCAGCTACCCTTGCTCGGTAGTGACATGGCCCTTATTGGCTTGGGCAAATGGAGCTTTTCCCAGGACATGCTCGTCCCCATAGAGCATTCCAAGGCGTGGTTGAAAGTACACTTAGTAAGCTGAGGCACCTCTGGTCGGCCACCCTTACTCAATAGCAGTATAGCCTAAGACCTTCCTAATCCTTCCTGGCTCAGACAGAAGCATTCCGCGTCAGATCATGGCTCCCTATGACTTCTACCCTATGGCAGAGACTTTTACATAACTAATGACGTAGGACAATGCAGATGTTTAGGGTTTCAAAAGGTGCACCAAAAGGATAGGGTTTTACCAATCAAAGATATGAATTTTGGGGCTGTTACGGGACGGTTATGAGGCTGTGAACAATGATTTGGGAACAATAACTATGCTAAATTTATGCAGGAATTAAAGAAGAAAGAAGAAGAAAAAGTCTAAGCATCACACCTAGATTCCATAGGCATCACACCTAGGATTAGGGTCGCATAACACATATCTAAAGAGGCTTCAAAGTTCTGAAAATTCTATAAAATATCGACTCTATTAAATTATAATCAGTACATTACGTTATATAGACTTTAAAGACTTTATTTACTAATTAGGATTGTGACTTCCAAAACCCATCTAAGACCAAATAAGACACATAAACAAAACCAATTAAATAACTTGACCGATAAGACAACCCATGGGTGACTTTTACAGCCCATATCAACAAATGTAAAGATTACCAAACTACTCCTGACCTAAATGCTCTAGAAAACATAAAATAACTATAAAATAAGACTATAATAACACTAGAAACGTAATTATGTATGGTTCTAGCATCTTATACTTTGCATCACCTAGCCACCCACCACTAGAGATCATTGGAGGATTGTGGCTTGGAGGCTAGGGTAAGGGGATTTGCCAAGATTGTCTAGCTTGCTCCAACAAAGGGAGCAGCCCACCTTGACCAGTCTAAGAGAGAAATGGGCATTGACCTAAACATCTGAAACCTCGGATGGAGTATCATATTTACAAACAAACGTCATGACATGGTACATCCCCCGAGATATCATATGTAGTCCCATGATATAGACCCAAGGTTTGAATCCTAAGATGTAGGCATATTACCTGCATTCTGTCAAACCAAGGAGAGTCGGCAAAGGCTTGGAAAGTGTCCATTGTCTCATGGGGCAAGCTTACTTGGTGGAAAATAGAAGTAAATGGTTGAAATACTTATTGCGAATGTAACCTAAGCAACATTGTAGTTTCCTAACGCGGTCTACCACCTTAGATAAGGGGGGCAGCCATGCAATGTTGATCATGGATGTCCATTGTCACCTTTTCTCTCGCTATGACTGCTTTAGTTCCCTCCTCCTTCAAAAGGTTACGACCGCTGTCTTCCCAGAAGGTTACAATTGACTACCTCACTAGCCATTGCCCACACTTATTATAGGAGCTCTCACATGAACTTTCATGTCTACCAACATTGTCAACAATTAATAATCACATCACATATCTGAGTGTCAGTCTTAATTAAGAAAAACCTTTACACTTCACTTATCCATTTTCAAAGAGAGCAATTTAACAAAGTAAATCCTATCAGTACGAATCTAACAAAATCAACTTATTTGCTTAAATTAAACATATATTCTGTTTAAGCAATATGAAGAATACAAATTTAAACTACTGCATTTCAAAACAAGTTACCATGAAAGGAGTTGTTATAATCAATATAAGAAGACCCAAATGTTATGAAATACCTCTGTGCCACCTTGCACCTTGATTTCTCCACCATTATCATTTATTGGGTTATTTGAATCAATCATCCCTGTCCCAACGGACTGGTCCTTATTCCATGAAAGAACCATGCCCACGCAAGCAGATATTCAAATAATCGAAACTTCACATTTTCAATAGGAACTTAACGTGAGATATTAAAATTTTATATAAATAATTAGGCATTATAAGAATTACTTGATCAACAACAGGCGTAATTGAATCAGTCGAAGCCGACATTTCACCATCTTCATGTACTCCCTTTTCCTATAAAAAATTGACATTACATTCCAAACTTGTTATAGTTAAATTAAACTTATAGATAAACATATATACGCACACAAACATATATGACTGATACAGTATAAAAGTAAAAGTAGAAATGGAGGAAGTACTTTGTCATTTTCGCTTTCTGGTTCGGTCTCAGTCTCAGTTACTCTGCAAACAACATCTCGCTTCCCATGAAACGCTAACCTAACACCATAAATTGATAAAATTAGAAAGAAAATATGAAAAATTGTGAGTTCTCACAGAGACAAGAAGCAAACATCGGTACCTGGAGACTTGGTTTGGGCGAGAATTGATCCATTTTTGGGGAGTAGAGAGCGAAGAAACAATGGATGGAAAGAAGCGGTGGTCACAGTAGCAAGACTGTGATGATAAAGGAACGAAGTTCCCGCCAAAACTCGCTGGTAAATTCATGGTGTTATATGGTCTCGGAGAGGAGCTTAGTTTGGAGAAGACGACATTGGAAATAGGAAAGCTAGGGTTTCAGGGGACGAAGATTGAGGGTGGGTTGGTAATTTTTGAAGACAAATGTGGGGGGTTTTGTGTGTTGGAGAGGATTAGAGTTTCAGAGGTTTAAAATCTTATCTGGTGGTGCAGACGACGAGGAGGATGATGATTCATTAAAAATAGAGAATTATTCCTTTTCAGAAGGGAATACCCGCCTAATGTTTCTCTCTCTTCTAATCGAATGGCTAACCTTCTACGGCAAATCAAAGTTGGACACGTGTAATGTCAAAAAAAAAAAACAGTTGGCTGGTGGAGGTTTGGGCTTAGAAGGCATAATCGTTTGGGCTGGAAAACATGTGGGCTCGGCTCATAGGCTTCGTTTGGAGAGTTGGGTTAGCTTTTTAATTTTTTAATTATTTTAATTTACGTTATAAAGTGCTCGTTTGGCAAGTTGAGGTTTGAGATTTTTTTATTAAAATAATTATAAAAAAATAAAATAGATTTTTTAATTCAATAAGACAAAACATCACATTTAATTCATAATCATTACATTCATTCTCTCATAAAAAGTCAAAAAGTCCTTCCCAAACGAGACTTTTTAGTCCTACGCTAAAATAGTCAAAAAAGTAAAAAACCAACCCACTTCT
Organism: Camellia sinensis; assembly: GCF_055761805.1. NCBI lineage: Eukaryota > Viridiplantae > Streptophyta > Magnoliopsida > Ericales > Theaceae > Camellia > Camellia sinensis. The sequence continues at coordinate 53,661,573 of NC_138968.1, forward strand.
TAAATGAACCCATAGTTTGTTTGGGTTAACTTTTTTAATTCATGTAAGAGAGAAAATAAAATGATTATGATTTGAATGTGATATTTTGTCTTATTAACTTTTTAATCTGTTTTATCTTTTGTGGCTAAAAAAACTATCAGCCTCAAAAAAGCCGGATGCCAATGGAACTCTATTTATGGGCCATAGAGGTGAACATCTGCCTGGTCTAATAAGTTTTTTATTTTTATTTTTATTTTTTTCAACTTAAAAACTTGTTTGAATTTTGAATTTGTAGAGAAATATATATATATATATATATACTTTCTTTTGACAAATCCAAAAAAAAAAAAGTGTCATGTTGTGTTTAGTTGCCTCATAAAAAATTGATGTAAGTAGTTTATCTCCATTTTCTTTTATTTTCTTTTGACAAATCCAATACTAAGTTTAGCAACAACAAAACAAAAGGGTTTCATTAGTATTTGATTAGATTTTTTCTTTTTTGGATGATGAAATATATGAAGTTTAATATATGTTTGGCATTGAGGAACTCGCACCTTAGATTAGGAAAATGCCTAAAAAATTGTTCTACTTGGTTCCATTTCAGATACCGAATTTTATTACTACACGTCACATTAGTGAACAATATATATATATACATATATTTTTACAAAATTTATTAGTTTGTGGACTATTGTTCAATAAAAATTAACCCCTACTGAACAAAACCATCACAATTGAATAGGAGCCGAGATGCATGCTATCATTGATCCAACAGTAATGCTATGTGCACTGAAAGAATTGTATAAGTTTCCAAATAATTATCAAAGGAACATTTTCCAAAAGAAAAAATAATAATAATTTGTTTTCCAAAATGCCTCCATGATTTATTTAGCTTTTATTTTGCTAGTATTATTTCAAAACGGCGCTGCTTGAGGGCCCGAATTTCGGGGCTCGAATGCCTCGAAATTTCCACTTTAGGTAAAAAAAAAAAAAAAAAAAGGAAAAAAGAAAGAAAAAAAGAAAACAGTTTCTAAAAATGGAAATTAGGGGCATTAGGGGCAAATTTTTTAGGGCCACCAATCATTTTCCATTTCAAAAATATGGTGTGAACTTAGGCCATGTTTGATTCACAATACTAATAGTGAAGTATTAATAATCCCATCAAATTAGTGTGGTATTAACTATCCCACCCCTATCCCATTACTAATAATCCTACAAATTTGTTGGATTAATTATCCATTGGATTAATAGTCCTAAACCAAAATGTCAAAACAAACATAGGATGATTGGGCCCACGGATTAATAATCCTAATCTCATGCTTTAATCCTTCTAATCAAACATGTCCTTAGTATTGTACGAACTCCGTAAAAACCTAATTACAAATATGAATATGTAGGTTGTCCCCTTGGGTTCAATCCCACGTCCCAATTTTTTAAATTTATTCAAACTTTATAACGGATATAGCCAGACCAATAGCAAACTCTCTCAGCATACATGCCAAGGACTTATTTGACCATGCCATCCGGAAATATGTTTGGACTTGATTTCTACTATGAGAAATTGTTTTGTATGCCAATAGGGTATGAAATGGCATTACATTTTCGTCAATTATAAATATATATGCCTTTTAATATTCTTCAAACCTCCTAATAATATGGTCCATATTTCACTACGACTCAGTCTAATATTTAGTTTTCAACAATGGATTAAATCAAAAATACTTGATAAACCCATGCAAACATCAATCAAACTAATCAACTAGAACCATGATAATATTTATAATAATAAAGATTGAGAGATGTACTTTTGGAACTCTAAAAAGAGTTCTAATGTTGTGGTAAGAAGTGAGACCCACATGTGATATAATGTGTGTGCTTATGTTTTTATTTTTTTGTTTTTTTTTTTTCTGTTGTCACATCACTAGAACCTTCTTTAGAGTTTCAAAATTAGAACTCTCTATCATTATTGTATTTATAACTTTAATTAATATAATTATTTATTGTCATGATTAATGTTGATCCATTGGAATGAAGGTGGAATTAAGAGTATCATGGCATAGTATCTATCTAACACATTCTCTATTCGTAAACCCCTTAATCCAACTCTTGTTTTCTCATATCAAAATTTGGAGCCATCCAATCAGAGCTAGTAGAACGGGAATTAGTCAAATTCAACCATTTTGGTTTAGTGTTTTTAAAAACAGTTTTCTAAATTTTCAATCCATATTTTTTATTTTTAGTGAATTTTTAAAAATATTTTAATCAATATTTTAAAACAAAAATTAGATCCACTTATTATAGATACACTTAAAAAGTACAAAAATTGTGTAAAAATCTTTCAAAAATTCATTGAATACAAAAAAACAAAAATAAAAAATCAGTAAATTTTTGTATTTTTCTTGTATTCATTGATTTTTTTTAAAATTTTGTATAAATTTTATACTTTTTAAGCATATATACTTTAAATATATCTAAAGAGTAAAAAAAAAAAAAAATTACTTTAAAATGTTTAAAAAATAACTTTAAAAAAATACAAATTCAAAATTCAAAAAACTATTTTTAAAAATTTCAAACCAAAACAAATGTGTTTTGCAAAATTAGGCATTTTCCCCCATAAATTAGGTCCGGGTGCCTTCACGCACCCAAACTCTTATTAGGTGGAAACTCTAATAAATTAGGTCCGGGTGCCTTCACACACCCAAAATTAGGCATTTTTCCAATAAATATTTTTAAAAATCTTTTCAGAAATCTAGTTCTGTCCTAGGTTACACCGTCTTTTGGAAAGTGGGTTATAATCCACTTTCTAAATTATAATCAACTTCTTTCTCTCATAAAAAAATGATTATAACTATCTTCCTAAAATAACCCTACATTTATGCCTATTTTGAGAAGATGATTATAACTAGCTTTTTGATGAAAAACTATTTATAAACAGTTTTTTTGCCTATTTTAAGAAGATGATTATAACTAATTTTTTGATGAAAAATTACTTATAAACAATTTTTTTATAAAAGAAATTCATGGCTTGAAGCTAAGATCTCTTCTGATCCACTAGTACACATGCGTACTCCCAAGGTCGAGCAAAATCAGGGCGCTACAAACCTAGTTCCCAACTTTACCTTGGCCTACCTGACTTAATGCTTGTGTCACAAGTACGCAAAATAAGAAACAAACTTGTTAAATGCTCCAAAAATTTCTATGCTTACAAAATAAATCTTAAATTTTTAATTTTATCAATTTAAATCCTATATTTTTTTGTGTGTTTTCAATTTAAATTATTTATTTATTTTCATTAAATAAAATCAACAAAAAAAAAATATATTAGTCATTAAACTCAATAAAAATAATATTTTAGACATTTTATATATATCTATAAATTATTTTTTCATCAATTGTACTTATAAAAATAGGCTTATGATTTAGATTTAAAACAATTCAAAAGATTTGAATTTAATTTTTTCTTTTTTTCTTTTTTCTTTTTTTTGGATCGGGTGGTTGAGACATAAATCTAGCTCTTGAAAACATAATCAAGTTTCAGTCTATAACAAGTACATCTTTTGTTTTTGCCTTTTCCCACTTATATATGTAATTCTCCCAAATGTTATTATTCTATTTCAAATGGATTTGTAAAGAAATTTGTCACGTCAATTTCATATTTTTAGTTTGTTGATTAGTTTGTCTGCTTATTTGTACAAACTTTACTCTCTTTTATTTTTTTATTTTATTTTTTTATTTTTTTATTTTTTTTACATTTTAGGATTTATTATTTGAAGGGTATTGATTACAATTTGCTGGTGTGAAATTTGATTGTTCATTTTAATTCCTTGCCGTTTAGGTTTTGAAACCAGTTTTGTGTTTTGTTTACTGCTTTGTTTTGTTTAATTCATTACACATATTGTGTAACTTGTTAACAGACTTCAATTTTATTTTTATTATGTATTAGTGCTCAAATTAGGTTTGTTTAATACAAAATTATTTACAAATTATTCAAAAAAATTGTTTGTACAGAAAAAAATTATCCTGTAATATTTTTATTTGAATATGTTCAATTAAAAAATTTTATTATTTCTGGTCTTAGTTTCAATCAGATTGTATTATTTTGGTTATACACACTTTGATATGACTTGTGAATTATATTATCGCTATGGGATTGACTTTCCTCCAATCCAATCACGAACTGAAGAGTACTGTTGGGCCCGTGGAGACCCACCACAAATTCCGTTTCGATAATCCGAACCATTCAATATGTAGAACTCGTCGTTCAATTTGTTAGTTAATTGAATATTTAAGACGCTTCATAAGTGTTTTGACTATGTCAAAATTTGAAATCATAAATGAAAACATGTATGGCAGCAGAGATTTTTATTTTTCTATTTACACTGCCAACAACCGTTAAGCATCAATACAACTATATGAGAAAAAATAAAGTGTTAGTCACAAAGGATTTAATAATTAAACATTAACCATTGTAGATAGATGCGGAGTCACATCTCAAGGGATTAAGGTCATAAATTGGTTAGTGAACAATGTTGAAACCTATGTGAAGTAAAAAAGAATAGTCAGGGCTCATCATTGCAGGGTTTGAGAAGGATCAAAATTACACAACCTTGTTCCGATGTGTGGTGAAGGTGTTTCTGTGAATTGAATCCGTGACACTCAAGTCACAGTAGAAAGACCTTACTAATATTATGCCATGTCAAGCTGATAGCACACCCCTTGAGTAATTTAAGGTTACAAAAATATATTTGATTAAAACAAATATCTTCCTATCGTAATAGTAATTAAGACATATTTGCTAGGTTTTATGTGTAATACATTCAACAAACATTTATATCAATACAAATAAAGTTGTAGTAACTATTTCCTTTTAGTGCCCAAGGAATTATCAATGTTCACCATCATCTGCTTAAATATATACGTATTTTCATGGAAGAACACATTAGGCGAAGATGATGATAACTCCCAGTGCATGATACACGGGAGATTGTGTTGCAATGGTATGATAATCTTTAACTCACTAACTCAGTGATGTTCTAGTAGTGGTGGGGGTTTGCACTGGTAGCACTTGGCGAAGAGCCCAAAGGTGTCGATTTGGTTAATTAAATTGTTCATGCTAGCCCACCCTCCAAATCCAAAGCCAACAATGAATACCCATACCACAATAAATGTGTTCACCACATACATTGCTGTCCAGCTCGGCAGAAAGAATGGAGGTTTCTCTGCTGCATTCTGTACAAAAGATATTAGAATGTGTTATGATCCCACATTGGAATTAAAAAGGCTTGGCGTTTTTAATATAAGTCTTTTGAACACTCTCTCCTTGCAAGTCAGTTTTGAAGATTGAGTTCTACCCAAAGGGCTTGTATCATTTGGTAAGATAGTTAGCCCCAGAGGGGGTTACTTACAGGCTTGGGATTTATGTTCAAGATGTGGGCATGCAACGATTTTCTAATGTGGTGTGCTTTTTTACTAGAGTAAGAATGTGCTTGCTACATAAATCTGAACGATAAGGATATGCCCCCAAACTTACCTTATCTATGAGGGTACAACTGTAGTGACATTTGAAGTAACCTTAAAGTCAAATTCAAGAAAGCTACAACTAGTTACCAATTAGTCACCACATAAGAAATCACCACAAACTATTATTGGTTATGTTTGGCACCTAGAATAGAGCACAAAAATAATCAAATCAAGGTGGACAATGGTGGCGCCACTAGACAATGCCATTAGGGTAGTAGGTTCAAATGAAGATGTGAATTGAGGAAGATTGAACAAATTACCTGTCTAGCTGAGGCCTTTCTATAAGTGAACATATGAGCAAGAGAAGGGATAATGTAGACCGCAAAGCTGACCAATAGTGCCCCCACGGCAGAGTTGATAGGCCCGAAGAACGGGAAAATAATGGCCAAGAACCATATTGGTATAACCACCGGCAACCTCACAAGTGCCCTTAAACATATGCTCTTTGTGTCATGCATGCCAATCACTTTCTCCCACACAAAATACAGTGGTGTGCAAGCAAATCCAAATGTAATAAACTGCAAGAAACAAGTTAAATTGGTGGTAAAAAAAAAAAAACACATCATCACTAAAAGTGCAATTTCTTGTAATGTGATGGTGTAAATTCCCTAGTTCCTTTTTTTGGGTAAGTATAAATTCCCTAGTTCCATTGGCTGATGCAAGTAGTCAAGTTGATTAACACGAGATGAAGGGAAGACCTGGTGAATGAGCATTAGGATGACAGCTACATCACGAAATCGTGTCCGTGGAAGGAGTGAGAAAGCATTGGAATGGTTAAGGAGTTGGTCACCAAACGCCCAATAGACAGCAGAAGCTGACGGAATTGTTAGGGTGAATACGTAGAGTGTGGCAAACAAATATATGTACTTGAATTTTTTAGGCTTCCACATTGCATGAATGATTTCCCTGTAAAACATTAGGTCCCCTAAATTATTCGTCATCACAAACTTTTTAAGTTGAAAATTTTCCGCTCCAAAATCAATGAAAAGAAGATAATATGTAAATGATTTCACATGTTTTTAGTATGGTTGTGAATCACAAAACCTTTACTTTTCACGACTGCACCCATGGGAATCTGTTTGATTTCTATGATTAATCAAACATGCCAAAATTAGTATTTCCACTTAATTATTTACGAGAAAGAGAGAGAAAGAACAAAAGAATATATGGATTGAAACTTTGTAATACTTTGAAATTGAACATAATTAACCTAAACTAGCAACACAAGCAACTTTTTGATTCTATTTTTTGCTGCATGCTCCATAGTCAAAATATTAGCTATGGCCAGAAGAAGAGTGCAATGACCAAAGAGGGGTTAAAGTTAAACAAAGACGGTAATTATTTTATATGATTAGTCTTGTAACTCAAATAGTATGATGTAACTTAAATAGTACTTGATTAGGCTCACAACCTTCACATTTAGATTAAAGTTCTCTTCTTGTCTTGTTTATGAAAACAAAAACAGAAACAAAAATGAAAAAAACAAACAAACATACAAACAAAACAAAAAACAAGAGAAAGAAATGTTGAAAGCAAAGTTTCAATATTTATTGAAGTTAAAGAGTAGACACATTTGTTTCGGAAGGGCTACTACTATATGCACCCTTTGGTATGCACCTTATGCAAAAAAAACTTAACTTTGATTATAGTGTGCAACTTTTGTCACAAAAAGTTAAACTTTTTTATTCACAAAAAAAGATAATTAGTTATATATAACTTTTATATGCACATTATAACTTCACTATTCATAACTTTCATTAAAAATTATAATTTTTATCACCAAAATCGTAGTTTTTCTTACAATATGCAAGTGCACATCGTAGCATTTTCAATTATTAATATCACTTACACAGTTATGGCATGTCCACCGAAAGTGTAGAGTATATTTGTGGCTCCTGTGAAATACAGTACCAACTTCTTCGGGCCAGAGTGATTTACTCCTTCAACCTATGAAAAAAGAAAAAAAGAGTAAAATAAATCAGCAACTGAGATACTTTACAAATAAGGGTTGTAATTAGCAGCCTATGTTCATGTTGCCCATCTTTTATACAAATAAGCATATCAACCACAGGAGAGCAAGGATTATAATTGAAAGTTGTGGAGGGCAGCTGTAAGTGAAAATTGGCTCTGAAAGTGAAAAATATCATTGAAATAAATTACCTGACCATGAACAAAGGATGCTATGGTTAGATACCAAGCAGTGTAGGTGGTCATGCCAAGACCCAAAAAAGACCAAATCCTATAGTTGTGATATGAGGGTATGAACACAGTGGTTGCACAACAAGCCCCAAATATGTATGTCCATGTCCTCTTATCTAGATTGTCATTTATGTAATATATATTGCTGTAATCGCCGAAAAAAAAAAAATAGAAATAAATTATCAATGAGTTAATAACACAAAACCCAATTCTAATTCCCTTTTTAATTTGAATAAGTAAGAAAATTTTATGCAAAAAATTAAGGGAAGACTAACCTTGCACAAGCTATGAGTTGTATAACAGACCCAAATAGCAATAAGGTACAGTTGAAGCCCAATCCCACAGCTTTCCAGTACGGACCCAGCAAACCATCTAATACTTCAAACCACTGCATACATGCAAACATACATAATTAGGGATGACAATTTTTCTCCATCCCGCTTTCAAGGTTTGTTTAGTCCCAGGTGGATTTTTTCCGCGCTATTAAGCCTTCATTTGGAAATGGGTTAGGTTTTTGGCTCTTTAGTTTTTTTTACTATTTTAGCCCGTGGCTAAAAAATTTGATTTGGAAAGGGCTTTTGGAGGGCTTTTGGCTTTCTTAGCTTTTTTGAATTTTTTGTGAAAGAAAAAATGTAAGGACTGTAAGTTTGATGTGATTTTTTATCTTATTAGGTTAAAAAGACTATTTTATTTTTTTTGTGACTAAAATAACCAAAAAAACCCAAGTTTGAACTTCCCAAACGAAGACTAAGGAAGTGCGATGAGGATGTGCTTTCCTACCCCCATACGGCCACAATTATATTTTTTATTAAATTTTTTAATTTTTAGTACTAAAATATTACATTTAACCCAAATTTTTATTTTTTATTACTCATCTTACATTTTTTTAACTTTCTGTCACTACATTTTTTAACTTTCTGTCACTTAATAATTATTATCCATAATATTCTATATGATGTCACTTTTATCATTCCTAACGTTGCCAAATTAATCCATTCCCAAAACCCCCCCCCCCCCCAAACAAAAACAAGATTGAAAATTTTGAGAAGAGAAATAGAAAATGTAAGTAAAATGTAAATAAAATATATTTACATTCCACCTAATTTTATACATTTTTCTTTTCTTTTTTTCTTTTCAAGGCGCTCATCAAATCTTTCAACCAAACACAACATCAACGTGCATTCACAACAGAATGGTGTTGGGTTCTCAAAATTGATAACATTAGGAATTGTGGAGAAAACAAACAAACCTGTATGACATGATTTTTGAAGCAACCATTCTCTTTTTCCTTGCGAGTACGGTATTCAAGATAGAGAACACTGATGAGATAAGCAGTCCAGCTTCCAAGAATACCATAAAACACCTGTAATATGACCCCTGACACCATACCCAATTGAGAGAACGAGTATGGCAGTGTTAGCAGAACCTGTGCTACCTGCAATCAAATCAAACCCCAATTTTTGCTCAAAATTATTATCTTAGAAATCGATCAAATGTGTTACATGTAGGAAATACCTGATTTGATGCACAGTTAAACCAAGCATCATAAACAGAGCCACCATGCCAAACAAGGCTTTTGAAGCTACACATTGACTCATCTACCCTCTCCTCCTCTCTCTGATCATCATCTTGTTCAGTGTCTATGGCTGCTTCAGCTTGTTTCTGAGGTACCATTTGTTTCTTTTCTTTACTTCTGTAGAGATCTGAAACAACTCAAATGGACAAAGCAATTAACAAGCCAAAGCCGAAACAAAAGCAAACCCAGAACATGAAAAGTTATAAGTAATAGCCCAAAACTCGGATTGTTATGCTGCTTGGTTTAATAGGTCTCTTTTCTTGGGTGGGTATAAAACGCTGAAAAGGGAACTTTTTTTTTTTAGGGTAAATTATGTAAATAGCCTCTGGTTTATATGACGTATCAATTTGACTTTTGTAGTTTTAATTTGTTTGATTATATCTCTTAATTTAATAAATTGTGTCATTTTAATCTAATAAATAATAGTTGTTAAGTTAATTTAACGGAAAGTCGAATAATGTGTCAATTTGGTCCTTGTAATTTCAATTTTCTCGATCTTGATAGGGACTAAATTGATACATTGTGAAAAATATAGGGACCAAATTGACACATTGTTTGACTTTTTGTTAAATTAACTTAACAACCGTTATTTATTGGAATAAAATGACATAATCCGTTAAATTAAAAGACAAAATCAAACAAATTAAAATTACATAACTAAATTGACATATCATGTAAACTACAACAACTATTTACATAATTTTTCATATTTTGCATGGACAAATGTATGTGTGTATGTACGTACGTATATACAGACCACAGTTGCTTTCTCACCAGTTCTCTTTTAAGAAAAAATTAGTTTAGATTTTTGCAGTCTTGCAGAGATTGTTCTTCGTTTTCAAAAAAGATAAATTCACTTCTTGGAAAGCTGGGTAAAAGATGATTTTTTCAGATTTTTAAAAGATGATTTTTTTTCTTTTTTTTTCAAATAAGTGTGTAAAAAAATAAAAAAAACGTAATATAACATAAAAAAAAATTAAAAAATTAACTTTTAATCGTGCCGTCAAAATGAGCCTATGCCTCCGTTTAAGAAGTGGATTGATTTTTTAATTTTTTGATTTTTTTAGTTTTTTTAGTCTGAGTTAAAAAATTTAGTTTGGGAAAGACTTTTTGACTTTTTTTTTATAAAAAAAAAGTATAATAATTATGAATTAAATATAATATTTTATCTTTTGTGATTAAAATAATCTACTTTATCTTTTAAGGCTAAAATAGTCACTTAACCCTTCCCAAACAATGCCATGTGTATTCCGTTGAGGGGAAAGTCAATGCCACGTATTTGAACAGAAATTTCAAAGTCATGATTTTGATTGCTTTGTTGGAGCTCTTCACCCTTATTTTGTCCCTCTCTTCCCTTTCTTTACTCAGCGCTCCTTCAGACTCCCGCGTCAGGATCCTCTAGAGTTAAAGTCTTGGAGTGCTCTCTTAAAGTATTCCATCCAACGGCTGAAATCATATCTCATCAAAACGATGTCGTTTTGGTGAGTAATTTTAAAAAAAAAAAAAAAAAAAAAGCAGCTTTAATTCAAAACATTTCCTGCAAATATGAAGCATGAGAGAGAGAGAGAAGGGCTGAGAGGAACAGGACATAGCCGCTCCGCCCCGTCCCTGACGCACCATCGCCGCTGCCGCTGCCACGACGCTGCCCCGCCATGGAGGGGGGTGACTCATGTTATCTCCATTCTTCCGCTTGTAAACAAAAAAAAGAACTCTGTTTTTGACATAGTTTTTTCTTTGTCCATAAACTTGTTTCAATTAATCAAGAGAGTAAGAGATTATTTTAATTATTATTTTCAATACCCAAAAATGGCTTCAGAGGAGGGACAATTGATCAGCTACCACTCCGTCGACCAGTGGAACAACCAGCTCCAGACGGCCGAAGACTCCAAGAAATTGGTATTCTAACTATTTTTCTCTCTCTGTTTTTTTCTTTTTTGATTTATTTTTACACTTTTTTTTTCTGTATTTCAACCCATGTAAAATTTATTTTTTGTTCTTTTAATCACTTGTTGGATTGATGTCTGCTTTTTAGTTAATGGGTTTGATTTTGATTGGGTTTTTGGCACTTCTTGTTTTTATTGTTTTCAAGTACTTTTTTTATTAGAGTTTTTCATGGGAGAAGTTATTATTTTTTGGAAATATAATTGACCATGGATGTGAGTATTTCTCTGTACATGGTCATGGTGGAATTCCCAAGCCCACCTGATAATTTTTGCTTTCTCTTCCATGGAGTCAGTCTTGGACTCTTGGGGGTTTTTTCTTCTGTCAACGGCGCGGCAGTGTCGGCGACGGGAGGGTGGGAAGGGGCTGGGCGAGATGAGGCGGCTATGTCATGCTCCTCCTCTCAGCCCTCTCTCTCTCTCTCATGCTTCATATTTGTAGGAGATGTTTTGAATTAAAGCTGTGTTTTTTTTTTTTTTTTTTTCTCAAATTACTCATTAAAACGACGTCATTTTTAAGCCGTTGGATGGAGTACTTTAGGAGATCACTCTAGGACTTTAACTCTAGAGGATCCTAATGCCAGACTCCCAGTGGGGGTCGACCCCCAGTGACGTGGCGCACCGCCATTCGCTAAAAAAATATATATATATATTTTTTTTTTTAGCCAATCACGGGTCTACACGCACGACCCCCTAGTGACCCCCACTGAGGGTCTTAGGCATTTTTCTTCTTTACTCTCTTCTCCCAAAACTCTATTACACCCTTATTAATTCAGAAATAACACAGAAATAATTTCTACCACACTCTATGTATACTCCACATAAATTTTACACTATATAAATTAATTTTTATCACATAACCACTCAATCAAAAAATTTTGAATGGATAAGTTTAGGTCCAGACTTTCCCTTCCACTATATAAATTAATTTTTATCACATAATCACTCATTCAAAAAATTTTGAGTCGATAAGTCTAGGTCCCAGACTTTCCCTTCCGCTCTCATGTTATCTCATACACTCTCTCTCTCACTTGTCAATTGCCTCTCATGTACTCTGTCTTCTCTCAATTTTTTCTTTTATTTTTTAGTTTATTTTTATTTAAATAAAATATATAAATTTTAAAACATAAATTTAATTTTTATAAAATTAATACCGTTAAAAAGATGTTGACGATGCCTTTTAAAACAAGACTAATTTAAATGTATTTAATAAAAAATTAAAATAATTATAATAAGATGCATTGGTGATAGGAACCTATAAATAATAAAGTATCTAAACTTACTTGAATAATTTTTTTTTTTTTTTTCAGTTTTCAAGTGAAAAATTAAAAATAGAGGTGATCCGAAGTAAGTGACGTTTGTGTTTGATGTAATTATTATTTGTGTAAGGTGCAAGTTCAAAATAGAGGTGATCCGAAGTAAGTGACGTTTGTGTTTGATGTAATTATTATTTGTGTAAGGTGCAAGTTCAACATATGTCCAGTACAAATGAGATTTATATATAATAATATTTATTATAGTTTTTGGATCATTTAACTGGAAAAAAATGTGTCTTCTATATTTATTTTCTCATAAAATTACATGTCTACAAATAACTATTTTAGTGAATTACATGTTTTATTTGAAAATTGTGAAGAATGATAGCTTATCAAACGATCATTTTGTCATTTTAAATTATTTACAGTGGCAATATTAAATTTGAAGTATATATATTTTTTAAATTATTTATTTAAAGTATATTTTATTTCATTTAACAAAGACCACTTTAATTTTATTTCAATAAAACATTAGAAGTATATTTCCATTTATGATTTTGCTAATACAAAAAAGAAAAAGAAAAAAAAAGGAGTAAGAGAAGACTATTATATATCATGAGATTAATTTACACATGTTTACAAAAATAAAAGAAATAAATTTGTATATACTTGATGATTAATTTCGTCATATAACTTGTTAATCCGGAGGTTGGCTCCTTCCGTCCATTTCTATCTCACACCTCCTATGGGATTAAGTTATCCCACATATGAGAGATTATTAGCCCGATCGGACTATTAGTTCGGCCTTAATTTTTCCGACCAAACATTAGGAGCCTGTTTGCTAATGTTTACATTTACTGCTTTCTGCTTATATTTATAGAATTTTTGAAAATTGTAAATAAAAACTTGTTTGAATTCTGTTTCATTTTCAAAAAGCTGTAAACAATTTACAAAATTTACTAAATTTTGTAAATTACAAAAAAGTTGGTTTCGTTTTCTATTTAATTTTTTTTTTCCAGTTCTTCTTCTTTCTTCCATTCTTTCTTACTACCAACAATTGATGTCCCGTCCTCGCCTCAATTTTATTTATTAAATATATTTATATAATTTAATTTTTTAATATAATAAATTTAAATATTATACTTAATATTCATAATCAGTCATTTATTTACCATATTACATCTTTTAACTTTTATAAATTATAAATTATAATCTATAATATACTATATACCTTGAATTTTTATTAATTTTTTATTTTCAAAGTTACAAAACTAACCTATCCCCGCCCTTGATATAATATGGGGCGGGAGTAGAGGACGACAAATGCGCTCTACACTCATCTCGTTGCCATTCATTCTCATCGTTTTTGGCTACCATCACTAACAATGACTTTATTTGTCAATCACATTCGGCCACCACATCCCTCAATCTCTAACCACCTTCCGTTGCCACCAACCACCTCTTACTAGTGGTAACCATATTTGACCAACACTTTTTATTGAAAACTACTTTTAACTATCACTTTAGGCAGCTAACCAGCCACCATCTCCGATCATTAACAATTACTTTCGACCAACATTTCTTGTGACTAATAACCACCTCTAGTCATTGCCAATTGTCTCTTATCGGTAACAACCATTTTTAACCATTACCTTTCGTTGCCAACAATCACATCGGGCCACTATCTCAAACCGTCAACAATCACCTCCCGTAGCCCGATTTTCACTTGTTTTCTGTTGGAAAATAATAAGTTTTTGGTGACTTTAATACAAAATTAAAGTGTGTCCCAACCACTGGTAGAGGTAGATCCAAGTGGGTCTAGATTATTTGCAATGATATCTCTACACCAGAAAAAGAATGACAAAAAATCTTTAAGATTTGAATGAGAAATTGTTTCACAAAATTAGCTTAATGAATGACATATTGGAGAAGGTGTGTAAACCACCTATCCCACATTGATTATAGATGAAAGTATTGATGGGTATTTAAATTCCTTATTTTTGCTAAAGGTGTAACCCGTTTACGCATCCAAATTTTTCAAAGGAAATGAGTTATGAATTATTTAAGGATGAGTTTGAGCCAAGACTATAGTCTAAGTTGGTTATGCAAAAAGAGCCACACGCGCGCGTCGCCCGCCTTCCCAGACTGGATCGGACTGGGTTCATGGATCTTAGGCTTGAGGCTTGCTGGATTGAATAAAGTTTGGGTTGGGTCGGATTGGTGGCCCACCAACCTAATCTTTTTCTAGACTATGTCAAATGATGGTGGTTGCATTAGTTACTAGCTTTCATGGCTGAAGACTTCTCCTCTCTCCCCTTTGTGTACAAATAGAGACCATCCTTCTTTGGGTTTGCTCTCTTGTGATATTGTCAGTCGGCCAATTGTTCTTTCGAGTGTCATTGTCAAGTTTAAAGAAACTATTCAGAAGATGCTTCTTCAGTAGATGGTTTCGATCTTCATATCTTGGGAGATAAACGCTCGCATTTCTCAAGCACCCATCAGTGAGGTGGTGAATCTGTTTTTAAGAAACTGT
The DNA here is from genome assembly GCF_055761805.1 of Camellia sinensis. Classification (NCBI taxonomy): domain Eukaryota; kingdom Viridiplantae; phylum Streptophyta; class Magnoliopsida; order Ericales; family Theaceae; genus Camellia; species Camellia sinensis. Next base: position 53,676,576 of record NC_138968.1, read on the forward strand.
ATTTACCACAGATTTCGGTTTGTTTTCTTGTTTTGTTTCATTATATTATTTTCTTCCAGAATGTGTTTATCTTATATTTCTATTCTTTGAATTGTAATATCTAGTTTCAATTAGTTCTATTATTTTTTGTTTTGTAATTTAAATTTAAATAAATCTGAATCTGTTTATTTTAATTAAACATGCATTTGTAGAATATTTTCAAAAAAAAAAATTTAAAACATTTACGTATCAAACATGTTTTTTGTTTTTATTTTTATTGAAAATAAACATAAACATGTTTAATAGTTTTTATAAACAAATAATAATAAACTGTAAACTTTGCCAAATGGTACCTAGATTATCCATTCTTTTGGACATAGAGTTTAATTCTATAACTCCAAAGATTTGATGAGTTGGTAAGATAATGACCGACATAATTATAGGTTTTAGGTTTGAATTCTCTATCAAGCTCTTTATAGTCATTGACTAAAATTGAAAGGTGAGTTTCTTGACATGCTTTTCAAGTTGACTTATAGGGTCGGATCTTACGGGTGTGTTTGTTTTGAAGGATTAGGGGATGGGATTGGACTATTAGTCTCACCGGACTAATAGTCCATTGTTTGTTTCATTTTTTTTGCTCCGGACTATTAGTCCCACAAATATGGGATTATCCTATCCCATGAGAGAGGGTGAGATAGAAACCATGGGATTGATATCTCATGGGATTATTTTGTGAAATGTCCATTTTACCCTCCATGCTATTACTTAGCAAACAATTAGAAAAAGATAAAATAGTCTTTTGAACATTTATAAATTATTTTTTTAGTATTGTTAATTTAAAATTATATATTAAATAAAAAAATTTAATTATAAATTATAAATTAAATTTAATTAAAAATAATAAATTATAAATTATGGCCTTATAAATTAAATTTTTTAGTGTTGTTAAAAAATTAAATTTACATATTAAATTAAATTATTTTTTTAGTGTTGTTAATTTAAAATTATATATTAAATAAAAAATATAAATTATAAATTAAATTTATTTAAAAATAATAAACTATAAATTATGGCCTTATAAATTAAATTTTTTTAGTGTTGTTGAAAATTTAATTTATATATTAAATAAAATTATTTTTTATTGTAGTTAATTTAAAATTATATATTAAATAAAAAATATAAATTATAAATTATAAATTTAATTTAATTGCAAATAATAAATTAAAATAAATAAAATATTGTGCAAAAAAATAAAATAAAACAAATTTTTATTTAATCTAGTTAAAAATAATTAAAATATTAAAGCCATGTTTAATATTGCTATTACTTAGTAAATAATTGAAAAGGATAAAATAGTCATTTGAGCATTTATCCTTCTCCATAATATCCCAAATAAACATTGGATAACTAAAAATAGTCTAATCTAGACATCTAATCCCACGACTAAACAAACATAAGATACAAATTTAGTCCAATCAAATAATTCCGGGATAATATATCTCAAGATTAATAATTTGATAGATTACAATTCTCCTTTATCCAATCCGTCTAAATAAACGCACCCTAAACGTCTTGCTTTGGGAAGTTCTAAGATCATAGAAAAAATAAAAAATAAAGTTCAATATTATGGCCTAATCCCACCAAACATGAGAGAGACATTGGGCAATAAAGACGGAGATTGTGCGTGTGATTACGTGAGAGAGGAAACGAATTTTGGCAGAAGCGAATAAAGAGAGGGATGACGCGAGAGAAAAATATGGTAAGAAAATGACAAAATAAGGGTAAAGTGATCTAACCACCATGCCTTTGTAATTTCTTCTTCACTTGTCATTGCTATTGAAATTTACAAAATGTGTCAGGTAATTATTTGTCTCAAGTTACATTGACCCGTATTGTTTTTATTTATATTTTTAGGTTATAAAAAAATTAATTAAAAACGAAAAAAAATTCAATTTTTTTATTTTTTCTTTAGTGATTTTTTTAAAAAAAATTTATACTAGATAAATTATAGTAAGTTATATCAGACAAATTTAAAGTATTATTTTTTTGAAGTTATGTGTTCTGACAAAATGAAATATCAAATCTCTTTTTTTTGTTTTGTTTTGTTTTTAATGTATTCTACCATAATTAGTTGGTGACCCAATTTAATGTTCTTAGGGCACACGTAAAAGATAAATTTAAAGAGTACAAGAAGTTTCTTTTATTAAATTCAATACATTTTTATTGAAATCAATATATTTTTTAATAATTTTACATATTTTCAAAGATGCACACTTTACAACATTAAAAAATAGATGAGGGGTACTTGTTACAATTTGTCAAGAATTATTACTCCTCTCCCTGTCTCAAAATGACTCTTGACTACTCATTGGTTCAATATATATGACTTCACATTCTCATCATTAATGGAGCAACAACTCTTAATAAAAAAGAAAATTTTAAACATACATAAAATTTATACTCCCTTCGTCCCAAAATAATGGTCTCTTTTAGAGAATTTAATTTTTTTTGATAGTACAATTATTACACTTTAAAAAAATTGATTTTCTAAAATTACCTTTTGATAGTATATTTTTTGGAGAATTTCAATGTCATAATTGTACTTTTTATATTGTTAATGAATTTAAAAGAATGGCAAAATGGAAAATTTATATTATTTTTATGCTTGATTATTAAAAAGAGATTAATATTTTGGGACAATGAAAAATGAAATAAGAAACTAATATTTTAGGACGGAGGGAGTATAAAAAAAACTTGACAAAAATAATGTGACATCATTATTGTTGTAAATAAATTAATGTTTAATAATATTTTTTTTAAGTAAAATGTTCGCAATAAATTATAGCATTATGTATAAATTTTTTATTTATATAGTATTACTCTTTAAAATTCTATGTAATTTTCTAGTTAAGTTATGGACACTTCTCCTTAAGAAAAACAACAATGATTCATCCCACTAAAAATATCACCACTAATAGCACTAATGCATTAAAAAAGTAAAAAAAAAAATACAACTCCAAGACCAAAACATCACATCATTAATGGCGGGACCCACTGCCACCTAATTAGTGGGAGCACTAATTAGTGCTCCTAAGAAAAATGCTTCGTACTACTAATTTAGCACCACTAATGCACCATTAATGATATGACATCATGTAGACCCCACCACTGATGTGATAGTTTGGCCTTTATTTTGTTTTATTTTATTTTTTTACATTACCACCTCATTAATGATATTTTTAAAGTTTCAAATTTAGTACTCTAAATCATCACTCTTTCCTTAATGGAGACCCCTCATTGTCTCATTCCACCACTTTCTTTTTACCACTAAGCATGAAATTTAAACAAGATTTTGACTTTGAGTGTAGTGGGAGACTTGATGATTGTTGATAAACGCTCAACATTATACCATATGCGTAAAATTAGGATAAATTCTAGATACAGTACTTAAATTTTGCTTAAAGTATAAATTATTTTTTGTGATTTTAAAAAGTATAGATATTATCTTATTATATTTTTTATTTAACAGAATTAACAAAATAAATAATCTCTATCTACTCTCCTATACAACAATATAATTACATGAATTATTAATTGAAATATATTTATGACATTATTAAATTGACTTGATTATATATTAATAAAATGAGTCATTTATTATGTAATTAGAAACTTGAAGAGACGGAATATAATTTCCAAAGCCACGAGAATAATCTGTATTTTAAACAAATTTAGAAGTTATATTTATAATTTACCAAAAAAATTATGATGAATTGTGAAATTTTTACAACTAATTGTCTATTTTAGTTGGTCATTTTCTATACATTGATAGATTTTAAAGATGAAACACACCTATTATCATAAAATATGCGTTTGCGTTATTTTAATTTTTCAAGTTTCAATTTTATTTCAAAAATTTGCAATTTGAGTAATATTGCTTCAAGTAGAGATTAGGGATGGCAATTTGAAACCGGCCCGATGGGGACCCGACCCCCCGATCCCGAATTGCGCTGGTTTTCTCCGAAAAATACCCCCGACGGGACGGGGATGGTATTTAAAAATCAATCCCCGAACAGATTCGGGCCGGGGACGGGGATAAGTATCCCAACCCCGTACCCGGCCCGGCTCCGTTCCCGTTCCCCGGCCTGGTTTTTCCCCGAATTAAAATTACTAATTTACCCCTAGATATATATATAGACACACATAGTAACCAAACCAAACCCTCATCCAGTTGTCTTCCGTCTCTCTCTCTACCCCCTCTACTCTCTCTCTCTGTGGCCCTGTTCACGACGTCGATCATCGCCACTGTCGGCGTCGCGATCGGCCTCCTCCGTCGTTCATCGCCACTGTCGGCGTCGCGATCGGCCTCCTCCGTCGTTCACAACCACAGATCTGCCTCCTTCGTTGATCGGCCTCCTCTGTCGCTCATCGCCACTGTCGGCGTCGCGGCGTCGCGATCGGCCTCCTCTCTCTCTCTCTCTCTCTCTGACGCAAATACACAGATCTGTATGTTACATATACCGATCTATTTGTTGTTGAAGAACATTTTTTTTTTTAAGTTATATATATTTGCTGTTGTTGTTGATGATTGTTGTGTGTTGAAGAACAGATCATGAACCATGAAGCCTCCATTCTACATAAATTTTTTTTTTTTTTTGGTTGTGTGTTGAACAGATCTGCCGGGGATGTTTCGGGGTCGGGGAAACCCGATCCCCGTTAGGGGACGGGGGTGGGGGAGGTGAGGGGTTCCCCGTCGGGGATCGGGGGCAGAGACGGGGAATTTTCTACCTTCGGGGATCGGGGACGGGGAGTGTCATCCCCGGCCCCGCCTCGACCCGTTGCCATTCCTAGTAGAGATGACTTCTTAAATTGTTAATGAGGTAATTACAAAATTCAATTTTTTAATTAATTTTTGAAAAATAAAAGTTTGGTCAAAGTAATGGGGTTGGGATACTTGCATCAACTTGACCTTTGTTGATGATTACATTTTGCTTACCATTGCTACACTAGGAAAAGATAAAATTTATTGGGGTCCATTCAATGATGGTTTGAACATCATTGAAGGAAACTAGAGTACCCACAAAGAATAAATTTTGAATTGAAATGATAGTTACTCAGTGATTTATGTAATTATCGTTTGAAATAATGAAAAAGTCATAAATTTAGAATTTGAATTAATGGAGCGATTACAATCTTTTATTATAATATAATTTACTAATTGTTGGAAATTGAGTCAAATTTAAAACCCATACATAATTGGGTTGTCTATGGTGGCATAATCCAAGACCCCTTAGAGCAACTCCAACCACACTCTTGACTTTTCACTAGCTAAAGTACGAAAAAAGTACACTCTTTATTTTACTTAATTACTTTAGTTATTGTGTTCTCCAACCACGCTCTTTATTTTAGCTAATCATTTAAACTAATTTAATTAATTTTTAAAATAAAAAATACTAATTGTTGATATTTTACTAATATAAATTTACAATAATAATAAATTTGCCCATACAAACATATAAAACATGTAGAATGAGGAGAAAAAAAAAATACAAAATACAAAATAAGTTATTCCGTAATTCATCAAATAGAATTGAAAGAACATATAAAATTGCTACACACACACACATATATAATATAAAATCTCAAATCGAAGATATAAATATACAAAAATCTAAAATATATACATACATAATTGTTTGGAGAGCCTCTAGGGCTCTTCAATTGTAGCCACCAATAAAATAGGATGGTAAAGGAACTAGCCCAATAGCTAGCCTATTGGAGCTCAAAATTATACTTACATTGGCTAAAATGCCTAACAAACCTTGTTTAACTATTCCCTTGAAGATGCTCTTAGGAGAGACCAAATCAAAGTAGATTTGGATTAACTTATCTTGGGATAAGTGTGATTAACTCATTATCTCATCGATTGAGGAGATGGAGTTGTGGGTGGTTATAACTCTCCTACATAATATATGTATTATATTTAGAAGAATAAAAATTTAATCAAGGGAAATGGAGATTATATCTGCAAAGTTTTGAAACAATCGAAAGATTGAATTTTGAGACAGATGGAGATTTATATTTGATTTTCGTAACTTTGACTGCATGCTGATTTTACATGTTTTATTTTCATATTGTGAAAATTATATATTTAAAATCCTTAATTTGAGACTTTCGAAACGATATATTATGGGTCAGATTCTGACTTACATATTGAGAGAAATTATTAACCCTAATTTGTGTTTGTTTTTTGTGTTTTTGGTAGTTTATCATAGAAGATGAAGTAACAAAAAATCTGCATTCCCACCCTTACAAGAGAGAGATTGGATTAAACTCCATATTTTAGACTTTTCAAAGTAAAAAATCGAGACCACCATTGGAATTCTCTCGAAAAATTGAGTCCGATACTGCCAAAATTGAACCAAATCATAGTCGGAAGGTGGCGCGTGGGATCCGCGCGCGGACTGACGCGCTGATGGACAACTGGCGTCACGTGCTGACGCTAGCGTTGATGTCATCTGCAAGGGGTGACGTAGGAGCTGAAAATTTTAAGGCTCCGTTTGTTTGTTTTAAATTTAAAATTATGTTAATTGCTTCTAAATTATTCTTTATAATTTTGATTGAAGCATGACTTATATCGTTGGACTCAGTAATTCATTTTTCTATAATATGTTAAAGGTTTATAATTGTTTCAAGAATAAAATATTTTTCATTAATGAATAACTCAATATTTTTACGGTAAATTGCTCTTGGGGGAGTATAACTTGGATTCTAGACTTGAAATTTTTACAGTAGACTACTACTATGTAATCTTATTTACTATTATGAGTCTTGGATTTTTTTAGACTCTGTAATATTTATTTCTAATTTTTTTTGTAATTATTAATTACTTGTAATTCTAGAAAATTGCAGAAATTATATAAATATGTTATGACATAATTTAAATATTATATATAGCATGTTAAGTTCTTTTAAATGATTAGAATTTGTAGTATGTTGTTATTTTAAATAGCATGATTTATTTATATTGGTGAATTTTAATTCCATGATTAAATATTCTAACATGTTTTCTTTTATAAATTACATTGAAATGTTATCATGCAGAGTTAAATATTTTATCATACTTTAGACATGCCATAGTTAGTGGGAGGTTATTCAGTTGATAGAAACCTTTGTAGACTTACTTTCGAAAATCAATATTTTACGTATGAATTAAATTAAATTTTGGATAATTGTTCACTTGTGGCGTAAGAGATGATTACAAGCATAGTAGATTTTCGATTTCGTGACTTGTGTAATATTGTCACTATTTAACTTAGATTTTTGCGGCATAATTATATTGTGATATGCTAATCAAGTTAATCCCAATGCGCATTTTTTCCTCTAATTGACTTAGATTATTGAAGTTAATTTGGTTGACCTACACTTAGTAGAGATATTCAAATGTGAACACTGTAATCCTATTCTTTAGATGAACAAAAAGTCTTGAAAACTTTAGGTCAGACCTTAAATGAGCCAAAGTAAGGAAACATGACTCAATGTCACCATGGTTTTATTGCCTTGTTTGGCGTAATAAAAGCTAATGTGTGCGCTATGATTAGCGGCATGCTAAGTAGTTTTGATTGGCGAGTTTGGAGTTGTGAAATTAGTAAGCCCTCAATAGATCTAGATATGATCCTGACTATTGAGCTGCGCAGATTGACTTTGTAATTTGACTTGTAATAATGTTGCATCATTAGATGAAGCAACATTCAAGAGTCACGTCATTCAAGAAATGCGAGCTTAAATGAGTTAGTCATTAAGTGTAAGACGAGTAGCCTGTATAAGCAGTGTTTTGCTCTCTACCCAACTGATGGGAGTGGATGGAGCAAAATTTCACGCACTATGATAATGTGCATTGAAGTATCACTTGAAGTTAAAATATTAGCGCTTAAAAGCTGCAGAAATCTATTAACACTAAGTGAAAGATTAGCACCTAGTAGCTGTAAAATCTATTAGCACTGCCAACTTGTCTAAGTCTAGACACTTACTATTTCCGCACTTGAGCGTGAGGCATGATGAGGTGTTTCTTTGTATGGTTCCTTAGCTAGGCTAACGCCTTTGAATGTCGTTCACCACTAAGCGCAAAAGTTGTAGCATAGTAATGAAAATGTCAAGGCCAACAAGGTTGTTATGACTCTAAGAATTTAATGCATTGCCCGTGAGAGCATTGCGTTGAATTAGACTTTTTAGCCTAATTCGCGTTTAAGTTGCTTCAAGAGTTGTCATACATTGATAGCTTATTCTCTCATTCATGTGGATAGTAAAATTAATTGCAACTAATTATGAAGCGAGAAACAGAGATGGCAAGAGAAGTATTGTCATGTTTCAACTAGATGCAGTAAAGTGTATGGAGAATAAAATTAACTTGAAGGTGTAGGGGATTAGCATTTACTAGTTAAATTTATGACTTAGGCGCCCTTGATATCTCAATGACATCCTTTTATGATCTAGTGAACATTAGTTAGTCATGAGTCATTACCTAGTTGAGCCTAAACCTTTACACTTGTTTTTGAGAACTCACACATTAGGATGATTAGAATTAGTTTATGACATTGGTTATCAACTAGTAGCTTATTGTATTTAATTACATTGACGAGAAGGTGACATGGATGGTTTGAGTAGGCCCTCTTGGGCCCACTTGCTTGCGGTATCTTACTTTCATGTGAATGTATAACTTTGTTCGCAATGACTGCGCACAAGTAAGTTAGAAAGCCGCAAAAAGGCATCTGTATTGGTGTATTTAGTCCACTATGATATTTGTGACTGGATATATGTAAGGGTATGATAGCTAGCCCCAGTCTCGACACATATATAGATTATGATACGCATCTTAGTCAAGACTATTTGATCTCCCAAAAGTCAAAAGTTTTGAGATGATTTTTGACATTGCACATATGAGGTCGAGATCAATTAGAGAAGAGCTTTCGTGCTTTTAGTTTTGTCTGATGTGGCAAGTATCTATTTGAGTTGTCTTTTTTAGAAAGCTCTATGATGAGAAAGGGATGCTTAGAAAATTAATTATTCTTAGTACTTAGCAACACAATAGTGTAGTAGAGATAAGGAATTAAGTATTTTTTATGTTAGGTGGATGATGGCGTAATATGTTTCCCAATTGGGAATTGTACTTTAGTTCATTGCCTATGTCCTTAACTAGTTGACCTCCATATCAGATTTTATACTCCATTTGAGTACTGGGTTAGCGGAGAGCCATTTGTGGGCAATCTATAACCATTAAGCAACTTATCTTTATTTTACTTTTCATAAGGTTGCAAAGTTAAGACCTAGAGTTCTATGACGCATTATTGTATGCAGTCTTGTAAACGCTTAGGGTCATGTGGCGCATTATTGTATGCTGTCATGTAAGCCCTCCAGGTCATGTGCTATACTTGAGCAGCTTTATAGGAGTGTAACTGAGTCACATAAAATTTTCTTAGTAAAAGTGACGTGAATAGAGTTTTAAAACTCTATAAAATAGAGAATTGAAAGTATGGCGCTTTATGTAGCCTAGTTGAGAATGGAAAGAAATTTCCAATATCCTAGAGACAGTGGGAGCGATGTGCCTACTAGTGGATTACTCTATTAGAAAAGAATACTCTACATTTTTAGTTGCATAGTAGCGAATATGAAAAATTTTCACGTCACCACTAGATGATTGAGAGAGAAATATTCATGATTGCTTCGCAAGATAATAAAGAGCCTAGGATAATGCTAAAGGCTCTCTAGTCCTCTATTTTTAGAAAGTGGATTAGTGTTGCACATTTTAAGACAAAGTCTTTGAGGATTAACCATTTGTAGGATTTGGTTGACTTTCCGCTATGACGCGAAATTGTTCTAAAGTTATGCATGATTTGGATAGTCATTTTTGAGGCATAAGGCTCGCTAGTGAGGCTTACTTTGACTTAGGCTATGATTGACATGAGTTCAGAATTTTACTTTGTGGACATTATAACCCAACTTCTCGGTGGAGAATTAGATAAGTAGATCCGTAGGGATTTACTTTCTACTTTTATGGCAAAAAGATAGGAGTGCAAAAGATTATTAGTTCCAATAAATCTTTTCAACCTAAAACAGTTATCCAAATAGTGGTTCTTAGATTTCATCGAGCCATGATGGGCCAATGATGATCGATGAAGACCACTAAGCTATGATCAATGGTCCAAATAAGTTTTTCCTTACTTAGTCATTATGGGCTTGGAATTTATAAGGTTGTCGCCACCTAGGGTTGACAGTCCTCTATTTTAGACATGATGGGCATGGGTGATGTAATTTATTTGCTCAGATGTACGATTCATAGGGATTGTTCTGAGAAAATTCTCTGTTTGTCTTTGATGATTTACATAAGGAATATCCTAGAATGATTCTAGATGCGAAATTGCAAACCCATTGACTTATCTATCGGTAAAAGCTAGAACCTCAGCTATTGAGTGAATCCTCAAATTGTCTCTGGGAGAAATGGATGACCTATATTCCTTGATTTTTCATTATGAGAGCTCGAGTAGTTTAGACCTTGACCTTGATGAGTGTTATCTTTTGTAAATGGTTAACTGAGTAGTTTAGACCTTGACTTTGCACATTAGACTGTGGATAGGATGCTCTACTGGTAATGTATAAATTTTCCCTTTATAAGATTCAATGCGCTTGTTGGGTGCATCTTGAATGAATGCAAATTGGTCACCAAAATATCTTTAGAAAGGTAATTGCGCAAGAGGTAATGATCTTGAACCACTTCATGTGAGGCGCACAAGGTGGATTCCATTGTATATGCTTATCGCAAGAGGTAGGACTTATGTTTGGAATCTAGAATTGCGCAAACTGTTGTTGTATTTTTTTTTTTAATCGATCACTTATTTTTGTTAGATTATGAGATATTGATGTTATTATAGCTTATGTCATAATGATTAGCAGATGATGATGTCAGTAGACAAGATTGGCTCACTCACATGAGCAATCGCCTTTAGCACTTGGGAGCGAGCAAGGATGAGACTAGTAGTTTATTTTATTTGGAACCAAGAGAGGCTTAAATTATCCACTATGTATGTCGCCTTAGTTGCAACCAAGATGAGGTCATGTTAAAGACCAAACATGGACGTTAGTACCCACTTTCCATGTCGTGCCTACTATGATTTGCCAGATGAGAGATCTCATTTGGCGCTTGGAAGGCAAGTAAATAGAGAATTCAGATTAGGCGCTAGAAAGTGACTAGACTAAGATTTATACGGTGTCTTGAGCATGACGTCACTCTTTAGAATAATTACTCCACTGTAGCATATATTCATACTACATGTGCTTGTCGACCGAGTAATGAGGTAAGAGAATAGATCCATGTTTCCTCACCGTGTGAGTCTTATATGTCATTATTGATATAACTTTCACTTATGTACCCCTTTGTGACCTTTGACTATGTCATAAGGTAAGGGATTAATGTTTTGCTACTTTGGTATGTTGCCTACGGTCATGTATGATTTGGCCTTAAGGGACATCACTGAGAGACTTGTTCATTCCCTCTTCTCCATCATCATAGCACTGATGTTACCCCCAACCACCACCATCGTCACAACAGTCTCTCTCTTCCTCTTTCTCATTCTTTCCATCACCGCACTGCCTACCACCCACCACTATTGCCATCAGCGTCCTCCTACTCATTTTCCTTCTCTTTTTCTTCTTTTTCTTTCTCATCTTCTCCTAAAACCCTAACCCCCCGTTACGATCCCTTTTATTCTTCGCCGCTGTTGCAAAACCCTTGTAAACCCTAAATCTAGGGTTTGCGTCGCTCTTCCTCTATAGTTATTGTTTCCATTGCCATTGTAACTCATGTGAAGAAGAAAAAGAAGAAAAAGAAGAATGAGGAGTGTGAGTTTGTGATGGTTGTGCTATGGGGAGAGAGAAAGGAGCTTCGTGACTTAGCCAACGAGAGAGAGAGGAGCTTCACAACTGAAACTGAACTAGAGAAAGAGAAGAGCTTCACGAGAATCAGAGGGCTTTAAACTTTAAACTAGAGGACCAACAATGGAAAACAGACACAAGATGGGTTACGAACTAGAGTCACAAATTCTAAGGTGGGTTGCGAGTTTCAGATATGCGAACAAGGGCCATAATTTTGGTGAAGTTAGAAGCTAATCGTGTTGTTGGCGGGAGTGGAAATTGTGGTGGGATTAGGGTTAGGATTAGGCTTGGGAGGATAGGGATTGGGACAAAATTGAAATTTGATATTAGGACAAAATTATAATAAAAAAAATAAAAAAATGAGAGGTTCAAAGTGAAAAGGTCCTTTAGTAGCATTCCAATCAAATATATAAGAAAGTCCAACAAGATGTACCACAAGTCTGCTCAATACTAACCACCATTACAAGATTGAGTTCATAATAGGGGAAAAAATATACAATCAAACAGAGGTCCTCTAATAGAAAGTAACCCCTCAATTGAGAGTATACAAGAGTGGCTAACTGAACTAACTCGATTGGTTAACTATATGGAATTACAAGTATTACTTTTCTTATGTGATTGACTATGACTAATTTAGAATCAAATACTCCATCAAATTTAAATATGAACTTGACTATTATGTTTGGACTCATGAAACCTGTCACGGCCTTGTTTTAATAATTTAAATCATTCATTTCGTTGAGCCCTTCTTGAATATTATCCATAAAAAAATCAAGTTAATCCAATAATGATAGCATTTTCATTTTATCCCATTTGTTTCCAAAAATATGAATATTCTATTTTTAAGAATACACTTGTCATCTATGTTTTCATAGACAAACTCAATAAAATGAAAAGTTATAATTATCATATTGACTTCATTTTGTTAATAAACGGTTCAAATTTTTAAAATGGGACCCATGATGGACTCTATGATACTGAACATGATAATCAAAATTCAATTTAAATTTGAAAGGAACTTAACCTATCCAATTATCTAAAATTTTCACTATAGTAGTTTTTAGCAATTTCTGTTCTTCCAATGATTTCATTCGGATTTTTTAAATATGCATTTTGTGTCAGATTCATCATTTAAATTTATTAATTTCCTTCTAAATAAAATAAGTGCTATTAGAATATGATGGCAGAACACTTGAATCAAAACCTAGTTAGATTAGACCAGTTTCAAATCCCACAAAGAGCATAATACATGGTAGAACAATTCATTTCTAGAGCACAATTAAAAGCACAAAAGCAAAGCAGAATTATAGATTGAGATGTTGCATCAAATTTTGTAAAAAATAATAATAAAAGGAAAGCAGACAAAGATCATCAAAACCAACTATTTCAAAATCATGCCCTGCAATTTGCAGTGAATTTTGTATCTTGCATAAGGAATACACTACAATAACTTATCATACTGTCTCACATACATGTGAGCTCCACAATTATAGGACATCTTGCAATGGATCTAATTACAAATCATCAGCTATTGGAAATGGAGGAAACAATTTAAACCTTTTTCTTTGATTAATTCTTCCAAAACAAGTGGTGTTGCTTAGGTTGTATGTGGATCATAAATTTGTATAAAAATTTGTAAAAAAAATGAAATGGTAAGGAAAAAGTAACAAAAATAGAAGTTAAATTTGGGTGAATTACACTTCGTCCCTATTTTGGCCCTTGAAGTTTTTTGTTTTTTGTTTTTTTTTTTTTACTTTGGCCGGTCAGGTTTTAAATTTTTTTTAATTTACTTCAGAAATTAACTTATATTTAAAATTAGACAAAAAAATGACACATTAACTTGAAGGGAATGAAGTGTAATTTACCCATTAAATTTTTTTCCATCCATTCTTTTCCTTTTTTGTTCCCTCTACAAATTTTTATCCAAATTCAAGATTCAAGTACAATCTTAAGGTTGTATTTTGTTCACGAATTTACGAAGAGGCTTAGAAAGAAAAAAAAAATTATAAAATGTAAGTAAAATATAATTATATTTTATTCATATTTTTCTTATATTTTTTCTTTTTTAAAAAAAAAATTCTTATTCAAATTTATGAATAAAACACAATGGAAAAGCAGTGAATTCCATTAAAAAAACGAATTGAGGAAGGTTCCTCAATGGAATGAACTATAATAAAAGAACAAATGAGAATGGAGAGATGTGACCATCCACCATAAAAAAGCGAATGAACAATCCAAAAAAGATGTGACTTCCTCTATCATAGTGGAGAATTTCAAACAATCAATACCCATCAGTCCTTTCAATGATTGGTCAGCTTGTCTCATGTATAAGATTAAGATTAGATCATTTAGTCCAGTTCAAGGGTTTACTTTTGGGTTTCGTTTCAATAATTCGAACCGTTGAATATATAGAACTCGTTGAGTATTATACTTCTATGAAAAATCACGTTAATCGAATATCGATAACTATTTGATCAGATCAAATTTGTATAAAAAAATAGACCGTGAAAAAATAAATGGTTGACATAAATTTAATCCGATCAAATAGCTATCGATATTCGATCAATGTGATTTTTTACGGGGATGTAGTACTCGACGAGTTCTACACATTGAATGGATTGAATTATCAAAATAGGGCCTAAAAATAAGTCTATGAGTCAGACTTAATGATCCAATCTTAATCTCAAACACAAGAGAAGTTGGATCCTTTTTTTACCAAACCCATTGACACCTCATTTTGAACTTATTTACCAAAACCGTTTTTGAAATCATAATTTTTTAGCTTATAATCGTATTTTTAAGGGGAATAACATATCCAGGGGTATTTTTTTTTTGGTTTTGGGGGGAGGGGGAAGTCAAATTTTGATAAATTTTAATTATTAAGGATAAACTTTTTCATGTTTTGGTAATTATTTTTTGAAAATATAAGTGCATTATATTTTTTCCTGTTTTTAAACACGATTTTAAAACAAGTATTTAAGAGTAAATTATACAAACTTTCATTGAGATTTGAAAAACATATAATGAGTCCTACAGTTTTAATATAATTATATTAATTTTTCTTTTAATAGGTTAAAGAGACATAATATAGATAGTATGTAAATACAAAAAAATATACAAGATAAAATATATATTTTAATGTAAAAGATATCACAATATTTTTTTTTTTCCATTCATACGACTAACAATTTTTTGATAAAAATAAGGTCAAGTATTATATGAATTAAAATTTTAAGGGAGTCTAATCTAATTATGTCAAACTTATGAAACCTATTACATATTTTTTTCAAGTCTCGTGAGAGATCAATGTAATTTACCCACTATTCAATAAAAGTCATAATTTAATTTCACTTTTTTATTCTTTTTTATTTTTTATTAATGAATTCGTGGTCTCAATACACATCTTGACTTTTGCCATACAAAACCCATTGTGTGGTTCACATGTGTTGGTAGAGTATTTGATGGTAAATAATGTAGGACAATCTTTACTGTATTTAAAAGATTTAATTCTATTGTGTACACAACAACAAATAGAATTTAAAGAAATAAAGAATAGGAGAGAATTTGTTTGATTATAAAAATCAAACTCGAAATAAAAATAAATAAATTGTTTGCCTTACGAACACACTAAGTGTTTACACTCTTCCTTTCGGAAATAAAATGCAGCAAGATGAAGAATATAAATAGCAGAAGTGAAATACGAAATTTCTGAATGAAAAACATCAAATGAGGGTGGTCCTATTTATAGATGTGAAGGTGGCTCTTGGATTTGAATTGAACAGGTATGTGGCTCTTGGTTTTGAATTGAACAGGTATGATACCTGTTGGGTTTTGAATTTCAAACAGATTCAACAATTCAAACAGATAGCAGGGTGTGCACTAATTCCAAAACAGTTTATTTCTGTTTGAAAACTGGAAGGGCCCTGTTTGGATGAACAAAAAATCCAAACCAATTTAATTTGAATTCTGGATTTTATTTTAATAAAAAATAAAATTAAATTCAAATGTTTTTGGCCCAAAAAGATTAGAAGCCCAACCACACACCACGCACCCGCGCCCAAGCCCAGGCCCAGGCCAGCCCGCCCGGACGGACGGCGGCGGCGGCGCGCGCGCGTGTGTAATGATTTTTGGGTCCAATGGGTCTAGCCCATTTTGCCCATAACCTCTCCCTCTAAAACACTTGGGTACCCCTTGGGGCACACCCCAAGTATCTCACCCTAAGCCTTATAAACCCTTTCAAAACTTCCCACCAAATCAATGTGGGACAAGCCAATTTACAACCTTAAGGAATTTCCACCAAAACTCCATTTCCATGGAGCACACTTTGGCTTCAATTTCCCATTCACTCGGTAATGGTTTTGAGCAACCAAATATACCACGTGAATCACAACGCGGCATAGAACGCGTTACCACTTTGACCCGAGTAAATCGACACTCGGGGCCCACCTAAAAAATAGACCGAAAATTCTGGTTTTATCCAGAATTTTATAACCATTTCCAACAATCCCCCACATGAATGGAATTTGATGACAACGGAAATGCAACAATATGCAGACTTTAACGAAAGAGTATAAGTCGAAAATATCTTGCATCAGGATAGGTAGTTTTCGGCTTTGAACCTTCCGTAGTGATAACCTATCGGACTTACTGGCTAACCAATGGACGCGATGCCTTGAATTGTTCAGCCGTTTGTGTAAGCCAAGACAATAGATTTCACACAAAATATCTTCTAACACATCGTGGTTCTCACTGTTGTGTTCATTTTGGCCTTGAACGCGCCTGATTTTCATAAGTGTTTCTAGAGAATTTAGCCTTTTCATTCTCATAGAACCGGCCCCAGTTCAACACTCATATAGGTGATTCTTATTGTGAGTATCTTCTTATACTCATCTTGATTTTATGTCTTAATCAAGATATAAGTAATCATTAAAAGCAAAGCTTATCCTTATACCCCTGCAGACAACATATGTTGCAGATATCACTCTCACCATAGGAATGGGTAGGAATTTTAATCCCTTGGTGATTTCTGGCGAGCCATACATAACTTAGTTGTCCCTTTGAACTTAGTTCTTGGGATCTCCAGTCATATAAGTAGGGTTACCATTATGACGACTCTTATCCTTATACCCCTGCAGACAACATATGTTGCAGATATCACTCTCACCATAGGAATTGGTAGGAATTTTAATCCCTTGGTGATTTCTGGCGAGCCATACATAACTTAGTTGTCCCTTTGAACTTAGTTCTTGGGATCTCCAGTCATATAAGTAGGGTTGCCATTATGACGACTCTTATGTAATAGGCTTTAATCCCATCCCCTTCGATGAACTATACACTAGCTCTTTTGTCAAACCTTTTGTTAACGGATCCGCAATATTCTCTTTAGATTTTATATAATCTATTGAGATTATTCCATTTGACAACAATTGCCTTACGGTATTATGTCGACGACGAATATGTCGTGACTTACCGTTATACATGTGATTCTGTGCCCTGCCTATTGCAGATTGACTATCACAATGAATGCAAATAGCTGGCACAGGTTTTGGCCACATTGGAATGTCTTCTAAGAAGTGACGAAGCCATTCTGCTTCTTCACCTGCTTTGTCTAAAGCAATGAACTCGGATTCCATTGTGGATCGTGCGATGCAAGTTTGTTTCGTGGACTTCCAAGAAACAGCAGCGCCTCCTAGAGTAAAGACATATCCACTAGTGGATTTTGAATCTTTAGTATCCGATATCCAATTGGCATCACAATAACCTTCGAGTACTGCTGGATATCGAGTAAAGTTCAAACCATGATCACGAGTAAATCTTAGATATCTAAGAACTCGAATGATCGCTTTCCAATGGTCTTCTCCAGGGTTACTAGTGTACCTACTCAATTTACTGATAGCATAAGCTATATCAGGACGAGTACAATTCATTAGGTACATTAGGCTTCCAATGATTTGGGAGTATTTTAACTGAGACACTGCATCACCTTTATTTTTTGATAAATAAAGACTGATGTCTACAAGTGTTCTAGCTAAATTCAAATCATCCTTGATAAATTTATCAAGAATTTTCTCAATATAATGAGATTGAGATAATGCATATCCGTCAGATGTTTTAGTAATTTTCATTCCTAATATAACATCTGCGACCCCCATATCTTTCATATCAAATCTTTTGTTAAGCATCTGCTTAGTTGATTTGATCATGTTTTGACTGCTTCCAATGAAAAGCATGTCATCCACATAAAGACAAACTATGACATATCCTTGGTCAGTGTTTTTAACATAGACGCATTTGTCACATTCGTTTATCTTAAACCCATTAGTAAGCATTGCATGATCAAATTTTTCATGTCATTGCTTAGGTGCTTGTTTTAATCCATAAAGGGATTTTACAAGTCGACAAACTTTCTTTTCTTGCCCTGATACTACAAACCCTTCGGGTTGTTCCATATAGATCTCTTCATTTAGATCACCGTTTAAGAAAGCTGTCTTAACATCCATTTGATGTATTTCTAAATTAAACAACGCTGCTATAGCAATAAGCATGCGAATGGATGTTATTCTTGTCACAGGGGAATATGTGTCAAAATAATCCAGACCTTCCTTTTGTCTGTAACCTTTAACAACAAGTCTTGCTTTATACTTGTCAATTGAACCATCTGCTTTCATTTTTCTCTTGAATATCCATTTACATCCAAGAGGTTTAGAACCTGGTGGAAGATCCACCAATTCCCAAGTATGATTTTGCATAATGGACTCAATTTCATTATTAACAGCCTCTTTCCACAAAAGTGCTTCAGGACCTATCATTGCTGCCTTAAAGCTTTGAGGTTCATCATTAGTTAAATCCTGTTGGTCAAGACTATTACTAGTCTCTTGTGTTTGATTGTCATTAGTCTCTTGACTTTGTGTACAATCATAAGTTCTTTTCTGTGAACTTAATTCCTGTCCTTTCTTGTAAGGAAAGACATGTTCAAAAAACACAGCATTCCTTGACTCTATAATAGTGTTCACATTTATATCAGGTATATCTGATTTATAAGTCAGAAACCGATATGCACTACTATTCTGAGCATAACCAATAAACACACAATCTACTGTTTTTGGTCCAATCTTAGTCTTTTTAGAAACAGGTACTTCAACTTTTGCCAAACACCCCCACACTTTTAAGTATTTGTAAGAAGGTGGTCGACCTTTCCACAATTCATAAGGAATGCTTTTGGTTTTCTTGTGGGGTATTCTATTAAGAACATAATTAGCAGACAATATTGCTTCCCCCCACAAGTTCTGTGGTAAGCCTGAACTTAGTAACATGGCATTCATCATTTCTTTTAGGGTTCTATTCTTCCTTTCAGCAATTCCATTTTGCTGTGGAGAATAAGGGGCTGTAGTTTGGTGAATAATGCCATGTTGTGCACAAAATTCATTTAATGGTGCATCATATTCACCACCCCTATCACTTCTAACCATTTTAATGGTTTTACCAAGTTGATTTTCAACTTCTGTTTTGTAGAGTTTAAACATTTCTAAGGCTTCATCTTTACTTCTAAGTAAATAAACATAACAATATCTTGTGCAATCATCGATAAATGTTATGAAATACTTTTTGCCTCCTCTAGTTTGAATAAATTTTAAATCACATACATCAGTATGAATTAATTCTAGAGGTTCGGTTTTTCTTTCAACCGATTTAAATGGAGCCTTAGTTAGTTTCGCTTCTACACAAATTTCACATTTATGATTAGGATTAATTTCAAACTTTGGTATATAATCTAAACCAATTAATCTACGCAAAGCATCAAAATTCACATGTCCTAATCTACCATGCCATAAATTTGACTCAAGAATATAAACAAAAGATGTGTTATTCTTATTCATAGCAACTTTCGGTACAACTGTCATTACATTCAACTTAAAGAGACCATCACTCATGTATCCCTTACCAACATACATACCACTCTTTGTTAATACAAATTTACCAGACTCAAATACAAGTCTAAAACCATTTTTACTTAACAAAGACCCAGAAACTAAATTCTTCCGGATGTCAGGTACATGCAGTACGTTGTTGAGGGTCAGTTCTTTCCCTGATTTCATCTTCAAGATTACTTTCCCTTGTCCAGCCACAGTAGAAGTAGAAGAATTTCCCATGAAAAGTTGTTCACCATTTGCAGCCTCATTGTAGGTAGTGAACATCTTCTTGTCCGCACATATGTGACGAGTTGCTCCAGTGTCAACCCACCACTCTTTGGGATTTCCAACCAAGTTTGCCTCAGACACCACAGCAGAGAGGTTGATGTCATTCACTCCGTCAGAGATGTAATCCAATTCTGTTACATTGGCCTGATTGGTGGTCTTCTTACTTGTACTTCCATGATTCTTTTTAGGGCGGCGGCAGTCAGAAGCTCGATGTCTAGTTTTGCCA
Source organism: Camellia sinensis (assembly GCF_055761805.1). Lineage (NCBI taxonomy): Eukaryota > Viridiplantae > Streptophyta > Magnoliopsida > Ericales > Theaceae > Camellia > Camellia sinensis. The sequence continues at coordinate 53,696,904 of NC_138968.1, forward strand.
CAGTTATAGCATTTTCCTTTGAACTTCTTGCTACTGTCGCCTTGTTTAGGACCATCTCCAGTAAACTTTCTCTTTTTGTTATGTGGTTTATGAACTTGTTCAACCACATTTGCCTTGGACTCAATGGGGTTTTTTCCATTCCTCTTTTCAGCCTTTCGGTTATCTTCCTCAATTCTTAATCTTACAATTAATTCATCCATAGTCATCTATTTGCGTTTATGTTTTAAATAATTTTTGAAATCTTTCCAAGCCGGTGGTAACTTTTCCACTAAAGCAGCGACTTGGAATGACTCGCTAAGAGACATACCTTCTGAATGAATATCATGCAAAATTATTTGAAAACTTTGAACTTGAGATATTACCGTTTGGGAGTCTATCATAACAAAGTCCAGAAATTTACCGACGACAAATTTCTTCGTGCCGGCATCTTCTGTCTTGTATTTCTTCTCCAAAGAATCCCACAATTCTTTTGCTGTTTTCAGAAGACTGTATACATTATACAGCATATTGTCAAGGCCATTTAGGATGTAGTTTCTGCACAGGAAATCTGAATGTTTCCAAGCATCTACAGCGGCAACAACTTGCCGATCACTTTCACCCTCTTTAAGTGCTGGAGCCTCTTCATGGAGAAACCGGGCCAAATTAAGAGTTGTAAGATAGAACAGCATCTTCTGCTGCCATCTCTTAAACTCGGTACCGTTAAATTTTTCCGGTTTTTCTCCATGATTGATTGGTACATGAACATGGTTCTGGATAGGGACCGATGTAGGTGTAACAATAGGAGTACCACTGCCAGATGCAGTTTCAGTTGTAGTAGCCATAATCTCTGATTACAAAAATCAGAAAATATTAAAACACAAAATAATTTTCTAGTTACTAAAACCAGAAAATAATTATAACAACAAAATAATTTTATTTTCCTTGTTACTAAAACTAGAAAAATAAAATATCATAAGAATTTTCTGTAATACCAAATAATATTATGAATTGTTAATGACACCAGTATCGTACTACTAGTTGTTGTCAAAGAAAAGAGACAGTATATTACTACTATCTGTCAAATAGCTTAAATCACTATTTGTTTTTCCAACCAGAATATTAATTTGAAAACACAGAAAATTAAATACAATGAAGATACCAAAAAAGGATTCTGTCTTAAGATTGTAGTGAAGATTGTCCTACAAATAATACTTCCACTTGCATTCCATTTTGTTGGTTCATTTTTTCATTTTGGTTCGTTCTAAAATATGTATTCACATTTTATTTTGAATATTTTAGATTTTCAAAATTACGCAATATAATTTATTATAAACACGTTTTAAAATTTAAATCAAAAGGAGATAAAAATATTTTAAAATTTAAATTAAAATATAATGATTATATGCCTCATTAATAAGTTAGAATTTCTTAAAATGAACAAACAAAAGTCGGGGTATATGTTTAAGTCAATCTATAATTTATTTTGAAATCATATATTTCAAAACACGTTGCTTATAAGTTAAAATCATGTTTTGACAATTTCAATGACCAACTGGATTTGATAAATAAGTTTAAAAAGTTTAAATTTTTTGACCCAGTACATAGGTTTCGTACAGAACTAGTGGCGCTGTTGTTGTGAGTTATGTGAGAGTTTATTTTGAATATATTTTAATGATTCAAATGGTTCATATTATAAGATTTATTAAGTAGATTATTCATGTAAAAAAATCAAATTAACTAGATATTTATAGCCTAATAATAGGATCATATTTTTTTGTGAAACAATAAACGACCATCATAATTTTGATAATAATTTTAAAAATAATTAGAACCCGATCATTGGGTTACAGATATCCCATTAATTTAACTTTTTATATAAATGATATATTTTATAAATACTATAATATAAATAATTCAAATCATCAAAATAGATTCGAAACAAATCCGTGGGCTCACAGCAGCATCCCTCAATATTTTTTGTACAAAATCATCCTAGATTCTACAAGACCTATATATCATGGAAGTGGCTGGGTACTTGAATTATGAACTTTATGTCTGCCATTAGTGACCTTTGTTTGCTTCCAACTTTGGTCTTTCTTTCTTTAAAAGTAAAAAAAAGGGCAAGTGACCTTATTCATGAGTTGCTGCTGAAAAACATGTAAGAATGAGACAATTCCAAATTTTAAAAGAGCTAATAACCAAGTAATGTGTGGTACTCTTTGGTTTCATGTTTTGTTTTCCTTCATCTCTTCACATAATCTTGATCACTTAATTGATTGGGATATATGCATTAACATGATCAAATTATCCTTTCAACATGAAGTAATTGAATTACTCATCTTTACAGCCTACAAAAGAAAATATAACACTAAAATGTTGAATCAATGGACAATGCTCCCAGCAAGCCAAGGTCTGGAAAAAAGAGTTGTAGGCAACTCTAACAAGGGTTCTAAGTCATTTTTCCAAGACAAAAAAGAATGTATGTAAAGAATATTTTTTATTAATCATTTAAAGCACAAGATTAATGAACAGTCAATCACCCCAAACAATGTATTATCTCATAAGTAAAATAATAGTTGTGGCAAGTCAGGGAGATTTCAATAAAATTGTGTTCTGTTTATATATATATATATATATATATTTTTTTTTTTTTCTATTTTTTAAAACAGAATAAAAAATGAAACAATTTCAAACGCTCGAGTAAATCTTAGTCCTAAAGATAGTTCATCTCATTATATTATATTTGACAGAAACTTAGCAAAAGTGAGAAACAACCCCAAATTAGTCCGAGAATCATCAAATGAAAATTTTGGACAGAATTTCCGTTGTTTGTTGTTTGATTGTTTGTTTGGCTTTTTAGGGTCTTGCTATTTTTATTTTACTTTGTATGTTGTTTGTTTTAATATAATTGCTTTTCATCTTTCTCAATAAAAATTAAAAAATTAAAAATCAATGCAAATTTCGCAAAGCTGATATATCAGATTCATATATCCTAGTTATTGTCACCAAAAAATTCTTGTTGGCTACATATCATCTAACAAGCTCATTCCATGTCTACTTAATGCCATTTAAATGTTGTTACATCAGATTTATTTTTTTTTTTTTGTCATTAGTTGAAAGAGCACGTGCATCGCACAATGTCAATAATAATTTCAATTGCTTAGAACACAGATTGTTTAACAGCAAACATTTAAGTTGTCCGAATTGTTGCAGTACAAGCATGCTGGTATTCGAAGAACCTGATATTAAAAAATGATATTCTTGAGACAACAGGTAATCCTTTACGCCCATGGAATGAAAGGGATAGTCTTATGACACCAAAATGCAGATGGGTACATGGCATGGGAGGTCTTTAGGATGCCACCATTAGTTCGTCTTCAAAAGAAGAGATCAAATGTTGATCAAATCGTGAGGCCTGGGCGTATTCTTTAACAGTTGAGGAAGAGCGAGAAGAGAATACTTAGCTTGTGTTTAGATCATAGATTGGGTAAGAATTTGAAAAGGAAAAAAGACAAGTATGTGAAATATAAATGAAATATAACTACATTTCACTTACATTTTCTTTTTTCTTTTTTAAATTTTTACTCAAATCCATAATCCAAAAAACAATAGAAGAGCAAAAGCTTGGTAAAGGCTTTATAAGGATTGACAAAGGGAACACTGGTAACAGGAACTTTGTTGTAATCATAGAGATATTCTACTTCAAAGAAGAAGTCTATTTTTAGAGTGATTTGGTGGTTTCTGGAGGAAGGAGTTAAAAGAAGGATTCGGGATCAAATTCTGCTTTAATCGGAGTCAGAACTTGGAAACTGCTAGGGGAGCACTGGTTCAGTGGTCAAACTCAATCCTTCAATCTTGAGGAGGATTCAAACCATAGAGCAGCCACTTTGGGCAAATAATACCCCACAAATTAGTCTTATACCCAATTTACTCCTCCCAGTCTCAATATCTAATAGGAACTATTCCGATTATAGGGAGGTCAGCTTTAACACTACCAGAAATCTGGTAGGAATGATTTCTCTTATGCTCTATTTTGGTTTAATGAAATGAAATAGAATAGTTATTCCTTAAACTCCCTTATAAAATGGTAATTCCCTTGTAATGAATTGTGGTGATTCCATTTATAATGCTTTTTTATTATTTTTTTAGTCAACCAAACATTGGAATAAATATTTCGATGGAATGACCAATCCATTATACTCCATTCTAATGAACCAAACACTACCTTAATACCAGACATGATCTCATTAGTGAGGAGGACACATAAAGATTGCAATATAAAAGAAAATCTGTTAGGATGTGTTTGAATCATAGGTTTGGAAAGCGAACGAAAAAAAGTTGATGAATATTTCATTTACATTTCACCTATCATTTTTATTTCTTTTTTTAAATCCCTACCTAAATCCATAATTCAAACATAGTCTTAATCCCTTTCCAATTTTAGATCACTTCTCTTTGTATCCCATAATAAGCATAGTTGTCCTAGCTTTTACAAGGAGAGTTTGGAACCTCTCCTTGAGGCCTCTCCTTCAAATCCTCCGTGCAACGGTTGACATCTGGCCAACTAGATCCAACGGCTATAAAAAAATAAAAAAATAAATAAAAAATAAAATAAAATTGAAAAGTAAATTTTCCCGCCCAAAGCTATACAACCTCACACACTCCTTCTTAGCCTCACACACACTCCTCAGCCTCACACACTCCTCCACCGAACCCACCCTCACCGGCGACCCACTTCTAAGTGAGTTCTTCTTCTTCTCTCTCTCTCTCTCTCTCTCAGGTCCTCTGATTTAGGACCTTTGGGCTTTCGATTACGGGGTCTTTTGATCCGTAGATAAATCTGATGTGGTCTCAAACCTTTTATCAAAACGATTGAAATTTATTGTTTGCTCCCTACTTTAGTTTTAAAGGATTCTAAGATAAATATTTATATTTATCTTTTTGCTTGAGATTTGATTATTTTCTTGTTCGTGATGGCTTTTTCATACTCATTATGATTTACAGTTCTCTCAAATTGGCATTGCAGTTTAGTCTTTTTTCTTAGTTCTGTGAAAAAAATATTAGGCTTCACGCATGATGTTGGTGTTTTGTACAACTTGATAGTGAGTTTGTTTACTTTTTTTTGTTTTTTGTTTTTTTTTTTGTTGAGCCTGGTGTATGGAAATGTGGAAGGGAAAAAAAAAGATTGGTAATGAACATTGTGTGGAGATGTGATTCACAATCTCATGCTAACTGATATTATTTCAGTTTTTGGAAAATTCAGTTTACCTCAATGCTTTAGTTGCTGAACTTGCTGCTGTGCTTTTTAAATTTTTTTATTTTTATTTTTTCCGTTTTAGGCTATCAACAGGTACAAAGAGGTGGAACACACTGGCTATTCAGTCATAGCAACTCATAAACGAAAGTTTCTTCCTTAATGTTGCTCAAAAAGTTGCTGAAACTGTTGCTGCTCATGTTGCTGGAAAATGTTGCTGTTCATGCTGTTCATGTTGCTGAAAAATGTTGTCGTTGTCATAGCATGTGTTTTGTTAATGTTGTTGATGTTCTTATGGCTTGTATTTACAATTTGGAATTGGTGTTGATAGATTGGTGTGAAATGTTGGTATTCATAGTTGTTAATTGGTCTGAAATGTTGTTCATACTGTTCTGTTTTGGAGTTCATAGTTTTTTGCTGGTGCTGTGTGCATTCACATTGTGGAGTTGTTAATAAACAAATGGGAACATTGCCCACCACAGGAACAGAAAGGAAATGGCTAATTCTTGTTTTTTTTTTGCATCACTTTTAACACAAATTCTTATAAATAAAAAAAAATGGACACTAATTCCAACATGAACATCCCCATGAACAACCAAACCCATGATTCATATTACCGGAAACTTACTGAACATCCATCCAGATGTCTAGTTCATTTGATGGGAATATGAGATTGAAAGAGAGAGCTCCACCAAGTAGAGTGACTTACCACAATTTTTTTACACTGAGCAGATTTTAGAATAGGAAATAACACAAATTCTAGGGCCACATTGCCATCACAGTCAGTGGTAAAAGCATTCTAAAGAAGTCCTAGAGAATTCAAAGGACAAGGAGAGTAGAATTTAGCCTTGAAAAATAATATACTTGTAATCAATTGTCTAAAAAATACAGTTGCAAGTCCATTTTTATCAAAACTAAATATCAAAACACCATCTAGTACGACAATGATAAAGAACATTTCGTTGTAACTCGGATCAGACATTGAACTCAGATTCATGTTGTAATTGTAGATGTTTGTGTTGAACTCCTTACAGTGAGAGAACCCAATTGCATGAGCACCACTCAAAGCCACCATTTCTTCGATCAAGAACCCTTTAGATGAAAAAATGTTGATGATCTGAGTCATAGACATTGTGGGTCTGGGAAGATTACCTTCGATGAGGGTTGATTTGGACTCCTTACAGTGAGAGAACCTAATTGTATGAGCACCACTCAAAGCCACCATTTCTTCGATCGAGAACCCTTTAGATGAAAAAATGTTGATTATTTGAGTCATTGACATTGTGGGTCAGGGAAGATTACCTTCGACGAGGGTTGATTTGGAGACAAGCCCATCTTTGCGGCCTAATAGGACATTGTAGTAAGGACCACCCATCATGGTGAGGAGATCGCGAGCAGCAACGGCGAGAATGTCGGCGCAAGAGACGATGCCGGGGGAGGAGAGCTCGAGACCGTTCTTGGCACAAACGACGACGTCAAAGGCATCGCCAGGGAGAGAGAGGTTGATGTCGGCGTCGCGCTCGGCGGTGTTGAAGGGGGTGGAGGAGATGAGGACGGAGGCGTCGCAGCCGGAGATGAAGGAATCGTGGAAGATGAGGCGGAGAGTGGCGGTGGTGGTGGTGGGGAGGCGATCTGCTTGTTAGTAATGGTGTCTTGCATGATCTTGTTGAATCTAGGGCATGAGTTTTGGTAGTAGTTGAGGGCTATGAAGCACGGATACTTCAAATAGAGTGACGTATCCGTATCGGATATCGATACTCTTTGGATACTCGCAGATACATGTTGGATATTTGTTAAAAGTATCGGATGCTTCTTAATTATTTTTTCATTAATTTTGGAGTATCGGATACTTAATTTTGAAGTATTAGATACTCCAAGTCATGTTTACTTGTTTTATGAAATTAGAATTGTAACATTTTTTGCATAGTAATATAATATAATATAATTGCAAGCATAAATATAAGAATATTTTTCAAATACTTTGTTAAGTTCTTCGATAAGAAGAGCATAGTGAGTTAAATAATAAAATTTATCAAATTGATGTATCCTAATTATTTCATGCATGTCCCCTATAACTACATAGAAAGTAAGAATTAACAAGAGAATATAACAATGGTAAAATTAAATATCAATAAATAAATAAGCAAGTAAACTTGAATACAATATTTTTCATTAGTGTTAAAGGAAAAAGCATAGGGACAAGTTGTGAATTGTTCTATTATTGTAATATAAATATATTAAACTTGATATTGAAATGAAATATTTGCAAGATCTATTAAAAAATTTAAAAGTAAACAAGCTACTAGCTTAAATTAATACAAAATTCTTAAAGGTTAGTATTTTGCATTATAAAATTACATTGTGGTTTCTCAACGATCTTTAGCTTATGTGTAACTCACTATTAATAATTTAAAAAAATATATTTTTCACAAACATATTCTAGCCGTACCGATATCCTATTTTTTTAAGTTTTGTCGTATCGCCGTATCTGTATCGTGTCGTATCCGTATCTATGCTTCCTAGGTTGAGGGAGAGGTGTTGTTGTTGGGAGCGGCAGAGTGTGAGGAGAGAGAAAGATGACAGAGAAAGGAAGAGAAGTAAGGATAATGCCATGGAGGAGAGAGAGAGATGAGAGAGTGGGCGGGAATATTTCAGTTCCAATTTTAAATTTTTTTTTTTTTTATAAATTTTTTATAGGCGTTGGATCTAGTGGGTTGAATCTCAACCGTTGCACAGAGGAAATGAAAGAGGGGAGTTAAGGAGAGGATCTGAACTCTTACAAGGAACATATGGGTTTTCAAGAGAGAATCCAAGAGGAGAATTCTTTGGCCTAAGGAAAACATACTGTTGGGGAAGGAAAAAAACATTGGATAAAATTAAATTAAAGATTAGGAATTTATTTAAATGTTATTTTTATCAACAAAGAAACAAAATCGAATGAATTTTCAACCAGTCCATACCTTTTTTTTTGGCACATTGGAATACAAATTAGGGCTGTGCGCGATGCAGTACGATTTGAGGATAAAATTAAAACCAAACCGTGGATGGCAGATTGATAAATTTACTATTCATAAACAAATCACGGTTTGATATTTGTGCAGTTTCAACCTATTAGTTGATTGAAAAATAACCTTAAACAATTATTAAATATTTTCATAATATATATCACTAATTTATATAATATTTTTCATATATATAAAACACTAACTGATTTTACATAATATTTTTCATACATATAACTTGCACAAAATTCCATATATTTCAAACTGATTTTTACTTTTGGTATTTCATTGGAAGTAAACGAAAAAAAAAATGTATTAACTATGGTGGAGCAAAGTGATTTCGAAGGTGGATTATAAATTTCAAACCGTGGATCAAATCGACTCACGATTAGTAGACAGATCACTGCAGATTGGATGATTTTAGCAAATTGACCGGTATTTTGCACAATCCTAATACAAATATAACTCTCAAACCGAGAGAGAAGACCCACACAAAAATATATATGAAGGCGATCCCCTAACCTCCTAGTAGTTGGAATATTTTATTTATAGTATAGATTATAATAGAATCCGTGATTTCCTAATCACAAATTTCTTGCCTCTTACATGGTAATTGATTGATTTTATTTCCTATTTTGTAAATTTTGTTTTAGTATATATATATACATGGTCTCACCTCATTATACGTAAACCATTGTATACAATTCTTTTTGGTATCAGAGCCAAAACCCTAACCCATTCCTCCTTACCTTCTTTTTTCTCTCTGTCGACACAAACCAGTCACCCCTCATCACTATCCGCAGCCTCTAGCCACCCAGCAACACCTCTCTCTATGAGCAACCTCTATAGGCCCTATCGACACCTCTAGATTGTAACCCAGCCTTCGACCAGACTACCTAAGGTCTGTTCAAGTTGAAACCCTATTCCATTCTTTCTTACTTTCTTCTTTCTCTCTATTGGCACAAACCAGTCACCCCTCATCACTATCCGCAGCCTCTAGCCACCCAACAACACCTCTCTCTGTCAACAACCTCTACAGGCCCTATCGACACCTCTAGACTGTAACCTAGCCTTCGACCAGACCACCTAAGGTCTGTTCAAGCCAAAACCCTAACCCATTCTTCCTTACCTTCTTCTTTCTCTCTATCAGCACAAACTAGTTACCCTTTATCACTATCCGTAGCCTCAAGCCACCCAACAACACCTTATCTCTCTGTCGGCAGCCTCTACATGCCTTGTCAGCACCTGTAAGCTATAACCCAGCCTTTAACTAGACCACCTAAGGTCTATTTTGTGCGAGTCTAGTTTTCGGCCCTGTTGTAATCCATTTTTGGGGCTGTTAGTTTGTGTTTTGCCCTGGTTTAGGGCCTTATGCTGATGTGGTAAGCATATGCTTACTATTTTTTATCTATTTGTTGGGCAATCAATTTGTTATTTGTTGTGGTCTATCATCTCTCCGACTGCTTTGCTTGAGTTTTTCTCGCATGTCTTCCACTATCTTTGTGTGGGTTTTTTTTTTTGGATCATGACTGAGGCTTCTGAGATGTCTGTGACCATTATGGGGCATATTACTCATGCTATCCCACTTGGGTTTGATGTTTCCATCACCCCGTTTGTTTCTGCTCATCGTATTACTAGTGTGGTACTCAATGGGAAAGTTTTTGCAGCTTGGAATCGCTCTCTTCCTCTTTATCTTGGGCTAAAGGCAAATCTGGTTGGCCCTTGGAGACTGAGAAACAACCACTGGATGATGATCCTAAACGAACCCAATGAGACATTGATAACTACACTTTCTTGGGCTGGATTTTTAACTCTATGGAGGAACTAATTTATAATATGTTCATGTATTATGATATTATTCCTCGTCTCTGGAGTGCTCTCTCGCAGATGTATGCCCAGCTTATCATGACTCTCTAAATTTTTGAGCTTTATCGAGATATTTCTCATGCATCCCAGGAAGCTATGGTTCTTTCTGTTGCCTAGTTCTTTGGCTATCTTTAGCCCCGATGGGAGAAACTGGCCCAATATGAGTCGTTGAGTGATTTTTCTTGAGGCGATAACATCTATTGTGGTCAAACGAATACATCTCCATACATACCAATTCTTGATAGATTTAAAACCTGAATTCGAGTCCTTTTGGATTTAGATTTAAATACATCTCCTATACCATCCCGGTATGAGGCATTCGCTATTCTTGATAGCGATGAGCGGTGTCGCCAGTTGGTTCAATTATCTTTCGTTCCTGTTTTATCTATCGATCAGATGGCTCTTGCTGCTCATTTTGCCTCTTGACCTCCTGCAAATAAGGTTATTTGTCATGACTGTGGTGAGCCTGGGTATGTTAAGGCCCATTGCTTCAAGTTTCAATCTCAGATTAGTCATATTCAAGATCGGTTGGGCTCACTCTTGTCACATGCACCTAGTCCATCTGCGTCCAGTGCTACTCTGGCCACAAGTACTCCTCATGCTTTCTATGTTCGGTCTACTCCTACTTGGGTTCTAGATTCTAGAGCCAATGATCATATGACTGATGAGTTGTTTGTTTTTTCTACTCTGGTTCATAGTGTCTCAAACTGTATTTAGCTGATGGGTCGACTTCTCATGTTCATCATAAGGGTGATGTATCCTCGTCTTTCACTATTACTCTTACTTCTATTATCTATATTCCTAATTTTGCTTATAATTTATTGTCTGTTAGTAGCCTTGCGAAATCCCTTAATTGTGTTGTTGTCTTCTTACCTTCTCATTGTGTATTACAGGACCTGAGTTCAAAAAGGATTTTTGACAGAGATTATGAGCATGATGGAATCTACTACTTGAGCGAGCCACCTTCTTCTTCACCATTTGCTTCCAGTTTGCAAGCCTTTGTTTTGCCTAAATCATTGTCTCCTATTTTTACTTTACAAACTTTAGAACTATGGCATGCTTGCCTAGGACATGTCAATTTTCAGTATTTATGTTTACTTTTTCCTTCTTTAAATAAAGCTTGCAAACATAATAAATTTCAATGTGTTGTTTGTGAACTTTCCAAGCATACTTGTTCTAGTTATATTTCTCATTTGTCTCATGCCCCTAGCATGTTTGATTTAATTCCTTAAGATGTTTGAGGTCCTTCCCATGTCATTGCTTTTTCTGGTCATCACTACTATGTTACGTTTATTGATGATTATTCTTGCTGCACATGGGTTTATCTTCTTAAAAATAATCATATGTTTTTCCTTTATTTACTCAATTTCTTCAAATGATCAAAATCCAATTTCATAAAGTTGTTCAGAATATTTGCTCTGATAATGGCAAAGAGTACATCTCTGATGCTTTTTGCTCTTATCTTAAATGGCATGGTGTTATGTAACAAATCACTTGTGCCTACACTTCGAAGCAAAACGGGGTTGCTAAGCAAAAGAATCATCATATCATGGCTATAGTTCGATGTTTACTTTGTGGTATGCATGTTCCCAAGTCTTACTGGCACACTGTGGTTCTTATTGCTATTTATCTCATAAACTGAACTCCCAATCAAGTTTTGTAGGGTTTGGCTCCTTTACAGGTTCTCAAACCCGATTGCACTTTATTTTTTTATTATGCCTCGTGTACGTGTTTTGTTCATAATCGCAGCCCTTCTCGGACTAAGTTAGATGATAAAGCAAGTCGGTGTATTTTTGTTGAGTATTTTGTTCTTTCCAAGTGTTATCGATGTTATGACCCTATTGGTTGTCGTTTTTATCATTCTTTAGATGTCACTTTTTGTGAGTGTCTTCTTTTCTTTGGTTCTAATCCTCTTATGCAGGCTACTTCTTTGTCTGATCTGGTTAGTGCGACATGTCTCCTTCGGCTCGTCTTGTAACGATTTTTCACTCTGCTATTCCATGTCCTCTGTTTGATGTGTCACCTCCCAGGTCTCTACCTCCCGTTGCTCCTCTTCAGACTTACTCTCGTCATCCATGTGCTTCATCCCCTCCAACTTCCCCTTCACTTCAAGTTTAGGTACCGCTTCTCCCTTTGTCACTTCATCTCCTTTCCATCATTCACCACATCATTATCCTGCTCATATTCATTTTCCTCCTAACTATTATGGCCTTCCTAGTAGCACTAATCATCCTATTTCCAAGTCTTTGTCTTATATTGGTCTTTCATATTCTTACTGTGCTTTCCTTGGGAAACTTGACTCTATCCCTATTCCTCACTCAGTCTCTAAGACTCTTCAGAATCACCATTGGGTCCATGCTATGCATACGGAAATGGTGACCTTGGAACAGAATAAGACTTGGACTCTTAAGTCATTACGTTCTTCTGCCACAATTGTGGGATGCAAGTGGGTGTTTAGTGTGAAGTATCTTCCAGATGGGCTGGTTGATCACTACAAGGGTCGTCTTGTTGCTCGAGGATTTACATAGATTCCTGGTCAAGACTTTGGTGCTACTTTTGCTCATGTTGCCAATTTAGCCTATGTTCACCTTGTGGTTTCTTTGTCTGCAGCCCATTCTTGGCCTCTTCATTAGTTAGATGTCAGGAATGATTTTCTTCACGGTGACTTGCTAGAGACAATTTATATGGATCCTCCATCCGATTTTCGGGCTGAGAGGGAGTTTGTAAGGAAGGTGTGTCATTTGCGCAAGTCTCTTTATGGCCTCAAGCAGTCTCCTCGTGCTTGATTCAATCACTTCGGCTCTATTGTCCTTTCCATTAACTTTGTTCAATGACACTCTAATCATACATGTTTCATTCATCGTCGTCCCAATGGTTGTTCTACCATTTTGTCGGTATATGTGGATGATATCATTCTTATTGGGGATGATGCTTCTGATATTGCTCAAGTGAAACGAGAACTAGGGAGAGCATTTGACATGAAGGATCTGGATCATCTCAAATACTTTCTGGGTATTGAGGTTGCTCGGCCACGTAGAGAGATCTCCCTGTCTCAGCGGAAGTACACTTTGGATCTTCTTTAAGATATTGGTATGCTTGGGTGTGAACCTGTCTCTACACCTATGGATCCAAATCTTAAGCGCTTGGCTAAGTCTGGGGAACTTCTTCCTAATCTATGTATTAGCTTGGTAGGTCACCTAATATACTTGACAAATACAAGACCAGATTTACCATATGTTGTGAGTGTAGTTAGTCAGTTTATGCGTACACCACGCACGACTCATCTTGATGCAGTCTATCATATTCTGAGGTATCTTAGGTTTTGTCTAGGTTTGGGGCTATTCTTCTCAGTTAATACCCAAATTAGACTCTCTTGTTTTACAAATGCGGATTATGCCGAATCAAAGACCAATAGGCACTTGACTTTAGGTTTTTGTGCTTTCTATGGTAACTATTTCATGAAAGAGTAAGAAACAGGGTGTGGTCTCACGTTCTTCAGCTGAGGCTGAATATCGAGCTATGACTCAAGGTACATGTAAACTTTTATGGTTTCCATTAATTCTTCCTGAATTGGGATTTGAGGAAACCGTTTCTTCTTAGTTATATTGTGATAAGATGTCTACTATCATGTTTTCTTTAGATTATGTTCTTCATGAGCAGACTAAACATATTGAGATTGATATTTATTTCATTCGAGAGAAAGTTCAAGCAGATCATGTTACAACATTTGTTTCTTCCTCTAAACAAACTGCAGACATGTTTACTAAGTCAGTGGGACCCTCTTTGCTTCAGTCATCTATTGTCAAATTAGGTTTGGTCGATATCTTTGAACCAGCTTGAAGGGGAGTATTGAAATATTTATTTATAGTATATATTATAATAGAATCCGTAATTTCCTAATCACGTATTTCTTGCCTCTTACATTGTAATTGATTGATTCTATTTCCTGTTATGTAAATTATGTTTTAATATATGTATATATCTATACATGGTCACACCTCATTATAGGTAAGCCATTTTATACAATTCTTTAGTGAGGTGCAAAAGTAATCTGAAATATAACTCTCAAACTGGAAGAGAGAACCAATACAAAAGCGGAGGAATTCAATCTCCTAACCTCCTTGTGAAGTGTAAGAGCGCTAGCCGTTAGTTCAGTCATAAATACTTACACACGTGAATTCTATTAGAAAATAAATCAGGAACAGGGCCCCTTAACAAGACTCTAATAATAGGGACATTTCAGTATAAGATGCTAAAAAATCTCCGATGGTGTCTTAATTAGATTCTTGACACTCATGTTAACACCATTGTCCAAAACCGCTAACTTTCTCCAACTTTGAATAGTATGATACAGCAAAAAGATGTAATGCTGCAACCTAAAACTGTTTGATTCAATTGCAAAAATAAATAAATAAATAAATACTGAAGCTCAGAGAACAATGAGGTGTTTGTTACTACAGACTCAGTATGCTAACCAGCTACAAGAAGTTAGTGGATGTTGTCAGTCACTGGAACTTCTTGTTGCATTACATGAGAAGCACCGACCTCAGAATGGGAGCCCGGATTCTAGTTATCCATGGTTTCCGCAGAATTTTAGCCTTAGGCGCAAAAAATATCCCATTGCAGAAACCAGTCAACGAAAAAAAAAAAAAAATTATTTCTTAAAGTTATTTTTATCTTTTGGTGGTTCAAAAGAATGTTCTCAAATATCACAGTGGAACCGGCAAATATGAAATCAACACCAACCAAAGCATTTAAAAGCTTAAATGTTCCCCCAAATGGTGATAGAATATATTTTCATTATAATGAAACTCAAAAAATAAATGTGGCGTTAAACATGCTTCCTTAGGCAGGCAGAAGCTTCAACAAGAAGGTATAACCAAAATTCAAAATGAACCAACAAGCATATGTACAAGAGAGTAAGGGCTATATACTCCCCAATTCCAATAATGAGCAACCTGTACTTGACAAATAAGCTATCAATGGGTAGGAAGAATATGTAAGACCTTCGATGGAATGACATTCGTGCAGAATACCAGATGTCAGTAATTATACGATTATACGAGGGTTCTCATTGGGGTACACATTAAACCACAAAGAAGATAAAAACGATCAAGAAAAAAATCAAAATGGCAAATATTTTAATCATGAGCCACCTGTTTGATGATATTTGGTTTAAATGCCTCAAAAGAGAACTGCGAGCACTTTCAACATTTGACAATGACTCCTCCATGTTATCATCGATCCTGATCACATAAATAGGCAGTTAAATACAAGAAAACTTGAGTTTAAAAAAATAGGGGGGAGAAAGAGAGAATGACTTAATTCTATACTAAAGACAATGAAAGTATAAGATTCAATCGGGAATGCCACAAACATTTAAATTTCTTGCATTGAAATCTAATTTCCTTCTTTGTACTTCAGAAGTCATACAGCTATATAAGTTTACAAATAAAAGACGTAATAATATATAAGCATCAGATTTTCATGCAAAAAGAGCAAACCTGATAGCCAATTCCCCTTGTTGTGCAACCATTGTAGCCAAATGTGTGAAAATCCCACCAAGTTCTGAAATTGTGGATTCAACATTTTGAAGAGCAACTGCCCGACTTTGTGAATAACTCTCCTGTGGTGGGACCACCTGCTGCAACATGGACATTTCCATATGGTGGGATGGAGTGTTGTCCACAGCCAACCTTCGTCTGAATTAAGGTATAACACAAGCTGTTAGTACTCATTAGAGAACTAGCTAAGGATATAGTAAACCACATCGTCAGGACTTCTTTCACAAACCATAACCGAATGAACTTTATCTCAGAATTTACAACAATAGGAAGTTTTAACTATTAAGTGTACAAAACATCAGGAGAATTATGAATTCAGAGAGAAAAAGAGAGAATTAACTTCCAAAATCTGCTATCTAACAAAAGCTCCAGAAAGTGATGAAGACCATGGATTAACTTCCACATCAACAAGAGCCCCCATATGTCAGGCATTATATGTGAGATATGGACCTCCAAAATGAGAAGACATGCCTCCACTACTTGCTCCCTCCCAAGCTAAGCCATGTTGGTCACTTTCTATAGACCAAATGATGGCGAACATGAAAAGAAGAAAAATGGCAAATCTGGAATTTCACATGAAGCACGTTTAAGGCATCAAAAATTAAAATTTTGGCATAATTTTGAGTCTTTATTTGTATTTATTCTAATTTGTTGCATTGTTGAACAAATTTATGTCACTATAGTAGGTTTTATTACTTAGTAGTATTATGGTAATTTCAATCATTGTTGGACATGGGTTGTAGGGATCACCCATGGGTTTTATGTTGGGTCAGGTTATTAAAATGGTCATTATTTTTGTTTCTATTATGTTTAGAATAGTCTTAATGATCAAAAAAATCAAATTTTCCTATTATGAATTCATGTTATGGTTAGAATAGAATTAGAAGTCATTAAGTTTTCTATCATAGTTGAAGTTTTCTATCATAGTTGAAGCAGAAATAGAAGGCATAGTCATAATTGATCTAGAATATTTGTAATTACCTAATATTCTTATTTTCTAAATTTGAGTCGTAGTACTTGTGGAAGTAGGACAATCTTTAACGTATAAATATATGTATAATCTCAATCATTCAATGAAGAGTTGATATGATGAGAATTTGAGATTGTTTGTGTGTGATTGACCCAACCCTTGCAAGGGTGAAGCACCTCTTTTCCTCTCTTCTTCTCCTTCTCTTTCTTCCTTTTCTGTTTTCAAGTTTACCTCTTTCTTCGCACATGCCCAAGTTACTATTTTCGGGTTACTATTTACAGCCGTCTAAAAGTGCACTTTTCAGTCCCAAAACCCTATCATATCACCCCTAAATCAACTCTAGTTCCTTCTCCTACCTATTAGCCTTCAATTCGACCATTCAAACTCTAAATTACTCGCTATTTAGGCCTTTAATAGCCTGTATTAAGAAAATCCAGCAAGCTATCCTACATAACCAAATCACTTGATGCTTTGGCATTGGACCTAGGCTTCAGAAGCCAAATTGAATCACTACCTACTCAAAATCAGGTCGGGTTTCAAATCCAAGTTTGGGTGCCCATAGTGGCATGACCCATAACCCATTCAGAGATTCTGTTAGTTTGAATCTCAAACCACCTTATCCTTGGGATAAGTATGAATAACCCACTATCTCATCTAATAAAGAGATAGAGTTATGGGTGGTTACATCTCTCACAATATAATAAAGATACATATTATGTATTTTGTAAGACCAGAAAATCTGTCTCCAACATCTCTATCAAACTCTCTACCATTAGAGAACGAATCATGCCTCTATACTGTGAATAGTGTGGGTAATTTTCTCATAGTTCTACTCCATCATTGGGTAAGGTTCGAGTTCATCATTGAGAGCATGTGATTCACCCAATGATCCATGGATTCGATTTAACGTCAAAGGTAACCTGAATCCATTTTTCTGTTGCATATTATTATTTCCTACATTGGAATCAAAGCCCTCTTGAGTGTTTTCGTGTTGTTTTATGCATGAAATATGATTTGCACCATATATGTAATCATTAAAAAATGTACACGTGTGTTTCATGAAAGAAAATTGATGTATTTCATACTATGTCTGATCGGCATGAAATTGATATATATTGTAGTCCATGATATGTAGAATATATCTACAAAGTTTCATTGAAATCAGACAGTCGAATTTTAAAAATAAATAAATACCCATTTGTTTTTTCGAAACTTTTTGTGCATGGGTATTTTACATTCTTTTTTTTTTTTTTTTTTGATAAATGAAATTTTATAACCACAACATCAAGAAGATGTTAAAAGAATACAAAACCAATCCTACGAAAAGCAGGGGCCTAAACTATAACATCAACAAAGTCTAAAAGAACAAATAAATTAGGATTCACTCTTCCTAACACCCAATTGTACAAAATACCCAGGAAGCGAGACTCTAAACGTACGACAGACTGAGCGCTTCCCTGAAAAATCCGATAGTTCCGCTCCAACCACACCAACCACATCAAACACAAAGGCGCTAATGCCCAAGCCCGCCGCCGCCGCCGCTTACCAACTCGACCACCCCCCCCAACAACGCAACACATCCATAACTTGTCTCGGTTGAACCCACGCCACACCAAACAGAGAGAAAACAAGCGCCCACAAACGAGATACAACCGGGCAATGAATTAACAAATGGACTATTGTCTCCACATCCGCACAACACATGCAACACCAATTAACTAAAATATGATGCCGACAAATCAGTTTATCAAATAGTCAAGATCTGACCAAATGCGGCCATCCACACAAAGAAAGCCACCTTTGATAGAACACCAGAAACCTACACACCATGCCAAGGGAACACTCCCCCGCCACCACCACACAAGGACAAATAAAAAGACGAGATTGAAAAAACACTTTTAGCCTCAGGAACTCCCCAAACCACATCATCCTCCCCCTCTCGTCCTACTTGGACCCCATACAAAAAGATTATCAACACCGCCAACTGCCCTACTTCCTAATCTTGAGTATGGCAACGAAGAACTATATCCCAAACAAACTCCGTACCACTTCCACCCAAACAAGAAGCCACCAACACTTCCGGGTCCCTCACCAATTGATAAATCAAAGGAAAACGCTCATGAAGGGTAACCTCCCCACACCACTTATCCTTCCAAAACTGCACCCGAGCTCCACTGCCTACCCGAAACTGGACTCGCTCCCAGAATTGAACCCTCCCCAGCCAAATCCCCTTCCATAACCCACACCCATGAGAACTCCCTACCACCCTAGTACACCACTCTCCCCTCTCTAACCCATACGTGGAGGCCACCACCCTGCGCCACAAATGGTCCCGTTCCTTAGAAAACCACCATCACCACTTCCCCAACAAAGCCAAATGAAACTTACACAACCTTCGCACCCCCACCTCCCTAGCTTTCTTAGAGCAACAAATCTGCTCCCAATTAATGAGATGATATCGAAACCCTCCACCATCACTTCACAGAAAATCACACTACAACCTTTCCATCTGCCGAGCCACCGATACAGGAATGACATGAACTGACATAAAATAAGTCGGGAAACTACCCAGCACACTCTTCACCAAGGTGAGCCTCCCCCCCTTAGACAAATACTGCCTCTTCCACTCCGCAAGCCGGCGCTGAACCCTTTCCAACACCACATCCCACACCCCCTTCGCCTTATAAGGTGCCCCCAAAGGCAACCCTAAATAAGACACCAGCAAATGAGACACCTTACAACCCAAAATAGCCGCTAAAGACGGAAGATAGACCACCTCCCCAACTGGAATCAACTTTGACTATGCCAAATTGACTTTCAAACCTAAGACCACCTCAAAACATAGCAGAACACAACGCAAATACCCCAGCTGCTTTGAATCAGCCCCACAAAAAATCAAAGCATCATCAGCATACAAAAGGTGAGAAATACCAACCCCATCCGCCACAAAAAAACACTCCAACAAACCCGCCTGCACTGCTCGAGACAACAACCAACTGAGTGCCTTCGTGACTAGAATAAACAACAGAGGGGACAGCGGATCCCCCTGGCGCAAACCCCTAAACGTTTAGAAGTAACCCGCCGGCGTCCCATTCACCAATACAGGCATCCTCACCGTCGAAATACAAAACCAAATCCACCGCTTCCACCGTGCCCCAAAACCCATGCGCTCCATAACAACCAGCAAAAATTCCCAACTGACATTATCATAAGCCTTTTCAACATCCAACTTACAAATCACACTTGGACGACCTTTGTGTAAATGAGAATCCACACACTCATTAGCCACTAAAACCGCATCCAGAATCGGTCGACCAGCCACAAAAAGCATTTTGGGATTCCGACACTACCTCCCCCACCTGCAGACGAAGCCTTTTAGCCAAAACTTTTGCCAACAACTTATACACACTACCCAACAAACTAATAGGACGAAACTGACGAATATCCGTGACCTATCCCACCTTAGGAATCAAAGTAATAAAAGTCACATTGAAGCTCTCCCCAAACTGACTTGTCTGATAAAACTGTGCCATGGCTGCTAACACATCGCCCTTTACAACCTCCCAACAATGTTGGAAAAAAGCCATAGTAAATCCATTCAAACCCGAAGTCTTATCACCACTCATCTCCTTCAAAGCACCTAACACCTCCTGTTCCGAAAATGGCTCTTCCAGGCCGGCCGAATTGGAAAACATACCAAAATCCAAACAATCAATCCTCGGATGCCACCGCTCCTCCGGCCGCCGAAACAGGTGCGCATAAAACCCAACAATCCCCGTGCGAACCGCCTCGTCCTCTATCAACTCCACCCCATTAATCCGATTCGGCCCAATCTGATTCACCCGTCGATGCGCATTTGCCATCCTTTTCAGCCACGAACAACGAGATTTCTGCCTGAAACTAACCTCCATCTGAGCAATCCGGGCAAAATCAGCCCGCAAACACTCCTTACAAGCCACCTCATCATCAGCCAAACCCACGTCGGCTTCCATAGCATCCAAGGCCTGCAATTGAGCCAACACCGTTGCCTTCTACCCATCCAAGTGGCCAAAAACCTCTTTATTCCATTGTTTTAAATCTATCTTCAGCAATTTCAGTTTTTGCGCCAACATATGACTCGAAGAACAGGATACCACATAGCTATCCCACCAACGCCTCACCCTATCAGCAAACCCATCCGACCGGAGCCACATATTCTCAAAACGAAAAAGAGAAGGACCCCGCCAAATACCCCCATCGTCCAATAGAATTGGCCAATGATCAGAAACTGTATGGGATAACCGTCGCTGAACCACCCCTGGAAAATGCTCCACTCACTCTCCTGTTACCAGAAAACGATCAATTCAGGAAAAGACCCGACCTCGAGACCATGTGTAATCCCCACCCTGTAAAGGCATATCCACCAACTGCAACTCATCGATCACATCAGAAAAAGTCCGAATCACACCCGAAATCCGACCCCCTCCAGACCTTTTCCCCGGCCATCTTACCAAATTAAAATCACCCTCGACACATCAAGGAGACTCCCACTGAAACGCAACACCCGCTAACTCCTCCAGAAACATCCGCCTCTCCTCACCTTGCACTGGACCATACACACCAGTAAACGCCCAACGGAAACCATCCTCCACACATCTGAAAAAACAGGACACTAAGAATGCCCCAACCTCGATCTCCTCCTTCACCACCACCCGACTATCCCAACAAACAAGAACCCCCCTTGCCACACCTGACGTCGGAAGGCACGCCCACTCAAAACACCGACCACCCCAAATCTCCTTTATGACATCCCTACCCAGACACTCCATTTTGGTCTCCTGAAAGCAAACCACATCTGCTTTCACACCTCAACAACACTCCCACTGCCGCACACTTTCCCTTGTCATTCAAACCACCCACATTCCAAGATAAAATCTTCAGGCTCATTTCAACAAAAGTTGATTCTCCCTCTTACGCCTCCCCTTCTTCCCTTGCGTCCCAACACGACTATCATAATTAATCGAGCACTCCAAATTCCGCAACTCCCTATCCCCTTTCCGACAATGAAGCCCACTTTAAACCACGTCCGTTGACGAGACCCCAACCCCATTACGCCAAGACATCTCTACCGCAGAAAATAAACTCATAGCCTCTGCCTCGTGCCCATCAAAAGAAATACCTAACAAACGACTGACCTTGCCAATTCTTCCCAAAACCCAATCTGAAACCTCCGAGGCTGAAGGCTCTAAAGCCCCGAAGTCGTCTCCAGCGAAAGATCCTCCCCCGCTCGTCCCTTCATGCAACATTGCAAGTGGCTGGACAAAACTGGGACTGGCAGCCTCCTCATCTGCGAACAAACCCAGACCAGTAGCTGAATCCTCCACCAAATCTTTCCACTTTTCCGGCACTTTCGAAGAAATGCCAACCGCCACCTGCGACTCCCGCAACGGAACCACAGCCCAAGCCGCACTCTCTAGAACTTCCTGTGAATGAAGCTCTGTCTCTGCCCCAACCACACAAAATCCTTGTTTCGAGAACTTTGAAAAGGTATATTATTTGCATGATTTCAACTTACGATTGAGAAGAAAACCCAAGCCCAAACACAAATTTGGGTAAGTGTTGAAGCCTTGAAGGTTTGTTAGAGAAGATAAATTGCAAAGATAGCATTTCTAGTCTCACCCATGAGAGAGTGGAATACACTCTCTATGTTAGAGTTGTTGAATGCCAAAACCAAAACCACCATTTGATTCCTCTCAAAAATTGAGTTGCACAATACCAATTTTGTTGCCAACAGAGGCTTGGGAGGCAGCGCGTGTGTACCACACACAGAGCAGCCACCGTACCCTCATACGTGTGCCACACACTAGCACCCACCAGCTGCGCATCTCACGCTCCAGCTGGAGACCTCACATGTGCACCACGTGCTACCATGAGCCAGCTGCGCAAGCACACGCGCCTTGCTCGCCAGCCACATGCGTGCGCATTGTTTGGATTTTTTTTTAATTCAAAACTACTTTAAATCGCTCTATAGGACTTGTTTGGACTCCGTTTTGAGCGTGATTGGGTCCGTTGAACTCAGAATTGTATTTTCTGTCTGCTGAAAAAGTTTCAAAATTTTTTGAAAAATAAAAATATTTTCCATGAGTTAATAATTCAATATTTTTACTTTAAAATGCCCGTCAGAGAGCATGTCTTGGCTTATGGACCTAAAAATTTTACTGTAAACTACTATGAAGATTACCTAGTTACTGGTATAGGTACTGTACTATTTCAACTTATGTAATATTTATTTTTGATTTTTTGAATATTTATTAATTACTTGAAATTCAAGAAAGTTAATAAATTGTTGAAATTAGTTATCGCATAATTTGGAATATTATTTACAGCATGTTAAGTTATTTTTTATTTATTTATTTTTATACTAATAACATATAATAATATCTCGTAATCCAATAGCATGATTTGTATTTTCCTTTTAATTTAATTTCATGATTAAATTATATTTAGCACATTTTCTATTGTGAATTCATATTGAGATGCTAGTATATGAAATTAAACATGTTATCATGCATTAGACATGCCATGAGTAGTGGGAGGTCGTTTGGTGAGAAAAAATCTTTATAGATAGTACTCCCAAAAATGAAAATTTTGCGCATGAATTATATTAAATTTCGATAATTGTCATTTGAGGCACAAGAGTTCCAATAAACCTTTATGACCTAAAGCAGCCATCCATATAGTAGTTCTCATATTACATTGAGCCATTTTGGGCTAACGATGATCAATGAAGACCACTCAAGAATGATCAATGGTCCATAGAAAGTTCACTTATTCTATCATTGTGAGCTAGAAAATTTAAAATGGTTGTCGCCACCTGTGTTACATGGACTCTTCTATTTCCCCCACAGTACCCATGTCCATCAAATACGACATGGGTAAGGATGTGGAATGTGTCTAACACTCATACCCAATTTAGATAGTTGGATCCTTTAATTTGTTACAATATATGAGAAGTAGAAACTCACATTTGCAGTAAAGTAATATTTTTAACCTCTCACATGAATTATATATAGAAATTTTATGTTTTTCCTGAATCCTATGCAATTTCAAGTATATTTCTATATAATTTACAACATCTCATCCAAGACATGTATATATGACGCATCCCCGTACCCATATTCAATTTTGAATATATATTCCAAGATCCTAAATATTTAAATTTATGAAGGCGTGATGCTTGAATACACACCCGAACCCGATACTCATACTCTGAGTCCATGTAACATAGGTCGCCACCTAGGGATGACAGCCCTCTGTTTTAGACACAATGGACATAGGTGATGCAAGCCATATGCTCGGATATGAGATCCTTAGAGATTGTTCTAAGAGACTTCTCGGTTTTTCATTAATGACTTACATAACAAATATCCTAGAGTGATTCTTGACGCAAAATTGCAAAACTATTAACTTACCTATTAGTGAAAGCTAGAGCCTGAGCCATTGACATAAATCCTTAGACTGTCTCAAAGAGAATTATATGGCCTATATTCTTTGATCTTGTGTTGTGATCTAGCATTGTGGATTGCCTAAAGTATGCTACAGGGCGTATTCGACATGATGAGTGTTATTTATTGTGAATGGTCAGCTGAGAGTAGTTTAGACTATGATCTTGCTCATTAGATGCAGTCTAGAGGATATTATGCTAGCACAGAGAGCTTGTAGATAGGATGTTCTAAGTGTATAAATTTGCTCCTTGTTGGATTCATTTGCGCTTGTGCACCTTGAATGAACACAAATTGGTCACTAAAAGTCTTCAAAGAAGCAATTGCACAAGAGGTAGTGATCCTAAAATACTTCATGTGAGGCCCACATGGTAAATTTTGTTGTATATGCCTATCACAAGAGGTGCTGATTGGGCTTATATTTGGAATATAGAATTGTGTAAACTGCGGTTATGTTTTTCAAATTGATCGCTTGTTTTTATGATATGATGGGATATTAATGCTATTCTATTATTATGGTTTGTGGCATAATGAATAGCAAATGATGATGTCAGCAAGCAAGATTGACTCACACACACGAGTAATCGCCTTAGCATTGGATAGTAAGCAAGGATGAGACTAGTAATTTATTTTGTTTGTAGCCAAGAAAGGCTTAAATTACTTACTATCTATGTCACCATGGTTGGAGCCAAGATAAGGGCGTATTAGAGATCAAACATAGATTTTGGTATCCATTTCTGATGTTGTGCCTATTATGATTAACCACGGATGAGATCTCATTTGGCACCTATAAGGCGAGCAAATAGAAAATTCAGGTTAGGTATAAAAAAGCGACTTGTGCGCTTAAGAGCTACTAGACTAAGATTTGTATGGTATATAAAGTATGACATCACACTTTGGAAGAGTTACTTCACCGTAGCATATATTCATATCACATGTGCTTGTCGCCGAGTAATGAGGTGAGAGAATGGATCCCTACTGCCTCACTGAGAGTCTTAGATGTCATTATTGACATGACTTTGTAACCTTTGACTATGTCATAAGGTGAGAGGTTGACGTTCGACTACTTTAGTATGTTTGCAGTTATGTATGATTTGGCTTTAAGAGACATCACTGAGAAAACGGTTAAACCTAAACTAAATGACATGAGGGCAAAAGGAAGATCATCTATTATTACACTTTTGTTGTATGTTCACTGCCAGCACTCACATCGCTATGTATGGGAGGCAAATTGAGTCTGAATATATTGCATGATGTGAGAGGGTCACACATGCTCTGAGGTGTTAGAGATGCTTGGACAGGTGTAACTAGAGGGGTCTGGGGTATATGAGACACTACTTTAATCTTTGGGTTGATGTCTCTATGTTGGCTCATTTTTGAGTTTCTAGCTATGAAGCACGAGTACTTCAACAAACGTGGCGTATCCATACAGGGTACTTAGTAGGTATCGGTACTTCATATGATACTTCAGCACATGTATCGGATATACAAAACACGTATAAACTTTTTTCTTCTTATTTTTGTTGTACCCGAAACATACCTAGTGTATACTAAAGCCATATTATTGTAAGATTTCTAAACAACCTGTATATTAGATTGAATTAATTTGAACAAAGAATACATACATCATTTATATAGAGTACCACTAATTCCTAACCCTACATGAATACATTACTGAGATATATAGAAGTCTAATAGACATAGGACACTTATTCCTAATCCGAGGAGAACACATATTTCTCACACCCCCGCTCAAACTCAAGGTGTTTTAGCAGAAAACACTGAGAGTTTGTCAAGAAAAAACCGAAACCGAGCAGTGGTGTGAGTCTTAGTGAAGAAGTCAGCAAGTTGCAGAGCCGAAGAGACAAAAGGAAGCGAGATAAAGCCAGACTGCAGATGCTGACGGACGAAGTGACAATCAATCTCAATATGTTTTGTCCTTTCATGGAAGACAGTGTTATGAGCAATTTGAATAGCACTTCGGTTGTCACAATAGAGAGAGGTTGGGGAAGATTGAGGGACGCCCAACTCAGATAAGAGCTGACGAAGCCAGACAATTTCAGCAGTAGCATGAGCCATAGCACGATACTCAGCTTCGGCAGTAGAACGGGCAACAACAGTCTGTTTCTTGCTTTTCCAAGAAATTAGGGAATCGCCAAGAAACATACAGAAACCAGAAGTAGATTTACGATCATTAACATCACCAGCCCAATCAGCATCAGCATAAGCCACCAAGTCTAAGGAAGAAGTAGAAGAGAACAACAAGCCCTGAAAGATAGTACTGCGAAGATAACGAAGAATCCGAAGCAAAGCAGCCCAATGTGTAGAGCGAGGGGCAGAAACAAACTGACTAATCACATGGACAGCATAGGCAAGATCAGGACAAGTAACTGTCAGATAGACTAAGCAACCCACATCGCGATATAACGTAGGATCATCTAGAGGAACCCCATCAGTAGTGTTGAGCTTTACATTAAGTTCAATGGGGGTATCAGACAGCTTAGTGTCAGTAAGTCTGGCACGATGGATAACCTCGTTAGCATACTTAGCCTGGGACAGAAAGTAACCCTTGGGAGAAGAAGCCACCTCAATGCCAAGAAAATACCGCAATGGTCCCAGATCCTTCATTTCGAAGGTGCGAAAGAGATGCTGCTTGACCTCAGAGATAGCAGAAGAGTCAGAGCCAGTAATGATCATATCATCTACATATAGTAAGAGAGCAACAAAACCAGCCGAGGCATGTCTTAGAAATAAAGCAGAGTCGGAAGCAGAAGGATGAAACCCAAGCTCGGTAACAGCAGTCTGAAAGCGATCATACCAAGCACGAGGAGACTGCTTCAGACCATATAGAGCACGCCGAAGACGACAGACTTGGCCAGAGGAATGGTGAAGACCAGGGGGAGGACGCATATAAACCTCCTCAGTGAGAGTGCCATTAAGAAAAGCATTCTTAACATCCATTTGATAAAGGGGCCAAGAACGAACAGCAGCGACAGAAATCAAAGTACGGACAGTAGTCATCTTGGCAACATGAGCAAATGTCTCCTCATAATCAATACCATATTCCTGGGAGAAACCTTTGGCCACCAGACGAGCTTTGTAGCGCTCAAGAGAACCATCAGAATGAGTCTTAACTTTGTAGACCCATTTGCAACCAACTAGATTCTTACCAACAGGTAACGGAACCAACTCCCAAGTACTCGTTTTCTGTAGAGCAAACAACTCATCCTCCATAGCTTGAACCCAATGAGGATCCTGACAGGCCTCCTTGTAAGACTGAGGTTCTGCAAAAGAGTGAAGAGCAGACAAAAAGGTACGATAGGAAGCAGAAAAACAAGTATTAGACCAACCCAACCTTTTTGGAGGATGACGCGCTCGAGGAGGATATCGGTGTGCAGCAGGATCAGAGTCGTCAGAAGCAGGAGGATCAGCAGCAGGGGGAGAGACAACTAGTAAAGGAGGAGCCTTGCGACGAGAATAAACTAACAACGGAGGAGAAGAAGAAAGAGAAGGAGAAGGCGAAGGAGGAGAAGTAGTCAGAGGTGAAGCAGAAGGAGAAGATGGAATAAGCTCAGGAGGAACTGTGGAGATGTACTCATCAGATGGGACCTCAGAAGGAAATAGATCAATATGAACCAAATCCTCTTTGGAAACTGGGGCGGTGAGAGGAGGAAGCTGAAAGTAAGATAGACGTTCGAGAAAGGCAACATGGCGGGAGACATAAAGGTGACGAAAAACAGGGTCATAACAGCGATAACCTTTCTGAGTGAGACTATATCCCAAAAAAACACATAGGACAGATCGGGCACTAAGTTTAGTCCTATCTTTACGGGGTAAAAGGACAAAACATGCAGACCCAAATACACGAAGGAGGGAGTAATTAGGAGGTTGAGAAAAGAGAGCCTCATAAGGAGACCGACCCGAAAGAAGGGGGGTAGGCATACGATTAAGAAGAAAAGCAGCAGTAAGAACTGCCTCACCCCAAAACGGAGCTGGAACGGAGGCAGAGAGAAGAAGAGATCTAGCTGTCTCAAGAAGATGACGGTGTTTACGCTCAGCTCGGCCATTTTGGGCAGGTGTATCAGTACAAGAAGTTTGGTGAATGGTACCCAAGTTGGCCAAATATTCACAGAATTCAGTTTTAAAGTATTCCCCACCCAAGTCAGACCGCAACAATTTAATAGTAGCTCCAAACTGTGTAGTGACCATAGACTGGAAAGTACGATATATTTGGTAGAAGTCAGACTTATGAGTCATAAGATAAACCCACGTGTAACGGGTGCAATCATCTACAAAAGACACATAATATACTGAACCCCCTTTAGTAAGAACAGGAGAGGGTCCCCAAACATCAGTATGCACAAGAGAGAAAGGAGAAACAAAAATAGACGTACTTTTATTAAAAGGTAAAGCTGACATTTTAGCAAGTTTACACCCCCGACATTCATCAATTTGACTAGGAAAAACTTTACCCAACAATCCTGACTGAGCTAAAGACCGTAAGCGGTCAACAGACAAATGACCAAGACGAGAATGCCATAAGTAAAACTGACTCGACTGAGAATCTAATTGATACGAGGAAAGTGCAGCTGGAGAGGTGGATAAGGGGAGATGCAAGCTTTCAACCACATAGAGATCTCCAATTCTACGGCCGGTCCCAATCTGCTTCTTGGACACCCGATCCTGCACACAACAGACAGAAGAGGAAAAGATAACATCAAAACCAGACGCATCAAGTTGACTGATAGATAACAAACTGACAGATAACTGAGGAACATAAAAGACAGAAGGAATAGTAACAGCAGACATGGCAGAGGGTAAGACAGACCCAACAGATAAAACAGACATACCAGATCTATTAGCAGTATTAATAGTAATAGGAACGGGTGGGGGAATACAATTTTGAAGTAAGGAAAGGTGAGGAGTTATATGATGTGAGGCACCAGAATCAAAAATCCAAACAGAAGAAGGGATACCTGAAGAGGACCCATGCAAACCTGAATGAAGAGAGGTAAGAGCGGAGGCAGATGAGGATGACTGAGAGGTGGACAAGATATGCTGAAGTTGTGCAACCTGAGCACTCAGGGAAGCCAAGTCAGGATTGGGAGCCGGAGTAGATGCAGTGTAAGCAGCAGGAGGTCGGAAAGTACTCGAAGTAGTACCGCGGAACTGTGTCTGAGAAGACGGAGCAGGCTGACGTCCCTTTTTAGGACAATTGTTCTTCCAATGACCCCTCCGATGGCAGAAAGCACACTCATCTAGCCCTAATGGTCCTCTCTTGGGTTTCGCAATGGCCTGAAGTTGATGAGAAGGAGGGGTCAATAACAAGGGCGGCTTGGCAGGAGCCAAGAACACAGAAGGAGGCAAAGTCTGACTGGCCGTCTTAAGACGGGTTTCCTCGGAGAGGAGTTCACGAACAATAGCATCCACAGAGGGAAGAGGAGATCGGTGAAGGATACCACCTCGAATAGCCTCATACTGAGGGGAGAGAGCTGTTAAGAACTGGACTAAACGACCCTGTTCCCGAAACTCAATATAAGCGTCTAATATCTTGAGACTAGGTGGTTCCATAAGGGCCAACTGATCCCAGAGACCTGTCATTTCAATATAAAAGTCCTGAATAGTTTGATCCCGCTGACGAGCACCCTGAATAGTTGTTTCCAACTCATACCGCTTGGCAAAATTGGACTGCTGATAAACACCGAGTAAATAATCCCACACTTCCTTGGCAGTACTGTACTTGGAAAACATCATTCCAATAGGGTCATCCACAGAGTTGTGAAACCAGGTAAGAACTTGGGCATTATCACAATCCCAAGTGTCACAGGAAGACAGATACCCTTCTACTTTTGGGTCCGATGGACGAGGAGCAGAACCAGAAACATAGCCCCATTTTTTTTGACCAAGAAGGAAATTCTTCATAACACTGGCCCAATAAGCATAATTGCCACCATTGAGTTTACATTTAATGGCTTGAATTTTAGGGTCCATTATTGTAATAAACAAAAGATTAATGGGTCAAAGTATACTAATAACTTAATATATGGGCCAAACAGGAATAAGGGTTTTAGATAGAAATACCCAAGTTGAAGCACAGAGATCGCGAAGCAGGGAGAGAGAGAGAGAGAGAGAGAGAGACTGAAGCTGAAGCTGAGATTGATCTTCAGTCGGAGCTCGCGAAGATCTCAGACAGAGATCACGAAGCACAGAGGCAGACGAACCAGATTACTAGAGAGCCGACCACAGAGAGACGACCCCAGGAGTCACGAAGCACAGAAAGGCGACCACAAGAGACGACCAAGACGGAGACACGATGAGCCGCGAGGACGACTAAGACTGAGATGAGCAGTTCGATGGGTCAACTGAGACGACTCACTCGCGGGACGAGGCATCCAGAAGAAGCCCTTGCAGACGAAACAGATGGGTCACCCAAGTCACGAACAGAGATCGAACCAAAGGAGTTTGATCATGTACCAGATAATCGAGAAAGAGAGAACTCGATCAAACAGATGAATCACGAACAAGTTGAACCAGTTCGTGCGTAACCCTAGCCACCACGAAATCAGGAATTGCAAAGCTCTGATACCATGTAAGATTTCTAAACAACCTGTATATTAGATTGAATTAATTTGAACAAAGAATACATACATCATTTATATAGAGTACCACTAATTCCTAACCTTACATGAATACATTACTGAGATATATAGAAGTCTAATAGACATAGGACACTTATTCCTAATCCGAGGAGAACACATATTTCTCACAATTATACCTCAATCAACAATATTTTCTTCTAATCCAGAGGTAAAATTAGTTTCATTGGACTTTATTTATTTGTTTATTTTAATGCACATCATGATTTTAAAATTAAGCTATGGTTTGCAAGTTATTTAATATAATAATATTTAATTTTGATTTATATATTTACTTTTTGTCATTAAATGTAAATTAGGTTGGATATTAACAAACTAAACCATTTTAACTATTTTTTTGCGTTATTCCAAATTAAAAATAAATATTTGTTAACAAATATATCAAGCCGTATCCGTACCCTATATTTTTAGATTTTACCAAATCGACATGCCCATACACGTGCTTCATAGGTTTCTAGTATAGAGCTCCCACATGCAAGTGTTCTCAGTGATCACACGGTCCATTGGCAAGTATGAGTTTGTTCGATGTTTGGGGTAGATAGAAATAGAGATGTGGTAGTGTCATGCCAACTCATGTACAAATAGAAGATGTTAGAAATCAGGTCGGGCCTTGTATCAAGGTCTAGACGCCCATGGTGGCACGGCCCATAACCCATTGAGAAACCCTATTAGTTTGAATCTCAAACCACCTTACCTTAGGGATAAGTGTGAACAACCCACATCTCATCTTGTAATGAGATAAATTTGTTAGTGGTTATCCTCAAAATAATACAGATACATATTATGCATTTTGTAAGACCAGAAAATCTCTCTCCATCTTTTCTCTCTAACTTTCTACCATTAGAGTACAAATCACGCCTCCATACTATGAATAGTGTGGGTAGTTCTCTAATAGTTGTACCCCATTGCTAGGAAAGGTTCAAGTTCATCATTAAAAGTACATGATTCACCCGTATGATCCATAGATTCAATTTCAGCGTCAAAGGTAACCCGAATCCGTTTTTCCGCTGCGTATTATTATTTCCTACACTCCCCATATGTTCACAACATATTGGCACTATATAATCATACTATCCAGTGACTCAGCCACCTATTATGAACCCTAACATGTCAATGCTTTCCAGGTCAAAAGCAGGGTCTAGTGAGCTCTATGAGCTCAATATGTGGTCATGGTGCAACCTTTGTGCAGCCCCATGACCCACTTGGTCATGTTTACCCTATGTACAAGATCATATGGTTCATTTAGCTAGATGGTTTAGAAATTAGAGTTAGTCAAGGTATAGTCTCCTTCATGGGAATTATGCCTTGCCCAATCTTAGAGACTGATTTAGAGCTTCAAGAGGTTTAAAACATAGTCCTTCATCAGTTGTCAAAAGTTTCAACATGCAAACAATATATCTGAATTGAAGTAGTTTAAAATAATAAAGGAATGTTGCCTACAAGAAACTTCACTAGAAAAATGATTGAGATAGAAAAATATGACAGTCAAAATCATATGAAGTGAAGAAGAACTCACCTCAGTTGGCTGCCAACTTGAACTCCATTTGATGGTGATCTGCCAAAAAAAGAGGGGGAGCAGAAAGTTAAGAAGAATATACAGATTCACAAAACAAAACACATTCAATGAACTTGATGCTAGGTTATAGCACCCAGACTACGGAAGACAATCAGCCAAGAAACCCATAAAAAGAGAAATTTGAAGACAATTTAACATCAGCAGATTTTTATATTTTTGTTCCCTTTTGGTGCCCTTTTAATATGTTCCTTTAGTAATAATATATATATACATATATATGGTTGTAGTGCGTACAATGCACAGAACTATACAGATGAGATAAAAACTCATGGATTAGACAAGAACCTTTCTATAATTAATACAACGAAACAAAATGTACAATCACGTGTAGGTAATCTAAAAGCATAATCTAATAGATCAAAGTAGAAATCAGAGAAAGGTATATTACACTTGGTTGCCTCTACAATTCCCTTGACTTCTTTATTTTTATTAGCAACATATAAAATTTATTAAAAAGAGGAGAAAAAGATATAAAGTGCTTAAGGGAGGACAAGAAGTCCTCCAAAGGGGGTAAAAACAAATTACAAACAAACAGCCTCCCAATCTCTAGAAATTAAAAACAAAGGAATCCCTTTGAAAGGAGATGCAATCGAGACCTAAAAAGATGACAAATAACAAATCTTCTCCTATAAATCTTCAACATCTTGAACCTTATCATGAAAAATTCTCACATTTCTTTCCTTCCAAAGAACCCAAAGCACGACACAGATGACGCTATTCCAAAAAACGCAGGCCCTCTAAGTGGAACCAAAACCTCTATAACCATTAGTTAGCACATAGAACCAAGAAGCCAGAATTACCCAATCAACCTCTGCCAATCAAAAAAGATGAAACCACAATGCCAAAGCCACAGGACAACGTAAAAATAGATGATCAATACATTGAGTTCCTCTTACACATTATGCACCATTGTGGATGTAAATTGCAATTAGGTTTCCTCTTTTGAAACACGTCATTGGTAGTGAGCTTCCTATGAGCCAAAGACCATACAAGACTTTAATGCATGCACATTTCATTCTTTACATTTAAAGATCCATGGATATATGTGTGATGAATTTGCATATCTGTTAAAGAAAACTGAAGTAGATGATGCAATAAACTTACATTCTAACAATATAGCCATGGATGCATGATAACCATGAAAGCTTTAGAACATACTGACAACTCTAGTAAATAAGATCCCCCACAATACAAACAAGACTTAGGTGGTGTTTAATAAAGCTGAAAACTGAAAACTGAAAACTGAAAATGAAAGACTGAAAATTATTGAAAACTGAATGCTGAGTTTTTTAAGCTAAAAAGTTGTTTGATAAAAAATTAAGTGTTGAACTAAAAATAAGTTGTTTGATATGTATAAAATCAAATTTGAAATTTATTGTTTTTAAATTATATATTTCAACTTTTATATTGTGATGGTGGTGATAGTGGTGGTAGCGGTGGAGTTGAGGGCGGTGGTGGTTGTGGTAGCGGTAGTGATGGTAGTGATAGTAAAATAATAGTGTTGCTTATGACAACAATAACAATGGTGATGAAGGTGGTGGTGGTAGTGGTGGTCATGGTGGTGGCTTGGTGGTAGTGATAGTGCTGGTGGTGGCATGATGGTGGTAGTGATCATGGTAATGAATTTATAATAGTGTCAATATTTATATTTAGTATTTATAAATTCAGTCAGAATTACGTTAATTTCATGACTTAAAAAAAATTAAGTTTTAGTCTATATTTTAAGAGATACTTAAATTTTTAAGTGATATTAATTATGGTTAACAAGCGAGCTTAATTGATCATCACTTTATACATTTAGTTTTACGTGCTGAATCAAGTTATCAAACACCCCCTTAAATTGCACATTAAATCCTTTAACTGGTAAACTGATTCCACATTTTCACACTATACATCAAATTCATCATAAACATCAAAGTATGCAATAAAATTTACAATCTTCTGTATGAGAAGCATATTCCACATCTATCTTCCCAAATCCATGATAATTAAAAATTACAAATAGTAGACTGCATAACAGAGAGAAAGAATTAGATTAGACCTATCCATTGAGCAACCGTAAAAATACTAACCTAGCACTTTGTGATCCACATCAGGCAATCCAAATCATGGGCTCTACTTAATTTACTAACACCACGTTAAGCAACTTAACTAAGATCCTATCAGTTCTTCCTTTGTATTTCATTCTAATACAGTACATGAGAAAAAAATAAAAACATAGAAAAACGTACACTGATGGTTGCAAACTCCCAGATGAACCAGATGAAGTTGACCACGGAGCTGGTTCAGTCACTGCCTTGGTGGGATTCCTCAAAGGATTCTCTCTAGCTATATTTGTGGAGAATATCTGTTTCCTATTTTCATGAGCCTTGATGTTCTGTGAAAATAAAAGGAAATTATTTTTTGCTGAAGATGACTGGTAATGATAAAAACACTATATAAAAGTAAAGCCACAACTGGCCATTAGTTTGAATGATATCTCCTGCCAACCCTAACAAGAGGTGTACGGTTCAAGTTCCAGTTGGCCATTAGCACATGAAGATAAAAGAATAGAGAGAGAGAGGGCGAACTAGAAGAGGTCGTAAGTATCATTCCATTTAGCACTGACCTTTGTTCTGGTAGTTAACACATCCTGAAACTGTTTTGTAGCCCCCATAAGTTTGGTCTTCAAATCATCACAAACAGTTGTGGAATGAACAACTCTATCTTCTGAATAGTTCCCATCAGCTATCTCCACATTTTGAAGGTTTTGCAAATCTGAGACTGCCACATTAAGTGCAGTGATGTCATCTTTTATGAAGGCAGATAATTCTTGAATTTCCTTAATTGGATCATCAAAAATGGATGACTTTTTGCCCACTGCATGTAATGAAAATGTAGATTACAACCTGCAGCATTATCCTGAACAGTACTAAAAAACTATAACGGTTCATCATTTAGTATTCTAAGATGCCTTTTGATATGTTCAACATGAGAGAGATGCAGAAGAATATCATCAGAAAGGTTCACTAAATCCATCCATGTTTACTATAAATTTGAATTCGAACTTGATGTAGTACGCAGACGGAAAGAGAAGAGCGGAGAGAAAGAAGAGGACCACAGCCCTAACACACGGCCACAACTTTTAACAATCAATCTTCATTTAACTCACAGTTGAATAATACAAAACAAACCCTCATAGTTATAGGCTAAAACCCCTAATCAAAATAGGAAAGCAAATCATTATTATTTGGCAATGCAGTCCTAATAAAAATAAGAAACTAAATATTAATAAAACTCCTAACTTAGCTCTAATTATCTAAATGAATAAACATACATATTACAAATTATAAAATTATAAATTAAAAATCCACCAACAATTGGTGTGTGCCCATTCTGCATTAGAACTTATCTTCATTAATCATTCAAAAAATAGAAAAACTAAGAATGAAAGTGATGCCAGGCATAAGAGACAGTTGGCACATCTTCAGTCCACATTTGATTACAAGATCGAGGAAAGCAGATAAACTTTTTGGTTTTAAATTGGGTTTTTTAACAAAAGGTCCTATATGCAGAACTTGTACCATATTAAGTCCTAAAGATATTCTATAAACCCAAAAAGTCCCATAACTGTGCAAAAGACCAAAATCTCCAACTTTAAATGTAGCGCCAAAAGAGGCAATGAGTCTATATTTTAGTAGAAAATCACAATATTTAAAATACTTACCCCATTCGGACCCTTTCTGCATATATATATATATATATATATATTATATGATAGTGTGAATTTAAGGTAGTTTGAAAGCTGTAAATGTGAAAATTTACACTTCAATGAATTAAATTGTGTGAATTTACTAAGATGTGTGTTCTATGGAAGTATGAATGTTTTACAATCCGAAATTTTCCACCTAGCCCTGCGGGTTATGCAGGGGTACAAGATAGCTTGTGGTTGTGTTATTCCATTTATTTTGTTTTTGTGCCTCTAAAGCATGTATATAGTAACTCTGGTACTTGCTGGTGTAGTCCCTCTTCTGGGCTAGGTCTGTCCAGTGGTTTATGTTAGCGTAGGGTGTTTTAACTTTTGTTCAGGTCTTTAGTTCCTGTATGGTTTCCTGGGGTATGCCCCTTGTAAATGTGTATTGTCCTCTTGTTTTATTTTATGAATAACACCACCCCCCCCCCCCCCCCCCAAAAAAAAAAAAAAAAAAAAAAAATAGTGTGAATTTCTGTGTAGTGGGAAAGTTTACATTTTCAACCAATAAATTTACTAAATTACTGAAATTTTTAAATCATTCAATAAAAAATGTAACATTCACACTTTTTTACACTTGAATTATAAAAATCATCCAATAACAAGTGTGAAAATTTACCCTTTTTATTTTGAAAATACAAAAATATTCAACAGGAAATTGTAACTTTTACACTTTTTTACACTGAGAATACAAAACATCAACTAAAAAAAAATCTTTGGGGAAATAGGGATGGGAGAAAGAGCTGGCCTTATTGTGAAATTTTGTGATGGAGGTCGTCAAATACAGTAGTGGCAAAGAGGTAGATCAGCGAGAAAGGGGAGAGGGAGTCAGCCTTACAATGAAATTTTATAGTGGATGTTGTCAAATATAATGACACCAAAAAGACAGATTGGCAAGGGAGGGGAAAGAGTGCCTGTTATATCTACTAAAGTTTTTACTTCAATAATCAGCAAAAAAACTTTTATTGATGAAAATATTGAGTACAAAAAAACACCATGAACCATCAATAAAAGAAATGTAGACTGCAGCAAAGATGAGCCAGAGACACTCAAAAGAAACGAGAATGAACAAGAATCAAATCAAATGCAGAAAAAACAATCTAGAGAAAAAAAAGGTAATGGTTGGCCAGAAATCAACTAAAAGAAAACCCAACAGCATCCCTGACTTTGTTCTGATTTTGTTAAATATTTATTAGATTTCCAAGTTGATAAGAGAATTCTCTATAATTGTCATGCAAATCTCCACAATAAAATAAAATAAAAAAGGGAATGGTTATTTTTATAATAAACATGATGATACACATACCATTTAAATCAAGGGTAAAATAGTCATTAAAATTGTAAAAACTTAAAAATGGGGCTTCATCTCCTAACATTCTATATAAATGGGACTAAATGGGTTAATAAATTTTTCATATGATTTATCATTTAAAAAAACCATTTAGTAGGCCTTTTCACTAATTAACCCTTTTAAATTTTCAGGGAAGGCATAGTAAGGGAGCCTTAATTAAACAAAATGAAGCAAAACAAGAAAGAAAAAAATATAAAACAAAAGGAAAGAAATATAAGGCCACGACTATGTTATATTAAGATTGCAAGACCTTTGGAGGCTATAATTGTAAAGGTGTGGTGCATTGTGTGATTGTGCATTAGAATAGGTTTATCAAAAATGGAGAACAAGAAAGGCAATTTTTAATTAGGCAATGACTGCACCTTATACCAATTTCCATGTTGTGAAAGTTGGGTCACACTACAAATTGCATCACTCGTCCATGGCTTTTAGGGTGTCAAAAAATGGGAACACCCCTTCTATTTAAGGCTGGAGGTTGAAATCTAGAGGAAACAATCTTTCATCCATCTACCTCTAATTACCGTATAGGCCAATACAAAAACCTTAGGGGAAAAGAAAGCAGATAAAGGCCAATTTTTGTTCTAACTGTGGAGAGAGTTCAACTTCATTGGTCTAAGAAGACAAAAAGGATGCTAGGCACATGTGGAAAGGAGGCATATTTTGAAAGAGAGAGAGAGAGAGATTGATGTAGAACAAAGTTTTATAATTTTCATATTTTATATTTATTATTTTTTAATTTGATTTTGACTAGGATTTTGTCGAGTGGTCTAGAAGTTCTAGTTCTATTCTCATAGGTTATGAAGCACGGACACCCCTCCAAAGGCAACATATGGGTGTCCGACACGGACACGAGTCGGACACGTAGTGGACACGTGTTGGATACTCTACCTAACGTGTCCCCCTTTTTTTTTTTTTTTGAATTTTTCTAGCTGGACACGCTTGGGGCACGCTTGAGACACATTGTGGACATGTTAGAGACACAGAGAGAAACCCTAACAGAGAGAGAGAAACCCTAACCCGTTGAATATAGAGAGATAAAAACCCTAACTAGTCGAACACACACACACAGAGGGTGAAGAAGAACCTGTTAAAACCCTAAATCGAGGTATGTTCTTCGAATCTGTCTTTATTTCTTCAAATTTGTTATTCTTCTTCTTTTCTTCTTCTTCTGTTCATCTCTCTCTCTCTCGACTTTGTCTCTTGCTTGTGTTGAACTCATCGACTCTGTCTCTTGGACTCTCTCTCTTCTTTCTGCGCGATTGTCTCTCTCTTTTTCCTCTCATCTGTTCTATTCTTTCTTTTGTTCCCCTCTGTCCTTGATATCTATATATTTTAACTAAAAAAACCCTTCTTTTTTTTTTCTTTCCTCTTTTTCTTTTTTTTTTCTATTTTTTGAGTATTCTTATTTGCTCAACTTAAACATACATAAAATAAATTATTTTTATTTGTAGGAAAAAATTAATTTGTAAATGAAATTTGATATTAAAGTAAATAAATAAATAATGTATTTTTTAAAATTTTACATATAATAAATAAATAAAATTATATATATTAAGCATGTCGCTAGCCTGTCGTGTCCCCCATTTTTTGAAAATTTGTGTGTCCGCGTGTCCACGTCATGTCCCATGTCCGTGTCCGTGTCTGTGTATCATAGCTCATAGGTTTCCTAGTTTGTATTAATTGAAGTTTCCTAGTTTATTTTAGAATTACTTATTCTACAAGTATTAAGTTTACCTTATTATAAATACATGTGTAAGCCTATAGTCATGAGTAACTTATTCTTTCGATCACTATTATCTCACCTAGTTTGTTTTATTTTCTTTGTGAATTCAAGGTTATTTTTGTGAATTCAAGAGTCTCATCTTCTAGAGCGATATCTAGTCCATTTCTCCATTACTGATGCATCAATTGGTATTAACCTATGGTTGTCAACCTGAAATCAATGAGAATATTTTTCAGTCTTGTTCGCATAGATAAAAAAAAAACATATTAAAAAAAAAATAAAGTTTATTTCGCACAGAAGAGAAAAATTGCGATATGGATTACAAAAAAATCAAATTCGAAAATAATAAAAATATAAATTCTAAAAATCTTGTTCTACATCATTAAAATATAAAATTTTTGAAACTATTGTTCTACATTAGAGATGGTGAATAGAAGGGAAGGGGATAGGCAAGTTCGGTTTTATAGTGTTTTTTTTTTTTTTTTTCTCTAAGGCAACATTCGTAGAATGTTGTTTTTTAACTACAAAAATCTCTGAAGTTTCTTCACTTTTTCAGTAAGTTGGCTTTGGAGTTCTAACCTTATACTATTGTCAATTTTTCAATTAACTACAAAAATCTCACTTTTATAAGTCAGACATGCATATCTATCACCAATGAGACTACGGCCCCGTTTGGTAGACCTGTGGAAAAGTGATTATAGATTATACCTTAACATATTATAACTTATAGCTGTGAACATAGGCTGTTAATCTGTTTGGTGCAACTATGGGATTATAGATTTAAGCAGCAAAGTAGTGTTTGGTTAATAAGCTATAAAATTTTTACTGTGTAACTGTCATTTTTGCCCTTATATGATATAAAAATGATTATTTTGTCATTTTTTTCAATTTTAATTTAAAAAAATTATTTCATTAATAAAAGTTAATATAATTAGTATTACAAAAATTATTGTTTTCATTATTAGTATCAATTAGTATAAAATTATTTCATTATAAATTAATTAGTGTCAATTAATGGCTT
This sequence comes from Camellia sinensis, assembly GCF_055761805.1. Taxonomy (NCBI): domain Eukaryota; kingdom Viridiplantae; phylum Streptophyta; class Magnoliopsida; order Ericales; family Theaceae; genus Camellia; species Camellia sinensis. The sequence goes on from NC_138968.1 coordinate 53,737,077, forward strand.
AATTAGTATCAATTAATACTAAAATTATTAATTAGTATCAATTAATATAAAATTTATTTCATTAATGGCTAAAATGCTTAATTATTATTATTATTTTTTATTAATAAAACACTGGCTCAAGAAGGGGGGGGGGAAAACTGAAACCCTAGCTCCGGCAGTCACAGCGGTGACGTGGCGGCGCTAAGGTTTGAGATCGCCTCGCACAACCGATCGCGATGGGGGATGGGAGACGACAACGGAGGCACAAAGAGAGAGAGAGAGAGAGAGAGAGAGACCAACAACAATGTAAATCGCAACGACAGCGTCGGTTCAGATCGCAATGGCGACAAACCAACGCTGGAGAGAGAGAACAGAGCAACGAACCACGATGGTGATCGTGGTTAGGTTTTCAGATCACGATCATGCCGTCGATGGCTATGGTGATGGGAGGCGGCGACAGAGCAAATAGTGCCCTAGCCACTGCCTCTAGTTCATGTGTGTGTGTGTGTGTGTGTGAGAGAGAGAGAGAGAGAGAGCTCTAGTTTGTTTGCCGAAAATCGCCTCATCGCCAGAAATCGCCTCTCCGCGGGAAATCACCTCTCCTCTCTCTCAAGTGAACAGTGTTTGACAATATGGGATTTGTATAGTTGGGTTTTTAATAATAATTGAGATTGACGAGGAGCATTTAAGTAATTTTGCCCATCAATTATTAGTTTTCTGCTTAAGCTGAATGAAAAAAGCACCCCTTTTGCCACTCAGCCAAAAATTACTTTTTTGGCTTAATTTAAGCTACAAAATGTGATTTTAACCTCTACCAAACACACCAAAACAACTCAAAATAATCTAAAAGTTGAATTAAGCTAAAATTAAGCTCTACCAAACAGGCACTACAAAAATTCATTATATAGTTTGATCTCTTATTGATCCAGTAGTGTTTAAAGCATCATGTGACACACCTTGGATGCCGTTTGTTAATGTTGTCAGTTTCCTATTTTCTATATATCAAAAACAGGAAACTAAGGGATCATTTGGTAACTTTATGTTTATAGTTTTTTTTTATGTTTAGAATTTAGAAAACTATCATATAATCATGTTTGGTATTTTTTTTGTTAAGAAATTATTGTAATTAGTTTATAAAATATGCACAATTTTGAAACAAAAAAAGTTGGTTACGTTATTTTATAAATGCATTGCAATAGCTTTAAAAAAAACAATGGCGAGCAGTAGCCACATATTTATCTAGCTTCAACTCCTATTAAAAGCCAAAAACCCAATGGTCACTGCAAGATAACTCTACCTCCTCATCAACTAGAAGCTCCCATGCCTCTTTCTTCTAACACAAGTTGCCCTGCCTCGTCATCTAACACTGGTTATTGTCTACTAGAAGCATCGATCCATCACTGGTATGTATACCATAACCCTTATACATATATATAAGAACAAGTTTGAAATCTAGCAAAGGCCAATCCGAGCGTCAAGATCATGTGTGGTGACAGTTCGACTGTCAAAACTAGTTGGAAGGTGGCCAAAGCTCGTCGAAGGGTTGATGGTCGGTCGACATGGCTGGTGGTGGCGGTTGGTCAGTGGCAGCAATTGGTAGTGGGGGAGTAGTGGAAGAAACAAAAATCACTAATAAGGTGGGCCAAAACTAATGTGCACTCGAGCAAGTTTGGTTGGCTTGACAACCCGTTCAAACAATTGGTAACTCATCTAGGCTTGACCTTTTAACACGATATCCTCAACCCAAACACAACCCCAACTAAAGCTCGAATTGCATGGTTAATATTTATATTTACATAATTACAAAATATGTTACATGGATTCTTCAAAATAAATCAAATATCTATGTTTGACACCTGACACTGGGACAAAGGTGTGGGATATGTCCTACGTTACACGGACTCGTCAGTTTTGGCGAAGTACCCGTGTCGATACGACACGACACGACACGGGTACGAGTACGGGATACGGACGGGATACGGCATGGAAGAAGTGGATACGGCATGGGAGAGAAGATGTAGAGTAAAGGAGAAGAGAAAGAAACCTGGTCGGCGAGAGGATCCTGATCGGCGACTTCGAACCAGTCGACTTCGATGACCTTTGAACCAGTCGCAGCAGTCGACTTCGATGACCTTCGAACCAGTCGAACCAGTCGATGACCTTCGAACCAGTCGCGTCTCTCACTCGATCGCCTCTTCGACCAGATCGCGTCTCTCGCCTTCGCTCTCTCTCTCTCTCTCCTTTTCGCCTCTGTCTTATCTTATACATATGTATAGAATAGTAGATATAAGATATAAGATATAATACTTATAATATATATAATACTTACTTATAATATATATAATATATAATATATAAATAATATATAATACTTATATAATATATAATACTTATATTTATAACAGTTAATAAAAAAATACATATATAATATAAAATAAAATAAAATAAAATAAAATAAATAAAAACACATTATTTAAAAAATAAATTAAATAATTAATATGTATTAAAAAAAATATTTATTCCTTATTTATTATATTTTTGTTATTTATAATATATATGTCAATTAAAAGTAAAAAAAAAATTATATAGATAAATCAAAAAAATTATCAATAAAAGTAATACATAAGATAAAAATAATAAATATATTTAAAAAATAACTATTTAACTTATCTTTATATAATAAATATATTTTAAAAATTAAATATTTAACGTATCCCCGTACCCGTATCCTCGTTTGGATCCGTATCCACGTATCCTCAATTTTTAATTTTGAAGTACCCGACCCCTAGATACGTACCCGCACCCAATACCCGCACCCGAGTCCGTGTAACATAGGATATGTCTGATACTTCTCATCAGACACTCCTTATATATTTGTATTTAACACTATCATTATATGTATATATTGTAGCATAATTGCTATAAAATGAGTAAAATACATTTTTGACACTAAATGTTGCATTTTATCTCGTATAATATATTAAAAATATATAGATATGACAATTTTTTATGGAGTCCACGTACCCTTAAATTTGAGATTTGATGGTTCCAACCTCTAGATACACACTTACACCCAACACCTGTACCCAAGTCGATGCAACATAGATTACGCATAACGTGTTGCCATGTAAGACATTTTAGGAAATACATGTATGCAATAGTAATCATAAATAAAATTAAGATTGTGTTTAGATTTATATATTTAAAATGAAAAGATTTAACAGAAAAGTATGACAATTTAGGTATAGATTTCAAGAGCTTTACCATGAATTCATGATAGAATATGACGTATTTGAAATAACAATGTAAAAGTAGTTATTTAAAATCCTTTTACGCTAATGACTATAGTTGCAAACTAATTCTCTTCTTGTTCTACTCTATCTTCTTCTTTTTTTAATTTCAATTCCTCAATCTAGATATAATAGCAAACTCCTATTTAGACGTCTATTGAGGAGGCCATAGGTGGAGTCACCAATATAAATATACATGGAAATGCTTAAAGCTCTTAAAGCATCACGCTTAAATTTTTACCCCCGGTGACATGGATTGTTGCACACTCATTGTAGATTCATTTAGGAATCAACTAACTAAGACCCAATCCCTACTACATCCGTGTGGGTAAATTTAGAGATGATATTTTAAGGGTTTCCAATATTACTCTCTCTATATATATATATATTGGTACAAGTCACCAATCTTTATATTTTATAGAGTACTTCTAGAAACCCAAAAATATCACCCTTAAATTTACCCACACTAACATGACAAGATGTTGTGTCTTAGTTAATTTTTAAACAAATCAACAAGCAACTTGTAACAACCCATGTCATTGGGAATAAACATAACAGTGATGTTTTAGGCATCTTAAGAATTTTCCATTTTAATATAAGTAGAATTTATTATATAAGTTGATTATATATGAATTAAATATAATACAAAACATAAGTTAGTTTCGGCTTGTGTTTGAAGGCTAGGGGGGCAATTCTTAATAGCATCCAAATTCAAGTGTCAAATTTAGTACACCTACCTATATACAAATTTTGAAGCTTAGGAGGGGCCATGATGCCCCTTGTGCCACCCCTTCAGTCCGGCACTGTGGGAAAGGGAGGAGAGAATGCAAACTTGTTTTGAAAATAAGTGAAAGCACATTTTTCTGCTTTAAAAATTTAAAATTTTTGGATTGAATTCCATATTTTTCAAAGCAAAAACAATATACCAAACTAATTTTTCATTTCCAATTTTCGAACCCAAAAAAAAAAAAAAAAAAAAAACGAAATCAAAAGCAGAAAAAGTTACCAAACAAGGCGTTAGCATTCAGAATTTTAAAATCCTACACAATTTTGTTCAATGGGAGTTTTTCTTTTTCCCCCTGTTAGAATTACTGATCAATAATTTTTTATTGGGATCTTGTCAATTTGTCAGCCAAGGCTTATTTACTTCCTAAGCAAATCAAATCATCACATTTCATTTAGCATTTAATCAATGAAATTTCAATTTTAGCAAAATGTGAAGAACAATTTCAGAATAAAGAGGTGATCAAGAGAGAGAGAGAGAGAGAGAGAGAGCATTACGTTTAGAAAGTCTGGCAATCTTGAGAGAGGTTTCATGGATGCCCAATCCGATTCGCGAAGCCTTCTTGTTGAATTCGGATCGGTATGAGGTCGCCGGTTGTTTCGAGGGCGACGGGCCGTTCTGAAATTCGTTTGAGTCGGCGACTCCGCCTATCTTCTTCAATGTCTCCGTTAGAGATCGGAACTCAGACGTTCGATCTCGGTAGGTGGAAACTCCGGTGGACGCCATAACGTAGGAACCGATTCTACAACGGTTCACGAAATCATATTATGTATATTTATATAAACAAGTAAATGTATATGTATATGTATATGTGAGGAGGGTATAGGTGGAACTGGTGGGATGGGATGGGAGGGTTGGAGCTGGTAGCTGAAACCTAAGAGGAAGGAAGACGAGATTCAACAGTAACCCCTTCCTTGGGGGGAGGTGGGTGCTCTTGGTCAAGTTAGGGTCCTTTGCGTCATGCCCAATAGGGCAAATAGTCACACACACACACACTGGGGGGTGGTGGGTGCTCTTGGTCAAGTTAGGGTCCTTTGCGTCATGCCCAATAGGGCAAATAGTCTCTCTCTCTCTCTCTCTCTCTCACACACACACACACCAAAACAAAACAAAACCCAAAAAAAAAAAAATTAAAATTATTATAAAAATTTTAAATTTCTTTTTTTACTTATTTTTGCAAAAAATTACTAAAAAAAAAATAATAATTTCCAAACACCCACCTAATATTAATATAAAATATTTGTAATTTTTTACATATTAATTATAAAATTGTTGAAAAGTTTATTTTAATAGGTGTTTATAGCATTAGGTGCAAGATTGATTTATTTTGTAAATTACGATATGATAATAAAAAGTTTTGTTTAAAACGACAAATTATTATCTTAAAGATTTTTTATTTTCCATTTTTACGTTGTTATATCCTTATAGGAATGTAATTAATTCGGTACAATCAGTAATTAGATAAAAAATTTCATCGAATTAATAATGTCGGTTTTATTATTTTAAATACTGATACAGATCGCTTTCTCCCATCAAACTGCACTGAACCAAATTGATCAAAACCGTTCGGTTCGACGTGTTTAATCAATTTAAAACCTTTCAGAATGCGATCACTTTTTAGTATTGTCACTAATGTATGTAAAAAATGTTGAATTAGTTATTTGTCCACAATTTCAAATATATCCAATCCATCTATTTAATAAATACTTTTCAATTCTTAGATTAATAAAAATACAAACAAAAAAAAGGTTAAAAAATACTAAGACTTTAAGAATAATGTGTTATAGTTAACATTATATATTAGAGTTTACAAACTTAGGTTATAGAGTTGATAAAGTTAATAATTTCTTATACTTATTAATGTCATTATATTATTATATTATATATTATAAATACAATGTATGTTGAAGTAATCGGTTTCAATTTAGTTAAGTACACAAGGTGCTTGAACCGATACTAAATCGAAAATCAAATAAAAAAATCGAACATACTGATTTTGGTTATAAAAATAAAAAAAATAAAAAACCACGTATCGCCGGTTCAATCTTGTTCAATCAGTTTGGTTGTTTTTTCAATTTTTCTTACATCCCTACACCCTTACAACCCACCACCATCAGAAAGTTACTAAAAAAGTCATTGGCAGTGACTAGTAGTGGTAGTGATGATAGACAAATAGGAAGATTATGTGAAAAGATAGGTGGACAGATGTAACACAAACAAATTGATGACATTTGGACAAATAGCTTATACATGAAAAGATATATGACAATTTAACAGACAAGGGTAATATGCTCTTTCACATAGTTATTGTCCTTATAATCCCCATAAGATTTAAGCTACAATCGAAAAAAATCTATAAATGGATATGGATATCCTTATAAATACAACACTATTACGGATAATGTAAGGACCGAACCAATCTTACTTTTAATTATTATATTTTATTCACATTTTAGATATTTGGAACCTTAATTAATGCCTTAATATGGTATTTGGGTAAGATTAGATCAAAACTCTCAAATTTAGATAAATCTTAAAGTAGTTTGTATTATTTTACTTTTTTCTGTTTCTATACTTTGAATCCTAATATGAGGTCAAAACTATTGAAAAGTTTACTTCCAAGGTTTCAATTTAAACACTAAAATTTTGCAAAAAAGAGTTTGAACGAGAGAGTTATACCTGTTTGAAGTTCGAGCATCAAACCTGTCAACAACATTTCGCTCAAGTGACAAAAGGGCCACTCGAGTGGTCGGAAAACCTAAACAGCTCTGCTTTTTAAATAAACAAATCTTCCAAGCTTGCATGAACCGCTCAAGCAACCAAAGGTTTATTTGAGTGACCTACACATTATTTTATACTCAAAAAACGTATTTTGTCATATTTCAATCTCATTTCACTTCATCTCACTATATATCTTTATTTTCTTTCTTTGTCTGTTTGTCCTCCTCTTTTTGAGGAAGGGGTTTATTTTATTTTATTTTTAATATGAATTTCATGGATGTACATGTGATATTTTTCTTATAAAATTTCTAATGATGTGTAAGATTTCGAGCATGAGTTGTATACACTTAGGATTTCAACAAATGTTGGTTATTTCTTAATATATATATATATATATATATTTTCAATCTATTTTTCTAAATATTTACATTATGAGTATACTTTAATTTGAAAAAGACTCAACTTTGGAGAATTGGTAACTATAATGAAACTATTGATTCCACACTTTGTATTTGAGAGATGTATCTCTATTTATAGCATGTGACATGCGTTAGAGATTTTGTAAATGGTGACAATTGGTAAAGAATATATAAAATGAGGAAATTGTTTGACATGTGATTTGAGAAAGGACAATTGTAAATTTTGTTGTCAGAAATGAATTGAAAATTAAGAAACTTAAATTAAACCTTTGGAATTGAAAATGAGAATACCATTTTGAAAATGTTAGCAAATGTGCACTTGATTGATTTGAGAACTAAAATTCAATTTATTGTGATAGAAATTAATCTTGTTTGAGAACTGTTGATAGAATATTATGAAATTGAAAGAGAATTTCAGCCTAAAATTTGAATTTAATGCCAAAATTTTGAATTTTAGTTTTGAGAAAAGTGAGAATTTTGTTAGTTTTTGAAAACTAAGCAATTTTATACATAAAATGAGAAGTTGCAACCCCAAAATTGTGAAATTGTATCCCTAAACTAAGACATTTTATCCTTAAAAACTGAGGGATTGAGATGAAATTGTGAAATTTTGTTTCGCATTTCTTAGTTTTAAGAAAGAGAGAAATTTTTACAATTTCAGCAAGACTGAGAATGCTAATTTCAAAAAAATTGAAAGTTTCTTAGTATCACTTATTCCCTAATTATTCATTTAACAATCAATTGAAAATAAAGATTAATAAACTAAGAAAAATTAGAAATTAAGAAATTTCTGAGTTTTGAAATTGATAAATTTCTCAAGTTGTGTAACTATGAAATGTATATCACACACACACGCGCGCACGCGGGGCCACAAACCCACTTAGAAGATCGAGAATTCACAATATCATAACTGGCATGCAATGCTTGAAACCCTCAATAGAAGAACCAAATGTCCAAAACATTCGTTCAAATATAACATTGTTTGTATCACCCGACAATAGTGTTTTCTATGAAAAGATAGTTCTTGGATTGGAATCCATCATAGCCGTCATCCACTTTAAAAATATGTGGTACAATTCATCCCAGTTCCCAAAGATGTTTGTAATGGCTTTTTGCTTTGCATTCCAACTTTTAACATAAGATGGTATGAAACCACTAAATTTTTGCCTAATACTAGCTCTTAGTACAGAGATCTTGATTGACGGGTCTACCTTTACAAGATCTCGCACTTCATGCTCAATCAACTTTATGCTCAACATTACATGATCATTTGTAAGTATTGTAGATGCACATGTGCGAGGTCCTTTGTATTTAGTGATCTCGAATAAACCATGTTTGACATGCTTACGAGTTCTAAGTTTCTATTCGCACCAATTCTTGCAATGTAGGTTCCACATATTTGTTGTTGACTTCACCACCACATGGTAAGTGTTCATGCCATAACGATTCACAACAATTTATAAGTCCTTATTTCAGAACAATAACCCTTTACTTAATTCTTTTGTTTCATCCCACATACTATTGGTATCAACTGCCAACGGTACGGAGGGATCATTAAAGTTTGATCATGTTTCTTAGGTAAACATTAAAGATCGGGCTTGGTGAAAAGCATGTGTATCAATTTGTCTACCTTTAGTTGACAAACCAATTTCTTCATCAGCATCACCGTCTTCACAGTTAAAACCATCATTTGCTAGAACATGGATGTCATTTGCAATCATTTATTGTACAACATATATGGTTGTTGCACACAACTCAATGGTGGACCGTGGTTGTATATTTATTTTTTTTACCAAGAAAGTCACCATTGTTTGGTACAATGTAAAGAGGTTCCTAATGATCGCCATAGGAGCACCACCTCTAGATGTACAATAAGTAGGTTCCAAGTGGTCGCCACGTGTATTGTTTATTGAATACACACCCATGGGAGTTTGTCCACTTGTACTTACTTGCACATTAACATTATCATTAGTAGAAGGGAAAACATGGATAGGTTCTACAGTGATATACAACTCGACAATATTGTAACCTGAAGTTAAGTCTATTATATCAAATATACGTTCGAAACCATCATCATCTATGATCTCAAGTGATATGTAGTAGACTACATGGGGGTAACTTCAGGCTAGAAATTTGTGTGTAATCAAGATATTCCTAGAATTGTGGCCTATCCCTATAATAGTAATTAATCGATTGCGAAAATCGATAAACGAAATATTTCTATTAACATGTACCAATTTTGGATCAGGACCCTCGTATGCAATTATGCACCCATCATTAATTATTCTACCATTATAGTGTACCACTGTGTTATATCGCTTTCCTACCATTGATTATGTGGAAAAAAAACACCAAATATAAAATGTTACTAAAGTATGTAATCCCTAACTAACAATAACATACAGGCGTTGTTGGAAGCCATGAACAGAACAAAGTTGCCCATCGACACCACCATTGACCAACTGGTGTCGTTGGTCACCTCAGGAGATGTTACCCCAATAAAATCCTTTACGGATAAAGAGTTGCCACCAGAGGGTGCCAACCACAACCAACCCTTGTATGTAACCCTGAAGAGTCAAAAAAAGTGGATTATGGTGGTGTTAGTAGATACTGGATCAGTGATCAATGTGTGTCCAGCACGGACTGCCTATGCCATAGGTTTGAGGTCGGCTGATTTCACGCCCACAACCCAAGCCGTCCGAGCTTATGACAACACTAGCTGGGATGTTATGGGAACGTTCAAGGCCACATACTAATCAGTCCATCCGAGCATAAGGTGGAATTCCATGTCATGGGCGTGCTGACAACTTTCAATCTACTTCAGGGCAGGCCTTGGCTACACCAGATGAAGGTTGTATCATTGATGATCTACCTGTGACGCCCCAAAAATCAGGAACATCAGATATTATATTGACCATTAAATACAAGGTTTATCTAAGGTTACAAGAGTAGGAAACGTCACTACTGAATCCTTTGGTTAATAACCAAGCAAGATCCCAGGAAGGTCGGAAGAGTCAAAATAGCCTCCCTTCAAAGTCCAACCACCTTAGATAGTAAAGCTACATTTTTGACAGATCTTGACAAGGTATTAACACAAGGCCTACATGAGTTGACGGAATATAAGGATAGGTTACAAATGTTATATATGTACAAGTTACAAAATCATGTCTTAAATACAACATGGGATCTATCACTTACAATCTCAAAACACGTTTACAAACTAGTTTCTAATCCTCCTAGGATAGCCGTACGTCCTCAAATGCTTCAGACTTGCCTTCAACCGGTCTAATAGTCTTCAATACCTGGCATGAAACACCATGAGCTTTGAATGCCCAGTAAATGCACACATACCCTGTCTCTTTTTCCTATTCCAATACACCATCACATTTATAGCAAGCAAGTAGTGAAGCATGATGTTCAAGTCAATAACAACAATTTCAGTAATAGAGGAAAGGAACATGTCATTCAAATAGATAACAAAGGTTATAATGTTAGTGGTTAGTATTCTAAAAATCCCCCAAAGAGATTTCATCCTCCCAACCACAAGAATTGGACACCGGACTATTCAAACTCCCCCTTTTGCTGCTTTGTTGCAGAACTAACCTCGGATGCCTACCAACGGTTACATATCGCGTAGCGCCAACCGCAGGGCCTCAAAAGGGACAGCGAAAAGAAAAAGGTTTTATCTCCTAAATCCAACCTTATCCTTCCAAAAAAGTTTTATCTTCCTGAATGTCCCATCCGGACCTAACCTTATCTCACCAATCAAACCATCGCAAATAGTCTGAATACGTCCGTTCCATTCTAGGGTTTACGTGACAACTGCTTGCGCAAGACTTAAACTTCAATTAGGGAGCACATCCCATCAATCCATACATAGCACATTATCATCTCTTCATTATTCAAGTGATCGAAAACCCAATACCATCCTAATTAAGTTTTCCGTTTAGATCAATGTTTTAAGTCAAATTGGAACAAACTCAACAAGATAGTAATATTCACATAAGCATGAGCATCATTAAAATGAAGAAGATAAGGAACATAACCATAACACATGAAATACCATGCCAAGACATGATCATAAACTAATAAGCATATTCATGTACACAAGAGCATAAAATACTCGTGCAAAACTAAATTTCCAGATTTCATTGTCATAGAAATTGTAAACAAAAAGGCATTTTCATATTTTTCCTAAACTTAGCCTTCCTATGGTTCGTAGAGAATTTAATCTAGTTTTTAGAAAATGTTTCGGAAATGGAATAGCTTTTCTAGATTTCTAGTTATTTAAGAAACACTCCAGCGTTGTCCAGATTCGTCGACCGTTACGAAAATTGGAGTTTCTCACAAATCGCTCACTCGTTTTCACTAAACCAATTTTAGTTGAAAGATAACTCCTCAAGAAAGATTTTGACATAAAATGGAGGTCCAGAATATTTGTATACATTTTTCTAGAAATTTTGAAAGTTGGCTATGAAAACAGATTTTTAAGGCACAATACCCAAAACAAGAAGATTTGTGAGAAAGGGATCCACTAAGGGAAAATTTTCACTTCTTTTGTGATGAAAACATGCTAAATAATATATATTAAACTCAGAAAATTAGCTTGAAGGTGTGCCTTTGGAAAGTTTGAGAGATTGGTAAAAAAAAGATAGTTTTGTACCGAAATGAGGGGAACTACAAGAGAAGTAGAATCATAGCTCAACTCTTATCAATTTTAACACAAGGAAATCATTAATAACACATCTAAAAACAATGGGTAGAACCCTTAAGAACATGTATTTGAAAAAGGAAAATAAAAGAGAGAGTTGTGTTGTGGCTTACTTGCTAGGCTAGGCCAAGTTGAACAAAGATTGCTCTCCTCTTCCTTTCTCTCTCTCTCTCTCTCAAGACTTCTCTTTTGCTCTCCTTTCTCTCCTCTAGGCTAAATGTATGTGTGTGTGTTGTTTGTGTATGCCATGTTAGGGGGGTGGTTGTATTTATAGGCAACTTTAGTGTAAAAAGACATAAAGGCCCACTAGTTGGAATTGGAATGAAAAATTTGGATTTACTTAGAGCCTAATGGAATAGGGAGTGATTAGGGAACTTAATCATGTGATTAGACAATATTTAGTTGGCCTCTAGTTGGAATGGAACTAGTGTTGGGAACACAACCCTAGATTTAAGGGTACTAGGTACTAGAGCTTCTAGAATGTCATAATTACAAGTCTTGAAATTTGGTCCCTCACATTCTCCTAGGTCATGGGGAAGGGAAATGGGGAATTTTTTTTTTCAATATATAGGTACTATGGACATATTCCCAATGTATATAGGTCCTCAAATTGATTTGGTGGTACAATAGTATAAAAAGTACATGTACTTGTTTGGGGCAAATCTTAAAATTAATAAAAGAAGTGAGGGCTTGGAATTAAACTCGTGTATTGGAACGTTATTTATGTATTTAATTATGATCTAGTTAGGTTTAGGGCTAATTTAAACACCTTCTAGTTAGAAGTACACTCATAGCAAATCTTTATAGGTACCAAGGTCATCATTGCTCCAAGATTTCAAGGGATTTGTTTGTACTAAAGTACAATGATTATAGCTTAGGAGGTATGATGGTTAGCTATGTGCTCAAGATTTGGGAGATTTTCCTATTTATTTTATGTACAAATTCCATAGATATTGTGTACAAAAAGATTTGATGAATAAGAGGTACAAATATATATGTATATATATATACAATGGTACTAACTTAGGGTCAATTTGTGATTTAAGTAAAATATGAGGGCTAAGGCCTTAATTTATGAATTGGAACATTTATTTTAGAATAGAATTTAACTAAGTTAGGGTTAGAGAATCTAATTCGGTTTGAATTTCTTGTTTCAAGTGGTAATTTCATATTTAGGGAGTCAATTAGAGTATATGAAATTATTTCTAAGTTTCCGAAATCGATTAGGGTTTGCGGGTTTTCAGTTGGTGTATGTATTTTGATCCTAGGGTTAAAATTGAAATTAATTAAGAAGTTGAGCAATTTCAAAGAAATAATTTAAAAGTAAGGGACCTAATAGGGTTTACAAAAGTTAGGGAACTCACACTACCAGTTGGTAAAATACCCCTTTAACGGTAGGATTGCTACTGTGTATGGAAATTATGCAATTAACACTCCCAAAGGGACTACCACGCCCTTGTTAGAAATCATACACGGGGAAAAGGATGTATTCCTCTCTGGCGTCTCCTTGGTGGAGGCCTAGTTGGTCCAATCAATGATGGCAGAAGATGGTGGAAACTACGTAAGCGCCCAGTCCATCTACGTGATGAACAAACAAGGGTATATTCCTAGATCAGGGTTGGGCAAGAGTGACAGGCAGGGGGTATAATTGCCAAAGAGATAATTCATAACCCTCATGTTTTTGGACTAGGGGACAAACCTACCATTGAAGACTAGAAACAGAAGGAGGCTAAGTTGAGAGGAAGAATTAAAGAAAAGAGGACTAGGAGGTAGTATGAGTTAGTCCACAAGCCAATACGGGGAACCCTGAACGGACGCTTTGTCTGCCAAGGGGAAGATTTCTCGTTTTGTGGATTTCCAGAGCCTTGGTTTGACCGGGAAACAAAGACCAGGTACTCGAGGTTCGAGATCTTCTTTAGGCACCAGTTACCAGAAGAGGAGGATGAGCAGACGGACCTGAGCACCCATACAAATCAAAGCAAGACTGAAGCCTGGATATTGACGAAGAGAAATTGTTAAGGAAAGCATTGGCTGATCTACTAACAAGTTCTCATGCTGGGACTGAGCCTGTTAGCTTGGGGGATAGTTTTACTATCTTATTGATTGGAGATACACTAACAGAAGATTTAACTGGTCTCATCATGGATGCATCTGAGGCTCCATGCCTGGTTTGGAAGTTTGAGAAGGACACCATCAGCAGTTCTGAATCGGATAGAGAATCCGAATCTGATTCTACTGAGTTTATGGAGTCAGAGTCAGATTCTAGTTTCTCTGAGTCTGGTACTTTTGGGAGTGGTAACCCAGATACCAAAGTCCTGTCCAGGTCCTCTTTCAACTATTCTTTTGAGTCCATTGTAACCAAAGATCCAGACTTTTTGAATGAGAATGCTGTAGATTGTACTTACTTCTCTATGCCTTTGGTTTGTTGCACTGATCTTGATTTTCAAAATTTTGACTTCAACGAAGAGGAAGAAATTCCTTGGGTTTTGAAAAATTTGGTTGATCATGAAGAGAAAAGGTGTGTTAAGCCCTGTACAAATGAAATCGTATCAATTAACGTGGGTAATGAGGAGGATCCTCGCTTGATCCAGATCGAGTCCACATCGTTTTCAGAGGAACGCGAGCGTTTAATCGCTTTGTTAAAAGTTTTTAAAGATGTTTTCGTGTGGTCCTACGAAGACATACCTAGAATCGATCCTGAGATTGTACAGCACCGGATCCCTTTTGACCCTGAGGCCCGACCAGTTAAGCAGAAGTTGTGTAGAGTTCGCCTAAATTGGGCTTTGAAGATTAAAGAATAGGTCACCAAACAGATTGAGGCAAGGTTCTTGATTGTATCTAAGTACCCGACGTGGTTGGTTAATATTGTTCTGGTTCTGAAGGAGGATGGCTGAATTACAGTTTGTGTTGACTTCAGAGACCTAAACAAGGCTAGTCTGAAGGATGACTTCCCCTTGCCACATATTGATGAGTTGGTGGACTTTACTACTGGCCATGCCTTGCTTTCGTTTATGGATGGGTTTTCTGGGTACAACCAGATTTTGATGGCACCGGAAGATAGAGAAAAGACTGCTTTCACCACACCATGGGATACCTACTGCTACCGAGTCATGCCTTTTGGGCTAAAGAATGCTGGGGCTACCTATCAGAGGGTTGCAACCACGATCCTGCACGACATAATCCACAAAGAGGTTAAGGTGCACGTGGATAACATGATTATTAAGTCCAAAGAGCAAGAAGGCCATTACACTGCACTGGAAAAATTCTTTCAATGGATCAGGGAGTATAGACTGAGGTTGAACTTGCAAAAGTGCACCTTTGGGGTAACGACAAGGAAAATGCTGGGATTTCTAATCACCTAGAGGGAAATTTAAGTGGATCCGTCTAAAATCAAGGCCATCCTAGAAATGCCACCACCAAGGACTGAAAATGAGGTGCGTGGCTTTTCGGGCAAAGTGCAATTCATAAGACGGTTTATTTCCAAATTAACCTTGACTTGCGAACCACTATTTGGTCTCATGAAGAAAGGGAAGAAGTTTCAATGGGATGATCGCTGTCAGTTTGCTTTTGAACAAGTCAAACAATATTTGCAGAATCCACCTGTGTTATCGCCGCCAAAATCGGAGAAGCCACTGATTTTGTACATGTCAGTGACAAATTCGACCATGGGGTGTATGCTAGCTCAGGAGACAGAAGCCAAGGCAGAGAAGGCCATCTACTACTTGAGCAAGAAAATGCTAGATTATGAGACTCGCTACACTCCCCTAAAGAAAACTTGCTTAGCCTTGGTATGGGCTACCAGAAAGTTGAGGCACTACTTGTTAGCTCACTCCATAATCTTGATTTTGAGATTAGATCCCATTAAATATCTCTTTGAAAAACCAGTACTTACGGGTAGGCTAGCTCGTTGGTTTTTCTCTCTGAATTTGACCTCAAATATGTCACACGCAAGTCGATTAAAGGAAGAGCAATAGTGGAATTCTTGGCAGACCACCCAATAGAAGGAGATGAGACGGTGGAATACTTGTTCCTAGATGAAAATATTCTGCAAATAGAAAAAGAAACTTGGATAATGTATTTTGATGGAGCATTCAATCAGTACGATTATGAGATAGGTATGTTGTTGATAGCACCCGATGATTCTTATATACCCTTAGCCTTCAAACTCCGGTTTAAAGTGTCCAACAACGAAACAGAATATGAGGCATGAATTGCTGGTTTGGAAGCCGTCCTAGAACTAGAGGCAATAAAGTTGGATGTCATCGGAGATTCGAATTTGGTTGTCTCTCAAGCAAACAGAGGCTAGAGAGTCAAAGAGGAGAAAATGAAGGCTTACCATCAGACCCTGGATATTCTGATGCCCAGGTTTGAAAAGCTGACATTTACACATCTGCTAAGGGAGAATACCGGTTCGCTGATGCATTAGCAACTCTATCTTTTATAGTAGACATCCTACTGGGAGTTAAGATGCGTCCAATTATTATTGAACAGAAATACATGCCGGCCTATGAGACTATTACCGCAATAGATGAAGTTCTAGACAAAAACCCCTGGCATTACGATATTTGGAATTTTTTGAAAAAGAAAACGTATCCACTAGGGACAAATGCCAAAGACAAACGGGGAGTACGGCGTCTGGCCGTCTAATTTATCATCTGCGAAAATAAGTTGTATAAAAGAGGTCATCTGGGAATGCACATGTTGTGTGTGAAGGAAGAGGAATCGAAACGTCTTATGGAGGCTATTCATAGAGGAGAGTGTGGGGCACACATGAATGGTGTGATACTAGCCCAAAAGATCCTCAAACAAGGTTATTACTGGTTAACCATAGAGGAGGATTGCATTGGTTTTGTACAATGATGCCATAAATGCAAAATTCATGCCAATCGCATGAATAAACTGCCATCTAAGCTTTACAATATGACTTTACCATGGCCTTTCTCAATTTGGGGAATCGACGTTATCGGTGTAGTCTCACCAAAGGGGTCAAATGGACACGAGTTCATCCTGGTGACGATTAACTACTTCACGAAGTGGTCCTATGCTGTGTTAAAAGCATCGCATGTAGCCAAATTCATTAGAAATAACATCATCTGCTGGTGTGGAGTTTCGAACGAGATTATATCAGATAACGGCTCACACTTCAAGAAAGAGGTGGTGGTGGATCTGCTTGAGAAATATAACGTAGCTTTTCACAAGTCATTGACATATAGACCACAGACCAATGGAGCTGTTGAGGCCGCCAACAAGAACGTTAAAAACATCTTATAGAAGATGGTTGAGACTTACAAAGACTGGCTGGATAAACTACGTTCACTCTTTGGGCTACAGAACGTCAATTCTGACATCTACAGGGGCAACCCCCTATTCTCTGGTGTACGAGATTGAAGCTGTTCTGCCAATTGAAATTGAAGTACCGTCGCTGCGGATTATGGCTGAGTGTCAGATAGCGGAGGCGGACTGGCAGCAGAGCAGATTTGAGAAGTTGATGCTATTTGATGAGAAGAGGCTGAAGGCATTGTATCATATCTAGGGTTACCAACGCCGAATTGCTAGGGCTTTTAACAAAAAAGTTAAATCCAGGAATCTCAAGGAATGAGACATGGTATTGAAAGACAATCGAACACCCATCCATGACCTTAGAGGCAAGTTCAGACTCAATTGGACTGGTCCTTATATCATCAAGTCAATCTGGTCAGGAGGGGTGATTATTCTTATGGATTTAGACGGCCTGGAGTTTTCACAATTGATTAATATGGACAAGTTGAAAAAATGTTATTTTTGAGAGGCTCGCTAGGATGAAAACCCGAAAGGGCGACCTAGGCAAAAGTTAGAGCGTGAAAAATTAGAAATAAAGAAAAACTGATTTCGCAAGGTGGAAAACCGTAAAGAGCAACTTTGGCAAAAGTTAGAGCGCAAAAAAGAGAGAGTTAATACTCGAGTGAACCTTAACCAAACTACGTAAGGCCTAATTCCCATCTTTGGGATACGTAGACAACTTCATCATGTAGTTCGGCCACAACCATTTCCAACTCAACTGCCTTTTTCATTTATTGGATTGGGCCATATTTCTCTATTATCAGTTAGCTCAGTTGTGTGATCTTCATTTTGGCAGAAGGGCTAGTATGGTGAATACAATTATGGGCAGTTGCAATCTGTTGATTCGAGGTTGTACATCTTGAGGGATGATTCCGCGTGTGTCAGGCAGTGATCATTTCCGAAAATAATTTTGAAAAGTTTTAATGAATTGATATTTCTCAAAATTTTACCTTCTATAACTTAGACCATTTTTGGGACCAAAAAAAAAAAAAAAAACTCAGTACTTGTAACTTTAATTTTATTGATTTCAACACAAGTACATTCTCCAACTCTTTGATTTAAATCAAAGGTGATTTTACATCATAAAACTTGAAAAGAAAGATCAAAGCAGTAAAACTAGGGGCACAGTTAAGTCAGGTAGCTCTATGTCATCTGCCTACACTCATGGAAGTTTCTGTAGCTAAGGATGGCCCAACTTGTTCTTTGTCCTCGAGCCAAGCCAAGTACTCGCCAGAAAGGGCGTAATTGAAGCTAGGGGTAGGGGCCCGAAGCTCTCTCATCCTCCAAGTAGTGAGGTACCGAGTCATGTGTGAACCACGAATGGGAAATGAAGCCGGGTATTCCACCCCTTTTATCTAGACGAGTTAGAGCATGTCAAAATTGGTGTTTGAATCAAAAAGGAAAATAGAACACATAGTGCATAAGGCCAATTAACTGTATACCCGGCTGTCGGGACATGTTGTAGCTTATCTCCGTCAAGTTAAACTAGGGGCAACGCCAAGTTATGTCAACCGTAGATCTGCTGCACATCCAATCACACCACCATCTCTCTGAAGGGAAGTCTATTAATTGTTGACGGAAAAAGTAAGCTCTAGCTGAATACTCGGGGCAAGGGTCCACTACTTTCAGCTTATTGTAGACGTCCCCGAACGCCCCCGGGAGGATGATCCCCCTCGTTTTGTTCATTTGGGCTCACTACAGTTCAGGACTCAATGTCACGGTCCTGTATCTAATCTCGCAGAGTGCAATGCAAGACCGATGAAATCATCAAAGAGTCCAAATCTGGCAAATCATTTTTGAAAACAGATTTTTTGAAAGAAGTGCCAAACATGGAATGCTTTGCCAGATACAGAGTCGCCCCCTAAATATTTTATTTTGGGAAATTTAGGAAACCCTGACTCGTTGCCTAAGGCCACGTGCCCGTCATCACCAAAGTTGCCTCGGCTCGGGAACTTGGGTACGATTGGGGAAGGTCACTTCGTGAGCACCCCCGCTCGCCCGATCAAAGATCGGCCTCTACTAACCATGATATCTAGTTTTGAAAACATTATGCGTTCTTATTCCGGTTATTTGCCTAGATTTACTATGTGATGCGCACAGCATACAAGTATAGACTGGGTCGCCTGAATTGGAACAAAACATTTCATGTTTGTTTTGAAAACGGTTTGCTACTCGCAAGTAGGCTAAAATGTGGATTTGCCACCCTCAGATGGGCTTAGAAAACAAGATGATTTGCCACTATCTAGTGGGCTTAAAACTTGCATTTAATGAATTGTTCCAATTCGGATAACCAACCTTCACCCACAGGCATTCAGGCAGGTATATCACATAAGCAATTAGCCTCATGGTAAGCATGCTATCATGGCAGTCACTCACACACATGCAAGGATGCTAAAACATAAACACTTACCGAGTACTCCAAGTCAAAACAGAAGCTATGTTAGAAATCCATGCATGATCCTAACTATACAGAAATGCCTAATGCAACACATGCAAAATGCAACTAAGATAGGCTCGGCTATTCTAAAGATGGCATATGAAATGCTACAACTAACAAGTATTCACTTGGAATTAAAATACAAATGCAGTTAGTATGATGCGCATGCAAAACAGATGAATGAATGCAAACATGCTATCATACTGTATGCTAATTGGAACATGCCCTAATCTATCCATCATAAGCTGGTAAATAAAAGGGAGAAAGACGTGGGGTTGGAAGACATACATCACACACACACACACTTATTACAGTTGTGCCCTCGCTCGGAGGGTCCGAAAGAATAATACAGTCTGAATAAATAATTAAATATTACAAAACCCTAATTAATTAACAAATTAACTAGGAAAGTGATAAATCAGCATGCAAGCTTATGGACTGCCTCAGCTCTGTTCCGAATGATGGAAGATGCATGCTTGAGTTGCCTGGCGCGGAAATCCATTGCGATGCCCCGATTTGCCTCTGTTTGCAATTAATGCTGGAATGCTGTGCAATGGCTTTGGAAAGCTGCTGATTTCTGATTTACTGCAACAGAGAGCAAAAAAGGGGCATGGCAAAGTATTTTCACATATGTATGCATGACTACTCTTCGGGGAGTGCAGTCCTCGATCCTCGTGCCACCAATCACACATATCGATGCATGATGGCCGAGGAGCCGAATTGCACGACTCAATATGAATAAATGCACATGAAAACACAACAAGACCTAAACTCCATCATGGGTAATCCGGAGTGTCAGTGACAGGGAATTGAGACAGGTTCCGTCACTCGGAGTACGAAACGTCCCTCATTTCCCGTGCTCGGGCTAACTCCTATCCCAAACACAATGCAAATGAGATGGCATACACAATGCGACTAACATACAACCTAGCATACACAATGATATGAAATGGCATACACAATGCTCGATATAACATGGCATACACAATGCTCTAACATGCAACCTAGCATACGTAATGCTATGAATTGAAATGGCATACGCAATGCATAATGGACTTACACCAACATGAGTGGACCTCAGCCACACTCACATCAGTGGGCATTAGGTGAGAATGGGACTATCAAAATGCGTGTACACATGCACGCAAATCGAGGACCGATCCTAGGCATAACATGCAATTCTAACAAGGCATGGCAAGGGATGCGAGATGGCATACAAACTCACAAATTCCAGCACTGAAATATGATGCTAAACAGCCACGAAATATGGAAAAATGGCACCCGATGCATGAGATGAACCCCGAAACTCGAAACTAGGCACATGGAATGACTTATAGCTATACAAAGCATGCATTATTTGATCATGAAGTCTAAAGACAGAGCCTAGACAGTCCCAAAACATGAACATTTCCAGTTCAAAGTATGGCCAAAAGATTCTAGCAAGATGAACTAAAGTAGCATGCAACTTTGACTAGCAAACACGAGTTATATGGCAAGTATAGGATGCACATGGAATCTTACCAAACCAGGAAAAATCAGTGAATAAAACATTTGAAAATATGCCCAAATAACCATGGAGATGCAACCAATACATGCAAAAATGATGAGCTCCTTTAGAGGGCCATGCAATGGATTATTAAGCACATACAAGGTGGACACTTAGCATGGCATAAGAAACTATGAAAATCAAATATGGTAGTCTTAGAACTCACCAAATTGACCCTAGAAAATGACTTCAAAGCATGCAAGATAGGGTCTCTTTGGAAGGCCAAAAATGACCACCAAACAAGTCAAGGTGAGAGGGGGTCACCCCCCTCTGATTTAGAGTCTAAAAACAGGGTTTTAGTCACTGAAAATACACTGGATTTTAGTGGCTAGAAGGCCAAACCAAGCATGCAACAAGAGCTTAGGTGTAAGGCTCAAAATAAGGGACAATCAAGCATACAAGGAAGCATATGACCTCAAACAAGAAAATGCCCTTAATCAAACATGAAGATGATGTCAAAAGGAGACTTTTTCCAGTTTATAACAACTCTCAAAAGTGAACACAAATAGGGTTAATCTATTATGCAAAAATGACCCTAAAAGAGAGATTAGAGACAAGGGACAGCAGCTGGCCCCAAATATCAAAGAGCCCTTCAACAAAGTTGAAGAGGGGCTCAAAACAAGGCACTTTACAGTTTATATCAAGTCTCGAAAATAAACACAAGTGAGGCTAAAACAAC
This sequence comes from Camellia sinensis, assembly GCF_055761805.1. Lineage (NCBI taxonomy): Eukaryota > Viridiplantae > Streptophyta > Magnoliopsida > Ericales > Theaceae > Camellia > Camellia sinensis. The sequence goes on from NC_138968.1 coordinate 53,758,962, forward strand.
ATGCAAGAAAAAGGCCTAAGAGAGGGATAAAGAGACAAGTGGTAGTAGCTGGCCTCAAACAGAGGAGAGCCCTTCAACAAAATTGAAGAGGGCCTCAAAAAAAGACATTTTACAGTTTATGGACAAGTCCAAAACAGCTCACAAATAAGACTAAAATACCATACAAAAATAGGCCTAAAAGAGAGATTAAACACAAAGGGTAAGGAGAAGACCTCAAACAACAAAAAGTCCTTGAACCAACATGAAGAGGAGCTCCAAATATGACTATTTACAGTTCAGGTCGGAGCTCAAAAATGTAAGTAAAAGGGGCTAAGATATAGAACAAAATAAGGCAAGAAAGAGGGAGAAGAGGACTCGCCCTTGTAGCACAAGTCTTCAGCAGCTTTTGGACCAAGGAAAGGTGCTCCTAACCTCTGAAAAACAGTCTCAAGTTGCTGGAATGGAGTGTGGAGGTTGTAGGCTTGGAGGTGGTGTGTAAATGGCCAAGGATAATTGACTTTAGAGCTTGGAAGGAGAGCTATGGAGGAAGATGGTTTTGTGCCTTAGCAAAAATTTCTAACCCTTAGAAATGAAGCTCAAGTGTTGGTTTTATAGAGGGAGAGAGGCCAAGGGAAAAGGGGGGAAAAAAAAATTCAAATTTCCCCCCAAAAGACAGACCTTCGGATATAGAATCTGGGGGAAAACAGCTGGCACAACTGGAATACACTTGGAGAGAGGATCATGGCTGGCCAGGTTCAAAAGGTTCAGGTGGCCGGCCGGCCACCCCCCCTGGCCGGCTGACCAGGGGTCAAAAGGGTCAATCAAAATTGCTGGCCGGCCACCCCAAAAAGGTGGTCTCCCATGTGTGCACAACACAAATATGTGGTCAAAACCCAGAAAATATGAACCAGGAGAGAGAAAAGCCAACTTGTTAGAGGGGTTCAAAAGGGTCAGAAACAATTACTGGCCGGCCTATTCACATTGGTGGCCTCCCAGGTGTGTACAACACAAATATGGGGTTTAGGGCTAAAGAAAGTGGCCCGGGAGTGGTCAACATTAGCTTTCTAGTGAGGAAAACGAGCGACGGAGAGAGATAAAGAAATAAAATTGGATTTTCAGAAAAATTGCTGGCCTCCCACCCTCCTACAAGCTTTCTAACAATGAAAATAAGGTCTCCACCAAAAATGAACCAAAACGGAGGTTCAGGGACCGAAACGCACGGCCCAGGGCCCTGAAAATGGGCTGTTAAGCACCGGAGGTGGCATTCGACCACGAAGTTGGTCTCTCGGGCCACAGTGGTCCTCAAAAGGGAGGAAATAAGGTGCATACCAAAAACCGGAGCAAACGGAGGTGGTTAGGCGGTCCCAAATCGAGGCACATGGCCGTCGGCTCTGAAAAATCGGAAACCGGGCTCCAAACGGAAAAAATGGCCTACGACCACGAAACGTAGCCTATGGCCATTGAGAGATGATCTACGAGACCTCTCCCTCCCTTCGGGAAGAGAAAATGGAGAAAACGGAGCCTAGTTCGCAAACCGAGGCAAGACACGAAAGAGTCCGAAAGTTCAGAGGCAAGGCTTGCAGCCGGGACTCTGAAACTTCTGAATGAGCACCATATGTGACATCACCAAGCGCTCAATCGGTGGCGTCTGAGTCTTAAGGTCGGTCAAAAATGGGGTGTCTACAGTTGCCCCTCTTTGACAGAACTCGAAAGTCAAGAAGTGACGGGAGTGAATGTCAAAGCCCAGAGACGACCCATTTTTGACACGGCCGAAGATTTAGACAAACATACAAAGTACAGACAAATAAATGGTTGCGCCCGCAAGCTGCCTACGTATCCCTTTGCAAGGAATCAAACCAGCGTAGTTCAGGGGCAGGATAAAATGATATGCGGGAAGATTTTGATGATTGGACTTATACGTTACGCGAAGTCGGTTTAAAAATTGAGGATTTATGTGATGCACTGTAATGTTGTGGCTAAAATGCAATGTAATAGCTAAGAGGTGAAGGTACTTTATAGGGGCAATTGGCAATGACTTACCTCATGCCGCTGGGGATCTTTCGCTTCTTCTTGGTTGAACTACAGGTACTACTTTTCTCTCTGACTATGGTCGCAGCTTTCCCTATTCTCTAACAGGGTGACAGACTAGGTTGATTCGGTATCCAGAATTGAGGCGCATACATATGTTATCTCAATCTATGGGGCTGCCATACAGATTTCAAGCCGAGGATATACCCCTGGGTATTTAAACCAGACTTTAGTCTCGAAAATCCCAAACCTTTGCGTTCTAGGCAAGAGCCATTCGAACTCTAGTTTCCACCATCTCAGTTGATCTCCTAGGAACTCACTGCTAACACAGGCAGATGGCTATACCAGACCACTGAAAGTCATTCGGGCACGACAAACACCAAAGGAATTGCACTTTTAGAGGATTTAAGGTCTCCTAGACCCGGGAGTGCACAAGACAGTGCGAATAAAGATGCAGGATTTAAGGTCTCCTTAGACGTAAGGATTTAAGGTCTCCTAGACCAGACAGTAAAATAGATACGATGTAATAGATGTGATGCAATAGATGCAAAGGGTGAACACACGCTAACCACGTTGGACTCGTGAGTGGAGGAAGAACAAAGAAAATCAATCAGGAGCACGTTCCATGCAACCTAAGATAAATTCCAAACACGCTGAAATCGTGTGAGGAATGGGAGGCTCCAAAAACAACCCGCCCAGCGCGTCTACAACGCAACCTGGGATAAATTCCAAACATGCTGAAATCGTGTGAGGAAAAGAACACTCTAACCATGCTGAAAACGTGAGAAGAGGTTTGAAAACAACCGCTCAAGTGCGCGCACAACACAACCTGAGATAAAATCCAAACACGCTGAAATCGTGTGAGGAAAAGAACACTCTAACCACGCTGAAATCGTGAGAAGAGGTCCGAAAACAACCGCTCAAGTGCGCGCACAACGCAACCTGAGATAAAATCCAAACACGCTGAAATCGTGTGAGGAAAAGAACACTCTAACCACGCTGAAATCGTGAGAGGAGGTCCGAAAAAAATCGCTCAAGTACGCGCACAACGCAACCTGAGATAAAATCCAAACACGTTGAAATCATGTGAGGAAAAGAACACTCTAACCACGCTGAAATCGTGAGAAGAAGTCCGAAAACAACCGCTCAAGTGCGTGCACAACGCAACCTGAGATAAAATCCAAATACGCTGAAATCGTGTGAGGAAAAGAACACTCTAAACACGCTGAAATCGTAAGAAGAGGTCCGAAAACAACCCGCCCAGCGCGTCTACAACGCAACCTGCGATAAAATCCAAACACGCTGAAATAGTGTGAGGAAAAGAACACTCTAACCACGCTGAAATCGTGAGAAGAGGTCCGAAAACAACCGCTCAAGTGCGTGCACAACGCAACCTGAGATAAAATCCAAATACGCTGAAATCGTGTGAGAAAAAGAACACTCTAACCACGCTGAAATCGTAAGAAGAGGTCCGAAAACAACCCGCCCAGCGCGTCTACAACGCAACCTGTGATAAAATCCAAACACGCTGAAATAGTGTGAGGAAAAGAACACTCTAACCACGCTGAAATCGTGAGAAGAGGTCCGAAAACAACCGCTCAAGTGCGTCTACAATGCAACCTGCGATAAAATCCAAACACGCTAAAATCGTGTGAGGAAAAGAACACTCTAACCATGCTGAAATCGTGAGAAGAGGTCCGAAAACAACCGCTCAAGTGCGCGCACAACGCAACTTGAGATAAAATCCAAGCACGCTGAAATCGTGTGAGGAACGGGACACTCAAACTACGCTGAAATCGTGAGAGGAGGTCCAAAAACAACCCGCCCAGCGCGTCTACAACGCAACCTGGGATGAATTCCAAACACGTTGAAATCGTGTGAGTAAAAGAACACTCTAACCACGCTGAAACCATGAGAAGAGGTAAACAACTTGGGAGCGTATTCCACGCAACCTAAGTTGAGTCCCGGGGGACAACGGTCCTAAACACTACTCAGCGTAAAAGGATAAACAATAAGAGATAACACAAGATGCAAATAAATGTAATAAGTGTGATGATACGATGCATGTTGCAAGCAATGCGGAGCGTGATGTTTAAAGAATGCAATAAACAAACAAAGTGGCACTTTAGAAAGCACCTCATGGAGTAAGTGGTGGTAAACCGTTTTACTCTCGCGGGAATGGTACTCAGGGAGAGCACTGCTGATTGCCATTCTGGCTTGAAATAGTGAAACAGTCAACACAGTATTCTGTTCACTTTGAACACACAGCTCGTATCGGCATACTGCTTATTCTGAACACGCAGCTCATAACACAATATTCTACTTATTTTGGAACATACAGCTCACGCAGGACACCGCTGATTCTGAACACACGGTTCGTTCTGAACACAACTCATTCTGAACTCACAGCCTATAACACAGTATTTTGTTTATTCGGCACACAACTTATACAAGACACTGCTCATTCTGAACATACATGATGCAATGACGAAACTTGCAGAAGTTGAAACAATCTCGGATGCCCGACATTTTCCCTCTTTTCTTTTGCTTTGTAGCCCAGGTCTTTCATAGCTTCAGATGGGTCTTGGTTTTACTGTTTTCACATGACCTGGGTTGAATCCCGCGGCTTTATAAAAGAACCAATCCTGATTTGCACAAATGTGGAGAACGACACGGCACTCTGAGCACAAAACGATTTTTGAAATTGAAATGAGAAAAGGGTTCTCAACCGGGTATTGAGCCTACAACTGACCACAGCCAAAACGACTCAACAATGGAAAACAAAGGTAGAACAACCTAAACACATCTATTGACACTTAAACGACTCAAAATAAGAATCTAGACAAACAAAACACACAAACACAACACTCAACTGTGTTACAAAGACAAGAGACCTCTTGGTGCACGAGGAGCCAGTTTCTCCGGGTATTATTTTCCACCCTTTTCTTATTTAAGACAAGAGACCTCTTGGTGCATGAGGAGCCAGTTTCTCCGGGTATTATTTTCCACCCTTTTCTTATTTGTGATTCTCATATCACTCGGCCCTCAGGCTCTGTTTTTCTGAAAAGCCCTTTCCTCAATTTTTCTCTCAGCGCACATCTCTCTATTCTTCAATCTCTCATTTTTTATCCCTCCCCTGGGTGGTTGATAGATAAACAGAAAGTTGCAGGCTCTTGCCCAACATAATCAGTTCGCGGCTATTTCCTTCGGTGACATCTGTCGATGCGCCGGATGAGGGAATGGAGTATCTTGATCCATTTTAATCTTGTGCTTCGCACTTGGCTTGATATCTCGTTGCTTGGAGGATGAGAGAGCTTTCAGCCCTTTTGTTGTCGCCTTTAGTTGTGCCTTTTTTGGCAGGTAGAGTGCCCTTCTTGGCAAGTATGGCGCCTTTTCTGGCATGTATGTTGACAATGGGGAAAAGACAGAACACCTGACTCAACTGTGCCCCTAGTTCATCATTTTGACCATTTTTTGTTTTTGGCTTTCTACTAAAACAATTTTAACCAAAATGAGAGTTAGATTAACACGCTTGTTCGATTTTTTGATTCAAAATCATGCAAGTTAGGTTATGAGCACTGAAAATTTTCCTTTTTTGGGTCCAAGAAAAAGGTCTAGTTTTGGAAAAATGGAATAGTTTTTTAGAGAAGATCAGTCAACCTTAGTAAAAATTCTTAGAAATTATTTTTTCAAACGACCACTGCTCAACAAGCATAGAATCCACTCTCGAGATGCACAACCTCATATTCGAAGGAAAATTGCCCCTTGCTTGAGGGGAACTGCATGGCAACGGACAGTCGCCCCTTGTTGGAACGCCACTGCAGTGCATTGAATGACAACGGAAAGTTGCCCCTTGTTTGAACGGCACCACAGCGCATTGAATGGCAATAGAAAGTTGTCCCTTGTCTGAATGGCCCCGCAGCGCATTGTAGTCAATCCTCAGAGTGACGAACACAACCAAATTCTCGGATACAGAGAAAGCGAAGATGATCAAACCATTACATGGGCACAATCAATTTGAAGTGTTTTACGGCTGGACTTCATAATGAAGTTGCCTACGTATCCCAAAGATGGGAATCAAGCCTTACGTAGTTCGGGGTTAAGGTACACTCGGGTATTTAACCTCTCCTTTTTATGCTCTAACTTTTGCCAAGGCCGCCCTTTGCAGGTTTTCAACCTTGTGAGCTATATTCTTTAATTCTTTTTCATTTCTTTTCTTCTTTTTTCCATCTTTTTCTTCTTTTCTTTTTTTGTTTTCATTTTTTGCATTTTCTTCATTATTTTTTTTTTGTATTTTTCTCTTTTGTTCTTTTCTTCTCTTTTTCTCGCTCTAACTTTTTCCTGGGTCGCCCTTTTGGGTTTTTGGCCCAGCGAGCCTCTCAAGGGTAAAAGTGTAGCTTGGTCCATGTCAAATGGTTCTGAGATCTCGAATCCGTCTAAATCCAGGAGAGTGACTGCTGTTCGCTGACGATGCAGGAGTCCATCCCATGGGGGCTAAATTTGCCCCTAGTGTTGAGGATAGGAACTCAGTTGTTCTTCAGCAATACTTTCTTCTTTCTTATCTTCTGGGATTTGGCATTCTTGCCAGTCTTCATTGATTTGCAGGATGATCCATCTTCGGCTCTCCGAGCACATCTGACATTTTCTGCCCCTAGGTCGAGGGCTGCTTCGAATCTGGCCACACAGGCTTCACATTGCGGTTGACCGTTGAACATTCTGAGTTAAGGTTCAAGGTCGGAAAGCGAAGGGGGTTCGAGTCTCAAGGCTGAGAGTGATACTAAGCTGCACAATCTCAAGAGCGATTCCACACAGGTCTTCGCAGGACTGCACAAAACATTTTTTTTTTTTTGAAATCTTTTAAGAAAGCGGCTAATCGCTCGCGCAGAAGACAATGTAGAGCCAATCTGGATCAAGCTAGGATCCTTCTCAGTACTCACGTTAACAAACATGATTTCATTCATTAAGGGCTTAGCATGCCTCTCTTTCTCTCAATTGATCAAATTTTTGCAAATCTCAAGGAATTCTTTCCTCTTCGTTTTCATCACAGTGTTCAAAAGGTTTTGAAAAACTTAGGTCAATGTAATGAGTTCGAGGCACAAAAAAGTAGGCGAAAAGCACTGCCATTTCATTCAGAACTTCTGGCACAACTGGCACAAGGCAGAAGCGAACACAAGAATGTGAAAATCACCGTTGTTCATTCAAATCTATTGGCATTACTGACTCCAAGGCAAAAACAGACTCAAAAGGAAACGAAAAGACAAACACCAAACTAGTAAGTGATGTCCGAGGTAACACCCCCGAAATCACCCGACTCCAACAAAATAAGACTGACTTGGTACAACAAGACAGACCCAACTGACTCAGTAAGAAAAGACTGACTCTATATAAAACAACAAGACTGACTCAATGCCCAAGTTAGAAAGCACAAAAACTGGTGTTTGCGTATTGCTCAGAACAGTGCGTGCCATTCCCACGTCTGGAGTTTAATCGAGTGCCACCTGCAGCTGGTTCATCCCCCGATCACATCACATTATCCCCCCAAGTTCACCGATCCAGTGCCAGTAGACTTTGCTAAGCTCGGCGGGAGGATGACCCCGTTGTCAAATAGATCTTGTACTTCATGGCAAAGACGGAAGCAGTTGTCAGTGGTATGGCCAGTTTGCTGATGGTACGCGCAGTACTGGGTAGCATCATGCATAGCCAGAAGAGGATTCGGGAGAGGCCGAGGCTCGAGGGGTTTGAGATGGCCTTGTCCAACAAGGATTTGGAGAGCTTTGGACAAAGGCATATAGAGGGCATGGAAGACCCTCTGACCTCGGGGTTGGTACTTTAGGGTTTGTGGATTTTTGCTGGACGCACCAGCAAAGGGCTTGGCAGGTGCTGGCTTGGTTTGTTGATCTCTTATGAGTGCAGGATTATAGCTAAAAGGAACGTTTCTGATACAACGACCCTTCTCCCGGTTTGCCCCTTGATTCAAACTGCCCCCAACTTGAGTGGTGAAAATGTCGTCCACAGTTTTTGCAACAACTGCGAGCACTTGTTCTTTGTTCAGTCCCTCGGCTTTCAAAGCCTCAACAACCAACAGAAGATGTTCATGGGGATCCATGTCCGCCCCTATCTTGTTCTTTCCACTCGCCTCCACTTTGCCAAGGGATTGGCATTCCTCAAATACAGCCCGTTCCAAGACTGGGAAACCTTTTGACATGAACTCCCTGGCATGTGATGTGGTTGATGACGGAGCCGATGTCCCAGAGGCCAAATCTGTCACAGTTCTCTGAAGATCTTCGATCATTCTCTTCAGCTCAGAAGTAGTGGGCTCACGGGTTTAAGATGATTGGGGTCCAGGTGCATCCATCATGCATAAGTCCATGCTTTCTGGAATGAACACCTCAGGCTTGGGTAGATGGGCTGGGGTGATATATATGCTGGGGTCGAAGGTGGATGGTAGTGTATGGATGAGTTTAAGATGGGGAGGTGACGAATCAGTACTAACCTGAGGTCCTTTTGGTGGAGCTAGGGTCTCTTCGTCAATAAGATCCTGAATCTTATGACGGAGGCGAATGCAACGGTTCGTATCATGACCGTGTTGTTGATGATAGGCATAGTATTTAGCTGGGCCATATCTTGGTGGAAGAGGATTTTGAAGGGGTTGGGGTTCTAGGAGTTCTAGATGCCCTTCTTCTTGCAGCTTTTTCAAAGCTTGGGAGAGACTCATGTAAAGAGGATGGAATTTTCGGGCTTGGGGCCGAGTTGAAGTGGTTGGTTTTTGGTCATTGAGGGAAGTGGTGATAGTGTCTACTTCTGAGCATTTCACAGCTGTGCTACCATCAGTAGTAGCATTGGAACTGCGAGCAACATTCCTCTTCAAAGGCTCATTATCTTCTGCAAAGATCCCTTGTCTGATGGCATCCTCGATTTGAACCCCCATTTTATGAAGGGCTGGAAAGGTAAATAGAGGTAGAACGACCATCTTTTGCAGCAACTTGCCATGCAGATTCCGAACAATCATCCTGATCTGATCTTTGTCGGAAGGCCTTATAGTCATCATTGAGGCCTTTGCTCTGAGAAACCCTCCTTTGGCTCTTGGCGGGTGACTTCGAGATCACGAGTCGTGACCTCGATCTGTGTGTTGTAGGAGTATTGAGCAATAAAGGCCTCAGCCAGCCCTTTCCAGTTCTGTTTCACAGAGTTCTCCAATTTTGCATACCAGATTGCGGCTATCCCAGACAGGGTTCGGCCGAATAGTGACAATTTCTGGGCTGTGGTCAAGCCCATTGGCCTCAAGATATCAGAAAACAGTTGGAGGTGCACCATTGGGTCTTCAGAGCCATCAAATCGATCGATATGCGGCATTTTAAACTGCTCCGGCAAGGTTACCACTGAGTCGGTATAACCATCCTCTATATCAGGAATAGAGCGGGCCCCTTGAGACTTTTTGAACAATTTCTCAAGCTTGCTCACTTTCAATGCTGTGGGGTCCGTCTCAAACTCAAAGGGGGAGTCTGGCAAGTTGGTGGGTGTTTTAGACAGCTGGGGTAGCACCGGGGGCGGAGCTGGCCCGCCTGGAATGTCCGTATCATCCTGGACGTGGGTTGCCTCCCCGAGTACGGGAACTCTTGGTGGGGGAAGAGCCTGGTGTGAAGTAGATACTCCAGTTTGCTGCTCTAACCTGGCAATTGTCTCTGCCTGTTGAGCTATGACCACGGCCTGTTGCTTGGTGAATTCCGCTTGACGGACAGCATCTTGCTGCATGGCTTTCATACTATCCTGGAGTTGGCGCACTATCTCTTCCAGACCCGACATATTGTCCTGATCTAAGTGAGCAACTGGTATACCTGTGTCTGCAGTAGGCTTAGAAATCTCAACCTGGTTGTTCAAAGACCACTGAGCTGGTAGCTGCTGTACTGGTGGCCTGTGCCTGACCGACCTTTTCACCCTGCCTCTGGTAAAGGAACACTAATTGCCTTTGAACTGAATCTCTGACCCGACAAAGTCTATCAACACAAGTTCGGTGTACTCGGGAGATATTGGAGCCCTCTGAAGCTATGGTTCCCAGACTACCTAGTAAAAGAGAAAACATGCAGCATCTCAGCCTGATTTCACGATAACCCATATGAGCAGAGCTGAATGACTGTGCCTCCTACAGAATTCTGCCCAAAATTCTGCCGGTAAACTGATACCCTCAGGTGAACTGAATCCCAAAGTACTGAATTGGTACCCGCAAGCCTGATGCCCAAACTACTAAACTGGTGCCCGCAGGCCTGATGTCCAAACTTGTAGACTGATACATGCATTCCTATAGAGACGCACTCTAAAAGCACATAGCAGACAAGTGAGAGCCAAAACACCCCTATGTTGGGGTAGGGTTTCCCTGTCCTATTTTGTCAGGAGCTAGGGTTTCACTACGCACGAAGCAGTTTCAAACAACCTAAATCGGGTAAGCAACCTGTCCTAGCTTGGAATGGTCACTATGGATTCCGAATATGCACTAGGTCGAATGGTCAAAAGGGTGCCCCGGTAAAATCGGGGTTTGTGTTCCCATACTGGCAGAGCCCGTAACCGGTAAGCCTTATGGCACGCAGCCTCTGGCAAACCGCTCAGGAATAGCATATGGCAAACACGGTGTCCTAGGCGCACCAATGCACATGCAATGCAAAGAAACACATAAGTGTAGTCAAAACCAGATATCATGAGTTCGAGTCAAGTTCTCTAACTCCCCAGCAGAGTTGCCAGAAACTGTAGACGTCCTCGAACGCCCCCGGGAGGATGATCCCCCCCATTTTGTTCATTTGGGCTCACTACAGTTCAGGACTCAATGTCACGGTCCTGTATCTAATCTCACAGAGTGCAATGCAAGACCGATGAAATCATCAAAGAGTCCAAATCCGGCAAATCGTTTTTGAAAACAGATTTTTTGAAAGAAGTGCCAAACATGGACTGCTTTGCCAGATACAGAGTCGCCACCTAAATATTTTATTTTGGGAAATTTAGGAAACCCTGACTCGTTGTCTAAGGCCACGTGCCCGTCATCACCAAAGTTGCCTCGGCTCGGGAACTTGGGTACGATTGGGGAAGGTCACTTTGTGAGCACCCCCGCTTGCCCGATCAAAGATCGGTCTCTACTAACCATGATATCTAGTTTTGAAAACATTATGCGTTCTTATTCCGGTTATTAGCCTAGATTTACTATGTGATGCGCACAGTATACAAGCAAAGACTGGGTCGCCTGAATTGGAACAAAACATTTCATGTTTGTTTTGAAAACGGTTTGCTACTCGCAAGTAGGCTAAAATGTGGATTTGCCACTCTCAGATGGGCTTAGAAAACAAGATGATTTGCCACTATCTAGTGGGCTTAAAACTTGCATTTAATGAATTGTTCCAATTCGAATAACCCAACCTTCACCCACAGGCATTCAGGCAGGTATATCACATAAGCAATTAGCCTCATGGTAAGCATGCTATCATGGCAGTCACTCACATACATGCAAGGATGCTAAAGCATAAACACTTACCGAGTACTCCAAGTCAAAACAGAAGTTATGTTAGAAATCCATGCACGATCCTAACTATACAGAAACGCCTAATGCAACACATGCAAAATGCAACTAAAATAGGCTCGGCTATTCTAAAGATGACATATGAAATGCTACAACTAACAAGTATTCAACTTGGAATTGAAATACAAATGCAGTTAGTATGATGCGCCGAACCCGGTGCATGCAAAACAGATAAATGAATGCAAACATGCTATCATATTGTATGCTAATTGGAACATGCCCTAATCTAACCATCATAAGCTGGTAAATAAAAGGGAGAAAGACGTGGGGTTGGAAGGCATACATCACACACACACACACACTTATTACAGTTGTGCCCTCCCTCGGAGGGTCCGAAAGAATAATACAGTCTGAATGAATAATACAGTCCGAATAAATAATTAAATATTACAAAACCCTAATTAATTAACAAATTAACTAGGAAAGCGATAAATCAGCATGCAAGCCTATGGACTGCCTCAGCTTTGTTCCGAATGATGGAAGATGCATGCTTGAGTTGCTTGGCGCGGAAATCCATTGCGATGCCCCAATTCGCCTTTGTTTGCAATTAATGCTGGAATGCTGTGCAATGGCTTTGGAAAGCTGTTGATTTCTGATTTGCTGCAATAGAGAGCAAAAAAGGGGCATGGCAAAGTATTTTCACATATGTATGCATGATTACTCTTCGGGGAGTGCAGTCCTCGATCCTCGTGCCACCAATCACGCATATCGATGCATGATGGCCGAGGAGCCGAATTGCACGACTCAATATGAAATAAATGCTCATGAAAACACAACAAGACCTAAACTCCATCATGGGTAATCCGGTGTGTCAGTGACAGAGAATTGAGACACGTTCTGTCACTCGCAGTACGAAACGTCCCTCGTTTCCCGTGCTCGGGCTAACTCCTATCCCAAACACAATGCAAATGAGATGGCATACACAATGCGACTAACATACAACCTAGCATACGTAATGCTATGAAATGGCATATACAATGCTCGATGTAACATGGCATACACAATGCTCTAATATGCAACCTAGCATACGCAATGCTATGAATTGAAATGGCATACGCAATGCATAATGGACTTACACCAACATGAGTGGACCTCAGCCACACTCACATCAGTGGGCATTAGGTGAGAATGGGACTATCGAAATGCGTGTACACATGCACGCAAATCGAGGACCGATCCTAGGCATAACATGCAACTCTAACAAGGCATGGCAAGGGATGCGAGATGGCATACAAACTCACAAATTTCAGCACTGAAATATGATGCTAAACAGCCACAAAACATGAAAAAATGGCACCCGATGCATGAGATGAACCCCGAAACTCGAAACTAGGCACATGGAATGACTTATAGCTATACAAAGCATGCATTATTTGATCATGAAGTCTAAAGACAGAGCCTAGACAGTCCCAAAACATGAACATTTCCAGTTCAAAGCATGGCCAAAAGATGCTAGCAAGATGGACTAAAGTAGCATGCAACTTTGACTAGTAAACATGAGTTATATGGCAAGTATAGGATGCACATGGAATCTTACCAAACCAGAAAAAATCAGTGAATAAAATATGTGAAAATATGCCCAAATAACCATGGAGATGCAACCAATACATGCAAAAATGATGAGCTTCTTTAGAGGACCATGCAATGGATTATTAAGCACATACAAGGTGGACACTTAGCATGGCATAAGAAACTATGAAAATCAAATATGGCAGTCTTAGAACTCACCAAATTGACCCTGGAAAGTGACTTCAAAGCATGCAACATAGGGTCTCTTTGGAAGGCCAAAAATGACCACCAAACAAGTCAAGGTGAGAGGGGGTCACCCCCCTCTGATTTGGAGGCTCAAAAAAGTGTGCTAGTCACTGAAAATCTACTGGATTTCAGTGGCTAGAAAGCCAAACCAAGCATGCAACAAGAGCTTAGGTGTTAGGCTCAAAATAAGGGACAATCGAGCATACAAGGAAGCATATGACCTCAAACAAGAAAATGCCCTTAATCAAACATGAAGATGATGTCAAAAGGAGACTTTTTTCAGTTTATAACAAATCTCAAAAGTGAACACAAATAGGGCTAATCTATTATGCAAAAATGGCCCTAAAAGAGAGATTAGAGACAAGTGACAACAGTTGGCCCCAAATATCAAAGAGCCCTTCAACAAAGTTGAAGAGGGGCTCAAAACAAGGCATTTTACAGTTTATATCAAGTCTCGAAAATAAACACAAGTGAGGCTAATGTGCTCGTTCAGAAGTTGGTGATAAACACAAGTGAGGCTAATGAGGCTAATGTCTCGAAAATAAACACAAGTGAGGCATTTTACAGTTTGACCGACCTTAAGACTCAGACGTCACCGATTGAGCGCTTGGTGATATTGCATAATGTGCTCGTTCAGAAGTTTCAGAGTCGCGGCCGTGAGCCCTGCCTCCAGACTTCCGAACCTTCTTCTGTGCCTTGTCTCGGTTTGCGAACCAGACTCGGTTTTCTCTGTTTCTTTTCCTGAGGGAAGGGAGAGGTCCTGTAGACCATCTCTCAGTGGCCGTAGGCTACATTTGGTGGCCGTAGGCCATTTTGCCCATTTCGGAGTCCGGTTCCCGGTTTTCGGGACCGTAGGCCGTGTGCCTCGGTTCGGGACCGCTTAACCATCTCCTATTGCTCTGATTTTTGGCATACTTCTTATTTTCTCCCTTTTGAGGGACACTGGGGTCTGAGAAACCCACTTCGTGGTTGAATACCACTTTCGGCGCTTAACAGCCCATTTTCGGGGCCCCGAACTGCGTGTTTTGGTCCTCGAGCATTCGTTTTGCAACGGTTTTCGTTCATTTTTGGCAGGTACCTCTGTTTCATCACTGGAGAGGTCACTGAAGGGTGGGAGGCCAGCAATTGTTGCAGCAACCAGTTATCTCTCCTCCGGAGCCTCCCGGCACCCGTTTTTCCAACTTCCGGGCTAATGTTGAACACCTTGGAGTTAATGTTGCCAACTTTCAACCACATATCTGTGATCTACACACATGGGAGGCCCATAAAAGTTGGTGGCCGGCCATTAAGGTTACCTGACCCTTTTGACCCCTTTCTTCCGGGCTAATGTTGAACCCCTTGGGCCCACATTCTTGAACTTTCAACCACATATCTGTGATCTACACACATGAGAGGCCCCTAAAAGTTCATGGCCGGCCAGTAATTCAACTTGACCCTTTTGACCCCCTCTTTCCGGGCCAATGTTGAACCCCTTGGACCCACTTTCTTGGAATTTTAACCACATGGTTGTGTTGTACACACATAGGAGTACCTCACCAGTTGCTGGCCGGCCAGAAAATATGATTGAACCTTTTGACCCCTAGCCGGCCGGCTAGGGGGTGTGGCCGGCCGGCCACCTGCAACAAAAGTACTAGGCCGGCCGTGTTCCTTGCACTGTGCACTTTACAGCTGTGGGGCAATATCCCCCAGAAAAGATCTTTACCCGGGGGATATTTTGTAGGGGAATTTTACTCTCCTTTTCCCCCACCTTTACACCCGCTTTTGAACCCTTATAACCAGCTGGTGGCCTCCTTTGTTGGGGTTAGAAAAATTGTTCTTCAAGTCTCCATACTCAACTCCATCTTCATCCTTCTCAATTCTTTGAAAAACCCTAAGTCCCTAACCATCATTCCTTCTACACCACCAAGCTCTACCACCACCATCTCATTTCCAGCAACAAGGAAGGTTTCTCAAAGGCTAAAGAAGCTGCAAATTCATCCAAGAAGCAACAAAAGTTTGAGTCTTCAAGGGTAAGTAATACTTTTACCCTTTTGACCCTTTTTCTTGATCTATTTCTAAGCCCCACTTGCTTTTTGTTTCAAGCTCCGGCCCTAACTGAAAAGGGCCCTCTTTTGAGCTCATCTTCACTTTTGATTAAGGGCTCAACCCTGTTTGAGCCCTCCATAACACACTTGCTTCATTGACCCTTTTGTATGTCATAATTTTGCATGCTATTTTTGGCCCATGAGAAATTTATTTTCGAGCATTTTTTAAACTGATATTAGGCTTATTTTGAGCCCCTCTTCAACATTGAAGAAGGGCTCAACACCATTTGGGACTTCCATGTTGTACCTACCTTTATACTCCTCTTTTCTTCCCCATTCTTGCATGCAATGGCAGCCTATCATACTTTTGTTTTTGGCCATTTTACAGTTCTGAAAAAGTTCTTATTTTGGTCCATACTTCATGTTTCATTTAGGTCCTTTCATGGTTTGGGGCCTCCATAGGTCACTTCATGTTATATCCCTCTTTTATTCCCCATTCTTGCATGTTTAGTTAGCCTACCATGCTTTTGTTTTTGGCCATTTTACAGTTCTGGAAAAGTGCTCATTTTGGTCCATTCTACATGTTTTATTAAGGGTCTTTGGCTGTTTGGTGATTATTTTGTATACTTCATGTTGTAGCCACTTTTGAGCCTAATTTTGCATCACACTTTTAGCATGTTTATATACTGATTTTAAGGCTGCCATAAACTGTAAATATTCATATTTTTGGTCCCTCTTCAGTGTTGTAGAAGGAAATATTTCAGTTTGGGTTTTGCTTGTATCACTTGCTTCATAACCCCTCTTTTGGCCCCTATTCTTGCATGCTATTTTTGCCATACCTATGCTTGCTGTTTGGCCATGTTTATAACTGTGAAAGTGCATTTTTTGGGACTGTCTAGCTTCTGTCTTTGCATTGCATGTCCATATTGTGCATGTTTGGCATAGCTATAGGCCATTTCGGGTGCCTAATGTTGCATTTCGGGACAATTCCATGCATTTCATGTCATTTCGCCTCATTTCGAGACTGTTTTCCTCCATATTTTACTGCTGAAATTCCATTAGAATGATTGCTATCATTTCTATGTCATTTCATCATATTTTGTCATCGCCTCGGTTTGCGTGCCCGTGTGCACGCATTTCGAGGCACTCCATTTCTATCCGCCGGCATCCTATGTGAGTGTGGATGAGGCTCACTCATGTTGGTATAAGCCCATATCATGTTTCCATGTCATTTCATTTCATTCCGCCATCGCCTCGGTTTGCGTGCCCATGTGCGCGCATTTCGAGGCACTTCGTTTTATCCGCCGGCATCCTATGTGAGTGTGGCTGAGGCTCCCTCATGTTGGTATAAGCCCATATCATGTTTCCATGTCATTTGCATTGCGTATGTCATTGCCTCGGTTTGCGTGCCCGTGTGCACGCATTTCGAGGCACTTCATTTTCATCAACCGACTTCTTATGTGAGTGTGGCTGAGGTTCCCTCATGTTAGTATAAGTCCATGTTATGTTTTCCATGCCATTTTAGTCATCTTCATAGCATGTTACCATTGCCTCGGTTTGCGTGCCCGTGTGCACGCATTTCGAGGCATCTCATTTTCATAGCATTTACCATTGCCTCGGTTTGCGTGCCCGTGTGCACGCATTTCGAGGCATCTCATTTTCATTGCATATACCATTGCCTCAGTTTGCGTGCCCGTGTGCACGTATTTCGAGGCATCTCATTTTCATTGTATTTACCATTGCCTCGGTTTGCGTGCCTGTGTGCACGCATTTCGAGGCATCTCATTTTCATTGCATTTACCATTGCCTCGGTTTGCGTGCCCGTGTGCACGCATTTCGAGGCATCTCATTTTCATTGCATTTACCATTGCCTCGGTCTGCGTGCCCGTGTGCACGCATTTCGAGGCATTTCATTTCCATAGCATTGTATATGTTAGGATTGTATCTTAGTTGCATTTCACGCATATCATGCATATTGCATCATGTCCGGAATAAGAGTTAGCCCGGGCACGGGAAACGAGGTGCATTTCATACTCCGAGTGACGGAATGTGTCTCAATTCCCCAGTCACCGACACTCTGGATTATCCATGATGGAGTTAGGTTTTAGTTGTAGTTTCATGTGCATTCATTCTATATTGAGTTGTGCATTTCGATTCCTCGGCCATCATGCCTCGGTATGCGTGATTGGTGGCACGAGGATCGAGACATGCATATATCTGTGCAAATACATTGCTATGCCCCTTTCCTGCTCTCTGTTGCAGCAAAATCAGGAATCAGCAACTTTTCGGGGCTTGGCACGCATTTCAAGAACAGGTGTAAACAGAGGCTAATTGGGGCATTCCGGTGGATTTCCGCGCAAGACAACCCGGACATGCATCATCCATCAGAAGCAAGGCAGTCCCTCGCTTGCACGCCAGTTTTATTTGCTTTCTTAGTTAATTCATTAATTAATTAGGATTCTGTAATATTTTGGACTGTAATATTCTTTTATTTGGGACTGTAATATTTGGACTGTATTATTTATTCGGACCCTCTGCGCGAGGGCATAACTGTAATAAGTGTGCGTGTGTGTGTTGTATGTCTTCCAACCCCACGTCTTTCTTCCCTTTTATTTACCAGCTTACGATGGTTAGATTAGGGCATATTTAAATTAGCATAGCTTGGGAGAGACTCATGTAAAGAGGATGGAATTTTCGGGCTTGGGGCCGAGTTGAAGTGGTTGGTTTTTGGTCATTGAGGGAAGTGGTGATAGTGTCTACTTCTGAGCATTTCACAGCTGTGCTACCATCAGTAGTAGCATTGGAACTGCGAGCAACATTCCTCTTCAAAGGCTCATTATCTTCTGCAAAGATCCCTTGTCTGATGGCATCCTCGATTTGAACCCCCATTTTATGAAGGGCTGGAAAGGTAAATAGAGGTAGAACGACCATCTTTTGCAGCAACTTGCCATGCAGATTCCGAACAATCATCCTGATCTGATCTTTGTCGGAAGGCCTTATAGTCATCATTGAGGCCTTTGCTCTGAGAAACCCTCCTTTGGCTCTTGGCGGGTGACTTCGAGATCACGAGTCGTGACCTCGATCTGTGTGTTGTAGGAGTATTGAGCAATAAAGGCCTCAGCCAGCCCTTTCCAGTTCTGTTTCACAGAGTTCTCCAATTTTGCATACCAGATTGCGGCTATCCCAGACAGGGTTCGGCCGAATAGTGACAATTTCTGGGCTGTGGTCAAGCCCATTGGCCTCAAGATATCAGAAAACAGTTGGAGGTGCACCATTGGGTCTTCAGAGCCATCAAATCGATCGATATGCGGCATTTTAAACTGCTCCGGCAAGGTCACCACTGAGTCGGTATAACCATCCTCTATATCAGGAATAGAGCGGGCCCCTTGAGACTTTTTGAACAATTTCTCAAGCTTGCTCACTTTCAATGCTGTGGGGTCCGTCTCAAACTCAAAGGGGGAGTCTGGCAAGTTGGTGGGTGTTTTAGACAGCTGGGGTAGCACCGGGGGCGGAGCTGGCCCGCCTGGAATGTCCGTATCATCCTGGACGTGGGTTGCCTCCCCGAGTACGGGAACTCTTGGTGGGGGAAGAGCCTGGTGTGAAGTAGATACTCCAGTTTGCTGCTCTAACCTGGCAATTGTCTCTGCCTGTTGAGCTATGACCACGGCCTGTTGCTTGGTGAATTCCGCTTGACGGACAGCATCTTGCTGCATGGCTTTCATACTATCCTGGAGTTGGCGCACTATCTCTTCCAGACCCGACATATTGTCCTGATCTAAGTGAGCAACTGGTATACCTGTGTCTGCAGTAGGCTTAGAAATCTCAACCTGGTTGTTCAAAGACCACTGAGCTGGTAGCTGCTGTACTGGTGGCCTGTGCCTGACCGACCTTTTCAACCTGCCTCTGGTAAAGGAACACTAATTGCCTTTGAACTGAATCTCTGACCCGACAAAGTCTATCAACACAAGTTCGGTGTACTCGGGAGATATTGGAGCCCTCTGAAGCTATGGTTCCCAGACTACCTAGTAAAAGAGAAAACATGCAGCATCTCAGCCTGATTTCACGATAACCCATATGAGCAGAGCTGAATGACTGTGCCTCCTACAGAATTCTGCCCAAAATTCTGCCGGTAAACTGATACCCTCAGGTGAACTGAATCCCAAAGTACTGAATTGGTACCCGCAAGCCTGATGCCCAAACTACTAAACTGGTGCCCGCAGGCCTGATGTCCAAACTTGTAGACTGATACATGCATTCCTATAGAGATGCACTCTAAAAGCACATAGCAGACAAGTGAGAGCCAAAACACCCCTATGTTGGGGTAGGGTTTCCCTGTCCTATTTTGTCAGAAGCTAGGGTTTCACTACGCACGAAGCAGTTTCAAACAACCTAAATCGGGTAAGCAACCTGTCCTAGCTTGGAATGGTCACTATGGATTCCGAATATGCACTAGGTCGAATGGTCAAAAGGGTGCCCCGGTAAAATCGGGGTTTGTGTTCCCATACTGGCAGAGCCCGTAACCGGTAAGCCTTATGGCACGCAGCCTCTGGCAAACCGCTCAGGAATAGCATATGGCAAACACGGTGTCCTAGGCGCACCAATGCACATGCAATGCAAAGAAACACATAAGTGTAGTCAAAACCAGATATCATGAGTTCGAGTCAAGTTCTCTAACTCCCCAGCAGAGTTGCCAGAAACTGTAGACGTCCCCGAACGCCCCCGGGAGGATGATCCCCCCCATTTTGTTCATTTGGGCTCACTACAGTTCAGGACTCAATGTCACGGTCCTGTATCTAATCTCACAGAGTGCAATGCAAGACCGATGAAATCATCAAAGAGTCCAAATCCGGCAAATCGTTTTTGAAAACAGATTTTTTGAAAGAAGTGCCAAACATGGACTGCTTTGCCAGATACAGAGTCGCCACCTAAATATTTTATTTTGGGAAATTTAGGAAACCCTGACTCGTTGTCTAAGGCCACGTGTCCGTCATCACCAAAGTTGCCTCGGCTCGGGAACTTGGGTACGATTGGGGAAGGTCACTTTGTGAGCACCCCCGCTTGCCCGATCAAAGATCGGTCTCTACTAACCATGATATCTAGTTTTGAAAACATTATGCGTTCTTATTCCGGTTATTAGCCTAGATTTACTATGTGATGCGCACAGTATACAAGCAAAGACTGGGTCGCCTGAATTGGAACAAAACATTTCATGTTTGTTTTGAAAACGGTTTGCTACTCGCAAGTAGGCTAAAATATGGATTTGCCACTCTCAGATGGGCTTAGAAAACAAGATGATTTGCCACTATCTAGTGGGCTTAAAACTTGCATTTAATGAATTGTTCCAATTCGAATAACCCAACCTTCACCCACAGGCATTCAGGCAGGTATATCACATAAGCAATTAGCCTCATGGTAAGCATGCTATCATGGCAGTCACTCACATACATGCAAGGATGCTAAAGCATAAACACTTACCGAGTACTCCAAGTCAAAACAGAAGTTATGTTAGAAATCCATGCACGATCCTAACTATACAGAAACGCCTAATGCAACACATGCAAAATGCAACTAAAATAGGCTCGGCTATTCTAAAGATGACATATGAAATGCTACAACTAACAAGTATTCAACTTGGAATTGAAATACAAATGCAGTTAGTATGATGCGCCGAACCCGGTGCATGCAAAACAGATGAATGAATGCCTGTGGGTGAAGGTTGGGTTATCTGAATTGGAATAAATCATCAAATGTTTCAAGCCTACCTGCGGGTAGCAAACCATTTTCAAAAACAAGCATGAAATGTTTTGTTCCAATCTGGGCGACCCGGTCTATACTTATATGCTATGAGCATCACATAGTAACCTAGGCTAATAACCGGAATAAGAACTCACAATGTTTTCAAAAATTGATATCATGGTTAGTAGAGGCCGGTCTATGACCGGGCGAGCGGGGGTGCTTACGAAGTGACCTTCCCCAATCGTACCCAAGTTCCCGAGCCGAGGCAACTTTGGTGATGACGGACACGTGGCCTCTTGGCACCGAGTCAGGGTTTCCTAAATTTCCCAAAATAAAATATTTAGGTGGCGACTCTGTATTTGGCAAAGCAGTCCATATTTGGCACTACTTTTTCAAAAAAATCAGTTTCTCAAAACGATTTGCCGGATTTGGACTCTTTGGTTCAAGATTAGGAACCGTGACATTCAAGGGTCCGAGCTGTAGTGACCCCCAAATGAACAAAACGGGAGCTAACCCTCCCGGGGCGTTCGGGGGACGTCTACACATATTCATGATCAGATGCCGATATGGCCTTCAATTCGCATACTGAAACAAAAGCACAGACATATATTCCTACCATGAATAGATATAAACATAATTATCACATGCAATTAACTCAGAATTTCATCTTAATTACTGATTAAGCATTCTAAAATAAGGTTTAGTAGCTAATCACAGGTCGGAATTGTTACACTATGTGACCTAATTGAGTACCAATTCAAACAATTGAGTTCATATAATTTCTAAATATTGGAAACACTTTCTGGAGCTTGTCAGAATTGATCCTGCAATAATTGCTCTTTGCATAACGGTTGACATTAAGAGAAATTAAAATGATGTCATTTTGATTAAGACCAAAAAAAAAAAACAAAAACAACACAAGAGAGGTGAGACCACCGGTAGATCATTAACTGCACTATTATTGACCGCTGGCCACCTCTTTTCCCATGCTTGCTAACCGCTGCCAATTGCTCACTCCTATCCTCCAGTCACCTACTATAGCCCCACCTCTCATTCTCTCTTTTCTTCTTATTCTTCTTCTTCAAAACCCTAGATCTTGCCCACCGTTGACAAATTGGACCCCAACTTTACTACCACTACTTTATGCACTTTTGTCTTCACCCTTAAGTTCCTCTACTCTATCAGTAGATCGAACCTAGTCAATAGATCAAACCCATAAAATATTAGAGAATAAAGAGACGAGAAAGCAAACAATGGACTACAAGAAGAGGAGGAAGAGAGGAGAGAAAGAAGAAGAGGAAGGAAAGGAGAATGAGGAAGGAGTGAGGGATGGATAGCCACCGACAGAAGAGTGAGAAGGAAAGAAGAAGAAGAGAAAGAATAAGACCAAGTTTGGGAAGTTCCAAACAATCCATCTTTTTATCTTTTTTCCATGACATCACCTCTCTACTTTTCTGCACATCTTTTCGTAAAAAGATAAAAAATACACTTATTTAGGTCATCCCAAACAACCCCTAGGAGACATCCGCAAAGAGAAGGAGGGGACAAATCTATTTCTATTTTTTTTTATTTAAAGTAAAGTGATATCGTTTTGATCAAAATTATATTGTCTTAATAAATTGAAGTAAGAGTGAATTTTTTACTAATTATTAAATAAATAAATAAAAAAAAAAGGTGGTTTGGAATGGAAGCACACATGGGGCCAAGCTCTCAAAAAGCCCAATACAAGGCCTGTAAAAAGAATTATAGGAATAGAAACGCGTCGTCCAATTAATCAAGGGTGCCACGAGTCAATAACTGGCCCCGTGTAGTGAGGACCCAGCCAGCTGTATCGATTCCTTTTGGCTTACGACTCTCATCAACTCTGAAACCACCTCTCTAGGAATGCGGACCGGCTGACTACTTTACAGTCCATTACATAATGCTAAGTCCATTACTTCTTCTTTTGTTAAATGCTGTTCGTTCGGACGATGATCAGCAGCAACATACGAGGACCCAAAAACTCATTTTCCCACTAAATTTTCCATCCTAAAAACACAAGTGTGGGGTTCTTTCTCTATAAAGGAACAGCTTATTTAGTCACTCTTCTCTCTCTTTCAACAGCTCAATCTTTTGCACCTGAGAATCTCATGTAAAATGTGTACTTTGTTGAGTCTTTCATGAGTATTTGTATATTATTTATTATCCATATCAAGCAATACATATACATATTAACATCCTATTTTTCTGTCTCTTCAAAAAGATTTTCCAAGTTCAAAGACAAGCTTCAGAGGTCCCTTTCAAAGGCAATGGTGGTGTTCATCACTGATTCTCACTGGAAAACAACTCTGGTGGTAAGTTTCCAACAAATCAAAAGAACAATAATTCAATTTTTACACCCCTATAAACATAAACACAAACACGAATCAGACTTCTGAGAATCTAAATTACAAAAGTGTTCATGAAACATTTTACATTTAAATAGATGTAGCACTGACATTTTCAAAACAAATACATATTCGATTGATGGTTTCTTTATTTTAAGTGGTAGGAGCTATATATAAATCTTGAACAATTGTGCCATCACTTCTCTAAAAAAAAAAAAAAAAAACATTTGCAAAGCATTACCAACCTGAACCCACATTAAATTATTATTGTTTTCGTTCCGAAATAATGATTTTTTTTTTGGAGAATTTAATTTTTTTTGATAATATAATTATTACATTTTTAAAAAATTAATTTTCAAAATTAAACCTTTGATAATATATCTTTTAAAAAATATCAATGTCATAATTATACTTTTTATGTTATTGTTGAATTTAAAAAAAGAATAAAATGAAAAATTTATATTATTATTTTGAAAAAAATTAATATTTTGAAATAATAAAAAATAGAATAAAAAATTAATATTTTATGAAAGGAGTATTATTCTTGGATATGGCTTTTCCCCATATGATGCTTTCCTGTTCCTGCTGAATCTATGGTTTCTCTTTTTCCTGTTTGTTTTGGGGGAAAGTCGAAGGGGAAAAGTCACACATGCACATGCACATGCAGATAAAGATCCTGACTTTTGACCACATTAGCTGTTTGCTTTTTATCTGTATATCACAGGTTGAGTTGGTGAATTGAAAGCAATCAGAGCAAGCTCTCTCTCTCTCTCTCTCTCTCTCTCTCTCTCTCTCAAGGGTCGATTGGAAAACAAGAAAAGATACTTTCTGCGCTACACGGGTTTTCCGGGACTTTTGACTATGTTTTTCCCACTTTAGTATATCGCTTCTCTCTCCCTGTAAGTTTTGCTTATATCTTCTCTGCCTTCCTCTGTTTATTTTACCTCTCTTGTTATCAGAACCCAATATGAGACTGAAAATTGCTCAACCCACTTTGCAATGCTCACTAGTCCTCCCTCAATCCTTTCCTTCTCCAAATCCCACTTCTCCAATCAATTCTTCCTCATCTTCAACCAAATCTACCAAAAGAAACACAACTTTTCTTTACAGATTTTCTGTTTCAACCACATGGCCATCCACGAAACTCTTGAAATCTAGATCATTCAACAAACCCGTCTCAAGAGCTCCCACCATGAAACGGGCTTGCAGTCATGCCGACTTTGATGACTTTTCCCATGAAGATTTATCTGAAATTATCCAAAATTTTGAATTATCAGAGGATGAAAACACCACCACTTGGTCAAAGTCAGTTGTGGGGACTGAAGAACATAGAACCAATCTGTCATTCAGGGCTTCATTATTCCCATCAAAGCTCGGATCATTAGAGCCTTTTACGCTTGGGATAGAGCCAGAGCCCCCACAATGGCCGGAGAGGGAAGAGCTTATCTGGGCAATTATCGAAAGAAGAGCGAACAGCGTCGATTTTCCACTTTCTCTTAGGATAATAAAGAAGAAGCAACAATGGCAAGAGGGTTTTGGAGGTTTAGGAGAATCAACTAGTTGTTCGGTTAAGAAAACCTTCTCTTCAATGGTGTTCATCATTCTAGAGCTTCAAAGTCATGCATTGAAGATGAGAGAATTCATTTCCTATGAGGATTTAGAGAAGATCAAAGCTCGAGTGCACAGAGAAATGTACGCCTCTTTCGCGTGGTTGTTCGAACAAGTTTTTTCGCGCACACCGTCTCTGATGATCTGTTTGATGATCCTTTTGGCAGATTTTTCAATCTATTCAATGTCTCACAACACTGCTATTCAAGACAATTCATTACTGAGTACATTGTGTGAAGCCACAGAAAATGTTTCAGCATTGGAGAGTATGAATCAACTACAATTCGAGTCATTTTCCAGGAAAATTTGTGGTGGTGGGAACGTTCGCTCTCTGCCAGATGATTTATCCGGGTTTTCTTGGAATGAGGATTGCAAAATCAGTGAAAAGGACGCGGGGTTGTGGGGTTTGGTGGTGGATGAAGCCACTAGGATGCAGGAGGAATCAAGGGGTGGAATTGTTGATCATGATACGATGCAATCGTTGGTGTCCCCTGTTTTAGTGGAGCTTGAACCAGATGATTACACGGAATACTATAGAACTGACCTTCTATATCAGATGGGATTGTCTCAAGACCCAAACAATTCACTTCTGCTTTGTAACTATGCTCAGTTCCTCCACCTTGTTGCCAATGACCATGACAGGTAATTAACTAGTTGAATTAGTTGGTTTGATGTTGCTTTTGGATGTTTTTTTTTTTTTTTTTTTTTGATATTTTGATAAATTGCTTTTTGTAATTAACGTGGATTAACATGTTAGGGGTTATAGTGAATTTGGAGGAGAGAAACCAAAACCAAGGTTAGTTTTAGGAAATTTTATTGTAGATTTTATAGCCAAGCTCAATTTGCAGTAGAGCTTTTCTCTGACTTTTTTTTGGTACATGACTGCACGTTTGGGGTGTTTCGATATATATAATATAGAATACAAAATGAAATTTACTCATGAAAAAAAAGAAAAAAAAAGAAAAGAAAAAAAAAGGAAGAGATTAGTTGTAGGAAATTTTCCAACGTGATTAGTGTCCTCGTTGTCTCTTTACATTAACTGAAAAAATTGGGCTGGCTCTCTTACTTTGTGAATTTAGAATCCTTTTGGGGACGAGGCCAAGAGTTTATGCAATGGGTACTTATAAGTATTGGTTGGTTGAAGACAAAATTACAAATGAATTAGCTTAAAATGGAAATTAAGGAAAGTTTATAAATGCGACACATAATCTGCTTCATGTCAAATAGTTCACTTGCCTTGTCTGTTGATATTGTGGCCGTTTGGTATAACTTATTTATAGCTTAAATCAGCTTATAGCTTAAAATAAGTCATATTAGAGTGTTTGGTAAAAATTATGAGGGATGAATTATGGCTTAATTTAAGTCATTTCACGCATAATCTGTTTAGTGAGCTAAGAGGTGCTTTTCCAAACTGATTATGCACGCAGCTGAGCCTTAAGGTGTATAATGACTTAAATGCCCCTCACCATTTCAAGTTATAACCAGTGTGCCACGTATATAAACCAAACACAACTCATTTCTGTCTCTCTCACGCCTCTGAGAGGCGATTTCCGGCGAAAGGGAGGCGATTTCCGACCAACCTAGCTCTCTGAAACCCTAGCGCTCTCTCTCTTTCTCTCTCTGTGTTCGATTCAGATCGATGAGAGCGACAATCATCGCCTTAGAGAGGTATCGTGATCGCGATCTGAAGGCAAATCGACAGCCTGGATCCACCGCCGTCATCGCGATCTGAAAACCCTACGCATCGCGATCTGTCGTCGTGAGAGAAGAGGTGTCAGAGGCGGTGGTTGTTCACGCAGTGGTTGTTCAGGCCGTCGTCTCTCTCTCTCTCTCTCTGTGTTTCTCTTTCTCTCTCACTGTTTAGGCGGTGGTTGTTTAGGCCGACGGCACTCCCTCTCTGCCGTTCTAGATCGCGGTGGTGGCTAGAGTTCAGACCACCGGCGTACGGATGGTTCATGAGGAAGGAAGAGAAGAAAAAAAAATAAAAATAAAAACAAAAACAAATTTATTTGGTAATTTCTTTACCAATTAAAAACAAAAATAATCAATTAAAATAAATTTATTTCGATTAATATCAATAAATAATAATTAAAAACAAAAATAAATTTATTTGGTAATTTCTTTACCAATTAAAAACAAAAATGTATTAACTTTTATTAATGAAATAGTTTTTGGTATTGAAATAATAATATAAAAAAAATTTGTTCTAATTGATATTAATGAAAACAAAACAAAATAATAAAAAATGAAAACAATGATTTTTGCAAACAAAATTAACAATTGATTGAAATAAAATAATATGTAATGACATCACAACATTAATTGAAATAATTGATACTATTAAAAGTTTTAGTATTAATTGATGCTAATTAAGCCATTAATTTTATACTAATTGATACAGAATAATAATAACAAGAAAATAATAATAATAATAATTGATGGACAAATTGATACTAATTTTAATAATTGATGAACAAATTAATAATAATAATAATAATTAATAATTGATACTAATTTTAATAATTGATGGGCAATTGATAATTTTTATACTAAAATCACAATTAATAATAATAATAAGGAAAAGAAATACAGAGAAAGAAGAGAAGAAAAAAATTAATAATTTTGATAATGAATATATGAAAGATAATATGTAATGAAATCACAACATTAATATAAATTAGAACAAGAATATTAATTTTAATGAATTAATAAATTTAAAAAAATTAACAAAGAAAGAAGAGAAGAAAAAAAAATTTTAAAAAAGAAAATAAAATAAAATAAAATGAAAAAAAAAGAAAAAAATATATTATAAATGAAATTATAAATTTTATATCTTATAAGAGTAAAAATGACAATTATACGGAAAAAAGTTATTTTACAACTTATTTACCCAACACTATTCTGCTGCTTAAATCCATAATCACACAGCTGCACCAAACAGGTTACCAACTTATGTTCACAGTTATAAATTATAATTTGTTAAGGTATAATATATAATTACTTTCTCACAATTTTACCAAACGGGCCATTGTAAATGAAACTTCTAGTGCACTAGTGGGGTGATCACTGATCATGCTATTTTACTCTCTAGTTAAACTTGAGCTTCGCTCAAAGAACCGCTATAGTATACTTTTTTTTTTGTTTTTTGTTTTTTTGTTTCGATTATGACTCGTGGAGTTTTTAGCAGGGCGGAGGAGTGCTTCAAGCGTGCCATACAAGTGGAACCGTACGATGCAGAGGCGCTAAGCCGATACGCAAATTTCTTGTGGATAGTAAGAAAGGACCTGTGGGGAGCAGAAGAAAGATTTCTGGAAGCAATTGCAGCAGAACCAGAGAACCCTTTTCACGCCTCCAAATACGCCAATTTCTTGTGGAACACTGGTGGTGAAGAAACCTGTTTCCCTATCAATACTTGCTAGAACAACAGCAAGGCCTAAAACTTTTTTTTTGTTTTTTTTTTTGACATGAGTAAGGTCTAAAACTTGTAGGAACCGATGATGCAGTCACAAGAGCACGAGCATGAGCACGAGCACGAGCATGAGCATGCTTCCAAGAATCCCGGGCTCTGATGCTAGCATGCGCTTGAAGGATAGAGGGAATACTGTATTTTGCTACACTGGAGGACAACCGGGGCTGCGAGGCCCGTGGATTTTGGTAGGTAGATAAAATTTTGGGCGAATAAAAAGGGAGAAATGGGACATGAAGCAAGCTAGAGATGTTCAAAATTTGATGGGATTTTGGGAGGGAAAGGTTATTATTTAAAAAAAAAGAAAAAAAAAAAACAGAAACACATGAGCTGAGGTGGAGATGACTCTGCATGGGGTTACTGGATTAGCATTTTGTGATCTGTATGATGGGCTCTGGTATAAAAAGCCAAGGGAAATGAATGAGAAGGCTACATGAATTTATTTAGTGATTGTAGAGGTGGAGCATGCATTATATTGTCTTTGATTTTAGAAATAAAATAGCGAAAAGTTTAAAGATTCTTCATTTTCAAATCGTTTTTATTTTTTGTGCAAAAGTAATTTTTGAAAATTCAAAAACTTTTTAGTGTTTATGAGTTCACTTTTTAAACTTATTTTATAAATCAAATGATGTGTAAACGATATGATTTGTTAATGATTAGAAAAATGTAAAAGAGGATATTCAAATTTAATATTTTAATTGATTGTTACATTATTCAATTTGAAAATTAGGTCTAATTTTTTATTTTGAATAGCAATGCCCTTTCTAAAATATGAGTTATTTTTGCAAAAACTATTTACATATATGGGATGACTTGCGATATTAAGGTCTCGTTTGGGAACTGTCTCTTTTAGCTTAAAAGTAAAAAAAATATTAAAAAAATCAAAAAACAAATAACCTATATTAAAAAGTCAAAGATTCACTTTTCTCTTTATTTTTTGCACATCTTTTCGTAAAAATCAAAAAGTCATCCCAAACATACTAGTTTTTTTTTACATCATATTGTAGTTAAAAAGTCAAAAAGTTACTAAAAAAGCCTGCTCTCAAACGAGGCTTAAGTGTACTTTTTAACCTTTTATATAATAAAAAAAAATGTGTAGAAAAGTACAGAACGTAGGAAGAAAAGTAGAGGGAAGATATTGATAGATGTTAATAGATGTGACTTAAATAAATGTATATATGTAAAAAAAAGTACACTCTTTTTCAGGGCTGGTCCTGAGTTATTAGAGGTCTAAGGCGAATTTTTTAAATTGGGCCCCTCATGTATCATTATCTTAAAAAAAAAAAATTATTTGGATAAAACAAAAAGGATAAAAATTTATTTTTATTGCATTACAATTTAACAAAATTTAGATAACAAATATATATATATATATATATATATAATAGTTGAACTTCAATTAGTTGAATCGAATATTTATTTTTTAGCTTACCAATGCTATAAGAACTAAAATAAATTGGGGATAAGGATGAGAATTTTCGACACAACTCAAGCAATATATAAAATTAGTGAGTTAGGGTTGACTATTTTTTAACATGAATCTAAGTAGGACATGACTCAATAATATGACTTATTAATTATATATTTTAATGTTCACTAAGGGATGCCATGACATTTTTTTAATCTTTTATTTAACTCCATTTAACTGAATAAAAAAGTATGTAAAATAATAATTAAAGCTAATGTCTTTTTTTCATTTAAGATATGTATTTTTTTGTTACCTATTTTAGAATCAATCTAATAATAAATATATAGTAATAAGGTACAATTTTTTTAATTAGAAAAATGCAACTGAATTAAAATCAAACATTCTATGAATAATTTCATTTAGTAGAAATAAATTTTATAATATTCAACTTATGGGAAAAATTTTAATCTCTTTATACACTTGCTAAGTTATTTTTAACTAAAAATAAAATTTTTCACATTAAATATCAATCGGACATGAATCAAAATAATACCATACAACAACATGAAAATAAATAAATTAAACTAATATTAAAATAATTATGAAATAACACAACAAGATACACTCTCCTAATTGGAGGCCCTAAATTTTGTTCAAAATTGAGGGCCCGAGGCGACAGCCCTAGTGGCCTCACCTCAGGGTCGGCCCTGCTCTTTTAATACATGCCAAACACCTACATAATCAATCGAACAAGCCTTTTTTTTTTCTTTTTTTTTTCAAACAATAAAATGACAACTCTTTCTTAGAAAAGTATGATTTATTAATTATTGTTCAAGTAGAATATTGATAAGACTTGATTATTTTTCTTTGAGAAAAGTATGATTTATTAATTATTTTCTCATAAAAAATGGTGAAATTTATCTGGAGAGAGATAATTAATTATCTCTCTCCACATAAATTTCACCATTTTTATCCTCGGCCTAGTCCTATGGATATCTTGTACGAAGAAGATTTTTTACAAACCCAACGTTCTTATCATAGTAATACCATTTACGAATGGAATATAAATGGTCTTTCTGAATACTAGATTTATGAACTTCTCCAGCAAATGCTTATGTTTGCTACTGTCTGCAAACAAAATAATAATTCTGACCATCAAGTTGCCTGCTATATTATTAGTGGTTTTACCAGTGTTCTGAAAGGATGGTGGGATAACATTCTCACATCTGCCCAGTGCACAGAAATCCTTTCATCCACCCGTCCTGTCATTGATACCGACTCTGCCGGTGCTAGTGGTGAGGCTGCAGCACGAGTTGAAGAAGAAGATGCTGTCTACACACTTATCAACACCATAATTGCCCATTTTATTGGCCAAGCTACAGGAATATCAGACCGCAATAGAGAACTCCTGATGAAACTTAGATGTCCTTCTTTATCCCATTTTAGATGGTATAAAGATGTTTTCCTGATGAAAGTTATGCAGAGATCTGATGGTAGTTCTGACCATTGGAAGGCTAAATTCATTGATGGACTCCCGACACTCTTTGTTGAACGAGTGCGTAAGAAATTACGAGATTTACATCGTTCAATAGCCATACCTTACTACCAGTGGCCAACTTATTAGTTTGGTTACTTCTGAAGGTCTTGCCCTTTGTAATGACCTTAAACTTCAGCAACAACTTCGACAACAGCATATTACAGGAAGAAAAGAATTAGGAGAGTTTTGTGAACAATTTGCTTATGACCCTCCGGTCCAGTATCCTCATAAGCAAAGAAAACATAAAACGTATTCGAAACCTCATAAGAAATACAGAAAATACCCTAAACATAAGACCCAGACACAACCCCAAACTTCTAGACCCAAATATAAATCCAGAACTAAAGGAAAATCATTTCAGAAAAATAAGTCCAATATTAAATGTTACAAATGTGGACAAACAGGTCATTATGCTAATAAATGCCGAGTTAAGATTCAATCTAAGCTTAATGAATTAGCATTAGATGACGATTTACAGCAAAAAATATTACAGTTAATTTCTGATTCCAGTTCATCATCAGGACCTTCTGATAATGAACTAGCAGCCATTTATTCAAATAGTTCAGAACCAGAAACTGATGATAATCCAGAAAATGAAATTTGCCCATGTAAAAATTCAGTAAACCAAGTTTCTGATGAAGCAAACTATTGGAAAGCTATAGTTGAAATGAATGGACTTAATATTGGTCCCAGTATTAATGTCCTAACCGATTCTGAGCAAAATCTTTTAGAAATAGCTGATGGAATCAAAGATCCAGCCACCAAATTAAAATTTCTTGAAATGTGCTATAATCAAAAGAAAGAAGAAGTTCTTCCCCCAAAGCATTATAGTATGAAAGAAGTTTTTAACCGTATCCAGACACCTAGTTCAGAAAAACCCATTACAGTTCAAGAATTAAAAATGGAAATCAATGCTTTAAAAGTAAAAATTAAACATTTACAGAATTCTAATTTTGTTATTAATTCACAAATAAAGAAGATTAATAACCAATTACAGAAAAAAGAAAAAAATGAAATGTCTGACCCTGATCCAGAATATTTAATGTCGTTACATAAAATAACATTCAGAAATGGTATATTCGTATCACATTCATGATTCAGCCAGATTATATTATTCGCGATGCAATTGCTTTGGTTGATAGTGGTGCAGATATGAATTGCATACAAGAAGGCTTGGTACCCACCAAGTATTTCCAGAAAACAAGTCAATCATTAACCAGTGCCAGTGGTAACAGTTTGTATATTGATTACAAACTTCCAGAAGTTTTAATTTGCAATCAGGGATAATGTTTGAAAACATCTTTTGTTTTAATTAAAAATATGGCTCAAAACATAATTCTTGGTACTCCATTCCTGAATCTCTTAATGCCTATTACAAAAATAGATACAATAGGAATTCATACAACTCTTGATAATCAAAACATTGTTTTTGAATTTATCACCTCTCCGTGTACAAAAGAAGTAGATCAAATTACTGATTTAGTTTCTTCAAAACAAAACCAAATAAATTTTCTCCAAAAAGAAATTAGTTTTTTAACTACATAACAAAGACTACAGCAATCATCTTTTCAGCAAAAGATTAAATTACTTGAAAAAGAATTCCAGGAAGAAATTTGCAGCGATGTCCCTAATGCTTTTTGGGATCACAAGAAACACATGGTTTCATTTCCTTATGAGCCTACTTTTAATGAAAAGAAAATTCCTACTAAGGCTCGTCCCAGCCAAATGAAAAAAGAGTATATGGAACTTTGTAAAAAGGAAATTAATACTCTTCTCCAGAAAAAATTGATTAGATCCAGTAGATCTCCTTGGAGTTGTACTGCTTTCTATGTAAATAAAAATGCAGAAATTGAACGTGGTGTTCCTAGGTTAGTGTAGACACCCCATTTTTGACCGTCCTCAAGACTTGGACGTCACCGTTTGAACACTCGGTGATCATCCATGTTCGTGTTCGTTTGGAGTTCCCAGAGGTCTCGGCTACGTGCCTTGCCTCAGGATCTCCGAATTCGACCGTTTAGTGTCTGGTTTTGCACCAAACACTTGCATTTTGCCTTGGAGGGGCAAGGAATGCCTTGTGAGGCATCCCCACACACCACCGGCCATGGCCAGAGGCCACCGGCTGGTTTTTGCTGCCACCGGCAATGTATATTGCCGGTCGGCACTCACTTTTGCCAAAATGGCATCTTTGGCCGGCCGACTACTGTGCATCTGCTTTTGCAGATATTTTATCACAGCTGTCTTGCATTTGGCTCCCCTCCATACACGTGTATGTAGGGATCTCCCTCTTGAGAAGCTTGTCTTGTAAGCTTTACAAGACAAGAAGCTCTATAAGAGGAGCCCTTCTCTCCCTTGTTTAGGGTAAGATTTTTTTAGACATTTTAGAGATAGAAAACACAGAGGAGAGCTCTGGTTTTAGGGTTAGGGTTTGATACACATTCTCTCTCTCTTTCCCTCTCTTGAATGTTCTAGGTGCACTTGTTCTTACTATTGCACACAAACACCTAGTGTTTCACCTTCCTTTGGCTATTGAGGTTCTAAGGGGATATTTTTGGTGTTTTGGAGTTGGATTCAAGCCAAGGAGGGCTATTGGAGCACCATTGTTGAAGGGGTCTTCAAGGGTGAGAAACTAGTCCCTTTATTCCCCATTTTTCCATTGTATTTTTACCCATCTTTGAAATATTTTTGTGCCTAGTGTATAATACAAAAAAGTTATGTTTTTTAGCCCTCTTGATTTTTTATTGAGAGTGTTTTGTAGTTTGAGGTTGTTTGACCCCTCTTAAGCCTTGTATGGCCTCATTTTGTGCTACTTTGTGTAAGTTTCGGGACTTTGGTGTTTGGGCCTCTTCACCACTGAAATCTTGAGGGATTTTAGTGGCGAAGATGGTGCCTTGAAGTCTCCAAAAGGGGAGGGCCACCCCCTCTCCTTGTTGTCCTTAAAAGGGACCCTTGTTGGCCTCTTGAGGGAGCATCATGTTAGGGTGTGTATTGATCATGTCTTGGCTGTTTTCCATGCTTATTATGCCATGACATAACCTTGTTGTGTGTTGGTTTTGGTACACTATGCATGCTTGGCATACCTACCATGTAATGCCTTGTTATTGCCTTAATATGCCTTAGGTTGTTAGCCTTTGCTCTAGCATGTTTTAGGCTTAGTCTTGTGAAGCTTTTGTGCATATTTTTCCATGATTAAGGTCTGTCCATAGTTGTTTGGGTCGGCTTTGGCATGTTTAGTATAGCCCCTTTGCATTCTGGCTTGTTGGCCTTAAGTATTTGAGTGTGTAGCATGCCATTCTTGCATTGATTTAGTGATTTGGAACCATCCTCCATGTCATTTCAGTCCCCTTTGCATGCCTATATGCTTGCTTTGGATGTCTCTTTAATGCTTTGAAAGCTTGTGTAGCATGCTCCATGTTTTGGCACTTGTGCATGCCTTTGAATTTGAGCCACTTAGATGCCATCTAAGAGTCCCCTTTGCATGGTCTAGGTTTGCCTTGAATCTATTTTAAGTCCTCTTAGCCTTGTGAGGCTTGGTTGGTTTAGCCATGGTTCAAGTCCCTTGGACTTGCTTCAAGTACTTGGGCCATTCATTGCATGCTTGGTCTATTTTGTTTGTTTGGTTTGACACCATCTTAACATGAGTTCCAATGCTTACCTTGCATGCCATGTGTCCATGATTGTCTCATTCAAATGTGGTTGAGAGTTGCCTCATTTGTGCCTAAGTGTTGGCCCTTTAACATGTGCATGTGTGTATGTGTATTTGGTCCTTTATTTTGGTTACTTTGGCCACTGTTTTGAGCCTATTTAGAGTTGCCTAAATCATGTATAAGTCCATCTTTTCATCCGTTTGCATTGCCTCATGTTTGCTTGTATGCTTGCATAAGTGTCTTGCCATGCCATGTTGCATCTTTAACTTGCATGCCTAGGTTGTATTGCATCTTGCATGCATGCCTTGTTCCTTGACTTGGTGATAGGAATTGGGCCTTGGTTCGTTTGTTTGGTTTGCATTTCATTTGACATGAAAGTTGCACACTTGATTCTTTGGGCCATCATGCATGGAAATGCGTGATTGGTGGTCCGAGAATCGAGACACATGCCCTTTTGAGTCACAAACATGATAGGGGACATGATTGGTGCATACATTGCTTGAATTGTATTGCCATGCAAGTTCTGTCCTCTGCTGCTGTGAGTTGCAGGTTTTGCAGGCATTCTTTGCCGACCGGCAGTATACATTGCCGACCGGCATTAAATCACCAGCCGATGGATTAATTTTGTGCCGGTGACCACAATTCACTGCCGGTGGTAATTCTACTCAGCCGGTGGTGATTTCCAGTATCCAGAGAGGCATCCTTGAGACTTTGGCAGTCTTCAGAGAGGCAGAACAGGGAAAACAGAGGCAGACTATGCATGGCCGTGCACTTCCGAGCAGGACCCGAGCATGCGCTGCATCTGGCTCCCTTCCCAAAGCGGTTTACTGCTTTTCCTAGTTTAAATTGGTTTGTTAACTGATTAGGCAATTTGTAATATTAAATTAGCTTGCGTAGTTAATTAATTTGTATTATATTCTTTTGGTCCCTTCGGGCGAGGGCAAATCTGTAATAAGTGTGCGTGAGTGGTGTGTATGCCTTCCAATCCCCACTTCTTTCTTCCCTTTTATTTACCCACTTTGATGGTTAGTATTAGGGCACGTTTAAAATTAGCATACCTTATGCAATGCATGCGTGCATTCATTCATTTGTCTTACATGCACCAAGCTCGGCGCATCATTTTAACTGCATCTGTATTTCAAATTCCAAATTGAATACGTGCATCAATTGATTGACTGTACTTCACATGCCATGCTTAGGTTAGCCGAGCCTATTCTAAGTACATCTTGTAGGCGTTGCATTAGCCATTTTTAACATGAACTAGGACATGCATGTTTGCTAACTAGTTTATTGTTTTGGCACGGAGTACGATGTAAGTATTTTCGCTTTAGCATGTTGCATGCGTGCGAATGTTGCCATGACAGCATGCTTACCATGTGGCTAGATGCTTATGTGAGATAAACTGTTTGAATGCCTGTGGGTGAAGGTTGGATTGTTTGAGTTGGAAAAACTCGTTGAAATCCGTGTTTTAGCCTACTTGCGAGTAGCAAATTCCAAAGCGCTTTTCAAAAAACGGATATGCAATGCTTGTTTTCAAATTAGGCAATCTAGTCTATACTTGTTTGCTGTGCGCATAACATAGTAATTCTAGGCTAATAACCGGAATAAGAACACATAACGTTTTCAAAATCAGATATCATGGTTAGTAGAGGCCGGTCTTCGGATCGGGCGAGAGGGGGTGCTCATAGCTGACCTTTCCCGATCGTACCAAGCTCCCGAGCCGAGGCAACTTTGGCAACGACGGACACGTGGCCTTCGGCACCGAGTCAGGGTTTCCTAAATTTCCCCATTTAAAAATATTTAGGTGGCGACTCTGTATCTGGCAAAGCAGTCCATGTTTGGCACTTCTTTCAAAAATCTGTTTTTTTCTCGAAACGATTTGCCGAATTTGGACTCTTTGGTTCAGATTAGGAACCGTGACAATTCGAGAGTCCGAACTGTAGTAACCCCAAAATGAACGGAACGGGACTCACCCTCCCGGGGCGTTCGGGGACGTCTACAGTTTCTGACGACTCTGCTGGGGATTTAGAGAGCTTGACTCGAACTCGTGATATCCTGTTTTGATCACATTTATGTGTCTCTTTGCATTGCATGTGCATTGGTGCGCCTAGGACACCGTGTTTCCATCTGCCATTCCTGAACGGTTTGCCGGAGGCTTGTCTTGTCAAGGCATGACCATAAGGCTGACCGGTTATGGGCTCTGACAGTATGGGAACACAAACCCTGGTTTTACCGGGGCACCCTTTTCGACCATTCGACCTAGTGCATATTCGGATCCATAGTGACCATTCCAAGCTAGGACAGGTTGCTTACCCGATATTAGGTTGTCTGAAACTGCTGCGTGCATAGTGAAACCCTAGCTCCTGACAAAATAGGACAGGGAAACCCTACCCCAACATAGGGGTGTTTTGGTTCTCACTTATCTGCTATGTGCTTTAGGGGTGTATCTCTACAGGAAACGTACATATCAGTTTGCAAGATTGAGTATTAGACCTGAGGGCATCAGTATCAGTTTATGAGAATCAGTTATCTGTGGGTATCAGGTTCAGTTTTGGGAACAGTGATTCTGGGGAACAGTGATCAGTAGTGGAGTACAGTTATTCGGCTGCGCCCGTGTTTGATCTGTTTGGGCTGAAATGCTGTTTGTTTTCCCTTTCAGTTCAGAGAGTTCAGAGAGTTGATATAGAATAGCTAGTGCTCCTTCTTGCTGAGGCAGGACTTATGACGACGCAGAATTCAGAAGAGGTCGTGGTTATGACGGCTGCATTAGATCAAGGGATCGCTCTGCAAAGCGAGATCAATATCGACATGTCACATCCACCTAGGTCGCCTGTTGCACACTCGGTCTGGACCCCCCCAGCTATATCAGGCTCGCGAGCCTACTACATTTGAACTTATGGGGATGATAGGTGATCTCTAGAGGTCTGTGGCAGATCTCGCCTACGGAATATCAGCTTCACCTCCAGCCACACCGTATGTCGAGAGTTTTGTACCCCAGGAGCCCCCGCTGTTGGGGCGAATTGTGATCGAACTTAGCCAACCGGAGATGGCCTCCAGCTATGGTAATGACATATCAACACCAACCCAGACCCTCGATCAGGCTGAGGCCAGAGGAAAAGACAAAATAAAGGCGGATGCCGATCCCATCGAACAACTGCTGCGGGCAGTCGAGGCTTTGAAAGCCGGGGGGATGAATAAGCAACAGATATCCGCAGTTGTGGCAAAAACTATGGAGGATGCTTTCCCCACTCCACCTGAGGGGAGTTCAAGTCAGTCAGAAAATCGGGATAGGCCCCGTCATGCCAGAACCGTTCCTCCTATTCCCAACCCTGCACCGGGAAACGATCAAAAAGTCAAAGTGGCGCCTGCCGACCCTTTTGCTTGTGTGTCTAGTAAGAGCGCTCAGACTTCGAAATACCTGCCCCGGGGGTGCAGGACCTTTCATGCTCTCTATATGCCTCTGTCCAAGGCACTTCAGATCCTTGCCGAGAGGGGCCACCTTAAACCCTTAGAGCCTCGGCCTCTCCCGAAGAATCTCCCTGCTACGCGTGATGCTGCCCAGTACTGCGCGTACCACCAGCAGACAGGCCATGCGACCGACAATTGCTTCCGCCTCCATCATGAGGTGCAAGATTTGATTGACAACGAGGTTATCCTCCCGCCCACCTCAGCCAAGTCCGTGACCACCCAGTTACCGGATTTTGAGGACACAGATACTGCAAGTATGTAAAGTGAACCACCTGCGGGCGGCATTCGGTATATTTTGGATGCAGCGTCTGGCACGCATTTTTGAGCATCGGTGAAACCGAGTTTTGTAAATTCTGGCTTGGGTATCGAGTCAATCTTTTGTTTTGAGTCTGTCTCTCTGTCTTGAGTCAGTCTTTTGCTTAAAGGGTCTGTCTTGTTGTAGCGAGTCAGTCCCCTTTGTATAGAATACCAGGTGATTCTGGGGTTGTTGTCTCGAACACCGTTTTGTCTTGTAATTACCTGTTTTTGTTTTTGAGTCTGTTTCTGCCGAGGAGCCAGTTACACCAAACAAATCTGAATGAAACAGCTGTTGCTATCTCACTTTCGTGCTTGCTTTCAGTATAAGTGCCAGAGGATTTGAACGGACTGACAGTACATCTTGCCTACTCTCCTGCGCGCCAAACTCATTGCATTAGCCTAAGTTTTTCAAAAACCCCTTTTGAACACTGCGGTGACAAAAACAAAGAGGAAGGAATTCCTCGGGTTTTGCAAAATTTTGATCATCTTAAGAGAAAGAGAGGCATGCTAAGCCTTAATGAATGAAACCATGCTTGTCAGCGTGAGTACTGGGAAGGACCCTGGCTTGATCCAGATTGGTTCCACACTATCTTCGGCAGGAGCGATTTGTCGCTTTCTTAAAAATTTTCAAAAACAAATGTTTTACACGGCCCTATGAAGACCTGTGTGGAACCGCTCTTAAGATCGTGCAGCCTAGGATCGCTTTCAGCCTCAAGATTCAACTCGTCTGTTTCGAACCTTGAACACGTTCAGCAAGTTCAACGGTCAAACGTCATGCAAGGACTGTTTGGCCAGATCTGAAGCAACCCTCGAGCAGGAGGCACCAAAGCCGAATCAGAAGGATTAGATCTCACCAAAAGAAGCTCGTGGAGCAACCATGATGGATTCTTCTGCGAATCATTGCAACAGCCGTTCTCCTAGACACAGAGAGGCTTCAACTTCAAAAACCAGTTGGCATGGACTTGTTACACTTTTTACCCTTTGAGAGGCTCACTGGGCCGAAAACCCGGAAGGGCGACCCAGGCAAAAGTTAGAGCAAGAGAAAAATACAAAAAAGAAGAAGCAAAAAGAAAAGAAAAGAAAAGAAAAGAAAAGAAAAGAAAAGAAAAAATGCGGAGAAGAAAAGAAAAAGAAAAAAGGAAATAAAAAAGAAGCTCGCAAGGTCGAAAACCCGCATCGGGCACCTTGGCAAAAGTTAGAGCCTGAAAAGTGAAGGTTAAAATACCCGAGTGTACCTTAACCGGAACTACGTAAGGCTTGATTCCCATGTTTGGGATACGTAGGCAACTTCATCATGAAGTCCAGCCCCCAACGCTTTCATAGCGTCTCGGTCCATGCAATGGTTTCGATTTCATCCCAAAGTCTAGTCGCCAACGCCTTCCAAGGTGATTTTGTCCATATATCTGTTATGACCGTCTTCATCATCTCTGTGTCCAAGAGTTCGACCACCACCAATGAAGACTGTTTGCGGACTGCTGCGGCACCATCCAAACAAGGGGCAACTTTCCGTTGCCACGAGTCGTTGTGAGCCGCCGTTCTAACCAGGGACAACTTTCCGTTGCCATCCACCCCCTTTAAGCCAGGGGCAATTTTCCATTGCCTCCGATCCGAGGTCGCGCATCTCAAAGAGTAAGTTCCATGCTTGTTGAGCATTGACTGTTTGCAAAATAGTTTTTGAAAATTTTTACTGAGGTTGACTATTTTCTCGAAAACTATTCCATTTTCCAAAACTGGACCATTTTCTTGGACCCAAAAAGGAAAATTTTCAGTGCTTACAGCCTGACTTGCATGGTTTTCAAATAAAAAATCGAACAAGTACGTTAATCCGACTCTCATCTTGATCAAAATTGTTTTAGTAGAAAACCAAAACGAAAAACGGTCAAAGTGATGAATTAGGGGCGCAGTTGAGTTAGGTGTTCTGTTTTTCCCCGTCATCAACGTACTTGCCAGGAGGGCACTCTACCCACCAGAAGAAATAGCTGTGAGCTAACGGCATTGGGCATGAACCCACACCTTCCTATTCATTCATTAATCACCCTGGGGAGGGACGAAAAAAATGAGAGAATAAAGAATAGAGAGGTGTAAGTTGAGAGAAAAGTAAGAAAAAGGGTTTTGAGAGAAAAACCGAGCCTAAGGGCCGAGTGATGTGAGAATCACAAAATCAGAAAGGGTGGGAAACAATACCTAGAGAAACCGGCTCCTCGTGATCTGAGGTCCCTCGTCTACATTGACGCGTCTGCGTGTTGTGTCTCTTCGATTTGCCGGTCTCGTCTTTTGTTTTAGTCTTTCCCGAGCGTGTCTCGTTGTGTTTAGGTCGTGTACCCTTTTGTTTGAGTCCTCCCCGCTGTGTTCAGTTGTAGACTCGATACCCCGGTTTGAAAAACCCTTATTTAATTTCAAAAATCATTTATGCTCAGAATGTTGTGCCATTCTCTATATTCGATTGTGTTTCAACTCCAGCTGGTTTCACCTCCGTAGTCCGTCTTGTCAGATTGGGTTGTTTGTTCGGGATTTGCTATGTGCAGAATGAACCGAATGCTGTGTTATGGGCTGTATGCAGATTAATCCCCAGTAGAGTAAGGGCTGTGTGCCCAGAATCAGGCAGTGGGTTGCTTGGGTTATTTTGCTGTCGGCTGTTTAGTTATCTGATTATTACAGTGCAAGTGTTCAATTTTCAGACAACCAATCAATTTCATTTACATTGAGGTGTAATATGGTGTGATGCGATGCAAAGTATGAAATGTAAAGATATACGGATGTAAACACTTTTTCAGATAAAAATCCTGTTTCATTTCATCATCTTTTTCAAATACACAAGTTTTGGAAACAAAAATCTGCCTGCGGCAGTACAAAGCATCCTGACTATCAACAAAAGAGAAAAGTACAAGAAAGAAAAAATAACAAAAATCTGTGTCCATGTCAAGCGACTTCGAAGGCTAGCGGTCTGTCCTAGTCCTCTTCCTAGACGAAGGTCCAGGAGCATCATCAGCATCGTCATCAGAGCCCGAGCTGGTGCTACCTCCGGTCTCCTCCTCTGATGACTCCGCCTCTGCCTCTGCCTCCACCTCTGACTCCTCGTCATCATCATCATCAGGGACTGGAGCTCGCGAACTACTCCCAATATGAGTGCGCCCCGCCTTGGTGCGGGGGAATGCTCTGCCCTCCTCATCTCTCCCTCGGGCGGGGACGGAAGGTCCAGCTGGAGCACCTCCTACCACGGGAATCTGGAAGGGAGGCTGAACAAGTACATAAAAGACAAATGCATCAGTATGTTGTGGACAATCTATCAGTGCAGAACGCAGTGTATGAGTACAGTGTGTGAATGCCGTGGACAATCTATCAGTGCAGAATGCAGTGTATGAGTACAGTGTGTG
Source organism: Camellia sinensis (assembly GCF_055761805.1). NCBI lineage: Eukaryota > Viridiplantae > Streptophyta > Magnoliopsida > Ericales > Theaceae > Camellia > Camellia sinensis. The sequence goes on from NC_138968.1 coordinate 53,801,211, forward strand.
AATGCCGTGAGCAGTTTATCAGTACAGAGTACAGTGCAGAATGCAGTGTATCCAGTGTATCAGATGCTGTGAGATCAATGTATCAGGTGTTGTGCCGTGCATCAGATTACGCGAATCAGCTTGTGAGTGATTTGAGGCCGTGATCAGAAGAACATACCGGAATGCTGTAGAGGGCCAGGAGATCAAAGGTCCGCTGTAGCATCCCCATCATGGAGGCATTCATCTCCAATGATTGCCGGGTATACTCAGAAGAAGCCTGCAAAAGTATCAGATGCGTCAATATTCTGTGGAATATCAAATAAACTGAAATGAAATGACTGTACAAAAATGCAGTAATACATACCGGAGGCAAGTCGGGGACATCGAAAAACTCGTGATCAGCTGGCGAAGGGGCGAAGGGGATCTGATAGGTCACCCCACCCTGCCCTCGGAAAGTCAATAAAGGGGGCAGAGCAGGCCAACCGGTCCCTCGTCCTCCCTGAACTCCGCCCCTGCCACGGACTCGAGCCCTCCTCGAAGCTCCTGCTCCAGCTCCCGCTCCTGCCCCAGCCGCTGGCGCCACGGGCCTGGCTCCCTCCACTCGACGGCCGCCGCTCAGAGATTGCATAATGTACGTCTGTACGTACTCTCTGTAGTCGCCGATGCCTCTGAAGCGGGTCACCTTCCAGCCGATAGTATAATTGGCCATCTGCTCGGTGGTGAGCCTCTCGGTCTCCCTCATATCCTCAGGAGGGTAAGCCGGGACTATCTGCTCCGATAACCCTAGGGTCTGGCGTAGGAAACGCTCACCTAGGTACCAAGCCCGACAGACCGGGCCCTCCAGTAAGATCTAGAAACGCGAGGTCTCCTCAGCACCGGCAAATCGGTCCCGCATCATCGCCGGCAACGGAGCCCAAGGCTGCCAAGTGATCTGAAAGTGACATACAGTTTGTTATCTATCGCTATTGAAATATGCAGTGGAAAGGCGAAGCTTAAATGAACTGCAAGTAAAACATACCTCGGCAGGGGTAATGGTGTCGAAGTAGCGGGGGAAAAAGCCAAATGTCTCTCGTGGCCTCCGGGTGCATCTCCCGTCAAAGCGACGCGAAAAAGGGACGACCAGAGGAGTTTCCGTCGCCGGCACGGGAGCGAGCCTAGGAAAGTAAGCATAAAACCACAACTGCAAGGTAAATACCAGTGCATTTATCAGATAAAGCAGAATATAGAGTAAAAGCAGAAATAGCAGAGCTACGTGTGTATAGTGTGAGCAGTGTACAGTCAGTGTAAAGCAGAGTATGTGTGTGCCGTGTATACAGTATACAACAAATATAAAGCAGACTACAGTGTGTGCAGTGTACAGAATACTGTAGACACCCCATTTTTGACCGACCTTAAGACTCAGACGTCACTAGTTGAGCACTCGGTGATATTGCATGTTGTGCTTGTTCAAAAGTCTCAGAGTCGCGGCTGCGAGCCCTGCCTCCGGACTTCCGAACCCTCTTCAGTGCCTCGCCTCGGTTTGCGAACCAGGCTCGGTTTTCTCTATTTCTTTTCCTGAAGGAAGGGAGAGGTCCCGTAGACCATCTCTCAGTGGCCGTGGGCTACATTTTGTGGCCATAGGCCATTTTGCTCATTTTGGAGCCCGGTTTCCAGTTTTTCGGAATCGTTGGCCGTGTGCCTCGGTTCGGGACCACCTAACCATCTCCGTTTGCCCCGGTTTTTGGCATACATCCTATTTACTCCCTTTTAAGGGACACTGGGGTTTGAGAAACCCATTTTGTGGCCGAATGCCACTTTCGGTGTTTAACAGGCAGTTTTCGGGGCCTCGAACTGCGCGTTTTGGCCCCCGAACATTCGTTTTGCATCGGTTTTCGTTCATTTTTGGCAGATACCTCTGTTTTATCACCGGGAAGGCCGTAGAAGGGTGGGAGGCCAGCAATTGTTTCAGCAACCAGTTATATATCCTCCGGCGCCCTCCGACGCCCATTTTTCTCACTTCCGGGCTAATGTTGAACACTCTTGGGCCACTTTCTTGAAGTTTCAACCATATATTTGTGATGTACACACATGGGAGGACCCTAAAAGTTGGTGGCCGGCCAGTAATTATTCCTGACCCTTTTGACCCCCTCCTAAAAATGGCGGGTTGTCCCTCCTGTTTTACAGTTTCCAGATTTGAACCACAGGGTTGTGTTGAGAACACATGGGAGGACAGCAATTGGTGGTGGCCGGCCACTAATTCACCTTGACCCTTTTGACCCCTAGCCGGCCGGCTAGGGGGGGTGGCCGGCCGGCCACCTTCAAGTCCAAAAAGTGGCCGGCCATGATCCTCACAATTCACACTTTACAGCTGTATAGCTGTATCCCCCATAAAATATCTCAATCTGGGGGATATTTTGTGGGGGAAAGCCTTGGTCCTTTTTCCCCCACCCTTTCCTTCCATGCTCCCTCTCCTTTTGGCCCTTATAACCAGCTGCCAACCTTTGTTTTAGGGGTTAGAAAAATTGGTCTTCAAGCCTTAATATACAAATCCCCCCCATCTCACTCTTTCAAGCAAAAAACCTCCAAGTCCTACACCACCATTTCTTCTACACCACCAAGCTCTACCACCAACACTCCATTCCAGCAGCAAGAGAAGGAATTTCAGCAGCTAAGAGGCAACAAATTTGGTCCAAGAAGTTGTTAGAGGTTGGTCTACAAGGGTGAGTTGCCATTTCCCTCTTTCTAGCTCATTTCTTGCAACATTTCTTAGCCTCTCTTTCTTGTATATTTGAGCTCCGACAAAAACTGAAAAGGTCATTTTTTTGAACTCATTTTCATGTCTCATTAAGGGCTCAACCCTGTTTGAGTCCCCCATCTTGCATTTGCTTCAATATCCTTCTTGAATGTCATTTTCTCGCATGATTTTTTTAGCTCGTGTGTGATCTGTTTTGGAGCATGACATAAACTGTAAGTAGGCTTATTTTGAGCCCCTATTCAACATTGAAGAAGGGCTCATCACTATTTGGGACCTCCATGTACTACTTGTCTTTATATCCATCTTTGGTCCCCATTTTTGCATGACTTGGCAGCCCCTTGTGATTCTGTTTTTGGTCATTTTACAGAGCTATAAATAGTCTTATTTTGGCCCATTCTTCATGTTTCATTAAGGGCCTTTCATGGTTTGAGGCATCTTTTATACACTTCATGTTATATCTCTCTTTTAATCCCCATTTTTGCATGATTTGTTAGCTTATCTTGCTTCCATTTTTGGACGATTTACAGAACTGAAAATAGTCTTATTTTGACCCCACATTCATGTTTCATTAAGGGTCTTTGGCTGTTTGATGAATTTTTTGTATACTTTGTGTTTTAACCTCTTTTGGCTCCTATTTTGCATAGCATTTTTGACATATTTGCATACTGTTTTGGGTCCGGCCATCAACTGTAAAATGCCTTATTTTTGGTCCCTCATCAGTATTGTAGAAGAGTCTTTTTCTGTTTGGGCTTTGCATCTACCACTTCCTTCTTTGGCCACCTTTTGGCCCTTTTCTTGCATAGGAGTGCAGCCATACCTGTGTTTGTTTTTAGGGTTTTTACAGTTCTGGAAAATATCATATTTTGGGCCCTTCTTCAACTTTGTTGAAGGGCCCTAATCTGTTTGAGGGCAGCAGCTGTGAGTTGCTTCTTAATCTCATGTTTAGGGCCATTTCTTGCATGCTAGTTTTGCCCTGTTTTTGTTTGCTGTTTGGCCATGCTTTGAACTGTAAAAGTGCTTATTTTGGGGCTGCCTTGCTTCTGTCTATTCATTGCATGTCCATATTGTGCATGTTTAGTATAGCTACAGGCCATTTCAGGTGCCAAAATTCATGTTTCGGGACTATTCCATGCCTCGGGTGTACTTTCGCCTCATTTCGGGGCTGTTTTCCCCCACATTTCAGTGCTGAAATTCCATTAGCATGTTTGCATATCATTTTCCATGCCATCGCATTGCGTATGCCATTGCCTCGGTTTGCGTGCCCGTGTGCACGCATTTCGAGGCACTTCATTTTCATCCATCGGCCTCTTATGTGAGTGTGGCTGAGGCTCTCTCATGTTAGTATAAGTCCATGTTGCATTTTATATGCCATTTTAGCCATCGCATTGCGTATGCCATTGCCTCGGTTTGCGTGCCCGTGTGCACGCATTTTGAGGCACTTCATTTTCATCCATCGGCCTCTTATGTGAGTGTGGCTGAGGCTCTCTCATGTTAGTATAAGTCCATGTTGAATTTTATATGCCATTTTAGCCATCGCATTGCGTATGCCATTGCCTCGGTTTGCGTGCCCGTGTGCACGCATTTCGAGGCACTTCATTTTCATCCACCGGCCTCTTATGTGAGTGTGGCTGAGGCTCTCTCATGTTATTATAAGTCCATGTTGCATTTTATATGCCATTTTAGCCATCGCATTGCGTATGTCATTGCCTCGGTTTGCGTGCCCGTGTGCACGCATTTCAAGGCACTTCATTTTCATCCATCGGCCTCTTATGTGAGTGTGGCTGAGGCTCTCTCATGTTAGTATAAGTTCATGTTGCATTTTATATGCCATTTCAGCCATCGCATTGCGTATGCCATTGCCTCGGTTTGCGTGTCCGTGTGCACGCATTTCGAGGCACTTCATTTTCATCCATCGGCCTCTTATGTGAGTGTGGCTGAGGCTCTCTCATGTTAGTATAAGTCCATGTTGCATTTTATATGCCATTTTAGCCATCGCATTGCGTATGCCATTGCCTCGGTTTGCGTGCCCGTGTGCATGCATTTCGAGGCACTTCATTTTCATCCACCGGCCTCTTATGTGAGTGTGGCTGAGGCTCTCTCATGTTAGTATAAGTCCATGTTGCATTTTATATGCCATTTTAGCCATATCGCATTGCGTATGCCATTGCCTCGGTTTGCGTGCCCGTGTGCACGCATTTTGAGGCACTTTATTTTCATCCACCGGCCTCTTATGTGAGTGTGGCTGAGGCTCTCTCATGTTAGTATAAGTCCATGTTTCATTTTATATGTCATTTTAGCCATATCGCATTGCGTATGCCATTGCCTCGGTTTGCGTGCCCGTGTGCACGCATTTTGAGGCACTTCATTTTCATCCACCGGCCTCTTATGTGAGTATGGCTGAGGCTCTCTCATGTTAGTATAAGTCCATGTTGCATTTTATATGCCATTTTAGCCATATCGCATTGCGTATGCCATTGCCTCGGTTTGCGTGCCCGTGTGCACGCATTTCGAGGCACTTCATTTTCATCCACCGGCCTCTCATGTTAGTGTGGCTGAGGCTCTCTCATGTTAGTATAAGTCCATGTTGCATTTTATATACCATTTTAGTCATATTGCATTGTGTATGCCATCGCCTCGGTTTGCGTGCCCGTGTGCACGCATTTCGAGGCATCTCATTTTCACAGCATAGTGCATATTAGGTTGTATCTTAGATCGCATTCATGTATTTCCTCGGTTTGCGTGCCCGTGTGCACGCATTTCGAGGCATCTCATTTCCATAGCATTGTGCATGCTAGGTTGTATCTTAGTTACATTCATACATGTCATGCATATTGCATCGTGTTCGGAATAGGAGTTAGCCCGGGCACGGGAAACGAGGTGCATTCCGTACTCCGAGTGACGGAATGTATCTCAATTCCCAGTCACCGACGCTCCGGATCATCCATGATGGAGTCAGGTCTTGTTGTGTTTTTCATGTGCATTCATCCTATATTGAGTTGTGCAATTCGACTCCTCGGCCATCATGCCTCGGTATGCGTGATTGGTGGCACGAGGATCGAGGCATGCATATATTTGTGAAAATACATTGCTATGCCCCTTTCCTGCTCTCTGTTGCAGCAAAATGAAGAATCAACAACTTTTTGGGACTTGGCACGCGTTTCAAGAATAACTGCTAAACAGAGGCTAATTGGGGAATCCTGGTGGATTTCCGCGCAAAGCAGCCTAAACATACATCATTCATCAGAAGCGAGGCAGTCCCTGGCTTGCATGCCAGTTTTATAGTTTTCTTAGTTTATTTGTTAAATTAATTAGGAATTTGTATATTATTTGGACTGTAATATTCTTTTATTTGGGACTGTATATTTATTCGGACCCTCTGCGCGAGGGCACAACTGTAATAAGTGTGCGTGAGTGTGATGTATGTCTTCCAACCCCACGTCTCTCTTCCCTTTTATTTACCCGCTTATGATGGTTAGATTAGGGCATATTTTAATTAGCATACAGTGTGACAGCATGTTTGCATTCATTCATCTGTTTTGCATGCACCGGGCTCGGCGCATCATACTAACTACATTGAATTTCAATTCCAAATTGAATACATGTTAGCTGTAGCATTCCATATGCCATGTTTAGAATAGCCGAGCCTGCTATAGTTGCATTTTTGCATGTGTTGCATTAGGCATTTCTGTATACTTAGGATTCATGCATGATTTCTAATGAGTTTCTGTTTTGGCTTGGAGTACTCGGTAAGCTTTACGCTTTAGCATCCTTGCATGCGTGTAAGTGAATGCCATAAATAGCATGCTTACTATGAGGCTATTTGCTTATGTGATATAACTGCCTGAGTGCCTGTGGGTGAAGGTTGAGTTACTTGGATTGGGACAATTCATCAAATGTTTATTTCAAGCCCACTAAATAGTGGCAACACCATCTTTTCTAAGCCCATCCGAGGGTGGCAAAATCTGCATTTTAAGCCTACCTGCGGGTAGCAAACCATTTTCAAAACAAACAAACATGAAATATTTTGTTCCAATTCAGGCGACCCAGTCTATACTTGTATGCTGTGCGCATCACATAGTAACCTAGGCTAATAACCAGAATAAGGACATACAATGTTTTCAAAAATAGATATCATGGTTAGTAGAGGCCGGTCTCTGACCGGGCGAGCGGGGGTGCTCACGAAGTGACCTTCCCCAATCGAACCCAAGTTCCCGAGCCGAGGCAACTTTGGTGATGACGGACACGTGGCCTTAGGCAATGAGTCAAGGTTTCCTAAATTTCCCAAAATAAAATATTTAGGTGGCGACTCTGTATCTGGCAAAGCAGTCCATGTTTGGCGCTTCTTTCAAAAAAACTCTGTTTTCTCAACACGATTTGCCGGATTTGGACTCTTTGGTTCAGACTTAGAACCGTGACACAAATCGAGTCCGAGCTGTAGCGAGGTCCCCCGCGGGCTTGTCTACAAGCAGAAAGCAGTAATATAAAAAGGGAAGAAGACGTACCTCCCAGACACGCCAATAGCCCCCGAGCAACTGTCCGCTACCGCGGGAAGCTGAGCTCATATACCCGTAGAGAGTGGCCAGAGCGGTGCCACCCCAGTCGTAATGCAAGATGTCTCTGACGTCCACCAGTGCGCTGAGCAGGCAGAGAGGCACGGTTTTCGCCCGGTCGGCGAAAATGGTCGTCCCAAACAAGAACATGAGGAAGCCGCGTGCGTATCTCTCCACGGCCTCCGGAGTCATTGGGGCTGCATTAACAAGGGTGGGCTGGACCCTGAACTGTACCTCAAACCAGGAATATCGGACAAAGCCTGGATGAGCGAGAGGTGGCACCTCACCAAGCAGATAGATCTGAGCGGCAGTCCACTCGTCCATGTCGGTATCAAAGGGGATCAGATCACCCCCTACCTCGATGCTTGTGAGCATCGAGAAATCATAGGGAGTCATCGTCATGTCTCCCGTCGCATACAAATGGAATGAATCGGTGGTGTCCCAGAGGCGGTGAGGAGAGGTCTGCATGTAGTGAGCCTGGAGAGTCCCCTGCAGAAAGCGCCGAAGCCCGCCTGGTCCACTATGCGACGGACCGCATCAGGAAGCTCGGCGTACCACTCCCGAGCGCCGGTATTCCCATACCTGCGGATGGTATGGGAATCTCCCTGTAATAAAAAACAACAATCGCAAGGCAATATTCAAAATGCAGTTCTAAGAAGCATACAAATGTAGCATGTGTGCAGGTTTGACAGATTTGAACAAATACCGGGTGCCGGTGTGCTTACAGTGAACTACAGCGTGTGATGCGTCAGCGTGTTTGGGTGGTTCAGAGTAGATGTAGCATGTGTGCAGGTTTGACAGATTTGAACAAATACCGGGTACCGGTGTGCTTATAGTGAACTACAGCGTGTGATGCGTTAGCATGTTTGGGTGGTTCAGAGCAGATGTAGCATGTGTGCAAGTTTGACAGATTTAAACAAATACCGGGTGCCGGTGTGCTTACAGTGAACTACAACGTGTGATGCATCAGCGTGTTCGGGTGGTTCAGTACAGTATAGCATGTGTGCATAGTTTGACAGATTCAAGCAAATGCTGGGTACCAGTGTGTATGCAGTGAAATACAGTGTGTTTGGGTGATTCAAGACTAGTGCAGTGTGCGTGCATGTGTCAGTTTCAAGCAGATATCAGTTGTACGTATGTTTACAATCAACTACGGTATACAACATATCAGATTTAAGCAGTTAAAGAGCATAACTAGCTACGACAGTTTTGTGCCCTACATTGCAGAAAGTAAAGCAAAGAAAAGAGAGTTACCTCGGAAGCGCCGAAGGACAGGTGGGAGGTAGGCTCACGCAGTAATAGCTCGGGTGGCATGTGCCTCTCGAAGCTCCGAAACTGGCGAAGTCCGTCAGGGGGCAGAACATGAATCGCCGGCCGGTAGGTCGCCGGCTCGAACGGGCGCTCGCTCAAAGGTAGGAGCTCGACCCCGGGATCCATCTCATGATCCGGGGGAGTCCCGCCGCGTGGAATGTTGTCCGCCATGTCAAGAATGATGAGAAAATAGCCGGAGGAAGGAAAACCGGGCTAGAATACGGAAAGTCAACCGAAAAGTCAACCCCCGAGAAGGTCGAAAATGGCCGAAAATGCCGGGATGTGAAAAGGGTACGGAAATCAAGAGGAAAGCGAGGGGAACAAACCCCAAAAAGGTGGGAACGGCAAAAGAGGCACCGAAACAAAGATTTGTTCGGTTGAAAATGTCCGAAACGCGAAGAAAATCGCGAATCCGACGACGAAACGTGTGTAGAACGCGAAGAAACAGAGAAAAGATGAGAGGAAAACACTCTAGAGAGAGAGGGTGTGGAATTTCGGCGAAAGAGAAAGTGAGAAATAGGGTTTAGAAACCCTATTTTAAAACGCCCATGGTGAAATGTTGAATCTGCCCCGACTTAGGACCTTTTTGCCGGTCGGCAACATTTTGTGCCGGCCGGCAGAATATTGTGCCGATGAAATTATTTTGCAGCCGGTGGACAGCCGGTGGCTTCCCTTCCCGGCCGGTGGTGTTCCCACAACCTTGTTTAGGCCATATGAGTAGTTTTTGGTCTTCATAGCTCAAGAAAGTGCAAGAAAGTGTATCTCCGACGCTTAACCGGCCTCCGTTTTGACCTCGGACCGCGTCTTCTGTGCGTAGTACTCCAACTCATACAATGTTGTATCCTTTGGTATCCTTTTTTCCTTTTACAAAATCCAAAAGTTACCCCGTGTGCGTAGCACGCGTTCATCGCACTATTTCGGTGCATTACATCGCGCTATCATGTGCCTCACAGTTGCATTGTTATGCACGTACTACATGCGTTGTAACATGCACCCCTTGCATTGTCATGCACATCTCTCATGCATTGTCATTGCATTTTTATTACAAGCATTGTCATGTATTTCAATACATACGTCGCCTCGCGCATCGTTCGCGTTGTCGTGCATTCCCTTACCAAGCATTGTCATGCATTCCGAAACACATGCGTCGTTACGCATTTAAGTCCGTTCGCATCATTTTGCATCTTATGAGGCATGCGTGTCTCATTTGTTTCATTTTGCACCTTATGAGGCATGCGTGTCTCATTTGTTTCATTTTGCATCTTATGAGGCATGCGTGTCTCATTTGTTTCATTTTGCATCTTATGAGGCATACGTGTCTCATTTGTTTCATTTTGCATCTTATGAGGCATGCGTGTCTCATTTGTTTCATTTTGCATCTTATGAGGCATGCGTGTCTCATTTGTTTCATTTTGCATCTTATGAGGCATACGTGTCTCATTTGTTTCATTTTGCATCTTATGAGGCATGCGTGTCTCATTTGTTTGATTTTGCATCGGCACGTGTGCCTCATTTGCATCGGCACGTGTGCCTCATTTGCATCGGCACGTGTGCCTCATTTGCATCGGCACGTGTGCCTCATTTGCATCGGCATGCGTGCCTCATTTGCATCGTCTTACATTCCTTGCGACCTGCGTTGTCTTGCATCCATTTTGCATTATTATGCATGTTGCTAACAATATTGTACCTTTTAAGTTTGTTTTCTTTGCAGGCACGATATTGTATGTACGGTTCATTTGAGGCTGGTGCAACCAGACGAGCCGCACAGGTATTGTATCCTCCGAGTGAGAAATATCGAGAATTGCATAATTCTCTTACATCCTTTCTGCATTGTAGTGTAGTTTGGTGTATGCTAGCTTAAAGTTGTCGCATGTATGCTTCATTACAGCTTCCTTTGCATGATCATAAGTTATGCTCGGCTTCGTGCATTGTCTTACATTTTGCCCCTGCCTTCGGGCGCATACCTTGTTTGTCTTGCATGTTTGTCTAAGTCTTCGGCCTTGTCAAAAATGGGTCGTCTTTGGGCTTTGACATTCACTTCCGTCATGGTTATGACTTTTGAGTTCTGTCAAAGAGGGGCAACTGTAGACACCCCATTTTGACCGTCCTCAAGACTTGGACGTCACCGTTTGAACACTCGGTGATCATCCATGTTCGTGTTCGTTTGGAGTTCCCGGAGGTCTCGGCTATGTGCCTTGCCACAGGATCTCCGAATTCGACCGTTTAGTGTCTGGTTTTGCACCAAACACTTGCATTTTGCCTTGGAGGGGCAGGGAATGCCTTCTGAGGCATCCCCACACACCACCGGCCATGGCCAGAGGCCACCGGCTGGTTTTTGCTGCCACCGGCAATGTATATTGCCGGTCGGCACTATTTATTGCCGGTCGGCACTCACTTTTGCCAAAATGGCATCTTTGGCCGGCCGACTACTGTGCATCTGCTTTTGCAGATATTTTATCACAGCTGTCTTACATTTGGCTCCCCTCCATACACGTGTATGGAGGGATCTCCCTCTTGAGAAGCTTGTCTTGTAAGCTTTACAAGACAAGAAGCTCTATAAGAGGAGCCTTTCTCTCCCTTGTTTAGGGTTAGATTTTTTTAGACATTTTAGAGATAGAAAACACAGAGGAGAGCTCTGGTTTTAGGGTTAGGGTTTGATACACATTCTCTCTCTCTTTCCCTCTCTTGAATGTTCTAGGTGCACTTGTTCTTACTATTGCACACAAACACCTAGTGTTTCACCTTCCTTTGGCTACTGAGGTTGTAAGGGGCTGGTTTTGGTGTTTTGGAGTTGGATTCAAGCCAAGGAGGGCTATTGGAGCACCATTGTTGAAGGGGTCTTCAAGGGTAAGAAACTAGTCCCTTTATTCCCCATTTTTGCATTGTATTTTTACCCATCTTTGAACTGTTTTTGTGCTTAGTGTATAATACAAAAAGTTCTGTTTTTTAGCCCTCTTGATTGTTTATTAAGAGTGTTTTGTGGTTTGAGGTTATTTGACCCCTTTTAAGCCTTGTAAGGCCTCATTTTGTGCTACTTTGTGTAAGTTTCGGGACTTTGGTGTTTGGGCCTCTTCACCACTGAAATCTTGAGGGATTTCAGTGGCGAAGATGGTGCCTTGAAGTCTCCAAAAGGGGAGGGCCACCCCCTCTCCTTGTTGTCCTTAAAAGGGACCCTTGTTGGCCTCTTGAGGGAGCATCATGTTAGGGTGTGTATTGATCATGTCTTGGCTGTTTTCCATGCTTATTATGCCATGACATAACCTTGTTGTGTGTTGGTTTTGGTACACCATGCATGCTTGGCATACCTACCATGTAATGCCTTGTTATTGCCTTAATATGCCTTAGGTTGTTAGCCTTTGCTCTAGCATGTTTTAGGCTTAGTCTTGTGAAGCTTTTGTGCATATTTTGCCATGATTAAGGTCTGTCCATAGTTGTTTGGGTCGGCTTTGGCATGTTTAGTATAGCCCCTTTGCATTCCGGCTTGTTGGCCTTAAGTATTTGAGTGTGTAGCATTCCATTCTTGCATTGATTTAGTGATTTGGAACCATCCTCCATGTCATTTCAGTCCCCTTTGCATGCCTATATGCTTGCTTTGGATGTCTCTTTAATGCTTTGAAAGCTTGTGTAGCATGCTCCATGTTTTGGCACTTGTGCATGCCTTTGAATTTGAGCCACTTAGATGCCATCTAAGAGTCCCCTTTGCATGGTCTAGGTCTGCCTTGAATCTATTTTAAGTCCTCTTAGCCTTGTGAGGCTTGGTTGGTTTAGCCATGGTTCAAGTCCCTTGGACTTGCTTCAAGTACTTGGGCCATTCATTGCATGCTTGGTCTATTTTGTTTGTTTGGTTTGACACCATCTTAACATGAGTTCCAATGCTTACCTTGCATGCCATGTGTCCATGATTGCCTCATTCAAATGTGCTTGAGAGTTGCCTCATTTGTGCCTAAGTGTTGGCCCTTTAACATGTGCATGTGTGTATGTGTATTTGGTCCTTTATTTTGGTTACTTTGGCCACTGTTTTGGGCCTATTTAGAGTTGCCTAAATCATGTATAAGTCCATCTTTTCATCCGTTTGCATTGCCTCATGTTTGCTTGTATGCTTGCATAAGTGTCTTGCCATGCCATGTTGCATCCTTAACTTGCATGCCTAGGTTGTATTGCATCTTGCATGCATGCCTTGTTCCTTGACTTGGTGATAGGAATTGGGCCTTGGTTCGTTTGTTTGGTTTGCATTTCATTTGACATGAAAGTTGCACACTTGATTCTTTGGGCCATCATGCATGGAAATGCGTGATTGGTGGTCCGAGAATCGAGACACATGCCTTTTTGAGTCACAAACATGATAGGGGACATGATTGGTGCATACATTGCTTGAATTGTATTGCCATGCAAGTTCTGTCCTCTGCTGCTGTGAGTTGCAGGTTCTGCAGGCATTCTTTGCCGACCGGGAGTATACATTGCCGACCGACATTAAATCACCAGCCGATGGATTAATTTTGTGCCGGTGACCACAATTCACTGCCGGTGGTAATTCTACTCAGCCGGTGGTGATTTCCAGTATCCAGAGAGGCATCCTTGAGACTTTGGCAGTCTTCAGAGAGGCAGAATAGGGAAAACAGAGGCAGACTATGCATGGCCGTGCACTTCCGAGCAGGACCCGAGCATGCGCTGCATCTGTCTCCCTTCCCGAAGCGGTTTACTGCTTTTCCTAGTTTAAATTGGTTTGTTAACTGATTAGGCAATTTGTAATATTTAATTAGCTTGCGTAGTTAATGAATTTGTATTATATTTTTTCGGTCCCTCCGGGCGAGGGCAAATCTGTAATAAGTGTGCGTGAGTGGTGTGTATGCCTTCCAATCCCCACTTCTTTCTTCCCTTTTATTTACCCGCTTTGATGGTTAGTATTAGGGCACGTTTAAAATTAGCATACCTCATGCAATGCATGCGTGCATTTATTCATTTGTCTTACATGCACCAAGCTCGGCACATCATTCTAACTGCATCTGTATTTCAAATTCCAAATTGAATACGTGCATCAATTGATTGACTGCACTTCACATGCCATGCTTAGGTTAGCCGAGCCTATTCTAAGTACATTTTGTATGCGTTGCATTAGCCATTTTTAACATGAACTAGGACATGCATGTTTGCTAACTAGTTTATTGTTTTGGCACGGAGTACGATGTAAGTATTTTTGCTTTAGCATGTTGCACGCGTGCGAATGTTGCCATGACAGCATGCTTACCATGTGGCTAGATGCTTATGTGAGATAAACTGTTTGAATGCCTGTAGGTGAAGGTTGGATTGTTTGAGTTGGAAAAACTCGTTGAAATCCGTGTTTTAGCCTACTTGCGAGTAGCAAATTCCAAAGCGCTTTTCAAAAAACAGATATGCAATGCTTGTTTCCAAATTAGGCAATCTAGTCTATACTTGTTTGTTGTGCGCATAACATAGTAATTCTAGGCTAATAACCGGAATAAGAACACATAACGTTTTCAAAATCAGATATCATGGTTAGTAGAGGCCGGTCTTCGGACCGGGCGAGAGGGGGTGCTCATAGCTGACCTTCCCCGATCGTACCCAAGCTCTCGAGCCGAGGCAACTTTGGCAACGACGGACACGTGGCCTTCGGCACCGAGTCAGGGTTTCCTAAATTTCCCCATTTAAAAATATTTAGGTGGCGACTCTGTATCTGGCAAAGCAGTCCATGTTTGGCACTTCTTTCAAAAATCTGTTTTTTTCTCGAAACGATTTGCCGGATTTGGACTCTTTGGTTCAGATTAGGAACCGTGACAATTCGAGAGTCTGAACTGTAGTAACCCCAAAATGAACGGAACGGGACTCACCCTCCCGGGGCGTTCGGGGACGTCTATAGTTAGTAATTAATTACAGACCTTTAAATGAAGCTTTACAGTGGATTAGGCATCCAATACCAAATAAAAAGGATTTGTTAGATAGGTTACAGGATGCAGTGATATTTTCTAAATTTGATATGAAATCAGGATATTGGCAGGTTCAAATTGTAGAAAATGATAGATATAAAACTGCTTTTACAGTACCCTTTGGGCATTTTGAATGGAATGTAATGCCATTTGGATTAAAATGGATGATCCAAAACCTAAGCAGGAATTACTCCAGAAAATTAAGGAACATACTCAAGCCTACTGGATGCCTCTCCTAAGTCCATCCCAATCCCTCCAGTAAATCCCTTTGTACAAATCCAGCAAGAGCTCCGAGAAAAATTTCTAGACTTATCCGAAACCGAGCTTGTCATCAAAAGCATAGATTATATGAAACAACAATTTATTCAATCCATAGATAGCAAAGACTCCAGCATGAAATCCACATCCAGTGCCCAAAGTGAAGACGACAGGACTACAGTAGATCCATATGAAGAAGATAATACTTTTACTGTTCTTGCGGGTGAATCTCAGGATCCGGATGATAACCCAACCGAACCAAATTATGGAGATATTTGGGATTCGGTTACAGAAAGGATTGCTGACAAATTACTTCACGACAAAAGCAAAGGTAAAAGCAAAGCACCATGATTTGAGCCTTTGTCTGCCATCAACTTTCCAGCTCCACAACAAGCCAAACAACTTTCGGTCATATCCTACAGACGCACCAACTTTTGATAAAGCAAATTCCCACTATCTGCCACCTTTCCAGCTGTCCCCCTTTACCGACAATTGAAGATAAGAAGATAAGGATGATCGACTGCTCTCCCATCCAGCACACGCCACCTGTCTTTGTTATCTTTTCCTTTGTAGTATAAATTGGTAGCCTCTGGTATGTGGATGGCACCACGAAATTTTATTTTCTAAGTTTGATATTCTCTCTCTCCCTCTCTTTCTATT
Source organism: Camellia sinensis (assembly GCF_055761805.1). Taxonomy (NCBI): domain Eukaryota; kingdom Viridiplantae; phylum Streptophyta; class Magnoliopsida; order Ericales; family Theaceae; genus Camellia; species Camellia sinensis. The sequence continues at coordinate 53,816,645 of NC_138968.1, forward strand.
TTTAGGTTGTTTTCTTTTGTAAACGTATGAAGTATTATAATAAAGTTTGCTGTTTTGGTTGTAAGTATCTCTTCTCTTTTAATGTATGTCTATATATCAACTTGTTATATATAATGATATTTTAAATATTTGGGAAAATAGAAAACGTAATATTGAATATTATATTGCTGTTACTCGTAATGATATTTGGGCTCAAAAACAATCAGAAGAGTGTAATAATAAGATTAATCAAGTCCAGACTTTAATTAACGAACAAATTTGTTTCCTAGCAAGGGCCAACAGGCCTCCTCCTCCTTCAGGATCTTAATTTCATGGACTATATATGATATAATTAATTCTAAATAAAATAAAACTATTTGTTATGTTATTCCTGGATCTGTGCCTTTGAGAGGTAGCATAGTGTGAGGCTGAGTGGGATGTCACTCAAGTCGCGTAGCTCCAGTGTCCGTCAAGCGGTTAGCGGTAAGGACCTTGTGGTAGCATAAGTCGTTGACAGACGTGCTGAGTCTACCCCTGTGTAAGCACATCTTATTGGTATCAGAGCCATGTTTAACGTTTTGAATAGTTTGTTTTATTAATTATTAATTATTCATATATAGTCATATACACCAAAATGAGTACTGTTCCTACAGAGGAGAATACAGTAGCCCATACAGTAGCTGAAACAGAAGCCTCTACATCAGAAGCCAGAGAGCTTGTAGCATACCAGGAAGTCAAAGAAGCCCTTGATAAGTGGACAATCCCGAAGGTAGATCCAAAGGCCATTTATAAGATTGGTACTTTAAGTTTTTTCAGTAAAAAGATTATTAAGACCTTTGAACATGCAGCTCCAGTAAATAATAATGATACACTAATGTATTTACTTAGTGTCCAGGATCTTATGCCCTTTTTTAAAGATTATAAATATATTCATATAGGACTTGTCCAGATCGCTTTAAAACCTTTGACCCCTCTAGGTCAAAATACCAGTATGCAGTGTACTCTACGAGATGGAAGATGTACTAATTGGAGAGCATCACTTATGGGTGCTATGGAAACCAGTTTAGCCCATGGTCCAGTATATTTTGATATATATCCTAATTTCAGTATTGCCCTTTCTGACCAAAACTTATCCAAAGTTTTAGAATTCAGAATTTTCACCCATGGTTATGAATACCTTCCAGGATCTCCACCTTTTTCTGTCATCTCCCATATTTATTTAAAAGTGTTATCTACTTTAAATCCTTATGTAAGGAAGAAAAGTATCGATGGACAAACTGTGTTAATTGACACTAACCTTTACAGTAGCCAAGTTACAGTTCCAAAAATAATCGAATGGGAAAAAATTTCTTTTCCAGAAAGATGGAAGATAACTAATGATGTTCCAACTAGACCAATTGTTAGACACAATTTGGATGATATAATTCAGACCCATCAAGGTAATGTTTATCTTCAATTTCAAAGACCTCCTGTTCAATTATCCAGAAGTATGTCATCTGCTAGTTTTAGAACTGCCCCTTCTCATCAACCTTACAAAGTTGATTATCCAGAATCGTCCAGACAATCTTATTCTGAACCTCCAGATGCAATATTTCAAGGTCAACCTTCTAGATCTTATTCCCGACCTAATTCTGATGAACCCCAGGAATCTGATCAAGATCCCATAGTTCGCGGTGCCCAGTATTCTAATCAACAGATACCTCATGGAGTATATGATCCACCACCTATACCTCCAAACATTTACTCTACTCCTAGAGGATCCAGTAAAGGCCAGTATAGCCCTACAGCCAGTGATATGGATTTTACACCAGGTAGTGAAAATCGAAAGATTCTTAATCAGAATCTTTTACAGGATAAGTATAGAGACTTTAGACGATGGTATTTTGCTGTTCATAGTAAGGAACAACTACAGGAGTATAAAACCCAGTATTATTCTTACCTTGAGGAAATTCAAGTTTTATTTCCTTTCCCATTATGGTATGTATAGAATGTTTATCCTCCAGATTCTCAACTTAATGTGTTAGAAGCTATACAGCAAAAATGGGTTACTATTGATGGAAGAGAAATTTATACCATCCATCCTCCTACCCAAATGTTAGAACTCCAACCTACAGGACCTAACACCAAACCTATAACTATTGCCACATATACAGAAATGCCTCATAAAAGTCAATATAAAGATCCCGTCCATATTCAAGATATAATTCCTGTTTTCAAACAAAATAACTATACAAACCTTTTCTGTCAAACAGCAGGAAAGCAGCTTACGCGGATTGAAGAAATGGTATCCCATGTTAAGAAAAGTTGCAAAGTAGAACCCAAACCAACCGACATTGAACCAGTCCTAATTAAACCTACTCCAGTCCTTAGGGATTTTAAATTAAAATCCAAAGAAGAAAATGAATTTATGGATACTCTTCTTTCCCGAATTAAAAATTTACATATAAGTGAGCCACCTCCGACTTCTACGTCTCAGGTAAATGTGCTTTCCAGTAATACTCTTTTAACTCCCGATCCGAACTCCTTTGACCAAATCTCTCCTCAAGAGATTCTTGAAATCCAGCAAAACTTTCAACCTGATGATCAGCCCTCTTCGGTTAACCGGGTCACTTACGGACAGAATACTCAACGCTTATCTTTATCTGCTCCTAACCGATATTATTATCCTCGGCCTAGTCCTATGGATATCCTGTACGAAGAAGATTTTTTACAGACCCAACGTTCTTATCATAGTAATACCATTTACGAATGGAATATAAATGGTCTTTCCGAATACCAGATTTATGAACTTCTCCAGCAAATGCTTATGTTTGCTACTGTCTGCAAACAAAATAATAATTCTGACCATCAAGTTGCCCGCTATATTGTTAGTGGTTTTACCGGTGTTCTGAAAGGATGGTGGGATAACATTCTCACATCTACTCAGTGCACAGAAATCCTTTCATCCACCCATCCTGTCATTGATACTGACTCTGCCGGTGTTAGCGGTGAGGCTGTTGCACGAGTTGAAGAAGAAGATGCTGTCTACACACTTATCAACACCATAATTGCCCATTTTATTGGCCAAGCTACAGGAATATCAGACCGCAATAGAGAACTCCTGATGAAACTTAGATGTCCTTCTTTATCCCATTTTAAATGGTATAAAGATGTTTTCCTGATGAAAGTTATGCAGAGATCTGATGGTAGTTCTAACCATTGGAAGGCTAAATTCATTGATGGACTCCCGACACTCTTTGCTGAACGAGTGCGTAAGAAATTACGAGATTTACATCATTCAATAGCCATACCTTACTACCAGTACACTTATGGCCAACTTATTAGTTTGGTTACTTCTGAAGGTCTTGCCCTTTGTAATGACCTTAAACTTCAGCAACAACTTCGACAACAGCATATTACAAGAAGAAAAGAATTAGGAGAGTTTTGTGAACAATTTGCTTATGACCCTCCGGTCCAGTATCCTCATAAGCAAAGAAAACATAAAACGTATTCGAAACCTCATAAGAAATACAAAAAATACCCTAAACATAAGACCCAGACACAACCCCAAACTTCTAGACCCAAATATAAATCCAGAACTAAAGGAAAATCATTTCAGAAAAATAAGTCCAATATTAAATGTTACAAATGTGGACAAACAGGTCATTATGCTAATAAATGCCGAGTTAAGATTCAATCTAAGATTAATGAATTAGCATTAGATGACGATTTACAGCAAAAAATATTACAGTTAATTTCTGATTCCAGTTCATCATCAGGACCTTCTGATAATGAACTAGCAGCCATTTATTCAGATAGTTCATAACCAGAAACTGATGATAATCCAGAAAATGAAATTTGCCCATGTAAAAATTCAATAAACCAAGTTTCTGATGAAGCAAACTATTGGAAAGCTATAGTTGAAATGAATGGACTTAATATTGGTCCTAGTATTAATGTCCTAACCGATTCTGAGCAAAATCTTTTAGAAATAGCTGATGGAATCAAAGATCCAGCCACCAAATTAAAATTTCTTGAAATGTGCTATAATCAAAAGAAAGAAGAAGTTCTTCCCCCAAAGCATTATAGTATGAAAGAAGTTTTTAACCGTATCCAGACACCTAGTTCAGAAAAACCCATTACAGTTCAAGAATTAAAAATGGAAATCAATGCTTTAAAAGTAGAAATTAAACATTTACAGAATTCCAATTTTGTTATTAATTCACAAATAAAGAAGATTAATAACCAATTACAGAAAAAAGAAAAAAATGAAATGTCTGACCCTGATCCAGAATATTTAATGTCGTTACATAAAATAACATTTCAGAAATGATATATTCGTATCACATTCATGATTCAGCCAGATTATATTATTCGCGATGCAATTGCTTTGGTTGATAGTGGTGCAGATATGAATTGAAGGCTTGGTACCCACCAAGTATTTCCAGAAAACAAGTCAATCATTAACCAGTGCCAGTGGTAACAGTTTGTATATTGATTACAAACTTCCAGAAGTTTTAATTTGCAATCAGGGATTATGTTTGAAAACATCTTTTGTTTTAATTAAAAATATGGCTCAAAACATAATTCTTGGTACTCCATTCCTGAATCTCTTAATGCCTATTACAAAAATAGATACAATAGGAATTCATACAACTCTTGATAATCAAAACATTGTTTTTGAATTTATCACCTCTCCGTGTACAAAAGAAGTAGATCAAATTACTGATTTAGTTTCTTCAAAACAAAACCAAATAAATTTTCTTCAAAAAGAAATTAGTTTTTTAACTACAGAACAAAGACTACAACAATCATCTTTTCAGCAAAAGATTAAATTACTTGAAAAAAAAATCCAGGAAGAAATTTGCAGTGATGTCCCTAATGCTTTTTGGGATCGCAAGAAACACATGGTTTCGTTGCCTTATGAGCCTACTTTTAATGAAAAGAAAATTCCTACTAAGGCTCGTCCCAGTCAAATAAAAAAAGAGTATATGGAACTTTGTAAAAAAGGAAATTAATACTCTTCTCCAGAAAAAATTGATTAGATCCAGTAGATCTCCTTGGAGTTGTACTGCTTTCTATGTAAATAAAAATGCAGAAATTGAACGTGGTGTTCCTAGGTTAGTAATTAATTACAAACCTTTAAATGAAGCTTTACAGTGGATTAGGTATCCAGTACCAAATAAAAAGGATTTGTTAGATAGGTTACAGGATGCAGTGATATTTTCTAAATTTGATATGAAATCAGGATATTGGCAGGTTCAAATTGTAGAAAATGATAGATATAAAACTGCTTTTACAGTACCCTTTGGGCATTTTGAATGGAATGTAATGCCATTTGGATTAAAGAATGCACCATCTGAATTCCAGCATATTATGAATGATATTTTTAATCCTTATACAGAATTTGCCGTATGTTATATTGATGATGTTCTTATTTTTTCATCCTCTATTGACCAACATATGAAACATCTTAATATCTTTAAGCATGTTATTTCCAGAAATGATCTTGTTGTTTCTGCTCAAAAAATGAAACTTTTTCAAACAACTGTTAGATTTCTAGGCCATAGCATTCATAATGGAACAATTATTCCTATTAATCGAAGTATGGAATTTGCTTCCAAATTTCCAGATGAAATAAAAGATAAAACACAATTACAGCGATTTTTAGGTAGTTTAAATTATATTCATGATTACTATCCTAATCTTGCTACTGATGCAACAATATTATACAGCCATCTTCGAAAAAACCCTCCTGTTTGGAGTCCAGAACATACTGCCGCCGTTAAGAAAATCAAAGCTAGAGTTCAAACTCTACCTTGTTTATGTCTACCTCATCCCGAATGGAAAAAGATTGTAGAAACTGATGCCTCAGATTTAGGTTTTGGTGGCATATTAAAACAATTTAATCCAAATACTCATAAAGAAGAACTTTTATGTTTTCATTCCGGTATTTGGCATGATGCTACTAAACGATATCCCACAATTAAAAAAGAATGTTTAGCCATCATTAAGGCCTAGTTTGGGAAGACTAAATAAGTGCACTTTTTGACTTTTTATGAAATATGGGTTGGGTTTGGGTTGGGTTTGAAGTGATGTGTTAGAGAGGTGATGTGACTTAAATAAGATGATGTGACTTAAATAGGATAGTGACTTTTTGACTTTTTATCTTTTTTCAATCATGCCAAACTTGGCCTAAATGTGTTTTAAAATTTCAGGATGATTTGTTAAATCAACATTTTTTGATTAGAGTTGATTGTTCTGCTACCAAACAAATATTTAAAAAAGATGTTGCCAATTAGCCCAACGACAAATTTTTGCTACTTGGCAGTCAACCCTTTCTGTCTTTGATTTTGATATTGAATATATCAAAGGAGAACAGAATTCTCTTCCAGACTTTCTAACTCGTGAATATTTGCAGAAATCTCATGCAGGGTAGAAGCCGAGGCTCCGCCCGACGGGGCCGTGGACGGGGTTCTAACCCCTATCATACAGAATTTCTGCCATTATTTGGCCAATCCAGTAACCCTGGGGAATCTTCTAGCAAGTCTGCTAAAGATGTCCTCCTTACTCCAGAAACTGCTTATCTCCAGAATACCATTCGTGAGGAAACTGTCCTCTATATAGATTCTTCTGACATTCAATGGATGGTTGATCCGTGGGAGATAAAACGCCGTTATCTCGCCACCCAAAATGCACCCCCGCGTTTTGATCAATACAGATATGTGTACGAGCAAATTCTAACAGAACTTGCTTCGGTACAGTTCCAGCATCATTTAGCCGATCCCAATAGGACTGCTAGTCCTATTAATTACAGTAAGGCTACTATCCAGCATATTGTGCCTATCCAGGCCTGGGGAATGCATCCTCATGTTACCAGAACTCTTGACATTCGCTCCAAAGAATCCAGATACAGTTATTGGGATTATATTGATGCTTTTTCTCAGGCATTTTATTATATGAATCCCCCACGAAGCCATTCTTGGTTCTTTCGTGTTCTTCCTGATGTCCTCAAAAATGATCTCCCAAATTGGTTTCTCATTTGGTGGGATAAATTTGGAATCCAGCTTGACGCCTTTCCAGAACATGTTCGACTTGCATTCAATGAATGGCAAGTCGCTTTCAGCCAACTTCCAGTAAATAAGGAAATTTCTATGTCCAAATGTCTTATTCATTTTGCTATTCGTTTTAGCATTCCCTGGATATGGAAATGGGATTTCAGATGGGATTTCCAGAATAAGGTTCCTAGATTAAAACGTGTTTTCCTGTATAAATGGTGGATTAAAATGGATGATCCAAAACCTAAGCAGGAATTACTCCAGAAAATTAAGGAACATACTCAAGCCTGCTGGGATGCCTCTCCTAAGTCCATCCTAGCCCCTCCAATAAATCCCTTTGTACAAATCTAGCAAGAGCTCCGAGAAAAATTTCCAGACTTATCCGAAACCGAGCTTGTCATCAAAAACATGGATTAGCTAGCAAAGACTCCAGCATGAAATCCACATCCAGTACCCAAAGTGAAGATGACAGAACTACAGTAGATCCATATGAAGAAGATAATACTTTTACTGTTCTTGCGGGTGAATCTCAGGATCCGGATGATAACCCAACCGAACCAAATTATGGAGATATTTGGGATTCGGTTACAGAAATGATTGCCGACAAATTACTTCACGACAAAAGCAAAGGTAAAAGCAAAGCACCATGATTTGAGCCTTTGTCTGCCATCAACTTTCCAGCTCCACAACAAGCCAAACAACTTTCGGTCATATCCTACAGACGCACCAACCTTTGATAAAGCAAATTCCCACTATCTGCCACCTTTCCAGCTGTCCCCCTTTGCCAACAATTGAAGATAAGAAGATAAGGATGATCGACTGCTCTCCCATCCAGCACACGCTACCTGTCTTCGTTATCTTTTCCTTTGTAGTATAAATTGGTAGCCTTTAGTATGTGGATGGCACCACGAAATTTTATTTTCTAAGTTTGATATTCTCTCTCTCCCTCTCTTTCTATTTTCAGGTTGTTTTCTTTTGTAAATGTTTGAAGTATTATAATAAAGTTTGCTGTTTTGGTTGTAAGTATCTCTTCTCTTTTAATGTATGTCTATATATCAACTTGTTATATATAATGATATTTTAAATATTTGGGAAAATAGAAAACGTAATATTGAATATTATATTGCTGTTACTCGTAATGATATTTGGGCTCAAGAACAATTAGAAGAATGTAATAATAAGATTAATCAAGTCCAGACTTTAATTAACAAACAAATTTGTTTCCTAGCAAGGGCCAACAGGCCTCCTCCTCCTTCAGGATCTTAATTTCATGGACTATATATGATATAATTAATTCTAAATAAAATAAAACTATTTGTTATGTTATTCCTGGATCTGTTCCTTTGAGAGGTAGCATAGTGTGAGGCTGAGTGGGACGTCACTCAAGTCGCGTAGCTCCAGTGTCCGTCAAGCGGTTAGCGGTAAGGACCTTGTGGTAGCATAAGTCGTTGACAGACGTGCTGAGTCTACCCTGTGTAAGCACATCTTATTGGTATTCAATTATATATAACATTAGGAGAGTTTCAACTCGTAATTATATATAATATTATATTGAATATTATATTGCTGTAAGCACATCTTATTACAAGAAGAAAAGAATTAGGAGAGTTTTGTGAACAATTTACTTATGACCCTCCGGTCCAGTATCCTCATAAGCAAAGAAAACATAAAACGTATTCGAAACCTCATAAGAAATACATAAACGACATGATTTGTTGATGATTAGAAAAATGTAAAAGAGAATATTCAAATTTAATATTTTAATTGATTGTCACATTATTCAATTTGAAAATTAGGTCTAATTTTTTATTTTGAATAGCAATGCCCTTTCTAAAATATGACTTATTTTTGCAAAAACTATTTACATATATGGGATGACTTGCGATATTAAGGTCTCGTTTGGGAACTGTCTCTTTTAGCTTAAAAGTAAAAAAATTATTAAAAAAATCAAAAAACAAATAACCTATATTTAAAAGTCAAAGATTCACTTTTCTCTTTATTTTTTGCACATCTTTTCGTAAAAAATTAAAAAATCATCCCAAACATACTAGTTTTTTTTTACATCATACTTTAGTTAAAAAGTCAAAAAGTTACTAAAAAAGCCTGTTCTCAAACGAGGCTTAAGTGTACTTTTTAACCTTTTATATAATAAAAAAAAAATGTGTAGAAAAGTACAGAACGTAGGAAGAAAAGTAGAGGGAAGATATTGATAGATGTTAATAGATGTGACTTAAATAAATGTAAAAAGTACACTCTTTTTCAGGGCTGGCCCTGAGTTATTAGAGGTCTAAGGCGAATTTTTTAAATTGAGCCCCTCATGTATCATTATCTTAAAAAAAAAAAAAAATTATTTGGATAAAACAAAAAGGATAAAAATTTATTTTTATTGCATTACAATTTAACAAAATTTAGATAACAAATATATATATATATATAATAGTTGAACTTCAATTAGTTGAATCGAATATTTATTTTTTAGCTTACCAATGCTATAAGAACTAAAATAAATTGGGGATAAGGATGAGAATTTTCGACACAACTCAAGCAATATATAAAATTAGTAAGTTAGGGTTGACTATTTTTTAACATGAATCTAAGGATGACATGACTCAATAATATGACTTATTAATTATATATTTTAATGTTCACTAAGGGATGCCATGACATTTTTTTAATCTTTTATTTAACTCCATTTAACTGAATAAAAAAGTATGTAAAATAATAATTAAAGCTAATGTCTTTTTTTCATTTAAGATATGTATTTTTTTGTTACCTATTTTAGAATCAATCTAATAATAAATATATAGTAATAAGGTACAATTTTTTTAATTAGAAAAATGCAATTGAATAAAAATCAAACATTCTATGAATAATTTCATTTAGTAGAAATAAATTTTATAATATTCAACTTATGAGAAAAATTTTAATCTCTTCATACACTTGCTAAGTTATTTTTAACTAAAAATAAAATTTTTCACATTAAATATCAATCGGACATGAATCAAAATAATATCATACAACAACATGAAAACAAATAAATTAAACTAATATTCAAATAATTATAAAATAACACAACAAGATACACTCTCCTAATTGGAGGCCCTAAATTTTGCTCAAAATTGAGGGCCCGAGGCGACAGCCCTAGTGGCCTCACCTCAGGGTCGGCCCTGCTCTTTTAATACATGCCAAACACCTACATAATCTATCGAACAAGCCTTTTTTTTTTCTTTTTTTTTTCAAACAATAAAATGACAACTCTCTTAGAAAAGTATGATTTATTAATTATTGTTCAAGTAGAATATTGATAAGACTTGATTGTTTTTCTTTGAGAAAAGTATGATTTATTAATTATTTTCCCATAAAAAATGGTGAAATTTTTCTGGAGAGAGATAATTTTCCATGTAAAAAAGGGAAACCAAACATGATATTATTATTGCTAGGTCACAAAGTAAACCTGTGGCATTCTAGATCAAGTCAATGTTGAAGGCAGCATTCCACCGTGAAAACAAGGTCTCCAACTGAAGCTGTTGTATTCAAATGAAGAAAACCCATCAAAAGGAAACATGAACAAAAAAACAAAAATTAGAACACTGACTTCCCCCATCGAGCTACTTGGTAAGAATACAGCAACCAATCCAAGTGTATCCGCCGACTCAGCTTCTGTCCTCAAATAATATAAAATTCGTGGCCAACTTAATTTTACACAGTTAAGAACTAACAAGAATATGAATTAGCTAACTAAAATGAAGGGGGGAATCAGCAATGTAAAGCTATGAGAAATCCCGCAAATCACCAAAACCAGACGTTGCGGCTATCAACAGCTTTCAAGGGAGTTGATACCAATGGCATTCGTCCATATTCAGCAACAAATCTATTAACGCATTGGGACCTTCGATCAATATGACCTCCCAAGCTACTAATTCCAGTTGAACCAATCTCAAAAATCTCACCTACATTACCAAGTAAACATCATTGAATATAAGTAAACACATGCACATGCATATTTATACATATGCGACTATAAAAGCACTTTTGAAAAAAAATGGAACCAAAAAACAAAGGATGAAGAGAACAAAAAGGATATTCAAATTGCAAAAAGCTGAGCATCAAGTTAATTTCTTCTATTGCCATTTGATTAACCATAGCAGTTGGTGGAATACAGGTATAATAACCTCACCTCTCTTAGTGTCCTAAAATAAAGTTCAGAGTTATCAAATGGACAGAGACCATACAAAGATCGGACAGGATCCATATATGGAGGGGCAGTTGAGCCCTAAAACTCTGAAATAGTAAAAGGCTGTCTTCAATTCAACATTTCACAACAAATTCTAACATTCAGTCAGAGAAACTATCTAAAATGGAAAGCTGCAATCAAGGAGCAACAATCTTTCTCCATTAGGCTCCAAAAATGCAGTTAACACAATGGACAGACCAGCATCCTAACCACCCATCTCTTCCACCCAATTCAGTGCTTTGGTAAATTCTCAAGAAGGATCAGTCAAACTCCATTGCCAAGAGTTGTTTCATTTTTTTCGTAAGATGCACTAAGTATGCTCTCTTGTTCAAGTTCTTTGGCACAATTCGCGCCGAGGTTTGATGGTAAATTCCATCCAAGGCTACATATGGGCAAGAGACCGATAGCAAACAAGTACCGCGAGGGAAAGATAAAAAGGACTTTAAAAAAAGAGTCAGAGTGCGTGAAATCGTCAGGAGGAAAGCAGATGGGAGGCTGCCTGGCATGCGCGCAGCATGGCTGCCTGACTGGCTGTGCACGCCACCTGGGCGTTGTGCATGTGCGGCAAGGATGCCTGGCATGCACACGACATGGGCATGTCCATGCTTGCTTTATGGCATTGCAACACCATAGGAAAGCATGGGATGTGTCTAGTGGTGGCCCACAGTAGTTGGGATGGCACAACCACATCCGCTGGCAGTGAATAAATTCAACCAAGTGCGATCCCTCTCCCTTTACATAATTGCCAGCCTATCATTTCCAATGTGGCATGGCAATGCCAAAAGTTGGGTGTCGATGTGCCTTGGCGCTCTGGTTACCCCCTCTCTCTTCTCTCTCTCCCTCCCTCCCTCCTACTTTAAGGGTTCAAAATTTTGGAGGCCCATCTGTAGAAGCACTCCTCCATCAGAGTCCCAAGCCTTTAGATATAAATATTTATTAATACTTACAAATAGTCCAGTTTACCCTTTTCTTGGTGCAGTTAGAAAATTGGGAAAATTACACATCAGTGGGATTATTAATGGAAAAAGTTTAAGAATTTAATTATTAATGTTTGCAAAGTTTATCACTGATTTGAAATTATTTTTGAAAATATACTCCCCTAGAAAATTTACGTTACTAGTACATCTATTACTGTATAAACATAGCTCACAATTCATCCAAATAGCATTCCCATTTTGTTTTTTTATTTTTTAAGATAAAACCAGAATTCCATCTACAGCAAGGTTGTAGTTCTTAAGCAAAACTTTCAACTGTAGGTACTTTGATAGATTTGGTCCAATGGTACTGCATGTGATATGACACAATGGTGAAATAAATGGACATGCCCATATCCTCAATAAACAATGGACTAGCATCCAAAGTTCGCCTGGAGTACTTACCATTCTTTATTGCTTATGGATGAATTTATAGTGTATACATCAAAAGATGTCCATTACTGCAATTGTTTGCCAAGGATATTGTTTAGCACACTAAAGGAGGCGGCATGCTAAAAATATAGGCAGACGAACTAGAACCAAAATCTCGGTTGGATTGCAAATTTAGTAAAGCTAACTCTATCCCTTACTACAATGAAATGATATCTTCAACAGTCAAGAACGCCATGACCCAATGATAGCAGTAGCAGCAAGGATGCCGAGATGGACTGGTTACCACTTGCCAGAGAAGAAATACACAACACTAAATTATGCATTTCACAAGGATGACACATCATATGAACTCAAAATGAGAGAAAGTCGGCTCAAATGATTTTAGTCAACCTTTTGGCTCAAATGATTTGGTCAAAATGGACTGGTATATCTTCAAATGCATCTGCTTCTTTATTTGATTCCCAATTACTTAATAATTAATTCCAGTGCATTGCATGGGATATAACACTAATAAGACATTGTAATATAATAATACTAAAATAAAAATGGAAGGTTAGAATATATTTTTACCTTTTACCCATACTGGGGGAGCATTAGTTGCATTTGCAACAAGGAAAGACATTGCAATATCTTCACAGTTCCTGGTAGATATATCCAGAATTTTGGTGGAAATTTCAACAATGTTAGTACCAAAGCAAAATGATAACGACATAAATAATAGAACTGGACATACAAAATAACAGAATGATCAAGCAGAAGAACCTGTTCTTGGTCACATATTCTCTGATCGATCCTGGCATCTCATACGTATACAGACTCAGATACTTTTTGTGGAAGAAGGCTGCCTTCGAGAGTACCATACTGTACGTACCAGTCCACCAAACAGACCACCATCCTCCATAAATGTAACGACCTGCATTGCCTTTCTGCAAGAAAGTTTCCAGATTTAAATTGAAATTTGAAATATTAAAAATTTCTCCTGGTCAATAAAGATCTAATGGCCTGGTGAGGCAAAGGGGGAAGAAGGGAAGTGACAACATATTATACATCTTTACAATCTTGACAACCCTCCTCCTCGATTTGATGTTGCCTAAGAGAAAACCTATCAAAACATATATAATGGTAGAATTAGAATTTCTTTCATGGTAACAGCACCAAATACACCAACTATGCTACTCTAACTGTTGACTCTCATGCAATGTCAAGATTTATGACTCCCCCCTGTGAATTGGGGGAAGCATTTTAAATCAACAAATGTATCAGGTGAAGATTGTGGAGAGATGATGGTAGATATGGGTAGTGCTTCTAGCCTTCTACACAACACCACATATTCCAACCAAGCCTCAGACTCAGACAAGTCAACCTCAACTGGTACACTAAGACGTTTTGGGACCCTATGACACAGTTCATATATTCTACATGGGAATTCTACCCAGAAACTGCAAACATGAATTTAGTTGGATGTAAAAGGGAATACAATATTATATAATGGGCAAATAGGGGTTCGGAACCTCAAATATCAAATCAGTTTGATTTTATCCTATGTTTGTACTTCATAGTTAACATGTCCAATTATAATGGTCCAGTATCACTGTTGATATGCTCAAGAAATATTGGACTATGGGATTTCACTTGTATGAATTCTTTAACATTGATGGGATGGAATGTCCCATAAGGAATGTTGGACTATACGACTTCAGTACAAACTCTATCCTAGCATAGGCCTCAAATTCAATCCTTACATATTAAGTGGTTGTACAAACTTCATCCACCTTGTGCGTAAAAGTGTCATATAAAGTATTGTCAGAAACTGTCAAGTATGGCCTAAGAGGCATTTGCCTACGGAGTCCAGTCCAGAATCATACTGAAAAAGTGATTTATTTATTTTTATTTTTAAAATATTGTTTTACAAAAAAGTTAACTTTTCTCTTAACTATCAAATGATAAATTATGTGACGTTATGCGTATCATTGATCACACTGAATGAATGATATAAATTCATAGATAATGTGATAGAAAATGTAGCATTTGGCAATGTGTAACCATTATGGAGTTGTCAATGTTGAGATTTTGTAAGAGAAATCCCAGCCACCTTGTTAAGCATGATTCTAAAACACTACATAAACGCCATGGATAATTGACAAATCAATGTTTTGACAAATAGGAAGATTAAAGAAGTATTTTCTAAATTAGTTGTGAATATAGTAAAAATTGTACCAAATATGACATTAAGTTCCCAAACAAGTTCATTGAACCAAAATGAAGTGCATGAGTGCATGTGTAATTTTTCTTTTTTAACAGATGAGAGTATTGAACACTGAAAAGTCCACCAGGATTCCAAAAGAGCCCGTTAAAAAGTTCCAATCATCACAGTAAAAGTATAACAAACTAAACTCCTATTTTCAGTAAAGTTTAGGGCAGAGCTATAAAGTTTACCCATCAAATACTTAAATAGCACAAAAACTATATACTGGTGCAGGACTTCAGATCACAAGGCAATGAATTAACAGAAAAAATAAAACAAAAGAAAAGGAACCGTAGGCTGAAGAACGAACGTACTGATTGATCAATCCAATGCATACGGGGCACAAATCCAACCATTGCATCTGGTGCACTTCGCCAAACACTGAAAGCAAATTCCACTGAAGAGCACGGAAATATAATGTCATCATCAATTGAAAAGACAGCATCTGTCTTCAAATCCTTAATTTCTTTGAATCTATTGTTCAGACTGTCTTCTTTATTTATGTCAAATTTCAACTCAATCTGTCGACCATCTTTAGAATTTGACTGCACAATGTGGTTTAAAAATTTAGCAAGAGAATCTGATGGAGGATCAGGCTCACTCCACACGATATGTATAGAATCAAGCCCGGGACACAATGTATAGTGAGAAATGGATTTCTTCAAAAGATCATTTCTCTTCCACGTGTTAATCAAAAGTGCATATCCCTTCCTGCACAAATTATGGAATCCATCATACAACCATAAGAAGAACTGATATTCCTCTCATAGAAGGAACAATAAAGTGGATAATGATAGCACAAAAACTTCTTTAATATGAGCTTAGTAGTTTTAGCTAAACATGAGTAATTTCTGAAATTTATTCTATAACACACAAGCTTAAATCTTCAAACAACTACACATATTCACAACGCTTGTGCTTCTCAGAAAACATCTGCAGGCAGGAAAGATACAAATCACAACACAAGTTGAGGCAAATAGCCACAATTGTGGCCATGGAGTTGAATTAATTCACAGACAAAAAGAAGAATCATTTGGTTCAGTTTCACACACAAATTCTATTGTAATTAGCACCAATGTCAAGAATTACCCATGCAAATCTCAATGTAGATGAAATTTCATTAATAAGGTATGTTGCACAATGTTCCCAAGCATGCCAAAGATCCACTTTTTTAACACAATGTAAAGCAAAGGCCACATAGAATTTCAAACTCCCTTCCAAATAATGAATTTTGTCAAGAACTATGATGTATGGGTACTTTGAAAAATATGCCGTACCCATACCGGGTACTTACCGGCGTATGGTACCTCATATGGTGTACTTCTGCGTACGTATCGGGTACACAAAAAACATACCCAAATGTTTTCTTCTTAAGTTTTGGTGTACCTGAACATACCTAGTATATACCCAAGACGGACTGTACCTCAGTTGAAACAATATTTTCTTCTACTACAGAGATAAAACTCTTTTCACTAGACTTCTTTTTTATTTTTTGTTTTATGCTTAGCATGATTTTAAAATTAAACTATGCTTTGTAAGTTATTTAATATATTGATATTTAATTTTGATTTATATCTTTACTTTTGGCATTAAATGTCAATTATAGGTTGGATCTTAACAAATTAAATTATTTAATTAATTTTTGCATTACTCTAAATTAAAAATAAATATTTTTTTACAAGCGTACCAAGCCGTACCAATATCCTATTTTTTTTTAATTTTACCGTATTGGCGTATCCGTATCGTACCCGTACTAGTACCGGTATTCGTACCTGCATCTGTGCTTCATAGGTCAAGAATATAACCGCCTCATCCTTCACAAACTTGAATTCCACCTCTTTCTTTGTACACACTCTAATGAAATGATACCTTGTGTCGATGTACTTGTTTCAATTATGGAACACCGGATTTTTGGCCAATGCCAACACTGATTTGTTGTTGATGAAAATCTCCGTTGACTCTTTTTGAGGCATGTGACAATGGGTTGACAAACACATTTTTGAGCCAAATAGCTTGACAAACGCATGATGTCACAACAACATATTCGGCTTCACACGTGGAAAGTGTGACAATGGGTTGTTTCTTTGAACTCCATGCAAAAGTCGTATCACCCATGAAAAAAACAAATCCTCTAGTACTTTTCTATCATCTAAGGCCCCGTTTGGAGACTTACTTTTTTAGCCAATTAGCTAAAAAGTTACTAAATTAGCCAAAAAGCCAACAACTCATACCAAAAAGTCAAAGATTCTCTTTTCTCTCTACTTTTTGCACATTTTTTCGTAATTAGCCAAAAATTCATCCCAAACATACAAGTTTTTTTTACCTACCTTTTTAATCAAATAGCCAAAAAGTTACTAAATTAGCCTGTTCCCAAACGAGGCCTAAATCTTTAGCCCAATCACTATCACAATAACCCACAAACATGGAATTGTTAGAAACCGAATAAAACAAACCAAATTAAGGATACCTTTAATGTAATGAAGTATCCCTTTTGCCACTTTGAAATGAGTCATTGTAGTAGGTACTTCCATCTAGCAACTAACAAGATCATGAAAAAGAATATCTGGTCTTGTAAATGTAAGGTATCTCAAACTTCCAACAAGGTTTTAAAATAAGTAAAGTACACACACTCTCTCTCTCTCTCATCCCATCTTTTTTCACCAAGAGAAAAAATAGGAAACTTCATCGGCATAAAAATGTCTGATATTATCTAAACTCTCCCCCCAAAAAGGCAAACCCTAAAAATGAGCAATACAAAGTGCGACAATGGGTTGCTTCTTTGAACTTCATGCAAAAGCCGTATCACCCATGAAAAATATAAATTCAGTAGTACTTTTTCTATCATCCAAATCAGCAACAGCCCAGTTGCTCTCACAATAACCCACAATCTTGGAATTGTTAGAAATTGAATAAAACAAACTATATCAAGGGTACCTTTGATGTAACGAAGTATCCTTTTTGCCACTTTGAAATAGTCATGGTAGGTACTTCCATATAGCGACTAAGTAAGAAGCATAGACACAAACACGTGACATAACATGAATACGACATGGATATGCCGATACGATAATTTTCAAAAAATGCAAGACACAACACATAGGGTACACAAACAAAATATATAATTTCATGTATTTATTATATGTCATATATATCAATATATAATTCTAAGATAATAAATAAATGCAATGTAACACTAATTTCTATAAATTGACATTATTTTTATTTTATTATCATATTCTAGGTTATTTTGTTTAAACTTATAATTAGTTTCATGTATGTCTAATCAGTGGACACTTGTGTTTAAGTAATGGACATATGTGTCTAAAGATTGTCCGAGTCGAAATTCTTCTAAAAAAATAGGACACGTTTGGATGAGTGTCGGACACGTGTCGGGAAAGTGTCCAATGAGTGTCAGTGTTTGACACGGACACGACACCGACTTGCCACCTTTTTAGAAGTGTATGTGCTTCTTAGGCGACTAACAAGACCAACACCAAAAAGAATATCTGGTTTTGTACATGTAAGGTATCTCAAATTTCCAATAAGGCTTTTGAAATAAGTAGAGTCCACTGTTTCTCCATCATCATTTTGTGACAATTTTACTCCACATTCAACGGGTGTGCCCACTGGCTTGCAATCATCCATCTTGAACTTTTTGAGAATCTCTCTAACCTAGCCTTCTTGAAAAATAAAAATACCTTCATTCTTTTGTGTCACCTCAATGCCAAGATAGTAGGGCACGAACCCAATATCAATCATCTTGAATTCTCTAGCCATGGCTTTCTCGAACTCTTCAAACATCTTTGGATTATTTCCTCTAAAGATCGTTTCATCCACATACAAATAAACGAACAATACATCTCCAATTTCATTCATCTTTGCATAAAGAGCTTGCTCTTGGGAACACTTGGTGAAATTCTCTGCTTGGAAATAGTTATCAAGTTTACTCTTCCAAGTTCTTGGTGCTGGTTTCAAGCCATATAGTGCCTTCTTCAATTTCAAAACATTATCCTCATGACCTTTCAAAACATACCCCAAGGATTGTTCAACATAAACCTCTTCTTCAAGAAACCCATTTAGAAAAACAGATTTTACATCTATTTGGTGAATTTGCCAACCATTTAGTGATGCCAAAGAGATAATCAATCTAATAGTTTCCAAACGGGCAATAGGTGCAAATACTTCATCATAGTCAATACCCACTTTTTAATTATAGCCTTGGGCAACCAATCTTGCTTTGTATCTCTCCACTTCACCTTCAGCATTCCTCGTGGTTTTGTACACCCATTTGACTCTAATCACATTTTGTCCCCTTGGAAGTGTAGTTCCTTCCCATGTACCATTCTTTTAAATGGCTCCTATTTGTTCATCAATAGCATGTCTCCAATTCTTGTCTCTTGCCACTTCCTCAAAGCTTGAACTTGAACTTGATTCGGATGATGATGGACTTGCTTAAACTAAGGTGATAGCGGGGGAGAAATGGCTTGCTCCAAAACATCATTTGTTTGCTCCTCTTTATCAAAGCAAGGGATAATCACAGTCTTCTTGTGAAGTGTTCCAATCCCATTCACCTTCTTCATCAAACTCAACATCTCTACTTACAATAATTTTTTCATTACTTGGATTGTAAAGCTTGTAGCCTTTGCTTCTTGGATCATAGTCGATGAAGTTGAACTTCTCACTCTTGTCATCTAACTTGGTCTGTTTCTCATGCAACATATGTGCATATGAAGTACTATCAAATACATGCAAATAAGAGACAATTGACTTGATTCCTTCCTATGCTTCTTGCGCTTTTTTATCATAAAAACTTTTACTAGAGCAACGGTTTGACAAGTAAATGGCACAATCCGCAGCTTCAGCCCAAAATTCTTTACGCATTTTCTTACCTTTCAACATGCTTCAGGACATGTTCAAAATGGTTTGGTTCTTCCTTTCGGCAATCCTATTTTGATGTGGAGATCTTGGAACCGTTAAGAGGATGGCAAATTCCATTTTCTTCACATTTTTTTTTTTTTTAATTCATTTGATGTGAATTCACATCCTCTATCGGATCGTATTGCCATAACTTCATACCCACTTCGCTTTTCAACAAGTGTTTTAAATTCCATAAAAGCACCAAAAATTTCTTTTTCTCTTTCAAAAAATGCACCATGTTTGGAAGTTGATTGAAAACGTTGTCTCCAAACATGAAGGTCAGTTCTTACCCATTGAGTATTGGGTACAATGCTTTGAAGAAGATGAGTTCAACAAAGAAGTATGTGGTGTTAAAGATACACCAATGGAAATTGGAGAAGACCACCATCTCATTGAGGTTGAACAATTTGAGGATGCTAAAGTTGAAGGCAAATATGAAGAGGAAGCCGAAAAGGAAAAGATTTGTGATGGAGTAGAAGAAATTTTTGAAGACGAAGTTCACGAAATGAATGTGATAGAAAAAGAAAATGAAGTTAATGAAAAAGTAAAAGAAGAGGTTAAGGAAATCAAAGATGAATATGTGGAAGAGGTGGTTCAAGACAACAAAATTGAAATGCTAAAAAATTCAAGAAATATTTTTGTTGAAAAATACATGAATCCTCCTATGATATTAGATGTAGAGAATTATTTAAGTGATACAACGTGGGTGAACATGAAGTTTTTTTTATCCGCAAAGGGCATATAAAAGCACATGAAATAATATTTTCAAAATGATCAATATCAACGTTTGCAAATCTACGGAGATGGCCATGGAAATGCTTGCTATTCAAGAATGATTTTCCAAATGATCAATATAAACTTGATTTTTTAGTAATTATATTTTCTTGCATTTAGTTATGTTAGTTATGGAGAAATAATGGTATGCTTGTAATGGAATATAATGGTGTGTTTAGAGACATTAGTAGTATGTTAACGTGTTATTGGTTACAAAGACTAATAGAGTTAGTGGGTCATAATGTAAGTGTGTGAGTTGCATGTTAGGATGCTATGTTATATATAGTTATGCAATTTATGTAATGATAAGAATGAGAATAAGACTAATATGAGTGAAATACAAGAGTTTTATTTCTTTCTCCAATTCTCTTCCAAGCTTGTGTGAGCAATTGTTGTGTAGCCGAAGTTATTTCCAACACCTTAAATAGTTAAGGATATCAATAGTAAGAATATGATATCTTAAACCTTCTCTAAACACATCACCTCACCTCACATCAAGAACTCAAATTCTGTTTTAGTTAAAGCTACTGGAAGCTTTCTAAAATAACTGTAAATTTTAAACATATGGACCATGATTGCAAACAACCAAGACGATCCTCCATTAGCAATTAGTGTTCTAAACTCCAAGTTTGCCTTGAACAACATATGTTTTTGCAGCCAGCAGTGGACAGAAACCCTCCAAAAGTGGTGTCGGTGTCGGTGTCGGTGTCGGTGTTGGTGTTGGTATTGGGATGTTAGAAATAATAATAATAACACATTGGTAATCAAAGTTTTTAAAGCGAATGAGTAGCGCGGCATGTTTTACCTCTCATTAGGCGAGGCGTAAACATTTTGAATTTTAAGTTTTTATGTTTAGTAAATAAATAAAATATTTTAAAATAGTTCAAAACATTAAAAATTAAATACAAAGATGTACAAGTGTCAATACCCAATAGCAACAATCATAAAGGCATTAAAAACTGTCAAAACTGACAAAGGTGAGTGTAAATTATGTTGAAGATAGGCATTAAAAGAACCGAATGCGATGCTGGAAGGGCTTTAAAAGAAACACTTCCACAGAATATCAACAAAGATTTGCCAATGTTATTATTCTTCAAAACTAGTATCCGCAACTAGGATATGAACTAGAACTACATATCCATTCCATTCCATGGGTTGCAGCCCAAACAAAAAAAAAATCCAATATTAGGATCCAACTCCAAACTCCAACCTAGTTCTTCTGCCCATTGATGTTCCTCCTCTGCGACTGCGGGATGGTGAACACCCCCACAGTGGCTGTGGAAATAACATTTGCCTATTAAAAGATTAAAGGAAATTAAATGAGTTCTCTCTCGAGTTTTGTGTGTGGAAATCTTTTTCTTGATACTTGAAGGTGACTTAATTTCCCCCTTGTGGGTCTAATTCTAACCGATGTGTTGAGTGAGACATCTACCTCTCATGTTTTTATCCATCCGTCCCTTCTGAACATCAAAACACACACTTTGCATGCATGACAGTTCCTCCCCATTTTATGCAATAAACTTCTCACAGATTCTATTATGCAATGACCAGAAATGGAAACCATTTTAATATCTCTACATTCCAAATTCCATTTCCCAGATGTAATATTTGCTATTTAAACCATAAAACAACGAAATTATGAGAATGAATTTCCCATTTTTATAGAAACTTGTATACCAGAAACAAAAGTTATCTCCAATTATAGCCCCTCTAGGACGTAAGTGTATAAGACAAATATATGATCAAACATCACTAACAACAAATGTAGAATTTAGGAACTCCAAGATTAACATTTTCTCCCTACTTTTTTTCATCAACCACAGAGAGTCCAAGGAGAAAAAAAAACGAAAAGCAATTCAAAAATGGTTTTTTAAAATATAAAAAAAAATAGAGAAAAGTTAGTGAATAGAAAGAACTCCACTCACTAGCAGCGAATTTAAAAAATAAAAGGAAAAAATAAACCAAATATGAATAACATATATATATATATATATATTACTTAATTTTACTTACTTTTGCAAATAACTTCTCAGATCCCAAACTAACTAAACAGAGCGTTAGGGTCACGATTAATAACAAGTTATAAGAAGGTAACTAACTAAGGCCTCGTTCGGCATTTTTAGTCTTAAAAAAAAAAAAAATCACTAAAAAAATTAAAAAATTAATAATCTATATTAAAAATGTTAAAATTTTCTTCTCCTTCTAATTTTGCACATTTTTTTTTATAAAAAATTAAAAAGTCATCCACCGTACAATTTTTTTCCATCAAATTTTAATTAAAAAATAAAAAAAATTATTAGATAACAAATTATAAGAAAGTAATTAACCAAGTAATGGTTGTTCAAAAAAAATAAATTAACTATCGCTTTATTTGATTAGAGAAGTTGAGAAGTAATTTGAAAAAGAAAGAGAATGGTATAAAATTAAATAAAATATAAATATATTTTATTCATATTTGTCTTATTTTTTCTCATTCTCCTTTTAAATTACTTTTTAAATCTCCCAACCTAATCTAAACCTAACGTAGGCAATGATGATAGAATTAATTCATCTAAAAATGCTGTGAAGTCTTACAAACCTGGGACCAGAGTTCCGATTGAGAGAAGCAGTGTCATCAGTCCATCCCATAAACGACGCCGCACGGCTTCCGAGCACAATCAGAGTGAAGACTATGCAACAGCAGAGCAATAGCTTGATCTTCGCTGATCCAACGGCCAAGATCGCCACCTGCCGGAATCTCTGCGCCGTCCGCCGCCCCACCAAACTCCCTCTCATCACCATGCCTCTCTCTCTGTGTCTGTAAGTATATATGTAGAGATATAGATTGTATGTATGAAAGTCGGAGACTCACTGGCCGATCCAAGTCCCAGTAGAACACGAGTCAAGGAGGAGTAAACTCCACCACCGCCTTCTTCATCTTCCGGGGTGATTTCATGGAACGTCGCCGGACAACGATGATGATGAGGATGGAAGATTAAGAATGATGGACGGCTGTGATGCTTCTTAGTTTGCGTTATGGTACGACAGTTATGTCAGTGATCTTTATCATCAGGGCTCGCATCGCTTTCGCTTCACAGCATCGTTAGCATTTTTGTTACCTTCTCTGTCCCAAAAAGTGAGCGACAAAGCAAGGAGAGAGAGAGAGAGAGAGGGGGGGAGGCAGGGAGGGAGAGAGAGAGAGGCGTGTGAAACATTGGACGGCTTGTTTGGTTTGTTCTTGAGAGATTTGTTTTTGAAAAAAAATTTAGAAATAGAATTTAAAATTTTTTTTAATTTATTTGGTTGTATATTTTGAAAGAGTTGTTTTTTTTTTAGAGTTTGGGATGATTTGATATTTTGAGAGAATTTAAATAGATGTGTGTGAGAGAAAAAATAATTGAGAAAGAAAGAGGAGAGAGAAAAAGTAATTGATTGATGTATAGGAGAGAGAAAGTGATTTAAAATTTTTTTTTAAAAAAACTCAAGCCAACAATTTTTTAAATTTTTTTTTCTAAAACTCATCACTCAAACACAAACTAAACATACCCGGAGAGTTTGGGTGGGGTCGGTTCTGGGTCGTTGGATGACATCATGGACGATACGTGCCACTTAAAAATGTGCTTGTGGCCGTTCAAAAAATGTGCTTGTGGCCGTTCAATATGGGTGAATAATTGGTTGCGTAAATTGTTTTGTGTGGGACCCAATGGGACTGACTGAGTTACCCATGTGATTCGGCACGGTTTAATTTTGGGCAAATTACATATACACCCCTCCAGGTTTGACAAAATTACAGATATCCCTGAAGTTTGAGAAATTACGAATTCTCCCCTGAATGTTATATTTGCATAAGAAATTAGGGGGGTAATTTGTTATGAAATATAAACCTCAGGGGGTAAATTGTTATGAAAATATAAACCTCAGGGGACGGGATGTAATTTCCGAAACCTCAGGGATATCTGTAATTTAACCAAACCTGAAAGGGTGTATATGTAATTTGCCCTTTAATTTTCAAATGAGTTTTGCCATGTTCATGCCGTGTCTCTCTTTTTTATATTAAACAACTACTACATAAAATACTACAGTAAGCACTGTGGAATGAAAATACAGTAAAAAAGTGAAACTAAGGCCAAGTTTGGGACTTTAAAAAAAGTCAAAAAGTCAAAAAGTTACTCAAAAAGTTAAAAAGTTAACACTATTCATCAAAAGTCAACAATTACGGCTGCACAACTCCCAATTCAATTTTTTCCCTACAAATCAATTTTTACAATTTTTTATTACACATTTTTCAATAAAAAGTCAAAAAGTTAACCCAAACATCCATATTTTCAACCTCAATTTTTTAGTCCAAACAGACAAAAAGTGCACTTTTTTAGTCTTCCCAAACTTGGCCTAAGTATAATAAAGGAAAAAGATCCGGACCCTTTTTTCCTCTATTCCTTGACCCTTTCTCTTTCAGATTGGTTAAATTTTTTTTTTTCCTTTTCCTTCAATCACCATCTACCACATGTATGGAGGTGGTGGGGGTGGTGATTAGACGATATCTCTATCAAAGCCCCTATGACACAGCGGAATACACGTGGACTACATATCGTTTTAGTAGACAAAAGAGGCTCTCGAATCTACGAGAAAAATAGAATCTTGAATTCGCAAGAAAGAAAAAATATCTTAATACTGTTGATTGAATGAATAAAAGTTATCTTTGCCATGAGGCTTACATAGCTATTTATAATAAACTAATCCCAATATTTGTAGGAAAAGTAATTCTAAAATAAACTAAAAAATTTAAATCAACACAAATTAGGAAACCTAAGAAAATAGAAAACTAAAATTCTAAACTATTTAAAATCCTAGTCAAAATCTAATTCTAAAATAATAAAATTAAGAAACCTAATAATTCTAAAATATTTATACTAAATTACAAGAATCCGAATAAAATATTATATCAAAAATATTAAAACTAAAAATATAAAAATTCTTAAAATCTTGTCCTACATCAGACTCCTCTTCTTTGAAAGAATTCGTCCTCGAGTTCATATTAGAGATCTTCCATTGTCTATCCCAAATGAAAAGATACTTGGAATACTTCAGTTGTTTGTCTCTCTTCCATAAATTATATGCGAAGAAGTCTACTTTCTGAAAGTTATCCTCTATATGCTTCAACTGGTTGACAAGATCAATTAGACAAGTATTGAAAATCAAATTAAATTTCTCAACACCAAGAAAATCAATGAAAGGTATTTTATGTTGATGTTGGATACTCTCTAGACTTTGCTCTGTCTTAGATTCAGTTGGACATTCAATTATCATCTTTCGAACATCAATTGCATCCTCAATCCACTTCTCTAGTGCACATGTCAACTTTATTACCTCATCTTTTATTTTTTCTTTTTCATTGAGTTCAACTAGATCTCATTCTTTTGCAATCTCATAACTATTATAATAATCAAGAGATGATAGTTCCGTCATTAGAAACTCTTGGCTAACTTCAACGTTTTTCTCTTGCTTCACCTCTTCATTGTCTTCTTTAAACTTCTTGATCAAAGTAATTTCAGTGACCTCTCTTTCATCAATTTTAGTGTTCTCACCATTGTTGAAATCAACTTGATTTTCTACTTCAATTGAATGTCTATTTGGATCTTTAAAATTTTGAAACACTGAGGTACTCAAAATCTTTTCTTCTTCAATGTGTGGTTGAGCGTGACAATTTTGTTGACCTACAAGACTGGATTGACCCAAACTTGGCAGAACCATAGTCATGTTCCTCGAATAATCTGTATCCACAATTCCATAATAATTATTGAATTGCAAAGAATATTGTGAATCAAAATTACCTTGGAACAATTGTTTTGATTCAAGCTTTCTTTGATATTGTAGATACAATATTTGCCCATGATTTGTTTGAAGGAATCTAGAACTCATCAACTTCTTCATGTTATGCCACGTCCTAATAGGTTGTTTGTATTGTCGCCTTCGATCATACTGCAATTATTTCCACCATGTAGAAACATAACCTTATAACTTACGTGCGACATATTTGGCTTGCTTTTCTTCAGAGATTTCCATACACTCAAGGAATTTGTCAACTTTGTGAAACCAATAAATAAAATCCTCGGCATGACAAGAAGCATTAAAATAGGGAATTTCTGGTGGTACTTGATAATATGAAAAGTCATGATTGATGCAATTATTGCTATTGAACACATCATTGAATTTTCGTTGTCATCTTACCGACTGGTATTTACCATAATCCTTGAATAACTCATCTTCAGATTCATTCTCACTATTATATTGATAACAAGAAGATCGTCTCAAGACGTTGTGGTTAATAGACTGGCCTTGGGCAAATCCCATAGCGCGGTTCCTATTAACGTTGTGACTAACAGGTTGGCCTTGGGCAAGTCCCTTGGCTCGAATCCTATTAGATCTTTCTCTACGATTATCGTCAATAGAGCTTGTGCTTCCTCTTTCGATAAATGACATCGAGCCAGGATAAACCTTACTTTGATACCACTTGACGCAGCAGAATACACGAGGACTAGATATCGTTCTAGTAGATGAAAGAGGCTCTCAAATCTACGAGAAAAATAGAACCTTGAATCCACAAGGAAAAGAAAATATCTTAATATTGTTGATTGAATGAATAAAAGTTGAATAAAAGTTGTCTTTGCCATGAGGCTTACATAGCTATTTATAATAAACTAAACCTAATACTTGTAGGAAAAGTAATTCTAAAATAAATTAGGAAATTTAAATCAACACAAATTAGGAAACGTAAGAGAATATGAAACTAAAATTCTAAACTATTTAAAATCCTAGTCAAAATCTAATTCTAAAATAATAAAATTAAGAAACCTAATAATTCTAAAATATTTATACTAAATTACAAGAATCCTAATAAAATAATATATTAAAAATATTAAAACTAAAAATATAAAAATTCTTAAAATCTTATCCTACATCACCCTAGTATAAAATATAGCAACAATGCTGGGACTCCCAGTGGGGTGAACCCCAGCACCCCCACCTCCACGTGGGGGGGGGTGCTGTGAGAACAAGATAGAATTTTTTTTTTTTTGAACCAATCAAAAAACAGTGGGGGTGGTGGGGGTCACCTCCACTAGGAGTCCAAGTCATTTCTGTAAAATATAGGGCCGTTTGGTCTAGTTTGGTTTTGAAATATAAGGGTGTGTTTGGTTCGTGTTTGTAGAGTAGTTTTTGAAATAAAAAAGTATAAAAATTTGTTTGGTTTGTCTTTTTTTAAATGTTCTCTCTAAAATAATTTTAGTTTTTTTTTTGTAGAGTAGTTTTTGAGATAAAAAGTACTAAAATTTGTTTGGTTTGTCTTTTTCTAAATATTCTCTCTAAAATAACTTTAGTTTTTTTTTTTTTTTTGTAGAATAGTTTTTGAGATAAAAAAGTACAAAAACTTGTTTGGTTTACCTTTTTGTAGAGTAGTTTTTGAGATAAAAGTACAAAAAGTTGTTTGGTTTGCCTTTTTTTGCAAACATGTTTCAAAAGTAATCCTGGAAATTGGATAACCAAATACATTTTTCAGAGTTTTTTTGAAAAAATCGATTTGGTTTGATTACTCTTAAAAAAGTGTTTGTAAAATATACTTCCAAAAAATTTCTCCCAAAATCAAACCAAATAAGGCCTAAGTTTTTTGGAAAATTTATTTGGGATTCATTCGGGATGTAGGTTGACTTTTTTGTTTTTTTGAATTTTTAGCTATTTTAACCTCAGGCTAAAAAGTTTTATTTGTGATAGACTTTTTGACTTTTGTGAGAGAAAAAATTAAATGATTATAATTTGGACGTGATGTTTTGTCTTATTAGACTAAAAAATCTATTTTATCGCATTGTAGTTAAAATAGTCAAAAAGTTAAAAAGTTTGGCATGCCAAACGAAGGCTTGGTTATTTATTTTGAAAATATTTTGTATTATTACTCTGTAATTTTGGATGATTTATAATTTTTTTAATAATTTAATAGATGAGTGTTAGAGAAAAAATAATTGATTGATATATATAATGTGAAAGAATGAAAGAAGAGATAGAAAAAGTAATTAAAAACAATTTTTAAAAAATTACAAACCATAGAAATTGGGTTTTGAGCACTCAAAACTAGGCCTCGTTTGGCAACCTTCTAATTTAGTCAAAAAATCACTAAAAGTTATCACATCATTCTCTCTACTTTTCTGTACTTCTTTTTATAAAAAGTCAAAAAATTACTAAAATAACATATTTCCAAACGAGGCCTTATTTTCAAAACTAAACCAAACAAGGCCAACGTTACTAAAAGAAAAATTATGAGTGCGGAGTTGAGTTTTGAATTTTATGTTGAGTTTTGAAAAGAGAAAATTTGTTTAGTTTTGAATTTTGAAAATAATTTTGAGTTTTGATTTTTTTTAAATATTTAAAAAATTAATTAATTTTTTTTAGGATAAATATTTTTATTGTAAATATTTTTTTTAATGTACACTGTATTTATTATATGTGCGCGCCCTATTTTTTAAATATTTAAAAAATTAAAATGAGTTTTTTTTTTTATTTTAAATATATAATTTTTATTTCAAATATTTTTTATTTTAAATTTTAAATTTATTTTTAAATATTTTTATATTTTAATTTTTTTTACCTTTTTTAAATATTAAATATTTTTAATTTTAAAAATTTTCGATTACCATATATATCTAAATCATAACAAAATATTTGGCCAATACTTAAAAAAATAACAAAATAGTTTTTTAAAAAATATAAAAGAAAAAATTCTTCAAAAAAAAAAACAAAATATTTTTAGAAATTTTATATTTTTCCAAAAAAATATAAAATATAAAATAATTTTAAAGAATAAAATAAAAAAAAAAAATTTTTTAAGTAAATTTTTGAAAATAGTTTGGTTATGAATTTTGAAAAGAATTTTTGAATTGAGTTTTGAGTTATGTGTTTGGTTATGATTGAAAATAGTTTTTGAATTGTGTATTTGGTTATGTATTTTAAAATAATTTTAATTTTTTTTATTGGAATCATAATTCCAAAACTAAACCAAACACTATCTTTGTTTGGTTATGAGTTTGGAAAAGAGTTTTGAGTTTTGAAAAAAAATTTAAGTTGTATTTTGAATTCTGAGTTGTATTTTTAAATTTTTTGGATTTATTTTTTAAAATATTTAAAAAAGTTTGAGAAAAATTTATTCTTTTTTATTTTAAATATTTTATTTTATTTTTATAATATTTTAATAAAATCAATTTTTTGAATTTTTCTAAATATTAGTTTTTTTTAATTTTAAAAAATTTTCGATCGCCGATATATGTGTAAATCATAACAAATTATTTGGCCAATACTTAAAAAAAAAATAACAAAATAT
This sequence comes from Camellia sinensis, assembly GCF_055761805.1. Taxonomy (NCBI): domain Eukaryota; kingdom Viridiplantae; phylum Streptophyta; class Magnoliopsida; order Ericales; family Theaceae; genus Camellia; species Camellia sinensis. The sequence goes on from NC_138968.1 coordinate 53,846,541, forward strand.
TTTTTTTGAAAAAATAAAAATAAGCAAAATATTTTTTCAAAAAAATATAAAATAAAAATAATTTTAAAGAACAAAGTAAAAATACATTTTAGAATTTTTTTTAAATAGAGTTTTGAAAAGAATTTGGTTATGAATTTTGAAAAGAATTTTGAATTGAGTTTTGAGTTTTGAGTTTTGAGTTGTCTTTGGTTATGAGTTTTGAAAATAATTTTTGATTTTTTTTTTATTAGAATCAAGATTTTTAAAATAAACCAAAGGCAACTTATAAGGGTAAGAATTAGATGAAATGAGAGAGAAGAAAAAATTTTAATTTTTTCTTTTAAAATTTGTTTAGCATATGGAATTGAGTATTGTTATTCAAACTTAAAAATTAAACCTATTATTTAGACTCAGTGATTTGGCACTATATTAAAATATTTAAGTCAACATTCTCACTTATTATTTTTTAACTATCAACCAATCATTTTCTTAACACATCACTGGGTTTAAAAAGTAAACTTGTATATATTTTTTTTTATACAAGTTCACTTTTTAGACCCACTTTCTAGATCGAATGATAAGTAAGGGAGATGATTAATTAATAATTAAAGAATATATGAGAAAAAAAATAACACATGAGACTAATTGTTTGATTGATTATTGGGTTTGAAAAATAGATCTAATTTTTTTATTTGAGTAGCACTACTTTTTTTTTTTTATTATTTTTTTTTATAGATATATACAACTCAGGATAACGTTGTAACAATAATGACAGAAAATTCTAATTTTGAAGTTCTAAGAGAGCTCTAGTGATGTGACGAGAGAGAGAGAAAAAAAAAAGAAAAATGCTTGGGAGCACTAATTAGTGCTCTCACTAATTAGGTGGCAGTGGGTCCCGCCATTAATGATGTGATGTTTTGGTCTTGGAGTTATATTTTTTTTTTTTACTTTTTTTAATGCATTAGTGCTATTAGTGGTGATGTTTTTAGTGGGATGAATCATTGTTGAAAAAAAAAACATAAGTACACACATCACATCACATGTGGGTCGCACTCTTTAGCACATCACTAGAGCTCTCTTTAGAACTCCAAAATTAGAGCTCTCAATCTTTATTCAACGTGGTAATTAAGCTTTTAATTTCTTGAAAAAAAAACACAAAAAAATATTTTAAAAAAATTAAACTTATTATAAAAGTAAGAATTCATATATATATATATATATATATATATTTTTTAATAAAACTTTCATCCTAATACAATTCATATAAGAATATATATATATATATATATATAGTTTTCCCTTTTTTTTTTTTTTCTACCATTTTTACATTCCATCATTTATTTCATGTAATCATACAGAGCCTAAGGAAAAATATATTTTCTCATAAATTCACTCTATAGTTTGAATGTCAGAAGAAGAGATTTTTTTTAAAATCAAAATTTTTCATTTTTTATTTTTTGATTGAACAAAAAGTAAATAAATAATTTTCAAAATAATCTATCATTAAAAATTATGTAAGTTAATTTTTAAAAAGTTTACTTTCAGCTTAGTATGTTCAACAAATTTATCTTTTCAAAATAAAAGGGTGATTTACAATAGAAAATTTTGTTTCAAAGGGTTAATCAAACACCAAAAACTAAAATGAAAAATAAAAATATTTTTTATGCAAAATCTATTTACATAATTTTTTTTTAAATATAAAATATTTTACGTCAAAACAGGCAAACCTTTAAAACAAAAATAACTTGCTTAACAAATTTCTCATAATTTATAGATAATTTTAATATAAAATATGCTTATTTATAGAAAAAGAAAAATTACTTAAAAAATTTGAATAAACTACGTCCCTTGAGAATTGTTTAAAATAAAGATTGCCTCATGTGATTTGAAAAATTACAAATATTTCCTTATCAGAATTTTTCATTTAACAAAATTAATTGAAAAAAATAAAATTCTTAACTGCTCTTCTATACAATGATAAAATTATTTAAATTATTAATTGAAATAAAATTTTTGGCATCATTAAAAATTAATAATTCATTTATGTTGTGTTTGGTTGAGAGATTTGGAAAGGGATTTGAAAAAGGATTTGGAAAGGAAAAATGGAAAAGGTAAGTGAAATGTGAATAAAATATACTTATATTTCACATAGTTTCACATACATTTTCCCTTTCCATTCCAAAATTCCTTCCTAAATCTCCCAACCAAACACAACATTAATGATTTATTAATAAAATGGGTAATTTGTTATGAAATTAAAATTTTCAAAAGGTGAAATGTAACTTTCAAAACCACATGAAACATGTAATGCCCCGAAATAAATAACAATAACTCATTTGTTAATAGTACATAATTACTCAACAGTCTCATATCTTCCATTCATTTGATCATTGATCATTACAAAAGATGACATATGTAATATATATTCGTATATCCTAAATTCTGAATCTATAGCATATGACATGGATACAAGAGTATAAAGGAAATCACAATCAATAAAGAAATGTCCTAATGACTACAACTTTTTAAGACGATACTTGGTTACAACAAAATGAGTTTAAACTCAATATATGTAAAACCTTAGGCGTAAACAAAAATAATTATATCAAGAAACCGAAAATGAAGCCTTAAGCTTCAAGTCCTCCCGAGCTACGTCCTTAACGGAGGCATATCATCAGCATCTGAAAGTTGTTTTCCACATAGGGTAAGCCAAAGCCCAGTAAAGATGCTCTAACACAGTCTATGAATCTTCCCAAAATCATAAGGGTGAATGCACAATGCATGCCATTTTTCCAAACATTTCTCGTTTTCCATCTCAAAATAATGCAATGTCAGATTATAGATCAATTCATGAAAATAACCCATTTATAACAGAAAACCGGGCAGTGGATACAACACACTGGGAATCTCTAGGTACGTGCCAATAGGCTATACAAGCACTACCAAAGCCATTTTATTAGTACTAACCGGAAGGATTGGTACTTAACCACACGAGTTTCTGAACTTTCACTAAGGAGACACATGCCAACATAATAAAACCACAATCATACCCCCTAACCAGATTTACCAAGGTATTCACCAATTTTTCTCAAAAACCAATACATTTATAGTATTCAATGTATAATGATGCAAAATGCATAATGAATGGGAAATTAGTTCGAATTCAACCCAATCCTCATTTAATGTCTACAACAATCAAAACTATCCTCCACCAATAACCAAAATAGATATCTCTATTCAATAGATAAATTCCAACCAAAAGATGCATTTCCATAAATTACAATCGAAGTGATATTACATATCTAACTCCGCAATTATCATTAACATAATCATTATTCCAGTTTCACAATATCCAACATTATTTTACATTTCCCTTTCAACAATCCCAATATCCAAAATTAGGGCTAAAACCCCTTTTTCTTTCAAAATCAATTTTAGAAAAAAGGTTTTCATCATTTCAACACAACTTCTCCATAACAACATTCCCATAATCATTTTCAAGAATCAATTTGGAAAACCCCTCTTTTGATTTCAAGCCAAACCCTAGGTTTTAACAAAAAATTCTCAAATAAATAACCCTTTTTAAAGAGCAAAAAAATAAGCTAAAAATCATATAAAAATAGTCAAAGAAATCCCTACCTCAAAGTAGAAGACAAGAAGGAAACAAGGGTGGAATTTGGCGAAGTCGAAAATAATTTCACTGATTAAAACGAAGCCCTTGACGTGATCAACACTTTTCTCCAAAGGACTAGGGTGAGGAAACTCACGAATTGAGAGTATTTGGTGCAAGGGTTCAAGAACTAGAGAGAGAGAAAGTAGATCTAGGGTTTTGGCATGTTTAGAGAGAAAGAGTTGAAAAAGTGACTGAAAATGGCTTCCTCTCGAACTGATATATGCACAAACCGCTTGAGCGAAGAAATGGTTGCTCGAGTAATAGACACATAAGAAGAAACCACTCGAGCGACCTAAACCACCGCTTGAGCACACAATGACCCCCTCCAGTAGTTCAAACCTACAAAAGTTTGCTCGAGCGCAAAAAAGACCGCTCGAGCGAAGAATCCAAACTCTTAGTAGTTTTGTAGACTGTAAAAGACTGCTCGAGCGCAAGAATGGTTGGTCGAGTGAACAAGCAAAATTTTGGGCAACAACTCTTTGAAAAACTAATTTACTAACCTGTTTCAAACACATCCAATATAATGCCCCAAATTTGTAGCCCAAATGATAATACAACAATCATGGCTCTTTTAAGGAAAAACCGAATATAAATCTCCAAACTTACAGTACATAACACAATAGTTCTTCATGCAACAATACATTAATCCAACAACGAGTAAATAAACAAATAAATACCCCCAAGGGTTTACAAGTTTCCAAGGCTTGAGCTTGGTTACACAAAATGGTTATTCAAACTCGCACACATATAGCCCTTGGCTTGTACACAGAGTCATAGCAAAATGCGAGTCTTGTACTCTCAACACACATTTCCTCGCCTTTAGTTAGGCGGCATCACCACATCTTTTCGTGCACAAAAATCCCGTAGGGTGAGCATAAAGCTCAGTAGGAAATCCTTAACAAAGTATATACATTTTATACAAGTCTCAAGAGATGAAATGCACATGCCATGCTATGCCATTTTTGAAGATAAATCACATTTTCATCTTTTGAAAACCATCATGCTTAATGATACCATGCAATTTTAATTGTTCAAAACTTAACAATTTATTTCAAGGGAGGTAAATACGATTCTGGTAATCTCTAGGTCGGTGTTTGCAAGTAGACTATACAAGTATTACCAAATTGTCATTTTTACCGGTATTAACTGGAAGGCTTGACACCTATCCGCACAGGTTTTCGGTCTTTCACCCCGGACTCTTAGGCCAACTTATTCAATATCATCTACACCAACTATCAAGACCTACCAACGTATTTACCCCAAAATCATACCATGAAAACTTGTTTTTCAACATTCTTTTCTCAATGCTAGTTTTCAAATCAACTTTCAAAGTTTAATGTAATCAAATAAATTGATATGCCAATAACACAAGATGAATATAAATACTTTTATTCCACTTTATCATCCAAGGAATAAAACAATTCCTTCTTCTCAAGTATCCTCAACAATTAGTCATTTCAAGACTATTTCAACGTTTTGAACAACAATTTCCAAAATGAACAACAATTCTCATATTCCCTGAAATTCATCATTTATATAAATATAAACAAGAAATTTTCTAAACATCCATTTATTTTGACACACAAAATAAATATAACAATATCATTCATGGATTTTCAGTCCCTTTAAAAAAAATCCCCAAATTTTAGGTTTTCTCACCAAAACTATACAACTCAAATCTTTTGAAAGAAAACTTTCCAAAATCATCTTTTCATCAATCAACGAAAATCAAAACCCATAAGATCATTCTAAAAGAATAAGAGACAAACTCATTTTCAAAATCACTTAACTTCTTGAATCAACAATCAATTTTCAAAGCTATTGAAAGATGATTTCGAAAATCATATAGATCTTGCAAAAATATATATATATAACTCTAAGAAAATCCCTACCTCAAGTTTTGAAGAAGAAATGAGATGAAACCCACAAAATCAACAGTGTCGAAACTCGATCTTCACTGCACACAATGAAGCCCTCGAGAAGTTAACCAACTTTGATGAAGAACCTATGGCAGAACTCTAATCGATCTTGAGAAATCAAGGTTTTGATCCAATTTGGTGTAGGGAAATGTAGAGAGAAGGGAGATGAAATGTTTTTAGAGAGAGAGATACAAAAGTGATTTGAAATATCAGATTCACGAACTGATATAATACATGCTCCGCTCGAGCGTGAAAAGCCCTGCTCGAGCGTCAAATACACTTTCCCAGTACTTTTGCAAATAGGTCAAACTTCTGGAACCAAACATTCTAGCGCATAAACGACTGCACGAGCGGATAAGCAACTTCTAATGCATTTTTCATTTTTGCTTCGGGGGCGCTACCCCTCAACCTCGCCAGGGCGCTGCCTTAAGGCCCGCCAAGGGGCGTTGTCCCTTGGACCCCCGCGAGCTGATCGGGCAGCTCGATCCCCGCTAGGGCGTTGCCCTTGGACTCGTTAAGGGGCGCTGCCCCCTGGACCCTCGCGAGCTGACCGGGCAGCTCGATCCCCGACATATTCAGCGAAGTGGAAAAATTGGGATCGCTACATTCAAAAATCCCAATAGCCAAATCCAACAAACAACAAGATGGAAATGAGCTGAACAACAGTTAAATACATGAGTTCTTGGATCCAAAAGCAATTAAAAGGGTCAGGTTAAAACTAGAAACATTATAAAACAAATTGTATTTTTAGTAAACCTTAGGTGATGTATTTATAATTTATCCTAAAAATTTAAGCAATCTATAGTAAGTAAGAAACACATTTAATATTTTAAGAGAAAATTAATTCAAATTTAAATTATGGGAGATTCAAACTAATTAAGGCCTCTTTTGGGAACATAAAAAAAATCATTTTATTGACTTATTAGTTTATTGACTTATTTGGATCATATCACCTCTTTATTTTTTTTTATAATTTAAAAAAAAATTGATAAATAATTTTTTTTTTTCATACTCTAAAAACAAGCCTAAGCTGGACTAGGCCGAATTACATGTAAATAAAGAGGGTCAAATCAAACCAGCTTGGCTGACTGAGCAAGTGTTACTTTGGAGTAGATAAAGGTCCTTGGGCATGTTGTTAGGTCAAGAAGTTATTTGATATTCTTATTTCCATATACTTAATTAGTTCAGGGTATAAATTTAATGAAACATTAATTTAATGACAATTATATGTTAAATTAAAATGACCATAATAGACATCCTACACCACCCATAATATTATATGAAAAAATTCTATGTACGCATCTTTTAAGAATAAAAAATCTCAATGTACACCTTTTGAATAAAAAAAAAAAGAAAGTAACCCCTAATTTTTCCATTGTTGTCACCTTGTTTGCTACATACTCCATACCTATCTATTGCTTGCAAAGCAATTTCTCAAAACATCTCTTATATTGCTTTAATCTCTAGGTTTATACTCTATTATTTATATCATTTTTTTATTAGTTTTACAATTTTTGCTTGATTTTGATATGAAAGAGTTGCAGACCAATGGAAGTTCAAACTCAAGCAAAAATATGTCTAGTGACAGCAAAATCAGTGATGAAATGTTAGGTTTTTCGTGTAGAACCTTTTTTTGGCGATTTTCAGTTGGACAACCAGTGTTGAATTTTTCCATTAAATTCGGATATTAACTGCTGAATTATTATTTTTATTTCGACACTTGAAAAACGAAAATAATAGCTCAATTTGATAGTTACATACTGATTATTATTTTTTATTTTGTTCGATATTTACAAACCGAAGTTATTACTTTATTTCGGTAACCAAGTGCCAAATTTTAGTGTTGTATTCGGCTCCGTAGTACCAAATTAAAAGTTTTTTTTTCCTCCCTTTTCAGATTGCATGCACTGAAGAAACTGAGGTTCAATCGGATGTTATGGTAGATTTTACCAGGCATTTTACTACTAAACCTGTAGCTTTTAACATGAAATTCGTAAGTTAATAATTTCTATTAGTTAGTTAGTTTAGTTTATTTTATGAAAGTTGTGTGACATTATATATAGGTTTTCAACAACAAAGATGAATTGCTTACTTGGGTACGTGATATTGGAATGACCAATGGCTTTGTTATTATTATAAAGACGTCGAACTAAGGTGGCGGTCGCAAGAGACTAAGAATTTATCTTGCTTGTGAGTGGAGTGGCAAATATAGATTGCGTAAGAAGTTAAAAGATAGTTCGAAAGATTTGTTGAGACAAACTAGTACAAAGAAGTGCAAATGTCCATCTGATTTGAGGACATACAAATTGGAAACAAAAGATGAATGGACATTGAATGTAGTTCGCAGACTGCATAATCATCAAGCCGCGGAGTATCTCTAAGGACATTCAAATCCAGAGAGATTGTTAACTAATGGGAAGTCACTGTTAGTAAATATGTCAAAGAACCTACTAAGACCAAAAGAGATACTAATTACACTCAAACAGAGGGATGCCCTTAATATGAGCACAATGAAGACAATTTACAATGTATGACATTGATGTAAGGTTCTACAGAAAGCTAGTAGATCCCAGATGAAATAACTATTGGGTGAATTAACGAAACATAAGTACATTAAGCGTCATCAATGCGAGGAAGGCTCAATGATTATCACATACTTGTTTTGGGCACATCCAATGAGCTTGGACTTGCTTCATACATTCCCTCATGTGTTGATTATGAACTGCACATATAGGACGAATAGATATCAGCTTGCTCTTTTTGAAATTGTTGGAGTGACATCAACTCAAATGACATTCTTTGTCGCTTTTGCATACTTATAAACTGAACAGGTTGATAACTATACAGGGGCGTTACAAACATTGTGTGATCTTATGGACAATAGTGTTTTACTTGAAGCCATTGTCACAGACCAGGAGCTTGTCTTGATGAATGCCATTGATAACACCTTTTTGAATGCCAATGACATTTGTTATGTCATTGGCATATTAATAAGAATGTATTGGCGAAATGTAAGAAAATGTTTGAGACAAAAGAAAAATAAGAAAAGTTTAACATTGCATGAAACTATTTAGTATTGTCATTGACTGAGGAGGAGTACAATGATCACCTTGCTATATTGCATAAAGATTTCAATAACTATTCTGAGGCAGTCAAGTATGTTATTGTGAATTGGTTGAATCCATATAAAGAAAATTTTGTTGCGGTACATACAAACATGTATATGCATTTTGGTAATGTTACAACCACTTAGTAATATTTGTTTTTTCATTTTTTTATAAATCATATTGTTATTTTTAATTATTATACTTGACTATTTTTTGTTTACATTCATATGAACAAGGTTGAGAGTACTTATGCTAGATTGAAGAGGTAATTAGTTCAAGTCAAATGACATTTGAGATTTCATTTAAAAAAATACATTGTCTACTGAAATTACTTGAGTTACAACACGTTCAAGTAAAAGCATCATTCGAGAAGAGTTTGACTGTTGTGCAACATCAATTCAAGTCTTCTGAATTTAGAGAGCTTCAGGGTAATGTGTCTATTTGTGCATTGGAGTACATATTGGCAGAGAGTAAGAAATAGAATTTAGTTGGAATTGATGTTGTAGCATGTGGGTGTGTTCTTAGGCATACGCATTGTTTACCTTATGCTCACAAGATTATAGATTACATGAGACAAGGTCATTCTATTCCACTCAGTAGCATACATGTACATTGGATGCGACTTAATATGTGTGTGCATAATCCGATAGTTGACAAATTGGTATTGATTTGTATCCTAGAACTTGAGATGATTTTGAAGCCGTTTAACAAGTCTGATATTGCCATGTAATTGGATATGTTGAAGAAGTTAAGAGAAATTGCAAATCCAACGAGCACTTTCCTTATTGAGCCTGGTGTGAAGCCTAATCTATGTTGAGAACATAAGAAAGTTGATAGATCTTGCCATCGTGACCCGTGTGCATTTGAGTTAGTTGATGATGGCATAATAGCCAAAGCACATTTATTTCTAGTCAATCAAAGAAAAAGAGAGCTTCGAAAGTACATGAGAAGAAGCGAAATGTGAAGACAAAGACATATCGTACTAGAACAAGTTTACTAGGTGCATATGCTGGTGACTTTCTGCCTATGTTAAAACCATTTATAAAGTTGATTAAAGATGTAGATGGTGATGGGAATTGTGATTTTATAGCTATTGTGAGTTTACTTGGTCTTGGAGAGAACGACTAGGTGCAAGTTAGGCGTGATCTACTATATGAATTGAATAATCACAAAGATGAATACGTCGTACTATACGGGTCGCATGCGAGGGTTAAGGAGCTGACACACATTCTGTCATATTTTGAAGATAGCCCAGGCTTTGATTGTTAGATGATTATGTCTTAAATGGGGCATCTTATTGCATTATTTTATAATGTAGTCTTGTACCATTTGTCATTACAACAGTGTCTCACTTTCTTACCTTTGAGATCATGAATTGAATAATCACATAGATGAATACATCGTACTATACGGGTCGTATGAGAAGGTTGAGGAGCTGACACACATCATGTCATATTTTGAAGATAGCCTAGGCTTTGATGGTTGGATGACTATGTTTGACATGGGGCATCTTATTGCATTATTTTATAATGTAGTCTTATATCAATTGTCATTGTAACGGTGTCTCACTTACTTACATTTGAGATCACTGCCAGTAACCCCAGCTGATCGTCGCGAGATTGCATTGAATATGTCAATGGAAATCATTTGGTGCAAGTATAACCTACAAAAATAACCTAACATTATTGTTTAATAATTGCGTAATTGCAAATTTGATGGATATGGTAAATATATTTAATTTTTTATTATTATATTAATTTGGTTGAATTGTCATTGGATGTATGTACAGGTATTTTTGGAGGCCAGTTGTCTAGTTCCTCCCATTGTTGTGCTTTGGCGAGTTCACCATCACCCTTGTGGATCAGAATGGGAGAATGCATATGTTAGCCGCATTCAGAAATCCAAAGACAACATAGGATCTAATGTAGCAACTCAAGAGACATTTGATATAATTGACATTAATCGATGTATTAGAGAGTAGTTATAAGACACATAAGAGGTTTAAGACATTAGTTTTTATGATTTATATTAGCACGGGGTTGCGAAATGGATATCATTTGGCCATTGGATTTTGCAATGGCCATTTTTTATTTTTTATTTTTTTTATGGAATATCATATGAGTTATAGTTGTCTTATTTATGGAATGGATATCTTATTATTTACATTGTCTGAATATAAAACGTAATGAAAATAATATTAATCAAGTGCAACTACTATTAAAGAGTAATAATATTAACCAACAAGTATCTAAAAAGAAATAATAATATTAAGTAGTAGTTCAATCTATCCACGTCATCACAAAATACATGTCTCCTTGTACATAATCTAAAGAGTAATAATAATATTAAAAAGTACCATTGATAAATACATATTACTGAATCTACCAATATCCCAAAAATACATAATCCAAAGATAATAATAATATTCGTCTCCTTGTACATCCACCAACACCATTACAAAATATCAAATGTGACATTATGAACTACTATTAAATATGTAATCGGCGAGTGCAATGTGTTCTGAAACGATGTGTAGTAGAAGGGTTGGGTGTAGACTGACCTTGAGGGGATGTGCTAGGTGCAACTTCACCAATGTGCTAATCTTAAAAAGCTATTCAATTGCGTAGTAAAGCCTATCAAGATGTTGAACACTGTCCTCATAGCCATCCTCAATGAAAAGATAAGTAATCTGATATATCTGTGACATACGTTGCATTACGAGAACAAGTACAACATTTTATACAAACCTATAACAGTTTACATAAATAATTTGTAATGTAAATGAAAAAGATGATACTTGTGCATCTTGGCTAGGATACTGATAATGATGAATATACGGGTCTACTTGAGAACAACGCGCTGGGTTTTGAACATATATATGGGTAATATTTGGTACAAATCCATGTAACCAGGAACACAATCCCAAGGTTGCCGTATTGGTGTACTCCTCCTCTACTCAGATAACACATGGTTGTCCTATGCCTCCCAAATGATGTCCAAGTATGCATACATAACATTGTAGTATAGAGTTGTGGCTCCTCGAGAAGCTTGCTTAGGGCCAAATGATGGATTAGGGATTGTCTGCACTCTGCCAAACTGTCTTAAAACTTTATTAGGGTGATATGGTTTAACTACTTCAAAACACTTTAAGCAACCATGGTAAAACCTAGCTGGGTGACACGGATGGACATCTTTGTAACTCTGATACAGGGCCCCAAATAACCTACAAATAATAACAACTGTAAATTTTGTATGAAATAGAGTTTCAATTTTGAAGGACTTTTTAACTTGCATCGTGTACACCTAACCTATCAAGCTGCTCTCGAAAAGCCTGCAACTATGTCTCTTCACCAGACTCTATTTGAGAAGTCCAATGGTAAACATGTGGCATGTCTTGAGTGTAATTCATATTCAATGTGGTTGGAATCCACAAAAGTACTCATAAATCTATCCCTCAAGGAGTGTCATGTAACTGGCTATTTGTTTTATACCGAACCTGCTAGCGTACCCAAACTGTCTATATAAGTATACCAATGTAGCAACACCCCACACATATAAAGGTATGGTTATCAAATCTGACAATAAACTCAAATAAACAATGAGGACCCTAATACCAGCCTTGTCATTGAAAAGTGTACAACCCAACAAAAATAGCAAGTATGCTCTACATGCATGTGCAATTCTTTCCATTGAATCATTGCTTGTAACATTATGAAAGTGTGCCCTCAACTACTCAAGCCTCACTAAATTACCTCAAGCACTAGACATCTCATGTTTGATCTCTTGCTCATCAATTTCCAAGGTATTAACTACTAATGTAATGGCCCGCTTTTCTGATAACTTAAGCATGCTAATAGATTTGCCTACAATAGGAAGCCCTAGGATAGTGGTGACATCATCTAATGTGATAGTTGTCTCTCCAACAATCAAATGGAAGGTGTTTGTCTCCAGTTGCCATCTCTTAACAAAACTAGATACTACAATTTTGTTGACAAAGCGGTACGTGCAACAAGCCAAGTGTGCAAGTCCTGACATCTCCACATTGTTCACAAATGTAGCGTTGTTGCATTGTTCCCACCACGGCCATGAACGAATCTTGGACAAGTGATTATGACACCTCAAGGACCCCCTTTCATTAAGGATTGATGGATTAGTTAGGCCTCTCGAAAATGACTGAGCAAGGATATCTTCATCAACAATGTCAGCATCATCACTAATAGGGTTATCATCCATAGCAATGTCATCTACAACTGGTGCATCATGTATATGATCATCATCTATGGTAATGTGTGCATCATCATCACGTACTCAAGCACGTCCACGTCTACGTCCATATTCAACATTCTCTAATTCACGGAGTCTTCTATTTGAAGCTGTTATTGACCGACGTTGATTGGGATTGGCATCCATCTGCATAAGCAAAATTGTTCTAATCAACCCAATTGTTCTAATCAACCCAATATTGCATTTATGGTGAAAACACTATAACAAATATACAATCAACAGTCAAATTGTATTCATCAACCAATATAGCAATAACAATTAGTCGGGCTAACAATACTAATGTGGGAATACTGGTATTGCACAAATTTTTTTTATCTATTGTTATGTATTGAAGTTCACAAATAAATAAATAAATAAACACACCCATAAAATAATATTGTTGGAAAAGAACCTAAGGTCTACCCAATCTTAGTGGCCGATGCAACTTGGTCTAAATGAAATTAAAAATAAAAAATAAAAAATTCCATTCGGAACTTCAGTCCCGAAACAAAACATAATATTTGGAAACCAAATATTGAAAAATTTGACAATATGTGGAATAGAACCGAAACAATTTATTAAATTCAGAAGTTAACCAGTGATTTTTTAAATTTTTTTTGAAACAGTTTTTCGAACTAATCACTTTTATTTGGAAGTTAAGTTCTGAATTGAACATATAATTTCAGAGAACCAATGCCAAAATCCTCAAACCGAAAAACATAATAAAACAAAAATTAAAAAGAAAAATTGAGGGTTTATGGCAATGGAGTGCAAAAAGATCTGGAAATGGTAAATGTAATAATAAAATGGAAATATGCCTCACCTTGAACAATATTTTGGAGAGTTTTCAATGGAGGTTCAATAAGGCCTTCAATGGAGGACTTTGCCTTCACTTCACTTCACATTTTGGTCTTCAATTGGTCTTCATGTGGGTCTACAAATCTAATACTAGGGTCAACAAGTGTGTAGAAATGATAGTTGAATGGTCTATGTACAATGGTTATAAGTGAAGGATATAGCTATAATTTTTAGTATTTGGACTGAGAAAATTAATTCATAATCAAATTAATAAGTGTGTGTATTGAGAAAATATGTGTATTGAGGTAATTAAGAGTGTGGAAATAGAATTTCCCCTATATGTCACACATATTGGCCCATTTTGGTTATAAAAAAAAAAAGAAGAAAAAAACTCTTTTTTCGATTTTTTTTGTCTTTAAATGATTTTTTTAAAAATTATGTCAAAATTTTTACTTTTTCAGTTCGTCTTGTCGAGACGAATCTAAAAAGTATATTTTTTTTGAAAAATTTCAAAAACAAATCACTAAAGACAAAAATAAGCCAAAAAAAGATTGCTTATTTTGAATTTTTTGTCTTTTTCTAGTTTTTTTTGGATATTTTTAAAAAAAATTGTAACTTATGATTCATCTTGTCGAACTGAATCTAGAAACGTAAAATTTTTTAATTTTTTTTTTAAAAAAGTACACTAAAGAAGAAAATAAGTAAAAAAAAAAGGTCAAAAAATGCACTTCCCAAAACACCCCATTATGACACTAGCATTACATCCGTACATGTACTGTATCACATAAACAATTAAAAAATAATATTAATATTAAATAAAGATTAAAAATATTTTAAAATATAGAGATAAAAGAGATTTAAAATTAAATAAATTTTAATTATTTTCATAATATTTACAATTATATTATTTTAGTCTCGTCATTAATGGTGTGTTTTACATATTAAAAACAAAATGTGTTGTAATATAAATAGTAAATATAAAGGCAAAAAATAGAATAAATTTTAAAAATTACACTTACGATAAAACATAAATAAACTATGTCATGAAATTTTGTAATTGTAACTTATCTTATGTTCGTCCAATAATGTAGCACATAAAATGTGTCAGTTAACTTTTATCCTTTTATCTTTGTTGTAACCAAACCAAATCAAGTCTTAAGTCCCATCAAATGGGGTCGGCTACACGAATCCTTCTTCTCCACGCGGCCCTATCAAAGGCCATTTCATTAGTCAAATTAAGTAGATTCATATCTCTATTTAAAACACTAGTCAACGTTAATTTAGGCCTACCCCGTCCCCTAACACTTCTATCTACCGTTACAGTATCGCATCTTTTCACTACTGCCTCTGTTAATCTCCGTTGAATATGACCTGTAGACACCCCATTTTTGACCGTCCTCAAGACTTGGACGTCACCATTTGAACACTCGGTGATTATCCATGTTTGTGTTCGTTTGGAGTTCCCGGAGGCCTCGGCTCACGCGCCTTGCCTCAGGATCTCCGAACCCGACTGTTTAGTGTCTGGTTTTGCACCAAACACTGACATCTTGCCTTTGAGAGGCAGGGTAGGGCTTGTAGACCATCCCCACCCACCACCGGCAGTGGCTAGAGGCCACCGGCTGGTTTTTGCTGCCACCGGCAATGTATATTGCCGGCCGGCACTATTTGTTGCCGGTCAGCACTATTTAGTGCCGGTCGGCACTATTTTTGGCCAAGATGACATTTTTGGCCGGCCGACTACTGTGCATCTACTTTTGCAGATATTTTAAGACAGCTGTCTTGCTTTTGGCTCCCCTCCATACACGTGTATGGAGGGATCTCTCTCTTGGAAGCTTGTCTTGTAAGCTTTACAAGACAAAAGCTTCTATATAGAGAGGGGCTTGTCTCTTGGCTTAAGAGGTTAGACACTTGAGATATTTTGAGAGCTTAGACAGCCATTGTTAGGGTTTGAGTTCTAGGGTTAGGGTTAGATACACATCCTATCTCTCTTTCCCTCTCTTTTGTGCTCTTGTGTGTGTTTTAGTCCATACTATTGCACACAAGCACCTAGTGTTTCACCTTCCTCTTGGAACTGAGGTTCTAAAGGACTGATTTTGAAGTTTTGGTGTTAGATTCAAGCCAAGGAGGGTCATTGGAGCATCATTGTTGAAGAAGGCTTCAAGGGTAAGAATCTCACCCCTTTATTCCCCATTTTTGTACCTTATTTCTACCTGTCTTAAATTCGTTTTTGAGCTTGGTGTATAATATAAAAAAGTTCTGTTTTTAGACCCTCTTTATTGTTTATCAAGAGTGTTTTTTGGTTTGGAGGTGTTTGACCCCTCTTAGGCCTTGAAAGGCCTCATTTTGTGCTATTTTGTGCTAGTTTCGGGACTTTGGTGTTTGGGCCTCTTCACCACTGAAACCTTGAGGGATTTCAGTGGTGGAGATGGTGTCTTGAAGTCTCTAAAAGGAGAGGGCCACCCCCTCTCCTTGTTGTCCTTGAAAAGGGCATGTTTTGGCCTCTTGAGAGAGCATCATGTTTGAGTGTGTGTTGAGCATGTATAGACTGTTTTTCATGCTTATATTTCCATAATATAACATGATTTTAACTTGGTTTTGGTACTCCATGCATGCTTAGCATAGTTGCCATGTAATGCCTTGTGATTCCTTAACATGTCTTAGGTTGTGTGCCTTTGTTTCTAGCATGTTTTAGGCTTACATTTGTGAAGATTTTGTGCTTATCTTGACATGTTTTAGGTCTGTCCATAAGTGTTTGGGTTGATTTTAGCATGCATCATATAGCCTCTTTGCATTTTGGCTTGTTGGCCTTAAGTATGTGAGTGTGTAGCATGCCATTTTTGCATTGATTTGGTGTTTTGGAATCATCCACCATGTCATTTCAGTCCTATTTGCATGCCTATATGTTTACCTTGGATGCATCTTTAATGCCTCATAAGCTTGTGTAGCAATGCTCCATGTTTTGGTGTTTATGCATGCCTTTGCTTTTGAGTCATTTGGATGCCATCTAAGTGGTCCTTAGGCCTTGTATTAATGTCCTAAAACTCTGTTTTTGGTCAATGAGTTCATGCCATGTTTGGTCTTGCTAAGTGTAGTTCAATCCTCTAGTGGTTTGCTTTGAGCATTTGGGCCATTTGTTGCATGCTTGGCTTGATTTATTGCTTGGTTTGGCACCATGTTTTAGCATGATTTTAGAGCCCATGTTGCATGCTAATTGTCCATGAAATCCCTTTGCGAGTGTGCTTGAATGTTGCTTGCTTAATGCTTGATGCTTGGACCATAACATGTGTATGTGTGCATGTGTGTTTAGCCTTCATTTTTGGGCATTTTGGCTACTGTTTTGGGCCTTATTAGAGCTGCCCAAGTCTTGTATAAGTCCATCTTTACATCCATTTGCATGGTCCCATGTTTGCTTGTATGCTTGCATAAGCTTGTTGCCATGTCATGTTGCATCCTTAGCTTGCATGCTTAGGCTGCATTGCATCTTGCATGCATGCCTTGTTCCTTGACTTGATGATATGAATTGGGCCTTAGTTTGTTTGATTGGTTTGCATTTCATTTGACATGAAAGTTGCATACTTGATTCCTTGGGCCATCATGCATGGAAATGCGTGATTGGTGGTCCGAGAATCGAGGCACATGCCCCTTTGAGTCATTATCATGATAAGGGACATGGTTGGTGCATATATGCCTTGAATTGTGCTGCCATGCTTTGTCTTGCCCTCTGTTGCTGTGAGTTGCAGGTTCTGCAGACTTTCTTTGCCGACCGGCATTAAATCACCAGCCGATAGCTTTGTTTTGTGCCGGTGACAATACCACACTGCCGGTGGCAATTCCATTCAGCCGGTGGTGATCTCCATTTCCCAAGGAAGCAGTCCTGAGGTTTTGGTAACCTCCAGAGGAGTGAAGGAAGGAAAACAGAGGCAGCTCACGCATGGCGGCGCATTTCCCGAGGCGATTTACTGTTTTCTTAGTTTAATTAAATTTGCTTAGTTGATTAGGCAATTTGTAATATTTAATTAGCTTGCGTAGTTAATTAATTTGTAATATTTATTTGGTCCCTCCGAGTGAGGGCAAATCTGTAATAAGTGTGTGTGGGTGGTGTGTATGTCTTCCAACCCCACTTCTTTCTTCCCTTTTACTTACCTGCTTATGATGGTAGATTAGGGCATCTTTAAAATTAGCATACCTTATGCTATGCATGCGTGCATCCATACATTTGTATTACATACATTAGGCTCAGTACATCACGCTAACTGCATTTGTACTTCAATTCACAAATTGAATATGTGGTAGTTGATCGCATTTCACATGCCATGTTTAGGGTTAGCCGAGCCTGCCTAGATTGCATTTTTGCATGTGATGCATTAGCCATTTTTTTTTTAAACATGAACTAGGACATGCATGTTTGTTGACTAGTTTACTGTTTTGGCACGGAGTACGATGTAAGTATTTATGCTTTAGCATCTCGCATGCGTGTGAATGTTAACATGACAGTATGCTTGCCATGCGGCTAAATGCTTATGTGAGATAAACTGTTTGAATGCCTGTGGGTGAAGGTTGGATTGTTTGAGTTGGAAAAACTCGTTGAAATCCGTATTTTAGCCTACTTGCGAGTAGCAAATTCCAAAGCACTTTTCAAAACAAACGAATATGCAATGCTTATTTCCAAATTAGGCAATCTAGTCTATACTTGTTTGCTGCGTGCATAACATAGTAATTCTAGGCTAACAAATGGAATAAGAACACATAACGTTTTCAAAATCGGATATCATGGTTAGTAGAGGCCGGTCTTCGGACCGGGCGAAAGGGGGTGCTCATAGCTGACCTTCCCCGATCGTACCCAAGCTCCCGAGCCGAGACAACTCCGGTGATGACGGACATGTGGCTTTCGGCACCGAGTCAGGGTTTCCTAAATTTCCCCATTTAAAAAATATTTAGGTGGCGACTCTGTATCTGGCAAAGCAGTCCATGTTTGGCACTACTTTTTCAAAAATCTGTTTCTCAAAACGATTTGCCAGATTTGGACTCTTTGGTTCAGATTAAGAACCGTGACAACAAAATCGCGAGTCCGAACTGTAGTAGCATAAGGCCCCCCCCTCCGCGGGCGCGTCTACATGACCAAACCATCTCAAACGATTCTCTCTCAACTTATCTTTTATCGGTGCTACTCCTACCCATTCTCGAATACACTCATTCTTAATCCTGTCTTATCTAGTCTTACCACACATCCACCTTAGCATCCTTATCTCAGCCACACTCATCTTATCTACATATTGTTTCTTGGTTGCCCAACACTCCGTCCCATACAACATAGCTGGTCTAATAGCCGTTCTATAAAACTTACATTTTAGTCTAGTGGGTATTCGTTTATCGTACAATACCCCAGACGCACTTCTCCACTTACACCATCCCGCCTTAATCCTATGGGCCACATCTGTATCAATCTCTCTCGCTGTTGTGATAATCGACCCTAGATAACGAAAATGTCCACTCTTAGGCAATTCTTGGTTCTCAATCTTCACTTCTCATCTGCTTTCATTGTTACTGTTACTAAATTTACACTCCATGTATTCTGTCTTAGTTCTGCTTATCCGGAATCCTTTAGATTCAAGAGGTTTTCTCCAAATCTCTAACTTTGTATTAACTCCTTCTCTAGTTTCATCCACAAGCACAATATCGTCTGCAAAAAGCATGCACCATGGCACGTCATCCTGAATATTTATCGTCAACTCATCTATAACTAAAGCAAAAAGATAAGGACTTAAGGTAGATCCTTGGTGTAACCCTACAGTGATAGGAAATTCATTTGTCTCTCCAGCTGGCGATCTAATAGTGGTCACCACCCCTTCATACATGTCCCTAATCACGTCAATGTAACCTTTTGTCACCCATTTCTTCTCTAACACCCACCATATTATATCCCAGGGCACTCTGTCATATACTTTCTCAAGATCAATAAACACCATATGAATGTCTCTTTTCTTTTCTTTTCTTTATACTTTTCTATTACTCTTCTCAAAAGATAGATCGCTTCCATTGTTGACCTACCAGGCATAAATCCAAATTGATTCTCTGACACCTCTGTTATATCTCACAATCGGCATTCCATCACCCTCTTCCACACTTTCATTATATGACACATTAGCTTGATTCCTCTATAGTTGTTACAATTCTGGATATCACCTTTATTCTTGTAGATTGGCACTAAAATACTCTTTCTCCACTCATCTGTCATGTTCCTAGTCAACAAAATTTTGCTAAACAACCTAGTCAACCAACCAACTCCCTTTTTACCCAAACACTTCCAAGCTTCAATAGGGATATCATCGGATCCTAAAGCCTTATTTGATTTCATCTTCTTAAGTGCAATTTCTACTTCAAAGTTCCTAATCCTGCGATAGAACCTATAGTCTTAGTTTATCGTATTACTGGCTATTTCTTCCCTTATTGTCGTACCTCATGTTCCTCATGTTCCTCTTTGTTGTAAAACTCAATAAAAAAAAGTCAACATTAAAACTAATTTACAGAATAAAATAGCAAAGAGAACAAAGGAAACAGCCCATTTCTCAGTTAGCACTCAAATTAATATCTTGTTAAGCATAACTGTAAGATATCTTCTTAAATAAATCAATTATAGTTAAGTCAACCATTAAAAATTAAAATTAAAATTCAAACTTGAATTAAGCTAGTCTAGCAATTAGCTTACCCCGATGTCATTCTTTTGGTCTAATTTTACCATTAAGAACAATATTTTCGTGATTTTAAAATTAACACACACACACACACACACACATATATATATATATATATATATATTTAGTTTTCATATTATAAAAAATTAATTATACTGATACCTCTCCAACTATTTAAGAATCAACCTATCCCATGAAATAACTTTTCTTAGTGTATACCCACCAAAACCATTCTCATTTGTTAGAATTATATGTCACTTTTAAAATTGATAGAATTATATGTCACTTTTAAAATTGATCTATTAAATAAATAAATAAAACATACCTTGCATATAAAATAATGTAAATGAGTTAACCTGCAAACTTAACTTTTCTAATTGAATTATTTCAGTGTTTAAAACCTAGCCTATTGATAAAAACTCTAATCTAGGTTTATTATTTTTAATTTTTTTTGGAACCAAATTATTTAGACTGTATAGGTTATTCCAGTATGAATGACATTAGATGATGAAATCTATTATAATTTATCTTAATAGACTTTTAAAAAGAGTAATATTATGTGACCATATTTTGATATTAGATTTTGATACCATATATTGTAATACCTCACATAGCATTTCTAAATTTCATATTTTAAATTTTAAATATTCCAAATTTTCAAATTTCAAATGACATGTGGCTCATAAAATTTTGTTTTGGACTTTCCATTTAAAAGATTTAAAATTGGATATATTGCTTGGCATGCCAATAGTTTTACGCCAAATATATTTCTTAGATTTAAAAATTAAAAAAAAAACTTTGTAATATTATTTGTAAATTAGATGTAAAATTTGAACCAAAATAAATAAATAAATAGAACTACGTATAATAAAATTTAAAAATTAACATTGATAGGTCATGATTAATATGTATTGAATGGATTCATGTATTATTATATTATAAACAAACTAAATTTGCTAAAGTAGTATTCCATTGTTATTATAGTTTAAAATTCTAATTTATTTTTCATACCAAATATCATAAAAGAATATATGTATTTAACAATTTGAAAGATGATAATTATGAAATTTGAAATATATTACCATAATAATAAAAAATATCAATAATTATAATTAAAGTGAAATAACTAATAAATTTATTACACATGTATTTTTCTATTTTATTATTTAAAAATATCTAAAAAATTGGATCAGAAAATTTAAATTTATTGACCCAATAATATTTTTATATAATAGTATAGATATATAAATATATATTTCATACCATAACTATTGAAACTAAAAATGATAATTACATCATTGCATATTTTGAAATCACAAATTTAAGGAAATAATACTAATATATTATTGGTAATGATTAAGAGGATTGAAAAATTAACCAAAATGTTTTTATATAATAGCATAGATAGAAGTATAGATATAGATTTCATACCATAACTATTAGTAATTACATTATTGCATGTTTTGAAATCATAAAATTTAAGGAAATAATACTAATATATTATTGACAATGATTAAGCGGATTTAAAAATTAACTTAATTAATGTACATTAGATTTTAGGTTAATCACAAAATGAAATGTGTTTTTTAAGTGTTAAAAATTCAAAAAAAATATATTAGAAAATTATATTGAGATTTTCAATCTCAAAGAGGCCACAATATTTTTGCTTATATTATATAATTT
Organism: Camellia sinensis; assembly: GCF_055761805.1. Classification (NCBI taxonomy): domain Eukaryota; kingdom Viridiplantae; phylum Streptophyta; class Magnoliopsida; order Ericales; family Theaceae; genus Camellia; species Camellia sinensis. The sequence goes on from NC_138968.1 coordinate 53,868,655, forward strand.
AAATTAGAAGTTTTAAATTTATTGACCCGATAATATTTTCATATAACAGTATAGATAGAAATATAGATATATAAATAATAAATATAGATTTCATACCATAACCATAGAAACTAAAAATAGTAATTACATCATTGCATGTTTTGAAATAATAAAATTTAAGAAAATAATACAAATATATTATTGGCATTGACTAAGAGGATCTAAAAATTAACCAATAATATTTTTATATAATAGTATAGATAGAAATATAGATATAGATATATATTTCACACCATAACCATTAGTAATTACATTATTGCATGTTTTGAAATCACAAAATTTAAAAACATAATATTAATATATTATTGACAGTGATTAAGATAATTTAAAAATTAACTTAAGTTATGTAAATTAGATTTTAAATTAATCACAAAATGACATGTGTATTTTAAGTGTTAAAAATTCAAAAAAATAAAAAATTAGAAAATTATATTGAGATTTTCAATCTCAAAGAGGCCACAATATATTTCCTTATATTATATAATTTCGATTAGAAGTTTTAAATTTATTGACCCGATAAGATTTTTATATAATAACATAGATAGAAATATAGATATATAAATATAGATTTTATACCATAACCATTGAAACTAAAAATAGTAATTATATCATTGCATGTTTTGAAATCATAAAATTAAGGAAATAATACTAATAAATTATTGGCATTATTAAGAGGATTTAAAAATTAACCAATAATATTTTTATATAATAGTATAGATAGAAGTATATATATAAATATAGATTTCATACCATAATAATTGAAACTAAAATAGTAATTATATCATTGCATATTTTGAAATCACAATATTTAAGAAAAGAATACTAATATATTATTGACAACAATTGAAAGGATTTAAAAATTAACATAATTTATGTAAATTAGATTTTATATTAATCAAAAAATAACATGTGTATTTTAATTGTTAAAATATAGCGATTCTGGTTTAGACCCGACCTATGTGATGTCTTGGATCCAAGTTTCATCGTCTTATATAGTTATGCATGTGTTGTTTCCTCTTATCTCTCTTTGAGTTTGGCTTTTGGGATGTGTTGGTTACGTTTGAAACATATTGGTAGGTTGTTTTTCAAATTGTTGATGTCCAGAATTTTATTCCGTTGCTATAGCGACACTGTTTGTGCTTGAGCGGTCTTTGTGAACGTCTAGTACTTTTACAGATCTGCAAAAATACTGAGAGTGTGTATTCTTCGCTTGAGCGAAGTTTCTTGCGCTCGAGCGATGGTCTTCTCTCTACAAAACTACTAGGAGTTTGTATTCTTCGCTTGAGCGAAACTTCTTGCGCTCAAGCAGTGAAACTTATTGTGTTTGGTCGCTTGAGCGACATATCTTGCGCTCGAACGAACTGCGCGTATATCAGTTCGTAAATTCATTTTTCTGATTTACTTATTCACTTCTCTTTCTCTCTCTCTAAACATTTCAAAACCCTAATTTTTCTCACTTTTTCTCTAAAACTCATCTATTTCACTCAAATCCACCTAGACTCGTCGATCTTCTCACCCGTGTCCCTTTGTAAAAAAGGTAGAGCTCGATGATGGCTTCGTTCTAATTAAAGCGAAGTTGATTTTTGGCGTCTTTGAGTTTCCTACACTCTCTCTCATTTTCTAAGTTTGAGGTAAGGATATGTCCACACTTTTTATGAGTTTTAACTTAGTTATTTTGTTATTTCTAAACAATATTGAGATTTTTGGAAGATTTGGAATAATCTAGGGTTTTGGGTAAAAATCAAAAGAGGGTTTTTCAAATGGATCCTTAAAAATGACTTTGATAAGGAAAATAATGTTGAGTTGGAAATAAATAGTTGATTTTGATCTTTGGGATTGATTTTGGAAAGGAAAGAGATTTTGTCCTAAATGGCTCAAATGTTGATTTTATATAAATTATGAGATTGATATTGAAATTGTGAAATTGGATTGATATTGATGAGGATGGTGGAGTTAGATAAGTATTATCACCCACCTCTTGCAAAATTTGGAGAGTTTATCTTTATTGATAATTGTTTATCTGTTTAGAAATATCTGTTTTGGGCTATCGGTGGAGGATAGCTATGAGTGTAGTAGAAATTGCATATGAATTAGGAGAATTGAAACTATTTTCTCATTTATTTGCATTGAGCATTATCTCACGTTTATACATTGGAAATGTTTATCGTTTTGAGAAAAATGAGTGAATCTGGGAAACATGTATTATAAGGTTAAAATAAGTTGGCGTTAGTGTCCATGGTAAAGTCCTAAAAACCGCGCATATACATGGGTGCCAATCCCACAGACAAAATTTCTGTGAAATGACAATAGTAATGCTTGTATAGCCTACATTTACATGGGTCCCAGTTTACGGTTTCCTTCGGACGAAATTTCCGGGAAAGGTTGTATTGTTTTAAAATTCCCAGAGTGTAATTCACTGCCCTATCTTTTTATTCCAAAGAAAGTGATTTATGATATTATTATGGCATTGCATAGTTTTGGAAAGATATATAAAAAATGTTTTGGCACGAGCATTGCATATGCATTCACCTTATACCTTTGTTAAGATTCATATACTGTGTTGGATTATTTCTACTAGGCTTTGGTTCACCCTATGTGAGAAAAATATTTTAGGTGCTAATAATATGCTTCCGCCAAGGCAATAGCTTGGGAAGACTTAGGGCAAGAGCTTCTTTTGTGTATTTGCTATATTTATTTTTTTGTACAAGCCAAAGGCTTTAACTATATTGGACTTAAGTCCATTTTTATTGTAACCAAGTATCATCTTGGAAAGATGTAAGCTTTTTTCTGGCATTCTTATTTGTCTAACTTGCATCTTGTCTCTCTATTATATCACTCTTTTGTAAAGCTTAATTGTAAATCAATGAAAGATAACTACTTTGTCATTATGATCACTTATTGATGTTGAATATGGATTATAGTAATTATTTCAGGGTGTTACATAAAAAATTCAAAAAATATGAAAAAATTATATTGAGATTTTCAACCTCAAAGAGGGCAAAACATTTTTGCTTATATTATATAATTTGGATTAGAAATTTTAAATTTATTAACCCAATAATATTTTTATATAATTGTAACGGCCCGACTTTTATTACTCAGATAATGTTACATTTTTCCTTTAAATCAGTCCATTTCAATAATAATAAACATCTAAGGTATTTAGAGAGAAATAAATTATAATGTCCTCACTCATGTACATGTAATGAAATACAATATATGTACATATGCATCATATTATCAATTACAAAATAACAAAATATATAAAATGGATTAACCCTGGTTATAACACATTGGCATTCTGCTTGCATTTAAAAAGCCCCATGGCCAACAATTAATAGGCTTTAAGTTTCAAGCAACTCTTCACTCCATACTTGAAAAATGATTACCAACGTGGGACGAACACAAAGGTCTACTAGGAATCTCAATAATCCTAAACAATAGCAACATAAAGATAGCTATGATCATGAATGCTCCATGTGTATATATATATATAGGATATGTGACATTTCATACTTCAAAATATACTTACATAATTACAATTTGCCAAAAGATCATCTTTAACATAATAAGAAACAAAGACCAATTCTTACATTTCAAAATTTTTCATTTGCATTTAAAGAAATCTCAACCATTCATCACATTACCACGATCTCCTAGGATCGATCTAAACAATATACTCATTCTACATTCCAACTCATTATAGCTATAAGGGCAATTACTATAAATTATGGCTTTAAACACAAGTGTAAAATAAATGTTCACAAATACATATATATATATATATATATATATATAAGCAACAATAGACGTGTTAACACAGATTACCATATTTACCGGTCACAAGCACGAAAAACCAATAATGCATCCATTCTCATCACAACACAAGTATGAAGATATACAACGTGTAATTAACACATAACAGATCCCATCTTTGTCAAGCCATAGCCACCATAGCCCACTTTACTGGTAGCAAGCCAGAGAGAAGAGGAACCCATTTCAAAGCACCAAACTTTACCAGTCCTCAAGCTGGAGGGGAGATGAACTCGTTCACACTTTACCGAGTGCGAACCGGAGAGGAGAGAAAGCCATGCCTATAGCTTTTATGGTTCAAACCCGACCCATTTGATGTTTTAGATCCGGGTTTCATTGTCATATATAGTTATCTATGTGTTGTTTCTCCTTATATCTCTTTGAGTTTGGCTTTTAGGATGTGTTAATTGCGTTTAAAATAGGTTAGTAGCTTATTTTTCAAACTTTTGTTGCCCAGATTTTTGTCCCTTCGCTCGAGCGAAGCTTTTTGCACTCAAGCGGTCTTTGTGAACCTCCAGTACTTTTGCAGGTCGCAAAAGTACTGAGAGTTTGTATTCTTCACTCGAGCGAAGTTTTTGCACTCAAAGCGAGGACCTCTATCTGCAAAACTACAGGGAGTTTGTATTCTGCGCTTGAACGGTAGAAGCTTCACTCGAGTAGTAAAACTTATTGTGTCTGGTTGCTCAAGCGACACATCTTGCACTCAAGCGAACTACGCGTATGTCAGTTCGTAAACAGCCCATTTAAAGTCACTTTTTCATTTTGCTCTCTCTCTCTAAACCATTCAAAACCCTAATCTCTCTCACTCCCCCTTTCTAAAACTCACATATTTCCCTCAAATACACCTAGATCTGTTGATTTTTTCACCCGTGTGCCTTTGTTAAAAAGTTAGAGCTCGACGTGGGCTTCATTCTTGTCACGACCCAAACCCGGCCCTATGGGTTTAGCACCGTAACCGGCCAGTAATCCGAGATTACCGAAGGCCTGCAGAACAGTAGAATAGTAAAACAGAGTACAGGGCCTGGCGGAAGCCAAAACAGTAAATAAACAATGTCCAATGAGCTGTGACAGTCTATATGCAAAAAGACTTTTCATACATTTGTACGTAGACAGTGCAGAACAGTATGCACAATATTTACAATCATTCAGACTAGGGACTTCATCCCTTACGTAACAGTACAGTAACATGCAGTCTATACAATCCATTCGGTTATTACAAAACAGTAAGACAGTATAGAAGGGGGAATTGTAAAACACCCCTAAGCCTTAACACGATAGGCTCGGAACCTCGCAGTGAGGCACATAGGCTGGCTTGACAAAACTAGAGTAACTCTGACGCTCCTAGCCGCGGTTTGGTGCCTGAACACCTACATATATATATGAGCAGTGAGCTAAAGCCCAGTGAATAACATAATGCGTAAAGAGGTTAAGAATGAATGTCCTTACAGTATGAAAACAGTTCAATTAAACAGTATTTCAGTTGTTCAGTAGATAATCATTTGTGAACATATCTTTACACAATCGTTACTCACAGAGTTCTGGGTTACAGTAAGCTAGAGCGTGCCTCCCCAGTCGCCAACCGTACACAGTTAACAGATTGAACACACTAAGCTACACAGCTGGGAAAGATAGTAACTTAACCCCTAATGCCTCGGTGTGTTCTACATCTATATCCTCAGTAAGATGCCTTAAACTAGGCCTAAGAATGCCTAGAATGGGATGAGGATGCAAAGATGTACTCAAAAAGCAGTTTCAGAAGTTTCAGAAAAACAGAGTCCTGCTCGAGCTCAGGTTTACCCGCTCGAGCGGACATGCAACAAAGGTACACGCTCGAGCGTCAACTCTCCCGCTCGAGCGTACTGTAAAAGTACTGGATGGGTGAAATCTACGCTCGACGCCCGCTCGATCGTGAGACACATGCCTCCGCTCGAGCGCCCAATCCTACACTCGAGCGGACTGTAAAACAGTGCAGAGAAATACTGGATGCTTGGATTCCACGCTCGAGCGTCACTATCCCCGCTCGAGCGGAAGTGCAAAATCTGAAAATTCCAGATTGCACCTCCAAGCCAAAACCAGGTTCAAATGCATCAAAATCGATCCTCTTGGGCTGAATTTCCTGGAAAACTCTTATAAACTCATAGTAAAACATGATTCAAAGCTCAATTTGAGAAATCAAAGCCCAAGGGTGTTTAATTCAACTCAATTTCAACCAATTTTCATGAACAAGGAGAGTATGGAAACATGCATGAATTCAAACCAATTCAAAGCTTCAATTTCATGCTCCAGTGAGCCAAATCTTTCAAAAACATGATGAGTTCATGGTCTTTTGTAAAAATATGGGCATGCATGTACAATTTGATGATAGATAACTTCAAAACTTCAAAATAAAGGCATGCATGCATGAGCTAGACTCCAATTCAACATATATGGACCAATTCAAGGCTCAAAAACTAAGCATGATCAAGTTCAAATATAGTAATAGAAGGTTAAATTCTCTTACCTAAGTCTAGTATTCAAGGCAAGGAAGCTCAACTATGCAAATCTCCTACAAATTCTTCAAGTTTCTAAGCAAATTGTGAAGAACTCAAGCTTTCTCTCCCTCTCTCCCTCTCAAGTCGGCAAGAGCAAGGAAATGGCTGAACAAAATGTTGCCTACGTGTCTAATGAGGCTCAAATATATTGTATTGAGTGGGCCACTAAGGGTTAGTTTAGTAAATAGGGCCAACTTAAGCAATTGATCAATATTTAATCTAATTTAATCATACCTAATCAAGTTTTCAGACAAATACACCATAAAATCACATTAATTATGAGGATCATAAAACATCAGTCAATTCCTGGTTCGGCCGCCGATAAGGCCTTCAATTATCAGTTTAAACATAAAACGTGAACAGATCAAGTAAACAATCAAACAGATAGAATACAGATTAACACACATACTCATTCAATTCAGTTCTAGTTTTCAGTCAGTTAGTTCAGTACTTTAATCAGTTCAATTATCAGTCATAATCAGTTCAATTTGACGGTAATCAATGTTTATTGGTAAACAGTGATGAGGGTTATTACAGTCTCCCCTTCTTATAAAGAGTTTAGTCCTCTAAACTCGAGATACTTTCGTTCTGGAAGAAAACAGGATTCAGTGGAAATAGTTCAGGATATCTTTTAGCCATGTCATCTTCCCTCTCCCAAGTGGCATACATGCCACCATGGTTTTGCCAGTCGACCTTCACTAACGGGATCTCTTTGCTTCTCAACTTCTTGATCCGTCTGTTCACAATCTGTATGGGCCGTTCCTCGTAAGTGTAGTCATCACTCAGCACTACACGAGTAGGCTCAATTACATGGAAAGGATCCCGGACGTAGTCTCTCAACATAGAAATGTGGAAGACGTTATGCATATGCTCCATTTCAGGAGGAAGCGCAACTTGATACGCCACCGGATTGATTTTCTCAATAATCTCATATGGTCCGACGTACCTCGGTGCTAACTTGCCTTTGACTCCGAAACGAGTCTGGCCTTTCATCGGTGTCACTTTCACAAACACGTGATCACCCACTTCATACTCTCTGTCTCGTCTTCTGACATCAACATAACTCTTCTGTCTGCTCTGTGTAGTTTTCAATCTCTGTTGTATCAGTTTCACTTTCTCAGTTGTTTCATATACAATCTTGGGCCCAAGCAAAGGCCCGTCTCCAACTTCTGCCCAGCAAATCAGAGATCTACATTTTCTGCCATACAATGCCTCGAAAGGCGCCATACCAATACTCGAATGGTAGCTGTTGTTGTAGGCGAATTCAGCTAATGGCAAATGGCTTTCCCAGTTTCCCTGAAAATCAAGGACACACATTCTCAGTAAATCCTCCAGAGTTTGGATGGTTCTTTCTGACTGGCCATCCGTCTGAGGATGATAGGCACTACTCAGTCTCAATTCAGTACCCAATGCAGTCTGTAAGCTTTGCCAAAATCTCGATGTAAACTTCGAGTCCATGTCGGAAACAATGGACACAGGCACTCCATGCAGTCTCACAATTTCATCAATATAGAGTATAGCCAATTTGTCCGCATTATAAATTGTCTTGACAGGTAAGAAGTGAGCAGATTTAGTCAGTCTATCAACAATAACCCAAATTGAGTCCATACCTTTACTAGAGCGAGGCAATCCCACAATAAAATCCATGGTGATATGCTCCCACTTCCATTCCAGTATTGGTAAGGGCTGTAACAAGCCTGCGGGTCGTTGATGTTCGGCTTTAACTTGTTGGCAATGAAGACATTTGGATACAAAATCGGCAATTTCTTTCTTCATTCCCGGCCACCAGAAATTCAGTTTCAGATCTTGATACATTTTCGTATTCCCTGGATGGATAGAAAATTTTGAGTTGTGGTCCTCTTGCAGAACTCTTCTTTTCAGTTCAGTATCGTTCGGTACACACAGTCTTTCTTGAAATTTCAGTACATTATTCTCAAATTTGAATCCCGGTCTCGGTTTAGATTCTCTTTCTTCGATGATCTTCTTCAAGAAGTCATCCAGTTGCTGTTTCTCTTTAATCTCTTCAATCAATGCTGGTTGAGCAGAAATAGCAGCTAAGGTTCCACCTTGTTCTCGTAAAACAATTTCAATTTCAGACTTTTCAAGGTCACAAAGCAACTCTTTTTGCCCGGTAAGCAAACAGGCTAGATTTCCAATTGATTTCCGGCTCAATGCATCGGCAACGGTATTGGCTTTTCCCGGATGGTACAATATCTATAGGTCATAGTCTTTGATCAGTTCTAGCCATCTCCGCTGTCTCATATTCAGTTCTTTCTATGTGAAGAAATATTTTAGGCTCTTGTGGTCGGTGTATACTTCACACATTGCCCCATACAGATAGTGGCGCCAGATTTTCAGTGCAAATACTACTGCAGCAAGTTCCAGATCGTGGGTCGGGTAGTTCTTTTCATGTGGTCTCAGTTGTCGGGAAGCATAGGCAATTACTCTCCCACTCTGCATTAAAACACACCCTAAACCCTTATGAGAAGCATCACTAAATATGGTGAAACCATCTGTACCTCAAGGTAAGGTAAGAACCGGTGCAGTCACGAGTCGAGTCTTCAACTCTTGGAAAGCTGATTCCCTTTGATCAGTCCAGTCAAATGATATTCCTTTCTGAGTCAGTTGAGTCAATGGTAAGGCGATTTTGGAGAAATCTTTGACAAATCTTCTATAATACCCGGCTAGTCCCAAAAAGCTTCGGACTTCTGTCACATTTGTTGGTCTAAGCCAGTTCACTACAGCTTCAATTTTCTGTGGATCAACAGAAATTCCGTCTTTGCTAACAACATTTCCCAAAAACATAACATGGTCAAGCCAAAATTCACATTTAGACAGTTTAGCATACAGTTTCTGTTCTCTTAAGGTTTGTAGGGCAAGTCTCAGATGATGTTCATGTTCTTCTACACTCTTGGAGTAAATCAATATGTCATCAATAAATACAACAATAAAATTGTCAAGGTATGGTTTAAAAATTCTATTCATAAGGTCCATAAATGCAGCTGGTGCGTTCGTGACTCCGAAAGGCATAACTAAAAATTCGTAATGTCCATACCTCGTTCTAAAAGCAGTTTTATCAATGTCATCTGATTTAACTTTCAACTGATGATATCTGGATCTGAGATCAATCTTAGAAAACACTTGCGCTCCCTGTAACTGATCAAATAAGTCATCAATACGTGGCAATGGGTATTTATTTTTCACAGTTACCTTGTTCAGTTCACGGTAATCAATGCACAGTCTCAGTGAGCCGTCTTTCTTCTTTACAAATAGAATAGGTGCGCCCCACGGTGAAGTACTGGGCCTGATGAACTTTTTGTCTAATAGTTCTTGCAATTGCACCTTCAGTTCTTTCAGTTCAGTTGGAGCCATTCGGTAAGGAGCTTTAGATACTGGCTGTGTTCCAGGAACCACATCAACGGTAAATTCAATCTCCCTGTCAGTCAAATCCCCTGGAAGATTATCTGGAAAAACGTCTGGAAATTCTCTGACTATAGGAATACAGTTCACATTAGCATTATCAGCAGTAGACACAGTCAGTACAGAACACATATACCCTTTACACCCCTTTCTAACCAGTTTAACAGCCTTCACAGATGAAATCAAATACGGAGGGGGTACTACCCCAATCCCATTAAACACAAATTCAGGTAGGCCAGGTGGACGGAAAACTACTTGTTTTGTTACACAGTCTATGGTGGCATGATATTTCGTTAACCAGTCCATCCCCAATATTACATCAAAATGATCAATGTTCAATGGCAGTAAATCGATAAACAGATGTGCATCTCCAACAATAATTTCACAAGCAGGGTACATGTATGCACAGGTCATAGATCCCCCAACGGGTGATGATACAGCTAACAGATAGTTCATAGGTTCTAAGGGTCTATTCAATTTACGCAAAAAAGCATGCGATACATAAGAATGCGTAGACCCCGAATCAATCAGTACATAAGCATTCTGAGTACAAATAGAGAGAATACCTGACACAACGGTCTTGGTATTCTGGACGTCTCCCGGTACTAGGGCGAACACTCCGCCCTGCCTCATAGGCTCTTTCCCGGTAGCTTTGGGATTCGGTTTTGGTGTAACAGTTGATGCCGCTACGCTTGGTGTAGCTTTACTACTAGCTTGTGGAGCAGAGGGACAGTCTTTAACCATGTGGCCCACCTTGCCACACCTGTAACAGGCTCCTGATATCTTGTAACAAACTCCCTTGTGATTTTTACCACATTCAGAACAGGGCGGTATTGTACGGTTTCCTTGACTAGACGTAGTCGTTGACCCCGTGTTCTGTTTCTTGTTCAATGGACCATGATTGCCTTTCTTGAACTTGAAACCCTGCCTTTTACCCCGCCATTCAGGTGCTGGCGTTTCAGTCTTTAGTGCTTCAATGTTTGATTCAGCCATCAAGGCTCGGTCAAGAACATTTACATAGTTTGGTAGCTTCAAAACATTAATCCGATCAAGGATTGCAACATTAAGGCCGCCTTCAAACTTTCTGGCCTTCTTGTAATCAGTGTCCACCATATGCGGTGCATATCTCGCAAGTTCGGTGAACTTTGTTTCATATTCAACAACGGACATTGTGCCCTGTTTCAGCTGTTCAAATTCAGTCACCTTTCTATCCCTAACACACTGAGGGAAGTACTTTTCGAAGAAGGCTCCCTTGAATTGAGCCTATGTCATAACTGTATTTTCATTACGGATAAGCATCCACCACCTTCTAGCTTCCTCTTGTAGAGTAAAGGTAGCCAACAGTACTTTGTGTGCTTCAGAGCACGGAAAAACTTCAAATAATTTCTCTGTTTCGAGAACCCATGCTTCAGCTTTTAACGGTTCAAGGCCTCCCTGAAAGGATGGCGGTTTCATTTTGCTGAACTTCTGGGTCAGAGCAATTATGTCTCCATCATTAACATTAGCATTCTGTTCCGGTACGACCGGAGGAGGAGGAGGTGGGGGCTGTTGATTCAGTTGTTGGTCCAGTCTTGCAGTTATCAGTTCCATCATTTGTTCCAGTCTGGTCATTCTGGCCTCAGAGGATGAGGATTCAGTTTCATTTGCAGTGTTTGCGTTATCCATTTCACTATAAGCAGTTATAACAGTTTTAAACATAAGCAGTCATTTGTTTAACAGTTTAACACATTAGCATGTATTCAGTCAGTCATATCACACACTTATCATGCTCATGAGATGCCCTCATTACTTTTCTAGGACACCCTATAGCTCATTTGGACACGTGTGTGCGGTATAACTCATGGTAAGTATCGCTCTGATACCACTCTGTCACGACCCAAACCCGGCCCTATGGGTTTAGCACCGTAACCGGCCAGTAATCCGAGATTACCGAAGGCCTGCAGAACAGTAGAATAGTAAAACAGAGTACAGGGCCTGGCGGAAGCCAAAACAGTAAATAAACAATGTCCAATGAGCTGTGACAGTCTATATGCAAAAAGACTTTTCATACATTTGTACGTAGACAGTGCAGAACAGTATGCACAATATTTACAATCATTCAGACTAGGGACTTCATCCCTTACGTAACAGTACAGTAACATGCAGTCTATACAATCCATTCGGTTATTACAAAACAGTAAGACAGTATAGAAGGGGGAATTGTAAAACACCCCTAAGCCTTAACACGATAGGCTCGGAACCTCGCAGTGAGGCACATAGGCTGGCTTGACAAAACTAGAGTAACTCTGACGCTCCTAGCCGCGGTTTGGTGCCTGAACACCTACATATATATATGAGCAGTGAGCTAAAGCCCAGTGAATAACATAATGCGTAAAGAGGTTAAGAATGAATGTCCTTACAGTATGAAAACAGTTCAATTAAACAGTATTTCAGTTGTTCAGTAGATAATCATTTGTGAACATATCTTTACACAATCGTTACTCACAGAGTTCTGGGTTACAGTAAGCTAGAGCGTGCCTCCCCAGTCGCCAACCGTACACAGTTAACAGATTGAACACACTAAGCTACACAGCTGGGAAAGATAGTAACTTAACCCCTAATGCCTCGGTGTGTTCTACATCTATATCCTCAGTAAGATGCCTTAAACTAGGCCTAAGAATGCCTAGAATGGGATGAGAATGCAAAGATGTACTCAAAAAGCAGTTTCAGAAGTTTCAGAAAAACAGAGTCCTGCTCGAGCTCAGGTTTACCCGCTCGAGCGGACATGCAACAAAGGTACACGCTCGAGCGTCAACTCTCCCGCTCGAGCGTACTGTAAAAGTACTAGATGGGTGAAATCTCCGCTCGACGCCCGCTCGATCGTGAGACACATGCCTCCGCTCGAGTGCCCAATCCTACACTCGAACGGACTGTAAAATAGTGCAGAGAAATACTGGATGCTTGGATTCCACGCTCGAGCGTCACTATCCCCGCTCGAGCGGAAGTGCAAAATCTGAAAATTCCAGATTGCACCTCCAAGCCAAAACCAGGTTCAAATGCATCAAAACCGATCCTCTTGGGCTGAATTTCCTGGAAAACTCTTATAAACTCATAGTAAAACATGATTCAAAGCTCAATTTGAGAAATCAAAGCCTAAGGGTGTTTAATTCAACTCAATTTCAACCAATTTTCATGAACAAGGAGAGTATGGAAACATGCATGAATTCAAACCAATTCAAAGCTTCAATTTCATGCTCCAGTGAGCCAAATCTTTCAAAAACATGATGAGTTCATGGTCTTTTGTAAAAATATGGGCATGCATGTACAATTTGATGATAGATAACTTCAAAACTTCAAAATAAAGGCATGCATGCATGAGCTAGGCTCCAATTCAACATATATGGACCAATTCAAGGCTCAAAAACTAAGCATGATCAAGTTCAAATACAGTAATAGAAGGTTAAATTCTCTTACCTAAGTCTAGTATTCAAGGCAAGGAAGCTCAACTATGCAAATCTCCTACAAATTCTTCAAGTTTCTAAGCAAATTGTGAAGAACTCAAGCTTTCTCTCCCTCTCTCCCTCTCAAGTCGGCAAGAGCAAGGAAATGGCTGAACAAAATGTTGCCTACGTGTCTAATGAGGCTCAAATATATTGTATTGAGTGGGCCACTAAGGGTTAGTTTAGTAAATAGGGCCAACTTAAGCAATTGATCAATATTTAATCTAATTTAATCATACCTAATCAAGTTTTCAGACAAATACACCATAAAATCACATTAATTATGAGGATCATAAAACATCAGTCAATTCCTGGTTCGGCCGCCGATAAGGCCTTCAATTATCAGTTTAAACATAAAACGTGAACAGATCAAGTAAACAATCAAACAGATAGAATACAGATTAACACACATACTCAGTCAATTCAGTTCTAGTTTTCAGTCAGTTAGTTCAGTACTTTAATCAGTTCAATTATCAGTCATAATCAGTTCAGTTTGACAGTAATCAATGTTTATCGGTAAGCAATGATGAGGGTTATTACAGTTCTAACCGGAGCAAAGTTGGTTTTTAGGGTCATTGGGTTTCCTCACTCTCTCTCTCTCGTGTTCTAGCTTGAGATGGGGATACTTTCTACACTTTTTATGAGTTTTAACTTAGTTATTTGTCATTTTTAAATCATATTGCGAATTTGGAAGATTTGGAATCTAGGGTTTTGGATAAAAATCAAAAGAGAGGTTTTCAAATAGGTTCTTGGAAATGATTTTGGTGTTGAAAAAAAAAAAAGAAGTTAAGTTGGGTGAAAATGGTTGATTTTGATACTTAGGGTTCATTTTGAAAAGAGTACGAATTTTGCCCTAAATGGCTCAAATATTGGTTTTGTATAAATAATGAAATTGATGTTGAGATTATGAAATTTTATTGGTATTGATGAGGATGGTAGAGTTGGATATGTATTATCACTCACCTCTTGAAAATTTGGAAAGTGTATCTTTATGGAATATAAATTATCTGTTTAGAAATATCTATTTTGGGCTATTGATGGGAGATAACTATGAGTGTTGTAGAAATTACATGTGAATTAGGAGAATTAAAACTATTTTCTCATTCATTTGCATTGAGCATTATCTCACATTTATACGTTGAAAATGTTTATCGTTTTAAGAAAAATAGTGAAATTGGGAAACATGAATTGTATTGTTGAACTAAGTTGGCGTGAGTGTCGAAGGTGAAAGTCCCAAAAACCGCGCATATACATGGGTGCTAATCTCGCGGACGAAATTTCCGTGAAATGGCAATGGTAGTGCTTTTATAGCCTACGTTTACATGGGTCTCGGCTTACGGTTTCCTCCAAATGAAATTTCTGAGAAAAGTTGTAGATGTTTTGAAATTCCTAGAGTGTGATTCACTGCCCAATTTTCTATCATAATGGAAATGATTTTATGAATCGAGATATTAACTTGGCATTTCATAGTTTTGGAAAGAGATATATAAAAATGTTTTGGCACGACCATTGCATATGCATCCACGTCATAGCTTTGTTAAGATTTATATATTGTTTTCGATTATTTCTACGGGACTTTGGCTTACCCTACGTGGGAAAAATATTTCAGGTGTTGATGATATGTCTTCTCCAAGGCAATAGCTTGGGAGGAATTGGAGTGAGAGCTTCTTTTGTGTATTTATTGGCATAGACTAACTACTTTGGCTTGAGCTACTTGAAGATCCAGTATTTTGCCTTTTGTTCGCGAAGAAAGAATAACCCTTTCCAAAATTAGACCCAGATCTTTTGCTTCTCCATTCTGATGTTGGTGCCTTGGCTTGTTTCATTGTTGCTAAGGTGGCTTCCGCCATTATCGCTCTGTTTAAAACTTCCACATAGGTGAGCAATTTCAAGACGCCTTCTCGGTCAAACACTTCCAAATCTAGTCTGCCTTCAAATTTTCGTGCCCTCTTGTAATCAGGATCCACCATATGTGGAACAAATCGAGCCAATTCAGTAAATTTGGCCTCATACTCAGCCATGGACATCCTACCTTGTTTAAGTTCTTGGAATTCAGAAACTTTCCGATCCTGGAAACACTGAGGAAAGTATTTATCGTAGAAGATCGCATTAAGTTGTGCCAACGTCATATTCCCATTACTGTTTTAGATTAGCAACCACCACCTTCGGGCTTCATCTTTCAAAGTGTAAGTGGCCAAAAGGACTTTTTGAATCTCAGAACAAGGGAATACTTCAAATAGTTTCTCTATTTCAAGTAACCATGTTTCTGCTTTTAACGGTTCAATGCCACCTAAAAAGGTCGGCAGTTTCATTTTTTGGAACTTCTGAGTTAAATTTATGAGATTATTGTTATCTGACTCAACTTGGACTGGCGGGGGTAGGGGAGGTAAGGGTTGTTGCCTCTGCTGTTGTTGAGCTATTGCCTCAATTAAAGCTGCAAGCATTTGTTCCATGCGGCTCATTTGAGTCTCAGATGATTCAGCTGTTCCGTCACTTCTTATATTTTCCATTTGCTGTAGGTAAACAAAACAATATAAACATAGGCAAATAGTCTTTTTACAATATTCAGATCATTTGTTTCCATATCATGTGATCATAATCAGATTTAGGTTTTCACTTTCAATAAACATACACTTACACATGCAGATGGAATGCCCCTACTTCTTACTAGGACATCTTAAGCTCACATGGACTCGTGTGTGCTGTAGAACACGTGTTCTAATACCACTCTGTCACGACCCAAACCTGCCCCTATAGGTTTAGCGTCGTAATCGGCCAGTAATCCTTAGATTACCAAAGGCCTCTTGACAGAACAACATATAGTTAGGGGCTGCGGAAGTAAATATATAAAATATACATAGTCCATTGAGCTTTGAAGACATACATGAGACATATAATCTTAAACTTTTATAAACTTACAAGTGACGTCAAAAGTTACGGTGTTTACACATCACTCCATGTACATACTAACATAAATCTTGATCGAAAATCAAAGAAACTAAGCCTAATATATTCACAAAAATAGCCGCTAAACTTGACTTAACTCGGAACCTCCTCAAGAGGCACGAAAGCTGGCTGACAAAAATTGAGATGCCAGGTCCTCAACTCTGAGCCTGGTCACGTGCTTGATCACCTATATACATAATATAAATAGTGAGCGAGAGCCCAGTGAATAATAACAAAGTAAAGGGTTAAATGAATGATGTCCCATAACTAAGTCTGTACATAGAATAGATTCATATTCGTATTCTTGTTTGAGTCATTGACAGAAATCAGAATTCTTGCTTGATCATACATCGTTCCATCCGTTAGTGCTAACATATTACATACAGAGTATCAAGAATCATACTTGTCAGTTCATAGAGGAACCTCCGGCCGGGTACGAATAACTTGTTAGTTCCATAAGGAACCTTCGGACTGGGAACGGATAACTTGTCAGTTCCATAAGGAACCTCCGGTCCGAGTACAAGTAGCATACTTAAATCACAGCATTAATGTCACAAATATTTGTCAAAGGTGGACAATCATTCACAGTACAAAACATTTCATAGAACAGATCTTTGTAGACACCCCATTTTTGACTGCCCTTAAGACTTGGGCGCCACAGATTGATCACATGATGATGAAAGTTGTATTGTACAAATTTTTGATTTCTTCAGCAAGAAGAGCTATAAATACCAACCTTAGACCCCCTTTTGGACCAAAACTATTTTGACCAAAACTATTTTAGACCTTAAAACCCTCTCTTTCGAAATATTCTTGAAAAAAGTTTCTATGATGTTCCGAAGCTCGCATTTTGTTAAAAATTGCACTTTTCGGTAAACCGAACAAGAACAAAGTGGAAATAAGAGGTGAAATCTTTGAAAAAATATTTAAAACATATCATTTAGAGGTTTGGAGTTGAAGAAAATTGGAGGAGAGGGAAGAAACCTAGTTAGGGAAGAAGTTGGGCATAAACTATTAATAGAAAACTGGGCAGCCTTCACTAAATTAGGTCTATCTTTTTGTACAATTGGAATTAAGTTGTGAGGCCACCACCATTGTAAATTGGACTTCCAGGGCTTCATTTTAACCTCAAGAATCTCCCAAAACCATGTCCGGATGAGGGAGATATGGCTGGTTAAAGTTAGGCATCAATCCGGTTAAGCCAAAACTGAGCAACCTTCACTAAAATAGGCATATCTCTTAGTACACTTAGAATTATGATGTGAATCTACTTCCATAGGAAAGTAGACTTCCGGGGCTTCCATTTAGGCTCAAGAATGACCTGCAAAGGAGTTCGGATGAAGGAGATATGCTCAGTTGAAGTCGGGCCTAGAAGCAGATTTTTGATGACCGACAATTCTTGATGGCCAATGGTGAAAAAGCTAGATATTTTTGTGCCAGCTGTCCCCCAAAAGCTCCAGCTGTCCAGGGCTTGATATTTTCGACCTAAGGGGCTATTTTTCTATATATAGAAGGCCTCTCTTCTTGCTTTGAAGGTTAGAAAACATTTGGGAGAGAAATATTTGTAGAAAAATCTTCTCTCTCTACAATCCTCTCTCTACAATTCTCTCTCTCTTTTGTAACTTGCATAGCCTATGCCCAAACACACCAAACCAAACCTACAGAGCTTCTTGCTGAGGTGATTTGAGTTTGGATTTGAGCTCTTGAAGCACTTGAGAGTGGAAATTGGTGGTTTATGGCTTAAAGGTTCACTTCTCTCCAAGAGGTATAATTTTTTTTGCCTTTGTACCATCTTTACACCATTTGTTTTCCATCTTTTCTTTCTATTTTGAAACTCTTTAAAACCTATTTTTATGGGTTGAAGCTTGTGGTTTAAGGCTCTTAAAGGTAGAGGGGTTAATCACCCTTCTTTGAACCTTGCTCTCTAAGCCTTTCCACTTGTGTTTCCCATTCTTTCATCAACTTTTTTTGAGCTTTTTACCACTGGTTTTCAGAGGTTTTCAGAGGCTAAAAAAGTGGTTTTGAAGTCCCAAAAATGGAGGGGTTAGCCACTCCTCCTTTGACTTGTTTACTAGCTCAAAGCTCCATGTTTTAGCTGATTGTTTTAGCTACTTTTGTCTTCATTTCAGCATGTTTTCCAACTGATTTTGGGCTATAAAAACTCTATGTTTTTGGACTGAAGCTTGGGTCCTAAGGCCATTAAAGGTTGAGGGGTTGATAGCCCTTCTTTGTACCTTGTCTTGGAGGCCTTGGCCCTTGTGTTTCCCACCCTTGCATTATCTTTTTTAGAGCTTTTAAACACTATTCTTTAGAGCTATTTCGGTGGCTAAAATCATGTTTTGAAGTCCAAATTTGGAGGGATTAGCCTCCCCTCCTTGTGTCATGTTTGCACGCCTAGTTAGCTTCACATGTTAGCATGTTTTCTAGCTTAACTTAGCTGAAGTCCAGCATGTTTTAGCCTCTGAAATAACCTTTTTTTAGCTCTGTTTTGGGCTGTTTAGTTTGTTTGAGTCTTGTTTTGCATAGGTGTAGTGTTAATTCCTTCACTAGCTTAGTGTTTTAAGACTTTAACCATCTTTGGTTTGAGTTGATTGCATGTTTTAGTGCTTTTTTAACTTCATTTTAGCACTTATAATCTCTGCAATCCCCCTCAATTCTTTACTTTTGATTTGCTTTGAAAGTGGTTTCAAACTACTTCTTTGCCTAATTGTGAAATGGAGGAGCTAAACCTAATGGTTTAATCCCTTAGGGGGTTCATTACTAATAGTGTAATGCCCCTTTCATGCCCAAAGCAACTTGGGGTTTGAGCCCTCTTTCCATTAGAGAACACTCACCAATGGACTTAATGGATTAATGAATGGTTTGGTAATTAAAATGAGTAAACAAAGTTGGCAAGTAAAAGACACAAGATAAGCATTCTTTGTGTTGCATTACATGTGTTCTAATCGGACGTTAATTTGAACACAAGGTAAATGGGACATTTCATACTCAAAAGTGATGAAATATGCCATTATCATTGGTCTCCATTGCCCTTGATCATGCATGATAGGGTGATGGACATTTTGGTCTTGTTTCACATTTATTAAACTTGCACAATTGGTTTCACAACTTGCTTGATTGGTTGTTTTGTGAACCAAATTTTGTTCCTCCTTTGATTTCCCCATGAAAAGGAGAGGCAAAGTATGCAGACAACCCTTGAAAAATACACCGTTTTGCTCTCTGTTGCAGTAAGGAGGTTCAAACCAGCAGTGGCTGACTGGCCACAATTGGTAGCCGACCGGCCCACTGTCGGCCATCAATGAAATTTGTAAAATGTGTTGGTAAGGTGGAGTAGAGGTGTTCTGGAAGTGGACAACTTTGTTGATGTTTATATGTGCAAACAGAGACATTCAGTAACAAGGCAATGACTTTTCGAGTGAAGAATCGAGCATGCATGCATGCATCCCTCGCTTCCTGGGATTAGCTAATTAGTTTAATTAGCATTAGATCAGATACGTGTTGTAATTAATTAGTTGTAGCGAATTAAGTATTGTAAATAATTAGTTAGTTTAACTAGTTATTCAATTTCAATTTGTAATAATTAGTTAACTAGAATAGTTAATTAATTCTGTTTGTAATAATTAGTTAGCTTAATTAGTGTAGCTAGTTGGTTAGTTTATCCATTAGGACCCTCTTTCGCGAGGGCATAATGTTGTAATAAGTGTGTGTGTATGTCTTCCAACCCCACGTTTTTCTCCTTTTTATTTAATAATTTTTGATGGTCAGATTAGAGATATGTTTTAATTAGCATATCACATGCTTCCATCCATTCATTCGTATTGCATGTACTGAGACTCGGCGCATCATTCAAACTGCATTGCAATTTCAATATCTTCTTTGAATATGTGTTTAATCGTATGTTATTCAAATCGATTCATTTGCCATATTAGTAGTCGAGCCTACTAATTACATTATTGCATATGTTGCATTAGACACTTAACATAGTTAGGATCATGCATCTTTTTAACTAGTTTCTGTTTTGGCTTGGAGTATTCGGTAAGTTTTATGCTTTAGCATACTTGTATGAGTGTGATTGCCATGTTGCCATGTTTCGCATGCTTGCCATGAGGCTATGTGTTTACTTGCTAAACCACATGAATGCTTGTGGATGAATGCTTGTTGTTTGAATTAGAACGATTCAACACATGTGTGGTTTAAGCCTACTTTGTTGAGTGGCAAATCATGTTTTAAGCCCACTACATTTGGTGGCAAACTCGCAAACTTTAAGCCTACTTGAGGTGGAAAATTCAAACCATTTTCGCAAACAAACATGAGTTGAATTGTTCCAAGTCTTGCGAACCAGTCTATACTTGCTTGTGCATATCACATAGTAAAGCTAGTCCAATAACCGAAATAAGAGCACATAATGTTTATAAAAAATCATATCATGATTAGTAGAGACCAATCTTTGATCGGGTGAGCGGGGGTGCTCAATTCAAGACCTTCCCCTCTTGTACCTAAGTTCCTGAGCCGAGGCAATTTTGGTGATGACGGACATGTGGCCTTTGGCACGAGTCAGGGTTTCCTAAATTTTTCCAAAACAAAAATATTTAGGTGGCGACTCTGTATCTAGCAAAACAGTCCAATTTTGGCATTATTTGATTTAAAATTGATTTTCTAAAAAGATTTGCCAGATTTGGACTCTTTGTTGTTTATCAGTTTCACATTGCACTTGTGAGACTAGATTCAGAACCGCGGGAGTCCGAACTGTAGGGCTTTCTTTCAAACCTTCCGAAAAGGGGCGCGAAAAAAGGCGAGTCCACAGTTTCTGGCGACTCTACTGGGGATTTAAAGAACTTGACTCGAACTCATGATATGACTTTTTATCTACACTTATGTGTTTCTTTGCATTTGCATTTGTATCTGCATCGGTGCGCCTAAGTCACAGTGTTTTCTATCTGCTATTCCTGAGCGGTTTGCTGGAGGCTTGATTGGAAAAACTTACCAATAGGCTAACCGGTTACGGGCTCTGCCACGATGGGAACACAACCCTTGGATCTAGACTACCGCTGTACCATTCGATCCTCCTTTCACTTCTCGGTGTTAGGTGTGAGAGGGATATTAGGTAGTCTTGCTGAGGTACCCTTTGTAACCATTTGGCCTAGCTACATATAGTAAAGCAATAGTGACTGTTCCAACTTAGGACATGATACTCTCCCATATGCAGGAATAGCATGAAACCGCTTGTTTTGCGTAGTGAAACCTTAGCTCCTGACGAAACTAGGACAAGGTAATCGTAAGCCTCTCATAGGGGTGTTTTGAATGCTTTTGTGCAAAATGTGAACTCTTTGGGAATGTATGATGCAATCCTCAGAGAGTCTTAATAGTGAGGCGAGGCGATTCTTTTCAAACTTTAGGATCATATCAGAATCAGATTTGGGTCAAAATCTAGGGGTTTGTGTTTGATATGGTGGAAAAATACTGAAACCTGAACCAAAGCTAGGGCCCAATCTGATGGAGCATTTGATTTTAAATGCTAGGTTTGTCTGAGCCAGAGAAAGAGTAGTACCTGCCTTAACCCATTATAGTCTATCCAATCCTATAAAAAAAACCCACTCAACAAAGATCCAACTAATGCTGAAAGACCCACTCTAAAAAATCCCAATCCAGTTCAAATCCATCAAGTATAATCGGGTCAAAATCCTTGTTAGTCAGTTCTTAGCTTACACTCATCCATTTCCCCGATTGCCAACTCAGCAGACCCGTGATGACACAGAGTCTGGAAGAAGTTGTGGCCTTGATAGCGACGTTAAACTAGGGGATTGCCATGCAAGATGAGATCAATGCTGAAATGCAACCCCCGTCTAGGGTAGCTACCACACATCCAGTCTCAGGCCCCCAGCCGAACTTTGATCCACCTTCGCCAACTGAAGATTTGCAAGGTCTAGATCTCCAAGAGGGGTTGGCTCAAACTCAAGTTTTTAGACCCCTGACGCAGCCCAATGAGAGGCTTTATCCCCTTGATGTTAATGATCTCGACCTGACCTCATTAAAAATTGCTAATCTTGAGAAGCAATTCAAAAAGGCACAGGGGTTTAACTCCATTTCTGACATTGAGGATGGATATACCGAGAACACTGTAAGACTCCCAGATAGATTCACAATGCCACACATTGACCGTTTCGATGGGTCTGGAGATCTTATGGTACATATCTGGCTTTTCTTGGACGTTTTGAAACCTATGGGTCTGACTAAGCCTCAGAAACTCTCTCTGTATGGAAGAACCCTGTCGGGTATTGTAACATGCTCGGGGGTACCCGCGCGCATTAATCAGTTCAGACTCTCGAGATTTCTTTGATCTAGTCTCACTAGTGCAATGTGAAAGATAGATGAGTGTTCAGATTTGGCAACTTTTATTAAAAATTCATTTTATTGCAATTTTGTTAAAAATGGACTACATCATTAGATCTCAGAGTCACTACCTAATATTTTGAAAAATTAGGAAACCCATGACTCGTGCCAAGGCCACTGTTCGTCGTAATCAAAGATGCTTAGCTTGGAACCTTAGGTATGAGAGGGGAAGGTCAATAATGAGCACCCCCGTAAACCCGATCAAAGATCGGCCTCTACTAAACCATGATATAAATTTTATTTTCTTTATATGTTCATGTTTTGATTGTTTAATAAATCTTAAAATTTACTATGTGAAACATACAAGTATAGACTATGTCACCCACTTTGGAACAACTTGATTTCATATAGTTTTGAAAGAGTTTTAAAGATGTACAACCCAAATAAATTGAGCTTATAAACATGAAAATCAACATCATTCCAAATTAAGTGACACAACCTCCATCCACTAGCATTCATAGAGTTATATCACATAAGCAAATAGTTTAATGGTAGAATGCTAAACACAGTAAGAAAAGCACACACAAATGGGATGCTAAAGTATAAAAACTTATATATTTGACGACCCGCGAACAAGCTACAAAACAAAGTTAGTAAAATATGTATGATCTTATATACAAAATCTTAATGCAATTCACTCATGAGATGCAACTAAAGATTCGGCTTCTAAGATATGGCATGTGAATCATCTCAAGAACATGAGGTAGTGCACATAATCACATTGGAACTGATTAAATCCACAAATGCAAAATTAGCCGAATCAAGATGTATGAAACATGGATGCAAAGCATAGATATAATGAAAGATGAAATATGATGCATATTCACAGGTAAAGAAAGCAAGTAAAAGAACGGGATAGAAAGAAGTGGGACGAGGAATTATGACAACACTTTAAATAAATTATTACAAACCAAATAAGAGAGAGAGAAGGGAATATTACAACAAAATAAAAACCTCACAAACTCCCAAAATAAAAAAAAATAAAAAAATAAAAAAAAATAAAAATAAAGAAACTTCATGTGCTTTGGGGATTGCCGGAAAATATTCAGCTTGACGCGGGAGGACTGCTCCGTTCCGTTTGGGGAAACTTATTTTGCGGGAGCACTATTCATCCCAGGGCACTATTTATTGCTGACAGTACTATTCACCATGATAATTACTAGTCACCCTTTTTGATCGTTATTCATCTTACCGGGTATTTTTCGTTCGCAGTTACTATTCGTCGCCAGAAGTACTATTCATCGTCGGGGTTACTATTCACCGCCGTAGGTTACTATTCATCTGGTGGGTAAAATTATTTAAAGTAATAAATTACAACAGTTTATATATAATATTTAAATTACAACAGATATATGAGTGGTGCAACCTTCTCGTTAAAGCAGTAAAACAGTTATATAAAAAAAATAAAAATAAATTACAACAGATATGTGGGTGGTGCAGCCTTCCCATTATAGTGGTAAAACAATTAGTAATTTATAACAGATATATGGGTGGTGCGGCCTTCCATTAATGGTGAAACAATTATATAAAAAAATAATTTACAACAGATATGTGGGTGGTGCAACGTTCCCATTAAAGTGATAAAAAAAAAATTATGAACAACAATAAATGAAGTATTTAAACAAATTATATCACATTTTTAAATTAAATGAAAGTTTGCGAAAACTCACCTTTCGGGGAAATGATGAATTTTCTGATTCACAAACTTTCTTTTGATTACCTTCAAGTCTGTGGAATGTGTTCTCAATTCTCAGTCTAAAATTTGGAATTATAGCCTTAGTGGTTGGTTTTTGAATGGTGTATTGATGAAATGGAAATAAAAGTTTGGTTCACAAAAATAAAATATCTAAGAAAGTATTTTAGTTTCCCTCTCTCTCTAAAAAAAAACTAATTTTCCATCTTTTTGATTCTTTTTCCTCTCAAATTCTCTCGCACCATTTTTTTTTTTTCTCTGATTCTCTTTTTCAATTCTCTCAACCCCCTTTGATCTCTCAATCACCTACCTCTTTTATAGGCAATATAAGCTCACAAACAGACAAAACTTCAAACGGTGGAGGAGTAAATTTTCAAAAGGTGCACAGTAACTTTATAATATTATAATAAATAAAATGTATAATTAGTATAAATATATGTACAAATACCCAAAAAAATATGTAAAAACACACAAAAGCATTTAAATTATAAAATAACAAAATAATTGGACTGATAAAATAAATTTTAGCAGGCCAAATATGTAACATAATTTGACCAAAGCGGGTCTAAAACAAAAAAGCACACGATGGGAGTGTAGTGAATTTTTCAAAGGGGGAATAATATCCTCATATAATATAATAATATATAAAATATTTAATATATATATACAAAAGTATGGTGCGTGGGTGAAACCACGGTACCGAATAAATTTAATAAAATATTATATAATAATATAACATTATATATATATATATAATACGTAATAAAGGAAAAAAAAATGGAGAATGGGCCTAAAATAATTTGGCAAAAACAGGTGTAAGTCTGTGATTAAAGTTTGCATTCCATCTTTTCACTAAGAATTTTGTGAGATAGCATATTCTTATTTTCATCATCGGGTAATCAAAAGAAAGTGCCTAAGTCTTAGGGTCGGTCAAAGTGGGGTGTCTACAGTTGCCCCTCTTTGACAGAGCTCGAAGTTATTTCAAGATGTGAGTGAATGTCAAAGTCTGAAGACGACCCTTTTGATAAGGTCGCAAGACTTGGGCAAACAAGCAAGATGCGATCCAATGCAAGTGATTGAACTCGAGGGTTGTCTACGTATCCTTTTGCAAGGAATCAAACCAACGTAGTTCAGGAGCAGAATGCAAATGATATGCAATTGAAAATTGAACTCTTTTTTTTTTTTTGTCTTTTTTGAAAAAGTGCATGACTAATGCAATACAACAAGTAATATGAAGCATAACAAGGGATACAACCCGAATACATCTACGTAAGAGAACGAAATGTATCCGCTAAATGGTCCCAAAACAAGGAAGGTATTAACCAAGGTACAGTCTTAACCAACAACCCAAGAAAAGGGAGGTATTAACCAATAATGGTTTGGACTACCAACCCGAGAAAGGGATAGTTTCGTCATTCCCCAAAAGAGCCAGTACAAATGAGTGGTTTTTATAATCCAAAAAGTGGAAGCCAGCACGAACTGTGTCAAATGGTGATGTGAATAAATTGTAACCAAGTGATGCAACATGTAACTATGCAAATGATATGCTAATGTAAGTGAAAGTTGATTTTTTTCTTTTTCTTCTTTTATTTTGGAAACGCATGATGTGTACAATGTAAGATGTAATATATAGTGAGGCAAGCCTCATGCAAATGATATGAAATAAAAGAAGGTGCATCGCATACAAATGTGCATACCGCACAAATGAAAGAAAGAGGTGTATCGTATACAAATGTGCATACCGCACAAATGAGAGAGGTAGGTGCATTGCATACAAATGTGCATACCACACAAATGAAAGAGAGGTGCATCGCATACAAATGTGCATACCGCACAAATGAAAGAGGAGGGGCATTGCATACAAATGTGCCACAACACAAGTGATGAACTTGAAATCCAAACACGTCTCACACGAAAGGAGGAAAGATGGTGTGAACATCAGGCTCACCTGATGTTTTTTTAATCGAGTAAATCAACAACCTAACGCGTTTCATGAAAAAGAAGGAAAGATGGTGTGAACACCAGGCGCACCAGATGTTTTTAATCGAGTAAATCAACAGCCTAACGCGTCTCATGCGAAAGAATAAAAGATGGTGTGAACATCAGGCACACCTAATGTTTTTAACCGAGTAAAACAACAACCCAACACGTCTCACGCGAAAGGAGGAAGGATGGTGTAAACATTAGGCACACCTGATGTTTTTAACCGAGTAAAACAACAACCTAACGCATCTCATGTGAAAAGTAGGAAGGATGGTGTAAACATCAGGTGCACCTGATGTTTTTAACCAAGTAAAACAACAACCTAACGCGTCTCACACGAAAGGAGAAAGAATGGTGTAAACATCAGGCACACCTGATGTTTTTAACCAAATAAATCAACAACCTAATGCATCTTACGCGAAAGGAGAAAGGACGGTGTAAACATCAGGCGCACCTGATGTTTTTAACCGAGTAAAACAACAACCTAACGTGTCTCACGTGAAAGAAGGAAGCATGGTGTAAACATCAGGCGCACCTGATGTTTTTAACCGAGTAAAACAATAACCTAACGTGTCTTACGCGAAAGGAGGAGGGATGGTGGAAACATCAGGCGTACCTGATGTTTTTAACCAAGTAAATCAACAACCTAACGTGTCTCACGCGAAAGGAGGAAGGATGGTGTAAACATCAGGCGCACCTGATGTTTTTAACCAAGTAAAACAACAACCTAATGCGTTTCACATGAAAGGAGGAAGGATGGTGTAAACATCAGGCGCACCTGATGTTTTTAACCGAGTAAAACAACAACCTAACGCGTCTTACGCGAAAGTAGGAAGGATGGTGTAAACATCAGGCGCACTTGATGTTTTTAACCGAGTAAATCAACAACCTAACGCATCTCACATGAAAAGAGAAAAAGGTGAACAAATCCAAACGTGTCTCACACGAGAAGAGAAATAGTAAACGAATCCAAACGCGTCTCACGCGAGAGGAGAAATAGTGAACGAACCCAAATGCGTTTCACGGAAGAGGATAAAATGTGGTATAACCAACAGAGGTACCTAACCATATCTCATATGGAAAGGAGGAAGGTTTTAACAAGGTAAACATCAAATCCTAACATGTTTCACGTGAAAGGAACAAAGGTGGTGTAACCAACAGATGTACCTAACTGTATCTCATACAGAAAAGGGGAAGGTTACATATACACACGAACGATATACAAAATACGTATTACATACATATACATATATATACATATACATATCTCTCTCTTCTCCTCTTTTTTGTCTCTTTCTCTCTTCCTTCATCTTCTTCGAACATCGTGTCTGGCGCGATTTCGACAATCGCGGTGCCTGACCGACAGGCTGCCCCGATTCTTTAACGTCTTATCCCAATGTTTCTCCTCTTTGTCTTTTCCTTCTTTTTCTTCTTCTTCTTCGATCTCTTCTTAAGTTGAGGCCTACGAGAGAGACATAGCAAAAGCTTGCAAACTTTCTCCGCCATCACTCTACAACCTCTTTCTTTTGCATTACTCTCCTCTGCCATGGCCTCTACACATGGTTCTCTCAATCTTTTTTCAGACCTGAATGAGTTCACGATAGAGATGACCGATTCTGACTCCTCTGAACCTCAACCGCGTGCTCCTCCTCCTTCCCCTGTTTTCAACTTTCCAGCGATGTCAGTTGAGTAAATAATGGCGGCACAGTTTGACATCGAAGCAAACTCGTATACGCTGAGGTCATGTGTGGAGACCATAACTGCGGTCTCCAACTTATCCCGTCTACTGCAGAACAGGACGTGTGAGGTACATCAGTTAAATGCACAACTCTCCCTTGTCCAACATATGTTCAAAGACACTCGAGTAGATATTAGTGCGCTAAAAAAGCAGAACAAAGAGTTGAAACGACAGGCCACCTCCATGGCTTGATTTGGAGTTTCTTCGCACAACCAATTTGATGGCCGGCGAGGAATAATCTCCTTCGGAAGCTCTGCCAAAGCCGAGACAGAGTCTTCAAGAGCTTCGAAGGAGTAAAAATGAAGCGAGGTAGCTGATGGTAAAGTCAGGCAATGAAGCTGTGTGCAAATCAAGCCAGTTGTAATCTTCGTCGTCAGGCTGCTGCCGGAAAACTGAGAAAATGCTACTCTCTCTTTTATTTATTTATTTTTTGTTTTTGTTTTTGTTTTTGTTTTTGTTTTTTTTTTTGTTTTTGTTTTTTTTTTTTTGGCATGGGTACCTATAGCTTCAATTCCTTTTTGTATAACTTTGATCGGGGTTAATCCCTGACATTTAATAAAACGAGTTTATTATGCAAATCTAGATGACATGAATGGCACAACACTGAACATAAAAATCATTTTGTTTTGAATTTTGAACTTGAAAATGGCTGTATATTAGTGAATTCTGAACTGAATATTGAGCCTATCACTGACCAAAACACAAAACACAACTTAATGAAATGAAAATGAAGCAAAAACCATCCCAAAACACAGTCCTTTGTGTTTATTGAAGCAAAATGAACGCAAAACAGAGCAACACTACTCGACCGCCCTGACGGAAAAGCATCGCCGATGACAACTACTGTGCATTTTCTGGCGATTTCTTTATTAAGGTGACAAGAACTCGATAGTGTGGGTAAAAGACAGAAAACCTGACTCAACTGTGCCCCTAGTTTATCACTTTCTCATTTTTTTGTTTTTCCTTTCTGCTAAAGCGATTTTGATCAATATAAGAGGTAAATTAGCACACTTGTTCTATTTTCTATCTTGAAATCATATGAGCCAAATTATGAGCACTGGAAATTTTCTCTTTTTTGTCCAAAGAATGGTCTGAGTTTTGGAAAAATGGAATAATTTTTGAGAAAATCAGTCAACTTCATTAAAAGTCCTCAAAATCTATTTTCACAAATGACCATTACTCAACCACTACTCGATTAATATGAAACCAACCCTTGAGATGTACAACTAAATTCGTCTTGCGACTAAACCCATCATGAAGGAGAAATAGGACAATTGAATCAAATGAGGATGAGCCAATCAAATATGGATAGTCGAGTCGAATAAGGATACACCAATCAAACATGGACGAGATAAGTGAGTTGAAAAATGATTAAGCCTGAACTTCAGGATGAAGGCCTATGTATCCCAAAGATAGGAATCAGGCCATACGTAGTTCCGGTTAAGGTTCACTTAGGTATTGACACTCTCCTTTTGTGCTCTAACTTTTGCCAAAGGTGTCCTTTCGGGTTTTCAACCTTGCAAGCTTTTCATTTGATTTTTTTTTTTTTGCTCTAACTTTTGCCTGGGTCGTCCTTTCGGGTTTTCGGCCCAGCGAGCCTCTCAAAGATAGTACTTCTTCAGCTTGTCCATGTTGATTGGTTGTGAGAATTCCAAACCATCCAAATCCATGAGAATGACTGCTCCTCTTGACCAGATTGATTTAATGATGTAGGGCCCCGTCCAATTGGGTCTAACCCCTAGGGTCATGAATAGGAGCTCGGTTATCTTTCAACACTAAGTCTCCTTCCCTCAAATTCCTGGATCTAACCTTCTTGTTAAATGCTTTAGCAATCCTGTGTTGATACCCCTGAATGTGGTATAACGCCTTCAATCTTCGCTCATCAAATAACATAAGTTCCTCAAATCAGTTCTGTTGCCAATCGGCTTCTATTATCTGACATTCAACCATAATCCTCAATGAAGGCACTTCCAACTCAATCGAAAAAACAACCTCCACTCCATATACCAAAGAGTAAGGGGTTGCCCCTGTAGACATTCGGATTGATGTCTTGTATTCCCAAAGTGCAAAAGGCAACTTATCTGGCCAATCTCTATAAGTTTTTACCGTCTCACATAGGATGTTCTTGATGTTCTTATTTGCAACTTCAACGAGTCCATTGGTTTGTGGCCTGTAAGTTGATGACTTGTGAAAAGCCACGTTATACTTCTCAAGTAGAACTGCCACTTCTCCTTTGAAATGTGAGCCATTGTCTGAAATTAATTCGTTTGGCACCCCGTATCGACAGATAATGTTGTTCCTGATGAATTTGGCCACGTGTGATGCTTTCAACACTGAATATGACTATGCTTCAACCCACTTGGTAAAATAGTCAATGGCAATCAAGATGAATTGATGCCCATTTGAACCCTTCGGTGTGATTGCCCTGATGACATCTATTCCCCAGACTGAGAAAGGCCAAGACGAAGTCATGTTGTAGAGTTTTGATGGTGGGATGTTCATGCGATTGGTATGGACTTGACATTTGTGGCATCGTCTAACAAAGTTGATACAATCACTCTCCATGGTTAACCAGTAGTATCCTTGTCTAAGGATTTTTCTGGCTAGCATTATACCATTCATATGGGCTCCACACTCTCCTCCATGGATGGCTTCCATGATTCGTTTTGTCTCTTCTTCCTCTACACATAGCTTGTGCATTCCCAGATGCCCTCTCTTGTGTAACTTATCTCCACAAATAATGAATTGAGTGGCCAGACGCCGTATGCCCCTTTTGTCTTTGGTGTTTGCCCCTTGTGGATATGTACCACTTTCCATAAAATTTCAAATATCAAAGTAACAAGGGTTTTCATCTTGAACTTCTTTCGTTGTGACTATCATTTCATACGTGGGGGTGCACCTTTGTTCTATAAGGATTGGGCATATCTTGACCTCGACCAGTATATCTATCATTGATGCCAAGGTTGCCAATGCATCAGCAAATCGGTTGTTCTCTCTTACCAGGTGCGTAAAAGTCATTTTTTCGAACCTTGGGATCAACATGTCCAAGGTCTGATGGCAGACTTCATTTTTTCCTCTTGAACTTTCCAATCTTCGTTGGCTTGTGAGACGACCAAGTTTGAGTCGCCGATCACATACAACCTTATTGCCCCTAAATCCAGGGCTGCTTCCAATCCAGCGATGCACGCCTCATACTTTGCTTGGTTGTTAGATATCTTGAATTGAAGCTTAAAAGCTAAGGGGATATGCTAATTATCCGGTGCTATGAGCAACACGCCTATCCCATAGCCAAATTGATTGGACGCCCCATCAAAGTACAACTTCCAAGTGTCTTCTTCCATTTGCATGACCTTTTCATCTAGGAATAAGTACTCCACATCTTCTCTTCCTTCAATTGGGTGATCAGCCAAAAATTCTGCTACGACCCTTCCTTTGACAAATTTGCGAGTGACATACTTAAGGTCAAATTTGGAAAGCAAAAGCAACCAATGAGCTAGCCTACCGGTAAGTGCTGGTTTCTCAAAGAGATATTTGATTGGGTCTAATCTTGAAACCAGAATTACCGAGTGAGCTAACAGGTAGTGTCTTAACTTCCTAGTGACCCATACCAAAGCTAAGCAAGCTTTTTCCAAAGGAGTATAGCGGGTTTCATATTCAAGCATTTTCTTACCTAAATAGTAGATGGCTTTCTTCACTTTCTCATCTGACTCTTGTGCAAGCATGCATCCCATGGTTGATGTAGTCACTGATAAATACAAAATCAGCGATTTTCCTGGCTCAGGTGGCGATAACACAAGTGGATTCTACAAATACTGCTTAACTTGCTCGAAGGTGAACTGACATCGATCATCCCATTGAAACTTTTTCCCTTTTTTTAGGAGACCAAACAGTGGTTCACAAGTCAAGGTTAGCTTTGAAATAAACCTCTTTATGAATTGCACTTTTCCCAGAAAGCCCCGCACCCCCTTTTCAGTCATTGGTGGCGGCATTTCTAAGATGGCATTAATTTTAAATGAATCAACTTCGATTCCCCGCTGTGTGATTAGAAATCCCAACATATTGCCCGCAGTTACCCCGAAGGTGCATTTTTGTGGATTCAGCCTTAGCCCATATTCTCTAATTCTCTCAAAGAATTTCTTCAATGCAGTGTAATGGCTTTCTCGATCTTTGGACTTGACAATCATGTCATCTACATACACTTCAACTTCTTTGTAGATCATATCATGCAAAAGAGTGGTAGCAACTCTCTGATAAGTGGCCCCGACATTCTTCAAACCGAATGGCATAACCCTGTAGCAGTACGTCTCCCATGGTGTGGTAAATGCTGTTTTTTC
Organism: Camellia sinensis; assembly: GCF_055761805.1. Taxonomy (NCBI): domain Eukaryota; kingdom Viridiplantae; phylum Streptophyta; class Magnoliopsida; order Ericales; family Theaceae; genus Camellia; species Camellia sinensis. The sequence continues at coordinate 53,901,021 of NC_138968.1, forward strand.
TCTGTCCTCTGGAGCCATAAGGATCTGGTTATACCCTGAAAAACCATCCATGAATGACAGTAAGGCATGCCCTGCAGTGAAGTCTACCAATTCGTCAATATGTGGCAATGGGAAATCATCATTTGGACTAGCCTTATTCAAATCCCGAAAGTCAACACAAACTCGAATTCTGCCATCTTTCTTCGGAACTGGCACAATATTAGCTAACCAAGTAGGATATTCTGATACGAGCAAAAACGCAACATTGATTTGCTTGGTAACCTCTTCTTTAATTTTCAAGGCCCAATCTGAACGAATTCTGTGAAGCTTCTATTTGACAGGTCGGGCCTCAAGCTCGAGAGGGATCCGATGCTGTACAATCTTAGGGTCAATTCCTGGCATGTCTTCGTAGGTCCATGCAAAAACATCTTTGAATTCTTTTAATAAAGTAACTAATTGTTCACGTTCCTCTAAAGACAATGTAGAACCAATTTGGATCAAGGGAGGATCTTTTTCAGTACCCATATTTACAGAAACAATTTCATCCACTAATGGCTTAGCACGCCTTTCTTCCTTCCAGTCGATTAAAATTTTCAATGCCCGAGGAATTTCTTCCTCTTCGTTTTTATCAAGATCTTGAAAATTTTGGTCAATGTTATGAACTATGGGCACAGAAAAGTAAGCGGAAATCACATCTTCATTCAAAGCCTCAGGCTCACAAGTTGCAACAAACTCAAAAGAGAAAGAAAAAGAAGACTCAGACATCTTAGACAAACTTAAATCCGCCCCCCAACCCCATAGGCCCACCGGACTCAGACTCAACAGCCAATTCAAAACTCTCAATACAACACTTTTCAAAATGCCAATTTATTTGTGAGCCATTCACTGCATCCATGATGAAGCTTGAGTGGTCATCAGGTACCTCTTCCTCGATCACAGCAATGGTCATATCCCCCAAATTCATCAGTTCAACGCTAGTATGTGATTTTGTTAGTAAATCAACCAGTGTTAGACCCAGGACTTCCTCTGTGCTGCTTTCCGAGCTGACTTCTGTGTCTTCTCCGATGCTGATACTAGGATCTACCCACTCCTCGTCACTGTCGAAGAGATGATAATCGAAGAAGATCTCAAACCCAGGGTATCTCTCCTTCTCCACTTGATCAATCCAGGGCTCAGGGAAACCACAGAAAGGGAAGTCTTCTCCTTGGCGAACAAAGCGTCCGTTCAAGGTCCGATGGATTGGCCTATAAACCAGCTCATACTGCTTTCCCGTCTTTTTTGCATTGATTCTCTCTCTCATTTCCTTCATTTTCTTCTCCCAGTCTTCTACTGTTGGTTCATATTCCAATCTAAATGCATGTGGGTTGTAGATTACCCTAGTTATCTCTGTGGTGCCTTGTCAGCCACTTCTTCCCAATCCAGATCCTGGAATATATCCTAGCTTGTTCATCATATAGACTAACTGAGCACTCAGATGTGTACGCTCCTCTTTCGCCATGATTGGTTGCACTAACTGTGCTTCTGCCAAGGTAAAACCTAAGAGAAAAACATTTTCACTCCCATGTTGTACTTCCAGTACTGGCGTTATGACTTATGGAGGAGGGTGGATCGTAGAATTGACAAAAACTGTGGCAATCCCTCCATTGTACGGGTACTTCACCAGCTGGTGTACAGTTGAAGACACCGCTCTCATCTTATGCAACCAAGGCCTGCCCAACAATAGGTTGAAAGTTGCCGGGACATCCATGACATGGAATTCTGCTTCATACTCAAAGGGACCAACTAATAATTGGACCTTGAAGTCCCTATAACATTCCTGCTGGTGTTGTCATATGCTCGAATAACTTGGCTTGTTGGCGTGAAATCAACCGGCTTTAACCTGATTGTATAAGTAGTCCTTGCTGGGCACACATTAATGGCTGAACCGGTATCAACCAAAACTACTGGAATCCACTTCTTTCTACACTCCAAGGCCACATATAAAGGCTTGTTGTGGTCAACCCCCTCAGGTGGTAACTCTTTTTCTGTAAATGATAACATAGGAGTTGTGTCTCCAGGTATCATGAAAGACACTAACTGATCCGGCATTGTCTCAATGGATAGCTTGGCCTTGTTTAAGACTGACAACATTGCTTGTCGATGTTCTCGGGAAGCCATGAGAAGTCCCCAGATGGAGATGTTTGCTTGGATCATTTTTAGCTATTTTAGAACCAGGTCTTCTTCTACCTCTCTCTCTTTCTCTACCTCTTTATCTTTGCCAGAGGGCTTTCTTTGATCTGGATGTGGAAGCTTGAAGTAGTGTCCACTCCTGGTCAAATGATCAATTTCATTTGCATACCAAGTCTCATCCGACACATTGCTTACCCATTCATCATCAGTGTGGGCAAGCTGTAGGTCATTATCATCCCAACATTCGCCTTCGTTGACCGAAAGGCAATTATCTAGGGCTTGAATCATTCCCACAGTATGCCCTGAATGGCTTTTTAGTTCTTCTTCTTTTCCTTTGGAACTTTTTCGTTTACCACATTCAATAGGTTTTCCGAAATAAAGTCGCAATTCATCCCCTTTTCTTTTAATTTCCTCTTTAGAAGCTTCATCATCACTTGACCAATCGTGACTGCAATTCTTCGGTTCCCACCATCCCATTTGTACATTCCCAAGGTCTAATTCTTCAAAGAAATAGAGATTAGCCAAGTCCTCCTCTAGGTCAGCCAAATCATCCAACCCTTGTTCAAGTACATCCTCTCTAACAACATTGATAGAAAATGAGTCAGGCAGATCAACCTCAAGCTTTAATTGACCGCTGGGAACAATATACCGGCTAGGATCATACTTTTTCTTTGATAGTTTGCCCACTACCACGATAAGGATTTTGGGTTTTGGCTGGGTTCGAGGTGCATCCATCATACATAACTCAGTGTCTTCAGGAATATGTACCTCAAGTTTTGGTAAATGGGTGGGTGCGATATAGATTCTAGGGTTAAAGGTGGATGAAAGTGTATGGATGAGGTTCGGATGAGAAGGTGGTGGAACTCTGTCATGGAACGACAACGGGTTGGTAGTGACGTTGGGTTTTGGTGGCTGTAGAGGAGCTATGACTTTATTGTCTATGAGATCTTGGATCTCATGACGGAGGTGAATGCAACGGTTTGTGTCATGTTTGGGTTATTGATGGAAAACATAGTGTTTGGTGGGGTTATGTTTGGCTGGAAGAGGCTCGGGAAGAGGTCAGGGGTCTAAAGGCTTTAAATACCCTCTTTTTGTCAAGATTTTCATTGTGTTGGAGAGTGATATATGGAGAGGGGTGAATGTTCTGCTTGGGGCCCGGGTTGTGTTTTGCTGGCTAGCATAAGCAAAGGGGTCGGCTATTTTAGTGGTGATGGCAGCCAAGTTGATTTTAGAGGCTTTCACAGCTGTGCTACCACTGGTGGTAGCATTGGAACTGCGACCAAAAGGCTTCTGGACAGGTTCCTTATCCTCCATAATGATTCCCTGTTTGATGGCATCCTCTATCTGGACCCCTATCTCATTTAAGTCATTAAAAGTGAAGAGCGGGAGGACTATCATTTTTTGTAACATCTTTCCATGTAGATTTCTAACTATCATACGGATTTGGTCTTTTTCAAAGTGGTCTGTTGGTCATCATTGCTGCTTTTGCCCTCCATCTGGTGATAAAGGCCACGAAACTTTCATTGGGCTCTTGACGGGTGGCCTCTAATTCTCAGGTAGTCACTTCAATTAGGGTGTTATAAGCATACTGGGTGATAAACGCCCCGGCTAACTCTTCCCAACTTTGTTTTACCAAGTCCTCTAACTTGACATACCAGATGGCAGCCACTCTTGATAAAGTTTGTCCGAATAAAGAGTGCTTTTATGGATGAGTCAGGCCCATAGGCTTTAAGACATCAGAGAACAGGCGAATGTGCACCATTGGGTCACCGGAGCCATCAAACCTATCAATGTGTGGCATTTGAACCGTTCTGGCAACTTCACAGCTGTCTCAGTGTACCCGTCTTCAATGTCTGGGATTGAATTGACTCCTCGTGCCTTTTTGAAAAGTTTTTCCAACTTGGCCAGCTTCGACATAGTTGAGTCAGACTCAGGTGCTTCAGAAGGAAGGAGCCCTCCCACTGGTTGTGGAGGAGGAAATGATCCTCCTGAAGTTTGTGCAGGAACCCTCAGATCTTCTAGTAAGTTAAGTTCGGGAAACTCGTTAACTAGTGGAGGTGGAGGTGGAACTGAATGAGTCACCGGAGGTGGTTGAGTAATGGACACCCCAGATGAGCGTTGCAGTTTAGCAAGAGCATTGCCTTGAGCGGCAAGAGTAGTGCCTTGGGCAGCAACCGTAGTGGCAACGGTATCCTTGCTCCGTTGAAGGGCCAATAGTATGTCTGCTATATTTTATGGAATCTGAGCCATCACTGATTTTGGTGAGTTGAGTGGTGATGATCTAGCAGGTGAAGGGGTATTCTGGACAGTTGATAAAGCTTTTGCTTTTCTTCGTGTAACTGGTGGCAAAGAAACTAACACTGGCTGACCCTGAACCAAATTTTCACTTTTGCAAAGTTTACCAATGCGAGTCCACAAAACTAGGGGGATATCAGATCTTTCGAAAGCTATAGTGCTCGGCTACCTTGCTGAAACAAAATGGGACCCCCAATCAGAATTTCATTAGCATCCCAGCTCAACTAATTACTACTAACTCATGTTTAAAAATTGAACTCAACCCCACAAACTGAAACAACTGAACCACTCATTTGAATATGAGAATTCCCATACATAGCACATAACACGTAGCAGGAAAGAGAACAAACACCCCTATGGGGGCTAGGTTTACACTGTCCTAACTTTGAAATGATCTAGGGCTTCACTATTCAAACAAGTGGCATCATACATCCTAGAAATGGGAGAGTATCCTGTCCTAATTTTGGAAGGTACTATAGCTCACTATATGTATAAAGTTGGCTCTACTTTAGGGGTTAAAGTCAAGGTGACATTACCAAAGAGTCCTTTGGGTCATAACCAATAAAGATCCCAGGAAATCAGAAGAGTCAAATAGTCTCTCTTAGGAGTTTGAGAACCTTAGATAGCAAAGCTAGATAACAAAGCTACATAGTAGAGCTACCTTTTTGACATATCTCAAAAGGTTACAACACAAGGCCTCTAAAGTATCGTAAAGATAGGTGTAGCATCACAAAAAGCTTGCCCGTGCTCCCACCAGTATCTGGGCAACACAGGGACTTGAAGTGCACCAATGCATGCAATGCAATAAACATATAATTGAAAATAAAAATCATATCATGGAGTTCGAGTCAAGGTTTCATAAAATCCCCAGCGGAGTCGCTAGAAACTGTAACATGCTCGGGAGGTACCCATGCGTGTTAAACAGTTCGGACTCCCAAGATCTCTTTGATCTAGTCTCACTAGTGCAATGTGAAACATAGATGAGAGTCCAGATTTGACAACTTTTATTGAAAATTCATTTTATTGCAAAATTTTTAAAAATGGACTGCGTCATCAGATCTGAGAGTCGCTACCTAATATTTTAGGAAATTAGGAAACCCATGACTCGTGCCAAGGCCATTGTTCGTCGTAACCAAAGATGCTTGGCTTAGAACCTTAGGTATGAGAGGGAAAGGTCAATAATAAGCACCCCCGTTCACCCGATCAAAGATCGGCCTCTACTAAACCATGATATAAATTTTATTTTCTTTATATGTTCATGTTTGATTATTTAATAAATCCTAAAATTTACTATGTGAAACATATAAGTTTAGACTATGTCACCCACTTTGGAACAACTTGATTTCATGTAGTTTTGAAAGAGTTTTGAAGTTGTACAACCCAAATAAATTGAGCTTACAAACATGAAAATCAACATCATTCCAAATTAAGTGACACAACCTCCATCCACTAGCATTCATAGAGTTATATCACATAAGCAAATAGTTTCATGGTAGAATGCTAAACACAGTAAGAAAAGCACACACAAACGGGATGCTAAAGTATAAAAACTTATATATTTGACGACCCGCGAACAAGCTACAAAACAAAGTTAGTAAAATATGCATGATCTTATATACAAAATCCTAATGCAATTCACTCATGAGATGCAACTAAAGATTCGGCTTCTAAGATATGACATGTGAATCATCTCAAGAACATGAGGTAGCGCACATAATCACATAGGAACTTATTAAATCCACAAATGCAAAATTAGCCGAATCAAGATGCATGAAACATGGATGCAAAGCATGGATATAATGAAAGACGAAATATGATGCATATTCACAGATAAAGAAAGCAATTAAAAGAACGGGATAGAAAGAAATGGGGCAGGAAATTATTACAATACTTTAAATAAATTATTACAAACCAAATAAGAGAGAGAGAAGGGAATATTACAACAAAATAAAAATCTCACAAACTCTCAAAATAAAAACAAACAAAAAAAAATAAAAAAATAAAGAAACTTCATGTGCTTTGGGGATTGCCGGAAAATATTCTGCTTGATGCAGGAAGGCTGCTCCATTCCGCTTGGGGAAACTTATTTTGCAGGAGCACTATTCATCCTGGGGCACTATTCATCGCCAGAAGTACTATTCATCGTCGGGGTTACTATTCGCCGTTGGAGGTACTATTTATCGTCGGGGTTACTATTCACCGCTAAAGGTTACTATTTATCCGGTGGGATAAATTATTTAAAGTAATAAATTACAACAGTTTATATATAATATTTAAAGTACAACAGATATGTGAGTGGTGCAGCCTTCTTGTTAAAGCAGTAAAATAGTTATATAAAAAAAAACAAAATAAATTATAACAGATATGTGGGTGGTGCATCCTTCTCATTATAATGTTAAAACAATTAGTAATTTATAACAGATATATGGGTGGTGCAACCTTCTCATTAATGGTAAAACAATTATATAAAAAAGTAATTTACAATAGATATGTGGGTGGTGCAGCCTTCTCATTAAAGCGATAAAAAAAATTATGAAAAACAGTAAATGAAGTATTTAAAGAAACTTGTGGGGGCCGAATACTTGGGAGTCGTAAGGAGGCCGAAATATATACGTAGCATTCGGCCCCGTCTTGCGCGTTCAAATCCTATCATATTCGGCCATATAGCCGGTTTTGCAAGGGGCCAAGTGCAAAGCAATTTGTTACAAAAGAAGCCGAATGCCGAATGCCGAATGCCAAATTGAAAGTGGGCCCAATCCCGAGGCCCAAGAAAGAAAGGATATAAATAGAAGAACATCAGCCAGAAAGAGGTATGTAAGAACCATTACGCTTAACTTAAAATACAAGTAATCCAGAGTGTAGAGACTGACTTGCCCGTCAGAGTGCTAATTTCGGCACCCCCAACCGGAGTGTTTATTCATTTTCAGGTGATTAGCTGAGGATCACGAGCGTCCCCCAGGATCAAAAGAGTATTTCCAAACCACTTTTCCACAATTGGTGCCGTCTGTGGGAATACTCAAGCACATCCATGGTGGGCGTGACGGAAGATCCTCCGACAGTCACTGTCGACCCTACACCGCAAGATGAAACCACTCCTAGCAATATGCTTGGGCTAGAGAATATTACCGCAAGAAGGGCCTGAACTTCGGTTCACCCTCGACATTAGCACAAGAGGCAATGCAAGCGATTATGGAGCAAGCAAAGCAAAACGAATAGAGGTTGGAGAACATGATCGCTGAGAACAAACGTCTTCGTCAGGATTTAGCCTTGGAAGTGGCGAAGTCCAAACAAGCTGTACGCCAAGACCCAGAACGACCTCTGAGGGCAGGTGGTCGACGACCTCAAGCCCGACAACAGGACATCGACAGTGACTCTGACTCATTGTCCCCGGAGCCCAAAAAGAAGGTTCGACTTGAAGCTACCAATTCTTCTGAAGAGAGTGTATGTATAAGGCATAAGCGAAGAAGAAACAGTTTAGACGAAGAAGACCAGCATGATCCCTTTGTACGACGAATTGCAAGGGCGGTCCTGCCCAAAAAGTTCAAAGCTCCATCATTCACTCTCTATGATGGAAAATTAGACCCTATCGACCACATCCGTCACTACAAGAAAGCCATGACATTGCATGCAGACGACGAGGCCCTCATGTGTCGAATATTTCCAAGTAGTTTGGGACCATTGGCTGTCAAGTGGTGTTATAAACTGGAGCCGGCTTCGATCAAGAGCTTCCATCAATTACAAAAATCCTTTAGGGCCAGATTCATCACCAACGAGGTCCAGCCGAAACAAGCCGACTCTCTCTGGACAATGTAGATCCAGTCAGGAGAAACACTAAGAGTGTATTCGGCACGCTACTGGGAGTGCTTTAACCTTGTTGATGACGCTTGCAATGACTCCATGGCCATCACCGCCTTCAAAATGTGTTTGCATCCTGACAGTGCTCTCTGCAGCTCTTTGACTAGAAGACCTCCCAAAACAGTCTGGTCGTTGATGAAGAAAGTTGAGAAATATTGCAAAGTGGAGGATGATGCCTTGTAGGTCAAAGCCAGAAACGTGGCCAACAAGACGACTCCTTCTGAAATTGCTCAGTCGTTAAATTCTGTACCACCTCAAAGCCCTGAACCATGACATTGGGCTAAACGAGATAAGAGACAGGATTCTCGCCGATCAAGCGACCAATGCTCCCACCGAGCAAGTGAACAATTGCAAGTCGATAGTAGGCGCACAAGGTGTGCCGACAAGAAATATACAGAGTTGACAGAGCCGATTAGTGCGGTTATGTCCAAAATTCAACATCTCCCGTTCTTCAAATGGCTATAAAAAATGGTGGGACCTCCTGACACACTAAGACGGGATAGGTGGTGTAAGTATCACAAGGATCATGGCCATGATACTGAGAGTTGTTATGCATTGAAGGATCATCTGGAGGAGTTGGTGCAAGATGGCCGGCTACAACAGTACATCTGAAAAGGCAACTTAACCAAAGCAATAGCCTTGAGACAAGATTCACCTCCACTCGGCGTAATTCACATGATTTACAGCCTTCCAATGTCATCCGTGGTGCATACGATTCAATCGAATCCCGAGCCTCAAAATCAACTCACTCCGGCTAAACGACCCCATGAAGCTACAAGCATTGCTTTCGATGATTCAAATCTGCCCGGAGTGACACTTCCCCACGTTGACCCCTTAGTAATTGAGTTACGCGTAAATCGGTTCACTGTTGAGCGCGTACTTATTGACCTAGGGAGCACATCGGAGGTTATGTATTACAAGGCATTCATCAAACTCAAATTCTCTGAATCAGACCTTTCTCCGACCCCTTATCCACTATTCGGCTTCAACGCCAATCCAGAATACCCGTTTGGGAAAATTACACTACCCATTCGAGTGGGCTCCCGAATAGTGGATGTGGAGTTCTTGGTCGTCAAGCTGCCATCGCCGTATAACCTCATCATGGGGCGATCTTGGTTGCATACTATGCAGGCCGTGCCAAGCACCTATCATTAGCTACTATGCTTTCCGACGGAACGCGGCATTGCGCAAATCTGTGGCTCCCATAAATCAGAACAAGCATGCTACCTCCTTGCTGAAAAAATGCCAAAGGAGTTGCAAGTGAACTCTATTGAGGTAACGGATCGGGAGAGCCTCGATGATGTTGGGCGACTCCCTAATAAAAAGGCCACGGACGCCCTGGATTGAGTTGAAATCAACGGAAACCCATACAGGTTCTTCATGGTCGGCGCCTCCTTGAATCAAGCCGATAGACAGCAGCTAATTTCCTTCCTGCTCGACAACCTTGATATATTTGCGTGGACTCCATATGAGGTGCCGGGTGTAGATCCGTCTGTTTCGCATCACCATTTAAATGTTGACCCTAAATGTAAGCCCATCATTCAAAAAAGCCGGCGATCAGTCGCAGAGCACACTGCAGCCGTCGTTGAAGAGGTTGATCGGTTGCTTGATGCCGGGGTAATCAGGGAAGTGACTTACCCTACATGGCTCTCTAATACTGTGGTCGTGAAGAAGAAAAATGGGGCTTGGCGAGTCTGCGTTGATTTCACGGACCTAAACAAAGCCTGCCCCGAAGATTATTTTCCTCTCCCCAGGATAGACCAACTTGTAGATGCTACGGCACGTCATCAGCGTATAAGCTTCCTCGATGCCTACAGAGGCTACCATCAAATTGCTATGCATCCGGAGGACCAAGACAAAATTGTATTCCTTACCCCAAGAGGAACCTATTGCTATAAGGTTATGCCTTTTGGGATGAAGAATGCAGGGGTAACCTACTAGAGACTAGTCACCACCATGTTCAAGGAGCAACTCGGCCACACTATGGAAGTATACATTGACGATATGGTACTCAAGTCCAAGGAAGAGCAGAATCATATAGCCGATCTGGAAGAGACATTTGACATTCTACGCAAATATAGAATGAAGCTGAACGCTTCGAAATGTACGTTTGGGATCGGCTCTGGCAAATTCTTGGGTTACATTGTCAACCACCGAGGAATCGAAGCCAACCCAAGGCAAATCACAGCAATCTTGGAGCTCGGCTCCCCTCGTTTAGTAAAAGAGGTTCAAACGTTCATGGGGATGGCCGCCGCACTCAACAGGTTCATCAGTCAGTCCACAGATCGTTGCCGGCAATTCTTTCATACACTACGGCAGGGCAAGGCTTTTGAATGGTCTGCTAAATGTGAAGCCTCTTTCAATGGCCTTAAGACCTACCTCCGCTCAGTACCACTCTTGACAACACCTGCTGCTGGTGACCCGCTCATTTTGTATCTGGCAGTTTCTGACCGGGCCATCAGCGCTGTACTTATAAAGGAAGAGCTGGGGGAGCAGTGACCAGTGTCTTATGTGAGCAAGGCAATGGTTGACGCCGAAACACGCTACCTTTTGTTAGAAAAACTCATCCTAGCCCTAGTTATGGCGGCAAGAAAACTGATGCATTACTTCTAGGGGCATAGCATTGGTGTGCTAACAGATTATCCCCTCCGATCAGTACTACGTAGTGCAGAAGCATCAGGATGTGTTTCAAAGTGGGCTCTTGAACTCGGCCAGTACGATATTCAGTTTCTACCTAGAACCTCAATTAAGGGACAGGTGCTTGCCGACTTTGTTGCCGACTTCACGTCTGATGAAATTCGACCTAAGCCGAGTTGGAGAATTTATGTTGGGGATATTTGGCAATTGTACTGTGATGGATCATCCAACCAGCGGGGTAGCGGAGCCGAAATAGTAATCATGGCTCCCGACAGTGCAATAATTGAGCAGGCCGTCAAACTTGGCTTCAAAGCAACAAATAACGAGGCCGAGTACGAAGCCTTTCTGGCCGATTTGCGGAAGGCACATCTTCTGGATGCTCGCCGTTTGCTGATATTTTGCGATTCAAAACTGGTGATCAATCAGCTAAAGAGGAAGTACGCGGCCAAAAATGACTGTATGGCGGCTTACATGAAATCGACTAACACCTTGCTGGCAAAATTTGACCATCATGAATTGAATCAGATAACACGTGATTAGAACACACATGCAGATGCCCTGGCTTGCCTAGCCTCAGCCATTAACTCAGAGATTAAATGGACCATGGAAGTAGGTTTCATCCTGGAGCCGAGCATTGGCCCTTCAGAGGGAGTCCAGGTCAATGTCATAGAAGCTGGACCGAGTTGGATGGATTGCATTGCTGTATTCCTGCCTTCCGAACAGCTCCTAGAGGACAAGAAAGAAGTGCACAAGCTGCGAAATAAAGCCCCGCGATACTACTTGGATCCGCAAGGACAGCTTTATAAAAAATCCCTTTCTGGTCCATATTTGGAATGTGTGCATCCGGACAAAGTCGAAGAGCTTCTGACTGAAATACATGAAGGTAGTTGTGGCGCCTACTCCGGCGGGCGCTCTTTGGCTCATCAAGCCGTGACTCAGGGCTATTATTGGCCGACAATGAGAGCCGACGCCGAATATTACGTGAAAAAGTGTGAACAGTGCCAGAAGTTCTCTCCTTTGACCCACCTGCCTGCTGAAGAGCTAAGCTCCATAACCAGTCCTTGCCCGTTTGCCCAATTGGGACTTGATATTGTCGGACCACTGCCTCGTGCCATGGGTAACAAGCGGTTCTTGATTGTCGCGATAGATTATTTTATAAAATGGGTAGAAGCGGAGGCACTGACTCACATTTGAGATACCGACGTGAAGCGCTTTGTGTGGAGAAACATCATAACACGATTCGGCATTCCAAGAGCATTTATCTTAGAGAATGACACCCAGTTTGATAGTGGCATCTACCGAGAGTTGTGCAGCCAATATGGTATTCAGCATTACTTTTCCACGCCGGCTTATCCGCAAAGCAACGGTCAGGCTAAAGCCTCTAACAAATCCATCCTAGACGGCATCAAGAAAAGGCTGGAGAAAGTTAAAGGCAAATGGATCAAAGAATTGCCGAGTGTGTTGTGGGCTCATCGAACTACGCCGAGGCGATCTACTAGGGAAACGCCGTTTGCTCTATTCTTTGGAACCCAGGCATTCATACCCTTAAAGATCAGCTTCCCAACCTTGAAATCGAGAGTTTTTGATATGGGCCAAAATGATATGATGCTGGCCTTGGATTTGATTCTGATTGAAGAGCGAAGAGACCGTGCCCTTGCATCCATGGCGCGGTATCAACAGCAACTTGCTAAGTCGTATAATCAACGTGTTCAGCTGCCCCGCTACACACCTGGAGAGTTGGTTCTGAAGAAAGTACTCCCAGCTGCCAGGAAATCGGCTGATGGGAAATTGGGTCCTAACTGGGATGGCCCCTATCAGGTTGATTCGATCGTGGAAGTAGGGCATATCGGCTCAAAGACATGTCTGGAAGGAGTCTACCACGGCCTTGGAATTCAACGCACTTGCGCATATTCTATCATTAAACCCGACCTGTGGGGAATGATATTAGTTCTGAATGGCTCACCATGTGCACATTCCACTTTTGTAATGCAAAGATCCCTGTTTACTTATTGCGAAATCTGTTCAAAAGTGTTCCGATAAAGCCTCCGGATTCGGAGCGCCCTTCGTGGATATCACGATTGGCCAAACTAAGTCTCCGAATTCGGAGCCCCATCGACGCATGACGCCTTTGGGCCGATAAAGCCTCTGGATTTGGAGCGCCCTTCATGGATATCACGATTGGCCAAATAGTCTCCGAATTCGGAGTCCCATCGGCGCATGACGCCTTTGGGCCGATAAAGCCTCCAGATTCGGAGCGCCCTTTGTAGATATCATGATTGGCCAAACTAAGTCTCCAGATTCAGAGCCCCATCGGCGCATGACGCCTTTGGGCTGATAAAGCCTCCGGACTCGGAGCACCCTTCGTGGATATCACGATTGGCCAAACTAAGTCTCCAGATTTGGAGCCCCATTGGTGCATGACGCTTTTGGGCCGATAAAGCCTCCGGATTCGGAGCGCCCTTCGTGGATATCACGATTGACCAAATAGTCTCTGAATTCGGAGCCCCATCGATGCATGACACCTTTGGGCCGATAAAGCCTCCGAATTCGGAGCGCCCTTCGTAGATATCACGATTGGCCAAACTAAGTCTCCGAATTCGGAGCCCCATCGGCGCATGACACCTTTGGGCCAATAAAGCCTCCGGATTCGGAGCACCCTTCGTGGATATCACGAGTGGCCAAACTAAGTCTCTGGATTCGGAGCCCCATCGGCGCATGACGCCTTTGGGCCGATAAAGCCTCTGGATTCGGAGCACCCTTCGTGGATATCACGATTGGCCAAACTAAGTCTCCGAATTTGGAGCCCCATCGGCGCATGACGCCTTTGGGGCGATAGAGCCTCCGAATTCGGAGCACTCTTCGTGGATATCACGATTGGCCAAACTAAGCCTCCGAATTTGGAGCCCCATCGGCGCATGACGTCTTTGGGCCGATAAAGCCTCCGGATTCGGAACGCTCTTCGTGGATATCACGATTGGCCAAATAGTCTCCAAATTCGGAGTCCTATCGGTGCATGACGCCTTTAGGCCGATAAAGCCTCCGGATTCGGAGCGCCCTTCGTGGATATCACGATTGGCTAAATAGTCTCTGAATTCGGAGCCCCATTCGGCACATGACGCCTTCATGGGTATAACGATTGGACGTCTCCGAATTCGGAGACCCATTAGTGCGTGACACCGTATAAACGTGAAATGGCGAAGCATGCCGTATAAATGCAGGCTGAAACATGTAAACGTTCAAAATAAAATGTGTCCTTAGATCAGTCGATTGACATGAAGTATACTAATAGAATCAGAAAGTATGCTAACAATTGAAAACACTTGAAATAGACAATGTACTATTATTCGATTAGTTAAAAATTACATGAATTTTGCATTACAATGCCTACAATGTCTACTTTTACACGGCTTCTGCCTCATTGTCACTCTTTTCGACTTAAAAGATGGAGAAGGGAAAGTGATCACGTTGGTACCGCGACAATGCCGAATCAACACCCTCTGCTCGGAGAGCCTTCGCGGCTTGAAGTGCCTTGATCCAACTGTGCCTAAAGCCCCGGTCCTATGCAAGTTTCTGTTTGGTTTTGTCGATCCCAACCTTCTGGCCCACATGGAAGCCTTGTTCATAACCCATGGTCCCCGCATTTTCTACGGCAAACATGCTGGCTGTATCTCGGTCGGCAATGGCGTGACTTAACAACCATTGGGTCATTCTCTCCTCCTCGACTGGGTTAGATTGACCCGCTGCACACGGCTCGGTGGCTTGAGCCTTCCTAAGCTCCCTAAGTTCACGCTCGGCCTTCTTCGTGCGAGCCTCCAAACTGCAAATTCGCTCGTCCTTCTTCTCTATTTCTCGTCACCTGGCGCGCAGACGCATGCCGACTTCATAAGTGGTGTACAGCCCCTTCACCGCCCCATGGATGCCTTCGCGAAATACTTCGAAATCTTGTCATCCAACCATTGATTGCTAGTTTAAATTAAGTCTGAATAAGAATAAGTGGAACCACTGGCGCGAACTCACCCAATTTACCCTTGATGTATGCAGCGCCCCCGAGGCGATGTCATTAATTCTAAAACGCCAAAAGCCAGACGCCGATCGGGTCATTCCATGAATTAGTCCTATTCGGCTTTTGAAGCTCATGCACTGGCTGGGGCAAGGGCAGATTTATTAATCTGATCGGCCAAGTATCTAAACCCAATGCTGATCGATTTATGCCGCAGCCACTCCATGAACTAGTCCTATTCGGCTTTTGAAGCTCATGAACTGGCTGGGGCAAGGGCAGATTTATTAATCTGATCGGCCAAGTATCTAAACCTAATGCCGATCGATTTATGCCGCAGCCATTCCATGAACTAGTCTTATTCGGCTTCTGAAGCTCATGCACTGGCTGGGGCAAAGACAGATTTATTAATCTGATCGACCAAGTATTTAAACCCAATGTCGATCGATTTATGTCGCAGCCATTCCATGAATTAGTCCTAATTCTGCTTCTGAAGCTCATGCACTGGCTGGGGTAAGGGCAGATTTATTAATCTGATCGGCCAAGTACCTAAACCAAATGTCGATCGATACTTGGTATTGAAAACAAAATGTAGCCATTTTACAATTGAAAGCAATACCATTCATCAATAACAAAATTTAGCACAAATAATATCAAGGCAAAAAAGGAAATTTTCATTAGTAAATTGGGCACAAATTGTAGCCATTTTACATACGAAAATTACTAAACAAAAAGCTACAAGTTCGCACGAAAATGCCTAGCAAAAAACTATGACTGTAGCATTACATGAAAATTACCAAATGAAAAGCTGTAAAAATACATTCGATATCCTAAAACAAAAACAGGTGTTGCCCAAATTAGTCCTCGAAGTCAAACTCTAGCGGCTCAACATCCACTTGCTCGTATGGAATCGGCATAGACAATGTCACATCAGTAGCAGCAAGGGCTTTGAGCCAGCCGTGTTTGAATCCCCAATTTTCAAATTTGGGGACTTTGTCCACATATTCGGCGAAAGCAGCACTTTTCCCGGCCTCGAATGCCTTGGAAGCCTCCGAGTCAGCTGCTTCCTTCGCCTTCTTTACTTCCTCCAACTCAGCCTCCAGTTTTGAGATCACTTCCTAGGCCAATTTGAGCGCATCTTCGCTCGCGTCCACCCTCTTCTCGGCGGCCGATCTCAGTTGATCCGCGTTACGCGCCTTCTCCACCTCGGCCTTGGCCCGCGCGCCTTCCATTTTCGTCCCTAAAGCTTCGAACTCGGCCCTGCTCCTTTGGCCCTCAACTTCCATTTATAAACGGCCAAGCTGTTTGACGGCGTCATGATGGCGATGACCCATCTCGGCTATCATTCTGACGGTTTGTAAAATAGGAAATTAAGACCAAAACAGTATTTGCACAAAGTGAAAAGACAAAGTCAAGATATATATCAAAAGATCTGATTACGCGGCCAATGCTATTGTAACCAGATCTGGCTCTGCCCGGAAAGCCGCCTTGTCAGCTGGTAGTAAAATGGACGTAGCCATGCTGAGTGCGACCGATGGATCTTTAATTACCGAAGCATCAGAGAAGATCGGCGTGTTTTTTTTATCTTCGGTTGAATGACAAAAGGCACAATCACATCCGATTCCTCTAAACGAGGTCGTTTGTCGGTGCAATTTTCTTCTGAGTCGGCCTCGACCTCGACAGGGCGCTTCTCTGTCCTTTGCTCAGCCTCTTGATCGGCCTGCACAACCACCTTGGTCTCGGCACTTCAGTTTTTTGCCGTTCCCTCCTCAATAACAGGCAAAGAGGGCTGAGATTCGCTAACAAGCAGGGAGGGATGAGATTCGGTGGCAGGTGGCACTCCAGCTCGAATGGCCTCTGCTCTTCGCCACACGGCCATCCTTTCCGCGTTTGCCTTCTTGGCAAGTTGTGTGAGGCTTAACCCAGCCATATCTTCGGGGTACGCACCGGGAAGGTCCTCTAGACCGTGAAAAATGTCGTCAAGTGGAAGGTCCTCTTGGCCCGAAGTGGACGGAGGGTCAGCTGAATTGAGGCCAGTTTCCTCAAAGACCAACTTCAAAGCCTCGTCGACTTCGACTTCGGACTGATCTGACTCGGTGACCTCAGCTACTTCCGCTCGCTCCGAATCAGACCCCTCGAAACCAACTTACCGCAAGTTTTTGAAATCGATCAAGATAAGAGCGGTAAGAAACTCCTCACCCTTCGGAATTGGGATGTTTTCTGCAGCCGGGAAGGTCATATAAGTCGGCTCATAACGGAGTAGAACGTGGGCCGCCCTCCCCTGTTTCTGAAGACTCAGCCAGCCGAAATATTTGAGCGCGACTTTGATTTTTGAAAGAACGGCATCGTAGGTTGAAGTCAGGACTTTCTTCAAATCGTTTCCTGCATAAGCAAAACCATGAGGACTCGAAAGTGAAGCTTTATAAATATAACAAAAAATAAATGAAAGAAGCTACATGACTACCTGGTTCACCCCTCCGTCTAGGAATAGGATCAAGGCGATCCTCGCCTTTGCCGAATTCCCAGTTACCTTGGACAACGACCATAACATCATCAACTCGCTTCCCAGAATTGGAAAGCATAGTCACTAATTGATGGTCAGTGTCCTTGGCCCTAAGGAAATAACGTTCGTGCCGACTAGAAGACTTGGCCAAGGCATAACAATGCCGAATAGCAGGAATGCCAAGGTTAGTCCTAAGGCGACGGTTTAGTGCTATAATTCCCATTACGATTCTAAAAATGTTGGCATTGGGTTGGGAAGGGATCAGACCCCAATGGCAAAGCACGACCCTAAGGAATGGGTGAAAAGGGAAACGGACTCCGCCCTCTGCGATTGATAAGAGAGGGAAGACGATCGTGGTTTTATCAGCCCTCTCCATATCGAGGGTGCCGTCTGTCACGAGTGATAGACGGACATCATCAGGAATGGAAAAATGGCGTCGGAAGCCAGAAATTCGATCCGAGGAGAGGAGATCTTTCAAATGTTTTGCCATTTCCTTCAGCCTATAGGAATATGCTAAACTAAAAACACTCCAGAAAAAAGGATTCAAAGCAGAGAGGGAGAGAACTTACAAGAGACAAAGAGGATAATGAAATGAAGTTGCAGAGGTAATTCGGAAGGCAGTCCAGCAACAAGCACCTAAAAATGTGTATGTATTTGAAAAGACGTCAAAATTTTAAATCATAATAAATGGAAGTGTACGAAGAGGCAGGAAGTTGAAATGATAACCGAGAGGCGTGTGCTCAGACATCTGTATTGGAATGAGGTCAGTTGCCGAATTTTGGCTCTGACTTTTCGAGTTCGAAACCAAACACTCCAGCCAACTGTCGTTAGAGGAGTGCTTGGGGGGCAATTGTGGGGGCCGAATACTTGGGAGTCGTAAGGAGGCCGAAATATATACATAGCATTCGGCCCCGTCTCGCGTGTTCAAATCCTACCCTATTTGGGCATATAGCCAGTTCTGCAAGGGGTCGAGTGCAAAGAAATTTGTTATAAAAGAAGCCGAATGCCGAATTGAAAGTGAGCCCAATCCCGAGGCCCAAGAAAGAAAGGATATAAATAGAAGAACATCAGCCAGAAAGAGGTATGTAAGAACCATTACGCTTAACTTAAAATACAAGTAATCCAGAGTGTAGAGACTGACTTGCCCGTCGGAGTGCTAATTCCGGCACCCCCGACCAGAGTGTTTATTCCCTTTTAGGTGATTAGCTGAGGATCATAAGCGTCCCCTAGGATCAGAAGAGTATTTCCAAACCACTTTTCCACAAAACTATATCACATTTTTAAATTAAATGAAAGTTTGCGAAAACTCACCTTTCGAGGAAATGATGAATTTTCTGATTCACAAATTTTTTTTTGATTAGTCTCAAGTCTATGGAATGTGTTCTCAATTCTCAATCCAAAATTTGGAATTACAGCCTTAGTGGTTGGTTTTTAAATGGTGTATTGATGAAATGGAAATAAAAGTTTGGTTCACAAAAATAAAATATCTAAGAAAGTATTTTATTTTCCCCCTCTCTCTCTCTCTCTCAAAAAAAAAAAACTAATTTTCCTTCTTTTGATTCTTTTTCCTCTCAAATTCTCTCGCACCATTTATTATTTTTTTTTTCTCTCTGATTCTCTTTTTCAATTCTCAATCCCCTTTGATCTCTCAATCACCTGCCTCTTTTATAGGAAATATAAGCTCACAAACAAACAAAACTTCAAACGGCAGAGGAGTGAATTTTCAAAAGGTGCACAGTAACTTTATAATATTATAATATATAAAATATATAATTAGCATAAATATATGTACGAATTCCCAAAAAAATATGTAAAAACACACAAAAGCATTTAAATTATAAAATAACAAAATACATGGACTGATGAAATAAATTTTAGCAGGCCAAACATGAAACATAATTTGACCAAAGCGGGTCTAAAACAAAAAAGCACACGATGGGAGTGTAATGAATTTTTCAAAGGGGGAATAGTATCCTCATATAATATAATAATATATAAAATATTTAATATATATATACAAAAGTATGGTGTGTGGGTGAAACCACGATACCGAATAAATTTAACAAAATATTATATAATAATATAACATTATATATATATATATATATACATAATAAAGGAAAAGAAAATGGAGAATGGGTCTAAAATAATTTGGCAAAAATAGGTGTAAGGCTGGGATTAAAGTTTATATTCCATCTTTTCACTGAGAATTTTGTGAGATAGCATATTCTTATTTTCATCATCGGGTAATCAAAAGAAAGTACCCAAGTCTTAGAGTCGGTTTAAATGGGGTGTCTACAGGTATAACAGCCACTTGGTACGCTAAGTTGGAGAAGGAAGTGAAGCAGAACTGGGAAGAATTGGCAGATGCATTTGTCGATCAGTATTATTACAATACCCAAGTTGAAATGACCACTCAAGAGCTTGAAGCAACCCACCAGAATCCTAGAGAATCTTTTGTAGAATTTGTTGCAAGGTGGAGAGCAAAGGTAACACAGATGACAAATCGACCTTCTGAGAGGGATCAAGTGCGGATAGTGGTGCAGAACCTTGAACCTAATATGTTATAGAAGTTAATAGTTGCTCCACTATTCACTTTCAAAACTTTGCATGAATTAGGGGTTCAGGTTGAGGGTGCATTTAATAGAGGGATTATTCCCAGAACAAGTGAACCAATAAGGAGGGTTTCTGCCAGGAGTACCAGTGCTAGCAGTAGCACTATTCCCACATCCACTAAAATCAATACCATCGCCACCAATCCCAAAACTGTCGACCCTTTTGCCAAATCCAACCCACAAATGGCCGGCCTAACCTAAGCTCAGGGCAGAACATTCGCCCCCCTTTATATGAGCTTAGCCAGCGCACTAAAAGTCCTAATGGAAAAAGGGTATCTCAAAACCCTTGATCCCCAACCTCCTCCTAACCCAATCCCCGCTAGACATAACCCCACCAAATATTGTGTGTATCATCAGCAACGCGGTCATGGCACCAATCATTGCTACCGCCTTCGTCATGAGGTTCAGAATCTCATTGACAATCAGACGATAGCTGCACCTCAAGACCCCAATGTTGCCACCAACCCACTTCCCATTCATCACCAAGTATTTCCTCCCCACCTTAACCTTATCCATACATTGCCATCTACCTTCAACCCCAGCATATACATCACCTCGGCCCATTTACCCAAGCTTGAGGTGTTCATTCTAGAAAGTACTGATTTGTGCATGATGGATGCACCAAATCCGGTTCAGTTCTACCAAAAGTGCCAAATGGCCGAACCCACTGCTGCTGAGATGTTGGGAATGATTGAAGACCTTCAAGGAACAGTGGCAGATTTAGCGTTTGGGGTTTCGATCCCGTCACCAAGCTCCTCAATCTTGGGGTGAACTACAGTTGAAAAAGGGCCCACCCAAAACTATCTCAAGTTTGGGTGATGATAGATCAACAATAAATGGGTCTCGCTTCGATATAGCCGCCCAACCCCTTGGCCAAACAGAAGCAAGTGGCAAGAACAAAGTCGAGACAAGTATTGATCCCTATATACAACTTCGGTGGGCTATCAAGACTTTGAAGGTCAAAGGGTTGAACAAGCAGCAGGTGCTTGAAATTGTTGCAAAGATTGTGGATAACACTTTTGTCGCTCGGGATGAGAGTATTTTGAATCAGGGGGCAAGCAACGAAAATGGATGCTTTACCAGAAATACCCATCCTAATTCTAGTCCCAAGCCCATGAATACTTGATCAACACCCGCCAACCCATTTGCCAATGTTTCTAAACCTAGTGTTTCCTCCTCCCAAAAACGAACCTTCATCCGACTCCATATGAGCCTAACCTGTGTACTGCGGGTACTGATAGAGAAAAGGTATTTCAAACCGCTCAATCCTCGACCACTTCCTAATCCTCTCCCACCTACACATGACTTTACCCACTATTACATATTCCATCAGCAGTGCGGTCACCATACTGACCATTGCTTTTGCCTTCGCCATACAATTCAAGATTTGATTGATAACAAAGTCATCACCCCACCTAAAAATCCCAAAGCTGTCAATATCCGTCTCCCTGACCGCAATAGATTACCATTCCATAACATAAAACCCATACACAACTTGCCAACAACCAACCATTACCCTCGCCAACACATCACACCTGCCAATGAGACCAAACCTATTGTGTTCATCCTTGAACCTTCTGATCCTGATCTGAGCAATAGGAACAAAATCCTTGACAAGATGGGAAGTTTACTTGATATTGATGAGGTCAAGCTTGATGAAGCAATGACGCCAGCACTGATGGATGGAATAATGATCAAGAGGGACCTTCTGAATTAGGGGGCATGGTGTGAAAAAGAAATCGCTTTGGTCAAGAAGATGTGTGGGGACAATGTAATTTTGAGGATCAATCTATCAGATCCTACCCGGTGTTGATGATTATATTGTCAAACTGAAGGCAGAATTGGATCCTCCTAGACCCTTCTGTGGGCTACTTGAAGTTGTTTTTGAATTCTGCCCATGGACTTGGACAGTGAAAACCCCTTTTGTTTCTAGGGTATTGATTTTATTGTGAGTTGTGTCTAGAAAATATACGTTGTGAGTTTTATTTTCTGTCTTTTTCTTGTGTTGTTGTGTCAGTTGAGTCTTCCTTTGAGTCGCTTGCATGTACCCTCGGGTCTTCGTTTTGGTGTTTTAATAATAAGAAAGTGGGAGTCAAGTTTTTGATCATTTTGTTGTGCCTATAGGAATGCATGTGTGACCTTTGACAAATGGAAAGGGGCTTTGAAGTTGTTTTTGAATTTGTTTCTTGAATGAGATTCTGTTAATAAGCTCGAGTATTGAGAAGGATCCCCTGAATAGTTTGAGTGAATTCTGACTTATCAGCTCAAAATCATTCATGCTTTCAAAAATTGTAAGTTGTTTCTTGGAAAAACTTGCGAAGATAGGTTTAGAATTGTGCGTGGTGTTCTACATTGCCCTGGGGATTCTTTTCGCTGTTAGGTGATCATTATTGCAAGTATAAGGTGGTTTTCAGACCTACAAGTACAAGGTGGCTTTTAGACCTCACAAATCATAGAATTCCTCCCCTAGTGTTTTCATTATTTTAGAAAGAAAGAAATGGATAAGCGAAGCTAAAAAAAAGAAAAGGAAAAAAAAAGACCAAAAAGAAAAGAAAAGAAAAGAAAAGAAAAAAGAAAAGAAAAAGAAAAAGAAAGGAAAAGGAAAAAAGAAGAAAAGAAAGAAAAAGAAAGAAGTCAACCATCAAGCCAGGGGCATCCATTGGAATGAAATCCAAGCAACTGTGAGAAAGGGAACTTCTGTTTGAATTTGGGGAAGCCAATACAAGAAGATACCACATGGCGAGAAGAATCAACTCTAAAAATGGAGCGAAAAGAAAGGAAGAATGCATGCATAAGAGAATGGAGAACCAAGCTCAAATCAAGACGAAGCTAGTTCTAGTGATTAGGGCAAGGATGACTGTTGATCAAATTCACCACAAGTGTTGTAACGCTAACCTTGAGAGGCTCGCTAGGCCAAAAACCCGGAAGGGCGACCTAGGCAAAAGTTAGAGCCTGAAAAATGAGAAATAAAAAAAAAAATATAGCTCGCAAGGTTGAAAACCCCGAAAGGGCGACTTTGACAAAAGTTAGAGCGCAAAAGGAGAGTGTTAACACCTAAGTGAACCTCACCCATGAACTACGTTGACCTGATTCCTATTCTTGGGATACGTAGGCAACTTCATTCTGAAGTTCGGTCTTAACCATATCCATCTCATTGATCTCAATCCAATCATTTTTCCCAATTCATGTCGCCAGCTTCATATCAATCCATGAGTTATATCGACAGCTTTGCATATCATATGTTTGCGCTAGGTAAGAAAGAACTAGCTTCAATCAACAAGTGGAGAAATTTTCAATACTTGAACTTATCAGTGAAATCTCTATCTTGAGCAAAGCAGAAATTAAAATTGAATTTTAAAGAGAACATAAGTAATACTAGGGGCACTATAAATAATCAGTTACCTTGAGTATTTTTTTGCTTTGGGGTCAGTTATGAGTTCTGTTGTGTCGTGCCTAGTATTTGTTTTAGTTTGCACTCTTCATTGAGTCACTGTAGCGTGTCTATCACTCAAAAAATGCTCTTTATTGAGTCACCGTAATGTGTCTACCACTCAAAAGCACTCTTCATCGAGTCACCATAATGAATCTGTTGCTCAAAAGCTCAACAGAGTGGCATGGTCAAAATTCCATACACGAATGTTCGCTCCAAACTCGAAAACAAGTCCATGTATGGAATTCATAAGCGAGCTGAAAGGGCCCATACAAGGGGCATTGCGTTCATGATCATTGCAAAGTGTATATAAGGAATCTGTCATTGCTTTAGAGAGGACTAGAATAGGTTCTCAACATACTGGAACAGAAGAGAAGCATAAGTCTGATTGGTTGGCAACTATTCCCGGATCTGATGATCCCTCTTACACGTGCTTGCATAATGTTGAAAATAGTGGCCAATGGAAGGACACTAGGGGCAATTACATCTGATCGGGCCATCAATTGAACAAGGGGCATGAACCTAACCGGTGGCCAATGACTGTGGTGGCCAATGGCTGGACACTAGGGGCAATTTTCAGTGTATCTGATTGGGTCATTATTTAAGCCAGGGGCATGGATCCAACCTTTCTTCCCATCCATTCAAAGCTTTTGTTGGGCACTTTTCCCTAGATTAGGGTGGGCTCACTCCCATGTTGATTCTGATATGATTCAGCTTTCGAAAGTTGTCCCCACCCATTTCAAAACTCTCTTGGGATTGCCATCTTCCCTTTGATTAATGCATGTGTTTTGTATTATGCCTGCATGGTTATACACTCTAGTTGTGTTGAACTGTGTGATTGGTTGCTCTTGCTCTTGACTTTGTTCTGCACTTAACAAAGTTTCGTTGAATTGCCTTCCACATTATTTTTCAATTTCATTTTAATAAGTTGTGGCAAAGTGCCCTACACTCATCTCATAAGGTACATGATGCAATAACTCTATGTACTGCTCATTTCCCTCTACATGTCTTCAAATTTGCATAGAATATGCTCTTGATTCATGCATAGAACATGCAACATGCCTTCAAATTTCAATAGAATATGCTCGTATCATTTACATAGAACATGCTCTTATTTTGCATAGAATATGCTCGTATCTTTTGCATATAACATGCTCTCGTTTTGCATACAACATACCTCACACTATTTTGTACATCTTACTTGCACTATGTTTCATCTCACTATTTTGTGCATCTTACTTGCACTATGTTTGTGCATTTCATCGCACTATTTTGTGCATATTATTTGGACTATGTTTGTGCATTTCATCGCACTATTTTGTGCATCTTACTTGCGCTATGTTTGTGCATTTCATCGCACTGTCTTGTGCACCTTGTATCTTTATATCACATTGTCTTGTGCACTCTCTAGTCTAGGAGACCTTAAATCCTCTAAAGGTGCAAATCCTTTTGTGTTTGTCGTGCCTGAACAACTTCAGGAGATCTGGTATAGCCACCTACCTGTGTTTGTGGTGAGTTTCTAGGAGATCAACTGAGATGGTAGAAACTAGAGTTTGAATGGCCGAGGCCTAGAATGCAAAGGTTCAAAATTTCTGAGACTAAAGTCTGGTTTAAATACCCAGGGGTGTATCCTCGGCTTGAAATCTGTATGGCAGCCCCATAGGTTGAGGTAGCTTGTATGCGCCTCAATTCTGGATACTGAACCAACCTAGTCTGTCACCCTGTTGGAGAATGGGGAAAGTTGCAAACATAGCTATGGAGAAAGTAGTACCTGTAGATGAACCAAGAAGAAGAGGAAGACCCACATCAGCATAAGGTGAGTCATCAGCAATTGCCTCTGTAAGGTGCTTTCACTTCCTAGCTGCTACATCGCATTTATTATCTATTGCATCACATCTATTTCATATAGAATTTAGTGCATTCATCTATTGCATCATACCATTTTATTGTCTGCATTCTTTCCATGTTAAGCTTGGTTTGGCATGTGCCCATACATTTTCATGTTAAAACATAGCTCTGCATATGTACGTACCTATTCTGCAAGAATTGTGGTCTGAGGGTTTCGACACCTTTTCTGTGTTAGACATGGTTTGGTTTGTGTCCATGCCTTTTCTAGGTAAGACGTGGTTTGGCCTGCGCCTTATTCACTGCATCCATTGCATTCATTGTATCGTATTTTATCTTGTTACATTCAGCATTTAGGATCATTATCTTTCCCTAGCAGATCATTCCTTACTTATATCATACCATCCAATTACTTGTACTCTTTCTCTTTTCACGAAAAACATAGTTTCCATGTGCATGCGCCTATTCCGCAAGAAATGTGGTTAGAGTGCACCGGCACCTTTTCTATATAAAACGTAGTTTGACTTGCATTGCCAATCCTTTATGATATTTGTGTGTTTTGCATTGCTTGTGGTTTGATGATTTTGTCACATTGAATATCATTTACATTGTTTTGTTGCATTGTGCATCATTTATATCCTACTCCTGAACTATGCTGGTTTGATTCTTGTAAAGCGATACGTAGGCAACCTTCGGGTTCAACCAATTGCATCTGCATTTTGTTTGTTTGCCCAAGTTTTACGGCCTTGTCAAAATGAGTCATTTTTGGGATTTGACATTCACTCAAGTCATTTCATGACTTCAAGCTCTGTCAAAAAGGGGCAACTGTAGACACCCCATTTTTGACTGCCCTTAAGACTTGGGCGCCACTAATTGGTCACTCAATGATGAAAGTTGTACTGTACAAATGTTCGATTTCTTCAGTAAGAAGAGTTCTAAATCCCAACCTTACACCCCCTTTTGGACCAAAACTATTTTAGACCTCAAAACCCTCTATTTCAAAATATTCTTGAAAAAAGTTTCTACGATGTTCTGAAGCTCGCATTTCGTTAAAAATTGCACTTTTTGGTAAACCGAGCAAGGACAAAGTGGAAATAAATGGAAGAGAGGAGAAGTATTTGAAAAAATCTTTAAAACATCTCATTTAGAGGTTTGGAGTTGAAGAAAATTGGAGGATAGGGAAGAAACTTAGTTGGGGAAGAAGTTGGGCATAAACCGTTAAGAGAGAGAACCGGGCAGCCTTCACTAAATCATGTCTATCCTTTTGTACACTTGGACTTAAGTTGTGAGGCCACTTCCATTGGAAATTGGACTTCTGGGGCTTCATTTTACACTCAAGAATCCAAAGCCGAGTTTGGATGAGGGAGGTATGGCTAGTTGAAGTTAGGCATCAATCTGGTTAAGTGAAAGCTGAGAAACCTTTACTAAAATAGGCATATCTCTTAGTACACTTATAATTTTGATGTGAGGCTATTCTATTGGAAAGTAGACTTCTGGGGCTTCAATTTGGGCTCAATAATGACCTGCAATGGAGTTCGGATGAAGGAGATATGTCCATTTGAAGTTGGGCTTGGAAGCAGATTTTTTATGGCCGACAATTCTTGATGCCTAATGGTGAAAAAGCTAGATATTTTTGTGCCAGCTGTCCCCCAAAAGCTCCAGCTGTCCAGGGCTTGATATTTTCGACCTAAGGGGCTGTTTTTCTATGTATAGAAGGCCTCTCTTCTTGCTTTGAAGGTTAGAAAACATTTGGGAGTGAAATATTTTTGGAAAAATCTTCTCTTTCTACAATTCTCTCTTTCTTTTGCAACTTGCATAGCCTATGCCCAAACACACCAAACCAAACCTACAGAGCTTCTTGCTGAGGTGATTTGAGCTTGGATTTGAGCTCTTGAAGCACTTCAGAGTGTGGAAATTGGTGGTTTATGGCTTAAAGGTTCACTCCTCTCCAAGAGGTATACTTTTTCTTGCCTTTGTGCCATCTTTACACCATTTGTTTTCCATCTTTTCTTGCTATTTTTAAGCTCTTTAAAACGTATTTTTATGGGCTGAAGCATGTGGTTTAAGGCTCTTACAGGTAGAGGGGTTAATCACCCTTCTTTGAACCTTGCTCTCTAAGCCTTTGCACTTCTGTTTCCCATTCTTAGCCACCCCTCATTTGGCTTGTTTACTAGCTCAAAGCTCCATGTTTTAACTTATTGTTTTAGCTACTTTGTCTTCATTCCAGCATGTTTTCCAACTAATTTTTGGCTATAAAAACTCTGTGTTTTGGGGCCGAAGCTTGGGCCCTAAGGCCATTAAAGGTTGAGGGGTTGATAGCCTTTCTTTGTACCTTATTTTGGAGGCCTTGGCCCTTGTATTTCCCACCCTTGCATCATCTTTTTCAGAGCTTTTAAACACTTTTTTTCAGAGCTATTTCGGTGGCTAAAATCATGTTTTGAAGTCTAAATTTGGAGAGATTAGCCTCTCCTTCTTGTGTCATGTTTGCATGCCTAGTTAGCTTCACATATTAGCATGTTTTTCTAGCTTAACTTAGCTCAAGTCCATCATGTTTTAGCTCTATTTTGGGCTGGTTAGTTTGTTTGAGTCTTGTTTTGTATAGTTGTAGTGTTAATTCCTTCACTAGCTTTGTGTTTTAAGGCTTTAACCATCTTTGGTTTGAGTTGATTGCACGCGTTGAGTGCTTTTTTCACTTCATTTCAGCACTTATAATCTCTGCAATCCCTCTCAATTCTCTACTTTTGATTTGCTTCAAAAGTGGTTTCAAACCACTTGTTTGCCTAAGTGTGAAATGGAGGTGCTACACCTAATGGTTTAATTCCTTAGGGGGTTCATTACCAACTGTGTAATGCCTCTTTCATGCCCAAAGAAGCTTGGGGTTGGAGCCCTCTTTCCATTAGAGGACACTCACCAATGGACTTAATGGATTAATGAATGGTTTGGTAATTAAAATGAGTAAACAAAGTTAGAAGTAAAAGAGGCAAGATAAGCATTCTTTGTGTTGAATTGCATGTGTTCAAATCGGACGCTAATTTGAACACAAGGTAAATGGGACATTTTATACTCAAAAGTGATGAAATGTGTCATTTTCCTTGGTCTCCATTGCCCTTGGTCATGCATGATAGGGTGATGGACATTTTGGTCTTGTTTTGCATTTATTAAACTTGCACAATTGGTTTTACAAGTCATTATGCAATGAACTTGCTATATTGGTGGTTTTGTGAACCAAATTTTGTCCCTCCTTTGATTTTCCCATAAAAGGGAGAGGCAAAATGTGCAAACAACTCTTGAGAAATACACTGTTTTGCTCTGTTTTCTCTGTTTTGCTCTCTGTTGCAGCAAGGAGGTTCAAACCAGCAGTGGCCGATAGCCATCACCAATGGCCGACCGGCCACCAATGGTAGCTGACCGACCACCATTGATAGCCGACCGGCCCATTGTCGGCCATCAATGAAATTTGTACAATATGTTGGTAAGGTGGAGCAGAGGTGTTCTGGAAGTGGACAACTTTGTTGATGTTCATATGTGCAAACAGAGGCATTCAGCAACAAGGCAGTGACTTTTCGGGTGAAGAATCAAGCATGCATGCATCCCTCGCTTCCCGAGTTAGCTAATTAGTTTAATTAGCACTAGATCAAATACGTGTTGTAATTAATTAGTTGTAGCTAATTAAGTATTGTAAATAATTAGTTAGTTTAACTAGTTATTCAATTTCAATTTGTAATAATTAGTTAACTAGAATAGTTAATTAATTTGATTTGTAATAATTAGTTAGCTTAATTAGCGTAGCTAGTTGGTTAGTTTATCCATTCGGACCCTCCTTTGTAATAAGTGTGTGTGCGTGTGTGTATGCCTTCTAACCCCACGTCTTTCTCCCTTTTATTTAATCGCTTTTGATGGTTAGATTAGGGATACGTTTTAATTAGAATATCGCTTGCTTGCATCCATTCATTCGTATTGCATGCACTGATGCTCGGCGCATCATTCAAACTGCATTGCAATTTCAATATATTCTTTGAATATGTGTTTAATTGTATGTTGTTCAAATCGATTCATATGCCATATTAGTAGCCGAGCCTATTAATTGCATTATTTCATGTGTTGCATTAGACACTTAACATCCTTAGGATCATGCATCTTTCTAACTAATTTTTGTTTTGGCTTGGAGTACTCGGCAAGTTTTATGCTTTAACATACTTGCATGAGTGTGATTGCCATGTTGCCATGTTTCGCATGCTAGCCATGAGGCTATGTGATTGCCATGTTGCCATAAACGATTCAACACATGTGCGCTTTAAGTCTACTTTGTTGAGTGGCAAATCATGTTTTAAGCCCACTATGTTTGGTGGCAAACCCGCAAACTTTAAGCCCGCTTGAGGTGGAAAATTCAAACCATTTTCGCAAACAAACATGAGTTGAGTTGTTCCAAGTCTTGCAAACTAGTCTATACTTGCTTGTGCACATCACATAGTAAAACTAGTCTAATAATCGGAACAAGAGCACATAATGTTTATAAAAAATCATATCATGATTAGTAGAAGCCGATCTTTGATCGGGCGAAATGGGGGGTTCAATTCAGGACCTTCCCTTCTCGTACCTAAGTTCCCGAGCCGAGGCAACTTTGGTGATGACGGACACGTGGCCTTTGGCATGAGTCAGGGTTTCCTAAATTTTCCCAAAACAAAAATATTTAGGTGGCAACTCTGTATCTAGCAAAGTAGTCCAATTTTGGCATTATTTGATTTAAAATCGATTTTCCAAAAAGATTTGCTAGATTTGGACTCTTTGGTGTTTATCAGTTTCACATTGCACTTGTGAGACAAGGTTCAGAACCGCGGGAGTTCAAACTGTAGGGTTTTCTTTCAAACCTTCTGAAAGGGGGCGTGAAAAAAGATGAGTTCACAATCTTATTTCATTTGCAGAAAATAATTTAACTTGAACGTAGCTTTACTAAGTTGTTACTCACAAATAACAGATGGCTCCAAGTAAACGGACAGAGTAGGTAATTTAGATATCTCGTGGCGCGCGACCTATATAGATACAGAACGGATACGTACTGAATTACAATCCCATAGTTATTAACTTAGTTCTTTCTTGTCTTGGTGTGTTTGTACTTCTTTATCCTCATTATGGTGTCTTAATCTTGGCTTAAAAATGCTTAGAATAGAATGAGGATGCAAAAATGCACTCGGAAACACTTAGCAAAACTTGCTAAAAACAGGGTCCTCGCTCGAGCGTAACTTCCTACGCTCGAGCGGACATGCAAAACGTGAGTGGTCGCTCAAGCGCAAGATTTGTCGCTCGAGCGGTCTATAAAATTTTGCAAAAGTGTTGGTTGCTTGATTTTTCTGCTCGACGCTCGCTCGAGCGTAAGAGGCGTAAGAGACATGTCCTTGCTCGAGCGCAACTTTTGTCGCTCAAGCGGTCTGCAAAACACGCAAACTTCTGGGATCATACATTTTACGCTCGAGCGGACTTTTGGTCACTCAAGCGGAAGTGCAAAAATAAAGGCGGTCGCTCGAGAGCAAGATTTGTCGATCGAGCGTGGAGGTTGAATTTTGGAATTTCCAGGTTCAGCTCCAAGCTCCCAAACTCAATTCAAACACTACAAAATCTTCCTTTTGGGCCAAAAATTTGAGAAATCATATGTTAGCTTGAAAAACATGAGAATTTTAAATCATTTCATAAAATCTATGCCTAAAAACTTGTCAATGATACAAAACCCAAACTTGAAATCTTGAAAATAAGACTTGCATGTAATGGTATGATTTTTAACTTGTAAACCATAATCAAATGAGGTAAAAACATGTAAAATATGATAAACTTCCAAAATCAAGCCATGATCAATGCATGCATGTGAGACGTCCTCAAAATCAAGCTCTAAATGCAAAAGAACTTGCATGCAAGTATGATTATCTTCTTAATTCTTCTTCCTAAGCTTAATTCTTGGCTTAATTAGCTAACTTTCTTGAATTCATGCATTAAAGACTACAAATATACAACTAAAGGAGTGAATTTCTACCTCAAGCCTTGAATTCTCAAGTGTAAGAGCTTAGTTTTCCAAGTTCTCTACAAAACCTTCTCTTTTCTAGCAATTCCTTTTAATTGAGCTCAAGTCTCACAAGATTCTCAAGCTTAGAACCAAATCTTCCACTCTCTCTCTCTCTCTCTCTCTCTCTCTCTCTCACGTTTGTGTGTGTTTGTGAGCTCAAAGATGTATATAAAGTGAAGGAAAAGAATGAGTGGGGGTATATAAAAGGTGCCTTATATAGGCTTAGATCAAAATTTCATTAGTTAGGCTTAATTGAGAATTAATTATTCTAATTTAATTGTTCTGAATCGAATTTCAATTAAACCTACCATAAAATTCTAAAAATTCCGATCAACACATAAATCAAGTCAATTTCTGAATCGGATGCCGATAAGACCTTCAATTCGCAAACCGAAACGAAAACATGAACATATCTTTCTATGTTAAACAGATATAAGCACACATAAGGCAACATATGATGCAAAATTTCACTTTAATTACTTATTAGGCATAATTAAGCATGGATTAACGTTAATCATGGGTTAGGGTTGTTACAGTCTTCCCCTCTTAAAGAGTTTGGTTCTCCAAACTCCAGTTACCTTCATTCTAGAAGAACACCGGATTCAAAGGAAACAACTCAGGGTATCTTCTCATCATGCCTTCTTCTGTCTTCCAAGTTGCATAAGTTCCTCCATGATTCTGCCAATCAACCTTCACTAACGGAATTTCCATATTTCTCAATCTTTTGACTCGGCGATTCACAATTTACATTGGCCTTTCCTCGTATGTATAATCATCTTTTAGAAGTACATGAGTCGGCTCAATCACATGTAGTGGATCTCTCAAATAATCCCGAAACATAGAGATATGAAATACATTGTTCATGTGTTCCATGACTGGTGGTAAAGCTACCTAATACGTCACTGAATTAATCTTCTCAAGGATTTCATAGGATCCAACATATCTTGGTGCCAATTTTCCTTTCACGCCAAACTGTGTTTGGCCTTTTATTGAAGTCACTTTGATAAATACGTGATCCCCGACTTCATATTCCCCGTCTCTTCTTCGGACATCGGCATAGCTCATCTGGCCGCTTTGTACAGTTTTCAGTCTTTGCCGAATCAATTTCACATTTTCAGTTGTTTCTTATACCAGTTCCGGTCCCAATAAAGGTTTGTCACTTACCTTGGTCCAACAGATCGGAGAACGGCATCTCCTACCATATGAAGCTTCATATAGGGCCATACCAATACTTGAATGGTAGCTATTATTATACACAAATTCAGCTAGAGAAAGGTAAGTCTCCCAATTGCCTTAAAAGTCTAACACACACATTTATAACAAGTCCTCCGATGTTTGAATGGTCCATTTTGATTGGCCATCTATCTGTGGATGATAAGCACTGTTCAATCTCAATTCAGTCCCCAAAGCTTGTTGCAAACTCTGCCAGAATCTCGAAGTAAACTTGGGGTCTCTGTTAGATACTATTGAAATTGGAACTCCATGTAATTTCACAATCTCATTGACATACAAATTAGCCAACGTATCCACATTATACAAAGATTTGACAGGAAAAAAGTGAGCAGATTTAGTTAGATGATCAATAATAACCCAAATAGAATCCATATCTCGAGAAGAGTGAGGTAGTCCAATAATGAAATCCGTAGTAATATGCTCCCACTTCCATTTCGGTATTGGAAGCGGCTGAAGTAATCCAACGGGTTGTTGATGTTCGACTTTAACTTGTTGGCAGTGTAAACATCTAGCTACAAAATCTGCAATACACTTTTTCATTCCTGGCCACTAGAAATTTTGTTTCAAATCATGATATATCTTTGTAGTCCCCGGGTGCATAGCAAATTTAGAATTATGAGCTTCAGTCATAACACGCTTTCTCAAATCAAAACAATCTGGCACACAAAGTCTGTTATGAAATTTCAACACATCGTTTGCCAATATAAATCCCGGCATTGGTTTTGAGTCCATCTCATCCACAATCTTTTTCAGAAATTCATCTTGCAGTTGCTTCTCTTTAATCTATTCGATGATTGTAGGTTAAGCAGAAATGAGGGCTAAGATCCTGCCTTGTTCACGCATCACTATCTCAATCTCATTCTTTTCCAAATCACATAGCAATTCTTTCTGACCAGTGAGCAAACATGACAAATTTCCCATTGACTTTCGGCTCAAGGCATTTACCAAAATATTAGTCTTTCCAGATGGTGCCAAATTTCTAAATCATAGTCTTTGATCAACTCTAACCATCTTCTTTGTCTCATGTTCAAATCTTTCTGTGTAAAGAAATATTTCAAACTTTTATGGTCTGTATACACCTCGCAAGTCACACCATACAGATAATGTCGCCAAACTTTCAAGGCAAAAACCACAGCTGCCAATTCAAGGTCATGAGTTGGGTAGTTCTTGTCATGTGGGCAGAGTTGTCGAGAGGCATAAGCAATCACTCTCCCATTTTGCATTAAGACACACCCCAAGCCTTTATAGGAAGCATCACTGTAAATCTGAAACCCATTGGTTCCGTTAGACATGGTCAAAATTGGTGCATTTACCAGTCTAGTTTTTAGTTCCTGAAAGGCTGACCCTCGTTGATCATTCCAATCAAATGGTACATTTTTCTGTGTCAACTGCGTTAATGGCATAGCAAGCTTTGAAAATTCTTTCACAAATCTGTGATGATAACCTGCAAGTCCTAGAAAACTTCTAACTTCTGACACATTCGCCGGTTTAGGCCAGTCCACAATAGCTTCAATTTTTTGTGGGTCTATTGATATGCCATCCCTGTTGATTACATGGCCCGGAAAGGCTACGTTGTCCAACCAAAATTCACATTCGGAAAATTTTGCATATAATTTCTTTTCCTTTAGAATCTATAAGGCAGTTCTCAAATGATTCTCATGTTCTTCCCTGCTTTTGGAGTAAATAAATATATCATCAATAAAGACAACAATAAATTCATCCAAAAATTGTTTGAACACCCTAGTCATTAAATCCATGAAGGCAGTAGGTGCATTAGTCACTTCAAATGGCATTACCAAAAATTCGTAGTGCCCATACCTAGTTTTGAATGCAGTTTTCTCAACGTCTTCTGCCTTGACTTTTTGCTGGTGATACCCGGATCTAAGGTCAATTTTAGAAAACACTTGGGCTCCCTGGAGTTGGTC
The DNA here is from genome assembly GCF_055761805.1 of Camellia sinensis. NCBI lineage: Eukaryota > Viridiplantae > Streptophyta > Magnoliopsida > Ericales > Theaceae > Camellia > Camellia sinensis. The sequence continues at coordinate 53,935,556 of NC_138968.1, forward strand.
AAACAGGTCATCTATTCGGGTTAATGGATATTTGTTCTTCACGGTTACTTTATTCAACTCACGGTAGTCAATACATAGTCTCAAAGATCCGTTTTTCTTTTTGACAAACAACACTAGGGCTCCCTAAGGTGAGGTACTCGGATCGATGAATTTCTTGTCTAAGAGTTCTTGGATTTGAACTTTTAACTCTTTCAGTTTAGAAATTGACATTCTAGACGGAGTTGTAGACAACCCATTTTTGACCGCCCTTAAGACTTGGGCACTACTAATTGCTTACTCGATGGTATAGGCTATGCTATGCAAGGTTAGATTTCTTTGGCAAGGACAGTGTCAAATGCCAACCTCACACCCCATTTTTGGACTAAGATTCTTTTGACCAAAAAGATTTTAGACCTTAAAATCCTCTCTTTCAAAATATTTTTGGAAAAAAGTTCCTACAATGTTCTGAGGCTCGCATTTTGTTAAATGTTGCGCTTTTCGGTAAATCGAGCAAAGACAAAGTGGAGATGAGTGAAAGAGAGGTGAACTTTTTGAAAAAATCTTTAAAACATCTTGTTTAGGGGTTTGGAGTTGAAGGAAAGAAGAGGAGAGGAAAGAAACCAGGTTAGGGGAGAAGTTGGGCTTGAACCGTTAAGAGAGAGTCGAACAGCCCTCGCTAAATCAGACCTATCTGTTTGTACACTGGGATTTCAGCTATGAGGCCACCACCTTTGGAAAGAAAACTTCCGGGGCTTCATTTTTCATTCAAGCATCTCCTAAAGCCGAGTCCGGATGAGGGAGATATGGTTGTTGGAAGTTAGGCATCAATCCGTTTGAGCTGGAAATGAGCAGCCTTCACTAAAAGAGGCATAACTTTTTTCACAGTTGGAATTTTAATGTGAGGCTTCCACCATTGGAAAGCTTACTTCTGGGGCTTCAATTAGGACATAAGAATGACCTGAAAAGGAGTCCATATGAAGGAGATATGCCCATTTGAAGTTGAACATGTAGAGTAGAATTTGCAGTCGACCACGGAAGTGGCCGGTCGGCCATCATTAGTAGCAGGTCGGCCAAAAAGATGGCCGGTTGGCCAGAAATGTCCAGAAAACTCAGAATTTGAAGATATTTTGCTCCAGCTATCTTCCAAATGCTCCAACTGTCTCTATATTCAGATATTTCGACCAAATGCTCCATTTTTGCTATGTATGAAGGCAATATCTATCATTTGAAGGGGTGAGAAAATTTGGGAGCCTCTCTCTCTAAAAAATCCTCTCTCTCTATAATTTTGTGAGCAAAATCTCTGCCTTTCTCTCTAGTGCTCTCTCTCTCTTGCCCTTTTGTGCATGGAAGTGGAGAAACACCCCTAGTTTGCGTACACATCCTTCATCAAAGTTGTATATCTCTGGGCTAAGGGCCCTTAAAACTTATTTTTGGGCTGTTGGAAGGTCATTTGAGCCGAGAAAGTGGCTATTTTGCTGCTGTGCTTCAAAGGTAATCACTCATCCTTTTTAGCTTGTTTTGAATACTAGCTTTGCCATAGTTTTCAACTACTTTGGAGCTGTTTTTGGGGTGGTGTTGAACTACAAAAAGCTCTATTTTTTAGTCCTAAAATTGGTGGTTTAAGCCTTGTTTGGCTAGGGGGTGGTTCCCTTCCCTTTGCTCTTTGGCTTGCAAAGCCTTTAGAGCCTTCTTTTAAAGGCTTTTGAGTCCATCTCTTTTGGCCTTAAAACCACTAAATTCCAGAGGAATTTCAGTGGTAGAAAACTTGTTTTGAGGTCCCAAATAGGAGGGGGTGGCCTCCCCTCCTTGGCTCTCCATGCTATGCCTAGTTAGCCTTGCAAAGTAGCATGTTTTTGTGACTTGTCTTAGCTTAGTTCAAGCATATTTTTGGTGTTATTTTGGCATGCTTTAACTCTGATTTTGGTTGGTTGGGTCACCTCTTGCTTGGTTTTTGTATTTATAGTGCAATCATGCTCACTAGCTTTACATATTTGATGTTTTCGCCTTTCATTCTAACTTGTCTTGGCCATACTCCAGCATGTTTTTGGCATTGTTTTGACATGCTTTAGGACTGTTTTGAGTGGTCTTGGCCTTTTGGGGCTTGCTTTGTATAGTTATAGTGTAAATAGCTTCACTAGTTTTGAGTTTTGAGGCATCAAACGTGCTTTATTTGTGATGTTTGCATGATATGGCATCGTTTGGCATATAATTTCAGAGCATGTACCACTTTTACACTCTCACATCCATCACTCTTTAAATGCTTTTGAGAGTTATGCCTGATGCCTTGCTTGTGAGCCAATTTGTGTGCATGTTTGTCTAGCCTTTTGAGCTTCCATTCTAGCATGTTTGGGCCATTATTTTGATGTGATTAAGCTCTGTCCAGAGCTGATTTGGCCATTTGAGCATTGTCTTGCATGCCTCTAGTGTAATACACTTCACTAGCTTTGATGCCTTTGCCTTAAACATGCATTATTTGAGTTGTTTGCATGATTTTGAGTCATTTAGCATATCGTTTCAGTGCTGAAATATATGCCATTGCACTCCATGATTTCACTCTTTCATTCGTTTTGAAAGAGGTCTTTAGCCCCCTGTTGGCTTGAGGATGGAATTGAGGCTCTCATGCCTAATGGTTTTAGCCTTCTCTTGAGGGTTTCTACTAACCAAAAGTATGAGGCTTCTTTCATTCTCAAGGTGCTTGTGGCTGAGGCCATCTTTCCCATTAGAGGACAATCACATTGAACTTAACCGGTTAATGGACTAATTGGTAAGTTAAAATGAGTAAACAAGAATTGAATCAAGTAAAACATGCCAAGATAACATATGTGCATTGCATTGCATGTGTTTGGATCGGACGTTAATCCAAACACAAGGAATGTGGCACGTTTCATACTCAAAGTGATGAAACGTGTTACGTTTCTTGGTCGTTGTCACCCTTGATCATGCATGATAGGGTGATGACACTTAGAGTCTTATGTGTGCATTCACTAACATTGTGCAAGCTTTACTCTTTGGCCATCATGCATTGAGATGCGTGGTTGGTGGCTTGAGAGTCGAGTACTATGCTTCTTTGAGCTTGAAACATGATAAGGAGTGTGGAAGTGCATACATTCCCTTGCAAATACACTGCCATGCCTCTGTTTGTGCTCTGTTGCAGCAAAAGGAGGAATTTCAGGGAAGCTGTGGCCGACCGGCCACCAAAGCCAGTCGACCGGCCATCATTACTGGCCGATGGCCACCATCTCTGGCCAATGAGCCCTCAGAGTGTTCTTGAGATCAAACAGAATCAATCTGGAAGTTGGCACAATTTTTAGAGGTCCAAAAGAGTGCAAACAGAGGCATCAACAGGCAAGGCAGTGGATTTCCGGGAGGACGCAACCGAGCATGCATATCTCCCTTGCCCGCGAGGCCATTTATCGCTTTGTTAGCTAGATGTAGTTAATTACATGTGTTGTAATTAATTAATTTAAATTGTTTTGTAATATTTTAATTAGCTTAGATTAGCTAGTTATTCAATTCGGTTTGTAATTAATTAGCTAGAATAGTTAATTAGTTGGTTTGTAATAAGTAGCTTAGCTTAGCGTAGCTAGCTTAGTTTATTTATTCGGACCCTCCTTTGAGAGGGCACAATGGTGTAATAAGGGTGTGTGTGTGTGTGCATGTCTTCAACCCCCACTTCTTTCTCCCTTTTACTTATCCGCTTTCGATGGTTAGTTTTAGGACATATTTCAATTAGCATACCTTATACTTTGCATGCTTGCATCATTCAAACTGCATTGTATTTCAATACCTATTTGAATACTACACGTATCAATTGTTACATTCATATGCCATCTTAGATAGCCGAGCCTATTTAGTTGCATTTTTGCATGTGTTGCATTAGGCATTTTAACATGGCTAGGATCATGCATGATTTCTAACTAGTTTTCTGTTTTGGCTTGGAGTACACTGTAAGTGTTTACACTTTAGCATCCTTGCATGAGTGTAAGTGCTGCCATGATAGCATGTTTGCCATGAGGCTATTTGCTTAAGTGATTAACTGCATGAATGCCTGTGGGTGGAGGCTTGATTGCCTGAATTGAATAACTCGATGATTGTGAGTTTTAAGCCCACTTTACGAAGTGGCAAAATCATGTTTTAAAGCCCACTTGAGGGTGAAAAATCCGTGCTTTAGCCTACTTGCGAGTGGCACTTTCAAACCATTTTCAAAAACAAACATGAGTTGTTTTGTTCCAATTCTCGTGATTGAGTCTATACTTGTATGCTGTGCGCATCACATAGTAAAGTTAGCTAAATAACCAGAATAAAAACACATGTGTTTTCAAAACAATATATCATGCTTAGTAGAGGCCGATCCTTTGATCGGGCGAGCGGCGGTGCTCATTTCAGGACCTTCCCCTCTCGTACCCAAGTTCCCGAGCCGATGCAACTTTGGTGATGACGGACACGTGGCCTTTGGCACGAGTCAGGGATTCCTAAATTTCCCAAAAATAAAACATATAGGTGGCGACTCTGTAATTTGGCAAAGCAATCCATGTTTGGCGCTTTTTGATTCAAAATTGATTTTTCAAAACCAAGTGCCGGATTTGGACTCTTTGGTGATTTATCAGTCTTACATTACACTTTATGAGATTAGATTCAGAACCATGGCAGGGAGTCCGAGCTGTTTAACGCACGCGGGTACCCCTCGGGCCTACCACAGGAGTCTTAGAGATAGATTGTGTTCCAGGTACTACATCAATGGTAAACTCAATTTCCCTATCAATTAGGTTTCCGGGTAGGTCATTAGGAAATATATCAGGAAATTCACAAACCACATGAATGGTTTCCATGCTAATACTATCTGAAGACATAATCAACACACTGCACAAATAGCCCCGATAACCTTTTCTCAACAATTTTTTGGCTTTCATAAATGAAATCAAGTATGGTGGAGGAACTACCTCATTCCCAGTGAAAACAAACTCAGGCATACTAGGTGGTTTAAACGTGATGGTTTTATTCACACAATCAATAGTGGCACAATATTTCGACAACCAATCCATACCCAATATATAATCAAAATGGTCAATGCTCAAGGGTAGCAAATCAACGTACAATGTCATATCACCAATCAAAACGTCACATGCAGGATATACATAAGTGTACATCATAGAACTTCCCAGTGGTGTAGACACAGATAGTATGCAATTCATATGTTCTAATGCTCTAGTCAACTTCCGAGAAAAAGCATGTGATACAAATGAATGCTTAGAATTAGAATCAATCAGTATATTGGCATTCTGTGCACAGATAGAAATTATACCTGACACCATTGGTTCATATTTTGTACATCCCCAAGTACTAGAACAAACACTCTCCCTTGCCTTAGTGTTTCATTCTCGGTGTTATTCCTGGCATTAGTTCTCACATTGGGCCTCGTTACAGGAGTAGATCCAGTTGAACTTGCTGTTGGATGATTTGCATTGTCAAACCTCATTAGACAGTCCTTAATTATGTGACCAGTTTTCCCACACCGAAAACACGCGCCTGATGCACGATGACACATGCCTTTATGCTTCCTTCCACATTCTAAATAGATTGGCATAGACCCACTACTTTTGCTTGAGTTGCTTAAACACCCAGTATTTTGCTTTTTGTTTGCGAAGAAGGAACAACTCCTCTGAAAATTACACCCAGATCTTTTACTTCTCCATTCTAATGTTGGTGCCTTGGCTTGTTTCATTGCTGCTAGGGTGGCTTCCGCCATTATCGCTCTATTTAAAACTTCCACATAGGTAGGTAATTTCAAGATGCCTATTCAGTCAAACACTTCCAAATCCAGTCCGCCTTCAAATTTCCGTGCCTTCTTGTAATCAGTATCCACCCTATATGGAGCAAATCGAGCAAATTCAGTAAATTTGGCCTCATACTCAGCCACGGACATCTTGCCTTGTTTAAGTTCTTGGAATTCAAAAACTTTCCGATCCCGAAAACATTGAGGAAAGTATTTATCCTAGAAGATCACATTAAATTGTGCCCACATCATATTCCCATTACTGTTTCGGATTAGCAACCACCACTTTTGGGCTTCATCTTTCAGAGTATAGGTGGCCAGAAGGACTTTCTGAATCTCAGAACAAGGGAATACTTCAAATAGTTTCTCCATTTCAAGTAGCCATGTTTCTGCTTTTAACAGTTCAATGCCACCCGAAAAGGTCGGCGGTTTCATTTTCAGGAACTTCTGAGTTAAATTTATGAGATCATTGTTATCCGACTCAACTTGGACTGGCGGGGGTGGGAGACGTAAGGGTTGGTGCCTCTGTTGCTGTTGAGCTATTGCCTCAGTTAAAGCTGCAAGCATTTGTTCTATGTAGCTCATTCGAGCCTCAGATGATTCACCTATTCCATCACTTCTTGTATTTTCCATTTGCTATAGGTAAACAAAACATTATAAACATAGGCAAATAGTCCTTTTACAATATTTAGATCATTTGTTTCTATATCATGTGATCATAATCAAATTTAGGTTTTCACTTTTAATGAACACACACTTACACATGCAGATGGAATGCCCCTACTTCTTACTAGGACATCCTAAGCTCATATGGACTCATGTGTGTGGTAGAACACGTGCTCTGATACCATTCTGTCACGACCTAAACCTACCCCTATAGGTTTAGCGTCGTAACCGGCCTGTAATCCTTGGATTACCAAAGTGTAGACACCCCAATTTTGATGGCCCTTTAAGACTTGGGTGTCCTTGCAGGTACATCTGATGATGAGTCTGTTTGCTCGCCGAACGCTCGAATTCCTCAGCGGAACGCCATAGCTTTGAGCCTTTCAAACCCTACATCCATTTTGTCTCATTTTTGGACCATGCCTTGGTCTTTTTAGCCTGCAATCTCTGGTGGCCTGTCGGCTATCATTTCTTGTCTGACGGCTATTGATGTGCCTTGTCGGCCATCAATGATGTCTTGCTGGTCATCACTAATGGTCCGCCGGCCACCAATGTTTTCTGCAGATAGTTTTTGCCAGTCGTGCTAGATGTTTACACAGATACTTGCATTTGTCCACACGTGGAGGGCTAGATCTCCTTGTATAGATTTCATGTTTTCTATATATAGGGACCTCATCTCTCATGTTTTGAGGTTAGAAAATTTTAGACTTAAAATTTTTCCTCTCTTTCTACAAATTCTCTACACTTTTGCCTACTTACACTACACTCTTACACATACTTCATTAACCAAAGTTGATCACCTTTGAGTTGAGGTTCCTTGAGGCCTTCTTGGAGCTCTTAAAGTTGGTTTTGGTTTGAGTTGTTGCCTAGAATCATTCTTCTCTTCAAGAGGTATAATACTAGCTTTGTTAGCTTGCTTTGAATACTTTTTTTTTTCCGTATCTTTTCAAACTATTTTTGGGCTGTTTTTGAGCTGTAAAAAACTTTGTTTTCAGGCTATTTAAGGTTAGGGGGTGGCTCATCCTTCTTGATTCCTTGTTTTAAAAAGCCTTTGTACATTTCTTTCCCATTTTCAAACCATCTTTTTTGGATCTTTAAACATTGAATTTTAGAGTATTTTCAATGGTGAAAATTGTGTTTTGAAGTCCAAATCTGGAGGGGTTAGCCTCCCCTCTTTGTGTCTTGTTTGCAAGCCTAGTTAGTGCCATGCTTTAGCGTATTTTCTAGCTTGTTGTAGCTTACTTCCAGCATATTTTAGCCTCTAATTTAGGCTGTTTTAACTCTGTTTTGGGTTGGTTGTTGCATTTGAGTTTTGTTTTGCATGCTTGTAGTGTAATAGTCCTCACAAGTTTGGTGTTTTAGGCCACTAGACATCACTTGTTTGAGTTGATTACATGTTTTTAGAGCTTTTCATACTTCATTTCAGCACTAATCATCTTTACAACCTCCCCCCTTTCTTAGCTTTTCATTTTGCTTTGAAAGTGGTTTCAAGTCATTTGTGTGCCTAAGTGTGAAATTGAGGTTTCATACTTAATGGTTTAATCCCTTAAGAGGTTCATTACCAACGGTATGAGACTTCTTTCATACCTAAAGCAACTTGTCTTTTGAACCTTCTTTCCATTAGAGGAATTTAATTCACCCTTTGGACTTAATTTGATTAAAGGATGGTTGGTAATCTAAAATGAGTAACTAAAAATTGGGATTTAAAGATGAGCAAGATAATAACTTAGTATGCTCAATTGGATGTTAATTGAACACAAGAAAAATTGGAACATTTCATACTCAAAGTGATGAAATGTGTCAAGTTTCCAAGGTCTCCATTGCCCTTGATCATGCATGATAGGGTGATGGTTTTGTGTGTCTCATTTTGCATTTATTGAACTTGCACATCTTAAATCACAAGCCATCATGCAATGAAATTGCTTTAGTTGGTGGTTTGTGGCTTAACTTCACATTTCGTTGGATTTGTTCATGAAAAGGAGGAGTGAGTTGTGCAAACAATCTGTGAGAATACCCTCTTTTTGCTCTGTTTGTCCCCTGTTACAGCAAGATGAACCAGTGCATCAATGGTCGGTAGAGCACCATCCATGGCCGGCAAACCACTTCCATGGCCGACAGGTGGCTGACAACATTCACCAGTGGCCAGCTAGCCATTGATGCAAATCTTAGCAGAATGTTGGTAAGGTGGAGCAAAATGGTTTTGGAAGTGTTTAACTGTGCAAACAGAGGCTTTCAAGACCAAAGAGGAGGCCTTTTCGAGTGGAAACCGAGCATGCGCATGCACATCTTTCATTTCCCGAGGCGAAGCAGCTAATTAGCTTAGTTTAATTACTTAGTTAAATTATTAGTTGCAATTGTTTTGTAATTATTTAATTAGTTCATTTGTTGTTGTAATAATTAGTTAATTTATTTAGCTAGTTATTTATTTTGGTTTGTAATAATTAACTTAATTAGCTTAGCTTAGCTATTCATTCGGACTCTCCTTCGTGAGAGCATAATGTAATAATGTGTATGTCTTCCAACCCCACGTCTTTCTCCCTTTTATTTACTTGTTTTAATGGTTAGATTAGGGACATGTTTCAATTAGCATACCTTATGCTTGCATCCATTCATCTTTTATTGCATGCACCGAGGCTTGGCGTATCATTCAAACTGCATTGTCATTTCAATACTTCTTTGAATATGTGTTTAACCGCATACTATTTAAATCGATCCATATGCCATATTAGTAGTCGAGTCTATTAATTGCATATTGCATGTGTCGCATTAGTAATTTGGCATAGTTAGGAATCATGCATATTTTTTAACTCATATCTTCATAGTTTGGAGTACTAGCTGAGTTTTTAATGCTTTAGCATACTCGCATGAGTGTAAGTGATTGGCATGACTAGCATGCTTGCCATGAGACTAAATGCTTAATTGCTAAACTGCTTGAATGCCTGTGGATGGAGGCTTATTGCTTGAATTGGAACGATTCAATGAATATACGTTTTAAGCCCACTTTGTTGAGTGGCAAATTTGCAAACTTTAAGCCCACTTGAGGTGGCAAAATCAAACCCTTTTTACAAAAACAAACATGAAATTGAATTGTTCCAATTCTTGCAATTTTAGTCTATACTTGCTTGTGCGCATCACATAGTAATGCTAGCCTAATAAACCGGAACAAGAGCATATAATGTTGATGAAAAATCATATCTTGATTAGTAGATGCCGATCTTTGATCGGGCGAGCGGGGGTGCTCAATTCATGACCGGTCCCTCTCATACCTAAGTTCTCAAGCCAAGGCAACTTTAGTGATGACGGACACATGGCCTTTGGCACGAGTCATGGGTTTCCTAAATTTTCACAAAATAAAATATTTAGGTGGCAACTTTGTATCTGGCAAAGCAGTCCAATTTTGGCATTTTTGATTCAAAATAAATTTTCTAAAAAATTTGCCGAATTTGGACCCTTTAGTGTTTATCAATTTCACATTGAACTTGTGAGATTAGATTCAAAACCACGGGAGTCCCAACTGTAGGGCTTTTTTTCAAACCTTCCGAAAGGGGGCGCGAAAAAGTCGAGCCACAAAAAGGCCTCTTAACAGAACAACATATAGTTAGGGGCTACAGAAGTAAATATATAAAATATACATAGTCCATTGAGTTATGAAGACATACATGAGACATATAATCTTAAACTTTTATAAACTTACAAGTGACGTCAAAAGTTACAGTGTTTACACGTCACTCCATGTACATACTAACAGAAATCTTGACTGAAAATCAAAGAAACTAAGCCTAATACATTCACAAAAACAGCCGCTAAACTTGACTTAACCCGGAACCTCCTCGAGAGGCACAAAGGCTGGCAGACAAAAACTGAGACGCTAGGTCCTCAACTCTGAGCCTAGTCACGTACCTAATCACCTATATACATAATATAAATAGCGAGCGGGAGCCCAGTGAATAATAACAGGGTCAAGGGTTAAATGAATGATGTCCTATAACTAAGTTCGCACATAGAATAGATTCATATTCGTATTCTTGTTTGAGTCATTGACAGAAATTAGAATTCATGCTTGATCATACATAGTTCTATCCGTTAGCGCTAACAGATTACATACAGAGTATCAAAAATCATACTTGTTAGTTCCATAGAGGAACCTCCACCCGGGTACGAATAACTTGTCAGTTCCATAAGGAACCTCCGGTCAGGTACAAATAACTTGTCAGTTCCACAAGGAACCTCTAAACTGGGAATGGATAACTTGTCAGTTTCATATGGAACCTCCAGTCCGGGTACAAATAGCATACTTAAATCACAGCATTAATGTCACAAATATTTGTCAAAGGTGGACAATCATTCATAGTACAAAACATAGCATTTCATAGAGCAGATCTTATTTCATTTGCAGAAAATAATTTAACTTGAACATAGCTTTACTAAGTTATTACTCACATATAACAGATGGCTCCAAGTAAATGGACATAGTAGGTAATTTAGATATCTCGTGGTGCGTGACCTATACAGATACAGAACAGATACGCACAGAATTACACACCCAAAGTTATCAACTTAGTTCTTTCTTGTCTTGGTGTGTTTCTACTTCTTTATCCTCATTATGGTGTCTTAATCTTGGCTTAGAAATGCCTATGATGAAATGAGGATGCAAAAATGCACTCGAAAACACCTAACAAAACTTGCTGAAAACAGGGTCCTTGCTGAAGCGTAACTTTCTACGCTTGAGCAGACATGCAAAACGTAAGTTGTTACTCAAGCGCAAGATCTGTCGCTCGAGCGGTCTGTAAACTTTTGCAAAAGTGTTCATTGCTTGATTTTTCCTCTTAACACTGCTCGAGCGTAACTTTGGTCACTCGAGCTGTCTGCAAAACAAGCAAACTTCTGGAAGCATGCATTTTACACTCGAGCGGACTTTTGGTCGCTCAAGCGGAAGTGCAAAAATAAAGGCGGTCGCTCACAAGCAAGATTTGTCGATCGAGCATAGAGGTCGAATTCTGGAATTTCCAAGTTCAACTCTGAGCTCCCAAACTCAATTCAAACACTACAAACTGTTCTTTTTGGGCCAGAAATTTGAGAAATCATATGTTAACTTGAAAAACATGAGAATTCTAAATCATTTCATAAAATTTATGCCTAAAAACTTGTCAATGATACAAAACCGAAACTTGAAATGTTGAAAATAAGACTTGCATGTAATGGTATGAGTTTTAACCTTCCAAACCATAATCAAATGAGCTAAAAACATGTAAAATATGATGAACTTCCAAAATCAAGCCATGATCAATGCATGCATGTGCGACTTCCTCAAAATCAAGCTCTAAATGCAAAAGAATTGCATGCAAGTATGATTATCTTCTTAATTCTTCTTCCTAAGCTTAATTCTTGGCTTAATTAGCTAACTCTCTTGAATTCATGCATTAAAGACTACAAATATAACACTAAAGGAGTGAATTTCTACCTCAAGCCTTGAATTCTCAAGTGTAAGAGCTTAGTTTTCCAAGTTCTCTACAAAACCTTCTCTTTTCTAGTAATTCCTTTTAATTCAGCTCAAGTCTCACAAGATTCTCAAGCTTAGAACCAAATCTTCCACTCTCTCTCTCTCTTTATCTCTCTCTCTCTCTCTCTCTCTCTCACATTTGTGTGTGTTTGTGAGCTCAAAGATGTATATAAAATGAATGAAAATAATGAGTGGGGGTATATAAAAGGTGCATTATATAGGCTTAGATCAAAATTTCATTAGTTAGGCTTAATTGAGAATTAATTATTTTAATTTAATCGTTCCGAGTCGAATTTCAATTAAACCTACCATAAAATTCTAAAAATTCTAATCAACACATAAATCAAGTGAATTTTTGAATTGGATGCCGATAAGGCCTTCAATTCGCAAACCGAAACGAAAACATGAACAGATCTTTCTATGTTAAATAGATATAAACACACATAAGGCAACATATGATGAAAAATTTCACTTTAATTACTTATTAGGCATAATTAAGCATGGATTAATGTTAATCATGGGTTAGGGTTGCTACATTTATCGGATGAGATTTCGGCGCAAGAAGAAGGGGTTGGTTAAGCCAATGTGGTCAAACCAGTTAGTCAACAGGCCATGGATACTTTGGCCCGTGAAATGACCAGAGCTTTGCGGGAATCCATGGACATCTTAGGGCTGAAAATCAAGTCCAGACCAAGTAGCTGAGGTAAAACCGTTGTTCTTGGAGAGGGAGTTCTTCTGGTCTAATCTAGATGATTTTTTAGGTGACCCTAAAGAGCCTCTGAAAGCGGATGAATGGCTCAAACAAAAGGTAAAGACATTCGAGATGCTTGGCATCGAGGACGATGGGCTAAAGGTGACCTTGGCATCCTTCCAACTGAAGGAAGATGCGGGTCAATGGTGGAAGTATGTGCAGAGGCGCATTAGGGTGACTTGAGAGGCCTTTGTCAACACATTCCAAGACAAGTTCTTGCTTCCACTGTTAGGTAGAAGTTGAGAGACCAATTTCTAATGCTCAAGCAACTTAGTTTACTAGTAGCCGAGTTTGAGGTAGCTTTCACAAGCCTCTCTAGATTTGCACCGGAACTTGTGGCGAACGAGGAATGCCATTGTATCGAGTTCGAGAAGAGGTTGAGGACCAGGATCTTTTTCAAGGTAGCCAAGTCGATGATTAGGGACTACGGATGCCTTGTGGAGGCGGCAACTCATCTTTAGACCATAGGTCAAGTAGAGAAGGAATGGATAAGGGGCTCTAGAAGCAATCAAGAGGTTCAAGTAGAGACTCGGAACAGTAAGAGGCAGAGGGGTCCCACTCCAATGTAGTCCTAGTCTGCATAGTCTAGATCCACTTTCCCTGTGCCGAGTTCAGGTTTAGGCAGAGGTAATCATGGAGGTTTCTCTTTTTATGAATGTGGCCAGTTGGGCCTTAAGGCACGAGCTTGCGTACAGAGCGGATGAGGACAACGATCTGCGCCACCTACGGCTCGTTCTTGGAGCCAAAGTCAGGGGAGAGGGCAACCACCCACTTATTATTAGTGTGGGCAATTAGGGCATATGAAGAGGTTTTGCCCTCAGTTGAGTAGCACACCTGGTGCGTCTGGTTTGAGGCAAACACAAAGCCATCAGCTTGCCCAGTCAGCACAGGCCTCGAGGGCCAATTAGGAGGCCTCTTTGACTCAGTCAGTACATCAGACTTATGCTTCGAGGGGTGAGCAGGTAGAGCAGAGACCTACAGGATATGTGTATGTTGTTACCACGCCAGACTTAGTGCCAGCCCCTTCAGTTGTGAGAGGTACTTTCTTGTTATGTAATTCTATTGCCAATGTGTTTATTGATATGGGTACATCCCATTCTTTTGTTTCGTCTACATTTGCATTGGCATTTGGGTTAGAATTGGCTCGGTTAGCATCTCCACTCTATGTAAAGTCACCTATTGGTGGTGAGATTGTCTTGGAATAGGGGTGTTGGGGTTGTGAGATAGAGGTTGTTGGTTGCCGACTTCCTTTTGCATTTGTGTTGACTGACGTGTCCAGTGTTGATGCTATATTGGGTATGGATTGGTTATCATCGTATCGGGCTGTCATAGATTGTTACCGTCAAAGGGTTACTGTATATACCTTGAGTGATGATTGTTTTTATTTCATGGGAGATAGAGCTGATAGAGTTTTATTGCCGGTGTCTGATCCGCATGGTTAGAGTGAGCTAAGTGGTCTTCTTACAACCTTCTTGGGTAGTTAGTGTGATGAAATCCGAGTCGAATTGCCAAGGGTAGTTTGTGAATACCCGGACGTTTTCCATGAGGATCTCACTAGTTTGCCACCTCACCATGAGATTGAGTTCTCTATTGATTTAGTGCTTGGCACGATACCGATCTCTATGGCACCATATAGATTTGCACCCGCTGAGTTGAGTGAGTTGAAGATTCAACTCCAGGAATTGCTAGATAAGGGTTTCATCTGCCCTAGTACTTCGCCTTGGGGAGCATCGACTCTCTTTGCTAAAAAGAAGGATGGTGCCTTGCGACTTTGCATTGATGGGTAACTGTTAAGAACAAGTACCTAATGCCACGCATAGATGATTTGTTTGACCAGTTGAAGGGGTCTTGTTGTTTCTCTAAGATAGTTTTGAGATTGGGTTATCACTAGTTGAGGGTAAGGGAGGAAGATATTCAGAAGACGACATTTCGTACGCAGTATGACCATTATGAGTTCCTAGTGATGCCTTTTGGGTTAACCAATGCACTAGCTGTGTTTATGGATCTGATAAACCGAATCTTCTTTGAATTCTTAGACTACTTTGTAATCGTCTTTGTTAATGACTTATTGATTTACTCACCCACAGAAGAGGAACACAAGGAACACTTGCGAGTTGTGCTTGAGTTTCTTAGAGCGCACAAGTTGTATGCTAAATTCGGGAAGTGTGAATTCTGGTTGAGGGAAGTAAAGTTTTTAGGCCACGTGGTATCCAAGGAAAGGGTGATTGTAGATTCATCCAAGATAGAAGTAGTACGAGATTGGGAACAACCTAAGAATACTTTTGAGATTCGCAGTTTCTTGGGGTTAGCCGGGTATTACTGTCAGTTTATGAAAGATTTCTCTAGGTTAGCCTCACCATTTATTAGACTAACGAGGACGGGGATTTGATTTGTGTGGAGTAAAACTTGTGAGAAATCATTTCAAGAGCATAAAGTTAGACTTACCTCTGTTCCACTGTTAATTATTCTAGAGAGGGATTTGGGCTATTCGGTATATTGTGATGTGTCACGAGAAGGTTTGGGTTGCATCTTGATGTAAGAAGGGAAGGTAGTAGCATATAGCTCACGTCAGTTGAAAACACACGAGTGGAACTACCCTACTCATGACATAGAACTAGCAGTCGTGATCTTTGCATTGAAAATTTGAAGGCATTATCTTTATGGTGAAAAGTTTGAGGTGTTTTCTGAGTTTATGGAAGATTACGATTTTAAATTGCACTATCATCCGAGGAAGGCCAATGTAGTGGATGGTGCCTTTAGTAGAAAGTCTTTTAGTAGTGTAGCGAGTATTGCCAACTGGGAATGGGGGATGTTGGGTGCTATTGGTGAGTTCAACTTGCGTCTTGGAGAGTGACACTGCCCCACATTGATCTCTTGGTAATTGAGTTACGCGTAAACCGATTCACAGTTGAGCACATACTCATTGATTTGGGGAGCACATCGGAGGTCATGTACTACAAGACATTCACCAAACTCGGCTTCTCCGAATCAGATCTCTCTCCGGCTTCTTATCCTCTATTCGGCTTTAATGCCAATCCAGAGTACCTGTTGGGGAAAATCATATTACCTGTTCGAGCGGGCTCCAGAACTGTGGATGTAGAATTCTTGGTCGTCAAGCTGCCATCGCCGTACAATCTCATTATGGGGCAAACTTGGTTGCAGACCATGCAAGCCGTGCCAAGTACATATCATCAGCTACTACGCTTCCCGACGGAACGCGGCATTGAGCAAATCCGCGGCTCCCAGAAATCAGCACAAGCATGTTATCTCCTCGCTAGAAAGACAGCAAAGGAGTTGCAAATAAATTCCATTGAGGTCCCAGATCGGGAGAGCCTCGACGATGTTGGACGGCTTCCAAGTGAAAAGGCCATGGAAGGCCTAGACCGAGTTGAAACTAACGGAAGCCCAGAGAAGTTCTTCATGGTCGGCGCCTCCTTGAGTCAAGCCGACAGACAGCAGCTAATCTCTTTCCTGCTCAGCAACCTTGACGTCTTTGCATGGACTCCATACGAGATGCCGGGTATAGATCCGTCTGTTTCACAGCACTGTTTGAATGTTGACCGTAAATGCAAGCCAATTATTCAGAAAAGTCAGCGGTCAGCCGCAGAGCACACTACCGCCGTTGTTGAGAAGGTTGATAGGCTGTTTGACGCCGGGGCAATCAGGAAAGTGACCTACCCTACATGGCTCTCTAATACAGTGGTGGTGA
This sequence comes from Camellia sinensis, assembly GCF_055761805.1. Lineage (NCBI taxonomy): Eukaryota > Viridiplantae > Streptophyta > Magnoliopsida > Ericales > Theaceae > Camellia > Camellia sinensis. Next base: position 53,951,931 of record NC_138968.1, read on the forward strand.
AGAAGAAAAATGGGACTTGGCGAGTCTGCATCGATTTCACGGACTTAAACAAAGCCTGCCCCAAGGATTGTTTTTCCCTACCCAGAATTGACCAACTTGTAGATGCGACGGCACGCCATCAGCGCATGAGCTTCCTCGATGCTTACAGAGGCTACCATCAGATTGCCATGCATCCTGAGGACCAAGAAAAAACTGCATTCCTCACCCTAAGAGGGACCTACTGCTATAAGGTTATGCCTTTTGGGCTGAAGAATGCAGGGGCAACTTACCAAAGACTGGTCACGACTATGTTCAAGGAGTAACTCGGCCACACTATGCAAGTGTACATTGATGACAAGGTGGTAAAGTCCAGAGAAGAGCAAACCCATCTAGCCGATCTAGAAGAGACGTTCAGCATCTTACGCAAATACAAAATAAAGCTGAATGCTTCTAAATGTGCGTTTGGGATCGGCTCCGGCAAGTTCTTGGGTTACATTGTCAACCATCGGGGAATCGAGCCCAACCCGAGGTAAATCATAGCAATCTTGGAACTTAGCTCCCCTCATTCGGTAAAAGAGGTTCAAAAGTTGATGGGGATGGCTGCCGCACTCAACAGATTCATCAGTCAGTCTACAGATCGCTGTCGACAATTCTTCCATATACTACGGCAGGGCAAGGCTTTTGAATGGTCCATCGAATGCGAAGCCGCTTTCAACGGCTTCAAGACTTACCACTCTTGACAACACCTGTTGCTGGTGACCTGCTCATCTTGTATCTGGCAGTTTCCAACAGGGCCGTTAGCGCCGTACTGTTAAAGGAAGAGCTAGGGGAGCAGCGACCAATATATTATGTGAGCAAGGCAATGGTCGACGCCGAAACACGCTACTTTCCGCTGGAAAAACTCATTCTAGCCCTAGTCATGGTGGCAAGAAAACTGATGCATTACTTCCAAGGATATAGCATTGGGGTGCTAACAGATTATCCCTTCTGATCAATACTATGAAGTGTAGAAGCATCAGGACGTGTTTCAAAGTGGGCTCTCGAACTCGGCTAGTACGACATTCAGTTTCTACCTAGAACCTCAATCAAGGGACAGGTGCTAGCTGACTTTGTTGCCAAATTCACTGGGGGTCTTGCCGATTTCAAGTCCGATGAAATTCGACCGGAGCCGAACTGGAGAATTTATGTTGGGGACATCTGGCAGTTGTACTATGATGGATCATCCAATCAGCAGGGCAGCGGAGCCGGAGTTGTGGTCATGGCTCCTGACGGCGCAATAATTGAGCAGGCCGTCAAGCCTGGCTTCGAAGCGTCAAATAACGAAGCCGAATACGAGGCCCTTCTAGCCGGTTTGCGGAATGCACATCTTCTGGGTGCTCGGCATCTGCTTGTATTTTGCGATTCCAAATTGGTGATTAATCAGCTAAAAGGGGAGTACACGGCAAGAAAGGACCGTATGGCGGCTTACATGAAAACGGCTAACTCCTTGCTAGCAAAATTTGACCATCATGAATTAAATCAAATAACGCGTGATCAGAATACGCATGCAGACGCCCTTGCTTGCCTAGAAATGACCATATGGCGGCTTATATGAAAACGGCTAACTCCTTGCTAGCAAAATTTGACCATCATGAATTAAATCAAATAACGCGTGATCAGAATACGCATGCAGACGCCCTTGCCTGCGTAGCCTCTGCCATTAACTCAGAGATCAAACGGACTATTGAGGTGGGTTTCATCTCGGAGCCAAGCATTGGCCCTTCGGAAGAAGTCCAAGTTAATGTCATAGAATCTGGACCGAGTTGGAAGGATCCCATTGCCGCATTCCTATCTTCCGAACAGCTCTCAGAGGACAAGAAAGAAGCGCACAAGCTGCGAAACAAAGCCCTGCGTTACTACTTGGATCCGTAAGAAAACTTTATAAAAAGTCCCTTTCTGGTCCATACCTCGAATGCGTGCATCCGGACAAAATCGAAGAGCTTCTAACTAAAATACATGAAGGCAGTTGTGGCGCACACTCTAGCGAGCGCTCTTTGGCCCATCGAGCTGTAACACAGGGGTACTATTGGCCAACAATGAGATCCGACGCCGAATGCTATGTGAAAAAATATAAGCAGTGCCAGAAGTTCTCCCCGTTAACCCATCTGCCCACTGAAGAGTTGAGCTCTATCACTAGTCCCTGGCCGTTTGCCCGGTGGGGGCTTGATATCGTAGGACCATTGCCAAGGGCCCTAGGGAACAAGCGATACTTGATTGTCGCCACAGATTACTTCATGAAATGGGTTGAAGCGGAGGCATTAACGCACATTCGAGATACCGATGTCAAGCGCTTTGTATAGAGAAAGATCATTACACGATTCGGCATTCCGAGAGCTCTCATCTCAGACAATGGCACCCAGTTTGATTGTAGCGTCTACCGAGAGCTGTGCAGCAAGTATGGTATCCGGCCGTACTTTTCCACGCCGGCTTACCCCCAAAGCAATAGTCAAGCCGAAGCCTCTAACAAATCCATCTTGGACGGCATCAAGAAAAGGCTGGAGAAAGCCAAAGGCAAATGGGTCGAAGAATTGCCGAGTGTGTTGTGGGCTCATCGAACTACGCTGAGCCGATCCACTGGGGAAACACCGTTTGCTCTATACTTTGGAACCCAGGAAATCATACCCCTGGAAATCGGCCTCCCAACCTTGAAATCGAAGGTTTTTGATAGGGGCCAAAACGACATGATGCTTGCCTTGGATTTAGTTCTGATTGAAGAACGAAGAGATCGTGCCCTTATATCCATGGCGCGGTATCAACTGCAGCTTGCTAAGTCGTATAATCAACGTGTTCAGCTGTGCCACTACACACCAGGAGAGTTGGTCCTGAAGAAGGTACTTCTAGCTACCAAGAAATCGGCGGATGGAAAATTGGGTCCTAACTGGGACGGCCCCTATCAGATTGATTCAATTGCAGGAGTAGGGGCATATTGGCTCAAAGACATGTCAAGAAGGAGTCTGCCATGGCCTTGGAATTCCACACATTTGCGCAAATTTTATCATTAACCCGACTTGTGGGACATGATGCTTATTCTAAACGGTTCGCCATGTACATCTCATTTTCTGTAATGCAAAAATCCTTATTTACTCATTACAAAACCCAGTTCAAACGTGTTCCGATAAAAGCCTCCGAATTTGGAGCGCCCTTCGTGGATATCCCGATTGGCCAAATAAATTCTCCGGATTCGGAGCCCCATCGGCGCATGACGTCTTTGGGCCGATAAAGCCTCCAGATTCGAAGCGCCCTTCGTGGATATCACGATTGGCCAAATAGTCTCTAGATTCGAAGCCTCATCGGCGCGTGACATCTTTGGGCCGATAAAGCCTCTGGATTCGGAGCGCCTTCGTGGATATCATGATTGGCCAAATAGTCTCCGGATTCGGAGCCCCATCAGCGCGTGACGTCTTTGGGCCGATAAAGCCTCCTGATTCGGAACACCATCGGCGCATGACGTCTTTGGGCCGATAAAGCCTCCGGAGTCGGAGCGCCCTTCGTGGATATCACGATTGGCCAAATAAAGCCTCCAGATTCGGAGCCCCATCGGTGCATGACGTCTTTGGGCCAATAAAGCCTTCGGATTCGGAGCGCCCTTCGTGGATATCACGATTGGCCAAATAGTCTCCGGATTCGGAGCCCCATCGGCGCGTGACGTCTTTGGGCCGATAAAGCCTCCGGATTCAGAGCGCCCTTCGTGGGTATCACGATTTGCCAAATAGTCTCCGGATTCGGAGCCCCATCGGCGCGTGATGTCTTTGGGCCGATAAAGCCTCCGGATTCGGAGTGCTCTTTGTGGATATCACGATTGGCCAAATAAAGTCTCCGGATTTAGAGCCCTATCGGCGCATGACGTCTTTGGGCCAATAAAGCCTCCGGATTCGGAGCGCCCTTCGTGGATATCACAATTGGCCAAATAGTCTCCGGATTCGGAGCCTCATCGGCGCGTGACGTCTTTGGGCTGATAAAGCCTCTGGATTCGGAGTGCCCTTCGTGGATATGACGATTGGCCAAATAGTCTCCGGATTCGGAGCCCCATCGGTGCATGACGTCTTTAGGCCAAAAAGGCCTCTGGATTCGGAATGCCCATTATGGATATCACGATTGGCCAAATAGTCTCCAGATTTGGAGCCCCATCGGCGCATGACGTCTTTAGGCCGATAAAGCCTCCGGGTTCGGAGCGCCCTTCGTGGATATCACGATTGGCTAGTCTCCGGATTCGGAGCCCCATCAGCGCATGTCGTCTTTAGGCCGATTAAACCTCCGAACGCAGAGCACCCTTCGTGGATGTTCATTCCGTGCTTAACATAATTTTTCCGATTATATATTTAATAAAGAATGCTGTGTTATGGTGAACCGGCAAAAAACTATTTATTCACGCCGATTAGATATTTAATGAAGAACGCTCTGTTATGGCGAGCCGGCAAAAAAGAATATAAATATTTGAGATGAAATGCTTGATTGTGACTAACTCAGGCCGATCAATATCTATTCAATCATGTAAAATACGTTTATTCAAACATTTATACAATAAAACATGCAAACACGTGCGTACTGAATGAATGTTACAACAAAACATGTTGAAAATAAAATCCGTTTATTCGATCAACCAATAATTACATAATTTTAGACGCAATCTGCATTTGATCATTACAATGAATATTTTTATGTGGCGTTTCCCTCATCGTCACTCTTTTCGACTTCAAAGGCTGAGAAGGGAAAATGATCACGTTGGTACAGCGACAACGCCGAATCAACACCCTTTGCACGGAGAGTCTCCGTGGCCTGAAGTGCCTCAATCTAACCGTGCCTAAATCCCCAGTTCTCGCATTGGCAGACCTCCTCCGTAAGTTTCTCTTTGGTTTTGTCGATGCTGACCTTTCGGCCTGCATGGAAGCCTTGTTCGTAACCCATGGTCCTCGCATTCACCACGGCGAACATGCTTGCCATGTCTCGGTCGATGACGGCGTGTCTCAATAGCCGTTGAGTCACCCTCTCCTCCACGATCGGGTTGGATTGACCCACCACACGCGGCTCAGTGGTTTGAGCCTTCCTAAGCTCCCTGAGCTCACGCTCGGCCTTCTCCGCGCAAGCCTCCAAACTGCGGATTCTTTCCTCCTTCTCTATTTCACGTCACGCGGCGCGTAGGTGCATGCCGACTTCATAGGCGGTATACATCCCTTTCACCGCCTCGTGGATGCCCTCTCAAAATACGTCAAAATCCTGTCGACCAACCATCGACTGCTGGACCTACGGTGGAAAAATCTGTCGAGCAAGCTCGACCGCCACACCCAGGTCCTTGATAATGGAGTCCGCCTCTGTCATCGGTTTATTCCCCACGAAAACTGCAAAACTCAACAATTGCGGGACTATGTCGACCTCATTTCTCAGCCGTGGTTGCGGAGAACCTCCCCGTTGCTGTTTCTCCTTTCGGGGTGATTTGCTTTGACGACTTGGAGGCTGACGTTTTTCCCATTCTTTGGACGCCTTACCTCCCGCACGGGTGGGTTCGCTGCTGCGATTCATTGCAGTAACAAGCTCAGCCAAAGTTCGTGCTTCTCCTTTATTGTTGAAGAAAACTCTATTTGACATTCGCACTTGCCCCAAAGTAGTTTAAATCGAGCCTGAATAAAAATAAATGGAGTCACTAGCGCGAACTCACCCCACTTATTCGTATGTATGCAGCGTCCCCGAGGTGACATCATTAATGCCAAATGCCAGAAGCCACATGCCGATCGATCTATGCCACAACCATTCCACGAACTAGGCCTATTCGGCTAATCAAGCTCATACATTGGCTGGGGAAAGGGAAGATTTATTAATCTTATCGGCCAAGTATTTTAGCCAAACGCCGATCAACGGATGCGGCAGCCATTCCACGAGCTAGTCCTATTCGGCTTATGAAGCTCATGCACTGGCTAGGGAAAGGGCAGATTTATTAATCTTATCGGCCAAGTATTTAAGCCAAACGCCGATCAACGGATGCCACAGCCATTCCACGAACTAGTCCTATTCGGCTTATGAAGCTCGTGCACTGGTTGGGGCAAGGGTAGATTTATTAATCTTATCGGCCAAGTATTTAAGCTCAATGCCAATCGCTCTATGCCGCAGCCATTCCATGAACTAGTCCTATTCGGCTTATGAAGCTCGTGCACTGGCTGGGGCAAGGGCATATTTATTAATCTTATCGGCCAAGTATTTAAGCCCAATGCCGATCGATCTATGCCACAGCCATTCCACGAACTAGTCCTATTCGGCTTATGAAGCTCGTGCACTGGCTGGGGCAAGGGCAGATTTATTAATCTTATCGGCCAAGTATTTAAGCCTAATGCCGATCAATCTATGCCACAGCCATTCCACGAACTAGACCTATTCGGCTTATGAAGCTCGTGCATTGGTTGGGGCAAGGGCAGATTTATGAATCTGATCGGCCAAGTATTTAAACGCAATGCCGATCGGTACTTGGTATTAAAAACAAAGTGTAGCCATTTTGCACACAAAAGCAATATCATTCATCAATAAAAAAATTTAGTGCAGATAACAGCAAGGCAAAAAAGGAAATTTTTATTAGGAAATTGGGCACAAATTGTAGCCATTTTACACATGAAAATTACCAAACAAAAAGCTGTAAAAATACATTCGAAAACTCCTAAAACAAAACAACAAAAAAGGTGTCGCCCAAATTAATCCTCAGAGTCAGACTCCAGTGGCTCAATATCCACTTGCTTGTATGGAATTGGCATAGCCAATGTCACATCAGCAGTAGCAAGGGCTTTGAGCCAGATGTGTTTGAATCTCCGATTTTCAAATTTGGGGACTTCGTTTACATATTTGACGAAGCAGCACTTTTCCCAGCCTCGAATGCCTTAGAAGCCTTCGAGTCGGCTGCTTCCTTCGCCTTCTTTACTTCCTCTAACTCAGCCTCCAATTTGGAGATCGCCTCCTGGGCCAATTTCAGTACCTCTTCACTTGCGTCCGCCCTTTTCTTGGCAGATAACCTCAGTTCATCCGCATTTCGTGCCCTCTCCATCTTGGCCTCGGCCCGCGCACCTTCCATCTTTGCCTTTAAAGCCTCAAACTCGACCCTGCTCCTTTGGCCCTCAACTTCCATTTGAAGACGACCGAGTTGTTTGATGGCATCATGATGGCGACGACCCATCTCCACTATCCTTCTGACGGTCTGCAAAACAGGAAGTTAGGACCAAAATAGTATTTGCATAAAGTGAAAAGACAAAGACAAGATATATATCAAAAGTGCCGACTGCACGGTCAACGCTATTGCAACCAGATCTGACTCCGCCCGGAAAGCCACCTTGTTAGCCGGTAATGAAACGGACGTAGCCATGCTAAGAGCGACCACTGGATCTTTAATTACCGAAGCGTCACAAGGGATCGGTGGGATTTTATCTTTGGTTGAATCACGAAAAACACGATCACATCCGATTCCTCTAACCGAGGTTGTTTGTTGGCGCGGTTATCTTCTAAGCCAGCCACAACCTCGGCAGGGCGCTTCTCTACCCTTTGTTCAACCTCGTGATCGGCCTGCACAACCAACTCGGGCTCGGCACTTCGTTTTTCTGCTGTTCCCTCCTCAATAACAGGCAAGGAGGGCTTAGATTCGCTAACAGGCAAGGAGGGCTGAGATTCGGTAGCAGGAGGCACTCCAGCTCGAATGGCCTCTGCCCTTCGCCGTGCTGCCATCTTTTCTGCTTTCGCCTTCTTGGCAAGTTGTGTGAGGCTTAACCCAGCCATGTCTTTAGGGTACGCGCCGGGAAAGTCCTCTAGACCGTGAAAAATATCGTCAAGTGGAAGGTCCTCTCGGCCCGAAGTGGATGGAGGGTCGGCTGAGTTGAGGCCGGCTTCCTCAAAGGCTAGCTTCAAAGCCTCTTCGACTTCAGTTTTGGACTGATCAGACTCGGCATCTTCAGCTACTTCTGGTAGTTCCGAATCGGACCCCTCGAAATCGACTTGCCACAAATTTTTGAAATCGGTCAAGATAAGGGCGGTAAGAAACTCCTCACTCTTCGAAACTGGGATGTTTTCTGCCGCCAAGAAGGTCGTATAAGTCAGATCGTAGCAGAGAAGAATGTGCGCCGCCCTCCCTTGTTTTTGAAGACTCAGCCGGCCAAAATATCTTAGCGCAACCTTGATTTCCGAAAGAACGGCATCGTCGGTTGAAGTTAAGGCTTTCTTCAAATCGTTCCCTGCACAAGAAAAACCATGAGGTCTCGAAAACAAAGCTTTATAAATATAACAAAAAACAAATAAAAGAAGTTACACAGCCACCTGGTTCGCCCCTCCATCTAGGGATCGGATTGAGGTGATCCTCGTCTTCGCCAAATTCCCAATTACCTTGGACAACAGCCATAACATCATCGACTCGCTTCCCAGAGCTGGAAAGCATAGTCACTAGTTGATAGTCGGTGTCCTTGGCCCTAAGGAAGTAACGCTCGTGCCGACCAGAAGACTTGGCCAAGGCATAACAATGCTGAATAGCAGGAATGCTGAGGTTAATCCTATGGCGATGGTTTAGTGCGATAATCCCCATTACGATTCTAAAAAAGTTAACATTGGGTTGGGAAGGGATTAAACCCCAATGGTAAAGCACAGCCCTAAGGAATAGGTGAAGGGAAAAATGGACTCCACCATCTACGATTGACAGGAGAGGGAAGACAATCATGGTTTCATCAGCCCTCTCCATATCGAGGGTGCCGTCTGTCACAAGTGACAGACGGACGTCATCAGGAATGGAGAAATGGTGTCAGAAGCCAGAGATTCGATCCGAGGAAAGGAGATCTTTTAAATGTTTTTCCATTTCTTTCAGTTTATAAGATTGTGCTAAGCCAAAAACAGAGCAAGATAAAAGATTCAGGGCAGAGAGGGAGAGAACTTACGAGAGACGAGGACGATAGTAAAGAAAAGGAAGTTACAGAGGTAATTCGGAAGGCAGTCCAACGACGAGCGTCTAAAAGTGTGCATGCATTTGAAAAGACGTCCAAATTTTAAATCACAATAAATAGAAGCGTACGAAGGGGCGGGAAGTTAAAGTGATAACCAAGAAACGTGTGCTCAAACACTTGTGTTGGGATGAGGTCAGCCGCTGAATTTCGGCTCTGACTTTTCGAGTCCGAAACCAAACACTCCAGCTAACTGTCGATTGGTGGAGTGCTTGGAGGGCAATTATGAGGGCCAAATATTGGGAGTTGCTGAGATACCGAATATGTTGAACTCTAGGTCGAAATTTATAGCACTCAGCACCACCTCACGCGCTCGAACCCTATCCTATTCGGCCCAATAGCCGGTCGAGCAAGGGGCCGAGTGAAAAGCAGCTTGTTACAGTTAAAGCCGAATAGCGAATTGAAAGTGGACCTGATCTCGAGGCCCAAGAAAGAAAAGATATAAATAGAAGGACATCAGCCAGGAAGAGGTATGTGAGAACTATTGTGCTTAACTTAGAATACAAGTAATCCTGAGTGCTGAGACTAACTTGCCCGTCGGAGTGCTAATTCTGGCACCCCCGACCGGAGTGTTTATTCCTTTTCAGGTGACTTGAAGAGGATCACTAGCGTCCCCCAGGATCAGAAGAGTACTTCCAAACCACTTCTGCACAACTGTCTATCATCCTTAGACTGATAGGCAATCCGAGTGTACTATTCAGATCCCTGAGGATATGCTTCGAGGTTGTGTTCTTGACTTTAAGGGGTCGTGGGAGAGACACCTGCCCTTAGTGGAGTTTGCCTATAATAATAGCTTTCAGTCAAGTATTGGTATGACATCGTTTGAGGCCTTGTATGGCCGACCATGTAGCCGAGGTAGGTGATGCACCTATGTTGGGTCCAGAGTTGGTTCGGGAAACAACGGAGAAAGTTGCACTTATCCGTAAGAGGTTGGTTACAACTCAGAATCATCAGAAGAGCTATGCCAACTGTGAAGGAGGCCGTTATCATTTGAGGTGGGAGATCACGTCTTCTTGAAGATATCACCTAGATGGGGTTTGATGAGGTTTGAGAAGAGCAGAAAGTTGTCTCCTAGGTTTATTAGGCTTTTTGAGATCCTAGAGCGAATTGGGAAGGTAGCTTATCGATTGGCATTACCGCCACAGCTTTCCAGGGTTCATGACGTGTTCCATATCTGTATGCTTCGGAAGCATGAGTCGAATCCTTCACACGTGTTGGATTGGACTAAGTTAGAGGTGGATGAGGATGCCTCGTATGAGAAGAGACTTGTTAGGGTTTTAGATACTTGAGACCAATTCTTGCGAGGCAAGACGATTTCATTGGTAAAAGTGTTATGGCGACACCACGGGATTGAAGAGGCCACTTGGGAGCGTGAAGCGGAAGTCCGTGAGAAATATCCAAACCTATTCATTAATGTTTGAACATGCATTGAAAACCTTATTATGTTAATGTAATATAAACATTGCATATGTTTTGGAAATGTGAATTGTATATTCAGTGTTGAAACTTGTTTATCGTGTTAATGAGAATGGATGACCGGTGGATGGGTCATAGTGATGAATTTAAATTATTATCACTGTTGTAATTGGTTTAAACTTGGTTTTCATGTTTGTTTTAAATTTCAGGGACGAAATTCCATGAGGGAGGAGGTAATAGCGTTTCTGGTTTAGACTCGACCGATTTGATGTTTTAGATCTGGTTTTCATTGTTGTGGTGGCCGAATAATTTCAATTAGGAAGACACTGACTTTGATCGACATCTGGCTAAAGTAATTCTGCCTTAACCAAGGGCAAAGCCATATAAAGAGCCGAGCAGGAGCCAACACTCAATAGGAAGGCTGATTAGGTAACCACATGCGAGACCAAGAGTGGGTCCGCCCCTCAAGCCCAAAGGTAATATAAAAAGGGAGGAATGTCAACTAAAGCAGGTATGTGAGAACAGACAAAATAACTTGAGATAGAAGTAAACTTGACAGAATACTAACTTGTCAGTTGGAGTGCTAATTCCGGCACCCTCGATCGGATTCTTCATCCCTTTTTCAGGTAGCAATCAGAGGATTAAGGACGTCTGGCTGGATCCTGGAGTATTTCCAAACCACTTCTCCACAATTAGAGTCGTCTGTGGGAATACTAAAGCGCATCCATGGCAGGCATAATAGATGATCCTTCGGTAGTTGCTGATGACGTTACGCCAAGAGATGACATCACTCTAAGAAACATGCTTGGACCGGAGAATATCACTGCGCGATGGGCCTTGAACTTCGACTCAATAGCTTAGACCTTACCCTCAACTTCGATGCAAGAGACTATGCAGACAATCGTGGACCAAGCAAAGCGAAATTAACAGCGTCTAGAAGATATGATGGTGATAAATGAGTGGCTGAGCCAGGAATTGGCCCTGGAGTTAGCCAAATCCCAGTAGGCCACATGCCATGATCGGGGTCGATCCCCAATAAAGAAAAATGATCGATGACGTCGACTTCGAAACCGTGATAATGGCAGTGATTCTGACTCACCATCCCAAGAACCCATAAAGAAGGGACTAGTTAATGTATCCAGTTCATCCAAAGGAAGCCCGTACGTATGGCACAGGCGAAGGAAAATAAGTGATGATTCGGATGAAGAAAACATGCATGACCCTTTTGTGTGACGCATCGCAAGGGCTGTGTTGCCCAAGAAGTTCAAAACACCGTTGTTCACCCTATATGATGGAAAATCAGATCCCACTGACCATATTCGTCATTATAAACAAGCGATAACGTTGCATGCCCATGATTAAGCCCTCATGTATCGTATGTTTCCAAGTAGCCTAGGACCGTTGGCCGTCAGATGGTACTATAAACTGGAGCCGGCATCAATAAGAAGCTTTTATCAACTCCAAAAATCTTTCAGGGCAAGATTCATTACCAACGAAGTTCAGCCAAAGCAAGCCGACTCTCTTTGGGCCATGCAAATTAAACCAGAAGAGACTCTCCGTGAGTATTCGGTGCACTATTGGGAATGTTTCAACTTGGTGGATGATGCCTACAATGATTCCATGGCCATTACCGCCTTTAAGATAGGATTACATCCTGATAGCCCTCTACGCAGCTCGTTGACTACGGCCCCCCAAAATAGTTTGGGGTTAATGAAAAAAGTCGAAGAATATTGTAAAGTGAAAGATGATGCCCTACGGGTCAAAGTTGGATAGAAATCTATTAAGAGGACTCCATTTGGTCTTGTTCAGCTGATAAGCGTCGTGTCGTCAAGAAGCCCCGAATTGTAGAATCGGGCTAAACAAGACAAAAAGCATGATTCGCACCATTCAAGCGATTAGTGTTCGCACAAATCAAATGAACAATATCAAGTGGATAACAGGCGCACAAGACGTTTGGACAAGAAGTACATGAAATTGGCAAAGCCGATCAGCAAGATCTTATCCAAAGTCCAACACCTTCCGTTCTTTAAATGGCCGCCAAAATGATGGGGCCTTATGATATAAGGAGAAAGGATTAGCAGTGTGAATATCACAAGGGCCATGGCTATGATACCGACAGTTGTTATGCACTGAAGGACCGCCTGGCAGAGTTGGTACAAGACGACTAGCTAGTGCAACACGTCTAAAAGAACAATCCATCGAACATCGTAGCCCTACGATCGAATTCACCTCCACTTGGTGTAATTCACATGATATACAGCTTTCCGTCGTCAGTTGAAGTATATACAATTCAATTGCAACCAAGTCTGCATAAGCCAATCACACCAGCCAAATGGCCCCATGAAACTGGGAGGATTAGCTTCGATGACACCGACTTAGTTAGAGTAACTCTCCTCCACGCCGATCCCCTTGTCGTCGAGCTATGTGTGAACAGATTCACAAATGAACGTGTTCTCATCAATCAGGGGAGCACTTCAGAAATAATGTATTACAAGACGTTTGTTAAACTTAGTTTTACTGAGTCGAATTTGTTGCTGACCGATTACCCATTATTTGGCTTCAACGCCAACCTTGAGTATCCCTTGGGTAAGATCACACTATCGGTACAGGCGGGTACCAGATCGATAGACGTAAAATTTCTGGTCATCAAACTCCCGTCATCATACAATCTCATCATGGGAAGAACTTGGTTACATATCATGCAGGCTGTGCCGAGCACCTACCATCAACTGCTCTGTTTTCCAACTGAGTATGGCATCGAGCAAATTCGCGGTTCTCAGAAATCGGCACAGGCATGCTATCTTATTACTGCTACAATGGGGCCAAAGGAACTGGAAGTAAACTCAATTAAAGTATCGGATTGAGATAGGCTCGAAGATATTGGGAAAATCCCTAGTAAAAAGGTCATTGAAGACCTTGATCGGATCGAAATCAATGGGAGTCCTAACAAAATTTTCATGATCGGCACCTCCTTGAGCGAAATTGATAGATGTAAGCTGGTATCCTTCTTACTCGGCAACCTTGATTTGTTTGCATGGGCACCGTACTAGATGTTGGGGATGGATCCAGTCGTGGCCCAGCATCGCTTAAACGTTGATCCAAAATATAAGCCAATCATTCAGAAAAGCCGGTGTTGACGTCCCCGAACGCCCCGGGAGAAATCCCATTTTGTTCATTTTGGGCTCACTACAGTTCGGACTCTCAAATGTCACGGTTCTTAATCTAATCTCGTAAAGTGCAATGCAAGACTGATAAATCACCAAAGAGTCCAAATCCGACAAATCGTTTTGAAAAACAAATTTTTAGAAAGAAGTGCCAAACATGGACTGCTTTGCCAGATACAGAGTCGCTACCTAAATATTTTGTTTTGGGAAAATTTAGGAAACCCTGACTCGTTGCCTAAGGCCACGTGTCCGTCATCACCAAAGTTGCCTCGGCTCGGGAACTTGGGTACGATTGGGGAAGGTCAGCTATGAGCACCCCCACTCGCTCGATCCGAAGATCGGCCTGTACTAAGCATGATATTTTGTTTTGAAAACATATGTGTTCTTATTCCGGTCATTAGCCTAGAATTACTGTGATATACAATACATACAAGTATAGACTGGATCGTTTGAGTTGGAACAAAACATTTCATGTTTGTTTATTTGAAAGATAGTTTGAGGTTTGCCACTCGCAAGTAGGCTAAAACACGGGTTTCGATGAATTGTCCCAATTCAAGCAATCCAACCTTCACCCACAGGCATTCACGCAGTTACATCACATATGCAAATAGCCTCATGGTAAGCATGCTGTCATGTTAACACTTACACGCATGCAAGATGCTAAAGCATAAATACTCACAGTGTACTCCGAGCCAAAACAAGGAACATGTTAGTAATTAAATGTATGATCCAAGTCCATGTTAAGATGGCTAATGCATCGCATACAAAATGCAACTAGAATGGGCTCGGCTAATCTAAGGATGGCATGTGAAATGCAATAACTCGATACACGCATTCAACTTGGAATTTGAAATACTATGCAGTTAGTATGATGTGCCGAGCCCGGTGCATGCAATACAGATGAATGATGCAAACATGCATAGCATAAGGATGCTAATTGAAACGTGCCCTAATACTAACCATCAAAAGTAGGTAAGTAAAAGGGAGAAAGAAGTGAGGGTTGGAAGACATGCATCACACACACGCACGCTTATTACAAAATTCACCCTCTCTCGGAGGGGCCAAAAGAATAATACAAACCAAATAAATAATTAACTATGCTAGCTAATTAATATTACAAAACCTAACTAACTAACGAATCAATTAAGCTAAGAAAAGCAGTAAAGAGGCCTCAGGAAGAGGGATGAATGCACGCGTGCTCGATTCCACCCGAAAATCTATCGTCATACTCTTGCTGCCTCTGTTTGCACTGCTCTGCACCTCTGAGGACTACACAAGTCTCAAGGTTACTTCTGGACTACTCATTGAGCACTGTGGGAGGTCACCGACCAAGGGTAAACACCACCAGCCATGGAGAACTGGTCATCGACCAAAAATTATACCACCAGTTGGGTTTTGATAGTCGGCCAGCACTGAAAGTTACCGGCCGGCCATTTCTTCCTACAAGAGACTGGCTTGCTGTAACAAAGGACATGCAAGACATGGCAGTGCATTTTCAAAGCAATTTATGCACCACCACCCTCCTCAGCATGTTTGAGACTTAGAGGAGCATAGTTCTCGACCCTCGGGCCACCAATCGCGCATTTCAATGCGTGATGGCCCCCAACCTCAATCATGGTTGATCAAGAGGCAAGGGATGCATGCTCAATGCAATGCAACCTAGGCATGGAAGCTAAGTATGCACCATGAAAACGTGAACAAGCATGCAAACATGCAAGCATGTGACAACATACAAACATGTAACAACATGTTAAGTGACTAAAAAATAGAATGCATGCCAAATGCATTACAACCTAAGCATGCAACAACATGTCATGGATTGATCACACAACGAGGCACAATTGAACTAGCATGCTACAACATGTAATTCACTAAACATGCAACAAGTATGTGACAACATACTAGGTAAGCATGCAACAACATACGGGGATGGTCTTAAACTAATATGGGCAACTCTCAAATAAGCCCAAATTAGTGGGCAAAATGCTAAAAACATGAAGGCAAATTTACATACAAACATGCATGCATACATGGTCTAATACTTAAGCATAAAGAAGTAACTTTAAGTACACTTAAAAGGGATGGACATGGACATATGGCAAGCATTGATAAACTCTGAAATCATGTTAAAGATGGTGCCAAACCAACCAAACCATGTAAGTAAGGTATGCAACAAGGTCCAAAACTCAAGGCTAGCCAAGGGGTTCAAGCCATGACCATGTCAACCAAGCCTCAAAGAGCCAAAGGGACTCAAAATGGTCCCGAGGTAGACCAAAATAAGGCCAAAGACACACTTAGATGACATCTAAATGGTCTAAGCATGGAAGCATACGCAAAGGCCCAAACATGGAGCATAAAACACAAACTATCCAAAGCACGGAATAGGTGATAAATGCAAGTATTTAACCATGCTATATAGACTGAAATATCATTATAAGTGATGCCAAACCACTGAAATGATGCAAGTAGAGCATGCTAGAGAATCCAATACTCAAAGCCTACAAGCTAGATTGCATGGTAGCTATACAAAGAAAGTCATGGATGACCCAAACAACCAAAATCAAACCTCAAGCACACCAAAACATGCATAAAAGCTTCACAAAGCTAAGCCAAAATCATGCTAAAAACACATGTTACAACATGATGCATGTTAAGGCCAAAACATGGGATTACAAGACAAGTGTATGGAGCATACAAGGCATGTCTAAACCAACTTAAAAAAGTACTATATCATGGAAAAACAAAGCCTAATATGCATTGAAATGGAGCTAAAGCAAGTTAGGCACACATGCTACAACATAAGCCACTTATGCAAGCATCAAAGACAACAAGGAGAGGGGACAACGCTCTCCCATTTAGGACCTCAAAATCACCTCTCCACCAGAGGTCATGCAAAGACCAAAGCAAGGGCCAAAATGGATGGCCTAAAACAAGGCCTTAGAGGGGGGAAACAACCCCAAACCTCAAAGAGGCCTTAAACAAAGATCGGAAGCAGGTAAAATAGAACTTTTCTTAGTTTATAGCTAAGCTTAAAAACGGATGCAAGGTAAGTTAAAAGCCTATGCAAAAATGGGGAATAAAGGGAATAGTTCTCACCCTTGTAGACCTCCTTCAAGAAGACCATTCCAGCACCTTCCTTGGGTCAAAACCAACTCAAAAACTTCAAAAACTTCAAAAACAACCTCTTGAGACCTCTGTACCTCAAAGATGGTGTACCACTAGGTGTCTTAGTGCAAAAATGTGAACAAAACACCCTTTTGGTCACAAATACACACACAAATATATAGAAGAAGAGATATAGAGAGAGATATATGAACTCTAACCCTAAATTCCAGAACCTCTGAGAAGGGAGGAGGGCCTCCCCTCTTATAGAAATCCAATTTCTAAGGCTTCCAAGAGAAGCTAAACAAGAGACCAGTCCCTTCATACACGTGTATGAAGGGGGTGTAAAGTGGATGCCAGCTGTGACAGCTGGCATAAAAATATCTGCAAAAGCAGATGAACAGGGGTCGGCTGGAAAATATGGCCAATTGACCAACAAAAATGGCC
The DNA here is from genome assembly GCF_055761805.1 of Camellia sinensis. Taxonomy (NCBI): domain Eukaryota; kingdom Viridiplantae; phylum Streptophyta; class Magnoliopsida; order Ericales; family Theaceae; genus Camellia; species Camellia sinensis. The sequence goes on from NC_138968.1 coordinate 53,969,026, forward strand.
GGCTGACCAAAAGAAATGCCGACCGACCAAAATATTTGGTCGGTAGCAAGAAAACTAGGCCAGTGGCCTCAAGCCAAGACCGGTGAGGTGTGGGGATGTCCAACAAGCCATTCTCTACCCTTAGAAGCAAAAACACAAGTCCTTGGTCCAACCAAGCACAAAACAAACAAGTCGAGAGGTCTAGAGGTAAGGCGCGTGACCGAAACTTCCGAGAACTCAAGACGAACATGAACATGGATGATCATCAAGTGTTCAAACGATGACGTCCAAGTCTTAAGGACGGTCAAAAATGGGGTGTCTACAGTCGGCAGTCAACAGTAGAGCATGTTTCGGCCGTTGTTGAAGAAGTTGATCGATTACTTGATGTCGAGCAATTTGCGAAGTAACTTACCCTACATGGTTATCTAATACCGTGGTTACAAAGAAGAAGAATAGATCTTGGTGCATTTGTGTGGATTTCAGGGACTTGAACAAAGCTTGTTCCAAGGATTGTTTCCCCCTTCCCAGAATCGACCAACTCGTAGATGCAATGACACATCATCAATGCTTGAACTTCTTAGGCGCCTACAGAGGATATCACCAAATTGCCATGCACTCGGAGGATCAACAAAAGACCGTATTCCTCACCCCAAGAGGAACCTATTGTTACAAGGCCATGCCTTTCAGGCTAAAGAATGTAAGGGCAACTTACCAGAGACTGGTTACTACCATGTTCAAGGAATAGCTCGGCCGCACCATGGAAATATACATCGATGACATGGTGATGAAATCCGAGGAAAAGCATGCCCATTTAGCTGATTTGGTAGAGACATTTGGCATTCTACGAAAATACAATATGAAACTCAACGCCTCAAAATGTGCATTTCGCATCAGATCTAGCAAATTTCTTGGCTACATTATCAACCACTGCGGAATAGAGGCCAACCCGAGGAAGATCACAGCAATTCTAGAACTTGGCTCTCCTCGGTCGGTCAAAGAAGTTCAGAAGTTGATGGGAATGGCGCCACACTCAACAAGTTTATCAGCTGTTCCACAGATCGCTGTCGACAATTCTTTCACACACTTCGGCAAGGCAAAACTTTTGAATAGACCCTCGAGTGCCAGGCCGCTCTGGACGGCTTGAAAACTTACCTCTAATTAGTACCACTCTTGGCAACCCCTTCGGCAAGCAATCCGCTCATTTTTGTATCTAGCGGTATCCGACTGGGCGGTCAGCGACGCACTTTTAAGGGAAGAACGCGGGGAGCAACGACCAGTTTACTATGTAAGCAAGGTAATAGTTGACGCCGAAACACATTATCTACCACTGGAAAAACTAATTCTTGCTCTCGTGATGGCTGCAAGAAAACTGATGCATTACTTTTAAGGACATACCATAGGGGTACTAACGGACTATCCCATTCAATCAGCGCTCTATAGCTCGAAAGCATCAGGGCGAGTTTTGAAATGGGCTTTGGAACTCGGCCAGTATGATATCCAGTTTTTGCGTAGGACTGCCGTCAAAGGGCAAGTGCTCGCTGACTTTGTAGCCGAATTCACGGGATGCGATGCCGACTTCAAATCCGATCAAGTACAACCTAAACCCAACTGGCGAATTTATGTTGGAGACATTTGGCAAATGTACTGTGATGGGTCATCCAACCAATATGGCAGTGGGGCAGGCATAGTAATCTTGACCGCCGAAGGGGCAATAATCGAGTAGGCGATCAAACTGGGCTTTGATGCATTAAATAATGAGGCTGAATATAAAGCATTGCTAACCATCCTTCGCAATGCACTTCACCTTGGTGCATGGTGGTTGCTTGTTTTCTGTGACTCGAAACTAGTCATCAACCAGTTGAAAGGGGAGTATGTAGCTAAAAATGACCGTATAGTAGCCTATATTAAAACGGAGAATTCCTTTCTCACGAAATTCGACCACCATGAATTGAATCAAATAACCCAGGATCAAAACACGCATGCGGATGCCCTGGCTTGCCTAGCCTCCACCATTAGCTCAGAAGTCAAATGAACAATCAAAGTAGGATCCATCCCAGAGCCGAGCATCACCTCTTATGAACCAGTTCAAATTAACATCATTGAACCAGGACCAAGTTGGATGGACCCTATCGCTATATTCTTTTCCTCAAAATAACTCCCAATGGATAAGAAAGAAGCCCACAAACTGCGACATAAAGCCCTGTGATACTACTTGGATCTGCAGGGAAAGCTTTACAAAAAATCTCTTTCTGGGCCGTACTTGGAATGTGTTCACCTAGATACAGTTGAGGAACTATTGGCCAAAATTCATGAAGGTAGCTGTGGTGCCCATTTTGGAGGACACTCATTGGCCCATCGAGCCGTAACACAGGGGTATTATTGGCCGACCATGCGAACAGATGCCGAGAATTATGTCAAGAAGTGCGAAAAATGCCAGACGTTTTCCCCTTTAACTTATCTGCCTGCCGAGGAGTTGAACTCTATCACTAGTCCTTGGTCGTTCGCTCAATAGGGACTTGCTATCGTCGAACCATTACCACGGGCTCCAGGGAACAAGCGATTCCTGATTGTTCCAACAGATTATTTTACGTCGACGCAGAGGCATTAACACATATTCGAGATGTCAATGTTTAGCATTTTGTATGGAAAAACATCATAACACGATTTGGCATACCGAGAGCACTTATCTCAGACAACGGCACTCAATTCGATTGTGGCGTCTATTAGGAATTATACAACACGTATGGTATCCAGCCCTACTTTTCCTCGCCGGCATATCCACAAAGCAACGGTCAAGCGGAGGCCTCCAATAAAGTTATCCTGGATGGCATCAAGAAACGGTTGGAAAAAGCTAAAGGCAGGTGGGCTGAAGAATTGCCCAATGTGTTATGGGCTTATCGCACTACTCTAAGGTGATCTACTAGAGAAACGTCGTTCGCTTTATGCTTTGGGACACAAGTTATTATCCCTCCTGAAATCGGCCTTCCCACACTGAAATCCAAGGTTTTTGATGTGGGCCATAACAACATGATGTTGGCCCTAGATCTAACTTTGATTGAAGAACACCGAGATCATGCTCTTGCATACATGGCACGGTATCAACAGCAATTGGCAAAGTCATACAACCAGCGCGTGCAGTTGTGTCGTTACATACCTGGAGAACTAGTCCTCAAGAAAGTGCTTCCTGCTACTAAGAATCCGGCAGACGGTAAATTAGGCTCCAACTGGAACGGTCCTTATTAGATTGACTCAATTGTCAGAACAAGAGCGCATCGGCTCAAAGACATGGTGGGGAGAAGTTTGTTATGCCCTTGGAATTCCACATATTTGCACAAATTTTATCACTAAGCCAACTTGTATAGCGTGCTAGTTTCTTCCTAATTTTTGCTGATATGTAATGTACACATCTTTGAATTTCTCAATGCAATGCCGTTTCTTATCGCAGTCTCATTAATAATGATTTAATAACGAATAAAGCCTCTGAATTCAGAGTGCCCTTCATGTATCACGATTGGCTAACACAAAAAGACTTTGAATTCGGAGCCCTATTCGTGGATATCACATTTGGGCCAAATAAGCCTTTAAATTCGGAGTGCCTTTCGTGTATCAAAATTGGCCAACACAAAAAGACTCTGAATTCGGAGCCCTATTCATGGATATCACGTTTGGGCCGAATAAACCTCCGAATTCAGAGCGCCCTTCATGTATCACGATTGACCAACACAAAAAGACTCTGAATTCAGAGCCCCATTCGTGGATATCATGTTTGGGCCGAATAAGCCTCTGAATTCACAGCGCCCTTCGTGTATCACAACTGGCCAACACAAAAAGACTCTAAATTTGGAGCCCCATTTGTGGATATAACGTTTGGGCCGCATAAGCCTCCAAATTCGAAGCGCCTTCGTGTATCACGATTGGCCAACACAAAAAGACTCCGAATTCGATGCCCTATTTGTGGATATTATGTTTGGGTCGAATAAGCCTCCAAATTCAGAGCGCCCTTTGTGTATCACGATTGGCCAACAGAAAAAGACTCCAAATTCAGAGCCCCATTCGTGGATGTCATGTTTGGGCCAAATAAGCCTTCGAATTCGGAGCCCCATTCGTGGATATTATGTTTGGGTCGAATAAGCCTCCGAATTCAGAGCGCCCTTCGTGTATCACGATTGGCCAACAGAAAAAGACTCCGAATTCAGAGCCCCATTCGTGGATATTACATTTGGGCTGAATAAGCCTCTGAATTCGGAGCGCCCTTCGTGTATCACGGTTGGCCAACACAAAAAGACTCTGAATTCGAAGCCCCATTCGTGGATATCATGTTTGGGCCAAATAAGCCTCTGAATTCGGAGCGCCCTTCGTGTATCATGATCGGCCAACACAAAAAGACTCCGCATTCGAAGCCCCATTTGTGGATGTCATGTTTGGGCCAAATAAGCCTCCGAATTCAGAGCGCCCTTCGTGTATCACAATCAACTAACACAAAAAGACTTCGAATTCGGAGCCCCATTTGTGGATGTCACGTTTGGGCTGAATAAGCCTTCAAATTCGATGCGCCTTCGTGGATAACACGATCGGCCAACACAAAAAGACTCCGAATTCGAAGAGCATTTCGTGCAGAAGCACGAACGGCCGAGTAATCCTTCGAATTCGGAAGGACCTTTATATTTAGCAATAGAATGGCATGGACCAACATACAATCGTCGCAAGTAGATACAAACATTAAAACGAAATGATATAACAAATATTTATTTCACTGAAGAAGTACAAATACATGGAAAGTACAATAATGTGTGTTGATGTCTAAGTCTTCCCCTGCTCCGCATCCTCTTCATCGTCAGTTTTCTCAGCGTCGTAAGCTTTGAAGGGAAACTTGTAATTCTAATATAGTGGTGATGTAAAATCGATACCTGTAGCTTGTAAAGCCTTAGTCCACCCTTGCTTAAATACATGATTTTTGCACCGATAGACATCATCGACTAACTTTTCCTTCGTCTTTTCAATACCAATTTTTCGGCTATCAAAAAAGCCTTGTTCTTAGGCCTTCGTTCTTATCGCTTCTATTGCGAACATGCTCACTGTATCTTGGTCGGCAATCGCATAATCCAGAAGGCGTTGGTTTACTCTTTCTGTCACGATTGGGTTCGTTTGACTCGCCGAATGAGTTTCGAAAGCCTTAGCTTTTTTCAGCTCGTTCTCGACTTTTTCTACCCGATGTTCCAAGCTCCGAATGCAGCCATCTTTCTGCTGTATCCCTCTTCACATGGCACAAAGGCGCATGTCGATTTCATAAGAGGTGTATAGTCCCTTTACCGCTCCATGGACGCCCTCCCAAAAAATTTCGTAATCAAGCTGACTGAACATTGATTGCTGGACTTCGGGCAGAAAATTTTTTCGAGCAAACTCGATTGCCACATTTGGGTCATGGATAATTGACTCCATTTCAGTCATCAGTTTGTTCCCAACGAAAACTGAAAAACTCAATGGGCGTGGTGGCCTGCTGGTTTCATTTCGCGAACAAGGAGAGCTCCTTCATTGCTGCCTCTCCTTTCTAGCTGACTTCTCTACCCCGCCCCATCTTGGAGACCTACTTCGACGACGGAGGGAGCAATGCCTCTCACACTCTTCTGACATCCTGTTACCCGTTTGCGTAGGTTCGCCACCTCCTCGATTCAATTCTAAATCCAGTTCAGCTAGTGTCCTGCCCTCTCCTCTACTATTAAAGAATATTCTTCTTGACATACAAATTTTCTCAGTTCGACACAATGCTCTTTTCCCTCTATTGAATTTGAGCAACATATATTTATCAACAGCATGGAGCCCAAGCACTCCTAGCCCCCACCCCGCTTATTTATTACGGGCGCAGCGTTCCCAAAGCGATTGTTTCAAAGCATTTCACCGAAAAATTACCGTACCCCACTGTAAACACCCCATTTTTGACCGACCTTAAGACTTAGACGTCACCAGCTAAGCGCTCGGTGATGTTGCATATTGTGCTCGACCTGAGGTTTCAGAGTCTCGGCTGAGAGCCTTGCCTTCGGACTTCGAGGCTCTTTTGTGCTTTGCCTCGGTTTGCGAACCAGGCCCTGTTTTTTCTGTTTTCTCTTCCCGAAGGGAGGGAGAGGTCTCGTAGACTATCTCTCAGTGGCCGTAGGCTACGTTTCGTGGTCTTAGGCCACTTTTCCCGTTTGGAGTCCAGTTTCCGGTTTTCGGAGCCGTCGACCGTGTGCCTTGATTCGGGACCGCTTAACTACCTCCGTTTACTTTGGTTTTTGGTACACACCTTATTTCCTCCATTTAGAGGGACACTGTGGCCCGGGAGACCACCTTCGTGGTCATACGCCACTTTCGGTGCCTAACAGCTTGTTTTCGGGGCCCCAAACCGCGCGTTTTGGCCCTCGAACTTTCGTTTTGCATCCGTTTTGGTCCATTTTTGGTAGAGACCCTATTTTCATTGTTAGGAAGGTGGTAGGATGGTGGCCGGCCACCTTTTCCCCTGAAAAACCAGTTTTCTCATTTTCTCTCTCCAAAAGCCGGTTCTTCTGATAGAAAGTTGGTTTTTCTCACTTTTGAGCCACATTTTCTGGCTTTTCATATCACCACTGTGTTGTGCTCATCTGGGAGGCCACCAATATGGGTAGGCCGACCAGTAATTCATCTTGACCCTTTTGAACCTTGCTTAAAAGCTAGCTTTTCTCTCTCTTGGGTCACTTTTTTTGGTTTTTCACTACACAACTGTGTTGCACTCATCTGGAAGGCCACCTTTTTGGAGTGGCCGGCCAGAAATTTTTGTTGACCCTTCTGACCCCTGGTCGGCCGACCAGGGAGAGTGGCCGGCCGGCCACCTTAGCTGGTCGGCCAGCTTCCTACTTTTTGCTCTTCTCAAGTACAACACAGCTGTGCCAGCTGTTTTGCACTTGACCCATTGTCCGAGGGTTTTGTCCCTGTTTTGGTCCTTAAAAGAGGGTTTTTGACCCCTTTGCTTGGGAAGGAAAAGGGATTGGCCCCTTTGGTCAAGCTTCTTGAGGAAGCTTGACCCTTTTGGTCTAGCTTCTCCAAGAAGCTTGACCCCTTTTGCTAAGCTTCCTTTAGAAGCTTTGAAGCCCCATCTTGGCTTCTCCAAGAAACCTCACCCTTCTCCCTCTATATAACACACACTCCACCTCCATTTGCAAGGGTTAGAGGCTTTGGGCTGAGATATATACATACAAACCTCCATCTTTCCATTTCAAGCCTCCAAACATCCTTGTTCTTGGCCATTCTACACTACAACTCCTAGCCTACCACCTCCACCATCCATTCCAACCCCTTGAAGCTGATTTTTAGAGGTTGAAGGTTCACCAACTTGGTCCAGAAGCTGCTGGAAACCTGCTCTTCAAGGGTAAGTGCCTATTTCCCTAAACTCACATTTTTTTGCATGATTGGTTAGCCTTATTTGAAAGCACTTTTGGGCTTCGACCCAAACTGTAAAGTGTCTTATTTTGATCCCCTCTTCAACTTTGTTTAAGGGCACTTTGCTGTTTGAGGTCATTTACTTCCCCTTATCCTCTATCTCTCTTTTAGGGCTATTTTTGCATCCTATTTTATCCTTACTTGTGAGCATTTTCGAGATTTTCTATAAACTGGAAAAAGTCTTGTTTTGACATCCTCTTCAAGTTTTGTTAAGGTCCCATTTCTATTTGGGGTCATCTTCCCTCTATGCATGCTTCATCTCTTCATGATTAAGGCTATGCATTAGAGCACTTGCATTGGCCATGGTTTGGCCTCTTAGATACTGAAATCTAGTGGATTTTCAGTGGCTTAGATGCATTTTTGAGGGCCAAAATTAGAGGGGGGTGACTCCCTCTCTCCTTGTCTTGTTTGGGGGTCTTTTGGGCATTCCAAAGGGACCCTATTTTGCATGCATCGAAGTCTTGTTTCAAGCCTCATTCTGTGAGTTTTGGGATCTGCCTTGGCTCTATCCAAGGCCCTTTGGCCATATTTTATACCTACAATGCATGTGTAGAGCAATTCCATCCAAGGCACTTTAAAGGAGCCTTTCTTTGCATGTTTCCTAAACTGATTTTAGGGCCTATTTGGTGAGTTTTAGGGCCGTCATAATCCATTTCCAGAGTTGGTTTTTCCATGCTAAGTGTCTATCTTGTATGTGCTTAACAACCCCTTGCAAGGCCCTCCAAAGAAGCCCCTCATTTTTGCATGCATTGGCTGCATTTCAGTGATTATTTGGGCATATTTTGACATGTTTTATTCACTGTTTTTGGCTGGTTTGATGAGTTCTCATTTGATTCATATACATGCCATGTAAACCATGCTTGCTAGCCAATGTTGCATGCTATTTTAGTCCATCATGTTAGCATCTTTTGGCCATGCTCTAAACTAGAAATGTGCATGTTTTGGGACTTTCTTAGCTCTGTCTTTTGACTTCTTGATCAAATAATGCTTGCTTTGTATACTTGTGGTTCAATATATGTGCCTAGTTTTGAGTTTCGGGGCTTATTCCATGCATCGGGTGCCATATTTCCATGTTTCGGGACCATTTAGCATCATGTTTTAGTGCTGGAAATTACATGTTCATAGGCCATCTTTCATCCCTTGCCATGCTTTGGTAGAGTGGCATTTGATGCCTTAGGTTCGGTCCTCGGTATGCGTGCATGTGTGCACGCATTTCGATCGTCTCATTTTCATCTAATGGCCACTAATGTGAGTGTGGCTGAGGTCCACTCATGTTGGTGTAAGTCCATCGTGCATTGTGTATGCCATTTCAATCCATAGCATTGCGTATGCTAGGTTACATCTTAGAGCACTGTGTATGCCATGTTACAACACGCGCATTGTGTATGTCATTTTAGTACAGAGTATTGCGTATGCTAGGTTGCATGTTAGTCGCATTGTGCATGCCATTCCATTTGCATGGTGCTTGGAATACGGTTTAGTCTAAGCACAGGAAGCGAGGGGCGTTTCGTACTCCAAGTGACAAAACGTGCCTCGATTCCCAGTCCCCTACGTTCTTGATTATCTATGATAGAATTGTTGGCTTCATATTTTCATACCCGCATTCATGCCATATTAAAACGTGCAATTCGGTCTCTCGGCCATCATGCATCGAGATGCGTGATTGGTGGCTCGAGAACCGAGGGCCACACTCCCTAGAGCTTGTGCAAGGACGAGGAGGAGTGGTCGCGCACACATATGTTGAAAATACATTGCTTTCTCTCTTTCTTGCCTTTGTTGCAAAAAAACCAGAGTCCAGGGGCAGAAAGTGGTCGGTCGACCAGGTTTTCTGGTAGGCCGACCACCTTTTTTGGTTTTCACCATGAGGGGTGGTCAGCAGGTGTATCCCAAGCCAAGAGCTGGTTGGCAGCCTTCCCCAGGTGGAGTTTCAGCCTCCTGGAGCTTTGTGTAAGTTTCTGAAATCAGCTGCAAACAATGGCGGGACAAGGCATCGCGATGGAATTTACCGACAAAGCGCATCGAGCATGCATGCATTCATTGTCATCCAAAACAGAGCCGGGGCAGTCCATTTGCATGCCAGTTTATAGCTTACTTAGCTAATTTGTTCGTTAGTTAGTGGATGTGTAATAATTAGCTGTAATTCGTTATTCATTTCGGACTGTATTATTTATTCGGACCCTCCGAGCGAGGGCATAATTGTAATAAGTGTGCGTGCGTGTGATGTATGTCTTCCAATCCTACGTCTTTCTCCCTTTTATTTACCTGCTTATGATGGTTAGATTAGGGCATGTTTCAATTAGCATACTTATGCTTGCATGTTTGCATCATTCATCTGTCTTGCATGCACCGGGCTCGGCGCATCATACTAACTGCATTTGTATTTCAATTCCAAATTGAATAGTTGTTAGTTGTAGCATTTCATATGCCATCTTTAGAATAGCCGAGCCTATCTTAGTTGCATTTTGCATGTGTTGCATTAGGTATTTCTGTATAGTTAGGATCATGCATGGATTTCTAACATAGCTTCTGTTTTGGCTTGGAGTACTCGATAAGTTTTATGCTTTAGCATCATTGCATGCGTGTGAGTGACTGCCATGATAGCATGCTTACCATGAGACTATTTGCTTATATGATATACCTGCATGAATGCCTGTGGGTGAAGGTTGGGTTATTTGGATTGGAACAGTTCATCAATTGTGAGTTTTAAGCCCACTAGATGGTGGCAAATCACCTTGTTTTCTAAACCCATCTGAGGGTTGCAAATCCACATTTTAGCCTACTTGCGAGTAGCAAACCGCTTTAAAAAACAAACATGAAACGTTTTGTTCCAATTCAGGCGATCCAGTCTATACTTGTATGCTGTGCACATCACATAGTAAACTAGGCTAATAACCGAAATAAGAACGCATAATGTTTTCAAAACTAGATATCATGGTTAGTAGAGGCCGATCTTTGATCGGGCGAGCGGGGGTGCTCACGAAGTGACCTTCCCCAATCGTATCCAAGTTCCCGAGCCAAGGCAACTTTGGTGATGAAGGACACGTGGCCTTAGGCAACGAGTCAGGGTTTCCTAAATTTCCCAAAATAAAATATTTAGGTGGCGACTCTGTATCTGGTAAAGCAGTCCATGTTTGGTACTTCTTTCAAAAAATATGTTTTCAAAAACGATTTGCCGGATTTGGACTCTTTGATGATTCATCGGTCTTGCATTGCACTCTGCGAGATTAGATACAGGACCGTGACTTCAAGTCCTGAACTGTAGTGAGCCCAATGAACAAAACGGGGGGGATTTCCTCCCGGGACGTTCGGGGACGTCTACACCTACCCAATCCATGAACTACACATATTCGGCGATTATGTTCATTGATTAGCTGGGGTAAGGGCAAATTTATTAATCTATTCAGCCTATTTTCAAGCATTTAGCCGAATAATTACTGTGCTCCACCCAATCCATGAACTACACATATTCGGCGGTTATGTTCATTGATTAGTTGGGGCAAGGTCAGATTTATTAATCTATTCGGCCTACTTTCAAGCATTTCGCCGAATAATTACTGTGTCCCACCCAATCCATGAACTACACATATTCAACAATTATGTTCATGGATTAGTTGGGGCAAGGTTATATTTATTAATCTATTCGACCTACTTTCAAGCATTTCGCCGAATAATTATTGTGCTCCACCCAATCCTTGAACTACACATATTCGATGGTTATGTTCATTGATTAGCTAGGGCAAGAGCAGATTTATTAATCTATTCGGCCTACTTTCAAGCATTTAGCCGAATAATTACTATGCCCCACCCAATCCATGACCTACACATATTCGGTGGTTATGTTCATTGATTAGTTGGGGCAAGGTCAAGTTTATTAATCTATTCGGCCTACTTTCAAGCATTTCGCCGAATAATTACTGTGCCCCACCCAATCTATGAACTACTCACATTCAGCAGTTATGTTTATTAATTAGCTGGGGCAAAGGCAGATTTATTAATCTATTCAGCCTACTTTCAAGCATTTAGCTGAATAATTACTATGCCCCACCCAATCCATGAACTACACATATTCGGCGGTAATGTTTATTGATCAGCTAGAACAAGGGCAGCTTTATTAATCTATTCGGCCTCTATTTATAACTATATTTACAAACTATGATGCCCCATCTGATTGACAGATTATATTCATCCATTGTGTTAACGTTGCAAACTGTATGGAGCACAGGCAAATACGTGATTATTCGGCATATAATGTTATAGTCGTATACTTAATTTGGCAGATTATGTTATGGCCAAAGGTTGCAGGGTTAAATTTAATACGGCTATCCATCAATCTAAATTAGCAAATTCAGAATAGAGACAAAAAGGGAGACTTTTATTAATAAATTGAATACGAAAGACGAACAGTCACTTTACACATGAAAATTGCCCTACGAAAAACTTACAAACAAAATGAACAAAAACCTACAAACACTACATACAAAAGACACCTAACATAAAGCAAGATTATGCAAATTCTATTTTATTCTTCAGGGTCCGATTGCAACGGTTCAACATCTAGCTGCTCATATGGAATCGGTTGTCCCAGTGTCATGTTAGCGGCCGCCAAGGCTTTAAGCCAACCGTGTTTAAAGCCCCGATTTTCAAACTTCGGCACCTCCTCCACATACTTTTCCATGGCGGCGTTCTCTCCAACTTCAAACACCTTGGAAACCTCAGAGTCGGTGATTTCTTTCGCCTTCTTCAATTCCTCCAAGTCGGCTTCTAGCTTGGCGATCACCTCTTTGGCCAATTTGAGAGCGTCATCGCTCATATTTGCCCTCTCCTCGGCGGCGGCGGCTCTGAGTAGGTCAGCGCTTTTGGCCTTTTCTTTCTCAGCGTTGGCCCTAACTCGCTCCTCTTCTACCTTCCTAGCCTCGGAGTCGGCTCTTAGAGATGCCACTGCCAATTCGGTCAAAGCCTCGTTGGCTTTCCCCTTTTTGTTTTCAACTTCACCTTTGAGTAAGCCGATTTGTTCAACGGCGTCACAGTTACGGCGGCCGATTTCTGTGATTTTGCCCACCGCTTGAAACACAAACATGGGAAAGTTAATTGGCATACAAAGGAATAAAGTATAAAATTTGCCAATTTACGTACCAATATCGCCAACTGAGTAGTTAATGCTATCAAAATCACGTCCGGTTCTGCATGGAACGTAGCCTTGTCTGTCGGCAAGGAGATCGACGAGGCCACACTTAGGGCCACGGCGGGGTCCTTCAGAGTTGACACGTTTATAGAAACCGGCGTGTTCTTGATTCTGGATTGGATAATAAACAGCACTGCCAAGTCCTAGGACTCTTCTATGCGAGGCCGTTTATTTATTAAATCTCCAAAAGAGTCGGCCTCGATCTCAGCAGGGCGTTTCTCCCCCTATTGTTCAGTAACATAGTCGTCTGATTAATCAATGATCGAGTCGGCAAGATGCTGTATAATGACTAAATCGGCCACAACAGTCTCTTGCTCAACTTCCTCAACAGGAGTAGGCAGTAGGGGTTCAGATCTCACGATTTCAGCCCTCCTTCGGGTTGCCATCTTCTCGGCATTCTTCCTTCTCGCCATATGTGCGAGCGATTCACCAGCCATATTTTCGGGGTCTGTGTCGGGTAGATCTCCTAGATCGGTAAAAATGTCATCTTCTAGAGATGAATCAATTTGGCCTGAGGTGGATGGGAGGTTGAAGCTAACTTCTTCAAAAGACAAATTAAGAGCTACATCGACTTCGTCCTCCTAATAACCCTCAGATCCATCCGAGTTGGACTGCCTTGGTTGTTTGTCGACCTGATCACCGGCTTCACCGCCTTGGTCCGAATCTAAACCCTCAAGGCCGATTACCCTAAGGCTCTTATAATTTGGGAAGATGAGAGCCGTAAGATGCTCTTCCCCTCTTGGAATCAGGATATGATCTGCAGCCGAAAAAGTTTAATACGCTGGATCATATCGCAGCAGCATGTGGGCGGCCCACCCTTGCTTCTGAAGATTCGGACAGCCAAAGAAGTTGAGCACTTTTTTGAATTGCTTAAGCACGACGTCATCGGCTGAAGTGAGTGCTTTCTTCAGATCTTTGCCTGCACAAATAAAACGATAAGTACACGGAATAGAAGCCGAACAAGTGTATAAAAAATGCAAAAAGAAATGGGACTATATGGCCACCTAGTTTGCCTTTTTGTCTAGGTACAGGATCCAGGCGATCTTCGCCTTCATCAAATTCCCAGTTGCCTCGGACAACGATTATGACGTCATCAACACGCTTATGAGAGCTGGCAAACATAGTCACCAGATGGTGATCAATGTCCTTGGCCCTGAGAAAGTAGCGTCCTTACTGACCAGAAGACTTCGCCAAGACGTAACAATACCAAATAGTAGGAATGCCTAGATTACTCCTAAGATAATGATTTAATTCTATTATACCCATTATGATTCAGTAGAAATTTACATTTGGCTGAGAGGGGATTAGACCCCAATAACGAAGAACGACTCTCAGAATCGAATGAAGAGGGAAACAGACTCCGCCCTCAGCGATTAACCAAAGAGGAAAGATGATCGTACTTGTATCAGCCCTCTCCATATCAACTACGTTGTCTACCATGAGTGACATATGGGCATCATCTGGAATCAAGAAATGGCATCAAAAGGCAGAGATACAGTCCACAAAAAAGAGGTCTTCCGGTGTTTCGCCATTTAAATCGGAATAGAAAACACGCTAACTAAAAAAAAACAAGAAAATGGGAGCTGTAAAGAGGACGAAATACAAGGAAGAGAGGAACTTACAGTTTAGATAGAGCAGGACAATGGAGAGTAGGTAGAAGTCACAAAGGTCTTGGAAGAGAGATACCGTGAATGAGCCAAAAAGCCTTGCACATTTGAAAAATATTCGAAAAGACAGCGCGGTTGTGTATCGCATTAAATGAGCAACGTGTACGAAGAGGCGGGAAGTTATAATCATTTCTAAAATCGTGTTCATTCTGACGCTTCGGTGTTAGAAGTAGTGCGAGCGCTGTATTTTTTGACTTTCCACATGCAAAACCAAACATGCCAGCTAAATTGTATTAGTCGGATGTTTGGGGGGCAATTGTGGGGGTTGAATAATTTCAATTAGGAAAAAGCTAACTTTGATCAACATCTGGCTAAAGTAATTCGGCCTTGACTAAGGGCAAAGCTGTATAAAGAGCCGAGCAGGAGCCAACACTCAATAGGAAGGCCAAATAGGTAACCACATGTGATATCAAGAGTGGACCCGACCCTCAAGTCTAGAGGTAATATAAAAGGAGAGGAATGTCAACTAAAGCAGGTATGTGAGAACAAACAAAATAACTTAAGATCGAAGTAAACTTGAGAGAATACTAACTTATCCATCGAAGTGCTAATTCCAACACCCTCGACTGGAGTGTTCATCCTTTGTTTAGGTAGCAATCAGTGGATCAAGGACATTTGGCTAGATCTTGGAATATTTCCAAACCACTTCTCCACAATTGTCATATATAGTTATCTATGTCTTGTTTTCCCTTGTATCTCTTTGAGTTTGGCTTTTGGGATGTGTTGACTACGTTTGGAATAGGTTGGTAGCTTGTTTTTCAAACTTTTGTTACCGATATTTTTGTCCCTTCGCTCAAACGAAGCTTCTTGCGCTCGAGCAGTCTTTGTGAACCTCCAGTACTTTTGTAGGTTTGCCAAAGTACTGAGAGTTTACATTCTTTGCTCAAGCAAAGTTTCTTGCGCTCAAGCGACGACTTCTGTCTGCAAAACTACTGGGAGTTTGTATTCTGCACTCGAACGGTAAAACTTATCATGTTTGGTCGCTCAAGTGACACGTCTTGTGCTTGAGTGAACTATGCGTATATCAGTTCGTAAACATCCCATTTTAAGTCACTTTTTCATCTCTTTCTCTCCCTAAACATTTCAAAACCCTAATCTCTCTCACTTTCTCTCGAAAACTCACCTATTTCCCTCAAATGCACCTAGACCTATTGATCTTTTCACCTGTGTGCCTTTGTTAAAAAGTTAGAGCTCAACGTGGGTTTCGTTCTAACTAGAGCAAAGTTGGTTTTTTAGCGTCTTTCGGTTTCCTCTCTCTCTCTCTCTCTCTCTCTCTCTCTCTCTCTCTCTCGTTCTAGCTTGAGGTGGGGATACTTTCCACACTTTTTATGAGTTTTAACTTACTTATTTGTCATTTCTAAACCATATTGCGAATTTGGAAGATTTGGAACAAATCTAGGGTTTTGGATAAAAGTCAAAAGAGGTGTTTTTCAAATAGGTTCTTGGAAATGATTTTGATGTTGGAAAAAAGAATGTTGAGTTTGGTAGAAACGGTTGATTTTGATACTTGGGGTTGATTTTGAAAAGAATAAGAATTTTTCCCTAAATGCCTCAAATATTGGTTTTGTATAAATAATGAAATAGATGTTAAGATTATGAAATTTGATTGGTATTAATGAGGATGGTGGAGTTGGATATGTATTATCACTCACCTCTTGAAAATTTAGAAAGTGTATCTTTATGGAATATAAATTATCTATTTAGAAATATTTGTTTTGGGCTATTGATGGAGGATAGCTATGACTGTTGTAAAAATCACACATGAATTAGGAGAATTAAATCTATTTTCTCATTCATTTGCATTGAGCATTATCTCAGATTTATGCATTGAAAATGTTTATCGTTTTGAGAAAAATGGTGAAATTGGGAAACATAAATTGTATTGTTGAAATAAGTTGGCCTGAGAGTGTCCAGGGTGAAAGTCCCAAAAACCCCATATATACATGGGTGCCGATCCCGCAAATGAAATTTCTATGAAATGGCAATAGTAATGCTTTTATAACCTACGTTTACATGGGTCCCAACTTACGGTTTCCTTAGGACAAAATTTCCTGGAAAGGTTATAGATGGTTTAAAATTCCCCGAGTGTGATTCACTGTCTTATTTTCTATTGTATCGAAATAATTTTATGAATCAAGATATTAACTTGGCATTACATAGTTTTGGAAAGAGATATATAAAAAAAATTTGGCACGAGTATTGCATATGCATCCACTTTATAGCTTTGTTAAGATTTATATACTGTGTTGAATTATTTCTACGGGGCTTTGGCTCACCCTACGTGGAAAAAATATTTCAAGTGCTGATGATATGCCTCCAACATGGCAATAGCTTGGGAGAACTTGGTGCGAGAGCTTCTTTTGTGTATTTATTGTATTTATTTTGTACAAGCCAAGGGCTTTAACTATATTGGACTTAAGTCCACTTTTATTGTAACCAAGCATCGTCTTGGAAAGCTGTAAGCCCTTTGGACATTTCTTATCTGTTTAACTTCCATTCTTTTTATTTGGTTTGCAACATATGCTATAGATTCAAGGCCAGGCATTATGAATGTATGCCGTATATGTTTCCCTTTTGTAACTCAATTGGATTTAATGGAAGATAATTTTTTTTATTGTTGTTGTCATCTATTGATATTGTGGATAGATCTTTGTAATTATTTTGGGGCGTTACAATGTCAAAGTGCTAGACTTTATTGGGCGCAAATCCGGAGGGGAGAGAAACTCATATCAATGCGCACTTTCATTCAACTCAACAATTGGCACTTTATTCCAGGTTTCACAAATTATTCAACAATGTTAATATCATCCTCTACCAATAGCCAAGGACACAGCCTCATAAACAATAGGTACCAAGTCTATGACCTCAATTTCATCCTCTTGATTTAGATTTTATCAACATTTATACGTTACATAACTTTCTTCTTTCAACTCCAATTAATTCAACTTCCAATTCACATTGTTTTCAAAACTCATAATTAAAGTCTCTTCCATCACTATCATCCCATATTTATGATTCAATTCAAAATATTTAAATTTTGATCAATAAGTAATAATTCATCACCAATACAATTATTCACTCTTTTTTTAAAAAAACTAAAAATAAATTGTTAGCTCCTCTATTTCTCATTTCACAAAAGTGTATAATGTTTTACTGATTCCAAAATTTATTTTCCCTTCTGTCCAAACTCCTAATACCCACAACAAATCGTTTCAGCTTTCTCATTAATTATGAAAACTCAACTAATAATTTATTTTCATAATCCAACACATATGTAGCACAAATTAATCCCATCTCTCAAATAAATAAATAACCAACGGATTTGGGGCTTTTCATCACAACCCTCATAAATGAGATTAACCAATCCACAAATCTTTCAGTACATATAACATTTGCCAATACCCTTTTTATTTCTCCGAAATTTTGATTTTTCGGTAATTATTATAACTTAACAATTATAAAACCACAAATAACAATTAACACAAATTAAATTCACGATGACTTTCTTTATTGTCTTACATATCAATTTTCACATTTTTAATACACAATAACCCATATGGTTCAAATAAAATCAAATAACCAATTTTCTCCTCTTTCTTATAACACATAAACAATTAACTAGGGCTTCACTCTCATCCTTTTAAACATGTTCCTCAAACATTACAATCTCATTTATTCACAACAAAACACAAGATTTAACTCTAGATCATAAAATCTTAACCCTCATCACATGCTTTTCAAAAATACCCAACAAATCAAGTTTTCAATGCAATAAAAATTATCGCATGTCTATCTATAACGAGGTATTGAAAAAGAGCAAAGAAATCCCTACCTTAAAGAGAGAAGTGAAGAAAACTCTAAAAATTTACTTCGCCAGAATTTGGTCTCCACCGGTCAAAATGTAGCCTTCGAGACACTCGTCATTTTTGTATTAGGAACTAATATTAAAATCTCGCTTGATCTTTGACCAGACAACTTTTGCTAAGTGACTTCAAACGTATCTCCCTTGTTCGGAAACGGAATATGGTCAATTTTGTGTCTAAATTGAAGCCCTGGAAATACTTTTTCCAACGATTCTAGCCTGACATCAAGATTCAAAATGTGGAGAAAAAAACAAACAGGCAAAAGAGTGAACACTACTCAAAACAAATGTTCGAATTTGGCATTCTTGGTCTAATCTTGCTCAACCAACAAGTTAACTCATCAATCAAGGCTCCAAACAATGAGGCGGAGGTCCCAATTATAATAACTAAAAGGTCAAATGCAACCCATAACTTTTCAGAAGTCCAAAAAAAAAAAAGTAAGTATAAAGTAACGATTACCACTTAACATTAACAAGTCGGGATTAAGACCTGGGACACTACAACCTCCCCCACCTTAGCAAATTTCGTCCCTAAAATTGAAGTCACTCTAAGATTCAAACAAAAATCGAAAACAAAGGATGATAAGTGCCCACTCAAGTTTGAAGCCAAAATATAGAATAGCCTCCCAGATCCTACCTCGATGCTTCAAGGACACTTAACTACTAAGGGTAACACAAACAAGATATGATAAGTCGTCATCGACTCCTTTGCTACGATCCAACAGAGTTTGGTTAAACATAATGAAAAGATTTAGTCATGAATTCTCAATAACCTACAAGACTCGTCGATTTTTTACGAAACAAAATTTGATCACAAAAACTTATACATCCCATTTACAATCTTTCCTCTGTTACACACACCGTGAAAAGACTATTGGTAGGTCAATAACTCAACTTAAGGATGATCTCACGACTACGCCACTAAGGCTCTCAATCAATTCTCACAAATATATATATATATATGAGTTACATTCATGAAAAATGGCCCATGAAGATGACTCCCCAGCACAACAAGCTTCAATGATAACAATCTACCCTGAACTAGATACACAAAACGAAACAAGTATCCGGCATTCACATCATTACTCGACCAAGAACAAGTGCACAACTACAAACTAGCAGTTCAAGCTTAGTTCATTACGCAACATCACAAATTAAGGAATTTTTCATACGTCTCATGTTATAAAATAAAATAAAATAAAAATTGCCTCATTTCCCTTGAAAATTTTCTTTTCTTACATACTAAATTTTCTCAAAAAGGAGCCCAAACTCACACTAAGTACAATAAAATGAGTTTTCCCCATTTCTGAGTACAATTCATTAGTGTTGTATGTGTTTTCCAAAAACAAAAAAGTGTGTTTGCAACAGCATATTTTCAATCTCAACATTGCCATTCAAGACCATAATACCAGAAAACTCTTTTCCTTAACATGAAAATGGGTGAACCTCACTATCACCCAACAATATCCATCATTACTATGGTGATGTCACAACTCAATCATAATATATATATATATATATATGTATATTTTATAATTCATAGAATTAACGACCGTGCTAATAAAAGATAGTGCACATACAACTTTAAAAAAAATAAAATTGAGAGTTTCCATCCTTCCACAACCACCATCGCAATTTATCAATCAGATAATTGTGCAAGTGCGCTTATAAAATCACAATTCCACCATATTATCTCAACTCAAGGGATTTTCACACAAACAAAACAACACACAATATGTCACACTCACATAAGTGAGACTCAACTTTCTCAAGTGTAACCCAAGGTCTTCCTTTACTTTACGACCTTTTACTCAAACTAAGGCAATTCCCGAGATGACTACATGTCCATCAATGTCGGATACTAACCAACAAACTCAACAATCCTCAATGTTCGGCACCAAACACTGATATTCACCCAACGCCGCTCACCCCTACTTGGGTTTCAACACGACTTCTCGCACCTTCTTTGTGTCCGAGCTAGACTCTTCGAAACCAAGCACACTATGGCCGCCCTCTCCTAACATTCCTCCTAGAGACTCATTACACAATTCTCATTCCCAAGTCAACTCATTATATGTTAATGGCCACAAGGCAATTAAACACCTCACATCACCCACAAGGAGACTGACAAGGTTAACAACAAGCTTGCTAAACATGCGCACCGATCATACAAGATATCTAGAATAAACATCACACTCACCAAAGAGCATTGCCAACACCTTATCAATAAGTCCCTAATACTCATGAGAAATGAATCATGTCGCCCCTAATCACACGTACCTAAAGATAAAATAGTATCGCTCGCAAGATGCCCAAAGCCAGTCACAACCACACATAATTATCTTACTCCCAAGAAACAACTTTAAATAAAAAAAAGGCTCAGAAGCTCATGCATAGTCAACTCATGAGACGATAGGCAATTATACAACAATATTAGGATTATCCATTCTAACAATGGCTTCTCAAGTAAAAGTAATATATAATTCATTACATGCCTAAATCGTTGGAATTTGTAAACAAACATACTAACAACAATTAGGTATGACGCCCTCGCATCCAACAATACATCGGTCACACTAGCAAGGCAACAAAATCGCTAAATACTCTACCACTCTTCCATGCACTTATCTGCCCATGCCTGGGCTACTGAACTTGGCTCTGTCACCACCGCGGACATCGATGCCTAATATAGCCCGACAGATTACACCTAGAGCAAGTAGGTGGCCCCCTCTTCTATGATTGATTCGAAGAAATCTAGGTCTGATCAGACCTCTTGAAGAACGAGTCCAAAGAAACAAACGTAGCTTGAGGCAGGAACTACACCTGTGACTGAGTTCTCGACCGTCTCCAGCTCTTAGTAAGCCTCATACACTTTCTAACAGTAAATACCGCCAATATGGCCTCCTCCCTATCTCAACCAATACTTAAAATTGTGGCCTCAACATGGGCCATCGCCTCCACAAGTGTGTAATAGTTCCTATACATGCTCGCAACAACCATACGCCGAATATCATCACACAACCTTATCTCAAATTCAATACAGTGGTGCTCCTCTGTTGCCACCAATTCTCTAGACAAACTAGTGAACTGTGCCTTAAACTACACTAAATGTAGTAACTCAACAAATTATGTCCTCAATCTTTCCTCGTGTAGAGAGAGGAAAATACTTGGCCAAAAAGGCCTTGGTGAAAGCAACCCAGGTGGTGCCTATAGTGGTCTTAGCATACTTCCACCAATATCCGGTGTCTCCTCTCAATTGGAAACTCGATAGTGCAATCCTCAACCCGTCATCTTCGTCTCTCAGCATATCAAAAGTCTTGGTGATCTGCTCCAACCAATCATTTGCCTTCCACAACTCAAGTTCTTATTTAAACTCAGGTGGGTTAAAACGGAAAAACTCCTTAGTAAGTTTGAGGGTATGAGTATCATCTCTCTCATTGCAAGTTAGGGCCTCCGTCAGTACCCTTACAATCTCACGTGCCAACTCCTCGCCCACAGCCGATGTTACTGGTGCGGTTACTATTGGACTTGTTGTACTTCTACCAACACTCCTACTTCTAACATGTCTTCTATTTCCCTGTCAAGACATCCTATCAAAGGCAAAACCCAATTAGTAAACAATTATAGCCTCCTCTGAGGCGCTCACTCACCACCGTTAAGCTACAAGACACACTTAGCACATAAGCTATAAACACAAACAAGTTAAACACTCAATCACATAATCGAGCCAAGTCCACAAGGATAGCTACTTGTCCTAGAACTCTCAGAGATTTCCCACCAAAAACCACGTTGATCATGTGTGTTTCTAATGAGACCTCAAAGCAAGTTAACCGGCTACAAATACTATCCATGAGACTTAAATGCTAACATAATTGTATAATATGAAGTCCTAACACTTAATCTTTCTACATGTAAACGTCCTCACCAAGCATAATAAAAACCCATTGCAGTAAAAACCACTTCCCCACAAGCCCAAGTATTCAAACTCGGCTCGCTCTGATACCAAGTTGTAATGCCCCGACTTTTATTACACAGATAATGTTACCTTTTAATTTGAATCAGTCCATTTCAATAATAATAAACATCAAACGTATTTAGGGAGGAATAAATTACAATGTCCTCACACATGTACATGTAATGAAATACAATACACGCCCATAGGCATTACATCATAAATTACAAAATAACGACATATATAAAAGAGATTAACCCTTGTTACAACACACTGGCATTTTGCCTACATTTAAAAGGCCTCATGGCCAACAATTAATAGACTTCAAGTCTCGAGCAACTCTTTACTTCATACTTGAAAAATGATTACCAACGCGGGATGAACACAAAGGTCCAGTAGGAATCCCAATAATCCTAAACAATAGCAACATATAGATAGCTATGATCATGAATGCTTCACGTATATATATAGGATATGTGACATTTCATACTTCAAAATATACTTACATAAATACAATTTTTCAAAAGATCCTCTTTAGCATAACAAGAAATAAAGACCAATTCTTACCTTTCAAAACTTTTCATTTATATTTAAAGAGATCTTAATCATTCATCAAATTACCACGATCTCCTAAGATCAATCTAAACAATATACTCGTCCTATATTCCAACTCATTACAGCTACATGGACAATTACTATATATTATAGCCTTAAGCACAAGTGTAAAATGAACATTCACAAATACATATACATATATATATATATAAGCAACAATAGATGCGTCCACACGTATTACCATACTTTAATGGTCACAAGCACAGAAAGCCAATAATTCATCCCTTTTCATCACAACATAAGTATGAAGATACACTACACGTAATTAACACATAACGGACCATGGCTTCGTCAAGCTATAACCACAACCCACTTTACTAGGCATGAGCTGAAAGGAAGGGAAAACCATTTCAAAGCGCCAAACCTTACTAGCCCTCGAGCCGGAGGGGAGATGAACCCATTCACACTTTATCGGGCACAAATTCGAAGGGAAGAGGAACCCATATCAATGTGTACTTTCATTGAACTCAACAATTGGTACATTATTCCAAGTTTTACAAATTATTCAACAACGTCAATACCATCCTCTACCAATGGCCAAGGACACAGCCTCATAAACAACATGTACCAAGTCCATGAACTCAATTTCATCCTCTTGATTTAGATTTTATCAACATTTGTACATTACATAACTTTCATCTTTCAACTCCAATTAATTCAACTTCCAATTCAAGCCGGTTTCAAAACTCATAATTAAAGTCTCTTCCATCACTACCATCCCATCTTTATGATTCAATTCAAAATATTTAAATTTGGTTCAACAAGTAGTAATTTGTCACGAATACAATTATTCACGTGTTTTAAAAAATAAATTGTAAGCTCCTTCTATTTCTCATTTTACCAAAGTATATAAATGTTTTATTGATTTGCAAAATTTATTTTCCCTTCTCACCAAACTCCCAATACCCACAACAAATTGTCACATCTTTCTCATTAATTAACAAAACTTAACTAATAATTTGTTTTCATAATCCAACACATATGTGACACAAATTAATCCCATCTCTCAAACAAATAAATAACCAAAGGATTTGGGACTTTTCATCACAACCCTCATAAACAAGATTAACCAATTCAAAAATCTTTCAATACACATAACATTTGCCAATACCCTTTTTATTTATCCGAAATTATGATTTTTCGACAATTATTACAACTTAACAATTATAAATCCATAAATAACAATTAACACAAATTAAAATCATGATGACTTTCTTTACTGTCTTATATATTCATTTTTACATTTTTAATACACAATACCTCATATGGTTCAAATAAAATCAAATCACCAATTTTCTTCTCTTTCTCATAACCCATAAACAATTAATTAGGGCTTTTTACTCTCATCCTTTTAAACATGTTCCTCAAACATTACAATCTCATAAATTCACAACCAAACACAAGATATAACTTTAGATTATAAAATCCTAACCCTCATCACATGATTTTCAAAAATACCCAGCAAATCAAGTTTTTAATGCAATAAAAACTATCACGTGTCTATCTACATCGATGTATTGAAAATGAGCAAACAAATCCCTATCTCAAAGAAAGAAGTGGAGAAAACTCTAAAAATCAACTTCTCTGGAATTGGATCTCCACCAGTCAAAACGCAGCCCTCGAGATGTTTGTCATTTTTGTATTAGGAACTAGTGTGAAAATCTCGCTTGATCTTTGTAGATTAGAGAAAATTTGAAATTTGGTGAGAGTTTATAGAGAAGGGAGAGAAAAGAGAAGCCAGAGTGAGAGAGAGAGATGAGAAATGGTTAAAGAGAGACAAAGAGAGAGAGAGAGAGAGAGAGAGAGAGAGAGAGAGATCTGATATGAGTGAAAAGAGCACAAAAATTGATGTCTGGACGTGCAAAAGCCACTTGTGTGGACCGCTCGTGCAAATCAACTCATGGAAAAATGGTTTTCTCGCAAAATCTACTTGTGCAGAATTCAAATTTCTGCTCGTATGGGTTTGACAAGACAACTTTGGCTAAGTGACTTCAAACAGGCATATCTCTCTCGTTTGGAAACGAAATATGGTCAAGTTTATGTGTAAATTGATGCCCCAGAAATAACTTTTCAACAGTTCTAACCTCACATCAAGATTCAAAATGTGGAGAAAGAAAAAGGTAAAAGAGCGAATGCTACTCAAAACAAATATTCTAATATGGCATTCTTGGTCTAATCTTGCCCAACCAATAGGTTAACTCATCATTCAAGGTTCCAAACGGTGAGGAGGAGGTCCCAATTATAATAACTAAAAGGTCAAATACAACCCACAACTTTTCAAAAGTCCAAAAAAAAAAAATGTAAGTATAAAGTGGCGGTTACCACTTAACATAAACAAGTCGGGATTAAGACCTGGGACATTACAATAATAGTATAGATAGATGTATAGATATAGATATAGATTTTATACCATAACCATTGAAACTAAAAATTGTAATTGCATAACTGCATGTTTCAAAATCATAAAATTTAAGAAAATAATGCTTGTTTTCATTTTTCAGAAAATTCTACATTCTTATTTTTCGTATTTTTTTGTTTTTATTGAATTTTTTTAATATTTTAAGCAATTTTTTTACTTTTTAGACACGCCTAACATAAATACACCTAAAAAGTAAAAAAATTGTAAAAAAAATCTTTTAAAAATTCATTAAATACCAAAAATATAAAAAAAAATACAAGAATTCAGTATATTTTTTGTATTTTTATGTATTTATTAATTTTTTTAAAATATTTTTTCACAAATTTTTTACTTTTTAGATACATCTAACTAAGGTGCATCTAAAAAAGTAAAAAAAAAAGTTTAAAATTTAAAAAATATTCACTAAAAACAAAAGAATACGAAAACCAAAAAACTCAGTTTTCAAAAAACTTAATCTAGAAAACTCAAACCAAACACACTGAATATATTATTGGCAATGATTAAGAAGATTTAAAAATTAGCCAATAATATTTTTATATAATAATATAGATAGAAGTATTGATATAGATATAGATATGCCATAAATATTGAAATTAAAAATAATAATTTCATCATTGCATGCTTTGAAACCACAAAATTTAAGGAAATAATATTAGTATATTATTGACAATGATTAAGAGGATTTAAAAATTAACCAATAATATTTTTATATAATAGTATAGATATAAATTTCATACAATAACTATTGAAACTAAAAATAGAAAAATTAAAAAATTTAAGAAAATAATACTAATATATTATTGGTAATTATTAAGAGGATTTAAAAGTTAACATAATTTATAGGGTCATTTACATACAAGTCTCATTTTGTGAACTTATAATCCATTAAATCTTAAATAAAATTATTTGCTTCTTCAAGTCCTATTAATTTTTACAACAATGATTCATCCCCCCTTTTCCTCCCACCCCCTTTGACCCCCTCTCTCTCTCTCATTGGTTACATTTTCTTTTTCTTTTTCTTTTTTTTCCTGCTCCTCCAATCACCACCTGTCACGTGGCAAAGGGGGGTGAGGGGGTGACCCCCAAAAGGGGGTCCCAAACATTATTCTAATTTTTAATAGATCAATTAACCCTTCCAAACCTGAATTTCAAAATCAGATGGTCCTCGATTTCAATTTCGAGTCTGATGAGCAAAGTATTCCCCCAAAAGAGTACAAAGATGTATTTAAAGTGGGTTGGAGAGAGAGAGAGTGGTTGGGATGCGTCTCTTTCAGAAAACGATGGGAATATCTTCCTGAGTCATCCACTTTCTCTTCACCTCGTTTTTGGACGCTTGGTTGTTTGGTTGGTGAGGAAAACTTGTTGAATTATTAAAAATAATAATAAAATTTGAGAGAAAGATACTCTCTCGTTGAATTGATCAAAATCATTGACTTGCTCTCTCTAATTTTCTCTCTCATCTTTTCTTATTTTTAATTTGAACATTCTCAGTTTATAATATTATTTTTTTTCATAATGAAAAGAATGAAAAATTTCTTAAAACTAACAATATTTTTAGAAAAAAAAAATTTTGAAAAATTTATTAGTTTTGATAATTATAAACTGAAATTATTCTCTGTTTTGAAATTGAAAACATTCTCAATTTATAATATTCCCAATTTTAATCATGAAAAAAATTGAGAAATTTCTCAAAAATATCTAGTAAAATTGAGAAATTTTTTTAATTTTTTTCAGTGTTAAAACTGAAAATATTATCATTTTTTTCAATTTTAAACTGATAATATTCTCAATTTTAAAATTATAAAACTAAATACACTGATGATTCAAATAAATCACAAACAAATAAACTGACTTTTTTTCTTCTTCAAAATAGGTCTTTATCAAATTTTGAGGCCACATATATATATATATATATATATCCAACTTAGATCAACCGAAATTAATAAATCCAAACCTCAAATTTCAACTCAAAAAACACCATCAGACGTCACTTGGCACGAGATGGGCGTTTTCCGTCGACAATGAGGAGGCTGTAGAGGGTGGCAGCGGCAGACTCGGAAGTTGGGTTATGGAGAACATGGGAGAGGGCGTCGAGGAGGCCGCGGGTGGACATGAAGGTCTCGCGGCTGGAGATGGAGAGGTTGAGAAGAGTGGTGGTGGTGTTCTTTTCATGGTTCCCTACCTCAACGAACTGTCCATCCTTTTAGAGAAAGAAATGTGTGGTGGCGTTCTCGTCATGCTTCCCTGCCTCGACGAACTGTCCATCTTTTTAAAGAGAGAAATGTGTGTTGTGTGTGAGTATGTGTGTGTTTGTGTGTGTGTGTGTGAGAGAGAGAGAGAGAGAGATATTTGTGCTTATTGTTGAAATGAAAGTGAGAAATTGAAAGGGAATGTAATAGTATGTAGTATGCGTAGAAGATGGTGGGTCCTAGATAATGGAAGAAGTACGGAGTGGATGAGTGATGGACGATTGAGAGAGAGAGAGAGTCTGTGGGCAAAACGTCTTTTTACCTATAAATGGAATTTATTGGTTCAAATTTTTTTTGACAGGACCTAAGCTACTAACAAATATGTTGACAGGACTTTTTGGTAATTAATCCTAATTTATATATATTAGATTTTAGGCTAATCACAAAATGTCATGGGTAAGTGTAAAAAAATTCAAAAAATATGAGAAATATTGAGATTTTCAACCTCAAAGAGGCCACAATATTTTTACTTATATTATATAACTAATATATAATCCATACTATGCACTGGATTAAATAATGATGGATAAATTTATTTTTTAATTAATTGAAAATAGTTTTTTTTTTAAAAATAGATAAGTACATTTAAACTATTTTTAACTAAGTAGTTGCTTGAAATTAATATTTTAAATGGCTTTTTGACTATCTTAAGAGATAAGAGTACCTTCACCCGATACTTCAAATTTGTTGTAGCCTCCAACAACCATATTTTGGCATCAAGTATCAGCTCCTCTCGTTGTGCCAAAAGTTTGTGTGGCTTTTGGCATCACCCCTTATGCCAATTTTGACAAGAAGACCCCTTGATGCTTTTTTTTTTTTTTTTTTCTTTTGTCTTCAATTAGAGCATCCAACGGCACAAGATGGTCGTCCTAGAGGATGTCCTGGGGCATTATTTTTTAAAAAATAATATAATAATATATTTGACATTTTAGGTGGAGAGCTTCCATGTCAAATTAGCATATGCCAATTTCCCACCCAAGCTTTCAAGAAAAATTGACATACTAAATTTTGAAGGTTTGACTGGAGATACTCTAAGAAAACTTTTGGGAATGAATTTTTTAATTGTATGAGAAAATGTGAAGCAAATTCTTGAGCTTTGCTAAGAATATGAAGTTAACCTCACTCGATGGATTGAATCAATAAAATATTAAAATCAATTAAAAAAATCATATTAGTTTCTAAATTAAATAATTTGAAAAAATATTAGCATATCTTGATTATATTTTTCTATCTCTATCCAACAAGATTATGTAAGAAACAATTTTACAATATTTAGGTTGAATAAGTTATTCGATTTATCTCCATGATTTTGTTAGGTTACATAACCATTTGTGAGCCCTTCATATTTAGTTAGAGATTTAAATAAATTATGAGCAATTTTTTTTTAATGGAAAAAAGTAACTTTATTGATGAAAACAAAGTACATATGCACTGAATCAAATATCAATACATACATTTGTGAGTCATTTATATCAGTCAGAGGTTTGAAAAAATTATAAACAAATAATATGAGCATCAGGTTTGTTTGTGCCACCAAAAAAAAAATTAAAATAAACAAAAATTATAATCATCATAGTCATACACTTATAATATTACTTGTGAGGCCGTGGATTTTGAAATACTCCTCGAGTCTAGACAAGTCTTCGAGATCCTTGCGATGTCACCTGAAATAGAGAAAAAGCTCCAATTAGTAGTGCCAGAATTAGCATTCCGACGAACAAGTTAGTTTTTGTATGAAGAAGAGTCTTTTGATCCTTTAAGTGTAGGTTTTTTAGGACATACCTCTTTCTCTAACCGCTTCCACCTTTTTATAAAATCCTTTACCTCGATATTCGTTCCTCCGATTACCTTGCCCGAACCCACTTTCTTATTATGATCCTCAGAAAAAATGATAGCGATGTCGACTAACTTCTTTACTCGGATCTGACGGTTGATTTGTACCAATTTGGCATTCATCGAGATTATGAGACATCTATTTGGCTGAGTCATCTAGTCGACAACTATTTCAAGTCCAATGGGCTTTGATGGTAATGAGCCTAACTTGGATGGGCTTGGACGTATTGACCTGTCCGTTTCAAGAGCACATTTTTTCAACTCCCACAATTTCCCCTCAAACACCGAGCCGACTTTTACGCCGAGTGGGCTTTGTGCTCAGCTATTGAGGTTTATTTCATTTGACACTTCTTCAGACGCCTTAAAATTCGAGTGTGCAGCTGACAGCCCTTATTCTTGACGCTTTAATTGTATCGATGTGAAATGATTACATCTTCCCGCCTCTTCGTGCTCTTTGTTCATTTAATGTGATTTGAAATTCCTCCGTCTTTCCATATTTTGAAAAGTTTCATCTTGTGCACATGTTCATCCCTACTATGACTTCCCATTTTCAAGACTGCATTTGTGTTTGCTCTGATCACCTTCCGCTCTCCTTTTGTCGACTATGATCCTTTCATTTTAACTTGTAAGTTTTCTAAGTGCCATTGCTATTTGTTCTTTTGAACTTTAAGTATATCCATTTTCTCTTTATTTCTTTCGTTCTCGCTTCTAGGTTTGTGTGGGTTTTTGTAATGGCCAATTACCGAAAAGCCCTCTTGTCAGGGGATAGAATCTTCAGTTTCTATGCATTATTTTGCTAGTCCAGGCGATGTTCAACTATCCCTAGTTAGGGATAGGGAGGCTAATATGGAAATGACTGATGCCAACACTATTGTTTTTCCTCTGTTAGCGATTGTCAAAGGTGGAGTCTGTTTTCCTCTCCATCCTATCCTCAAATTTGTTCTTCAATACTGGGGTCTAATTCCTTCTCAGCCTAATGTAAATTTTTACCGAATAGTAATGGGCATTGTAGAATTGAATCGTCGTCTCCACTTAGACTTAGGAATTCCCGCCATTCGACATTGCTATGCTCTTGCCAAATTATCTGGTCAGCAATGACGTTACTTTCTAAGAGCAAAAGATACAACGTAATAGTTGCCATTCAAGGCAATTAGGAATTCGACGAATGAGAGGACCACCTTCTTATCCCCAGGCAGAAGGGTGAACCAGGTAGTTGAATATTTCTTTTAGCAAATCCAGCTGTTTACTCGACATTTAATTTGTGTTGACCATTGCCTTTCTTGCGCAGGAAATAATCTCAAGAAAACCCTTGCATTGACGGACGAAGTTATACTCGCCCAAGTGAAAGTTGTTCTCGACTATGTTGGTCGGCCAAATCTTCAGGGGCAGGGATACGCCGCCCACATTTTGCTTCGATACGATGCTTCATACTCAACATTTTCTGTGGCCGATCACATCCCAGTTCTGAAAGGCGAACAACAACTTGCAGCTCTTGTATTTCCAAGTTTCCTCAATAGTAGAGATATTAGACTTGGAAAATCGCTAGCTGGTGATCACAGCGCCGCCCACATTTTGCTTCGATACGATCCTTCATACTCAACATTTTCTGTGGCCGATCACATCCTAGTTCTGAAAGGCGAACAACAACTTGCAACTCTTGTATTTCCAAGTTTCCTCAATATTAGAGATATTGGACTTGGAAAATCGCCAGCTGGTGATCAAAGCGGATAAAATGATGGACAGGACATCGAACAAGCCCTTGAGCAAGAACATATCATCCAGACCAAGCCGATTCAAACGATGCTTCTACGTTAGATGGTCGTTTGGCTGAAGAGTAAGATCTAGATAAGGAGATGGATCTTACCTTCGAACAAACCAGTTTCAGCAAAGAAGTTAGTCGAGTAGGTAGCAGCAATCAAGAGGAAGATATCTTTATCGATCTTGAAGACTTACCCGACTGGATGAGAAATGGCCAGTGAGTCCATTGCCCAATTTGTGAGAAGGAATGCCAAAAAAATGTCAGTAATGAGGCAATCTGGAAGCACGGAGGGCAACCAAGAGGTCCCCCCGCCGACAACGGTTCAAAGGGACGACGTTGAAACTGTTTTCGTTAAATTGGCACAAACAATTGTGGAGGCTACGTCGAATTTGGAGCTGGTGATTAAAGACACAGTAGCCAAACAACGGGGCGAAAAAGTCCTACTGAGACAACCGAACAGCCGATTGATAAAAGACCGAAAACTTCACTTGCTTTCGATCTTTTGGCACCGTTTATCATTTAGCCTTGGGTAAATCCATGTTTTCTTGGTGATCTTACTTTGTTTTTGTTTCAGGCCACTGAACGGATTGCCCAAATCGGCCATTGCCACCACGATGTAGTGGAGTTGATCGGGGCGTTTAAAGTTAAAGTGGCGGCTGAGCAGAGCAAAGCTAAGTTAGCAATGGCCAATTTAGCTATAGCGACACAAATGGCTGAAGCTGAAGCTAAAAGAGCCGAGGAGGAGCGTGCCAAAACCGTTGCGAACAAAGAAAAGAGAAAACAAGCATCACAGATGTCGCCTTAAAAACGGCAACATAGGATTTGGAGAAACTCAAGGCCGGCCTGTAGAAGGCACAGAAGGCAATAGAGGAAACGCAGTTGGCAACGGCCAACGCCTTTGAAGCTGGAGAAACATCAGCTATGGAAAAGTATGTTAATGAAGCCCTAAAATTTAAAAACCGTGGCTTCAAACACGGCTGGCTCAAAGCCTTGGCTGCTACAAAAGTGATGGTTGACATATCAATTTCCTTCGAGCAGAAAGAGGTCGAGCCACTAGAGTTGGACCCTGAGGAGCTCTGAAGCCGAATTTGTAGTAGTCTTTAGTGGTTTATGTTATATTTTGAGTATTGTACGTCTTTTTATTTATTTGTTTTATGCTGTTGATTTTTGATGTACTAAGGTCGTTTTCATGTACCCGTTCAGTCTATCAATGAAAACATTTCTATAGTATATCAAAATAACTTGTGTTGTTGAATGTGAATGCAACCGTCTAGATAATTGGAGCATTAATGCGTGCTCCATATGATCGGAACTTGTGTACTGATGGTATGTGAACCAAAATAGGCACATAATCTAGGCACCAACTTCTCAAGTGGGGCATAATATAGTAATTTGGATTATCGCTGACTTCAACAGTTGATCGTGCCGAAAAGATTCATATGTTGGCCCCTACGACGGTTGAGAGTGGAAGGACGATGTTGACTACAAGAGTGAAAACATGCACCAATTTGAAGTTCCACAATTGAGGATGCTGAATCTGTAGATTTCAAGAGGTGATTGGGCCGAATAGATTTATATATCTGCGCCTGCCCTAGTTGAGAAAGTAGAAGGACGACACCAACTACAGGTGTGGATGTCCCTGAACGTCCCGGGAGGGAATCCCGTTTTGTTCATTGGGGCTTACTACAGTTCGGACTCAATGTCATGGTCCTGTATCTAATCTCGCAGAGTGCAATGCAAGACTGATGAATCATCAAAGAGTCCAAATCCGACAAATTGTTTTTAAAAAATTGATTTTTAGAAAGAAATGCCAAACATGGACTGTTTTTCCAGATACAGAGTCGCCACCTAAATATTTTATTTTTAGGGGAATTTAGGAAACCCTGACTCGTGCCTAAAGCCACGTGTCCATCATCACCAAAGTTGTCTCGGCTCGGGAACTTGGGTACGATTGGGGAAGGTCACTTCGTGAGCACCCCCGCTCGCCCGATCAAAGATCGGCCTCTACTAACCATGATATCGAGTTTTGAAAATATTATACGTTCTTATTCCGGTTATTAACCTAGAATTACTATGTGATGCGCACAGCATACAAGTATAGACTAGATTGCCTAATTTGGAACAAAGCATCGCATATCCGTTTGTTTTTAAAATGGATTGAAGTTTGTTACTCGTAAGTAGGCTAAAACACGGCTTTTGACGAATTATTCCAATTCAAGCAACCCAACCTTCACCCACAGGCATTCAGGCAGTTATATCACATAAGCACATAGTCTCATGGCAAGCATGCTGTCATGTTAACAATCACATACATGCAAGATGCTAAAGCATAAACACTCACAGTGTACTCCGAGCCAAAACAAGGAACATGTTAGTAATCAATGCATGATCCTAGCTTATGTTAAGATGGCTAATGCAACGCATGCAAAATGCAACTAGAGTAGGCTCGGCCAAGCTAAGAATGGCATGTGGAATGCGACAACTCGATACATGTATTCAAGTTGGAATTGAAATACTATGCAGTTAGCATGCTGTGCCGAGCCTGGTGTATGCAATATAGATGAATGATGCAAACATGCAAGCATAAGTATGCTAATTAAAACATGCCCTAAACTAGCCATCAAAAGCTAGTAAATAAAAGGGAGAAAGACGTGGGGTTGGAAGACATTCACACACGCACGCATACTTATTACAAATTCGCCCTCTCGACGGAGGGTCCCAAAGAATAATACAAACCAAATAAATAATTAACTACTCTAGCTAATTAATTATCAAATTAATTACAAAATAAACTAAGTATGAAACTCAAAAGGCCGCCGCAGCTCCGCCTCAAAATGATTGGATGATGTATGCTCGATTTACCTTGCTCGGAAACCCGTTGTCATGCCTCTGTTTGCACTGTTCTGCACCTCTGATAATTGTGAAAATCCTAAGGTTGCTTCTGAACCACTCCCTGAGTACTTTAGGATGCCACCGGCCAGGAGAAAACACCACCGACCATGTAAATATGGTCATCGACCAAAAATGGAATAACCGGCTGGATATTGGTAGTCGGCTGGCACTTAAAGTTACTAACCAGCCATTTCTTCCTGCAGAACACTGGTTTTGCTGCAACAGAGGACAGAAAGTGCATGGCATGGAATTTGCAAGCCAAATGTATGCACGACCACCCCCTCTATCATGCTATCAACTCAAGGGAGTATGGCTCTCGACCCTCGGGCCACCAATCACGCATTTCGATGCATGATGGCCAAAGATGTCAAGTATGCAAATCAATATGAATGAATGCAACAAAATAAATAAACGCTACACACTCTATCATGTTAAATCAAGAGTGTCGGAGACCGAGGATTGAGGTACGTTTCGTCACTTCAAGTACGAACGTCCCTCATTCCTCATGTTTGGTTTGACACCCCAAACCAAACACTATGCAAAGCATGCAAGTATGCCAAATATAGTGCAATGCATGCAAACAATGCAACATGAGCATGCCAACTCAAAGTAATGCAATGTAACATGAATAGTATGGCTCAAGCAATGCACACAAAGGCTAAAGTATCGAGCATGCCAAATGCAAAGCAACCTACACAAGCATGTGACAAAAGGCAAACTAGCAAGTATGCAACAAGATGTACCATGTTAAGCTTGCAGCTATATACAAAGATGGACTTAGACCATAGTGGGAAGACCTCAGCCACGTCCAAAACAGTAGCTAAAGTGGTGAATTAAGGCGCCGAAAGGGCAAAACACACATGTTCACACATTGATCCATAAACTATGCAACAA
Source organism: Camellia sinensis (assembly GCF_055761805.1). Taxonomy (NCBI): domain Eukaryota; kingdom Viridiplantae; phylum Streptophyta; class Magnoliopsida; order Ericales; family Theaceae; genus Camellia; species Camellia sinensis. Next base: position 54,003,778 of record NC_138968.1, read on the forward strand.
TGCACAATCCTCAAATATAAGTGAGATGTGATAAACATGAGAATATTACAATGCAATGAGCTTTGAAATCATGTTAAGAGTGATGTCAAATCAACTAAACAAGACAAGCATAGCATGCTAATGGACTTAAAGCTCAAAGCTAGCCAAAGGACTTGAACCATGGCCATATCAACCAAACCCCAAAGGACCAAGGTGACCCAAAACAGTCCCATGGCAGGCCACAATAAGGCTAGAACATGCATGGGATAAGGCCAAAACATGCTATAAAGGCGAGCACAAAACAAGACGCATACAAGGCCCAAAAGGGCAAATACACTACACATATTACAACCAAACATGGCATGACTTAGGCCAATAAAATCAAAGTTATAACATGTCAAAATAAGCCCCAAAACCCAATGAGATGGCATCCCAAAGACCTAATCATGGAGACATACACAATGGTCCAAACATGGAGCACAAAGCAACAACTCTACAAAGCATTGAAGGGATGGCAAATGCAAGCATACAAGCATGGAACATGGACTGAAATATCATGACAAGTGATGCCAAATCACTGAAATGGCCCAAGTAAAGCATGCTAATGACTCACACACCCAAAGCTAACAAGCTAGAATGCATGCTAGCCATACAAAGCAAGTCATAGATGACCAAGACAACCAAAATCAGACCTCAAGAATGGTAAAACAAGGCTAAAATCTTCTTTGGGTCAAGCCAAAATCATGCTAAAAACAAGGCTCAAAGCACAAAGCATGTTAGGGCAATTTCATGAAAATGCACTACAAGTGCATGGTGTATGTAAGGGGCTATTAAACCAACTTTAGACAGAGTTATGACATGCTAAAACAACCCCAAAAACTCACTGAAATGAGGTCAACATGAGCTAGAAGGGCATGCTCAAACATGAAGCATACAAGACTAGTTTGCAAAATTTACACTACGAGTGTATAAACCAAGCATGGAATGACCAAGATAGGCAAAAACAGTGGAATATGATAAAAAAAATAACCACAAATACCAGCTAAGACATGGCCAACATGAACTTAACAAAGATGCTCACATGTGAGGCAAACATGACAAGTATTGAAGACAACAAGGAGAGGAGATGGCCCTCTCCTTCTTAGGACCTCAAAAGCCCATCCCCACCACTGGTGAGAAGGCCAATACAAGGTGGTCTTAGAGCTTACAAAGAATGGCACAAAAATGAGGCCAAACAAGGCCTAAGAGGGGGTAAACAACCCCAAACACCAAAGTGATCTTAAACAACTATTTTAAGCACTTACAAAAAGAACTTTTATCAGTTATAAGTTAAGCTTAAAAAGAGATGCAAGATAAGCTAAAAGCTTGTGCAAAAATGGGGAATAAAGAGGGTAGTTTCTCACCCTTGAAGAACCTTGAAGGACAGCAGCAAAACAATCACTTTTCTGAGCCAAACAACCTTCAATCAGCCCAAAAATATGTTCCAAGGGACCTCAAGCCAATGGTGATCAACTTTTATGAAGGAAGTATATGCAAACAAGAACTAGTTCTCTACTTCTATGGACTTCTATGCACAAAAGGACAATGGAGAGAGGCTCTAGAGAGAGAGGCAGAGGTTTTTGTCTGAGAATTCTAGAGAGAGAGAAGTTTTTAGAGAGAGAGGCTCCCAAACTTGCCCAAGAAGTTCTGTCTTGCAAAATGGTAGATATAGGTTCATATATAGCACAAATCAGCTTTTGGTCGAAAATATCTGATTATAGGACAGCTGGAGCTTGCTGGAAACAGCAGGAGATGAAATATCTATCAAAAATATGAGTTTTGGGCACTTCTGGCTGGCTGGCCATCTTTAGTGCCGGCCTGCTACTTGTGATGGCCAACCTGCTACTTTTTTGGCCGGTCTACTACTTTTGTGGCCGATAGCACATATTTGTGGCCGGTAGCAAATTCTGCTCTGCAGGTCCAACTTCAAATGGGCATAACTCCTTCATATGAACTCCTTTTTAGGTCATTCTTGTGCCTAAACTGAAGCCCCAGAAGTAATCTTTGCAATGGTGTTAGCCTTGCATAAAAATGCCAACTATAAAAAAAGTTATGCCTCTTTTGGTGAAGCCACTCAGTTTTGATCCTAGCCGGATTGATGCCCAACTTCAACCAACATATCTCCCCCATCCGGACTCGGCTTTAGGAGATTCTTCAGTGAAAAACGAAGCCCTAGAAGTAAGCTTTCCAATGGAGGTAGCCTCATAGCTTAAATCCAAGTGTATAGGCAGATAGGTTTGATTTAGCGAAGACCGCTCGACTCTTTCTTAGCGATTCATACCCATATTCTTCTCCAACTTGGTTTCTTCCCTCTTCTCCTCTTTTCTTCAACTTCAAACCCCTAAGTAAGGTGTTTTGAAATATTTTTCAAAGATTTCAACTCTCTTTCATTCATTTCAACTTTATCCTTGCTCGGTTTACCAAAAAGCGCAACATTTAACAAAATGCGAGCCTCAAAGCATTGTAGAAACTTTATTTCAAAAATGTTTTGAAAGAGAGGGTTTTAAGGTCTAAAAAACCATTCAAAATAGCTTTGGTCCACAATAGGGTGTGAAGTTTGGATTTTACTCTCCTCTTGCCAAAGAAATCGAACCTTTGTCCTGCACATCTTTCATCACCAAGTAAACCATCAGTAACGCCCAAGTCTTAAGGGCAGTCAAAAATGGGGTGTTTACAATAGGATTGAAAACAGGCACCGATTTGAAGTTCCACAAATTGATGATGCCGAATATGCTAATTTCAATAGGTAATGAGGCCGAATAGATTCATATATCTGCCCATGTCCTAGTTGAGAAAATAAAAGAATGACGCCGACTACAGGATTGAAAATAGGCATTGATTTCAAGTTCCATAATTGATGATTCCAAATATGCAGATTTCAACAGGTGATAGGGCCAAATAGATATATAAAGTAGGCACCGAATGAAAGTATTCATATACAGCGAATAATTATTGATGTGGCAGCATCTGTGGTGGCATCGAGAGTAATGCATCTGTAGTTAATGAATGGCGCAACTAGTCATAAATAGCCTGAGTTCTTTAAATGGATGTTGGACATCCAACGAAAAGGCATCATGCATAAAAGTAGCTACGGGAGCAATAGTGAATTCGAAATCCCTCGTCATTGTTTGAAGTTAGCAAGATTGCATGTCTAAAATGTTGTTTTTCAACAACAGATGTGAAGAGAGAAGTTTGGCTGAGCTAGACGCAAAAATGCACCAAGGAGCTAGAAGTGAAACCATGCGAACGGGGACTATAGAGGAGTGAGAGAGATGTCGATCGCCCAGGCGTCAAAACAGGTCCCCAAGAAAGAACAAGACAAATAGTGTCACAACCCGAACCCGCCCCTATGGGTTAAGGACATAATCGGCCAGTAATCCTGAGATTACCTACGGCCTCAAATCAAATTAGACATAACTCGACAGAGTAAAGGGGCCAAACGGAAGCAATAATCAAAAACTTTGTCCATAGAGCCGTGCTTATATGCACTACAAAACAAACCATACTTATATACGTTAATAACCCACAACAAGTACAGTATCACAAAATCCTTTACAGACAGGATCATCCAAACTAAGTCAACCCATATCAAAACTATATACAAATGTTCACAAAGTCCTTGCCAACACGACAGACTATAAATACATAACAAAATGGCAAGGATGGGTCTTGTACGTGAGACACCAGGCTGACTCTCCAAAATCTCATGTTGTTCCTGGCAGACTTCGCTGGGGCTGGGTTTGGACTTCCCTCGGCTCATCTACAAACACATGAATGAGCGTGAGCGATAGCCCAGTGAATAATATCGAATACATAAATTACATAAGCAATATGAAGAACAACATGCTCCGAACGGCCTTGGGCCCAATGCACATTTCTGCTTAACATATATACACTTATACAAAATTCGGATCAAATGACTATAGTCCCAAACATACTGGCCTTTGGCCCAATCAGATTTCCATTCATGTCAAAACGGCCTTCGGCCCATTCATCTATGTCAGAACAGCCTTTGGCCCATTCATTTACGTCAAAAAGGCCTTCGGCCCATACATTCGTGTCATAACAACCTTAGGTCCATTCATTTATGCCGAAACGGCCTTCAGCCCACTCATTCATGTCAAAACGACCTTCGGTCCATTCATTTCTATCAAAACGACCTTCGGTCCATTCATTTCTATCAAAACGACCTTCGGTCCATTCATTTTTATCAAAACGACCTTCGGTCCATTCATTTCTATCAAAACGACCTCTAGTCCATTCATTTTTATCAAAACGACCTTTGGTCCATTCATTTCTATCAAAACGACCTCCGGTCCATTCATTTTTATCAAAACGACCTCTGGTCCATTCATTTTTATCAAAACGACCTTAGGTCCAGTTACTTTCATGTCAGACTTTTGTCCACAATCCCAATCAGCAATTCAAAAAGCTTATAAGGGAATAAACAATTGGACATTCACAATTATTCAAATATCGATATTACTCACAGTGATCACCGTGTGGATTCGCCCTGGAGCTTGACCCTACACATTCCATGAACACAAAAGGGTCATTATCAATTCAACCCGTTCTTTAATTCACATATTCCTCTTTAGGCTTTATTCTTATCTCATTAACTCATTTACAATGCTTAACACATGCCTAAGAGTGCTTTCAAGTGAAAGGAAACGGAAAACAAAACACAAAACGAGCATATAAAATTTCAGAGAACAGGGTCCCCGCTCGAGCATCAAATTCCCCGCTCGAGCGGACCGTTAAGGCCTGCAAAGGTACTGGTTGCATGAAAAATACGCTCGGGCGTGGCATAGAGCGCTCGAGCAGAAGGCCTGTCTGCAAAACTCCCCGCTCGAGCGTGAGATATCCCGCTCGAGCGGACATCCAACTCTGCAAAAAGTGCTAGGAGCACGATTTCTCTGCTCGAGCGGCCCTTCCCCCGCTCGAGTGGAAGTCAAAATTCTGGAAATTCCAGATTGAGTTCTTGAGCTTCAATTTCGATGTTCAAAGGCTTCAACTCATGATTTTGGTCCCAAAAATATATAAACACATTATATTGTACGAGAGTGTAAGGATATTACATCAATTTGTTCAAAATCATCATCTAATTCTCAAACAACTCTCATTTCTTAAGTATGAACAAAACTCCTATATTACAAACTCCATATAAGCTCCATTCCTCCAAAAATCAAACATGCATGTATGTTTTGGCTCCCAATTTGAGTTCAAATGGTACAAATGGTGATTATAACATGAGCTTTAACCAAAACTCTACATGAATCATGTGTGTCAAGCTCAAACATGCAATTTCAAAGTAATTCTTATATGCATGAGTTCTAAGACTCTAAACTCAACAAAAATCAACTCATTGCATGCTCTTGATCACAACAACCCTTGAACTTATAAGATCAAAATTTCAAACTTATGAATTTAAGACCAAATGCTTACCTAGAGGCTCAATCTTCCAACTATAGTAATTCTAGAGTTTAATTCTTCAATTCTTCACAATTTGAGCCAAAACACTCAACTCTCCTCTTTTCCTTCTCTCTAACCGACTCCCTCCTCTACCTCTTGAGTTTAATTCAACCAAGAAGAATAACAAAGAGGGTATTGAGTGTATTGTGCCCCATTATGTCGTAATATATTATATAGAGTGATTGGGCACTAATACATTAATTTAATCAACTTAATCTGGGCCGAATCAATTTTTCAATTAAACTTCACCGTAGGCTCTAAAAATTACGCTAATCACAATGGCGTAATCAATTTCGGGTTTTGTGGCCAATAAGGCCCTCAATTTAATTTCCAAAGCAGATTATTCAAATAGATATTCCTACGGTGAACAGATAAAACTTCAAAATCACATATATCCATATAATGGCACATAAAATCATGCTAAACACATAATCATACTCAAATTAAGGACCAATTAACATACTACGGGACAGGGGTATCACAAATAGATCTCCAAGAAGTGGGACCCAAGAAATGGAGAGCACGAGAGTTGTTAGTGCTCAAGCCCCATGCCGAAATGAGCCAAGTAGACCACTACGTCCATTGAGTTTTTCAATTTTTATTGGGAACAAATTGATGGCTGAAGTCGATTCGATCATCCATGACCCGAATGTGGCAGTTGAATTTACTTGGCAATTCTTTTATCTTGAAGTTCAGCAGTCGATAGCCAATCAGGATGACTACGAAGTTTTTAGAGAAATATTCCAAGAGGCGATCAAAGGACTTTATAGCTCATACTAGATCAACATGCGCCTTCATTCCTCAAAGAAGGAAATTGAGCACAAAGATGGGCAAATTTGAAATTTTGAACGTTGACTTAAGGAGATCGATGAGAAGACCGAAAACGAGGCTCGAAAGGCTAAGCTAACAGAAATTAAGGTAGCGGGATCAATATCAAAGGACACTATTACACAACGCCATATAGAAAACGCAATAGCCGATCGTGATACTACCACCGTTTTTGCTAAAGAGGCTATAGAGACTCGAGTTTAAAACAAGGGATTTTTTAAAGGAAAACAGATCAGTATTGACAAGACGATTGAGAAGCTAGCCAAAGACGTGTACCGATGTGAAAATCGTGGCTTCAAACACTGATGGATCAAGGCACTTCAGACGACAGGGGTGGATTCAGCTTCACCGTTATACCAAAGTTATGTAATGTCGTTTGAGATTTATGATGCCGAGAAGTCGAATGATGAGGGGGAGACATAATCCTCGGTATGTACAGTCGATAGGGTAATCTGATTTGATATTTAAGTTATAACTAGGGCGCCAATCAGTTGTAGATTAAATGTATTTGAATTGAATGTTGCTGTAATGAATATTGAATTACCCTTATTGGCTTTTGCAATATAAGTTGTGTTTCCTAACTGTGCTAATTTGAATGTCTTAAATGGAGCTCCGAATTTGGAGGATTGTGGGCTAATTGTGCCAAGCACGAAGGGCGCTCCAAATTCGGAGGCTTTTTTGATGGCTAATCGTGCTAATCACAAAGGCTGCTCCAAATTCAGAGGCTTTTTCAATATTGTGTCGAACATGAAGGGCGCTCCGAATTTGGAGTCTTTTTCAATGTCCAATCGTGCCAACCACAAAAGGCGCTTTGAATTCGGAGGCTTTTTCGATGGCTAATTGTGCCAAGCACAAAGGGTGCTCCGAATTCAGAGGCTTTTTTTATGGCCAATTGTGCCGAGCACAAAGGGCGCTTCCAATTTGGAAGTTTTTTTGATAGCCAATCATGCCGAGCACTAAGGGCACTCCGAATTTGGAGGCTTTTTTGATGGCCAATCATGTCGAGTACGAAGGGTGCTCCGAATTCAGAGGCTTTTTTGATGGCCAATCATGTCGAGTTTTTTCAATGGCCAATCGTGCGAGCATGAAGGGCGCTCCGAATTCAGAGACTTTTTCGATGGCCAATTGTGCCAAGCACAAAGAAAAGAGATAAATAATCAAAAATGACATAATGAACTACATCATTAGATATATATATATATATATATAAATACAAAGTGAGGTAGTAAACCCAAGCACACAACTGCACAAATAAGGCAGATACAAAAATAGCCAGAGATATTAATGATAAAATTTGCGCAAATGAGTCGAATTCCAAGGTCGAAGTAATTTCTTGTCGTTCATATCCAAGAGTTAGTATGCCCCTGCGTTGGTAATTGAAACAATCTGGTAGGGGTCGTGCCAATTGGGGCCGAGTTTTCCATCCGCAGGATTTTTGGCAACCAAAAGTATTTTTTTTCAAGACCAACTCTCTATAGGTGTATCGGCGTAACTGCTCTCGTTGATTATATGACTTGACAAGTCGTTGCTGATATCACACCATATTCATGAGGGCCCAGTCTCAGCGTTCTTTAAGTAGACTTAGATCCAAGGCCAACATCATATTGTTTCGGCCTGTGTCAAAGGCTTTTGATTTGAGGGTCGACAAGCCAATCTCGAGAGGGATGATAACTTCTATTCCAAAACACTAGACAAATGGTGTTTCCCCAGTGGATCTCCAGGGTGTGATGTGATGAGCCCATAATACGCTAGGAAATTCCTCAACCTAGTTCCATTTGGCCTTCTCCAATCGCTTTTTGATGTTGTCTAAGACTAATTTGTTGGAAGCCTCTGCCTGGCCATTACTCTGCGAGTAGGCTGGCAAAGAAAAATAGGGTCGAATACCATACATATCACATAAGTCCCGATAATCGCCGTAGTCAAACTGAGTGTACTTATCAGAAATAAGTGCTACGGATATGCCGAATCGAGTAATAATATTCTTCTAGACAAAACGCTTGATATCTGCATCTCGTATATGTCCTAATGGTTCTGCTTCGACCCACTCTATGAAATAATCTGTTACAATAATTAAGAACCGTTTATTTCCCTGAGCCCTTGGCAGCAGTCCAACTATGTCCAGTCCCCATTGGATGAAAAAGGACTGGTGACTGAATTCAGTTCTTCGGTAGGAAAGTGAGTAAAGGGAGAAAACTTCTGACATTGTTCACATTTTTTCACGTAGCCCTCAACGTTGGTACACATAGTTGGCCACCAGTATCCCTGAGTGACTGTTTGATGGGCCAATGACTGTCTTCTGGAATGGGCGCCTTATCTACGAATCTTCTGGCATCTCACTCGTAGAATGCATCAAATACCCCTTCATTTTACAATATGTTACACCTTTTTAATATTTGAATCTTCGAGTCGATACTTCACTATCCATGGCACTTGTTTTTCATTAATGGAACAACAACCATTACCATAATACACTGATTCACACTAACAATCTACAGGGAAAATAAAGTACGCTTGTAGATTGTCATTGTCATTTCACCTACGATCATACACATTTACTCTGACCAACCCACTTGCATTGGGCGCACAAAGGGGGGAATATTTTATCAACCTTAATACTCTTTTGTTTGTATCTCAACCTCAACTAAGAAAATAAATTAGGCAACGCAAGTTTAATAAAACTAAAATTGTTTGCTGAAATACCTTCAACAACACCAATTTTTCTATCGTCAACCTCCATCCACCTGAACATTACAAATAAAATTGCTTATAAAAAACAATGCTAAACAGTTTTAAAATACATTTGACTCCTTAACGTAATTTTGCATTCTTTTCCGCTAATAGTAGCAGCCACTAAATATATCATACCCTTCTGAATACTTCCAACATTACCCAACAACGTATTTTTGTAGTCCATCCAAACATCAATTGGGAAGAACAAATTCACAACCTCTATTCCGTAACGAACATACTCTTTGTCCCTGCCATCGACGAGCTTGAATTTCATTTTCTTCAACATCCGAAACCTATCGGACTGATTAGGATCAACAATCCATGTCTCAGGATTACTCTCACTAACACCAATAAATATCTTCTCAAGTGTAGGGATGGAATCTAACAGACTATTATCATTTATGATGAAAAACAGAATGTGATGCACCGCATCGTTCTCTTTAGCGTCTTGTCCCAATTGAACATTCCCAATTAATTTTATACCCTTAACCACGATTTTGTCTAACTGGCAATCACATCTTTTATTTCCCAACTCAATACCATTTAGCAATATCGCCACACCCATGTTACCAAATGTAACGTCCCTTTAGTGTTCATCATACAATTGTAACTTCCTTACTCCTCCCTTGTTCTTTTTAATGTATCGGGGAATATTTTGTACATACCGTCTGTAAACATACGCCACCCTAAAAGGTGAACGACCATGGTAACTACGCTTCTATCCACTGACTGTCGGTGTTCTTGACTTCTGGTACGCAAGAGAAATCTAATACTGGCTGCTTACTACTCCTTTCATTTTTTAAAACACTTCAACTCTTTTATCCTAACATTTCTATAGGATCTGTTACATTTGTTAACCTTTCTGTTCAGGCACCTTAGCTTTGATATTTTTGATCTCTGTTCCTCGTACCCACGAAACTGACAGCTACCTCTCTTCCCAAAGTCCTATTTGCCACGTCAAAAAATGATCTACACATATTTGAGTGAACTGCCTATAATTCTTGGAATACTCTTCGAAGGAGTACAACATTGTATACTAAAACAATCAAGAATAAATAAAGATAAAAAAAAATGAGTGACGAAACAAGGTACTAGAAAACAATGAGAGGCTTGTGAAAGCTGCCTCAAACTTGGCTACTGGAAAACTAAGCTGCTTGAGCTTCAAAAACTGATCCCTTAACTTCTCCCTAGCAATGGCAGGCAAGAACTTGTCCTCGAAGGCGTTGACAAAGGCCTCCCAAGTCACTTCAATACGCCCATGCGTATACTTCCACCACTGACTCGTATCTCTCTTAAAGCTAAAAGGATGCCAAAGTCACTCTCAGTCCATCATCTTCAATACCAAGCATCTCAAACATCTTCACCATCTGCTCTAACCACTCATCCGCCTTCAGTGGCTCCTTAGGATCACCCAAAAACTCATTCGGATTAGACCGGAAGAACTCCCTCTTTAAAAATAAGGGCCCTGCTTCAACAACTTGGGCCTATACTAGATTCTTAGTCCTGAGAATGTCCATAGATTCTTGCAAAGCTCCGGCCATTTCACGGGCCAAAGCGTCCATGGCATGTTGACCAACTGGTTCGACCACATTAGCCTGACCAACACCTTCTTCCTGGGCCGGATTTCATCCGGTAACAGAACCTCATGTTGTCTAGGCCTACCACGCCTATCACTACCATGTCCATATCCTGACATCCTAATAAAGGTAACAAAAGAGATTAGCACATTTACAAATGTGTCGAAGCTAACTCACTTGTAGTAATTCACTCCACATAAGTACGTAGTCACATAAACACATGCGAATTTCCTTCCTAGATAATGATTGTCCTGCAGCATTGCCAGAGTTCCAATTAGAATAACAGTGATCAAGTACTCTTCTAATAGGACTTCTAGAAATCCGTAGACCCAATCAATATCTTAGAATTTAAATCTCATACTCATATAATCACATAAGCACGTTATCACATAGCATACCGAACATACAAACATCTTTATCAAGCTAGAGAAACCCATTGTGGTAAAAACCATTTCCCACATACCTAAAGTATTCAAACGTGGTAAGCTCTGATACCAAGTTGTAGCGCCCCGAAATAATAGGCAAAAAACTATCTATCGTATACATTAAATAACTACACCAGTATAAGTAATTATCTTTCATAGATTCCAATTGAGTTTATAAAAGAGTATCCCTGAATCTATAGCATATGTCACAACAAGAGTTATGGTATGAAAGTAAAATAGGTAATAAATGCCCTAAAGGCTTACAACTTTCCAAGACAATGCTTGGTTACAACAAAATAGAATTTAAGTCCAATACAGATAAAGGCCCTTGGCCCGTACAAAACATACACAAAAATAAAAATAAAAATTCAACAAAATGAAGCTCTTGCTCCAAGTCCTCCCAAGCTATTGCCTTGGCAGACATATCATCAGCACCTAAAATGTTTTCCCACATAGGGTGAGTCAAAGCCCAGTAGAAATAATCCAACACAGTAGATGAATCTTAACAAAGTTATAAGGTGAATGCATATGAAATACGTGTGCCAAAACATTTTATAACTCTTTCCAAAACTATGCAATGTCAAGTTAATATCATGATTCATAAATCATTTTCCTTTACAATAGAACAGAGGGCAGTGAATCATATTCTGGGAATCTCAAAAAAAATATAACCTTTTACGAAAATTTCGTCCGCATGACACTATGAACTAGCACCCATGTAAATGTAGGCTATACAAGTACTACTATTGCCATTTTATAGATATTTCGTCCGCAGGATCGACACCCATGTATACGCGCAGTTTTTAAGACTTTCACCATGGACACTCAGGCCAACTTATTTCAACGAGACAATATATGTTTCCCAGATTCACCCATTTTTCTCAAAACGATAAACATTTCCAATGTATAAATATGCAATAATGCCCGATGCAAATGGATGAGAAAGTAGTTTCAATTTTCCTAGTTCTCACATAATTTCTACAACAATCATAGCTATCCTCCACCAATAGCCCAAAACAGATATTTTTAAACAAATAAACAATTTTCAATAAAGATAAACTTTTCAAATTTTCAAGATGTAAATGGTAATACATACCCAATTCCACCATCCTCATCAAAACCAATCCAATTTCATATTCCCAACACCAATTTCATAATTTATATAAAATTAACATTTGACATTATTAGGGAAAAAAACCCATTTTTCTTCCAATATCGATCCCAAGTATCAAAATCAACCATTTTATCACAACTCAACTTTATTCCCAACACCACAAACATTTCCAAGAATCCATTGTAAAAACCCCTCTTTTGATTTTGAACCTAAAACCCTAGATTTTGTTTCATAAATCCCCAAAATAACAATATTGCTTAGAAATCACAAATAACTAAGTTAAGACTCATTGAAGGTGTAGAAAATCCCTACCTCAAGCTTAGAAGATGAGAGAGAGAGATTGGAGATGCTTCAAAAATGTTGAAACTCAACTTTGTTTGGATAAAAAAAAACCCACGGCGTGCTCTACCTTTTTAACAAAGGGACACGGGTAAGGAACTCGACGGATCTAGGTGTATTTGTAGAGAGAAGTAGAATTTTAGAGAGAGAGGGTGTGTATCTAGGGTTTGGAAAAGTTTAGAGAGGGAGAGGTATGAAAAAGTGACTCAAAAGTGCCTTTTCACGAATTGATATACGCACAGATTGCTCGAGCGCAAGAAGTGTCACTCGAGCAACCAAACAAAATAAGTTACACCGCTCAAGCGTAAGAAGTTTCACTCAAGCGAAGAATACAAACTCTCAGAAGTTTTACAAATAGAAGACCAATGCTCTAGCGCAATAAGGGCCGCTCGAGCAAACACCGCTCAAGCGCAAGAAGCTTAGCTCAAGAGAAGAATACCACTTCCCGCTAGTTTTATAGACCTGCAAAAGTACTGAGAGTTCACAAAGACCGCTCAAGCGCAAGAAGTGACGCTCAAGCGAAGGAACAAAATTCTAGGCAACAACAGTTTGAAAAACAAGCTACCAAACTATTCCAAACACAACCAACACATCCCAATAGCCAAACTCAAAGAGAAGTAAGGCGAAACAAGACATGAATAAATGTATAAGATAATGAAATTCGGATCCAAAACATCAAATGGGTCTGGTCTAACCAGAAACGCTATAAATTATGTGGTCATTTTGATAATCATGATCATGTTCACAATCATCTTTATACTTAAACGACCTTTGGTCTAATCAATTCCGTAATCATTTTAATAGTCATGATCATGTTCACATTCGTATTTATACTCAAACGACCTTTCGTTCAATCAATTAGGTGGTCATTTTGATAATCATGATCATGTTCACATTCGTATTCATATTCAAAATGACATTTGGTCCAATCAATTCCTTATTCAAAATGACCTTTGGACCATTTAACAAACATACAAAAAAACCTTCAGTCTAATTCATAAATAAGATGACCTTAGGTCCATCTTATCAAACATTCTAAATAGCCTTAGGCCCACTCCTTGTCCTTGTCAAATATACCAAACGGCCTTGGACCCATTTTGTATTCTCATCAAACATACCAAACAGCCTTGGGACCATTTTATATTCTCATTAAACCTACCAAACGGCCTTGGGCCCATTTTATATTCTCATTAAACATACCAAATGGCCTTGGGCCCATTTTGTATTATCATTAAACATACCAAACGGCCTTGGGCCCATTTTGTATTGGTACTTATCAATCACTATATAGATTCTTAACAAATCAGACAGGTAGAATACTCATTCATAATACAAATTCATGGGTTCAGAAAACTTACCACATAGGTAGTATTTAGAAAATAACATACATGAAAATGTCTTTACTAAGATATTACTCACAGTGTTTAGTTAGCTGATTTGTCTTTAGAGTTGACCCTACACAATTCGTAACACATACAAAAATTGGATCACAATACAATTCAATATGTTCTTTAATTCGTTTATCTTTCTCAGGCTTCTTTCTAGCTCTTTCGTTCATTTGGAATGCTCTTTCTAGCTCTTTCTAGAACGAAAATTGAAACATAAAACAACTTTTCAAAGTTTCTTAAAACAGGGCACTTCGCTCGAGCGCAACATTGGTCGCTCGAGCGAACCCCTTCATCTGCAAAAGTACTGGATGCATGTGAAGTGCACTCAAATGATAGATTATTTGCTCGACCAGTGAGGCAAAATTCTAGAATTCCTAGAATAGAGTTAAACTTCAAACACATAATTTCAAATCATGAACTTGCATGGCTTATCCACAACTTCAAAGCATACTTAGAAATTCTTTCAAAAAGATGGACTACAAGGTTTATGCTTAAAGGATGAAACCCATAGTTCAAACTGAATAAATCTTTCCTCTCTTTCCTAATCATTTACTTATGTTGTTTCTTAGCTTATTAATCCTTAATAAGTCATAACTCGCGCTTAAGAATGTTCGAAAAGAGATGGAAGTGAAGATATGAACTCAAAACGCCTTTTGAAAACATGTTGAAAATGAGCTGATGGCTAGACCCATCTTTTGGTCGCTAGAGCCATCATTCGCTCAAGCTAACTTTTGTGGAGTGAAAAACACTAGGAGCTCGCAATGTTGGCTCGAGCCACCACTTGGTCGCTCGAACCATCTTTGAAATTATGGGTTTCCAAAACAAAAGGTTTGAGCTCTAAAAACAAATTCAAAGCCTTGGGTCATGTTTGGATCATTCAAAAACACAAAATTACTTTAGAAAACATATATACATGACCCCTTAAAAACCATTTGCTTTAAAATCTCATCAATTTGGAAAAACTGAGCTTAAAACCCTCATGTATGCAAGATTTTCAAACTATTTTCTCAAAATTCAACTCCAAAGTGTATAAGCTTGCATGTTTAAACCAAACTCTTGAAATTACAGGAAAATAAATATGTATGAGCTCAACTTGAAACCATGAGCTCAAAAGTGTTATGAATTGCCAAAATTGAGACCAAAACTTCTATACATGCATCAATTCAACTTCAATTCCCATCCAAGACTTTCAAAATATGGAATTAATCTTCATAACTTTATGATTCATGAATGCATGTAAGTGACAAATCCCAATGCAACATGGATTACAAAGTTCATGCAAGAAACATGAGAGATCATAACAAATTCATGAGCTTTGTTGGCCCTTTTGACCACTGAAATCCAGCGGATTTTCAATGGTTATTATGCTGTTTTGAGCACCAAAATCAGAGAGAGGTGACCCTCTCACCCCTTGTCTTGTTTACTAGCATATTCGGCCTAACAAAGGAGCCCTTATTTGCATGCTTCCAAGCCATGTTTCAGGCCATTTTTGGTGGGTTTTAGGACCTTCATAGGCTCTGTCCAGAGACCTTTTTGCCATTTTGGGTGTCCATCTTGCATGTGTAGAACAACCCTCTTTATAGCCTATCAAAGGGGCATGTTATTCTTGCATGCATTGGTCAAGTTTCAGTGGGTTTTTGGGCTTCATTTGACATGCCATGATTCTGTTTTTGACTGGTTTGGTGGCCTCTCATGTGCTTCATATGGTTGTAGTGTAAATCATGGTTCACTAGCTTTTGCATGATGTTTTGGCCCTCTTTCCTAGCATATTTTGGCCATGATCCAAACTAATTTTATTCATATTTTGGGCTGCCTTAGCTCTGTTTGAAGTGTTTTGGGTCATGCATGCATTGTTGTATATGGCCATAGTTCAATTTAAGCTCACTAGCTTTGCATATCGGGTCCACTAGCATGAGTTGTTTGGACCCTTGACATGTTTTGGCATCATCAAGCATGATATTTCAGAGCATATAAGGTTGCCATATTCTCATGTTCATCACTCCTTCAATATGTTTGAGAGTTGTGCTTGTATGCCTTATTTTTTAGCCTTAGCATGAGCTTCATTTCTATGCATTTTGATCCATCATCTTAGGTCATTTTCCCACTGTCTTGGACCTGCCTAGGGTCTGTTTGGGGCTAGTTTTGCCATTGTGCATTGCTTTGTATACCTCTAGTGTAACGCACTTCACTAGTTTCGGTATTCGGGCCATCTAGCATGCATTGTGTGACATATTTGCATGATTCGGGACCATCTTGCATATCATTTCAGAGCTGGAAAATGTATGATTGTATGCTATATTTCATCCCTTGCCATGCTTTGGTAGAGTGGCATTTGATGCCTTAGATTCGAGCCTTTGCATTGTGCATGCTTATGTCTGTCTTGTTGCTTTGATTTCATCATGTTTGGCCACTGATTTGGGTGTGGCCGAGGCCCATTCACTTTGGTTTAAGTCCATCTTGCATTGTGTATACCACATAGTCCATGTTGTCGCATGAGTTGATCATTGCATTGAGCATGCCTTGTTCATCCCATTGTGTTTGTTAGTCTTCACATATGCATTGTGTATGCCATTGCTTAGTCCATGTGTGTAGACACCCCATTTTTGACCGACCTTAAGACTCAGACGTCACCGATTGATCGCTTGGTGATGTTGCATATTGTGCTCGTTCTGAGGTTTCAAAGTTTCAGCTGCGAGCCTTGTCTCCGGACTTTGGGGCTCTTGCGTGCTTTGCCTCGGTTCGCGAACCAGGCTCGATTTTCTCTGTTTCTCTTCCCGAAGGGAGGGAGAGGTCTCGTAGATCATCTCTCAGTGGCCGTAGGCTACGTTTCGTGATCGTAGGCCATTTTGCCCGTTTGGAGTCCGGTTTCCGATTTTTCGGAGCCGTTGGCCGTGTGCCTCGGTTCGGGACCGCTTAACCACCTCCGTTTGCTCCGGTTTTTGGCATGCATCTTATTTGCTCCCTTTTGAGGGACACTGTGGCTCGAGAGACCAACTTCGTGGTCGAACACCACTTCCGGTGCCTAACAGTCAGTTTTCGGGGCCTCAGGCTGCGCGTTTCGGCCCCCGAACCTTCATTTTGCATCGGTTTGGGCTCATTTTTGGTGGAGACCTTATTTTCATTGCTAAGGAGGTCGTAGAAGGGTGGGAGGCCAGTAATTGTTCTGACAACCAGTTTTATTCCTCCATCGCCCTCCGTCGCCCGTTTTTCTCACTTGAAAGCCAATGTTGACCACCCTAAGGCCACTTTTTCTAGCCCTAAACCACATATTTGTGTTGTACACACCTGGGAGGCCACCAATATCACATGGCCGGCCAGTAATTGTGTTTGACCCTTTTGAACCCCTCCAAAAAGTGGGCTTTTCTCTCTCCTGGTTTACTTTCTCCAATTTTTGACCACATGGTTGTGTTGTGCACACATGGGAGGCCACCATCTGGGGTGGCCAGCCACTAATACTGCTTGAACCTTTTGACCCTTGGCCAGCCAGCCATGGGGAGGGCCGGCCGGCCACCTGCAACTTAAATACCAGGCCGGCCTTGCTCCCCTCCTCTGGTACATTACAAATCCGTATTTTGTTTCCCCCCAGATTGTGTATCCGGGGGGGTGCACTTTTGGGGGAAATTTGAAATCCATTTCCCCCCTTTTTTCCCACACTCTTGCCTATATATCCAGGCCCTCCAGCTCCCTTTTGAAGGGTTAGAAAGTTTGGTTTAAGCCTCCTACATTGTATCTCTCTCTCTCTACACTCCAACCCTTAAAACCTCTCAAATCCTACATCCATTCTACTCCATCTCCAAGCCAACCAATCCACACTCCATTCCAGCAGCTTCAAGGCCATTTCCAGAGGTCAAGGGCTCCCAAACTTGGTCCAAGAGTTGTTGAAGCATTGGTCTTCAAGGGTAAGTCTTCTATCCCTCTCTTTGGCCCTATTTTTGCTCAATATATTAGCTCCTCTTGCTTGCATATTTGGGCTCTGATCCTAACTTAAAATAGCATTATTTTGAGCTCCTTTTCATATTTTTTTAAGGGTCTCTCCCTGTTTGAGGCTTCCTTTTTACACTTGCTTCTTTACCTCTCTTGTATGCCTCTTTCTTGCATAGTATTTTAGGCCTATTTGTACACTGTTTTGAGCTTGTTTATAAACTGTAAAGTGGATTATTTTGAGCCCTTCTTCAACATTGTTGAAGGGATCTTCACTGTTTGAGGCTTCCTTTTGTCACTTGCCTCTTTATCCCTCTTTTGGCCTTATTTTTGCATGTTTTGTTAGCCCCTTGTGCTTGTATTTTTGGGCTCTGGTCCAAACTGTAAATAGCCTTATTTGGACCCCCTATTCATGTTTGATCAAGGGACTTTTTCTGTTTGAAACTCCCTTTTTGCTCTTTGTGTTTAAACCTCTCTTTAGGCCATATTTTGCATAGTATTTTAAGCTTGCATGTGCACTGTTTTGGGTTTGGTCACTAATTGTAAAATACCATGTTTTGAGCCCCTCTTCAAATTTGTTGAAGGGATCTTGGCCATTTAGGGCCAGCAGCTTCTACTTGCTTCATTATCTCTCTTTTGGGGCCATTTTTGCATGTTAACTTAGCCCTATTTGTGTTCACTTTTTGGCCATACTTAAAACTGTAAATATGCTTGTTTTTGGACTGTCTTCATTCTATCTTCACACTTCACATTTGAATAATGCATGCTTTGCATAGCCATAGGTCATTCCATGTACCTAATTTCATGTTTCGGGTCTCATTCCATGTATCGGGTGCCATGTTTCCATGTTCTGGGGTCGTTTTGCATCATATTTTGCTACTGAAATTTGCATGCTAGTATGCCATATTCTATGCCTTGCCATGTCTTGTTAGAGTGGCATTTGGTGCCTTAGGGTCGATCCTCGGTTCGCGTGCACGTGGGCACGCATTTCGAGTTGTCTCATTTTCATCGTATGGCCTCCTATGTGAGTGCCGCTGAGGTCCACTCACGTTGGTGTAAGCCCATATTGCATTGTGTATGCCATTTCATTTCATAGCATTGTGTATGCTAGGTCGTATGTTAGCGCATTGTGTATGCCATGTTATCTCGTGTATCGTGTATACCATTTCCTAGCATTGTGCATGATAGGTTGTATCTTAGTTGCATTTCATGCATGTCATGCATATTGCATCATGTTGGGGATAGGAGTTAGCCCGAGCACGGGAAACGAGGGGCGTTTCGTACTCCGAGTGACGGAACGTGTCTCAATTCCTCGGTCGCCGACACTCCGGATTATCCATGATGGGGTCTAGGCCTTGTTGTGTCCATATGTGCATTCATTTCATATTGAGTCGTGCAATTCGACTCCTCGGCCATCATGCATCGAGATGCGTGATTGGTGGCACGAGGATCGAGGACTACACTCCCTGAAGGGTAGTCATGCGTACATATGTGAAAATACTTTGCCATGCCCCTTTCTTGCTCTCTGTTACAGCAAATCAAGAATCAGCAACCTACCGGAGCTTGATACGCGTTCCAAGAACAATTGCAAACAGAGGCAAACCGGGGCATCGCGAGGGATTCTCCGCACAAAGCAACCCGAGCATGCATCATTTATCATCCGGAGCAGATTTGAGGCAGTCCCTGGCTTGCATGCCAATTTATTGCTTTCCTAATTTAATTTGTTAATTAATTAGGGTTTTGTACATATTTGGACTGTCATTATTCATTTGGGACTGTATATTATTTATTCGGACCCTCTACGCGAGGGCAATGTTGTAATAAGTGTGCGTGTGTGTGATGTATGTCTTCCAACCCCTCGTCTTTCTCCCTTTTATTTACCCGCTTATGATGGTTAAATTAGGGCATGTTTCAATTAGCATACAGTATGATAGCATGTTTGCATTCATTCATCTGTTTTGCATGCACCGGGCTCGACGCATCATACTAACTGCATTGTATTTTCAATTCCAAGTTGAATACATGTTAGTTGTAGCATTTCATATGCCATGTTTAGAATAGCCGAGCCTGCTATAGTTGCATTTTCGCATGTGTTGCATTAGGCATTTCCGTATAATTAGGATCATGCATGGATTTCTAATTAGCTTCTGTATTGGCTTGGAGTACTCGGTAAGTTTTATGCTTTAGCATCCTTGCATGCGTGTGAGTGACTGCCATGAATAGCATGCTTACCATGAGGCTATATGCTTATGTGATATAACTGTCTGAATGCCTGTGGGTAAAGGTTGGGTTATTTGAATTGGAATAATTCATCAAATGTGTGTTTTAAGCCCACTAGATAGTGGCAAAATCATGTTTTTCTGAGCCCACCCGAGGGTGGCAAATCCACGTCTTAGCCTACTTGCGAGTAGCACCATCAAACCATTTTCAAACAAACAAACATGAAATGTTTTGTTCCAATTCAGGCGATCCAGTCTATACTTGTATGCTGTGCGCATCACATAGTAAATCTAGGCTAATAACCGGAATAAGAACACATAATGTTTTCAAAAATAGATATCATGGTTAGTAGAGGTCGATCTTTGATCGGGCGAGCGGGGGTGCTCACGAAGTGACCTTCCCCAATCGTACCCAAGTTCCCGAGCCGAGGCAACTTTGGTAATGACGGACACGTGGCCTTAGGCAAACGAGTCAGGGTTTCCTAAATTTCCCCAAAATAAAATATTTAGGTGGCGACTCTGTATCTGGCAAAGCAGTCCATGTTTGGCACTTCTTTCAAAAATCTGTTTTCTCAAAACGATTTGTCGGATTTGGACTCTTTGGTTCAGACTTAGAACCGTGACAATTTGAGAGTCCGAACTGTAGTGAGCCCAATATCGATTGGAACGGGGGGACCTCGTGCTCCCGGGGCATTCGGGGACGTCTACAGTTTCTGGCGACTCTGCTGGGGAATTAGAGAACTTGACTCGAACTCATGATATCTGGTTTTGACTACACTTATGTATTTCTTTGCATTGCATTTGCATTGGTGCGCCTAGGACACCGTGTTTGCCATCTACTATTCCTAAACGGTTTGCCGGAGGCTTGTCTTGTCAAGACATGACCATAAGGCTGACCGGTTGTGGGCTCTGCCAGTATGGGAATACAAACCCCGATTTTACCGGGGCACCCTTTTCGACCATTCGACCTAGTGCATATTCGGATCCATAGTAACCATTCCAAACTAGGATAGGTTGCTTACCCGATATAGGTTGTTTGAAATCGCTGCGTGCGTAGTGAAACCCTAGCTCCTGACAAAATAGGGCAGGGAAACCCTACCCCAACATAGGGTTGTTTTGGCTCTCACTTGCTTGCTATGTTCTTTTAGAGTGCGTCTCTACAGGAATGCATGTAACAGTTTGCAAGTCTGGGTATCAGGCCTGCGGGCATCAGTATTTGGCAATCAGTTTTACCTGAGGGTATCAGTTCACCGGCAGAATTTTGGGCAGAATTCAGTAGAGAGCACACTCATTCAACTATGCTCATATCTGTTCAGGTGAAATCAGGCTGAGATGCTGCATGTTTTCCCTTTTGCTAGGGTAGTCTTGGAACCATAGCTTCAGAAGGCTCTGATATCCCCCGGGTACATCGGACTTGTGCTGATAGACTTTGTCAGGTCAGAGATTCAGTTCAAGGACAAATCAGTGTTCCTCCGCCATAGGCAGGGTAAAAGGGGTCAGTTAGGCACAGATCACCGGTTCAGCAGTTACCAAATCAGTGGCCCTTTTCCACCCTACCAGTGAATAGTCAGGCTGAGGCCTCAGTTTTTATCAATTTTTAGTCACCTCACCAGTCAGTCAGCCGGAACAGCAGAACATAGCAGGGATGGAGGAAATGATGCGTCAACTCCAAGAAAGTATGAAACTCATGTAGCAAGACGCCACCCGGCAGACGGAATTTGCCAAACAGCAGGCTACGATCATGGCCCAGCAGGCTGAGCTAATCACCAGGCTGCAACAGCAAAATGGAGCATCTGCTTCGCACCAAGCCCCTCCCCACTAGGAGTTCCAGCACCCGAGGAGGCACCAAATGTCCAGGGAGATACGAACATTCCGACAGGACCGGCTCCGCTCCTAATCTTACCCCAGCTGTCTAAAGCACCAATCAATCTACCGGGTTCACCTTTGAGTTCGAGTTGGACCCTACAGCGCTGAAGGTGAGCAAGCTGGAAAAGATGTTCAAGAAATCTCAGGGAGTAAAATCCATTCCGGACATTGAGGACGGGTATACCGACGCAGCTATGACGTTGCCGGACAGATTTAAGACGCCACACATCGACCGATTTGATGGATCTGGCGATCCCATAGTGCACCTCCAGTTGTTTTCGGACATATTAAGGCCGATAGGCCTCACCAGGCTGCAGAAACTTTCATTATTCGGCCGGACCCTGTCAGGTGTGGCCGCTATCTGGTATGCAAAATTAGAAGACGATGTCAAACGGAACTGGGATGAGATGGCCGAGGCCTTCGTTGCGTAGTACTCCTATAACACGCAAATCGAGGTCACAACCCGTGATCTTGAGACAACAAGGCAAGAGCCTAAAGAGAGTTTCTCAGAATTCGTGACCAGATGGAGGGCCAAGGCTTCAATGATGACCATTAGGCCAACGGACAAGGATCAAATATGGATGGTTGTGCGTAACCTCCAGCCCAAACTAATGCAGAAAATGATCGTGCTCCCTTTCCCTACCTTTTCAGATTTGCATGAGATGGGAGTACAGATCGAGGATGCCATGAAGCAGGGCCTTATTGACCAGGAGAAGGAGCAGCCCAGGAGGGCATTTTCCCGCAGTTCAAATGCGACCACCAGTGGTGATGCGGCCGCAAGATCTTCTGAAGTGGGCATGGTCACCACCACCACACCAAAAACAGCTACCCCATTCACCGGTGCGTCCGGAAGTAGCTCACAAAAAACCAAATGCCCACCTCGAGTCAAGAGGGTTTTCACTCCACTTCATATGCCTTTGTCAAAGGCTCTAGAGGTCTTACTCCGGAAAGGACATCTGAAACCGTTGGAACAACGGCCCCTACCCGATCCTATCCCTGCAAAGCATGATCAGACTAAATACTGTGCCTACCATCAACAAACCGGTCATGACACCCATAGTTGCTTTCGTCTGCGCCATGATGTACAAGATCTGTTTGACAACGGGGTCATTACCGCACCAGGTCCTGCAAAGTCTATCGGCACTTGATTAGTGAACTTGTGGGGGATAATGTGATGTGATCAAGGGATGAACCACCTGCGGGCGGCACTCAGTTTACTCCAGATATGGCGTATGGCACGCACCGTTTTGAGCATTTGGCGAATGTTACATTCTGACTTGGGTATTGAGTCAGTCTTGTTGTTTTGTTTTGAGTCTGTCCTTTTGTTTTGAGTCAGTCTTTTCATACTGAGTCAGTTGAGGTCTATCTTGTCATATCGAGTCAGTCCTATTGTATAGGAGTCGGGTGATCCCTGGGGCGTTACCTCGGACATCGCTGTTTTGTTTCGTGTTGTCTTTTTGCTTTCTTTGAGTCTGTTTCTACCGAGGAGCCAGTTGTGCCAACAGATCTCAATGAAACAGCAGTGATATTCACACTCTTGTATTTGCTTCGGCCGTGCGCCAGTTGTGCCAGAAAATTTGAATCGAACGGCAGTACTTTTCACCTACTTTTCTGTGCCTTGTATTCATTGCATTGACCTAAGTTTTTCAAAACTTTTTGAACACTACGGTGAAAACAAAGAGGAAGGAATTCCTCGGGATTTGAAAAAAAAATTTTGATCAAATGAGAGAAAGAGAGGCATGCTAAGCCTTTAATGATCGAGATCATGCTTGTTAATATGAGTACTGAGAAGGATCCTGGCTTAATCCAGATTGGTTCTACATTGTCTTCAGCACAAGCGACTAGTCGCTTTCTTAAAAGATTTCAAAAAATGTTTTGCGTGGTCCTGCGAAGACCTGTGTGGAATCGCTCTTGAGATTGTGCAGCCTAGGATCGCTCTTAGCGTCAAGACTTGACCCCTTGCTTTCAAACCTCGAACTCGGACTCAGAAAGTTCAAAGGTCAACCATAATGTGAGGCCTGCGTGGCCAGATTCGGAGCAGCCCTCGAACTAGGGGCAAGAAAAGTCAGATCAAGAAGATCAAGTGTTTTCAAAGGAAGCTTGCGAAGCTAGATCAAAAGCCCTCGAACTAGGGGCAAAACTGTCAAATGTGCTCGAAGAGTCAAAAAATTGGGATGTTTCTCAAGCTAACAAAGATCGGCAAGAATGCCAAATCCCAGAGGGGAAGAAAGAAGAAAGTATTGTTGAAGAAAAACTAAGTTCTGATCTACAACACTAGGGGCAAATTCAGCCTCCACGGGATGGACTCCTGCATCGTCAGCGAACAGCAGCCACTCTCTTGGATTCAGACGGATTCGAGATCTCAGAACCATTTGACATGGACCAAGCTACACTTTTACCCTTGAGAGGCTCGCTGGGCCGAAAACCTGAAAGGGCGACCCAGGCAAAAGTTAGGGCGAGAAAAAAGAGAAGAAAAGAACAAAAGAGAAAAATACAAAAAAAATAATAATAATGAAGAAAATGCAAAAAATGAAAACAAAAAAAGAAAAGAAGAAAAAGATGGAAAAAAAGAAGAAAAGAAATGAAAAATAATTAAAGAATATTGCTCGCAAGGTTGAAAACCCGCAAAGGGCAACCTTGGCAAAAGTTAGAGCATAAAAAGGAGAGGTTAAATACCCAAGTGTACCTTAACCCCGAACTACGTGAGGCTTGATTCCCATCTTTGGGATACGTAGGCAACTTCATTCTGAAGTCCAGCCGTAAAACACTGTGTCCATATAATGGTTTTGATAATCTTTGCTTTCTCTGAATCCGAAAATTTGGTTGTGTTCGTCACTCTGAGGACTGACTACAATGCGCCACGGTGCTATCCAAACAAGGGGCAACTTTCCGTTGCCATTCAATACGCTGCGGTGCCGTTCAAACAAGGGGCAACTTTCCGTTGCCAAGAAGCTCTCGTCAAGCACGGGGCAATTTTCCTTCGAATCTGAGGTTGTGCATCTCAAGAGCGGGTTTCGTGCTCGTTGAGCAGTGGCCATTTGCAAAAATAGTTTTTGAGAATTTTTAATGAGGTTGACTAATTTTCTCTCAAAAATTATTCTATTTTTCCAAAACTGGACCATTTCTTGGACCCAAAAAAAAAAAGAAAAATTTTCAGTGCTCATAACCTAACTTGCATGATTTTAAATCAGAAAATTGAACAAGCATGTTAATCGAACTCTCATTTTGGTCAAAATTGTCTTAGTAGAAAGCCAAAAACAAAAAAATGGTCGAAATAATGAACTAGGGGCACAGTTGAGTCAGGTGTTCTGTCTTTTCCCCATTGCCACAATACTTGCCAAGAAGGGCACTCTACCTGCCAGAAAAGGGCACAACTGAAGTTAACAACAAAAGGGCTAAAAGCTCTCTCACCCTCCGAGCAACGAGGTATCAAGCCAAGTGTGAAGCACGAACTGGAATGGATCAAGATATTCCACTCCCTCATCTGGACAGATCTGATCACGTCCAAACTCCCCAGCAGAGCATCGTCAACCAATGTCAGTTGCAGATTTGCTACACACCCAGTTGTAGCACAGCCCCTCTGTGGGAGAAACTCACTAGCTGCGTGCAGAAGAAGAAGAATCTAGCGAAATGCTAGGGGCAAGAGCCCATAACTTTCTGTTTATCCATCAACCACCCAGGGGAGGGATTTAAAATGAGAGATTGAAGAATAGAGAGGTGTGCGCTGAGAGAAAAAGTAAGGAAAGGGCTTTTTCAGAAAAACAGAGCTTGAGGGCCGAGTGATGTGAGAATCACAAATGAGAAAGGGTGGGAAACAATACCCAGAGAAACTGGCTCCTCGTGCACCGAGAGGTCTCTCACCTTTGTAACACAGCTGAGTGTTGTGTTTGTGCGTTTTGTTTGTCTCGTTTCTTATTTTAAGTCGTTTGAGTGTCAACAAATGTGTTTAGGTCATTTTACCTTGTTTTTCCTTTGTTGAGTTGTGTTTAGGTCGTTCTACCTTTGTTTTCCATTGTTGAGTCGTTTTGGCTGTGGTCAGTTGTGGGCTCAATACCCGGTCGAGAACTCATTCTCAATTTCAAAAATGAATCGTTTTGTGCTCAGAGTGCCGTGCCGTTCTCCACATCTGTGCAAAACAAGATTTGTTCTTTCATAAAAATCGCAGGGTTCAACCCAGGTCATGTGGGAACAATAAAATCAGGACCTATCTGAAGCTATATGGGTTCCGGACTGCAAAGCAAAAGAAAAGAGGAAATGTCAAGTATCTGAGTCTGTTTCAACTTCAGTAAAGTTCCGAGACTACATTCCGTGTGTACCTCTTTAGGTTTTGCCATTGCTCTGAAGTACGAGTGTGCCTCTACCTCAAGCTCAAGATCAAGTCTGCTTCAAGCCAGAATGGTAATCAAAAGTGCTCTCCCTGAGTACCATTCCCTGCCAGAGGCATCTTGGCTGTGTTCGCAATGAGTTCCTAAGAGACCAACTACGAAGGTGGAAACTAGAGTTCGAATGGCTGATGCCTAGAACGTAAAGGTTCGGGATTTCCGGGACTAAAGTCTGGTTTAAATACCCAGAGGCATGTCCTCGGCTTGAAATCTGTATGGAAGCCCCATAGGTTGAGATAGCGTGTATGCACCTCAATTCTGGATACTGAACCAACCTAGTCTGTCACCCCATTGGAGAATAGGGAAAGCTGTGAATATGATCAGGAAGAAAGGCAACATCCAAAGTGTTCTACGTAAAGAACCCTTGTCAGTATTTCAGAGCCTTTGTACTGTGAGTTGAAGGTAAGTGTTCGAAGAGCACGAGGGGAGATCCCCGTCAGAGTAGAGTGGTTCGTCGCCACTCACCCCATGAGGTGCTTTCTAAAGCGCCGCTACGCTTGTTTATTGCGTTCCTTAAACATCATGCATTGTATTGCATTGTACCTATCAAGTTTCTTTCTGATTCATGCACGATATTGTATGTACGGTTCATTCAAAGAAGTTCCGTTTAAGATCATTCATTTAGTGTATCAATCACACTTCACTCATTTAGTGTATCAATCACACTTCATTCAGTTAGTGTATCAATCACACTTCATTTCTTTAGTGTATCAATCACACCTCATTCACCCTTAGTGCATCTATCACACTTTCTTCGTTCGCTTAGTGTATCAATCACACTTCATTTATTTAGTGTATCAATCACACTTCATTCACTTTTGTGTATCTATCACACACATTCTCATTTTGTGTATCTACCATGCACATATTCACCTTAGTGTATCTATCACATACATTCTCGTTTAGTGTATCAATCACACTTCATTCATTTAGTGTATCAATCACACTTCATTCATTTAGTATATCAATCATACTCTGTTCACATAGTGCATCTATCACACTTTGTGTTCATTTTCAGTATATCAATCATACTCTGTTCACATAGTGCATCTATCACACTTTGTGTTCACATTCAGTATATTAATCATACTCTGTTCACTAAGTGCATCTATCACACTTTGTGTTCATTTAGTGTATCCATCACACTCGTTCACTAAGTGCATCTATCACACTTCGTGTTCACATTTAGTGTATCAATCACACTCTGTTCACATAGTGCATCTATCACACTTTGTGTTCGCTTTTAGTGTATCTATCATACTCTATTCACATAGTGCATCTATCACACTTTGTGTTCGCTTTTAGTGTATCCATCACACCTGTTCACATAGTTCATCTATTACACTTTGTGTTCGCTTTTAGTGTATCCATCACACCTATTCACATAGTGCATCTATCACACTTTGTGTTCGCTTTTAGTGTATCTATCATACTCTGTTCACATAGTGCATCTATCACACTTTGTGTTCGCTTTTAGTGTATCTATCATACTCTGTTCATATAGTGCATCTATCACACTTTGTGTTCACCTTCAGTGTATCAATCACATTCCGTTCACTTAGTGCATCTATCACACTTTGCGTTCACTTTTTGTATATCCATCATACTTTGCTTCACATAGTGCATCTATCACACTTTGTATTCACTTTTAGTGTCTATCACACTTTGCTTCATATAGTGTATCCATCACACTTGCTTCACATTATGCTCATTTTGTGTATCTATCACGCGTTCACTTTGTGTATCCATCACACACATTCGCTTAGTGTATCTATCACGTGTTTGCTTAGTGTATCCATCACACTCGTTTCGCTTTGTGTATCTATCACACTTTGCTTCACTTAGTATATCAATCACACTTTATTCATATAGTGTATCCATCACACTCTCTTCACTTTTGTGTATCTATCACACATGCTCGCTAAGATTGCATCATAACTGCATGAAATGTAGTTTGATTTGCCTTCCCGCTAAAAACTGTCGCATTTATTGTGAATATTTGCTTCGTTACAGCTTTATTTACATGATCCTTACTGCATGAAATGTAGTTAGATTTGTATATGCTTGCTGCATTTGCATGATCATTGAGTACCTTTGGCTTCTTGCATTGTCGGTTGCATTTTGCCCCTGCCTGCGGGCACGCCTGCGGGCGCATCTCTGTTTATCTCACCTGTTTGTCTAAGTCTTCGGCCTTGTCAAAAATAGGTCGTCTCTGGGCTTTGACATTCACTCCCGTCACTTATGACATCCGAGTTCTGTCAAAGAGGGGCAACTGTAAACACCCCATTTTTGACCGACCTTAAGACTCAGACGTCACCGATTGAGCGCTTGGTGATGTTGCATATTGTGCTCGTTCTGAGGTTTCAAAGTTTCAGCTGCGAGCCTTGCCTCCGGACTTCGGGGCTCTTGCGTGCTTTGCCTCAGTTCACGAACCAGGCTCGGTTTTCTCTGTTTCCCTTTCCGAAGGGAGGGAAAGGTCTCGTAGATCATCTCTCAGTGGCCGTAGGCTACGTTTCGTGGTCGTAGGGCATTTTTCCCGTTTGGAGTCCGATTTCCGGTTTTTCAGAGTCATTGGCCGTGTGCCTCGGTTCGGGACCGCTTAACCACCTCCGTTTGCTCCGATTTTTGGCATGCATCTTATCTGCTCCCTTTTGAGGGACACTGTGGCTCGAGAGACCAACTTCGTGGTCGAACACCACTTCCGGTGCCTAACAGTCAGTTTTCGGGGCCTCGGGATGCGCGTTTCGGCCCCCGAACCTTCATTTTGCATCGGTTTGGGCTCATTTTTGGTGGAGACCTTATTTTCACTGCTAAGGAGGTCATAGAAGAGTGGGAGGCCAGTAATTGTTCGGACAACCAGTTTTATTCCTCCATCGCCCTCCGTCGCCCGTTTTTCTCGCTTGAAAGCCAATGTTGACCACCCTAAGGCCACTTTTTCCAGCCCTAAACCACATATTTGTATTGTACACACCTGGGAGGCCACCAATATCACATGGATGGCCAGTAATTGTGTTTGACCCTTTTGAACCCCTCCAAAAAGTGGGCTTTTCTCTCTCCTGGTTTACTTTCTCCAGTTTTTGACCACATGGTTGTGTTGTGCACACATGGAAGGCCACCAATCTGGGGTGGCCAGCCACAAATACTGCTTGAACCTTTTGACCTTTGGCCGGCCGACCATGAGGAGGGCCATCCGGCCACCTGCAACTTAAATACCAGGCCGGCCTTGCTCCCCTCCTCTGGTACATTACAAATCTGTATTTTGTTTCCCCCCAGATTGTGTATCCGGGGGGCTGCACTTTTGGAGGGAAATTTGAAATCCATTTCCCCCCTTTTTTCCCACACTCTTGCCTATATATCCAGGCCCTCCAGCTCCCTTTTGAAGGGTTAGAAAGTTTGGTTTAAGCCTCCTACATTGTATCTCTCTCTCTCCACACTCCAACCCTCAAAACCTCTCAAATCCTACATCCATTCTACTCCATCTCCAAGCCAACCAATCCACACTCCATTCCAGCAGCTTCAAGGCCATTTCCAGAGGTCAAGGGCTCCCAAACTTGGTCCAAGAGTTGTTGAAGCATTGGTCTTCAAGGGTAAGTCTTCTATCCCTCTCTTTGGCCCTATTTTTGCTCAATATATTAGCTCGTCTTGCTTACATATTTGGGCTCCAACCCTAACTTAAAATAGCATTATTTTGAGCTCCTTTTCATTTTTGTTTAAGGGCCTCTCCCTGTTTGAGGCTTCCTTTTTACACTTGCTTTTTTACCTCTCTTGTATGCCTCTTTCTTGCATAGTATTTTAGGCCTATTTTTAAAATTTTTTGAGCTTGGTTATAAACTGTAAAGTGGCTTATTTTGAGCCCTTCCTCAACATTGTTGAAGGGCTCTTCACTGTTTGAGGCTTCCTTTTGTCACTTGCCTCTTTATCCCTCTTTTGGCCTTATTTTTGCATGTTTTGTTAGCCCCTTGTGCTTGTATTTTTGGGCTCTGGTCCAAACTGTAAATAGCCTTATTTTAATCCTCTATTCATGTTTGATCAAGGGACTTTTACTGTTTGAAGCTCCCTTTTTTCTCTTTGTGTTTAAACCTCTCTTTAGGCCTTATTTTGCATAGTATTTTAAGCTTGTATGTGCATTGTTTTGGGTTTGGTCACTGTAGACACCCCATTTTTGACCGTCCTCAAGACTTGGACGTCACCGTTTGAACACTCGATGATTATCCATGTTTGTGTTCGTTTGGAGTTCCCGGAGGTCTCGGCTCGCGCGCCATGCCTCAGGATCCCCGAATTCGACCGTTTAGTGTCTGGTTTTGCACCAAACACTTGCATCTTGCCTTTGAGAGGCAGGGTGGGGCTTGTAGACCATCCCCACCCACCACCGGCAGTGGCTAGATGCCACCGGCTGGTTTTTGCTGCCACCGGCAATATAGTTTGCCGGCCGGCACTCTTTGTTGCCGGTCAGCACTATTTGTTGCCGACCGGCACTCTTTTTGGCCAAGATAGCATTTTTGGCCGGCCGATTGCTGTTCATCTGCTTTTGCAGATATTTTTAGACAGCTGTCTTGCTTTTTCTCCCCTCCATACACGTGTATGGAGGGATCTCCCTCCTGCAAAGTTTGTCTTGTAAGCTTTACAAGAGACATATAGAGAGAAGCTCTCTCTAAGACAAAAGAGGAGAGACAAGGTTAGACTTAGGATATTTTGGAGAGCAAAACAGCCATTGTTGAGCTCTTGTTCTAGGGTTTGGGTGAGATACACATTCTATCTCTCTTTCCCTCTCATTTTGTTCACTAGGTGTTTTGTGTCTCACTATTGCACACAAACACCTAGTGTTTCACCTTCCTCTTGGAGCTGAGGTTCTAAAGGGTTTGTTTTGAGATTTTGGTGTTGGATTCAAGCTAAAGGAGGCCATTGGAGCACCATTTTAAAAGGGGTCTTCAAGGGTGAGATTCTAGTCCTTTTTTTTCCCCATTTTTGCATTGATTTTATACCTATCTTAGAGCTGTTTTTGTGATTATTGTATAACATAAAAAAAGTTCTGTTTTTAGGCCCTCTTTATTGTTTATTAAGAGTGTTTTGTTGTTTGAAGGTTGTTGACCACCCTTAGGCCTTGAAAGGCCTCATTTTAGGCCATTTTGTGCTAGCTCCGGGATTTTGGTGTTGAGGTCTCTTCACCACTGAAATCTTGAGGGATTTCAGTGGTGAAGATGATGCTTTTAAGTCCCAAGAAGGAGAGGGCCACCCCCTCTCCTTGTTGTCCTTGAAAAGGACATATTTTGGCCTCTTAAGGAAGCCTATGCTTGAGTGTGTGTTGAGCATGTTTGATTTGTTTTTCATGCTTATATATCCATAATATAACATGATTTCAAGTTGGTTTTGGAACTCCATGCATGTTTAGCATAGTTGCCATGTAATGCCTTGTTTATGCCTTAATGTGCCTTAGGTTGTTAGCCTTTGTTGGAGCATGTTTTAGGCTTAGTCTTGTGAAGATTATGTGCTTATTTTGCCATGTTCTAGGTCTGTCCATAAGTGTTTGGGTTGATTTTGGCATGCTTGATATAGCTCCTTTGTATTTGGGCTTGTTGGCCTTGAGTATGTGCATGTGTAGCATGCCATCTTTGCATTGTTTTGGTGATTTGGGATCATTCTACATGCCATTTCAGTCCCATTTCCATGCTTGTTTGATTGCCTTGCATGCCTCTTTAATGCTTTGGAAGCTTGTGTAATAATGCTCCAAGTTTTGTTGTTTATGCTTGTCTTTGTTTTTTGAGTCACTTAGATGCCATCTAAGTAGTCCTTTAGCTTTGTTTTAACATGCTAAACCTCTGATTTTGGTCCTTCTTTTCATGCCATGTTTGGTCATGTTAAGTGTAGTTCAATGCCTTATCGATTTGCTTTGAACACTTAGGCCATTTGGTGCATGCTTGGCTTGATTTGTTGCTTGGTTTGGCACCATGTATTAGCATGATTTCAAAGCTTATAATGCATGCTAATTGTTCATGTTTGTCCCTTTCAAGTGTGCTTGAATGTTGCTTGATTTGTGCTTAAGTGTTGGTCCTTATGTGCATGTATGTGTGTGTGCCATTTAGCCCTCACTCTTTAGCACTTATGGCCACTGTTTTAGGTCTATTTTAGAGCTGCCTAATTCATGTATAAGTCCATCTTTCCATTTATTTGCATTGCCATATGTATGCTTGTATGCTTGCATAAGTGCTTTGCCATGCCATGTTGCATCCTTAGCTTGTATGCCTAGGTTGCATTGCATCTTGCATGCATTCCTTGTCCCTTGACTTGGGTGATAGGGATTGGGAGTTTTGTTTGATTGATTTGCACACATTTGAAATCAAAGTTGCATACTTGGTTCTTTGGGCCATCATGCATGGAAATGCGTGATTGGTGGTCCGAGAACCGAGGCACATGTCCCTTTGAGTCATCACAATGATAAGGGACATGGTTGGTGCATACATGCCTTGAATTGTGTTGCCATGCTTTGTTTTGCCCTCTGTTGCTGTGAGTTGCAGGTTCTGCAGGAATACTCTGCCGACCGGCAGTGTAATGTGCCGACCGGCACCATTTTCTCTGCCGACAGATTCAATTTTGTGCCGATGGCCATACCACACTGCCGGTGGCAATTTCAATCAGGCGGTGGTGATCCTCTCTGTCCAAGGGATCAGTCCTGAGGCTTTGACAACCTCCAGAGGAGGAAAGGAAGGAAAACAGAGGCAGCCCATGCATGGTGGCGCGCTTCCCGAGGCGTTTTCCTGCTTTAATTAATTTATTTAATTTGTTAATTAAATTAGTTAATTTGTAATATTAATTAGCTTGCTAGTTAATTAATTTGTAATATTTATACGGTCCCTCCGAGTGAGGGTAAATCTGTAATAAGTGTGTATGGGTGGTGTGTATGTCTTCCAACCCCACTTCTTTCTTCCCTTTTATTTACCTGCTTACGGTGGTAGATTAGGGCATGTTTAAATTCAGCATACCTTATGCTATGCATGCGTGCATTCATGCATTTTGTATTACATGCATTAGGCTCGGTACATCACGCTAATTGCATTCGTACTTCAAATCAAAAATTGAATATGTGATAATTGTGCATTTTCACATAACATGTTTAGGATAGCCGAGCCTATTCTAGTAACATTTTGTATGCGGTGCATTAGGCACTTCACATGGACTTGGATCATGCATGTTTGCTAACAAGTTCTTTGTTTTGGCACGGAGTACTATGTAAGTATTTCCGCTTTAGCATATCACATGAGTGTGAATATTGCCATGACAGCATGCTTAACATGTGGCTAGATGCTTATGTGTTAAACTGTTTCGAATGCCTGTGGGTGAAGGTTGGATTGTTTGAGTTGGAAAAACTCGTTGAAATCTGTATTTTAGCCTACTTGCGAGTAGCAAATTCCAAAGCATTTTCAAACCGAACGGATATGCAATGTTTATTTCCAAATTAGGCAATCTAGTCTATACTTGTTTGCTGTGCGCATAACATAGTAATTCTAGGCTAATAATTGGTTTTAGAACACGTAAAGTTTTCAAAAACGGATATCACGGTTAGTAGAGGCCGGTCTTCGGACCGGGCGAAAGGGGGTGCTCATAGCTGACCTTCCCC
Source organism: Camellia sinensis (assembly GCF_055761805.1). Taxonomy (NCBI): domain Eukaryota; kingdom Viridiplantae; phylum Streptophyta; class Magnoliopsida; order Ericales; family Theaceae; genus Camellia; species Camellia sinensis. Next base: position 54,037,669 of record NC_138968.1, read on the forward strand.
GATCGTACCCAAGCTCCCGAGCCGAGACAACTCCGGTGATGACGGACATGTGGCCTTCGGCACCGAGTCAGGGTTTCCTAAATTTCCCCATTTTAAAAATATTTAGGTGGCGACTCTGTATCTGGCAAAGCAGTCCATGTTTGGCACTACTTTTTCAAAAATCTGTTTCTCAAAACGATTTGCCAGATTTGGACTCTTTGGTTCAGATTAAGAACCGTGACACAAATCGAGTCCGAACTGTAGCATTGAGGCCCACGCGGGCGCCGTCTACAGTCACTAATTGTAAAATACCATCTTTTGAGCCCATATTCAACTTTGTTGAAGGGCTCTTGGCCATTTAGGGCCAGCATCTGCTACTTGCTTCATTATCTCTCTTTTGGGGCCATTTTTGCATGTTAACTTAGCCCTATTTGTGTTCACTTTTTGGCCTTGCTTAAAACTGTAAATATGCTTGTTTTTGGACTATCTTGATTCTGTCTTCACACTTCACATTTGAATAATGCATGCTTTTCATAGCCATAGGTCATTCCATGTGCCTAATTTCATGTTTCGGGTCTCATTCCATGTATCGGGTGCCATGTTTCCATGTTCTGGGGTCGTTTTGCATCATATTTTGCTATTGAAATTTGCATGCTAGTATGCCATATTATATGCCTTGCCATGTCTTGTTAGAGTGGCATTTGGTGCCTTAGGGTCGATCCTCGGTTCGCGTGCACGTGGGCACGCATTTTGAGTTGTCTCATTTTCATCGTATGGCCTCCTATGTGAGTGCGGATGAGGTCCACTCACGTTGGTATAAGCCCATATTGCATTGTGTATGCCATTTCATTTCATAGCATTGTGTATACTAGGCCGTATGTTAGCGCATTGTGTATGCCATGTTATCTCGTGCATCGTGTATACCATTTCCTAGCATTGTGCATGATAGGTTGTATCTTAGTTGCATTTCATGCATGTCATGCATATTGCATCATGTTGGGGATAGGAGTTAGCCCGAGCACGGGAAACGAGGGGCGTTTCGTACTCCGAGTGACGGAACGTGTCTCAATTCCTCGGTCGCCGACACTCCGGATTATCCATGATGAGTCTAGGCCTTGTTGTGTCCATATGTGCATTCATTTCATATTGAGTCGTGCAATTTGACTCCTCAGCCATCATGCATCGAGATGCGTGATTGGTGGCACGAGGATCGAGGACTACACTCCCTGAAGGGTAGTCATGCATACATATGTGAAAATACTTTGCCATGCCCCTTTCTTGCTCTCTGTTACAGCAAATCAAGAATCAGCAGCCTTCCGGAGCTTGGCACGCGTTCCAAGAACAATTGCAAATAGAGGCAAACCGGGGCATCGCGAGGGATTCTCCGCACAAGGCAACCCGAGCATGCATCATTCATCATCCGGAGCAGATTTGAGGCAGATTTGAGGTAGTCATTTGGGACTGTATATTATTTATTCGGACCCTCCACGCGAGGGCAATGTTGTAATAAGTGTGCGTGTGTGTGATGTATGTCTTCCAACCCCACGTCTTTCTCTCTTTTATTTACCCGCTTATGATGGTTAGATTAGGGCATGTTTCAATTAGCATACAGTATGATAGCATGTTTGCATTCATTCATGTGTTTTGTATGCACCGGGCTCGGCGCATCATACTAACTGCATTGTATTTTCAATTCCAAGTTGAATACATGTTAGTTGTAGCATTTCATATGCCATGTTTAGAATAGCCGAGCCAGCTATAGTTGCATTTTTGCATGTGTTGCATTAGGCATTTCCGTATAATTAGGATCATGCATGAATTTCTAATTAGCTTCTGTTTTGGCTTGGAGTACTCGGTAAGTTTTATGCTTTAGCATCCTTGTATGCGTGTGAGTGACTGCCATGAATAGCATGCTTACCATGAGGCTATATGCTTATGTGATATAACTGCCTGAATGCCTGTGGGTGAAGGTTGGGTTATTTGAATTGGAACAATTCATCAAATGTGTGTTTTAAGCCCACTAGATAATGGCAAAATCATGTTTTTCTGAGCCCACCCGAGGGTGGCAAATCCACGTCTTAGCCTACTTGCGAGTAGCACCATCAAACCATTTTCAAACAAACAAACATGAAATGTTTTGTTCCAATTCAGGCGATCCAGTCTATACTTGTATGTTGTGCGCATCAAATAGTAAATCTAGGCTAATAACCGGAATAAGAACACATAATGTTTTCAAAAATAGATATCATGGTTAGTAGAGGCCGATCTTTGATCGGGCGAGCGGGGGTACTCACGAAGTGACCTTCCCCAATCGTACCCAAGTTCCCGAGCCGAGGCAACTTTGGTAATGACGGACACGTGGCCTTAGGCAAACGAGTCAGGGTTTCCTAAATTTCTCCAAAATAAAATATTTAGGTGGCGACTCTGTATCTGGCAAAACAGTCCATGTTTGGCACTTCTTTCAAAAATCTGTTTTCTCAAAACGATTTGCCGGATTTGGACTCTTTGGTTCAGACTTAGAACCTTGACAATTTGAGAGTCCGAACTATAGTGAGCCCAATATCGAACGGAACGGGGGGACCTCGTCCTCCCGGGGCATTCGGGGACGTCTGCAATGTGCATTGAGTATGTCATGTGTAGTTCATAGCATTGTGTATGCCATTCGCATGCTTGCATGTCATTCCTTGCATCTTTGTATCATTTAGTTGCATTACATTAGGATTGCATGCTAGAAATTGCATTGAGCATGCCATTCTTGTTTCATCATGTTTGGGATAGGAGTTAGCCCAAACACGGGAAACGAGGAGCGTTTCATACTCCAAGTGATGAAACGTGCCTCGATTCCCGGTCGCCGACACTCTTGACTATCCATGATAGAGTTTTTGGCTTTAGATGCTGATTTGTGCATTCATGTCACATTAAGTCGTGCAATCTGACTTCTCGACCATCATGCATCGAGATACGTGATTGGTGGTTCGAGGATTAAGGGTTACACTCCCTAGAGCCTATGCTATGATGGGGAGAGTGGTCGAGCACACATTTGTTGAAAATACCTTGCCATGCTTCCCTATTGCTTTGTGTTGCAGAAAACCAGAATCCAGGGGCAGAAAGTGGTCGGCCGACCAGGTTTTCTGGCAGGCCGACCACCCTTTTTGGTCTCCACCACAAAGGGGTGGTTGGCAGGTGGTCTCCCATGCCATTGGCTGGTCGGCAGCCCTCCCACAACTTCCCAGAGTGGAGTTTCAGCCTCTTGGAGCTTCGTGCAAGTTTCTGAAATAAATTGCACACAAAGGCGGGATGAAACATCGCGATGGATTTCCCGACGAGGCGACTCGAGCATGCATGCATCCATTGTCATCCAAAACAGAGCCGAGGCAGTCACATTCATTTAGTTTACATGCTTACGTAGCTAGTTTGTTAATTTGTTAATGTCGTGTAATAATTAGTTGTAGTTCATTATTCATCTGGTTTTGTATTATTCGGATCCTCCGAGGAGGGCAATGTTATAATAAGTGTGCGTGCGTGTGATGTATGTCTTCCAACCCCACGTCTTTCTCCTTTTTATTTACTAGCTTTTGATGGTTAGTTTAGGGCATGTTTCAATTAGCATACTTATGCTCGCATATTTGCATCATTCATCTATATTGCATACACCGGTCTTGGCGCATCATGCTAACTGCATTGTATTTCAATTCCAAGTTGAATACATGTTATCTGTTGCATTTCATATGCCATGTTTAGAATAGTCGAGCCTATCCTAATTGCATTTTTGCATGTGTTGCATTAGCCATCTTAACATGAACTAGGATCATGCATCGATTACTAACTAGTTTCTGTTTTGGCTTGGAGTACTCGGTAAGTATCTATGCTTTAGCATTGTTGCATGTGTGTGAGTGACTGCCATGGTAGCATACTTACCATGAGGCTATGTGCTTATGTGATATACCTGCCTGAATGTCTGTGGGTGAAGGTTGGGTTGCTTGAGTTGGAATAATTTGTCGAAACCCGTGTGTAGACACCCCATTTTTGACCGACCTTGAGACTCAGACGTCACCAGTTGAGCGCTTGGTGATGTTGCATATGTGCTCATTCAGAAGTTTCAGAGTCGCGGCCGTAAGCCCTGCCTCCGGACTTCCGAACCCTTTTCTGTGCCTTGTCTCGGTTTGCGAACCAGACTCGATTTTCTCTGTTTCTTTTCCTGAAGGGAGGGAGAGGTCTCGTAGACCATCTCTCAATGTCCGTAAGCTACATTTGGTGGCCGTAGGCCATTTTGCCCATTTCGGAGTCTGGTTCCCGGTTTTCGGAGCCGTCAGGCCGTGTGCCTCGGTTCGGGACCGCTTAACCACCTCCTATTGCTCTGATTTTCGGCATACATCTTATTTTCTCCCTTTTGAGAGACACTGGGGGCTGAGAAGCCCACTTCGAGGTCGAATACCATTTTCGGTGCTTAACAGCCCATTTTCGGGACCCCGAACTGCGTGTTTTGGCCCCGGAACGTTCGTTTTGCAATGGTTTTCGTTCATTTTTGGCAGGTACCTCTGTTTTATTACAAGGAAGGTCACTGAAGGGTGGGAGACCAGCAATTGTTGCAGCAACCAGTTATCTCTCCTCCGGAGCCTCCCGGCGCCCGTTTTTGCAACTTCCGGGCTAATGCTGAATACCTTAGGGGTAGTGTTGCCAACTTTCAACCACATATCTGTGATCTACACATCTGGGAGGCCACTAAAAGTTGGTGGCCGGCCATTAAGGTCACCTGACCCTTTTGACCCCTTTCTTCCGGGCTAATGTTGAACCCCTTGGACCTTTTTTCTTGAACTTTGAACCACATATCTGTGATGTACACACCTGAGAGGCCACTAAAAGTTCATGGCCGGCCAGTAAGTCAACTTGACCCTTTTGACCCCCTCTTTCCGAGCCAATGTTGAACCCCTTGGGCCCACTTTCTTGGAACTTCAATTACATGGTTGTGTTGTACACACATAGGGCTACCTCCCCAATACCTGGCCGGCCAGAAAAGCTTGTTGACCCTTTTGACCCCTAGCCGGCCGGCTAGGGGGTGTGGCCGGCCGGCCACCTCCAGCCAAAGTGAGAGGCCGGCCGTGTTCTTCTCACTGTATCCATTCCAGCTGTGGGGCAATATCCCCCAGATATTTTCTGTATCCGGGGGATATTTTGGGAGAGAGTCATGCTCTCCATTTCACCCCCCTTTTACACCCCTTTCTTGACCATATAACCAGCTGAGGGTCTTCTTCTTTAGGGTTAGAAAATTTCCTCTCCAAGCACAAACCCTAAACTCCATTGTCTTCTTCTTCAATTCTTCAAAAAACCCTAAGTCCATAACCTTCACTCCTTCTACACCACCAAGCTCTACCACCACCATCTCATTTCCAGCAGCAAGGAGGGATTCTTGAAGGCTAAAGAAGCTGCAAATCAACCCAAGAAGCAACAAAAGCTTGGATCTTCAAGGGTAAGTTACACTTTGATCCTTTTGACCCTTTTCCTTGAGCTATTTCTAAGCCTCATCTCTTTTTGGTTTCAAGCTTCGGCCCTAACTGAAAAGGGTCATATTTTGAGCTCATCTTCACTTTTCATTAAGGGCTCAACCCTGTTTGAGCCCTCCATAATACACTTGCTTCATTGATCATCTTGTATATCATAGTTTTGCATGCTATTTTTGACCCATGAGAAATTTATTTTCGAGCATGTTGTAAACTGATATGAGGCATATTTTGAGCCCCTCTTCAACATTGGAGAAGGGCTCAACATTGTTTGGTGTTTCCATATGTCACTTGTAGTTATATCCCCTATTTGGCCCCATTTTTTGCATAAATTAGTAGCCCTCTTTGCTTCTGTTTTTGGACCTTGATCCGAACTGAAAGTGGTCTTATTTTGGCATATACTTCATGTTTCATTTACATTTTTTTTCTGTTTAGTGATTATTTTATATACTTCATGTTATAGCGCCTTTTGAGCCTTGTTTTGCATCACATTTTTAGCATGTTTGTATACTGATTTGAGGTCTTCCATATACTGTAAATGTTCATATTTTTGGTTCATCTTCAGTGTTATAGAAGGAAATTTTTCAGTTTGAGTTTTTCTTATACCACTTGCTTCATTACCCCTCTTTTGGCCCCTATTCTTGCATGCTATTTTTGCCATACCTATATTTGCTGTTTAACCATGTTTATAACTGGAAAAGTGCTTATTTTGGGGCTGTCTAACTTCTGTCTTTGCATTGCATATCCATGTGGTGCATGTTTAGCATGGATATAGGCCATTTCGGGTACCTAATGTTGCATTTCGGGACAATTTCATGCATTTGGTATCATTTCGCCACATTTCGGGACTGTTTTTCCCCATATTTTGTTGCTGAAATCCTGTTAGTATGCTTGCATATCATTTTTGCCATGTTGCATTGCATTTCGTCATCGCCTCGGTTTGCGTGCCCGTGTGCACGCATTTCGAGGCACTCCATTTTTATCCGACGGCATCCCATGTGAGTGCGGCTGAGGCTCACTCATGTTGGTATAAGCCCATTTGTCATTTCCATGCCATTACATCGCATTCCGCCATTGCCTCGGTTTGCGTGCCCGTGTGCACGCATTTCGAGGCACTTCATTTTCATCCGCCGGCATCCCATGTGAGTGCGGCTGAGGCTCACTCATGTTGGTATAAGCCCACTTGTCATTTCCATGCCATGTCATTGCATTTTATCACTGCCTCGGTTTGCGTGCCCGTGTGCACGCATTTCGAGGCACTTCATTTTTATCCGCCGGCATCCGATGTGAGTGTGGCTGAGGCTCACTCATGTTGGTATAAGCCCACTTATCATTTTTGCCATGTTTCATCACATCCTATCATCGCCTCAGTTTGCGTGCCCGCGTGCACGTACTTCGAGACACATATCATTGCCTCGGTTTGCGTGCCCGCGTGCACGTACTTTGAGACACATATCATTGCCTCAGTTTGCGTGCCCGCGTACACGTACTTCGAGACACATATCATTGCCTCGGTTTGCGTGCCCGCGTGCACGTACTTCGAGACACATATCATTGCCTCGGTTTGCGTGCCCCCATGCACGTACTTCGAGACATATATCATTGCCTCAGTTTGCGTGCCCGCGTGCACGTACTTCGAGACACATACCATCGCCTCGGTTTGCGTGCCCGCGTGCACGCGTTTCGAGGCATTTCACTTCCATGACGTTGTGCATGTCAGGATTGTATCTTAGCTGCATTTCATGCATATCATGCATATTGCATCGCGTCCGGAATAGGAGTTAGCCCGGGCACGGGAAACGAGGTACATTTCGTACTCCGAGTGACGGAATGTGTCTCAATTCTCCAGTCACCGACACTCCGGATTACCCATGATGGAGTTAGGTTTTAGCTGTAGTTTCATGTGCATTCATCCTATATTGAGTTGTGCATTTCGACTCCTCGGCCATCATGCCTCGGTATGCGTGATTGGTGGCACGAGGATCGAGACATGCATATATCTGTGCAGATACATTGCTATGCCCCTTTTCTGCTCTCTGTTGCAGCAAATCAGGAATCAGCAACTTTTTGGGACTTGGCACGCATTTCAAGAACAGGTGTAAACAGAGGCTAATTGGGGCATTCCGGTGGATTTCCGCGCAAGACAATCCGGACATGCATCATCCATCAGGAACAAGACAGTCCCTGGCTTGCACGCCAGCTTTACTTGTTTTCTAGTTAATTCATTAATTAATTAGAATTTTGTAATATTTTGGGACTGTAATATTCTTTTATTCGGGACTGTAATATTCGGACTGTATTATTTATTCGGACCCTCTGTGCGAGGGCACAACTGTAATAAGTGTGCGTGAGTATGTTGTATGTCTTCCAACCCCACGTCTTTCTCCCTTTTATTTACCTGCTTATGGTTAGATTAGGGCATATTTCAATTAGCATACAGTATGATAGCATGTTTGCATTCATTCATCTGTTTTGCATGCACCGGGCTCGGCGCATCATACTAACTGCATCGTACTTTCAATTCCGAGTTGAATACATGGTAGTTGTAGCATTTCATATACCATCTTAGAATAGCCGAGCCTGCTATAGTTGCATTTTGCATGTGTTGCATTAGGCATTTCTGTATACTTAGGATCATGCATAATTTCTAATGTAGTTTCTATTTTGGCTTGGAGTACTCGGTGAGTTTTATGCTTTAGCATCCTTGCATGCGTGTGAGTGACTGCCATGATAGCATGCTTACCATGAGGCTATGTGCTTACATGACATATCTGCCTGAATGCCTGTGGGTGAAGGTTGGGTTATCTCGATTGGAATAAATCATCAAATGTGTGTTTTAAGCCCACTAGATAGTGGCAAAACCATCTTTACTAAGCCCACCCGAGGGTGGCAAAATTTGCATTTTAAGCCTACTTGCGAGTAGCAAACCATCTTTCAAAAAAAACAAACATGAAATGTTTTGTTCCAATTCTGACGATCCAGTCTATATTTGTATGCTGTGCGCATCACATAGTAACCTAGGCTAATAACCGGAATAAGAACTCACAATGTTTTCAAAAATTGATATCATGGTTAGTAGAGGCCGGTCTATGACCGGGCGAGCGGGGGTGCTCACGAAGTGACCTTCCCCAATCGTACCCAAGTTCCCGAGCCGAGGCAACTTTGGTGATGACGGACACGTGGCCTTTTGGCACCGAGTCAGGGTTTCCTAAATTTCCCAAAATAAAATATTTAGGTGGCGACTCTGTATCTGGCAAAGCAGTCCATGTTTGGCACTTCTTTCAAAAATCTGTTTTCTCAAAACGATTTGCCGGATTTGGACTCTTTGGTTCAGACTTAGAACCGTGACTACGAAAAGTCGAGTCCGAGCTGTAGCGAGGTCCCCCGCGGGCTTGTTACAGTTTCTGGCGACTCTGCTGGGGATTTAGAGAGCTTGACTCGAACTCATGATATCTGTTTTTGACTACACTTGTGTGATTCTTTGCATTGCATTTGCATTGGTGCGCATAGGACACCGTGTTTGCCATCTGCTATTCCTGAACGGTTTGCCGGAGGCTTGTCTTGTCAAGGCATGACCATAAGGCTGACCGGTTGTGGGCTCTGCCAGTATGGGAACACAAACCCCGGTTTTACCGGGGCACCCTCTTTGACCATTCAACCTAGTACATATTCGGATCCATAGTGACCATTCCAAACTAGGACAGGTTGCTTACCCGATTGTAGGTTGTTTGAAGCCGCTGTGTGCGTAGTGAAACCCTAGCTCCTGACAAAATAGGACAGGGAAACCCTACCCCAACATAGGGGTGTTTTGGCTCTCACTTATCTGTTATGTGCTTTAGAGTGCGTCTCTACAGGAATGCATGTATCAGTGTATGAGTTTGGGCATCAGGCCTGCGGGCACCAGTTTGCGAATTTTGGCATCATGCCTGCGGGCATTACTATCAGTATTTGGGAGTCAGCTTTACCTGTGGGTATCAGACTCAGATTTTGAGGCCGAATTTTGGGCAAAATTCAGTAGAGGGCACACTCATTCAACTATGCTCATATCTATTCAGGTGAAATCATGCTGAGACGCTGCATGTTTCCCCTTTTGCTAGGTAGTCCAGAAACCATAGCTTTAGAAGGTTCCGATATCCCCCGGGTACATTGGACTAGAGCTGATAGACTTTGATAGGTCAGAAATTCAATTCAAAGGCAACCAGTATTCTTTCGCTGAGGCGAGGTAAAGAAAAGCCGGTCAGGGCTCATCGGTTCATCTAATCCGTCAGTCGCCAGTCACATTACCTTTGTTCAGGCTCAGCAGACCGTGATGGCACAAGGTTCGGAAGAATTTGTGGCCGTGATAGCAGCGCTAAATCAGGGAACTGCCATGCAGGCCGAAACCAGTATTGAAACGCAGCGCCCATCTGGGGCATCTACCTCACATCCAGCTTTGGGACCCCAGCCAAACTTTGACCCAATTCCGCCAGTTGAAGATTTGCAGGATCCAGATCCTCGAAGAAGGGCTGGCTCAAGCCCAAGTTTTCAGACCCCTGGTGCAGCCTAATGAGAGAACTCAACCCTTTCATGTTGATGAGTTCAATCCGACTGCAGTGAAAATTGCAAACCTTGAGAAGCAATTCAAAAAGGCACGGGGCCTTAATTCCATTCCTGGCATTGAGGATGGGCACACCGAGGCTGCCATCCGGCTCCCAGACAGATTCAAAATGCCATATATCGACCATTTCGACGGGTCTGGAGATCCAATGGTACATATCCGACTCTTCTTAGATGTCCTGAAGCCGATGGGTCTGACTAAGCCACAGAAACTCTCTCTGTATGGAAGAACCCTGTCGGGTGTAGCAGCTACTTGGTATACCAAATTGGAGGATACAGTGAAGCAAAACTAGGAAGAACTGGCTGAGGCCTTTGTCGATCAGTATTCCTACAATACCCAAGTTGAAATGACCATCCAAGAGCTTGAAGCAACCCGCTAGAACCCAACAGAGCCTTTTGTGGAATTCGTTGTAAGGTGGAGAGCAAAGGCAGCGCAAATGACAGATCGTCGCCCTTCTGAGAAGGATCAAGTGCAGATGATGGTGCGAAACCTCGAGCATGATATGTTGCAAAAGTTGATAGTCGCTCCACTATTCACTTTCAAAAATTTGCATGAACTGGGGGTTCAAGTCGAGAATGCGTTCAACAGTGGGATCATTCCCAGGACAAGGGAACTGACAAGCAGGGTGATTTCAGGGAGTACCAATGCTGGTAGTAGCGCTAGTCCCAAACCCACCGAAATCAATACAGTCGCCACAGCCGACCCTTTTGCCAAACCAAGCCTACAAACAGCTGGTCCAGCCCGAGCTCAGGGCAGAACTTTCGCCCCCCTCTATAGGAGCCTGACTAGCACGCTAAAAGCCTTGATGGAAAAAGGGCATCTCAAACCCCTCGATCCTCAACCTCTTCCCGACCCACTCCCAGCCAGACATAACCCCGCCAAGTATTGTATGTACCATCAGCAGCGCGGTCATGGCACCGACCGTTGCTACCGCCTTCGTCATGAGGTCCAAAATCTCATCGACAACCGGACGATAGCTCCACCTTCAGACCCTAATGACCAAACATCTCCTGCCTACCTTAATCACATCCACATACTGCCATCCACCTTTGACCCCAGCATATACATCACCCCGGCCCATCTACCCAAGCCTGAGGTGTTTATTCCAGAAAGCATGGACTTATGCATGATGGGTGCACCTGAACCTCAACCATCTCAAACCCGTGAACCCACTACTTCTGACTTGATGGGAATGATTAAAGATCTTCAAAGAACCGTGACGGATCTGGCCTCCGGGACATTGGCTCCATCATCGACCACACCACATACCGGGAACTTCATGTCAAAAGGCTCCCCGATGTTGGGACGGGCTGCATTTGAGGAAGGCCAATCCCTTGGCAAAGTGGAGGCGAGTGGAAAGAACAAGGTAGGGGCGGGTATGGATCCCCATGAACATCTTCTGTCCGTTGTTGAGGCTTTGAAAGCCGAAGGACTGAACAAACAGCAAGTGCTTGCAGTGATTGCAAAAACTGTGGATAACACTTTCGCCACTCAGAATGAGAGCAGTCTGAATCAAGGGGCAAGTCGGGAGAAAGGTCATCATACCAGAGACGATCCTGCTATCTCTAATCCTCCACTCGGAAGAGATCAGCAAACTAGGCCAGCATCTGCTAATCCCCCTGCTGGTGCGTCCAGCAAAAATCCACAAACCTTGAAATACCAACCCCGAGGTCGGAGGGTCTTCCATGCCCTCTATATGCCTTTGTCCAAAGCTCTCCAAATCCTTGTTGGACAAGGCTATCTCAAACCCCCTGAGCCTCGGCCTCTCCCGAATCCTCTTCCGGCTACACATGATACTACCCAGTACTGCGCGTACCATCAACAAACTGGCCATACTACCAACGCCTGCTTCCGTCTTCGCCATGAAGTACAGGATCTATTTGACAATGGAGTCATCCCCGCACCAGGTCCTGCAAAGTCTATCGGCACTTGATCAGTGAATTTGTGGGGGGATAATGTGATCTGATCAGAGGTTGAACCACCTGCGGGTGGCACCCAGTTAACTCCAGGCGTGGGAATAGCATGCACTGTTCTGAGCAATTTGCAAATACCAGTTTTTTGTACATTCTGACTTAGGTATTGGGTCAGCCTTGTTGTTTTGTTTTGAGTCTGTCTCTTTGTTTTGAGTCGGTCTTTTTGATTAAGTGTCTGTCTTGTTGTATCGAGTCAGTCCTGTTTTGTTAGAGTCGGGTGATTCCGGGGGTGTTACTTCGGATATCACTATTTTGTTTTGTGTTTGTCCTTTTGTTTTCTTTTGAGTCTGTTTCTGCCGGGGAGCCAATGGTACCAAAAGATTTGAATGAAACAGCAGTGGTTTTTCACGCTCTTGTATTTGCCTCGGCCGTGTGCCAATTGTGCCAGAAAGTTTGAATGAAACAACAGTACTTTTCGCCTACTCTTCTGCACCCCGAAATCATTGCATTGACCTAAGTCTTTCAAAACTTTTTGAACACCACGGTGAAAACAAAGAGGAAGGAATTCCTCAGGATTTGCAAAACTTTGATCATTTGAGAGAAAGAGAGGCATGCTAAGCCCTTAATGAATGAAATCATGCTTATTAGCGTGAGTACTGAGAAGGATCCTGGCTTAATCCAGATTGGTTCTACACTATCTTCAGCGCGAGCGATTTGTCGCTTTCTTAAAAATTTTCAAAAACAAAATGTTTTGCGCGGTCCTGCGAAGACTAGTGTGGAATCGCTCTTGAGATTGTGCAGCTTAGGATCGCTCTCAGCCTCGAGACTTGAGTCCTTGCTTTCAAACCTTGGGCCCATTCAGAAGGTTCAACGGTCGACTATGATGTAAGGCTTATGTGGCCGGATTTGAAGCAGCCCTCGAACAAGAGGCCAAGGAAGTCGGGTCAAGAAGATCAGATCTCATCAGGAGAAGCTTACGAAGCTAGAACAGCAACCATTCTCCTGGATTCAGATAATTTCAGGATCTCAAAACCATTTGGCATGGACTCGTTACACTTTTACCCTTGAGAGGCTCGCTGGGCCGAAAACCCGGAAGGGCGACCTAGGCAAAAGTTAGAGCAAGAGAAAAATAAAAAGAAAAAAAGAAGCAAAAAATGCAAAAAAAGAAAAAAAGAGAACAAAAAGAAAGATGCAAAGAAAAGAACAAAAAAATCAAAAAAGGAAAAAAGAAATGAAAAGAATTGAAAAGAAAAGAAGAACAAAGCTCGCAAGGTCGGAAACCCGCAATGGGCGCCTTGGCAAAAGTTAGAGCCTAAAAAGGAGAGGTTAATACCCGAGTGTACCTTAACCCCGAACTACGTGAGGCTTGATTCCCATCTTTGGGATACGTAGATAACTTCATTCTGAAGTCCAGCCGTAAAACAATTCGATTGTGTCCATGCGATGGTTCTAGTTATCTTTGTCTTCTCTGTATCTGAGGATTTGGTTGTGTTTGTCGCTTTGAGGACTGCCTACAATGCGCTGCGGTGCCATCCAAACAAGGGGCAACTTTCCGTTGCCATACAATGCGCTGCGGTGCCATCCAAACAAAGGGCAACTTTCCGTTGCCATACAATGCGCTGCGGTGCCATCCAAACAAGGGGCAACTTTCCGTTGCCATTCGAAGCGCTGTGGTACCGTTCAAACAAGGGGCAACTTTCCGTTGCCATGCAGTTCCCCTCAAGCAAGGGGCAATCTTCCTTCGAATCCGAGGTTGTGCATCTCGAGAGTAGGTTCCGTGCTCGTTGGGCAGTGGTCGTTTGTAAAAATAGTTTTTGAGAATTTTTACTGAGGTTGACTAAATCTTCTTGAAAAGTACTCCATTTTTCAAAACTGGACCATTTCTCGGACCCACAAAAGGAAAACTCTCAGTGCTCACAGCCTAACTTGCATGATTTTAAATCAGAAAATCGAACAAGCACGTTGATCTAACTCTCATTTTGGTCAAATTTTTTTTAGGAGAAAACTAAAACAAGAATGGTCAAAATGATGAACTAGGGGCACAGTTGAGTCAGGTGTTCTGTCTTTTCCCCTTTGTCAACATACTTGCCAAGAAGGGCACTCTACTTGCCAGAATAAGGGCACAACTGAAGTTAACAGCAAAATGACTGAAAACTCTCTCACCCTCCAAGCAACGAGGTATCAAGCCAAGTGCGAAGCACGAACCAGAATGGGGCAAGATATTCCACTCCATCATCTGGACAGATCTTATCACGTCCAAGCTCCCCAGCAAAGCATCATCAACCGATGTTAGCTGCAGATTTGTTACACACCCAGTTATAGCGCAACCCTTCCGTGGGAGGAATTCACTAGCTGTAAGCAGAAGAAAGAGAATATAGCAGAATGCTAGGGGCACGAGCCCACAATTTGCTGTTTATCCACCAACCACCCAGGGGGGGGATTTAAAATGAGAGATTGAAGAATAGAGAGATGTGCGATGAGAGAAAAAGTGAGAAAGGGCTTTTTCAGAAAAACAGAGCTTGAGGGCCGAGTGATGTGAGAACCACAAATGAGAAAGGGTGGGAAACACTACCTGGTGAAACAGGCTTCCTGTGCACGTCTGAGTGTCGTGTCTTTTTGTTTTTATCTCGATTCTTGTTTTGAGTCGTTTCGAGTGTTACTCGATGTGTCTAGGTTGTGTGTCTTTTATTTCCTTGTTGAGTTGTCTTGCTGTGTGCAGTCGTAGGCTCAATACCCGGTCGAGAGCTCATTTATCAATTCCAAAATAAAATCGTTTTGCGCTCCGAGTGCCGTGCCGTTCTCCACATCTGTGCAAAACGAGATTCATTCTTTCATAAAACTGCAGGGTTCAACCCAGGTTATGTCAGAACAGCAAAACAAGGACCTATCTGAAGCTATATAAGTTCCGGACTACGAAGTAAAAGAAAATAAGGAAAATTTTGAGCATCTGAGTGTGTTTCACCTTCAGAAAATTCTGAGATTGCATTCCATATGTACCTCTTCAGGCCTTGCCAGTGCCCTGAAGAATGAGTGTGCCTCTACTCCAAGCTTAAGCATGCTTCAAGCCAGAACGGCAATTAAAGCAGCAGCAGCAGATGTTATCTCCCGCCAATAAGAACAGGGTGTGCCCCTTTTGAGCTGAGTGTGTTGCAAAGTCCTCTAAGAGGTAAATCAGAGGCGCCAGAGTACGTGTTTGATGCTCCTCTACTACATAGAATGTGCACTTTCGTATACACTTCTGTGGCATGCGTGCCGCGCATCGTTGTGATTCATGCATAGAATATGCTTGCTTTCGATTCTGCATAGAATATGCTTTCCTTGTTTCATGCATAGAATATGCTTCGCTTGTTTCATGCATAGAATATGCTTGCTTTCAATATTGCATAGAATGTGCTTCTATACTGGCATAGGAAATGCCTGTATCGTTTGCATGGAAAATGCCCCCATACTTGCATAGAAGATGCATTTTATCGCACTGTCTTGTGCATTTCAAATCAATCGCGCTGTTTAGTGTATCGCACTGTTTAGTGCATTTCAAATCAATCGCGCTGTTTAGCGTATCGCACTGTCTTGTGCATTTCAAATCAATCGCGCTATTTAGCGTATCGCACTGTCTAGTGCATTTCAAATCAATCGCGCTGTTTAGCGTGTCGCACTGTTTAGTGCATTTCAAAATCACTCACGCCATTTTGGGCATCGCACTGTTTTGTGCAGTTTATCATTCGCGCTATTTTGCGCACCGCAATCGCACTATTTTGTGCAGTTTACATTCGCGCTATTTTGCGCACCTCAATCGCACTGTTTTGTGCAGTTTATCATTCGCACTATCTTGTGCATTTCAAATCAATCGCGTTGTTTTGTGCATTGTATCATTCGCGCTATCTTGCGCGTCCCACCTGCACTTGTTAGTGCATTACATTTCACTCGCGCTATTTTGCGCATCGCATTATTTTGTGCCCATTACTTGCATTTTGCATGCATTCCATCGCGCTATCTTGCGCATCTCACCTGTACTTGTTAGTGCATTGTATCGCGCTATCTTGCGCACCTTATTTGTATCGCACTGTTTTGTGCATTCACCTTGCTCGTACTGTTTTGTACACCTTTAGCATCGCACTATTTCGTGCATCTGTTTAGCACTGTTTTGTGCATTCACTCTGCATCGCACTGTCTTGTGCACTCCCCGGTCTAGGAGACCTTAAATCCTCTAAAGGTGCAATTCCTTTGGTGTTTGTCGTGCCCGAATGACTTCCGGTGGTCCGGTATAGCCACCTGCCTGTGTTTGCAGTGAGTTCCTAGGAGACCAACTGCGACGGTGGAAACTAGAGTTCGAATGGCTCATGCCTAGAACACAAAGGTTCGGGATTTCCGTGACTAAAGTCTGGTTTAAATACCCAGGGGCGTGTCCTCGGCTTGAAATCTGTATGGAAGCCCCATAGGTTGACATAGCGTGTATGCACCTCAATTCTGGATACTGAACCAACCTAGTCTGTCACCCCGTTGGAGAATAGGGAAAGCTGCGACCATGGTCAAGGAGAAAAGTAGTACCTGCAGTCCAACCAAGAAGAAGCGAAAGATCCCCAGCAGCATGAGGTAAGTCATCGCCAATTACCCCTGTGAGGTACCTTTACCTCTTAGCCATTACATTGCATTTTAGTCACTACATTACAGTGCATTGCATGCATGAATCCTCAATTTTCAAACCGGCTTCGCGTAGCGTATAAGTCCAACTTTCAAAACCGGCTTCGCGTAGCGTATAAGTCCAATCTTCAAAATCTTCTTGCATATCATTTTGCGTTTTGCCCCCCCTTGCCTGCGAGCATGCCTGCGGGCACATCTCTGTTTATCTTGTATGTTTGTCTAAGTCTTCGGCCTTGTCAAAAATGGGTCGTCTCTGGACTTTGACATTCACTCCCGTCACTTGTGACTTCCGAGTTCTGTCAAAGAGGGGCAACTGTAGACACCCCATTTTTGACCGACCTTGAGACTCAGACGTCACCAGTTGAGCGCTTGGTGATGTTGCATATGTGCTCATTCAGAAGTTTCAGAGTCGCGGCCGTAAGCCCTGCCTCCGGACTTCCGAACCCTTTTTTGTGCCTTGTCTCGGTTTGCGAACCAGACTCGGTTTTCTCTGTTTCTTTTCTTGAAGGGAGGGAGAGGTCTCGTAGACCATCTCTCAATGTCCGTAGGCTACATTTGGTGGCCGTAGGCCATTTTGCCCATTTCGGAGTCTGGTTCCCGGTTTTCGGAGCCGTCAGGCCGTGTGCCTCGGTTCGGGACCGCTTAACCACCTCCTATTGCTCTGATTTTCGGCATACATCTTATTTTCTCCCTTTTGAGAGACACTGGGGGCTGAGAAGCCCACTTCGAGGTCGAATACCATTTTCGGTGCTTAACAGCCCATTTTCGGGACCCCGAACTGCGTGTTTTGGCCCCGGAACGTTCGTTTTGCAATGGTTTTCGTTCATTTTTGGCAGGTACCTCTGTTTTATTACAAGGAAGGTCACTGAAGGGTGGGAGACCAGCAATTGTTGCAGCAACCAGTTATCTCTCCTCCGGAGCCTCCCGGCGCCCGTTTTTGCAACTTCCGGGCTAATGTTGAATACCTTAGGGGTAGTGTTGCCAACTTTCAACCACATATCTGTGATCTACACATCTGGGAGGCCACTAAAAGTTGGTGGCCGGCCATTAAGGTCACCTGACCCTTTTGACCCCTTTCTTCCGGGCTAATGTTGAACCCCTTGGACCTTTTTTCTTGAACTTTGAACCACATATCTGTGATGTACACACCTGAGAGGCCACTAAAAGTTCATGGCCGGCCAGTAAGTCAACTTGACCCTTTTGACCCCCTCTTTCCGAGCCAATGTTGAACCCCTTGGGCCCACTTTCTTGGAACTTCAATTACATGGTTGTGTTGTACACACATAGGGCTACCTCCCCAATACCTGGCCGGCCAGAAAAGCTTGTTGACCCTTTTGACCCCTAGCCGGCCGGCTAGGGGGTGTGGCCGGCCGGCCACCTCCAGCCAAAGTGAGAGGCCGGCCGTGTTCTTCTCACTGTATCCATTCCAGCTGTGGGGCAATATCCCCCAGATATTTTCTGTATCCGGGGGATATTTTGGGAGAGAGTTATGCTCTCCATTTCACCCCCCTTTTACACCCCTTTCTTGACCATATAACCAGCTGAGGGTCTTCTTCTTTAGGGTTAGAAAATTTCCTCTCCAAGCACAAACCCTAAACTCCATTGTCTTCTTCTTCAATTCTTCAAAAAACCCTAAGTCCATAACCTTCACTCCTTCTACACCACCAAGCTCTACCACCACCATCTCATTTCCAGCAGCAAGGAGGGATTCTTGAAGGCTAAAGAAGCTGCAAATCAACCCAAGAAGCAACAAAAGCTTGGATCTTCAAGGGTAAGTTACACTTTGATCCTTTTGACCCTTTTCCTTGAGCTATTTCTAAGCCTCATCTCTTTTTGGTTTCAAGCTTCGGCCCTAACTGAAAAGGGTCATATTTTGAGCTCATCTTCACTTCTCATTAAGGGCTCAACCCTGTTTGAGCCCTCCATAATACACTTGCTTCATTGATCATCTTGTATATCATAGTTTTGCATGCTATTTTTGACCCATGAGAAATTTATTTTCGAGCATGTTGTAAACTGATATGAGGCATATTTTGAGCCTCTCTTCAACATTGGAGAAGGGCTCAACATTGTTTGGTGTTTCCATATGTCACTTGTAGTTATATCCCCTATTTGGCCCCATTTTTTGCATAAATTAGTAGCCCTCTTTGCTTCTGTTTTTGGACCTTGATCCGAACTGAAAGTGGTCTTATTTTGGCATATACTTCATGTTTCATTTACATTTTTTTTCTGTTTAGTGATTATTTTATATACTTCATGTTATAGCGCCTTTTGAGCCTTGTTTTGCATCACATTTTTAGCATGTTTGTATACTGATTTGAGGTCTGCCATATACTGTAAATGTTCATATTTTTGGTTCATCTTCAGTGTTATAGAAGGAAATTTTTCAGTTTGAGTTTTGCTTATACCACTTGCTTCATTACCCCTCTTT
Source organism: Camellia sinensis (assembly GCF_055761805.1). Lineage (NCBI taxonomy): Eukaryota > Viridiplantae > Streptophyta > Magnoliopsida > Ericales > Theaceae > Camellia > Camellia sinensis. The sequence continues at coordinate 54,056,728 of NC_138968.1, forward strand.
TGGCCCCTATTCTTGCATGCTATTTTTGCCATACCTATATTTTCTGTTTAACCATGTTTATAACTGGAAAAGTGCTTATTTTGGGGCTGTCTAACTTCTGTCTTTGCATTGCATATCCATGTGGTGCATGTTTAGCATGGATATAGGCCATTTCGGGTACCTAATGTTGCATTTCGGGACAATTTCATGCATTTGGTATCATTTCGCCACATTTCGGGACTGTTTTCCCCATATTTTGTTGCTGAAATCCTGTTAGTATGCTTGCATATCATTTTTTCCATGTTGCATTGCATTTCGTCATCGCCTCGGTTTGCGTGCCCGTGTGCACGCATTTCGAGGCACTCCATTTTTATCCGACGGCATCCCATGTGAGTGCGGCTGAGGCTCACTCATGTTGGTATAAGCCCATTTGTCATTTCCATGCCATTACATCGCATTCCGCCATTGCCTCGGTTTGCGTGCCCGTGTGCACGCATTTCGAGGCACTCCATTTTTATCCGACGGCATCCCATGTGAGTGCGGCTGAGGCTCACTCATGTTGGTATAAGCCCACTTGTCATTTCCATGCCATGTCATTGCATTTTATCACTGCCTCGGTTTACGTGCCCGTGTGCACGCATTTCGAGGCACTTCATTTTTATCCGCCGGCATCCGATGTGAGTGTGGCTGAGGCTCACTCATGTTGGTATAAGCCCACTTATCATTTTTGCCATGTTTCATCACATCCTATCATCGCCTCAGTTTGCGTGCCCGCGTGCACGTACTTCGAGACACATATCATTGCCTCGGTTTGCGTGCCCGCGTGCACGTACTTTGAGACACATATCATTGCCTCAGTTTGCGTGCCCGCGTGCACGTACTTTGAGACACATATCATTGCCTCGGTTTGCGTGCCCGCGTGCACGTACTTCGAGACACATATCATTGCCTCGGTTTGCGTGCCCCCATGCACGTACTTCGAGACACATATCATTGCCTCGGTTTGCGTGCCCGCGTGCACGTACTTCGAGACACATACCATCGCCTCGGTTTGCGTGCCCGCGTGCACGCGTTTCGAGGCATTTCACTTCCATGACGTTGTGCATGTCAGGATTGTATCTTAGCTGCATTTCATGCATATCATGCATATTGCATCGCGTCCGGAATAGGAGTTAGCCCGGGCACGGGAAACGAGGTACATTTCGTACTCCGAGTGACGGAATGTGTCTCAATTCTCCAGTCACCGACACTCCGGATTACCCATGATGGAGTTAGGTTTTAGCTGTAGTTTCATGTGCATTCATCCTATATTGAGTTGTGCATTTCGACTCCTCGGCCATCATGCCTCGGTATGCGTGATTGGTGGCACGAGGATCGAGACATGCATATATCTGTGCAGATACATTGCTATGCCCCTTTTCTGCTCTCTGTTGCAGCAAATCAGGAATCAGCAACTTTTTGGGACTTGGCACGCATTTCAAGAACAGGTGTAAACAGAGGCTAATTGGGGCATTCCGGTGGATTTCCGCGCAAGACAATCCGGACATGCATCATCCATCAGGAACAAGACAGTCCCTGGCTTGCACGCCAGCTTTACTTGTTTTCTAGTTAATTCATTAATTAATTAGAATTTTGTAATATTTTGGGACTGTAATATTCTTTTATTCGGGACTGTAATATTCGGACTGTATTATTTATTCGGACCCTCTGTGCGAGGGCACAACTGTAATAAGTGTGCGTGAGTATGTTGTATGTCTTCCAACCCCACGTCTTTCTCCCTTTTATTTACCTGCTTATGGTTAGATTAGGGCATATTTCAATTAGCATACAGTATGATAGCATGTTTGCATTCATTCATCTGTTTTGCATGCACCGGGCTCGGCGCATCATACTAACTGCATCGTACTTTCAATTCCGAGTTGAATACATGGTAGTTGTAGCATTTCATATACCATCTTAGAATAGCCGAGCCTGCTATAGTTGCATTTTGCATGTGTTGCATTAGGCATTTCTGTATACTTAGGATCATGCATAATTTCTAATGTAGTTTCTATTTTGGCTTGGAGTACTCGGTGAGTTTTATGCTTTAGCATCCTTGCATGCGTGTGAGTGACTGCCATGATAGCATGCTTACCATGAGGCTATGTGCTTACATGACATATCTGCCTGAATGCCTGTGGGTGAAGGTTGGGTTATCTCGATTGGAATAAATCATCAAATGTGTGTTTTAAGCCCACTAGATAGTGGCAAAACCATCTTTACTAAGCCCACCCGAGGGTGGCAAAATTTGCATTTTAAGCCTACTTGCGAGTAGCAAACCATCTTTCAAAAAAAACAAACATGAAATGTTTTGTTCCAATTCTGACGATCCAGTCTATATTTGTATGCTGTGCGCATCACATAGTAACCTAGGCTAATAACCGGAATAAGAACTCACAATGTTTTCAAAAATTGATATCATGGTTAGTAGAGGCCGGTCTATGACCGGGCGAGCGGGGGTGCTCACGAAGTGACCTTCCCCAATCGTACCCAAGTTCCCGAGCCGAGGCAACTTTGGTGATGACGGACACGTGGCCTTTTGGCACCGAGTCAGGGTTTCCTAAATTTCCCAAAATAAAATATTTAGGTGGCGACTCTGTATCTGGCAAAGCAGTCCATGTTTGGCACTTCTTTCAAAAATCTGTTTTCTCAAAACGATTTGCCGGATTTGGACTCTTTGGTTCAGACTTAGAACCGTGACTACGAAAAGTCGAGTCCGAGCTGTAGCGAGGTCCCCCGCGGGCTTGTTACAGTTTCTGGCGACTCTGCTGGGGATTTAGAGAGCTTGACTCGAACTCATGATATCTGTTTTTGACTACACTTGTGTGATTCTTTGCATTGCATTTGCATTGGTGCGCATAGGACACCGTGTTTGCCATCTGCTATTCCTGAACGGTTTGCCGGAGGCTTGTCTTGTCAAGGCATGACCATAAGGCTGACCGGTTGTGGGCTCTGCCAGTATGGGAACACAAACCCCGGTTTTACCGGGGCACCCTCTTTGACCATTCAACCTAGTACATATTCGGATCCATAGTGACCATTCCAAACTAGGACAGGTTGCTTACCCGATTGTAGGTTGTTTGAAGCCGCTGTGTGCGTAGTGAAACCCTAGCTCCTGACAAAATAGGACAGGGAAACCCTACCCCAACATAGGGGTGTTTTGGCTCTCACTTATCTGTTATGTGCTTTAGAGTGCGTCTCTACAGGAATGCATGTATCAGTGTATGAGTTTGGGCATCAGGCCTGCGGGCACCAGTTTGCGAATTTTGGCATCATGCCTGCGGGCATTACTATCAGTATTTGGGAGTCAGCTTTACCTGTGGGTATCAGACTCAGATTTTGAGGCCGAATTTTGGGCAGAATTCAGTAGAGGGCACACTCATTCAACTATGCTCATATCTATTCAGGTGAAATCATGCTGAGACGCTGCATGTTTCCCCTTTTGCTAGGTAGTCCAGAAACCATAGCTTTAGAAGGTTCCGATATCCCCCGGGTACATTGGACTAGAGCTGATAGACTTTGATAGGTCAGAAATTCAATTCAAAGGCAACCAGTATTCTTTCGCTGAGGCGAGGTAAAGAAAAGCCGGTCAGGGCTCATCGGTTCATCTAATCCGTCAGTCGCCAGTCACATTACCTTTGTTCAGGCTCAGCAGACCGTGATGGCACAAGGTTCGGAAGAATTTGTGGCCGTGATAGCAGCGCTAAATCAGGGAACTGCCATGCAGGCCGAAACCAGTATTGAAACGCAGCGCCCATCTGGGGCATCTACCTCACATCCAGCTTTGGGACCCCAGCCAAACTTTGACCCAATTCCGCCAGTTGAAGATTTGCAGGATCCAGATCCTCGAAGAAGGGCTGGCTCAAGCCCAAGTTTTCAGACCCCTGGTGCAGCCTAATGAGAGAACTCAACCCTTTCATGTTGATGAGTTCAATCCGACTGCAGTGAAAATTGCAAACCTTGAGAAGCAATTCAAAAAGGCACGGGGCCTTAATTCCATTCCTGGCATTGAGGATGGGCACACCGAGGCTGCCATCCGGTTCCCAGACAGATTCAAAATGCCATATATCGACCATTTCGACGGGTCTGGAGATCCAATGGTACATATCCGACTCTTCTTAGATGTCCTGAAGCCGATGGGTCTGACTAAGCCACAGAAACTCTCTCTGTATGGAAGAACCCTGTCGGGTGTAGCAGCAACTTGGTATACCAAATTGGAGGATACAGTGAAGCAAAACTAGGAAGAACTGGCTGAGGCCTTTGTCGATCAGTATTCCTACAATACCCAAGTTGAAATGACCATCCAAGAGCTTGAAGCAACCCGCTAGAACCCAACAGAGCCTTTTGTGGAATTCGTTGTAAGGTGGAGAGCAAAGGCAGCGCAAATGACAGATCGTCGCCCTTCTGAGAAGGATCAAGTGCAGATGATGGTGCGAAACCTCGAGCATGATATGTTGCAAAAGTTGATAGTCGCTCCACTATTCACTTTCAAAAATTTGCATGAACTGGGGGTTCAAGTCGAGAATGCGTTCAACAGTGGGATCATTCCCAGGACAAGGGAACTGACAAGCAGGGTGATTTCAGGGAGTACCAATGCTGGTAGTAGCGCTAGTCCCAAACCCACCGAAATCAATACAGTCGCCACAGCCGACCCTTTTGCCAAACCAAGCCTACAAACAGCTGGCCCAGCCCGAGCTCAGGGCAGAACTTTCGCCCCCCTCTATAGGAGCCTGACTAGCACGCTAAAAGCCTTGATGGAAAAAGGGCATCTCAAACCCCTCGATCCTCAACCTCTTCCCGACCCACTCCCAGCCAGACATAACCCCGCCAAGTATTGTATGTACCATCAGCAGCGCGGTCATGGCACCGACCGTTGCTACCGCCTTCGTCATGAGGTCCAAAATCTCATCGACAACCGGACGATAGCTCCACCTTCAGACCCTAATGACCAAACATCTCCTGCCTACCTTAATCACATCCACATACTGCCATCCACCTTTGACCCCAGCATATACATCACCCCGGCCCATCTACCCAAGCCTGAGGTGTTTATTCCAGAAAGCATGGACTTATGCATGATGGGTGCACCTGAACCTCAACCATCTCAAACCCGTGAACCCACTACTTCTGACTTGATGGGAATGATTAAAGATCTTCAAAGAACCGTGACGGATCTGGCCTCCGGGACATTGGCTCCATCATCGACCACACCACATACCGGGAACTTCATGTCAAAAGGCTCCCCGATGTTGGGACGGGCTGCATTTGAGGAAGGCCAATCCCTTGGCAAAGTGGAGGCGAGTGGAAAGAACAAGGTAGGGGCGGGTATGGATCCCCATGAACATCTTCTGTCCGTTGTTGAGGCTTTGAAAGCCGAAGGACTGAACAAACAGCAAGTGCTTGCAGTGATTGCAAAAACTGTGGATAACACTTTCGCCACTCAGAATGAGAGCAGTCTGAATCAAGGGGCAAGTCGGGAGAAAGGTCATCATACCAGAGACGATCCTGCTATCTCTAATCCTCCACTCGGAAGAGATCAGCAAACTAGGCCAGCATCTGCTAATCCCCCTGCTGGTGCGTCCAGCAAAAATCCACAAACCTTGAAATACCAACCCCGAGGTCGGAGGGACTTCCATGCCCTCTATATGCCTTTGTCCAAAGCTCTCCAAATCCTTGTTGGACAAGGCCATCTCAAACCCCCTGAGCCTCGGCCTCTCCCGAATCCTCTTCCGGCTACACATGATACTACCCAGTACTGCGCGTACCATCAACAAACTGGCCATACTACCAACGCCTGCTTCCGTCTTCGCCATGAAGTACAGGATCTATTTGACAATGGAGTCATCCCCGCACCAGGTCCTGCAAAGTCTATCGGCACTTGATCAGTGAATTTGTGGGGGGATAATGTGATCTGATCAGAGGTTGAACCACCTGCGGGTGGCACCCAGTTAACTCCAGGCGTGGGAATAGCATGCACTGTTCTGAGCAATTTGCAAATACCAGTTTTTTGTACATTCTGACTTAGGTATTGGGTCATCCTTGTTGTTTTGTTTTGAGTCTGTCTCTTTGTTTTGAGTCGGTCTTTTTGATTAAGTGTCTGTCTTGTTGTATCGAGTCAGTCCTGTTTTGTTAGAGTCGGGTGATTCCGGGGGTGTTACTTCGGATATCACTATTTTGTTTTGTGTTTGTCCTTTTGTTTTCTTTTGAGTCTGTTTCTGCCGGGGAGCCAATGGTACCAAAAGATTTGAATGAAACAGCAGTGGTTTTTCACGCTCTTGTATTTGCCTCGGCCGTGTGCCAATTGTGCCAGAAAGTTTGAATGAAACAACAGTACTTTTCGCCTACTCTTCTGCACCCCGAAATCATTGCATTGACCTAAGTCTTTCAAAACTTTTTGAACACCACGGTGAAAACAAAGAGGAAGGAATTCCTCAGGATTTGCAAAACTTTGATCATTTGAGAGAAAGAGAGGCATGCTAAGCCCTTAATGAATGAAATCATGCTTATTAGCGTGAGTACTGAGAAGGATCCTGGCTTAATCCAGATTGGTTCTACACTATCTTCAGCGCGAGCGATTTGTCGCTTTCTTAAAAATTTTCAAAAACAAAATGTTTTGCGCGGTCCTGCGAAGACTAGTGTGGAATCGCTCTTGAGATTGTGCAGCTTAGGATCGCTCTCAGCCTCGAGACTTGAGTCCTTGCTTTCAAACCTTGGGCCCATTCAGAAGGTTCAACGGTCGACTATGATGTAAGGCTTATGTGGCCGGATTTGAAGCAGCCCTCGAACAAGAGGCCAAGGAAGTCGGGTCAAGAAGATCAGATCTCATCAGGAGAAGCTTACGAAGCTAGAACAGCAACCATTCTCCTGGATTCAGATAATTTCAGGATCTCAAAACCATTTGGCATGGACTCGTTACACTTTTACCCTTGAGAGGCTCGCTGGGCCGAAAACCCGGAAGGGCGACCTAGGCAAAAGTTAGAGCAAGAGAAAAATAAAAAGAAAAAAAGAAGCAAAAAATGCAAAAAAAGAAAAAAAGAGAACAAAAAGAAAGATGCAAAGAAAAGAACAAAAAAATCAAAAAAGGAAAAAAGAAATGAAAAGAATTGAAAAGAAAAGAAGAACAAAGCTCGCAAGGTCGGAAACCCGCAATGGGCGCCTTGGCAAAAGTTAGAGCCTAAAAAGGAGAGGTTAATACCCGAGTGTACCTTAACCCCGAACTACGTGAGGCTTGATTCCCATCTTTGGGATACGTAGGCAACTTCATTCTGAAGTCCAGCCGTAAAACAATTCGATTGTGTCCATGCGATGGTTCTAGTTATCTTTGTCTTCTCTGTATCTGAGGATTTGGTTGTGTTTGTCGCTTTGAGGACTGCCTACAATGCGCTGCGGTGCCATCCAAACAAGGGGCAACTTTCCGTTGCCATACAATGCGCTGCGGTGCCATCCAAACAAGGGGCAACTTTCCGTTGCCATACAATGCGCTGCGGTGCCATCCAAACAAGGGGCAACTTTCCGCTGCCATTCGAAGCGCTGTGGTGCCATCCAAACAAGGGGCAACTTTCCGTTGCCATTCGAAGCGCTGTGGTGCCGTTCAAACAAGGGGCAACTTTCCGTTGCCATGCAGTTCCCCTCAAGCAAGGGGCAATCTTCCTTCGAATCCGAGGTTGTGCATCTCGAGAGTTGGTTCCGTGCTCGTTGGGCAGTGGTCGTTTGTAAAAATAGTTTTTGAGAATTTTTACTGAGGTTGACTAAATCTTCTTGAAAAGTACTCCATTTTTCAAAACTGGACCATTTCTCGGACCCACAAAAGGAAAACTCTCAGTGCTCACAGCCTAACTTGCATGATTTTAAATCAGAAAATCGAACAAGCGCGTTGATCTAACTCTCATTTTGGTCAAATTTTTTTTAGGAGAAAACTAAAACAAGAATGGTCAAAATGATGAACTAGGGGCACAGTTGAGTCAGGTGTTCTGTCTTTTCCCCTTTGTCAACATACTTGCCAAGAAGGGCACTCTACTTGCCAGAATAAGGGCACAACTGAAGTTAACAGCAAAATGACTGAAAACTCTCTCACCCTCCAAGCAACGAGGTATCAAGCCAAGTGCGAAGCACGAACCAGAATGGGGCAAGATATTCCACTCCATCATCTGGACAGATCTTATCACGTCCAAGCTCCCCAGCAAAGCATCATCAACCGATGTTAGCTGCAGATTTGTTACACACCCAGTTATAGCGCAACCCTTCCGTGGGAGGAATTCACTAGCTGTAAGCAGAAGAAAGAGAATATAGCAGAATGCTAGGGGCACGAGCCCACAATTTGCTGTTTATCCACCAACCACCCAGGGGGGGGATTTAAAATGAGAGATTGAAGAATAGAGAGATGTGCGATGAGAGAAAAAGTGAGAAAGGGCTTTTTCAGAAAAACAGAGCTTGAGGGCCGAGTGATGTGAGAACCACAAATGAGAAAGGGTGGGAAACACTACCTGGTGAAACAGGCTTCCTGTGCACGTCTGAGTGTCGTGTCTTTTTGTTTTTATCTCGATTCTTGTTTTGAGTCGTTTCGAGTGTTACTCGATGTGTCTAGGTTGTGTGTCTTTTATTTCCTTGTTGAGTTGTCTTGCTGTGTGCAGTCGTAGGCTCAATACCCGGTCGAGAGCTCATTTATCAATTCCAAAATAAAATCGTTTTGCGCTCCGAGTGCCGTGCCGTTCTCCACATCTGTGCAAAACGAGATTCATTCTTTCATAAAACTGCAGGGTTCAACCCAGGTTATGTCAGAACAGCAAAACAAGGACCTATCTGAAGCTATATAAGTTCCGGACTACGAAGCAAAAGAAAATAAGGAAAATTTTGAGCATCTGAGTGTGTTTCACCTTCAGAAAATTCTGAGATTGCATTCCATATGTACCTCTTCAGGCCTTGCCAGTGCCCTGAAGAATGAGTGTGCCTCTACTCCAAGCTTAAGCATTCTTCAAGCCAGAACGGCAATTAAAGCAGCAGCAGCAGATGTTATCTCCCGCCAATAAGAACAGGGTGTGCCCCTTTTGAGCTGAGTGTGTTGCAAAGTCCTCTAAGAGGTAAATCAGAGGCGCCAGAGTACGTGTTTGATGCTCCTCTACTACATAGAATGTGCACTTTCGTATACACTTCTGTGGCATGCGTGTCGCGCATCGTTGTGATTCATGCATAGAATATGCTTGCTTTCGATTCTGCATAGAATATGCTTTCCTTGTTTCATGCATAGAATATGCTTCGCTTGTTTCATGCATAGAATATGCTTGCTTTCAATATTGCATAGAATGTGCTTCTATACTGGCATAGAAAATGCCTGTATCGTTTGCATGGAAAATGCCCCCATACTTGCATAGAAGATGCATTTTATCGCACTGTCTTGTGCATTTCAAATCAATCGCGCTGTTTAGTGTATCGCACTGTTTAGTGCATTTCAAATCAATCGCGCTGTTTAGCGTATCGCACTGTCTTGTGCATTTCAAATCAATCGCGCTGTTTAGCGTATCGCACTGTCTAGTGCATTTCAAATCAATCGCGCTGTTTAGCGTGTCGCACTGTTTAGTGCATTTCAAAATCACTCACGCCATTTTGGGCATCGCACTGTTTTGTGCAGTTTATCATTCGCGCTATTTTGCGCACCGCAATCGCACTATTTTGTGCAGTTTACATTCGCGCTATTTTGCGCACCTCAATCGCACTGTTTTGTGCAGTTTATCATTCGCACTATCTTGTGCATTTCAAATCAATCGCGTTGTTTTGTGCATTGTATCATTCGCGCTATCTTGCGCGTCCCACCTGCACTTGTTAGTGCATTACATTTCACTCGCGCTATTTTGCGCATCGCATTATTTTGTGCCCATTACTTGCATTTTGCATTCATTCCATCGCGCTATCTTGCGCATCTCACCTGTACTTGTTAGTGCATTGTATCGCGCTATCTTGCGCACCTTATTTGTATCGCACTGTTTTGTGCATTCACCTTGCTCGTACTGTTTTGTACACCTTTAGCATCGCACTATTTCGTGCATCTGTTTAGCACTGTTTTGTGCATTCACTCTGCATCGCACTGTCTTGTGCACTCCCCGGTCTAGGAGACCTTAAATCCTCTAAAGGTGCAATTCCTTTGGTGTTTGTCGTGCCCGAATGACTTCCGGTGGTCCGGTATAGCCACCTGCCTGTGTTTGCAGTGAGTTCCTAGGAGACCAACTGCGACGGTGGAAACTAGAGTTCGAATGGCTCATGCCTAGAACACAAAGGTTCGGGATTTCCGTGACTAAAGTCTGGTTTAAATACCCAGGGGCGTGTCCTCGGCTTGAAATCTGTATGGAAGCCCCATAGGTTGACATAGCGTGTATGCACCTCAATTCTGGATACTGAACCAACCTAGTCTGTCACCCCGTTGGAGAATAGGGAAAGCTGCGACCATGGTCAAGGAGAAAAGTAGTACCTGCAGTCCAACCAAGAAGAAGCGAAAGATCCCCAGCAGCATGAGGTAAGTCATCGCCAATTACCCCTGTGAGGTACCTTTACCTCTTAGCCATTACATTGCATTTTAGTCACTACATTACAGTGCATTGCATGCATGAATCCTCAATTTTCAAACCGGCTTCGCGTAGCGTATAAGTCCAACTTTCAAAACCGGCTTCGCGTAGCGTATAAGTCCAATCTTCAAAATCTTCTTGCATATCATTTTGCGTTTTGCCCCCCCTTGCCTGCGAGCATGCCTGCGGGCACATCTCTGTTTATCTTGTATGTTTGTCTAAGTCTTCGGCCTTGTCAAAAATGGGTCGTCTCTGGACTTTGACATTCACTCCCGTCACTTGTGACTTCCGAGTTCTGTCAAAGAGGGGCAACTGTAGACACCCCATTTTTGACCGACCTTGAGACTCAGACGTCACCAGTTGAGCGCTTGGTGATGTTGCATATGTGCTCATTCAGAAGTTTCAGAGTCGCGGCCGTAAGCCCTGCCTCCGGACTTCCGAACCCTTTTCTGTGCCTTGTCTCGGTTTGCGAACCAGACTCGGTTTTCTCTGTTTCTTTTCCTGAAGGGAGGGAGAGGTCTCGTAGACCATCTCTCAATGTCCGTAGGCTACATTTGGTGGCCGTAGGCCATTTTGCCCATTTCGGAGTCTGGTTCCCGGTTTTCGGAGCCGTCAGGCCGTGTGCCTCGGTTCGGGACCGCTTAACCACCTCCTATTGCTCTGATTTTCGGCATACATCTTATTTTCTCCCTTTTGAGAGACACTGGGGCTGAGAAGCCCACTTCGAGGTCGAATACCATTTTCGGTGCTTAACAGCCCATTTTCGGGACCCCGAACTGCGTGTTTTGGCCCCGGAACGTTCGTTTTGCAATGGTTTTCGTTCATTTTTGGCAGGTACCTCTGTTTTATTACAAGGAAGGTCACTGAAGGGTGGGAGACCAGCAATTGTTGCAGCAACCAGTTATCTCTCCTCTGGAGCCTCCCGGCGCCCGTTTTTGCAACTTCCGGGCTAATGTTGAATACCTTAGGGGTAGTGTTGCCAACTTTCAACCACATATCTGTGATCTACACATCTGGGAGGCCACTAAAAGTTGGTGGCCGGCCATTAAGGTCACCTGACCCTTTTGACCCCTTTCTTCCGGGCTAATGTTGAACCCCTTGGACCTTTTTTCTTGAACTTTGAACCACATATCTGTGATGTACACACCTAAGAGGCCACTAAAAGTTCATGGCCGGCCAGTAAGTCAACTTGACCCTTTTGACCCCCTCTTTCCGAGCCAATGTTGAACCCCTTGGGCCCACTTTCTTGGAACTTCAATTACATGGTTGTGTTGTACACACATAGGGCTACCTCCCCAATACCTGGCCGGCCAGAAAAGCTTGTTGACCCTTTTGACCCCTAGCCGGCCGGCTAGGGGGTGTGGCCGGCCGGCCACCTCCAGCCAAAGTGAGAGGCCGGCCGTGTTCTTCTCACTGTATCCATTCCAGCTGTGGGGCAATATCCCCCAGATATTTTCTGTATCCGGGGGATATTTTGGGAGAGAGTTATGCTCTCCATTTCACCCCCCTTTTACACCCCTTTCTTGACCATATAACCAGCTGAGGGTCTTCTTCTTTAGGGTTAGAAAATTTCCTCTCCAAGCACAAACCCTAAACTCCATTGTCTTCTTCTTCAATTCTTCAAAAAACCCTAAGTCCATAACCTTCACTCCTTCTACACCACCAAGCTCTACCACCACCATCTCATTTCCAGCAGCAAGGAGGGATTCTTGAAGGCTAAAGAAGCTGCAAATCAACCCAAGAAGCAACAAAAGCTTGGATCTTCAAGGGTAAGTTACACTTTGATCCTTTTGACCCTTTTCCTTGAGCTATTTCTAAGCCTCATCTCTTTTTGGTTTCAAGCTTCGGCCCTAACTGAAAAGGGTCATATTTTGAGCTCATCTTCACTTCTCATTAAGGGCTCAACCCTGTTTGAGCCCTCCATAATACACTTGCTTCATTGATCATCTTGTATATCATAGTTTTGCATGCTATTTTTGACCCATGAGAAATTTATTTTCGAGCATATTGTAAACTGATATGAGGCATATTTTGAGCCCCTCTTCAACATTGGAGAAGGGCTCAACATTGTTTGGTGTTTCCATATGTCACTTGTAGTTATATCCCCTATTTGGCCCCATTTTTTGCATAAATTAGTAGCCCTCTTTGCTTCTGTTTTTGGACCTTGATCCGAACTGAAAGTGGTCTTATTTTGTCATATACTTCATGTTTCATTTACATTTTTTTTCTGTTTAGTGATTATTTTATATACTTCATGTTATAGCGCCTTTTGAGCCTTGTTTTGCATCACATTTTTAGCATGTTTGTATACTGATTTGAGGTCTTCCATATACTGTAAATGTTCATATTTTTGGTTCATCTTCAGTGTTATAGAAGGAAATTTTTCAGTTTGAGTTTTTCTTATACCACTTGCTTCATTACCCCTCTTTTGGCCCCTATTCTTGCATGCTATTTTTGCCATACCTATATTTGCTGTTTAACCATGTTTATAACTGGAAAAGTGCTTATTTTGGGGCTGTCTAACTTCTGTCTTTGCATTGCATATCCATGTGGTGCATGTTTAGCATGGATATAGGCCATTTCGGGTACCTAATGTTGCATTTCGGGACAATTTCATGCATTTGGTATCATTTCGCCACATTTCGGGACTGTTTTTCCCCATATTTTGTTGCTGAAATCCTGTTAGTATGCTTGCATATCATTTTTGCCATGTTGCATTGCATTTCGTCATCGCCTCGATTTGCGTGCCCGTGTGCACGCATTTCGAGGCACTCCATTTTTATCCGACGGCATCCCATGTGAGTGCGGCTGAGGCTCACTCATGTTGGTATAAGCCCATTTGTCATTTCCATGCCATTACATCGCATTCCGCCATTGCCTCGGTTTGCGTGCCCGTGTGCACGCATTTCGAGGCACTTCATTTTCATCCGCCGGCATCCCATGTGAGTGCGGCTGAGGCTCACTCATGTTGGTATAAGCCCACTTGTCATTTCCATGCCATGTCATTGCATTTTATCACTGCCTCGGTTTGCGTGCCCGTGTGCACGCATTTCGAGGCACTTCATTTTTATCCGCCGGCATCCGATGTGAGTGTGGCTGAGGCTCACTCATGTTGGTATAAGCCCACTTATCATTTTTGCCATGTTTCATCACATCCTATCATCGCCTCAGTTTGCGTGCCCGCGTGCACGTACTTCGAGACACATATCATTGCCTCGGTTTGCGTGCCCGCGTGCACGTACTTTGAGACACATATCATTGCCTCAGTTTGCGTGCCCGCGTGCACGTACTTCGAGACACATATCATTGCCTCGGTTTGCATGCCCGCGTGCACGTACTTCGAGACACATATCATTGCCTCGGTTTGCGTGCCCCCATGCACGTACTTCGAGACACATATCATTGCCTCGGTTTGCGTGCCCGCGTGCACGTACTTCGAGACACATACCATCGCCTCGGTTTGCGTGCCCGCGTGTACGCGTTTCGAGGCATTTCACTTCCATGACGTTGTGCATGTCAGGATTGTATCTTAGCTGCATTTCATGCATATCATGCATATTGCATCGCGTCCGGAATAGGAGTTAGCCCGGGCACGGGAAACGAGGTACATTTCGTACTCCGAGTGACGGAATGTGTCTCAATTCTCCAGTCACCGACACTCCGGATTACCCATGATGGAGTTAGGTTTTAGCTGTAGTTTCATGTGCATTCATCCTATATTGAGTTGTGCATTTCGACTCCTCGGCCATCATGCCTCGGTATGCGTGATTGGTGGCACGAGGATCGAGACATGCATATATCTGTGCAGATACATTGCTATGCCCCTTTTCTGCTCTCTGTTGCAGCAAATCAGGAATCAGCAACTTTTTGGGACTTGGCACGCATTTCAAGAACAGGTGTAAACAGAGGCTAATTGGGGCATTCCGGTGGATTTTCGCGCAAGACAATCCGGACATGCATCATCCATCAGGAACAAGACAGTCCCTGGCTTGCACGCCAGCTTTACTTGTTTTCTAGTTAATTCATTAATTAATTAGAATTTTGTAATATTTTGGGACTGTAATATTCTTTTATTCGGGACTGTAATATTCGGACTGTATTATTTATTCGGACCCTCTGTGCGAGGACACAACTGTAATAAGTGTGCGTGAGTATGTTGTATGTCTTCCAACCCCACGTCTTTCTCCCTTTTATTTACATGCTTATGGTTAGATTAGGGTATATTTCAATTAGCATACAGTATGATAGCATGTTTGCATTCATTCATCTGTTTTGCATGCACCGGGCTCGGCGCATCATACTAACTGCATCGTACTTTCAATTCCGAGTTGAATACATGGTAGTTGTAGCATTTCATATACCATCTTAGAATAGCCGAGCCTGCTATAGTTGCATTTTGCATGTGTTGCATTAGGCATTTCTGTATACTTAGGATCATGCATAATTTCTAATGTAGTTTCTATTTTGGCTTGGAGTACTCGGTGAGTTTTATGCTTTAGCATCCTTGCATGCGTGTGAGTGACTGCCATGATAGCATGCTTACCATGAGGCTATGTGCTTACATGACATATCTGCCTGAATGCCTGTGGGTGAAGGTTGGGTTATCTGGATTGGAATAAATCATCAAATGTGTGTTTTAAGCCCACTAGATAGTGGCAAAACCATCTTTACTAAGCCCACCCGAGGGTGGCAAAATTTGCATTTTAAGCCTACTTGCGAGTAGCAAACCATCTTTCAAAAAAAACAAACATGAAATGTTTTGTTCCAATTCTGACGATCCAGTCTATATTTGTATGCTGTGCGCATCACATAGTAACCTAGGCTAATAACCGGAATAAGAACTCACAATGTTTTCAAAAATTGATATCATGGTTAGTAGAGGCCGGTCTATGACCGGGCGAGCGGGGGTGCTCACGAAGTGACCTTCCCCAATCGTACCCAAGTTCCCGAGCCGAGGCAACTTTGGTGATGACGGACACGTGGCCTTTTGGCACCGAGTCAGGGTTTCCTAAATTTCCCAAAATAAAATATTTAGGTGGCGACTCTGTATCTGGCAAAGCAGTCCATGTTTGGCACTTCTTTCAAAAATCTGTTTTCTCAAAACGATTTGCCGGATTTGGACTCTTTGGTTCAGACTTAGAACCGTGACTACGAAAAGTCGAGTCCGAGCTGTAGCGAGGTCCCCCGCGGGCTTGTTACACTGTGTTTTAGCCTACTTGCGAGTAGCAAACTTCAATCCATTTTTGAAACAAACGGATATGCGATACTTTGTTCCAACTTAGGCAATCCAGTCTATACTTGTTTTGCTGTGTGCATCACATAGTAATTCTAGGCTAATAAACCGTAATAAGAGCACATGTGTTTTCAAAAACTTGATATCATGGTTAGTAGAGGCCGATCTTTGATCGGGCGAGCGGGGGTGCTCACGAATTGACCTTCCCCAATCGTACCCAAGTTCCCGAGCCGAGGCAACTTTGGTGATGACGGATACGTGCCTTAGGCACGAGTCAGGGTTTCCTAAATTCCCCCAAAATAAAATACTTAGGTTGCGACTCTGTATCTGACAAAGCAGTCCATGTTTGGCACTTCTTTCTAAAAATCAGTTTTTCAAAGCGATTTGCCAGATTTGAATTCTTTGATGATTCATCGGTCTTGCATTGCACTCTGCGAGATTAGATACAGGACCGTGACAATTGAGTCCAAACTGTAGTAAGCCCAATAAACAAAACGGGATTCCCTCCCGGGACATTCGGGGACGTCTACAGCAGTCACTCATACGCATGTAAGGATGTTAAAGCATAAATACTTACCGAGTACTCCAAGTCAAAGAAAGAAGCTAATTAGAAATCATGCATGAATCCTAACTATGCTGAAATGCCTAATGCAACACATGCAAAAATGCAACTAAGATAGGCTCGGCAATTCTAAAATGGCATAGGAAATGCAACAACTGATACACGTATTCAACTCGGAATTGAAAAACAATGCAGTTAGTATGATGCGCCGAGTCCGGTGCATGCAAGACAGATAAATGGATGTAAACATGCGAGCATAAATATGCTAATTGAAACGTGCCCTAAACTAACCATCATAAGTTGGTAAATAAAAAAGAGAAAGACGTGGGGTTGGAAGGCATACATCACACACACGCGCACACTTATTACAACATTGCCCTCCTCGGAGGGTTCGAATGAATAATACAGACCGAATAATTAATCAACTACCCTAACTAATTAGATATTACAAAACCCTTAATTAATTAACAAATTAATTACAAAATAATCCAAGTATGAAATAAAAGAGGCCGCCGCAGCTCCGCCTCGAAATAATTGAATGATGTATGCTCGATTCGCCTCGTTCGGAAACCCGTTGCCATGCCAACTGTTGCCTCTGTTTGCACTGTTTCATGCCTCTGAAAGTTGCACAAGTCCCAAGGTTGCTTCTGAACCACTCCCTAAACACTATGGGAGGTCACCGGCCAAGAGACAGGACTACCGGCCATGGAAGGATGGTCATTCGACCAAAGATGGGGCCATCGGCTGGATATTGGTAGTCGGCCGGCACTGAAAGTTGCCGACCGGCCATTTCTTCCTACAGAACACTAGTTTTGCTGCAACAGAGGACAGACAATGCATGGCATGGGATTTGCAAGCCAAATGTATGCACCACCACCCTCCTTATCATGTTTAAAACTCAAAGAAGTATGGCTCTCGACCCTCGGGCCACCGATCAGGCATTCCAATGCATGATGGCCAAAGGAGCCAAGTGTGCAATTTATATCGAATGAAATGCACACAACATATAAGGGGCCCCAACCTCTATCATGCTTAATCAAGAAGCAAAGGATGCATGCTTAATGCTATGCAACCTAGGCATGTAAGCAAGATAATGCAACATGAGCATGATGCAAATCCAATGCAACATAAGCATGTTAATGACAATGCCATACAAGGCTAATGGTGACAAGCATGCCAAATGCAATGTAACCTAAACAAGTATGCAAGATACAACATGAACATTCAAGCATGCAAGGCATGCAAAGGTGGATAAGTATGCAACAACATACAAAATGAGACAAGCATGTGACAACATGATAAAGGGATAAGCATGCAACATACTAGCATGCAACAACATGCAAGGTATTAAATATGCAACAAGCATGCGACAACATGCAAGGCAAGCATGCAACAACATGCAAAGGATGGACTTAAACCAAAATGGACGGCTCTCAAATAGGCCCAAATCAGTGGCCAAAATGCTGAAACGATGGCTTGAAAAAGTAAGGAAATACATGCTCATGCATTGGCCCATGACTTAAGCATAATAGCACAACTCTCAAACATGATGAAGAGGTGACAAATGTGAGAATTTAGCAATGAAGTAAGCTCTGAAATTTCATGAGGAATGATGCCAAATCAACTAAACAATGCAAGCATAGCATGCTAATGGACTTAAAGCTCAAAGTTAGCCAATGGGCTTGCACCATGGCCATATCAACCAAGCCCCAAAAGGTCAAGGTGACTCAAAACAGTCCTAAGGAATGTCAAAATAAGGCCAAAGCATGCATGGAATGAGGCCAAAAACAAGCTAGCATGGTGAGCACAAAACATGACGCATACAAGGCCAATAAGGAGCATTACACTACACCTATCAAAACCGAGCATGAGATGACTTCACCAACTAAAATCAGAGCTATAACATGATAAAATGAGACCAAATACACACTGATATGGCAGCTTACAAGCTTAGGCAAAATGGCATACGCAATGGCTCATTCTTAAGGCATAAAGTACCAACTCCTCAAAGCATGGAAAGAGTGAAAGATGTGAGTGCATGACCATGAAATATGCTCTAAAATTACATATGAAATGATGTCAAATCATGAAAATAGTCCAAGCAATGCATGCTAGTGACTTGGACATTCAAAGCCAACAAGCGAGATTGAACCATGGCTATACAAAACAATGCAAGCATGACCAAAACAACCCCAAAAAGACCTTAATCATGGTAAAACAAGGCTAAAATCTTCTTTGGGTCAAGCCAAAATCATGCTAAAAACAAGGCTCAAAGCACAAAGCATGTTAGGACAATTTCATGGAAATGCACTACAAGTGCATGGTGTATGTAAGGGGCTATTAAACCAACTTTAGACAGAGTTATGACATGCTAAAACAACCCCAAAAACCCACTGAAATGAGGTCAACATGAGCTAGAAGGACATGCTCAAACATGAAGCATACAAGACTAGTTTGCAAAATTTACACTACGAGTGTATAAACCAAGAATGGAATGACCAAGATAGGAAAAAACAGTGGCATATGACAGAAAAATAACCACAAATACCAGCTAAGACATGGCCAACATGAACTTAACAACGGTGCTCACATGTGAGGCAAATATGACAAGTATTGAAGACAACAAGGAGAGGGGATGGCCCTCTCCTTCTTAGGACCTCAAAACACCATCCCCACCACTGAAATCCCTCTGGATTGGATTTCAGTGGTGAGAAGGCCAATACAAGGTGGTCCCGAAGCTCACAAAAAAGGCACAAAAATGAGGCCAAACAAGGCCTAAGATGGGGTAAACAACCTCAAACACAAAAGTGATCTTAAACAAAGATCAAAAGCATGCAAAATCAGAACTTTTATTAGTTATAAGTTAAGCTCAAAACAGTATGCAAGATAGGCTAAAAGCTTGATCAAGATAAAGCTTAAAAGAGGGAAAAAGAATTACCCTTGAAGCTCAGCAAAAACCAACAGGTTCTGGACCAAAAACCCAGCTCCTTAACCTCTAAAAATGACCTCCAAGAACCTTAGGTTGATGGTGGAAGTGTTAGGCTATGAGTTGTGGTGCAAAAAGGTCAATAACAATACACACTTGGAGCCAAAATAGAGAGATATAGAGGGATATATATCTTTTTGCCTTAGACTAATTTTTTTGGAATCTCTCTAAAGGAGAGGAAGACCCTCTCTTATAGAGAAACAAGAGGGTTCAAGCTTCTTGGAGAAGTTAGAGCAAAGGTTTAAGCTTCCCCAAGAAGCTAAAGCAAAGGTTCAAGAAGTTCAAGCTTCCTCAAGAAGCTAAAGCAAAGGTTCAAAAGGGTCAAACTTCCTCAAGAAACTAAAACAAAGGTTCAAAAGGTTCAAGCTTTCTCAAGAAGTTAAAACAAGGGTGCAAATCCTCCATACATGCGTATGGAGGGGGTTAATTGTGGATGCCAGCTGCACTAGCTGGCATAAAATATCTGCATAAAGCAAATGAACAGGGTTCGGCCACCAAAAATGTCCGATCGACCAACACAAGTGCCGGCCAACCAAATATAGTGCTGACCGGCCAACACTCTTGGCCGGTGGCAATAAAAAGGAGCCGATGGCCTCATGCCATGGCCGGTGGGTTGAGGGGATGGCAAACAAGCGACCCTCTTCCCTTAGAAGCAGAAACACAAGTGTTTGGTCCATGACCAAGCATAAAACAAATAAGTTGAGAGATCTTGAGGCAAGGCGCATAGCCGAGACCTCCAAGAACTCAAAACGAACACGAGCACGGATGATCATCGAGTGTTCAAACGATGACGTCCAAGTCTTGAGGACGGTCAAAAATGGGGTGTCTACACCTTACTCTGATTCACCTTCTCCGGTACTGTCATCGGATATTCTGTACACCTCTCTTCGGTGCCCTAGTCTTCTGCAAGCAAAACACAGTAGGTGAACATGCTCATACTCCACCACATATTTGTATTTTCCAATTCTGAGGTGCGAAATTAGAGGTTTGCGGAGGTCCATTTCAACACAAACTCGAGCATACCTGCCTCTGAATTGGAAAAATGGGGTGTCCATTTCAACACAAGTCTTGAGAACGGTCAAAAATGGGGTGTCTACACCTTACTCTGATTCACCTTCTCCGGTACTGTCATCGGATATTCTGTACACCTCTCTTCGGTGCCCTAGTCTTCTGCAAGCAAAACACAGTAGGTGAACATGCTCATACTCCACCACATATTTGTATTTTCCAATTCTGAGGTGCGAAATTAGAGGTTTGCGGAGGTCCATTTCAACACAAACTCGAGCATACCTGCCTCTGGCAGCCATAGTCGTATTGATATCTACTTTCAAGGGCGTGCCAAGAGCCTTAGCAATGTGGCACATAATCTTTTCATCGTAGTATTCAATTGGAAGATTTGGAAATTGAACCCAGATTGCAGTTGTGTCTTCCTCAGCCTCGTCGGATTTGAAGTCAGGTTGCGATTTTCACACAGTAACATAATGGTCCATAACTACCCAAGGTCCACTAGTATAGACTTTAGAGTAATCCTCCATCATTTCAAACTTAATAATGAAAAAACCATTTCCAATGTCCAGTACCTCAAAGTTTGCTTGAAGGCTCCATACTCTTTGTATTCGAGTGGCAAAAAATTATACCCAATATTTTTACCGAGTAATCGCACAATAAGGCACTCTTTCCATGGTTCCCTGACCTTCTTTACCAAACCCGAGAGGATTTTGACTACGGGGTTGGACCCATTACCGATGATTTCTATACCTCCCTCTGAGTCGCCATCATCTTCCATTTCCTCATCCGAAGTGAGGTGATCCACATCACAATCAAAGCTTTCTCCTTTTCATTCTCATTGAATTTGGATCGCAAGAGCACTTGCTTGAAGGATTTCTCTTTGATTTGGGTATTTAGTTTGCCATTATCAGTAGTAGTTTGGCCCTTTGTTGCAATCTGGTCCAACAATGCCTTGTGCATTTGTGCATCGACCCCATGACCGTCAATTGAAATCGTGTCATTTGGTGCTGGCTCTTTCACCTTTTTGTTACTCCGATCAAGATGATCATGTTCCTCCGATGTGCGTCGAAATTCTGCAGAGCTCTCTCTAATGGTTATTTTGTCTCTCTCTCTCTCTCTCTGTTCTTAGATTGTAGTTTTCTTTTAGTGTACTTTTCTCAAATGTCATAACAAAAAAACAAAAAAAAAATTGTGTACTTTTTTCAAACATAACAATCTAACACTCAAAAGTATACTTTTTCTAAATGTAATACTCCAATGTAACACAAAAAAAAATTTCTTAATATACTTTTCCCAAACATAACACTCCAATTAATGTAATCCCAAACGTAACACTCCAATGTAACATATTCCAATGTAACACACACAATAATACTAAAAACTTCTTATTGTACTTTTTCCAAACTTAACACTCACAATTTGAAACTATACATTTGCTCAAAACTTACAAAGAAATTTTTATACTCCTTTTCGAATGGTTTGAAGAATCTCACATCCTTTTTTTGAAGTGTTACGTTTGAAAAAAGTATACTAATGATTTTTTTTTTTTCTTGTGTTATATTAGAGTGTTACACTAAGGAGTTTCTTTTCCTTTTTTTTTTTAGTGTTATACTAGAGTGTTATATTTGGGGAAAAAAAATACACTAAAGATTTTTTTTAGATTATTACATTTGAGTGTTATATTGGAGTGTTATAGTTTGAAATTATACATTTGGCTAAAACTTACTAAGGAGTTTTTGTACTCCTTTTGAAATGTTTGAAAAATCTCACATCTTTTTAAAATGTTTGATGATACCATATTTCAAGTCATTTTTGTATTCCTTTTGAAATGTTTTCCAAATAAAAAAGATTCTCATACAAAAATTTATCCCAAATTTGATTATCATAAATTGTGTACCTTACCTTTTTAGCACAAAAGCAAGAAAAAAAAAGAAGGAAACATAATAGAAATAAAGGTATAAGCATAATTCTAATTTTTAAATAATATATTAAATCTATCTTTCTAAAATCAATGGGACTAATTGATTTATAAAAAAATCTTTGAGACTAAATGGATCACTATTGCTCAAAATAAAATTGATAAGTAAATTTTTCCAAATCTGACTAACTTTTATGTTTTTCAATCACTTGGATTTTGGAAGAATTATATAAAACGAAATTTTTTATTGGAAGCATGATCAATTTTTTTCCACTCAACAATGGATTGGTTTATTGGATCATTGACAATAGTTCAACCATCAAAGTCTTTTGAGGAATTTGTGCAAAGTTGAGATTTTATAATTTGTTACAAAATTCGATTATTATCTAATAATGCTTCAAGATCTACTTAGAATTTTTATAATTTTATTATTGCTCAGGTTTTGTAATTTTTGATTTTTTGTATTTATAATTTTAAGATTTTTTATAAGAAAAAAATAATTGAAATTTGTGTTAGGAAAACTGATGTGGTAAGGAAGGACTTTGCCAAACCTTACGCTAAATTTGATACAATATTTAGTTTTTTCATTTTTTGCTAGGGTGATGCTAAGGACCCCAGTGATTGGGCACCCCCAGCACCCCAGTGCCACATGGCACACTGCCAGTGGCTGAAGTCTAAAAAAAAAAAATTTCAGCCAATCAGCAAGGACCCCAGCACCCCCACGGGGGTCCAACACATTTTCCTTTTTACTAACAAAAATGCTTTAGACCACTAATTAGTGGTGGCTCTAATGATGTGGCAGTGGGTCCCACCCACTGTCACATGTGTTTTGTGCCTTGTTTTTTCTTTTTTTTTCTTTTTTTTTCAATTGCCACCTCACTAGTGGTGGGGTTAGTGATGATAAATTAGTGGTCTATAGCATTACTCTTTTTCTAATGACTTTGCTCACTTTCGGAGAGGGTATTTTTTGAGTTCTAACCTTTTTTTAAAAAAAATAAATAAATAAATTGGCAAGCTTTTTAACTTGACTATTGGAGATACTCTCATTGTAAATAAATAATGGGTTTTAAATTACAAGTCTACAATATTTTTCTAATATGTACATGTCAAAAAAATAAAGTTTTGCTAGAGTTGTTAACCAAAATCCTTTAATTTATAAAGATTTTTGTGATAGTTTTTTTTATTTAAAAAAAAAAACCAAATATAAGATATTAATAAGATAGTAAATTAGATTACTAATAATGGAGGTTCCTCTATAAAGTGACCTCCCCTGAAAATTAAAAGTTACAACGCCTCGACCTGAGCTTTAGTTCGAATTTTTTTGCAGATAGTTATTCCAAGTGTTTAAATTCGATTATCTAATTAGACATAATTCTTTCACATAAAATTATATTTATATTTTACCTCATACAAAATGATTGCATCCGTTTAACATCACTTAAAGTAAAAAGGTTATATTCGATTTTAACCAAAATCCTTTAATTTATCAAGATTTTTGTGACAATTTTTTTATTTAAAAAAAAAATAAGATACTAATAACATAGTAAATTAGATTACTAATAATGGAGGTTCCTCTATAAAGTGACCTCCCCTTGAAAATTAAAAATTAACCTGAGCTTTAGTTCGATTATTTTATTATTATTATTATTATTTTTTTTTTTTTTTTTTTGTAGATAGCTATTCCAAGTGTTTAAATTTAATTATATAATTAGACATAATTTTTTGATATAAAATTATTTTTACATTTCACCTCATATAAAATGATTGCATCCGCTTAACATCACCTAAAGTAAAAAAGTTATATTTAATTTATAATGAGAAAATTGATGAAAGATTCATTCAAAATGAGTATGAGGTATTAGATTTATGGTAAAATTTTATTTGGTAATAAGGACATCAGAAAAGGTCGATGGAAAAGTAGCCAAAAAATTGGTCGAAAAAGTCGCCACCGAGGTCGCTGGTCGACGGTAGCAGGTGGCGATGATTAGGTAGAGAAATGAGTGATATTCGATAGATAAGTTGTTGAACAAGTGACATGTATCACATTTTAACAGATAATTAGTTTGATAAATTTCAATAGATATACAGATAGATTGATTTCAACAGCTAGTAGTCCTTTTGGACAAATTGTGTTCTTTTAGTATAAAATGTTGGACAATCTTCACTGTATTTGAAAAATAAATTATGTTTGTATACTTAACAACAAACGGAATACAAAAGCAATAAAGGAAAGAAGAGAATTTGTTTAATTACAAAAATCAAACCAGAAAATAAAATAAAATAAATAAAACAGATTTTTATTTTGTTACAAAAACAAAATGAAAATTAGAAACTGAAAAAATAATAAAACAAAAAATAATTAATTACTTACCAAATTAATATGTTGAACAAATTTTCTGATCAAGTCCAGTGTTAGACACTATGTCCTTAAGACAGATTCGTCTTCTCCACGGTGCTTTCAGATTGTGGACATCTATCTCCAAGGATAAAATGATCAACAGCAAACAATAGCAGCACTGCAAATTGTTTGCACAACGAACATACTAAGTGTTTACACTCTTTCTCACAGAAATTTAATGCAGCAAAATGCAGAGAATTATTGCAGAGGAGAAGTACGAAAATTGTGAATGAAAACATCAAATGAGGGACTACCTATTTATAGATGCAGTGGTACCTTTTCAGTTTGAATTAAACAGGTAGCATACCTGTTTGAACAGGAACTGTACCTGTTGGGTTTGAATTGGAACTGTTTGGGTTCAAATTTGAATTTAGACAAATAGAAACCTGTACAGAATTCCAACCGAATTTTGAAACCAAAACCGGACAGATTTTTGAATTTAAATTCCAAAAATATAGAATTTAATTTTAGAAAGTTTTTGGCCCAAAAAGATAAGTATTGGGCCAGACAAGCCCAACCCAACCTCACACCACGCACCCGCGCCCAGCTCATCCTAGTCTGACCGACCGGACGGCGGGCAACGGCGCGCGCGTGTGGCTATTTTTGACTCCAATGGGTCTAGCCTAATTTACCCATAATCTCTCCCTTCTACAAACTTGGGGTGCCCCTTGGGACCCTTCCCAAGTTATAATCCCAAGCTTTATAAACCCGTAAATTTCTTCCCACCAAACCAATATGGGACAAACCTTTATTCAAACCTTAAGGAATTTCCACCAAAAACTCAATTTCCATGGAGCTCACTTTGACTTCAATTTCTCATTCACCCGATAATGGTTTTGAGTAACCAAATATACCACGTGAATCACAACGCGACATAGAATGCGTTACTACTTAGACCCGCCAAATTTAACGCATGGGTCCCACCTAAAAAATAGACCAAAGTTGAGAAAAATTTCTCTTTTTCCAAAACTTTCAAAACCCATTTCTAACAATCCCCCACATGAATAGAATTTGATGACAATGGAAATGCAACAATATGCAGAATTTTTTGAAAGAGTATAAATTGAAAATATCTTGCATCAAGATAGGTAGCTTTCGGCCTTGAACCTTCCCTAGTAATAACCTATCGAACTTACTAGCTAACCAATGGACGCGATGCCTTGAATTATTCAGCCGTTTGTGTAAGCCAAGACAATAGATTTCACACAAAATATCTTCTAATACATCGTGGTTCTCACGGTTGTGTTCATTTTGTCCTTGAACGCTCCTGGTTGTTCATGAGTGCTTCTAGAGAATTTAGCCTCTTCATTCTCATAGAACCGGCCCCAGTTCGACACTCATATAGGTGATTCTTATTGTGAGTATCTCCTTATACTCGTCTTGATTTTATGCCTAAATCAAGATATAAGTAATCATTAAAAAGCAAAACTTATCCTTAAACCCTTGCATACAACATATATTGCAGATATCACTCTCACCATAGGAATGGGTAAGGATTTTTAAATCCCTTGGTGATTTCTAGCTAGCCATACATGACTTAGTTGTCCATTTGAACTTAATTCTTGGGATCTCTAGTCATATAAGTAGGGTTACCATTATGATGACTCTTATGTAATAGGCTTTAATCTCATCCCCTTTGATGAACTATACACTTACTCTCTAGTCAAACTTTTTGTTAACGAATCCGCAATATTCTCTTTAGATTTTATATAATCTATTGACATTATTCCATTTGAGAGCAATTGCCTTACGGTATTATGTCAACGACGAATATGTCATGACTTACCATTATACATATGATTTTGTGCCCTGCCTATTGCAGATTGACTATCACAATGAATACAAATAGCTGGCACAGGTTTGGGCCACGTAAGAATGTCTTCTAAGAAGTGACGAAGCCATTCTGCTTCTTCTCCTGCTTTGTCTAAAGCAATGAACTCAGATTCCATTATAGATCGTACGATGCATGTTTGTTTCATAGATTTTCAAGAAATAGCAGCGCCTCCCAAAGTAAAGACATCCACTAGTGGATTTTGAATCTTTAGTATCCGATATCCAATTGACATCACAATAACCTTTGAGTACTGCTGGATATCGAGTAAAGTTCAAACCATGATCACGGGTAAATCTTAGATATCTAAGAACCCAAATGATCGCTTTCCAATGGTCTTCTCCGGGGTTACTAGCACTGTTGGAAAAAGGGGATATGATGGCGTTTTTTAAAACGTCACTATTATTAATATTTAACGGCATTTTATAAACGCCGCATATTCTTTTAACCAAAACGGCACCGTTTTATAATAGGAGGCGTTTAAAACGCCTCCAAATGCGATACACCACACGCGCCTTTTCAATCCTAATTTTGTATCTGGGCCCTCTCTCAACCCATATGCATACATCATTTTGAATCTAATCCCTCTCTCTCTCTCTCAACCCTCTCTAAGCTCCATCGAAGATTCAGATTGAAGTGATTTCGAAGCTCCATCGAAGCGATTCGAAGCTCCATCGAAGATTCAGAGATTCAGTGATTTCCAGAAGCTCAGATTTGAACTCTGACCCGAACTCTGACCCCTCGATTACTCGCATTTCAAGCTCAAATCGATACTCTCTCTCTCTCTCTCTCTCTCTCTCTCTCTCTCTCTACATGAAGCTACATAAATAGAAAGTTTCATTTTCAAGATTTCATAGAAATCATCTACATGAAGCTAATATAAACATGATGGAAAATTTAGAGTTATATTTTATGCTAATCTGCTAATCTAGTGCATTTTTCTAATCTGGTGCCTCTGTATCTGTGTGCTACTCTAGTGTACCTGTGCTCTGTTCTGCTGTATATGTGTTCTGGTATGCTGTTACATTGGATTTTTTTTTTTGATACTCTGATTGTTTGATTCAAATTGGACTTCACAGTTTTTTTTGTACAAAACTTATATCGGTATAGTATTGCTCAATATGTAATGATATGCATTTGTGTGTATGTGTACTTATACAACCTCATTTATAGTTAGAGTACAACATATTAAAACGAACATGAACATTAATATTGTTTGACTTGCGCGATAAACATTCTAATAATTTTCAGATGCTAAGAGGAATAAAATCAAATAGCAGAGAGGACTTAGTGTGAGAAGTATATATATATCTTTTACACTGTTAATTAGTTTTTGACTAGTTCAATGGAATAAAAAAATGCCATTATATCATAACTAGGATTTTTTTAAATTTAAAATTGATTTCATGAACATAAATGACAAATAAAAAAATGGGATTAGGCAAAAGACATGTTCATCAACATGTATTGTACCGCGTATATCGATTGAAAAAACAATGATATATACAAAATTAATAAGAGTTGAAACTACAGAGAAAATAGAAGATGTTTTTAATGCTGGAGGTGTGTAAATTACCATAGTCCACATGCTTAAATGCTTTGTGTGTTTGCAGCTGCCATCTGTGCTTCTGAGTTACATTTTTATGCTTCTGAGTTACATTTTGATGCTACTATTGGTTCTGAGTTGTGAGCAAATTAACTTACAAAAGCTTTTGTAATACAAGTTGTAGTTTTTGGTTGATTCTCTTTCTCTTTGTAATTTTTTATCCAAATCCATGATCCAAACACAGCTCAGTGGACTCATGCTTGTGTGGTTGCAGACTTCACTACTGTCTTGATCATGAATCCCTCAACTTTCATTAGGATCTTGGAATTTTAAACCAAATCGAAGAACAAATGCTGTGTTTCTTGTTCGTAGACTGAAGTAAGTCTCTACTTTGGAACTGTATTAGATTTTTAATTTTCACTTTCTTGATCTGCTGGGAGCTATAACTATCTTATCTTTCGCATTCTCAGACTTCTCCTGGGGAAACTTGCCTTGCTCAACTTAAACAGCCTCACTTATCAGGAGAAGCTTGCTTTTTGGATTAACACGTACAATTTGTGCATGATGAATGTATGTGAGACCTTTCTATCTACATATGACCCCAGAAACTAACTATTTGACTAAATTTCAATACTTCATATATCTAATCATATTCAGTTAAATTGTCCATTCTTACAAGTGTTTTCTAAACAAAAGACAAGTTATGGGTGTGTTATTATGTTCCATTCATGTCAAGAAAAGAGCGATTTACCATATACTTCATTGCTACGGGCATTTCTTAAGCATGGAATACCAGACAGTCCTGAGATGGTTGTTGATCTAATGCAGAAGGTAATTTCTAGGCAGGCAATCATTTTGTTCATGTAATGATAAAACTATTTTTTATTCTAACCAAGGACGTTCAATGGTCGTTACAGTTAAATTAGTTCATAAATTGACATCTTTATATTTATGTTTAGACACGTACTCTATATTTATATGTGTAGATGGATATATGAATTCATTGACAGATGAAATTGTACCTCTTATCCTCAAGCAACAATAAATGTTGGGGGGCACTTGCTAAATGCAATCACCATCGAACATTTCATCATGGGACTACCTTACCACTCAAAATATGTAAGCCAAGGCCCTTTCAATATACAAGTTTCTCTTTCAGCTTTTAATTGGAATTTGATGTCCCCTACACCCTATTTATTGATAATTTTTCCACCAGACCTTTGCGAAAGGTGTGAGAAATGATAAGATGATAGCACAGAGTGCCTTTGCATTGGAACATATGGAGGGAGTCTTGCACCACTCACTTTTACGACTTGGCATCAAAACAGAGATAACATATGGAGGGAGATAAAGGTAAATACGGATATTTAATATGAAATATCTCACTAAACTTAAAGTATATAAGTTGATTTTACTTTGATTGTTTTTGGTTTGCTGATGGAAACTCAGAGAGACACAGAGAAATTGCACTGTTGAGTCGTGTTATAATTTTTGAGAAATCACATTCCAGTTTAACATGTTCATTTGCTGCCCAATTAAATGTCCTCGTGTGTGGATACTTTCTAAGTCATATTGTATTAACAGGTTTTTCTTGATCTTCCAGATATCATCAATATTTCCTTTCCCCAATTTGTTTTCAAAAGTAGGATTCATAAAAAACACATTTTACAGTTTCTTGATTAAGAGTGAGAAAATTAATTAACATAGAACAAAACAGATCCTCAAGATTTCCACCAAAAAAAAAGGGAATTAAGATTTGATTAAAAAGATTGAAAAGTGTATATATGTAGAAGAAGAAGAAGAAAGAAAGAAAATTAAGCAAAGTCGGTTACTTTTATAGTAGAGATGATGTTGAATCTTCCTATGTGAATATACGAGAAAATAACTAAACAGACATGTATCTATCTCCAACTTCTGGACAAATCTCAAAATGGTCAGTACTTTCACTTGGGGAGAGAGGGAGAGAGAGAGTAAGAAAGAAGAAAATTCTTCTCTGTTTTCTTGGGAAAATAATGTGAAGAAAAACTTTTTCAAGGCTACTCTCTCCCTGTTGTTCACACACACACACACACACACATATATTGGTGCTCTGTGCTGGCTGTTGTCTTGGCCAAACCTTCAAGAAATAGAAATCTTTACATGTAAACGAATCTCTCGGGTTGCAATCTAGATGGGTGCTTCTGAATCAATCCCTCAAAAATCCATTCATTATTTCTCAGTCAAGGTTTCTCTCTCTCATTCTTTATTTGTTTTACATACACATGTGTTTGTTCAAATTGTTTTGTTTGGATTCTGAGAAAGTTTGGAATTTGTTTGGGATGTGCAGGATAGCAAGGGTAAGGAGGTTGATCTCAGCACATACAAGGGGAAGGTTCTTGTTGGCAACGTTGCTTCCAAATGCTCTCTTCCCTTCCCTTCTCTTTTCTAATCTTGTTTATTGTTGCCTCATATTCTGCGAAATTGATATATGGGCTTAATCTTTTATCTTTCTTTTCTAATACTGGGTTTCTGTGCGATTTGTGTATGTGGGGGTTGAAACAGTGGGCTAGCAGATTCAAACTATACCCAATTGACTGAAGTTTACAACAAATACAAAGATAAAGGTATGGAATCTTTTAATCACT
Source organism: Camellia sinensis (assembly GCF_055761805.1). Taxonomy (NCBI): domain Eukaryota; kingdom Viridiplantae; phylum Streptophyta; class Magnoliopsida; order Ericales; family Theaceae; genus Camellia; species Camellia sinensis. The sequence continues at coordinate 54,087,405 of NC_138968.1, forward strand.
CCATTTTTTGGGGGGCTTTTGCCTTTTGTCTCTAAAAGTATATAATAACCAGAATAACCTCTTTATATTTGTGTAACCTTTTCAGTTAACTATGAAATACACACATAAAGTTTTAATTTTTTACTTCAATATTACATTTTCACTCATCTTTTATGTTTTCATCTGTGTTGGGTGGTATATGCCCCTGTAGAAAACCTCTTAGGTGTTATTTCTTTTCCTATCAATTGATTGGGACTTGAAGAACATATGAAAATTGCATAAACACATGTACCCAGATATTGTTTGTTGGTTGGTTTCAAGATTTGAGGTAAAAAGTATATATTAAACTGAATAATCTTTTTATACTTGTGTAACCTTAAAAAAAAGACTTTTATTTATGACATAATAGACACCAATATTTTAGTATCAAAAGCTAAAATTGAATGGCAAAAAGTATATACTAAATTGGTTTTGGTTTGAATATTCAATAGAGAGAATATTCAATAAAGTTTTCTCTTTTGCGATTAGAAAAAAAAAAGAAATAGTTTATTTTTGTTGATTATGTATGTTTATCTAAGGTCTCTAGGTTATATTTTCAAATTGGAAAAATAATATTAATAATATTGTAGACCTTAGTTTATAAAATATTCATATGCATGAGTGTATAAATTTTTTTGATTGCATATACGTTAGTATGTATATATAAATATTTGAATTACATATACATTCATCCATAAATTTAGTGTGAAAATTTCAATTTGCCCCCATGGTTCAACTCAAGCTTCATGAACTTTAATGGCCAACAATAAAACCAATGCACAGAGTGCTGCACTAGCATATGGTTAGTTCATAGATTGGTTGTCCAAAACTAGAACTTTTTTTATGCTTATATATGTCTTTTCTCAATTATTTTGATGGATTTTTGATCAATTGAGTGGTTGGGTCAGTGGGACATTGGTTAAAGTTTGGATTTGTAATAAATTTTTGGTCTGCTATATATGGTATCTATATTTATAATATAATAGACACAAAATAATTCTTTAGGTTGTGTCCATAATCATATTTGGATGAAGAACCATATTTGTGTAGGGATTGACCGAAGCCTATGGTGCCCACCCATCAATGTCAAACCAACCGTAGTTGGGGTTTCTTGTGATAATACTTGTTTCAAACCTGCTTCAAACCTATCCCTAAGTTAGCTTAAAACCTGCTTCAAACCTGCGTGTGGTGCATCACACTATGATGATTGATAATAGCAATAGTAATGACTAGCAATGTAGGCTCTACTTTATTGATCTCTTAATTACATCCTCTCATTGAATAAGAGTTTGTCTCACGTTTACTTCTTTGATGTTATGTGTCGAAATCCTATTTACCCATTAATGTTGTTACTTGTACAGTTACATGTATCTTGTTTCCTATGATTATTATCTTGTTTCTTATAACACTTTGAAATTAGAAACTTTAAGTAATGTATAGTTAAATTTGAATATTCAAATTTTTTAAAGAAATATTGAAGTTTAATGATTTAACTTTGTAGTATATTAATTTAAAATTAAATGGAAATGAAGTTTGGTGTGCTTAATTATGCTTTTAACCCTGTGAAATCAACTTTACATGTTAAATTGGCTTCCCTTGAGAAGTTGTCTCTCAATGCAAAATGGATACTTTGATAGAGATATGGCCTGACAAACTTCAAGAACTAAGAGAAATGAGAGTTCAATGTTCTGCACCCTTATTTTTGTGCTTTTACAGATTCTTAACATGAAATTTTGTTTGTTTTTAATGGAACAAGTGATATTTGAAAAATTGCTGCCCTAATTTTTTTGTGGACCGAAAGCTAGAGGTTCTCCATGAAAACAATATCGATTATTGTGTAATATATTGGCATGAAATTTTGTTTGTTCTTCTTGAATGGCTATTCAATGTATTGCGCTGTATCATAGCTAGAATTTACTTGGCACCATATTTATGTATGTTCTCTTGAAACAAAAACATTTGATTTTTTTTTCTTTTTTGTATTTGTGTTTGTAGTTGAAGGCCTATTTTCCTTTTGCTACTGTACTTGCCAAAGTGTTTATGAGGGTTTATGCATCACAGAATTAGCACAATTTTTTTTTTAAAAAAAAAAAAGAAAAATAAAGCTATAACGGCGTTTTTTAAACGCCACTATAGCGTTATGTTTTTAAAATAGAAAAAAGTTACCACGACGTTTTTAAAACGTCATTAAATTTTTGATGTCACTGTTATGTAACACATTTAGCGGCGTTTTTAAAAACACCGCCTATTCTCATATAACGACGCTTTTAAAGCACCATAAAGATACAGAGACGGCTGCATCTTCGACGTTTGGTACTAAACGCCACAAAAAGAATTAGCGGTGTTTTTATAGGTATAGTGGCGTTTTTTAAACGCCATTAAAAGTCCAATTTCCAGTAGTGTAGTGTACATACTCAATTTACTGACAGCATAAGCTATATCAGGACGAGTACAATTCATTAGGTACATTAGGCTTCCAATAATTTGGGAGTATTTTAGCTGAGACACCGCATCACCTGTATTTTTCAATAAATGAAGATTGATGCCTACAGGTGTTCTAGTTACATTCATATCATCCTGGATAAATTTACCAAGAATTTTCTCAATATAATGAGATTGAGATAATGCATACCCATCAGATGTTTTAGTAATTTTTATTCCTAATATAACATCTGCGACCCCTATATCTTTCATATCAAATCTTTTGTTCAGCATTTGCTTAGTTGATTTAATCATGTTTTGACTGCTTCCAATGATAAGCATGTTATCCACATAAAGACAAACTATGACATATCCTTGGTCAATGTTTTTAACATAGACGCACTTGTTACATTCGTTTATCTTAAACCCATTAGTAAGCATAGAATGATCAAATTTTTCATGCCATTGCTTAGGTGCTTATTTTAATCCATAAAGAGATTTTACAAGCCGACAAACTTTCTTTTCTTGCCCTGGCACTACAACCCCTTCGAGTTGCTCCATATAGATCTCTTTATTTAAATCACCGTTTAAGAAATCTATCTTAACATCCATTTGATGTATTTCTAAATTATACAACGCTACAATAGCAATAAGCATGCGAATGGATGTTATTCTTGTCACAGGGGAATATGTGTCAAAATAGTCCAGACTTTCCTTTTGTCTATAACCTTTTATCACAAGTCTTGCTTTATACTTGTTTATTGAACCATCTGCTTTCATTTTTCTCTTGAATATTTATTTATATCCAAGAGGTTTAGAACCGGGTGGAAGATCCACCAATTCCCAAGTATGATTTTGTATAATGGATTCAATTTCATTATTAATATTCTCTTTCCACAAAGGTGCTTCAGGACTTATGTTAGAAAATCTTTTAGGTTCATTTTCTAACAGATATGTCAGAAAATCTAGATCAAAGGATTTTGATGCTCTTTCTTTCTTACTTCACCTTGGTTCATCATCAGTTAAATCCTGTTGGTCGAGACCATTACTAGTCTCTTGGGTTTGATTGTCATTAGTCTCTTGACTTTGTGTACAATTATAAGTTTTTTTCTGTGAACTTAATTCAAGTCATTTCTTGTAAGGAAAGATATATTAAAAAAACACAGCATTCCTTGACTCTATAATAGTGTTCACATTTATATCAGGTATTTCTGATTTATAAGTCAAAAACTGATATACACTACTATTCTGAGCATAACCAATAAACACACAATCCACTATTTTTGGTCTTATTTTTGTCTTTTTTGGAACAGGAATTTCAACTTTTGCCAAACACCCCCACACTTTTAAGTATTTATAGGAAGGTGGTTGTCCTTTTCATAATTCATAAGGAGTGTTGTTGGTTTTCTTGTGGGGTATTCTGTTAAGAACAAAATTAGCTGACAATATTGCTTCCCCCCACAAGTTCTACAGTAAGCCTAAACTTAGTAACATGACATTCATCATTTCTTTAAGTGTTCAATTCTTCCTTTCAGCAATCCCATTTTGCTGTGGAGAGTAGGGTGCTGTAGTTTGGTGAATAATACCATGTTGTGCACAAAATTCATTTAATGGTGCATCATATTCACCACCCCTGTCACTTTTAACCGTTTTAATAGTTTTACCAAGTTGATTTTCAACTTCATTTTTGTAAAGTTTAAACATTTCCAAGGCTTCATATTTACTTCTAAGTAAATATACATAACAATATCTTGTGCAATCATCGATAAATGTTATGAAATACTTTTTGCCTCCTTTAGTTTGAACAAATTTAAGATCACATACATCAGTATGAATTAATTCTATAGGTTCAGTTGTTCTTTCAACCAATTTAAATGGAGCCATAGTTAGTTTCGCTTCTACACAAATCTCACATTTGTGATTAGGATCAATTTCAAACTTTGGTAAATAATCCAAACCAATGAATCTACGCAAAGCATCAAAATTTACATGTTCTAATCTACCATGCCATAAATTCGACTCAAGAATATAAGCAACAGATGTGTTATTCTTATTAATTGCAAGTTTTGGTACAACCATTATTACATTCAACTTGAAGAGACCACTAGTTATGTATGCCTTACCAACATACATACCACTCTTTGTTAATACAAATTTATCAAACTCAAATACAAGCCTAAAACTATTTTTACTTAACAAAGAACCCGAAACCAAATTCTTTCAGATGTCAGGTACATGCAGTACATTGTTGAGAGTAAGTTCTTTCCCTGATGTCATCTTTAAGATCACATTTCCTTGTCTAGCCATAGTAGAAGTAGAAGAATTTTCCATGAAAAGTTGTTCACCATTTACAGCCTCATTGTAGGTAGTGACCATCTTCTTGTCCACACAAATGTGACGAGTTGCTCCAATGTCAACCCATCATTCCTTAGGATTTCCAACCAAATTAGCTTCAAACACGACAGCAGAGAGATTGATGTCATTTACCCCGTCAGAGATGTAATCAAGTTCTGTCACATAAGCTTGATTGGTGGTCTTCTTGTTTGTACTTCCGCAATCTTTCTTAGGGCGGCGACAATCAGAAGCTCGATGTCCGCTCTTGCCACAATTATAGCATTTACCTTTGAACTTTTCATTGCCATTGTTGTCGCCTTGTTTAGGACCATCTCCAGTAAACTTCATCTTTTTGTTATGTGGTTTGTGCACTTGTTCAACCACATTAGCCTTAGACTCAATGGGATTTTTGCCATTCCTCTTTTCAGCCTTTCAGTTATCTTCCTCAATTCTCAATCTTACAATCAATTCATCCATGGTCATCTCCTTGCGTTGATGTTTTAAATAATTTTTGAAATTTTTCCAAGCCGGTGGTAACTTTTTCACTAAAGCAGCGACTTGAAAAGACTCGCTAAGAGACATACCTTCAAAATGAATATCATGCAAAATTTTTTGAAAATTTTGAACTTAAGAAATTACCGTTTGGGAGTCTACCATAATGAAGTCCAGAAATTTACCGACAACAAATTTCTTCGTGCCGGCATCCTCTGTCTTGTATTTTTTCTCTAAAGAATCCCACAATTCTTTTATTGTTTTCAGAGGGTTGTAAACATTATACAGCATGTTGTCAAGGTCATTGAGGATGTAGTTTTTACACAAGAAATCAGAATGTTTCCAAGCGTCTACAGCGGCAACAACTTGCCGATCACTTTCATCCTCTCTAAGTACTAAAGCCTCTTTGTGGAGGAACCGGGCCAAATTTAGAGTTCTAAGATAAAACAGCATTTTCTTCTGCCATCTCTTAAGTGCCATTAAATTTTTTTTTATTTTTCTCCATGATTTATCGGAACTTGAACATGATTCTAGATAAGGACCGGAGTCGTTGTAACGATCAGATTTAGAGTACTACTTTCAGCAGCCATAATATCTTATTATAAAAATCAGAAAAAACCAAAATACAAATTAATTTTCTAGTTACTAAAACCAGAAAATAAATTATAACACAAAATAATTTTATTTTTCTTGTTACTAAAACTAGAAAAATAAAATACCACAATAATTTTCTGTAACACAAATTAATATTCTGCAATTGTTAATGACACCAGTATATTACTAGTACTAGTTGTCAAAGAAAATAAAGAGTATATTACTACTATTTGTCAAACAGTATATTACTACTATTTTTATTTTTCAACCAAAATATCATTTTGTGAAAACACAAAAAAATAAATACAATGAAGACACCAAAAATTATTCTGTCTTAAGATTGTTGGACAATCTTCACTGTATTTGAAAATAAATTATGTTTGTGTACTTAACAACAAACGGAATACAGAAGAAATAAAGGAAATAAGAGAATTTATTTGATTACAAAAATCAAACCCAAAAATAAAATAAAATAAAATAAATAGATTTTTATTTTGTTACCAAAATAAAATGAAAATCTAAAACTGAAAAAATAAAAAAAAACAGAAAATAATTAATTACTTACCAAATTAATATGTTGAACAAATTTTCTGATGAAGTCCAATGTTAGACACTGTGTCCTTAAGACAGATTCGTCCTCTCCACGGTGCTTTCAGATTGTGGACGTCTATCTCCTAGGATAAAATGATCAACAGCAAACAATAGCAGCACTACATAAGAGCACTAAGTGTTTATACTCTTTCTTACAGAAATTTAATGCAGGAAAATGCAGAAAATTATGGCAGAGGAGAAGTACGAAAATTGTGAATGAAAACATCAAATGAGGGACTACCTATTTATAGATGCAGTGGTACCCTTTCAGTTTGAATTAAACAGGTAGCATACATGTTTGAACAGGAACTGTACCTGTTGAGTTTGAATTGGAACTGTTTGGGTTCAAATTTGAATTCAGACAGATAGAAACCTGTACAGAATTCTAACCGAACTTTGAAACCAAAATCGAGATTTTTTAATTTAAATTCCGAAATTCAAATTCCACAAAATTAGAATTAATTTTAGAAAAAGAAAATTCAAATGTTTTTTGCCCAAAAAGATAAGTGTTAGGCCAGACAAGCCCAACCCAACCTCACATAGCGCGCTCAGCCCGCCTAACCGGACAGACGGATAGCGGTACGCGCGTGTGTGGTTATTTTTGAGTCTAATGGATCTAGCCCAATTTGCCCATAACCTCTCCCTTCTACAAACTTGGGGTGCCCTTAGGGCCCTCTTCAAGTTATAATCCCAAGTTTTATAAACTTATAAATTCTTTCCACCAAACCAATGTGAGACAAGCCTTTATTCAAACCTTAAGGAATTTTTACCAAAAATTCCATTTCCATGGAGCTCACTTTGACTTCAATTTCTCATTCACCCGATAATGGTTTTGAGCAACCAAATATACCACGTGAATCACAACGCGGCATAGAATGCGTTATCACTTAGACCCGCTAAATTTAGCGCATGAGTCCCACCTAAAAAATAGATCAAAGTTAAGGAAAAATTATGTTTTATCAAAACTTTCAAAACCCATTCCTAACATAAAGATATTACAGCTCGTTTGTTTTGAAGGATAACTCATGGGATTGGACTATTAATCCGGAGGGATTAATAGTCCGTTGTTTGGTATGGATTTTTTGGTCTGGATTAATAATCCCTCCGGACTATTAATCTGGAATTCACTGGCTTATTGTATCCCGGGGGGGGGAGGGGGGGCCTGGGACAGAATCTATGGGATAATGTATCCCATGGGATTGGCTAGCTTTATTACATCTTTGACCCTCTCATCTTTCTTTTAGCTTTTCCCATTTTGCTTTCACTGCAGAAGCTTCATTTCACTGTAGGAGCAAGAGCTTCATTTCATCTTGAATCTTCAATCTGTTGAACCTTTGCATCCGATCTTCATTCAGGTTTGAAACTCATTCTATTTATTTTTTGCTGAGCTTCATTCTATTAATTTTCAGCAACTTCATGCTATTTATTTTTAGCAGATTTTTTCTAGATTTTTCGATCTTTTATTTATTCCAGATTTTTTTTTTCCAGATCTGTAACCTTTAGCTTTGTTGGTTGATTTCTTTGTTTTATTGATTTATGTATCTTTACCTTGGATCTATGTGGATGGCAAGTATACAAAAGAGAAATCCATTCAGTTTAGATCTATAACATTTCATCTTTTTTTTTGCTTTGTTTTTTGTTTATACAAAGAAAATCCATGCTCTGTTTTTTCCAAATCCATGCTCTGTTTTTTCCCACATTTGATATGCAGCAGCACCATCCATTCTTTCCTACAAATTCCACATGCTAAACAAATCTAGCATGAGTCCAAGTACAGTGAGAATTAGTGGGTTGGGATTGGTTGATTCTTCGCACAAATCTAAGCTTGAGTCCAAGTTTAGCTTAAAGAATTTTTTTTTTAATAATAATTTTTGTTATGGCACGGATTGTTCAAATTCAAATATAAAAAAAAATTATATTTGATTTTTATTAGGCTCTTTTTTTTTCCCTAATTTTTTATGGTGATTTCATCTTTTTTTTTTTTTGCTTTGTTTTTTGTTTATACAGTGGAGGTTTAGGCAAAGAATAAACAGAAACCACTCTTGAATAACTTAAGACTTCCTTAGGAAGCTCAATGTGAGGTGTATTGTTGACAGCATGAATACGTGTTGGCTAATATCAGTATAGGCATTTGGAATGAGTATGAGCTCTATGAAAAGAGGAAATGTAAACACAATTTATATCTCCATGTAGGAACCACTGAATGTGTTTGAAATTTGATAAGATTTGGAGATTTACATGAGTGTGCATTTGTGTCTATGAACCTAAAAAATAAGATATTAGTGGAAAACTTGTTGGGCTAGTACTGATAATAAGTTTTATGATTAGAATCAGGGGATATGCATATGAGATGGATGCATCTATTGATACATGCCAAGGGATATATATATATATATATATATGAATAACAAGTGGTACTCCAATTTCTTTCTTTATTTTGTTTTATTTTTTTGTAAAAATGGTAAGTATAATAAAAACAAGTGGGAAGGATAATTTCAAATTCTAAAACTACATATTGCTTTCAAAATGTTTCCTTTTTTCCACTTGCTCTTAACTTGGTTTTCCATGGTTGAAGTTCAACATATGTGACTTGTAAGACCATGTAGCTGAGGACTGATATTTTGCCACATCATGAACAAGAAGTGCTATTTGAGTTTGTCTTTGCAATGGCTTAAGAGTGAACTTGAGATACAAGGTGGTGTAACATTTCCCAGAGCTGCTATGTTAATAACTTGACAATGACACCCTTCAAAATATAATAAAATAAAATAATTAACTTCACAATGACAGCAGTAAAGGCATATTCACAGTCAAAAAGATTGAAAGGCGAAGGAATGAAGCTTATTCCCTGTCTCTTCCTTTCACTGTTTCCATTTTTAAGTAAATAAAATATATGTTTTAAAAACTAACGTTTGATCTTGAATTTGTATTGCAGCTTTTGATTGCAGCTCATAATTGTAAATGTCAAAACAAACAATGTTGATTATCATCTCCATGAAAAGACCAATAATCTAAAACATTAATTTTGTTTATTTTTCAATAAAATAATCTATTTATTTTCAATAGCTTCATTCTATTTATTTTCCGATCTTCTATTTATTCTCCGATCTATTTAGTAAATTGTTTATGATTTGCCGTTATGTTTTCTCATTTACTCAATTTATTTGCAATTTTAAATATTTTCTTCTATATAGAGATGGATCAGAATATCAATGATTTTGATGATGACAGTAACGATGCGCTTGAATTATACGTAGTGTTGCAAGCTGTAATGCAAGAAATACATGCCTTATGCGCCGTAGCTTTTGTTGTCATTGAGGTTGTCTTAAAAAGGTATTTATCTGAGTATCGCCATAACCTTATTAGAGAGCCCAATCGATTGCAAAAACAAATGGACTATATTAACCGTCTAGTGAGAGAAAGTGGCATAACATGTGTTGAACAACTCCGTATGGATCGGCGTGCTTTTATGACCTTGTGCAATATGGTTCATACGATAGGTGGGTTAGGGCATTCAAAATATGTCACTTTAGAAGAGAATGTGGCCTTTTTCCTCTTCATCTTAGCACAACACTTGAAAATACGAAATGTTAAGTTCAATTTCTATAGGTCTGGAGAGACTGTTAGTCGGTATTTCAATGATGTCTTAAAGGCTATGTTGCGTCTGCAAGCCAATTTACTCGTCACCCCAAATCCTATAACTGAAGCAAGCACCGATCCAAGGTGGAATTGCTTCCAGGTAATGGATTTGTAAAAATTTGGTAACACTGCATTACTTTTTTTTTTATTTCTTTTATTAAATCTTTTTTACCGAAAATAAAAATCATAACTATTATAATGTCTATTGAATTGGTTTGTTTAGAATTGTCTTGGAGCACTCGATGGCACCTATATTAAAGTTCGTGTACCTGTGGTTCATCAAGCAAGGTATAGGACAAGAAAAGAAGAGATTACTACTAATGTTTTGGGAGTTTGCTCCCAAGACATGAATTTCATATATGTGTTGCCGGGGTGGGAATGGTCAGCAGCCGACTCTAGGGTTTTGAGAGATGCAATCAATCGACCCAATATCTTAAGGATCCCAAATGGTAATACAAAAGTACTTAATTTTTCTTAAATTCATGAATAAAAATTTAATTTAATACATAACATTCCACACACAGGTTACTATTACCTAGTGGATGCGGGGTATACGAATGGGAAAGGATTCTTAGCACCTTACCGTGGTCAGCGATACCATTTGTCTGTTTGGAGAGAATGAGCAACACCAAATAATTACCAAGAATATTTCAACATGAAACATGCATCAGCCAGGAATATCATAGAAAGGTTGTAACGCCCTCAAAATTAACCCATTATATATATCATTGAGATGCATTATTTAAAGAAGACAATTTATTAATTCATTCATCAGAGTATTACTAAATAAAGCATTACATGCAACATTGAATAAAATGCGTTACAGGCTTACATCTTTCCAAGCCAACACTTGGATACAAAAATATGAGTTCTAACTCAAAACAAGAAAAGCCCTAGGCTTGAATGTTTACATGTACTAATAAATAAAGACAATTAACTAAAGGTAGTCTTCTTCAAACCAGAAGCCAAACCCTCCCAAGCTAAGTCCTTGGAGGTAGTTTATCACCTGAACCTGAAAATGATGTTCCCATAAAGAGTGAGCCACAGCCCAGTAGAAATATTCTAAACCACATATAAGCAATGAATAAAGCAATAGCATTCAACAGATGGTTAACCAAGATAATCAATTACTTCATTTTACAGCCTCATGACACTATTGTCTAAGATACATTTTACTTTCCAACTTAATCAACATGGCTCAGAACCTGGCCGAACTTACAACAGTGAATTATATATATCATATTCACATTCTTCCAATATCAACAAACAAATGAGACTCAAGCTCAATTCAAAACACTTCATACTTCCAGATTGATACACATTTTAGTGCTGTATCAATAAAACACTTCTATATAAATAAGCACACATAAAAGTGATGCTAATGGAGTCCATCCCCTATCTCCTCCCAAACAAAAATCCGGTTTAGAAGTCCATCCCCTATCTTCCCCTAAACCGTGGAGTACATCCCCTATCTCCTCCCACACAAAACAATGTATGCAAATGCAATGCTCAACCAATACACGTATTTTCTGTATCAATGCAATAGTCAAAATTAATGACTTAACCAATGTGATTAGTTTCAGTTATTCCTAATCCACATGCAATGTCTACAACAATCACGACTATCCTCCACCGATAGCCCAAAACAGTTATTTCTAAACTGAAAATAACTATGACAACAATTCAATAGGCAAATAATTTAAATTATCCAACTATGCCATTTAATCAATGAATTCCTCAATTCCATGAATTAAACCATCTTTTCCCAACTCCATAAATTAATTATACAAATTAATTTAATAATACAACTAGGGTTTTTCCCAGAATTTACCAAAGTATCCCCAACATATCAAAATACCAAAACTTAGAACAAAACCTATAAAATGGAGTAGGAAATCCCTACCTCAAAGAAAACAACCCAAATGGTGAAGACAGAGATGAGTGCCCAAATACCAAAGTGCTCCAAATCGCCAAATGCTCAGATTAAATGGAAGCCCTCGACTCACTCTATCTTTTTAATGAAGGATCTAGGGTAGAAACACTCCCTAAGTGGATCAAATCTAAGAGAGAAGGTGAGTAGGGAGAGAGAAAAGTCGGACCAAGGGTTTGGAATCAAAAGAAGATGAAAAGGACTGATCAAAACCCGCTGCTGTGTATATAAACTGGACAGGCTCGCTCGAGCGAAGCCTTTGTCGCTCGAGCGACCAGACACAGAAAATCTACGCTCGAGCCAAGGAAACCTTGCTCGAGCCAACAACCCAAAAGCTTGCTCGAGCGAAAGAAAACTCGATCGAGCGAAGAACTCAAATCCTCAGGTCTGTAATCAGACTCACGCTCGAGCGAATGAACCATCGCTCGAGCGAAGAACAAACTAACTCGCTCGAGCGAAGAAAATCTCGCTCGAGCCAAAAATGCAGAGCTACAGGTCAATACTGGACGCCATCTCTCGCTCGAGCGACCAACTCCTCGCTCGAGCGAAGAACCAAAATCCTGGACAGCAACACTTGGTTTCTAAACCCAACCCACCTGAAACAAACCTGCCCAACACATCCTATAATTCCAAATGAGAAAATAAAGGACAACAACAACAATTATACAATGACAGAATCTACGGAACCTGAGTCCGGATACAATAATCAAATGGGAAAAGACCGGGGTCGCTATAAAGGTCTTTTGGAATGTTGAAAATGAGATGGGCTATACTTCGCAGTGCATCATACTATCCCATTAGAACCCAAAATCGAATTATCACAGCATGTTGCTTGTTACACAACTTCATTCGACGAGAGATGGTAGTTGACCCCCTAGAGGATGATCTAGACTTAGCGGATGCCTTACAAAATCAACCCCCAATGGGAGATGATTTTATTGAGATTGTTGAGACATCTAACGAGTGGACTGAGTGGCGGGATACATTTGCAATGCAATTGTACAACAATTGGTTAGCTAATGGAGGGGCTGGATAAAGATAGCTTTGTGTTTCTACTTTGCTTTGTTGTTAAACAATTTAAATTTGTGATGTGTCATTGCTATGTACGTTTATGAATAATTGACATTGTGGATATTGAATTATATTTGCAATGGTTGGTATTATGATATATATGTTTGTGAGTTATTTATATTTTATGTTAATGCATATGAAATGTTCAATTATTACTGTAGGCATGGATAATGAGATATCCAGTTTTCGTAAGAAAAAGAATGACAAGGTTGATTCATTAAAACAAAGGCGAATATGGAGCCCACGTGAAGAGGACTGTCTAATTTCAGCCTTGTTGTTCATTGTGAATGATGGAATGAAAGTTGACAATTCTTTCAAGGCAGGCTAGCTTATGAAATTGGAGAATAAAATGGCGGAGTTGTTACCCGGAACAGATTTACGTGGCTCTCCCCAAATCGAATCAAAGATTAAAATATGGAAGAAGCAATACAATTCTGTGTCTGGTATGCTTGCTACTAGTGGATTTGGATGGAATGATACTGAAAAAAGAATTGACGTAGAGAGTGATAGTGTATGGGAGGCATATGTTCGGGTAAAGTTATCTCCTTTTGTTATTTACATACTATTTCATATATGTATTTTAACCTTATGTTGAAGATATTAATTGGGATTAGTTGGTCATTGTAGAGGGACAATGATGCAAAACACCTGAGGAACAAAACTTTCCGACATTTTGATGAATGGATTCAAATATTTGGCAAAGATCGAGCTACAGGAGAGTTTGCTGAAGACCCTGCTAATGCAGTTGAGGCTATGAATGCTGAAGAACATGTGTTGTTGCATGGTCTTGCAGATAATGACACTTTTCTGGAACAAATGGGATTAAATAGTCAGACTGGTGAAGCAATGGATTATTCAAACTCAACAACTCAACGGCCTTCTGATAGTTCTACCAAAAAGAAAGACAAGAAAAGACCTAGAGCCAATGATGAAGTAGTTGAAGGGCTGACCATGTTTGCTGACAAGTTGGTGGATGTCTTGGGAACAACCAATGATAAGCTAGAATTCATTGGAAAAAGAATGGGGTATTCACATGATCTTGCATCTAAACGGGCATCACTAAACGATGAACTTACGAAGTTGCCAATTACTGTAGATGAAAGGTTAGATGCTTGTGAAATCATATCCCATGATGTCCAAAAGCTTGACATGTTCTTCAGCTTGACACATAATGATAGGCTAAGGTGGGTGATGAGGTTGCTAAGTAGACATGCTCCATAGTAAACTTGTTGCATTTCATTGGAGTATTTTCTTTTTGGCCATGATTTCATATACATGGTAGGGAATGCTTTTTGTTAAGTCTATTATAAACTTGTTGATAAACTTAATTATTACTTCTTTTGTGTACAAGCACCCATATTTTGTTAACTATAATTGGGATGCTTTTTATATATTGTTTTTGTGGTTGGCTTTGTATAATATCTTTGCTTTAGACTTCGGATCATAATAGAAATTGTGAAGTGTCCTTATTAGCTCTTTTCCTTTATGGTGTTTATATTTCCACCTGATTGAATAATTGAATAATTGAAATTGTATATATTGCCTTTATGGTGTTTATAATTGACTAATTGAAATTGAAATTGTATACATTTTATGGTGTTTAATTGAAATTGTATATATTGCCTTTCTATGGTTGGCTTTGTATTGTGTTTCTAGATTTCTGGTTATGACAAAGCAAAAAAATTCTAATAATAACATGACAAAGCAATATATAGGTTGATTTTTTTATGTAAGGGTGTTCACAAATTGTGTTTTTAGATTTTTTTGCTTTGAGGTTATCATTTGATTTTTTATGATAATAAAATTGTGATTTTTTATATCAAGGATTGTGATATATATTCTTTTTATAGAAAAATCTAGCTACACTAAAAATCTAGCTAGATGTTTAGTTGAACACTTAAAAAAATTGGAATGACAAGGTAGAATTAGGCATGAAGTCAATAAAATCTGTGACGCATGAAGTCAAGAACTTTGTCATGTTGTTATCACAATTGCTACCTTGTCTTGATCTACTAGAATTACGCATGAAGTCAAAAAAATTTAATATTTGGTGCATTCATGGTATTAATTATACTTAATAAAGTAAAAAAAAATTAAACATCTCAATTACAAATTAAAATAAATTTATGTAATATTTATTAATATTCTATTTATTTAATATTTTAAAAGTTATAGCAAACAAATTAAATAAAATTTATAATTCAGATTTAATATTCTTATTATTTAGTAAATAATTCAAAAGGGCAAAATAGTTTTTTGAACATTTATCCTTCTCCATAATATCCCAAACAAACATGGAATTCAATAGAATAGTCCAATCCAGACCTCTAATCTCATGACTAAACAAACATAGGATACAAATCTAGTCCGACCAAATAGTCCAGGGATAATGTATCCCAGGACTAACAGTCCGATGGATTACAATCACCCCTTATCCAGTCCGTCCAAACAAACGCACTGTTAGAGTTTGGGTTTAATGATCCAAAAAATTAACAAATCAACTTATGACCTGACTGTCCTTATATGATTAGTTTGGAGTTTTCAAAAATAGTTTTTTGAGTTTTTAAATCGTATTTTTACGCTTTTAGGGTTTTTTTTAAATTTTTTAAATCCACTTAATCTTGATATACTTAAAAAATATATAATTTGTATAAAAAAAATTTAAAATTATTAAATATAATAAAATACAAAAATATATTGAATTTTTATATTTAAAAAAATCACAAATAATATACTTTTTAAGTGTATTTAAATTATATGTATCTAAAAAATAAAAACATTTACCAAAATAAAAAATAAAAAAATTAACTTTTTAGGAAGTGATTGAAACTAAATAAATACTTAAACGTCTTACATAGTTATAGAGTCAACTTTTTGTGAACCCTACACTCATATAAAATATTTAATCATTTATATATTACAAAATAGATCAATCTGGTCATTTATTAACATTTTTCTTTGTAAAGAGTTGACAAATTAAAGAGTTGGCAAATAAAAATTTGGGACAACACATTAAACAAGTCTGTAATTAATTATTCCAGTCCTATTAGGCCATTTTCAATGGTTCATCAAACCTTTCATCAGATTTAAAATTTGGTAAAAAAGTCATTTTTTGAAGTTCCTGAAAAATCTAGAAATCCCCTAGATGTTGATTTGTGATTATGTATCAATTTTAAGCAGAATATAACAATCCCAATCAAACAATCAAGACAAAGAGACACAACGATTTTACGTGAAAAAAACCACAATTGGACACCTCCAACTGTGATCAAAAAACCACGGGCAACAGCCACAAAACAATCCATTAAGAAGATTTAAAGGAATTACACAGGTATACTCTCAATTACCTAGCGAATCCACGCCTAATTGAACCAACCTCTATGTGCCTCTTCCAACCCGTCTTCACCTCGGAATTGTCTTTACGACGAGCCACACCGGAATCCACCAAAGCTTCAGGCTCGAATTCTTTAGAATCCACCGAAGAACAACTCTCTCTTTTGTAGAACAAACAAAACCTTTGATGTATACTCTTTAAAACATGAGTTGAATACTCAATCAAAATATCAAAGAAAACTCACAAAGTATCCCCAGATATAAACCCTAGAACCCAAAAAGAAGATCTGGAGTAGTAATCCTAAAATCTGATCTAACATGCGAATTTATAGAATCTGTCCCGCGATCTCCGCTCGAGCACCCAATAGCCCGCTCGAGCGGCTTCAGCAAAATATGCGCGTGATATAACAGAGGTCCGCTCGAGCGCTAGAGAACCCGCTCGAGCGCGAAATCACACCTTCCAGTATTTTTACAGACCTGGCAAACTTCTGAAACCCAGCATTCTCCGCTCGAGCGGGCTAATGTCCGCTCGAGCGAACAGGCAACTTGGAATGCATTTTTGCATTTTGCTTCGGGGGCGCTGCCCCTCGACCTCGCCGTGGCGCTGTCCCGGACCCGCCAAGGGGCGCTGCCCCTGGACCCCCGCGAGCTGACCGGGCAGCTCGATCCCCGTCATAATTAGCGAAGTGGCAATCTTGAAAGCATTAGCATCACAAACTTCTCTGAAAGGCTTGATTTGGGTTGGATTCGCATCTAACAATTCATAGCCTCACTAAAATAAAAATGCGAATAAAATTACAACTCAAAAGAGTTTTGTCAAAACGGTATTACCAAGAAATAAAACCTAACAATCTCCCCCTTTGGCAATGTCGTGACAAAACACACCTAACAAATAAAATCCTAAACACCCCAACCCATTACAGCCAACAAAAACCAACTTCTTTCTCAAGGTCATGATCTGTAAAACAGTTATTAGTGCCACAATCTCCAAAACAACTATTAGTCCCACAAGAGTATATAAAAAAGTAATAGACATATGACACGATTATCTTGAAACATGAGATGGAAAACATGAATAGATGAAAACTAAGACTCATGAAAAACAACTCTCAAACAACAAAAGCAAGATCATAAACCACACAAGCAATGATATGACGATGTAAATACCAGGAACATACAAGAAGGGCAAATAATGCATAGCAACATGCAAAACATATAGCCAATCTCCCTTACCAAACATATCAAAGTGTTCATGCTAAACAACGCTTGCAATGAAAAACCAAACTCCCTTACCAACGCAAATCAAGATAAACCAAACTCCCCCTCACTAAAAGCTACCACAAATACTGAAAACAGTGAACAAGATGAAAACGATAAAAATAATATGGTGGAGCAAGCAAGGAATTTCAGATTAGTACCTTAAAACACATAAGATTATCCAAGAAACACAATTACTAGTAAACACAATGTGCACAGTCTATAGAAGATTCCTCATGCAAGAAAGTGATGCATTATGTGAAAAGCATAGATCCCATGATAAAAGTATGTGTGTGACTCTTGGAGTTCGACAAACACTAGATTCAATCCTAATAGTGATATGAAAGCTGGACCTCCGACAAGAGAATCTAAGCACAGCTAAGGAAAGTCAAACCACTAGGAATCAAGGGGTATTTGGTGAGTAAAGGCGGAGGCTCCCCCTCAATCAATGAATCTTTTTTTTTTTTTTTCACACACTTTTTCTTACTTTTGCACATTTTTTCTTTCTTTTGCATATTTTTTCTTTTTCTTTTTCTTTTTCTTTTGCACAATCATTGGTGCCTGACACGCTCAAGAGTATGGAAACCGAACCAGAGAAGCATGAATATAATAAGGATGGCCTGGTTGGTGACTCTAAGGTAGCCTTTTCCTCATGGCTAGACTGCAAAGAATTAAGGGGAAAGCCATGGAGATGCAAAAGGATGGTAGGTGGTTAAGAGACTCAACATCACCCAAGATATGCTAATATAGGTCAATTCCTCTAGAAACGCAAAAGATCAATGACAGAAGTCCAAAAAAAAAAAATAATAATCACTAAGGCGGAAGACTCCAAAATTTGCTAATCCAAGAGTGTGTACAGAATAAGACATACTAATCAGAAAACACACACTCCAAACGAGTAATGATCACAGAAAGCACACATATATTAACATGTAATAGATATTCTCATCAAATCCAATATGCACCAAGGACCACTCAAAAATTTCAAGCTTGCAAAACCATACTAAGAAAATCTTTTTGGGATTTTTTTTTTTCAAAAATAAAGCAAGACAAAAAAAAAATGAACAAGCACACATTTTTTTTTCTTTTTTTTTTCATTAAAAACAACACACAAAAACCCAAAAGCTAAAACAAATAAACAAATTAACACAAGTCAAGTTTTCTCACCCAAACTGCTTTAGTACGAACAAAGTTGTGAGAATTGCAGTTCTTGGATGGTGTCTTGACATTGTGGTTCCTTTCCCCTGCAATAGGAACCCGTCTCGACATGGTTTCAAACTTCCTATTCCTAGGTCTAGGCAAATACACTTTCCCATACAACTTATAGCAATAAGGGCGAATATAACCATGCATACCACAATGATGACAAATAAAAACAGGGTGTACGTTCTTTTCTTTTACCTTACCAACTCTAGGAAGTTTAAGAAGTTCATCCTTATGTTGAATTTTTTATTCTCCCTTTCCTTGAGTTCTTGTATCATGAGATGTTGAAGCACTCTGTTTTTGCTCTTTCTTACCACCAAAGCCAATGCCACTCCTGTCACAACTCATTTGTTGAGACCCAATGATATCCTCCAAAGTCTTTGATCCTTTGTTCCAAAGACCAATGGTAGCCATAGCACACTTGAGCTCTTCCTCTTTCTTGATCATTAGTTCTTCCAAAGCAACTTGTGACATCTCGAGAGATTCAATCTTTTCTTCATACATGGCATGGGTTTGCAGTAGCTCATTCCTTTCTGTCTCACAAGTCAACAGTTTTGCAAAAAGAACTTGTCGATCGTCAGCTACCTTAATGGCATTAATCCTGGCATCGGAAATCTCCTCCTTCAGTTTGACATTCTCACTTTCACATGCTTTGAGTTTCTTTGTGAGTTTGTCATTCAATTTGAATAAGTTAAGAGACTCCTTATACAACTTTTCATAAGCTTGCTCAAGCTCTTCATGATCACTCTCCGAGGATTCATCATCAGTGGTATTCTCAACTGACCTCTTCGAAGACTCTGTTTGTCCTTCAGTTTCGAAAGCCGCCATGAAAGCAAGGAATTGTTTATGTCCTTCTTCACCTTGATCTTCAATGTCACTTTCATCTTTATCAGATTCTGATTCATCATCCCAAGTAATAGCGAGGGCTTTCTTCTTCCTCAACCGAGTGGGGCATTCTTGAGCAAAGTGGCCAAATCCTTGGCATTCATAGCATTGGAGTCTTTCAGAGTTCCCTTGTATCTTTCCTTTCTCCTTCTTGGCAATAAAATTAATTTTGAGTTTATCTTTACCTTTAGATTTATGAGTATGAATAGAGTCCAAAAGATTAGGATTCTTTTTCAAAAAAGATTTTTAAAACTGTTTAACAAAAGCAGCTGTAATCTTGGAATCTATCTCATAATCCTCATCAGAATCCTCTCCAACTCTATGAGCACTACTAAAAACAATAGTATCTTTTTGTTTCTTTTTGAAATTCTTGTGTGCCTCATAAGTTTGGAGATTTCTAACCAACTGATCCAGCTTGAGGTTGTCAACATCTTGAGCCTCCTCAATAGCCGTAAGTTTTGGTTGGAACCGATCGGGCAAAGATCTCAAAATTTTTCCCACAACTTTGGATTCTGGAATTTTTTCACCTAAATTGAAGCTAGAGTTTACAATGTCACTCAACTTCGCATAAAATTCATCAAAGGTCTCACTATCTTTCATTGAAAGGTTTTCGAAACTAGACGTGAGCCTTTGAAGTTTTGAGCGTTTAACAGAAGGAGTGCCCTCATGAATAGTTTGTAAGATATCCCAAGCCTCTTTTGCGACTTCACAATTACAAATATGACTAAATTCTTAAGGTGTGACAGCGCAAAAAAGAGAATTGATGGCTTTACTATTCCAGCTACTATTTTGGTAATCAATTGTGTTCCACTTATCAATTGGTTTGGGGATTGTAACTCCATCAACGGTAATTGTTGGTTCGGTCCACCCATTCATGACGGATTGCCAAACTTTTTCATCAATAAATTTTAAAAAAGATCTCAACCGAGCTTTCCAAAAAGAATAATTGGATCCGTCCAGTAGGGGTGGTCGAACCATAGAATTTCCCTCACGAATTGAATCCATTATCAAAAATCAAACAAGATCTCGTTCTAAAAGAATATTTTTTTAAAAAAAAATAGAACGACCTACTTTGATACCAATTGAAAAATCTAGAAATCCTCTAGTTGTTGATTTGTGATTATGTATCAATTTTAAGCAGAATATAACAATTCCAATCAAACAATCAAGACAAAGAGACACAACGATTTTACGTGGAAAAAACCACAATTGGACACCTCCAACTGTGATCAAAAAACCACGGGCAACAGCCACAAAACAATCCACTAAGAAGATTTAAAGAAATTACACAGGTATACTCTCAATTACTTAGCGAATCCACGCATACTTGAACTAACCTCTATGTGCCTCTTCCAACCCGTCTTCACCTCGGAATTGTCTTTACGACGAGCCACCCCGGAATCCACCAAAGCTTCAGGCTCGAATTCTTCAGAATCCACCGAAGAACAACTCTCTCTTTTGTAGAACAAACAAAACCTTTGATGTATACTCTTTAAAACATGAGTTGAATATTCAATCAAAACATCAAAGAAAACTCACAAAGTATCCTCAGATATAAACCCTAGAACCCAAAAAGAAGATCTGGAGTAGTAATCCTAAAATCTGATCCAACACGCGAATTTATAGAATCTGTCTCGCAATCTCCGCTCGAGCGCCCAACAGCCCGCTCGAGCGGCTTCAGCAAAATATGCGCGTGATATAACAGAGGTCCGCTCGAGCGCTAGAGAACCCACTCGAGCGCGAAATCACACCTTCCAGTATTTTTACAGACCTGACAACCTTCTGAAACCCAGCATTCTCCGCCCGAGCGGGGTAATGTCCGCTCGAGCGGACAGGCAACTTGCAATGCATTTTTGCATTTTGCTTCGGGGGCGCTGTCCCTCGACCTCGCCGTGGCGCTGTCTCGGACCCGCCAAGGGGCACTGCTCCCTGGACCCCCGCGAGCTGACTGGGCAGCTCGATCCCCATCATAATTAGCGAAGTGGCAATCTTGAAAGCATTAGCATTACAAACTTCTCTGAAAGGCTTGATTTGGGTTGGATTCGCATCTAACAATTCATAGCCTCATTGAAATAAAAATGCGAATAAAATTACAACTCAAAGGAGTTTTGTCAAAACGGTATTGCCAAGAAATAAAACCTAACAGTTCCAATAGTTTCAACAAATTGGTATCAAAATGAGAATGGAACAAAAAATTCATCAAAGTGAGAACAGACTTCAGGTTTCACCATTTTACAGTGTGCGACCGTTGGGGGAAACCAACCGGTCAACCAGTTGGTCGACCGGTTCCCTTTCAAATAGGTAGGTTCAAACAGGTCAAAAGGTTAAACCAGGTTAAAAAAAAATAAAATTAATCTTACTGATCGACTGGCCGGTTGACCAACCGATCGACCCTTCCCTCAATTCTGCATATATTTTATTCGACAGGTTTGATACTGATCGTTGGAAGAAGTCGTATTAAATTGGGAAAACAACTTATTTTTTATTCAGATTTAGGCCAAGTTTGGCAAGTCCATAAAAAGTCAAAAAATTAAAAAGTTACTAAAAAAGTTAAAAATTTAACACTATTCACCAAAAGTCAACAATTACGGCTGCACAACTCTCAATCCTAATTTTTCCCTGCATACTAATTTATGCAATTTTTTAATACACATTTTTTCATAAAAAGTAAAAAAGTTAACCCAAATATTTATATTTTTTTCCTCAATTTTTTAGTTTAAAAAGACAAAAAATACACTTATTTAGAATATCCTAAACAACCCTTTAGTCAAAAAAAAATATGAACGATTCGAGATACTCTTAGGCCAAGTTTGGGAAGTGAAAAAAAAAAGTCAAAAAGTCAAAAAGTTACTCAAAAAGTTAAAAAGTTATTACTATTCACAAAAAGTCAAAAATTACGGCAGTATAACTCTTAATCTTAATTTTTCCCTACACACTAATTTATATAATTTTTTAATATATATTTTTTCATAAAAAGTCAAAAAATTAACCCAAATAACTATATTTTCTTCTTCAACTTTTTAATTTAAAAAGATAATAAATGCACTTATTTAGGACACTCCAAACAATCCCATAATAATAATAGAAGAAGAGGTGGGGGCAGGCTTTGAATTATTTGGCGTTGGGAAATAGAAAGAAGCCGAATTCGTTGACTTCCTGCCTGCACAGCATTCAGTCTACTAGATAGAGCAGCTACGTGTCGAAAATTTTGTGGTCACCGACCTTACCAAAAGCAAAAGTACAACTTCTGCTGGTCACCTGTCCACTTTGGTGGCACGAGCTAAAACGTGATCTTTTAGCTAACTAGCGTTGAGTTAATTTTTTTTTAAAATAATATTTTATAAAATAAAATAAAATTATTTATATTTGTCTATATATAAATTATTTTTAAATTATTTTATAATATATAATATAATTTTATCATAACATAAAATATAACATTAATAAACATATATAATAATATATAATATTAATTTGATCATAACATAAAATATAACATTAATAAACATATATAATAATTTTAATTAAATTATTTATATATTTATGTGTACATATTTATAAAACTATTTAAAAAATGAATTACGAAAAATACAATGTAATTTTCGTTCAATTGAACTATGAAAGTGTATTTTAAATATATATATATATATATGATAATAAAACAAATATTAATATTAATTTTAAAAATAGTGATTAAATTAGAGAACAAAATCATTTAAAATTAAAGAATGATTTGAATTATTTATTTTGATAATTTTAGTCATATCGTTCTATAAATGTGTTACTTAAATATATATATATATATATATATATAGGGTAACTCACACTGACACCCCTGAGATTTATGTTTATTACAGTTCCTCCCTCACCTTTTAGAAATTACATCTCCCCCTAAGGTTTAATATTTCATTACAAATTCCCCCCATCAACAATTTAATTTTTTTAAATACCAATTTTGTCCTCACTGGGTAAATTAAATTGACACCCCTCACATTTTAGAAATTACAATCCCTCCCTAAGGTTTAAAGTAGCATTACCAATTGTCCCCTCGGTTAGTATTAGTTGGAAAAAAAAAATTAGTTGAAAAAAAATTATTTGAAAAAAAAATTTGTTAGTAAAATTTTTAAATTTTTGTTTAAAAATCAACATAAACTCATTTTTTGAATTTAAATTTTTTTCTCAAATTTACAAACTGAGACAACCATTTATAAACCAAAAAAATTATCAAACAAGTTTTTATGACAGTTTTTAAATTTTTTGTTAATATAAATTGAAAACTAAAAACGAAATGGTTACCAAACATGTTTCAGATGGTAAAAATGTCATAAAATTAATAAATAATTAAATAAGTTACCAACGTAAGAAATGACTTATTAAAATATTCTTAGGCTATATATGGTTTGATTTTTAGAAATTTTTTTAAAAAATTAAAAATTAATCTGGTTAAAAAATAAAAAATAAATATCTTTTTTATATAATTTTTAGAGTGGTTAGAAATAATTTTTTACAAATTAAATTGAAACATCCATACGTATGTATATAACCTGCTCAAAAGTTAAAATGATAATTATTTTTTACCCTTAAATGATAATTATTTTTTATTTTTTATTTCTTAACCAAATTAGTTTTTAATTTTTAAAAAAAAATTCTAAAAATCAAACCATACATAGCCAAAGAATCTTTTGATAAGTCATTTCTCACGTTGGTAACTTATTTAATTATTTTTTAATTTTATGACATTTTTACCTTCTAAGGCCTGTTTGGTAACCATTTCGTTTTCAGTTTAAATTTATATTTACAAAAATTTTAAAAACTATCATAAAAATATATTTGATAATTTTTTTGGTTTATAAATGATTGTCTTATTTTGTAAATTTGAGGAAAAAACGCAAATTCTAAAAATGAGTTTACGTTGGTTTTTAAACAAAAATTTAAAAATTTTACTAACAAAATTTTTTTCAATTAATTTTTTTTTTCAACGAATTTTTTTTCCAACTAATATTAATCGATGGGGCAATTGGTAATTTTACTTTAAACCTTAGGGAGGGGATTGTAATTTCTAAAATGTGAGGGGTGTCAATGTAATTTACCCAATGAGGGCAAAATTGGTATTTAAAAAAATTAAATTGCTGAGGGGGAATCTATAATAAAGCTTTAAATCTCAAGGGAGGAGATGTAATTTTCAAAATGTGAGGGGAAAAATTGTAATAAACATAAACTTCAAGGGGTGTCAGTGTAATTTACCCTTATATATATTTTAATAATCTTAACCTTATCATGCTATACAACTGAAATAAATATGTATAATGATTTTATTTGATATTAAATTATAAAATAATAAAAAAAAATTCATTTTGACATTAATAATAATAGTTAAATTGGAAAAAAAAATAATAACATAAAATCAAATATTCTAATTTTTTTATTCATTTGGAAATCAAAATATGTAGAAATGGAAATTATATCAAATTTATTTTAAAAAAGAAATGCGTCACATAAGAGAGAGAAAAATTTTAAGGGTATACACTACTTTTATATGAAAAATTAGTCTAACACCCCTCTCTAATTTTGGATAATAAAAAAGGACCATAATTTATTTTTTTTAATCTTAGATAAGGTACCTTACATCCTTTACTTCTATTTTATTAAAAGAAAATACCAACTTTACTCTCACTCTTCACTCTTTTCTCGCTCTATCTTATATATATATATATATATATATTTAGGTCTCTCTTCTCTCTCTTATCCATCTCTCTGATAGCTCTCTTCTCAAACCATAAAACCCAAATCCATTATATCGTCACTCTCTCACACTGCCACATCCATCTCTTTCCGCTTTGACAATCGCTTCATCACCGTTGCCGATTCTCACTCCAGTATCATTTTTCCATTTATCTTCTCCCATCTCACAATCTTCTCTTCTCAAACCCTAGAATCCAAATCCACTATCTCTTCATTCTCTGACACCTCCACCTCCACCTCCACCTTCTCCCATTCCAAAGACTGTTTCATCACCGCCGGTCTTGTCTATGTCTTCGACGCTAAGTTCCGAACCCCTTCTGTTTCCTTCACAGTCACGTTCACCCGTTGACCTCTTCTATTACCATGATGATGGGCTCTTAGTCTATTTGCTGAAGAATAAAGAGTTTATGATCATAGACAATAATAAACTCACGGATCTTAAGGAATTCGGAGGACCCGATGAAATTTCTTTGGACCTATACCACAGAATTTAAAGGATTTAGTGAAATTTTTCTAGATCTATACCATAGAAATTTCAAAGGACTTATACCAGGTAGTTTTCTCTGGACCTATACCAGAGAATTTTAAGGACTTGTTGAAATTTCTCTTCAACAAATTTCTCTAGACCTATACTAGAGAAATTTCTCTGGACCCATACTAAAGAATTTGGAGAACCTGCTAAAATTTCTCTAGACCCATACTAATGAATTTGGAGGATTTGCTGAAATTTTTGTAGACCTATACCAAACAAATTTATTCGTGAAGAGAATTTTTTTTTGAAATTTCGTTGGACTTATACTAGAGAAACTTCACTTGAA
Source organism: Camellia sinensis (assembly GCF_055761805.1). Classification (NCBI taxonomy): domain Eukaryota; kingdom Viridiplantae; phylum Streptophyta; class Magnoliopsida; order Ericales; family Theaceae; genus Camellia; species Camellia sinensis. Next base: position 54,113,733 of record NC_138968.1, read on the forward strand.
CATATATCTAAAATTGTTTTGTCATATTGATTTTCTTTGGCTATTACACATTTGTAATATGAAATTTCACTGGACCTATATCTGAAATTTTTCTGTCACGTTGATTTTCTTCGCAAATGTGGTAAGAGAAATTTACTTGCCTGTTGATTTTTTCTAACACATTTGATTTTTTATTTTTTATTTTTGAAATTTCTCTGCAAATGTAGCAATAGAAATTGAATTGCGTGTTGATTTTCTCTACACATTTGATTTTCTTTGAAATTTCTCTACAAATGTAGTTAGAGAAATTTATTTGCATGTTTAATTTTCTCTAAAATTTCTCTGTAAATGTATTTAGAGAAATTTACTTTCATGTTGATTTTTAACTCAGTGAAATTTTGTCAATTTTGTTTGTTCTGAATTTCATATTCATCACAGATCTTATTTGATAGATCTCGATGAGAACATTCCAAAAACATAATTTTTGTTAAAAAAGGACATCTAAATCAAAAGTTATTGAATTTTTAAGTTTTGAAAGTTTGAATGTAAAACTCAAGGATATTTTAGTCCAATAATTTTGGAGGAAGAGGCGCATGTTTTTGAGGAACATGAGGTATATGAAAGTTTGAGATGTCATTTATCTCTTAAAATTGTAATATTAAGGATCTTAAAAATTAAAAAAAAACCCCACTTATATATATATATATATATATATATGATTTCGGGAGTGACTTTTTTTTTTGATTTATTAACTTATTATAAAAAAATAAAAAATTAAAAATTAAAAATGTACAAAAAATAGAGAGATTATGATGTGATTCAAATAAGCTAATAAATTATATATATATTTTTTTTACCTTTCCAAACGAGGCCTCTGCTGCCTGCCCAAATCATATCCATCAAACTCACCATACATCCTCCAAATATTCAAGTCTATGTACTGCTTCTGTTTCATTTTATTCATCCATTATTTTTTTTTATTATCTCAAAATTCTCAAAATTCATATTTATTATGAAAAGTCAAAATTTTAAATCTAAAATTTTTTAAAATTACCGCTTGTAAAGTAATTATAAATATATTTAAAAATAAGAATAGAAGAGTATTTTTCAAATGATGTGATCTAAGTGTTAACCTTTCTAAACCAGGCCTATGCTGCCAGATAAGGGATGCTACTGTGCCTTAAGGCACACTAGTTACTGCTTTCCCTTTTTGAGAGGTCTTTCCGAATATTTTTTGATAATTTAAATCGTTTATATTGTAAAAAATTAAATTAATCAGATATTCATAACCTCATAATTATATCCTAATTATTTTTAAAAAAAAAAATGCTCCGTAACTCGAAAGTCTTCTGCTCGATTGGCTCGAAAGTAGTTTTCTCTCTCCTCTCTATCTCTTTGGCTTTCCTATCTTCTCTTTTACTATATTCTCGAATGAAAAAAAGGATTGAAACACTCATCACACTCACCTCTCTCTCTGCTCATCCACATCTCTCTCTACTCATCCCTCTCATTCCATAGATCTCTGCGATCCCTCTTGTCTCTGGTAAACCTTCCCATCACTCTTTGGTCGCGGTAGGAGGGTGAACGAACAAGGACGGACGACGACGGAGCAAGACGAACAACGACGGAGGACGAACAATGGCCTACGACAGCAATGGCGAACGAAGGCTTAAATAATGTTTGATGTTTGATGTTTTCAAACAAAGTTGTTTTCATTTTAAAAAAAAAAATTTGGAATCAATTCACTGATCTGGGCATAAAAAATGGTCCATATATGTAACTTGTGAAGAAAAAAATAACAATTCTTGAACCCCTTCAATAGGTACCAGGCACAATTCCTGAACCCCTTTGTTTTGAAAATTTAAACACTTAACTGTTTGATGTTTCCTAGCAAGGTTGTTTTCATTTTAAAAAAAAAAATGGAATCAGTTCACCATAGCAGAAATGTGTTTGGTAATAGCTACCTCTCTCTCTCTGTTCTACCATACGGTGCTCTTCTCTCTCTCTCTCTCTCTCTTTCTGTTCTATTTTTCTTTTTTCTTTTTTTTGTCCAAATGAAATGTCTGGGTGTGTTGACCAGCAGCAACAAGTTGAGTACAAAACTAAATTCGGACCTCCCGAAACATCACATTTTTGAGCTACGTAGCGGCATCGTTTTAAAAATTTATGAAAGTTAGGTTAACTGTTAATTTTTTTATAAATAAATATATTTTGATTATAGGGTTATAAATATCCAATCAACTTAATTTTTTTTTATGAATAATTTACTTGACGAACCTTACAATAAAAACGATTTAAATTATCAAAAAAACATTTGAAAAACCCTCTCCAAAAGCACAACCATAACTGCTGTGACCGCAACAACACCCTCTCTCCGTTTGCCGCCTGCCCAAATCATATCCATCCAACTCACCACACGTCCAAGTAAAAGCTCCAAGTATTCAAATCTATATTCTCCTTCGGTTGTATTTTGTTGATCCATTCTTTTATTTTTTATTGTCTCAAAATGCATATCTATTTTGAAAAGTCAAAATTAAAAATTAATTTTTTTTTCAAAATTAGCACTTGTAAAGTAACTATAAATATGTTTAAAAATGAGAATAGAAAAGTATTTTTGAAATTAAACTTTTAAAAATTGAATTCAAAGTATAATGATTATGTTTTCTTAAAAAGTTTAAAATTTTCAGCAAGGACTATGAATATGGGATGGATGGAGTATATTTTAGAATATTGCTATAATGATTATCAATTCAATAATGATTCATCCCCCTTTTCCTTCCACCCCTTTGACCCCCTCTCTCTCTCATTGGTTACATTTTCTTTTTCTTTTTTTTCCTGCTCCTCCAATCACCACCCGCCACATGGCAAAGGGAGGTGAGGGGGTGACCCCCAAAAGGGGGTCCCAAGCATTATTCTTATCAATTTTTGCTATCATATTTTGTCATTGAATTGGGTTAACAAGTGTCCTGATATTTTTTTAAAAAAAGAAAGAAGAGAAAATTAAAATTTAAGTTATTTTTTTTATTAATTTTAAGCTTTGTTTCAATTTTTTTTGAACATTTCTAAAACATGTTTTTGTATTTTTTTTAATATTAAACAATAATTATGGGACACTTGTAAGTATATGTCTTTTTCGTTTGATATATCAATTTAATTTTCACTATTACATTTGATATATACATACATATATATATATATATATATATATAAATACTGAGTTTATTATTCCAATATTATTTTGATAAATAAAATAATAAAAAGAAACTTTTTTTAAAATCCTTAATATTAAGATTTTATAAGATAAATAACATACAATATTTTTACAGTAGTTAAGGTCTCTCAACATTTTTACAGAGAAAATTTAACTCAAAAATCCGACTCAGAGAAATTTCAATTTTCTCTGAGTCGGGGTTGAAATTTTTCTGAGTTGTGCAAAATTTCTATGACTCGAGCAAATTTTCTTTGAGTTGAATTTTCTATGTGAAAATGTTGAGGGACCTTAACTAATAAAAAAAATATCTTAGACCTCTCCTACTATAAAAAGTTTAAGAAGGATGTTTCACTAATTTTTCCAGTAATAAATATAATATGATATAAAAATATATAGGTTAAAAGCTAATTTTTTAGTTTTTTTTTTTGAAAAAATATGCAAAAAAAAATAAAAAAATAATGTGATCCAAAAAAATCAAAGAATTAATAAGCTGACTTTTAACTTAATTGCCAAAAACACAGCAAAAAAACATAATTTGGTTTGAGTTTTTCAAACAATGAAGTATAATGATTGCTATGATTAAAAATAACACGAAGCTAATTCAAAAAATCATAAAAAAAAAAAAAAATTATGTTGGTTTGCTAAAAGAATTATATTTTAACATAAATCATGTTCACATCTCAATATAAGAGTTTGACATTTTTTATGTTGTCATCTCAATTTGAGAGACCTTTTGGATTTGGTAGGCCTTTGGTGGTATGAATCATTCACTTTTATGGATTTGTTGAGTAAAATATTTATGCAAAAATAAGATGATTAGATATCAGTAGTTATATGTTTGAATTATATTTGTTTTAAAAAAATGGACGACAAATTATATTTTAAGAATAACCATCTATTTTTGTAATACAAATTTGATTCAAACATATAATTACTGATATCCGATCATCTTATTTTTTGCTTTAATATTTTATTCAATGAATCTTAAAAAGTGAACGTTCAAATTGTCAAAATAAGACCTGTGTTGGGCTTTACGGCTCTCTTAAATTTTCTCATGTTAAGATGTTAATATTAAAAAAATTTAACAAACTTTAATTATTGCTAACGTTTCATTTGGTGAGACTAAAAAGTCAATTTATTGAAAAAAAAATTTATTTTATTAACATTATGTATAAATATGAAAAATATAAAATATAAAATAAAACATAGATGTGAGACAAATATGTTAGACTCATACATATGAGGGGCTGACCTTTTGTCTCACATCTGTCCCATTATATGAAAATCTTCTTTGCACTTATTTTTTTATAAAATAATAATAAAATATCTAAATAAAATTTAATGGGAAATATTATTTTTCAATTACCAACAGCGATATAGTTGTTCAATTTATTTACAGTCAATACATTTATATATATATCGTTATTATTTTCAACTAAGGAAAAGTCGTGTTTTATTCACATTATATGAATAAAATCAATTTTATCAATAATTTACATTATTATATTTTAATATAATGCTATATTTATCCTTTTTGTTAATACAATATTAATAATTTTATTGACAATTTGACTGATGTATCAGATAAAAATATGGACTGGACTTTTTTATTTGAATTAGAGGTGTTGTCTGGATTTATAAAATTTACTACTCCATGAGGTTTATTTTAATGATTTAAATTATTTATTTTGTAAGGCTTTTTATTTATATTATTCATATAAAAAATTAAGTTGATAATTGTAACTTGTTCAAGTTATCTTATTTGTCCAAAAAAAAAAAAATTATTTTTAACTTTTTTTAGTTTTTTAAAGATAAATATAATAAATTAAATATGTTATAATTATTAAATTAACTTAATTTTTTTTAATAAATAATGTTAAAAAAAAAAAACAAAGGGTTCATTTGAAAAGAATTTTTTAGTCTGACTTTTTTACTTATTTAACATAACTAAATTAACTCTATTTGGAAAGAATTTTTTGATTTTTAAATTTTTTTTAAAAAAATAATCAGCTTGTTTAGTTCTAGTTTTTAAAAAATAGTTTTCAAAAAATTTTACTTTTTTATTTTTCGTATTTTAATGTTTTCAATGAATTTTTTTAATATTTCAAGCATTTTTTTTTAATTTTTAGACACACCTAACATAAATACATTTAAAAAGTATAATATTTGTGAAAAAAACTTTAAAAAATACACTAAATACCAAAAAATAAAAAAGTATGAAAATTCAATATATTTTTATATTTTTGTATATTTATTAATTTTTTAAAATATTTTTTCACAAATATTTTACTATTTCAGATACATCTAAGTAAAGTGTATCTAAAAAGCTAAAAAAATTACTTAAAATTTTAAAAATATTCACTAAAAACAAAAAAATATGAAAAATAAAAAATAAAATTTTTAGAAATCTGAATTTAAAAAGCTGAAACTAAACATACTGAATATAATTATAATTTAAATATAATATTTTATTTTATTTTTTATATTTTTTTAATACCAACCCACTCCAAACCGACTTGTCAAACGGCAACAAAATAAATTCAAACAACACCAACCTATCTCGATCATACACCGTAGACAAACTAAACTCCTAAAATAAACGGTGACAATTACATTTCTTTTGGCAACAATAGTAGTACCAAACCAAACTTCCTTTTTTCCATATGTAGTCTGAAGTTGGGCCGGCAGGCCTCATATGAACGTTGCAGATGTGTGGAGGAGAATTTGCCAGCTAGGATTTAGCCTCACAAGAATAAATGGCCCAACCGACCAAAGCAACGTCGTTTTCATGAATCGCACAAAGGGTATTTTAGTCCTTCTACTACACTAATGAAAGAAATGAATTATGAGTGGTCGGTCGTAGGATAACAAAATTAAAATGATTTATGTACATCACTTGGTCACACCACTCAGGGTTGCAAATGTACATGCTCGTCTCGAACAGGTTCAAACTCAATTCGATTAGAGTTTGTTTGAATTGGATTCATTAATTCTTTTTTGTTTTTTTTATTTAAGTATCAACCCGTTAAATTTTTAATAAATAACTCTAAACGTTGTAAAGTTTAGTTAGCTTGTTTAATATTTATTATTTATATATTAAATAATGTAAAAATATGTATAAAAATAAGATAAATATATTATTTATATATTTTAAAAATATAAATATAAATATAAATATAAATAATAATTAACTAGAGATAGTACATTTATATAGTATTAGTAGTAGATATTATTATTTTGATAAAATATTAATTTTTTAAAATATTTATATATATTGTATATATAATTATATAATTAAAATTTTAATCGTAATTTTAATTTCATATGCGAGTATGAATTTATAAACTCGTGCATAAATTTGAATTCTAGTCAAGTCTAAACTAATTTAGCTCAAGTTCAATTTATTAAATTTTTATTGACCTTCGATTAAAATTTTAATAAATAAATTTATACCTACTAAAATTCAGTTGGAGTCGACTGATTTGGAGCCTGCACCACTTGTCTTCAACGTCTGCAAAGGCCCTGCTATATATAGACCCATCACTCCCCACTCCCTCTTCATCAGCAGCCACCATTCACTCACCACCACTGCTCTAGTCTAGAGAGAGAATTTGTAGCGATTTGTGTTAGAGAGAGAGAGAGAGAGATGGAGGGCAAGGAGGAGGATGTGAGATTGGGAGCCAACAAGTTCACAGAGAGGCAACCGATCGGGACAGCGGCACAGGGCGGAGACAAGGACTACAAGGAGCCACCTCCGGCGCCGCTGTTCGAACCAAGCGAGCTGACTTCGTGGTCGTTCTACAGAGCTGGGATCGCGGAGTTCATGGCCACTTTTCTCTTCCTATACATCACCATTTTGACGGTGATGGGTGTAGTTCAGTCCAAAACCAAGTGCTCAACGGTCGGAATTCAAGGCATCGCATGGTCCTTCGGCGGCATGATCTTCGCCCTCGTCTACTGCACTGCCGGCATCTCAGGTTCCACACACACTAAATTCACATACTACATTTCATTATACAAAATGTTTGAGCGTTAGTGTAATTGCTGCCTAACTAATGTATGTGAACAGGGGGGCATATAAACCCAGCGGTGACGTTTGGGCTGCTATTGGCTCGGAAGTTGTCGTTGACGAGGGCGGTGTTTTACATGGTGATGCAGTGCCTTGGTGCGATATGCGGAGCTGCTGTGGTGAAGGGCTTCCAAAGCAGCAGCAAGTACGTGATGCTTGGTGGTGGGGCCAACGTTGTTAACCCTGGTTACACCAAAGGCGATGGCCTTGGTGCTGAGATCGTCGGTACCTTTGTCCTTGTTTACACCGTCTTCTCCGCCACTGACGCCAAGCGTAGTGCCAGAGACTCCCACGTCCCTGTAAGCTCAAATTCCTCTCCTGTTCTCTCTCCCACAAATGTTTTTCGACCAATGTTACCTACAAACAGGGCCGGCTTTCAAAGCGGCGACTTTGCCTGCCTTGCGTCCAAGCCGGCCCCGCCTACAAAAATGCTGAAAATATTTGCTTGTTTGGTTTGTTTTTGAAAAAAATTCGAGGGAGTTGTTTTAAAAAAAATTTTGATTTGTTTGCTTGTATATTTTGAAAGTAGTTTTGGAATTTGGGAGTTTGTGATGATTTGATATTTTGTTGTAATTGAGTAAATGTATGTGAGAGAAAAAGTGATTGAGAATGAGAGAGAAGAGAAAACATGTGATTGATTGATGTGTAAGAGAGAGAAAGTGATTTTAAAATTTTTTTGAGAAAAATCTCAAACCAAACAATTTTTTAGAATTTTTTTTCTAAAAGGCATCTCTAAAACTCAAACCAAGCCTACCTTTACGGCCCACTATTTTGTTTTGAAATGTTGCAAAATGATAGTCGCATTTGAAAAGTTAAAAGTAAAAAATATTTGATTTTTTAAAATTATTTTTTTGAGTAATTATAAATCTATTAAATTTTTTTAAAAATAGAAATATTAATGAAAAAATATTTTAAATTTTAAATTTAAATGTAATGATATATGTTCCTTACAAAACTTAAAAATTCTTAAAAGGAACTAACAAATTAAAATAGAGAGTATGTTCTGCTTATATAAGAGTTCAATAAATATCATCCACACATTATTTTTTTGGCATTATCAGCAATTAAGTGATGCATGACTAAGACTTCGTTTGGGAAGTGGGTTAGTTTTTTGACTTTTTAGTTTTTTTGACTATTTTAGCCTGCCTCAAAAACTTGGTTTGGGAATGATTTTTTGAATTTTTTGAATTTTTTTGTGAGAGATGAGTGTAATGATTATGAGTTGAATGTGATGTTTTGTTTGTTGTGATTAAAATAGTCTATTTTATCTTTTGTGACTAAAATAGACAAAAAAAGCTCCAAATCATCTTCCCAAACGGTGCCTAAAATATATATAATATTTGTCATTTAATTTTTTGCAACTAAATACTACACACTAATGTAGTTATGATTATCGAATCGATCTGATTTTTTTCATAAATAGTTATACGTTATGGTTTAAAAAATAATTAACTCGAATTATTAAAATAAGGCTTGTGGTATGCTTATAATCCAAACAGCATATTGTGAACCGAAGTATAGTTGCCTCCGATTTTATTTCAATAACATATGAGTGTATTGGTATCAGTAAGATGCTTTTTACAAATTAGCCAATATTTAAACTTATACCACACACATATGCATATATTTATATAGATAGATATTGTTGGTGGTGTTGATGATCTGTGAGATGATGGTGGAATGCAGATTTTGGCACCATTGCCAATTGGGTTCGCGGTATTCTTGGTGCACTTGGCCACCATTCCCATAACTGGTACAGGTATCAACCCAGCAAGGAGTCTGGGTGCAGCCATTGTCTACAACAAGGACCACGCATGGGATGACCATGTAAGCTCCACTCACAAACCTTTCTTTCTTTTCAATAGTTTATGAGAAAAGTTAGGGATCATTGAATTTTTTTCATGAAAATATTCATGAAAGATTTATGATTCTTGAATTACCTTGATTAGTGTGTGGTGCTTTATTCTAAGTGTAATATAAGAGTTACAAAATTTTCATGATTATTTTCATGAAAGATTTTTCATGATACCTACCATTGTTGATAGTTTATATGTAGTCCACATATATACATATAAAAGCAACATGTAATCAGAGAGGTTTGATTTTGTTCGTCGTTTACTCATATAAATGGGTGGTGTTGTTTTGCTTTGTCGATTGATTTACAGTGGATTTTTTGGGTGGGACCATTTATTGGAGCAGCACTCGCAGCTTTGTATCACCAGGTCGTGATCAGAGCAATTCCCTTCAAGTCCAAATGATGATCATGATCATATTTGGATTCACATGCTTTCATTTCTAGCCGTTGATTATCCTCTTTTGTTTTTTCGTTTTTTCTTTTTAATGTGGTTTTGTGTATGTATTGGATCTCTAGAGGATGTAGTATGTTATGGAAAAGAGCTTTTGCTGCTGTTTGATATGTATGGTCCAAGTAGGGCCCAATCAAAAGTCGATGGTTGGGGTTATTGGATCATCTTGTGTTGTATATGTGTGTGGGGCTGGCAATGGCAGTGCAATTTGAAATTGGTCATAATAATGAGAGCAAACCGACCAAACCTGGTCTTTCACATCATGAATTTGGAGTTGTTATTTTGTCTCTTTGCAATTATAATAGTTGCTGCGGAAAGCTGGATGGGGACTTGAGTAGTTATTTACGCCCGTCCAAATATATTACCTGAATAATTTTTCTTTTTCGAATTGAGTAGTTAAAAAAATAAAAAAAAAATTGAGTAAAATGAAATCACATATTTCTCATATTACATATATATATACATTGGATAATATTGGGGCACCAATCACACTGAATACTTACAAGGAAGTTAAACTATCATGGATTAACTATGAAGTCTCCCATTTTCAATTCAAGTTCAATTCTTGTCAAATTTTTTTGATTATCCAAATTATGCGATCATATGTTGTCTTTGATCAAACTAGGTCCAAAATTTTTGCTTAAGATACGATTTCTGTTTATATATATATATATAGAAGATTACACAAAATATAACCTCAACAATAAATGTTGTAAAAGTTTATCAATCTATATACATTTTTATGTGTTTAATTTTGGTGTAATGTAAAATTGTTTGTCACGTGCTAGTGCTAATACCATTGTATTAGTTTTCGAGTGGTTAGAGGAGTCTAGTCAGTCACACAGGGGCAGAGGCAGTTTTTGAGTGGTTAGAGGAGTCTAGTCAGTCACACAGGGGCAGAGGCTAATGATCATTTTCATGAGATACTGGATGAGATCCGTAGTGGAATCTCACTAGGCACACTATACTGATGCCCGAATAAAACTGACATTGGTTTAATACTTTGGTAAGCTATTTTTAACAAATAAAAACATGTTTTATTTTCTATTTTTTCATGCTGAGAAATAAAAAAACATGTTGAGTAGTGGTTAATTGATCATTGTTTATGCAAGACAACGAGGGTAACATTTGATGATACAGTTACTACACAATGGGTCTCAGGTGGAATGGGTAGGACTAATCCACGCTTCTTCAATCGGTAACTGAGTGTTCAAGTCCACCAGAAAACCTGCACAGGAGTTCAATGGGAACGGGGAGTCCCCCAGCGAACCCTTCGACGAGCAAGTTAAAGAGAAAGAGAAGTGAAATGTAGAGAGATGCATTGGAGATAAAAAACTTAACATTCTTCTAGTCTTCAACGTTTGCTTATATCCTTTGGTCCTCATTTCGCTATCCCTTCCGACTTGCCATCTTGGCCGAAAGTCTATGCTGTAGCTTACCTTGTTCAAGGTAAGGGGGTGCTGTTCCGACGGAAAGGTGTTGCTGTAATAAATGCTATGATGGGCTGCATTAATGGTGATGTGTGGTGGCAATAACTTTGCAGATCTTTGTCTGCTGATGTGGCTTGTCCTTTACCTGCCGTATGTCTGAAAGTCATTGGCTCTTTATGCTACGTTGGATTCCAGCTGTTCTGGACTTTACCAGCTGGGTTATGTATTGGGCTCCAAGTGATGGGCTTGGGTTGTTCATAGTGGGCTATGGCCTTTATGGGCTTACCCACGTTAGTAGTCCCCCATTCCCGAGTGCAACTTTAGTCCAACGAAGGAAATACTAATGGAGAGAATGAGGGTGTTAGAGATTGGCAGGATGGAGGTCGACCGGTAGGGGCGACCGAGTGGAAGGGAGGACCATGAGGTAGACCGACCGTGAAGTGGACCGACCGCGAATCGTGGCCGAGTGGAAGGGCCGACCACGAGGAGGGCCGACCGCGAAGGTTGGCCGAGTAGGAGGGCCGACCGCAAAGGGTAAGGTGGAGGGGCGTGGGGCTCAAGAGGCGGCGTGTCACGTGGTGATTTGAAGTGGAAAAGACAGGGTAAGGGGAGGAGACAGTGGATCGTGGTCGCACACGTGGCAACATCTCGTGGGGGGGGGGGAAGATTAGGCGTTGGATCAGAAATGAAACGATAGGTCATTATAGGTGTTGAAAAGACAGTTTTGGCGGATGTTTTGAAAATTTTTCAAACTGGCGCAAATTAATTGCGACCCTTGGAATACGGGCAAGCCTTGGGCTTTTGGCATTATTCGATTTACCTACTTCTTTGCTAAAAATCAAAACATCCCAAGTGTTAACTCCTTTGTTGCTGACGATACACCTCTGCAACATTTTTTCAATTTCCTTGCACCTGCATTCGAAGTGATTCGAAGACATACCACGGAAATGGCCCAAGAAGAAGCTGTGAATGTCAGGGTGGATCCGCTTGGTGATGATGACGCAGTGGAGTTAGCAGAGCAGTATAGGACGGAGAGGCAAATGGAGAGGGTGGGGGAACAGGTGGTACGATCTCATGCTTCCACCATGATAGCAGCTCCGAAGCCAATCAGCCAGGCGGAACCAGATCACTGGCACACGAAGGCTGACAAATCGACGGTTACCGCGGCGGAGTTAAGAGGCTATTCGCAAAAAATACCATGTGCTGGCTGAAATAGAGTTATTGTTGCCGACGTCAACAGAAAGGCCATCCGACACAAGGCCGGGGGAGTTTGCCCTTTATGAGGAAGCATTGAAGGGAGGACTGAGGCTGCCACTGCCGTAAGTGGTGGTAGATGTCCTGAACCGTTTGGAAGGGGCACCGGGCCAACTAATGCCCAACGCGTGGAAGATTGTATTGGCCTGTGCAAGCGCGTGGCCGAAGGCGAACGAAGGGGCGGCCATGACAGTAGACGAATTCTTCGCATGTTATAAGGCCTCAGGACAACAAGAGACTTGGGTGACGTTGCAGGCGACGGCAGAGAGGGGTCTGGTGGCGGGGCTGCCATCATCAATTAAAGGTTGGAGGCCGCGGTGGTTCTATGTGTCTGCGAATGGAGGGGCTGGGGTGCGCACGGTGTGAAGAGTGCCCACCAAATCTATAGAGCCAAGATTGGGAGCAGCGGCAGAGGAGAGAATAAAGAAGGTGAAGGCATGGCGGGAGAATGAGGGGGTCAGGTGGGACGAGCTTATTCAACCTTCAGCCTTGTTTGCGGCGAGATTGGGCCCTCAGCTGAGCGTTGGAGATCTGGAAAGGGCTGAACTAGAGGTGAGGAGGAAAGCGCAAGAGGCTGAGGATATGGCCATCCTTGCCAAAGCCAGTAAGTTCAAGGAGGCGCAGGATGACCGACCGCATAAGCCGATCGGGCGGGAGAGGATTCGACCGCGCCCAAAATCGTTGGAGAAAAAAGACTTGGGTGAGTCTGAGCCACGACCGCCCCCGATTGATCCTTTGAAACAGAGGGCCAAGGAGATGGGCAGTGTGGGGAGGAAGAAAAGAAAGGTGAGGAGGGGTGAGGGGGAGCCTGCCTTGAAGAGGAGGAGGGAAGTGATGGCAGAAGAGACCAGCATAGCCAAGGAGGCAGAAAAATGGGGAATGGAGGAGACCCTAGGAGGGGTGGTCGTCCTAGAAGTGGTGGAGATCGCCTCGGAGAGAGTGGAGGTCGTCCTAATAATGGTGGAGATCGCCTCAGAGGTGGCGAGGGTCGCCCTCGAAGTGCAAGTAGAAGGTGGGGCAACTAGCCCTGAGCCAAGGGGAGGAGAACAACCCCAGGGGGGTCCTGCACCCCAAGGAGAGGGTGTAGGGCTGATGACCAGGATCTACCACGCTCGCGCAGTGGCTGGGCGACTGGATGGGGAAGAAGGCCCAGCCAGGGTTGGTGCAGATCGCCTTGTGGGGATCGTGGATGAGGCAGCCGTGCGCTCAGTAGCCAGAGTCAATGAGGCTGAGTTGCTGAGGGGGTTATGCTCTGCTCAAATGGAGGTAACCACCTTAGTAGGAGCTCTGCTAAGAAAGGCGGCGGCTGCAAAGATGAAGGCAGACAAGGCCCAGGCTCAACTTGCAAGTTTGAAGGAAGAGCGTGCAGGCTGGGAGAGTGCCCATGTTGAGCTGCGAGTGGTCAAGTTGGAGCTGGAGAACGAACGCCGCCAGGTTGTGTCGCTCAAGTTCCAACTGGCAGGCGAGCAAAAGAAGCTGGGAGATGCTCAAAAGGATTGCGCGGTCGCCATCGAGCGATTTGAAGAGGCTATGACCAGCAATGAAAATCTGCGTGCCCAGCAGATCAAGGAAAAAGAAGATGCAGACCTGGAGATTGCTGGGCTGCAGAAGGACCTGGAAGATGAGCATGTTAAGGCAGGGGAGGTGAGGGAGGGCCTGCAGAAGGAGTTGTAGGAAGAGAGGGCCAAGGCGGCTGCTGAAAGGACGACCCTGCAGAGGGAGTTGGAGGAGGAGAGAGCCAAGGCAGCCTCTGAAAGGGCGGCATACCCCGATCTGTGTGTTACAGCAGTAGATTAGTTCAAGGGGTCTGCTGAATTTCAGATGGCAGTTGATGCCGCGGGCGCCAGCAGCTTGGCGAGGGAGGAGTCTGGGGATGCGGGCCCATCGAGAACGACCGCTGGGGGCGGGACTGAGGTAGAAATTATTGAGAGCTTCCAGCGGTCAGACTTCTATAAGCACGAAATGGCTGAGTTCTGGGACAGTGGCTGGAAAATGTTCAAGCGTAAAGCTGAAGAGCTGTTCCCAGGCTTAGACCCCAGTAGTGTAAAAATTGACGAAGACGATGTGGCCCAGACCCCCCTGGATGAGGGGATTGAAGAAGAAGACCTCGTTTCCAGTGAGGAGGAATAATTGAAGAAGAAGGAGAAGACCTTGCACATAGAGTTGTCTTTTTTTTTTTTTGAAATACTGCAATGAACTTATGTACCAGCTGGTGAATAAATGAAATTTGAGTTGTGTTTTAAGTTCATTATTTTTGCTTGTACATCTGGAATGTATAAATTATTGTGAAGTGTAAAATGCAAGGAAAACTCAAGGTAAAGTGAATTTTAATTTGTAAGAAAAATTCAATGCAGAGTGAGAGTGAGAAAATTCAATGCAGAGTGAATTTTAATTTGAACTCAATGCAGAGTGAATTTTAACTTGTAAGGAAAAATTCAAAGCAGAGTGAATGTGAGAGAACTCAATGCAGAGTGAATTTTAACTTGTGAGAAAAATTCAATGCAGAGTGAATGTGAGAGAACTGAATGCATAGTGAATTTTAACTTGTAAGAAAAATTCAATGCAGAGTGAATGTGAGAGAACTCAATGCAGAGCAAATTTTAACTTGTAAGAAAAATTCAACGCAGAGTGAGAGTGAGAAAATTCAATGCAGAGTGAATTTTAACTTGTGAGAAAAAATTCAATGTAGAGTGAATGTGAGAGAACTCAATGCAGAGTGAATCTTAACTTGTAAGAAAAATTCAATGCAGAGCAGTCTGGTCGAGCTCTTCATGTTCAGTCTGGCTAAGGCTTTTTGTGACTCGGTCTAGGTGAGGCTTTTTGTGACTCGGTCTGGCTAAGCTCTTCATGCTCAGTCTGGCTGAGGCTTTTTGTGCTCAGTCTAGCTGAGGTGTTTTGTGCTCAGTCTGGCTGAGTCTTTTTGTGCTCAGTCTGGGTGAGGCTTTCTGTGACTCGGTCTGGGTGAGGCTTTTTGTGACTCGGTCTGGCCGAGCTCTTCATGCTCAGTCTGGCTGAGGCTTTTTGTGCTCAGTCTGGCTGAGGCTTTTTGTGACTCGGTCTAGCCGAGCTCTTCATGCTCAGTCTGGCTAAGGCTTTTTATGCTCACTCTGGCCGAGCTCTTCATGCTCAGTTTGGCTGAGGTTTTTGTGCTCAGTCTGGCTGAGGCTGCAATCAAAGCGTTATTGGAATACCACAGATAGTTGAGATATAAGCTTGCTGTTATACAAAGTGTAGCCTGTTGGGTCATAAATTTACATCATATGCGAAATAATGAGAACGTTCAGGTGTGCAGATTGTCAAAAAGGACATACACCGATTGAACAATACAAAAAATACAAGTTTTATTGATAATAGCACTTCAAATGCTTAGCATTCCAAGGATGGGAGAGGTCTCAGCCTTCCATGTCCTGAAGTCGGTAAGTGCCTGGGCGAGGTCTGGCTTTGACAACATAAGGTCCTTCCCATTTAGCTGCCAGCTTGCCCTCAGTCGGATTCTTGGTGGTGAGGGTTGCTTCGCGTAAGACAAGGTCCCCTATGGCGAACTCCCTTGGTCGGACTCTGCGGTTGTAGTGTGTTCTCATTTTCTGTTGGTAGGAGGCCAGTCTGACAGCAGTGGTTTCTCTGAGCTCTTCAATTAGGTCAAGGTCTGCCCGACGGAGCTCTTCGGCCAGCTCAGGGTTCGGGTGTGAAACCCTTGGGGTAGGCAGGCCGACTTCCACTGGGATGACCATCTCAACGCCGTATGTTAAGCGAAAGGGGGTCTCCCCAGTGGGAGTCCGAGCAGTAGTACGGTAAGCCTAGAGTACATTCGGTAATTCCTTAGCCCAAAGTCCTTTAGTGGCTTCTATCTTAGTTTTGATGATTTTCAGAAGGGAACGGTTGGTGACCTCGACTTGGCCGTTGGCTTGGGGATGACCTGGGGAGGAAAAACAGGGTTGGATCTGGAGGTCTGCACAGAACTTCCTGTACTTGGCTTAAGGGATGCCAAACCTGCATACGATCGATTGCCAGATGAATTTGGTTGTGTTCCGTTTGGTAATGGTGGCAAGGGGTTCTGCTTCTACCCATTTGGTGAAGTAATCAATGGCGACAATCGCGAACTTGGTCTGGCCTCGGCTGGTGGAAAGTGGACCAACTAAATCGATCCCCCATTTGGCGAACGGATAAGGACTGCAAAGTGTGATTAACTCGGTGGGAGGAGCATGGGAGATGTTGGCGAAGCGTTGACACTTATCGCATTTGAGCACGAAGTCGGTCGCATCTTGGTTAAGGGTAGGCTAGAAATATCCAGTGCGAAGGATTTTATGGGCTAGGGACCGGCTGCCTGAATGATTACCGCAGATACCCTCATAGATTTCTCGCATCACATAGGTTGCTTGAGCTGGACTGAGGCATCGGAGATACGGGCGTGAAAAACCACGTTTGTACAAGACACCACTGACGAGGATGTAATTGGCCGACCGGGCCTTAACTTTGGTGGCTTGCTGTTGGTCATCTTGAAGTTCCCCCATTGTCAAAAATAGAAAGATGTCCGATGCCCAAGGGATGGGCTCATTCTGGAGGAACTGCACTTCTTGCTAATCGGGAGAAATGGCAGGGTGGGCTAAGTACTCGAGACGAACACCATGACTGAGGTCGGACTGGTCTGCAGAAGCCAACTGAGCCATCTCGTCTGCCTTTGAGTTTTTCGCCCGAGGAATGTGCTGGATGTGGAAGGTATTGAAGAGGCGAACAAGGGGAAGGGCAATATCGCTGTAAGCCCGCATTATGTCCTCCTTTGCATCGAATTCCCCCGTAATTTGTCCGACAATGAGCTGGGAGTTGCTGAACACTCGGATGTGGCTGATACCAATGTCCCTGGCTAGGCGAAGCCCTGCTATCAATGCCTCATATTCGGCCTCATTGTTACTGGCATCGAACAAGAAACGGAGAGCACATTTGAAATAACCACCCTCAGGGGCGATAAGGATAAGGCCAGCCCCACTGCCTTTTCTGCGGGATGATTCGTCGACGTTGAGAGTCCAAGAATGAGGACCATTATTGAATGGGCTTGGAAGTAAGGACAGAGTCGTCTGGAGGCGGTGACCAAGGCCAAGGACAATTTTTCTAACTGTGGGTAATTCTGCTCGGCGCCCCTGAGGGCCCGACTGATGTAGTAGACCGGCCGTTGAACAGAGTCGTCTTCCCTGATAAGAGCTGCACTGACTGCAGTGCTTAAAACGGCTAAGTAGAGGAAGAGGGATTCACCCGTGATTGCCTGAGAAAGGATGGTGGGGTTGGCCATGCGCTGCTTCAACTACTGAAAGGCCTCTTCGGACTCGGTCGTCCATTCAAAAGTTTGCCGAAGAACTTTGAAGAAGGGGAGGCACTTATCCATTGCACGGGAAATGAAGCGGTTGAGGGCGGCAACCCAGCCAGTGAGTCTCTGAACCTCCTTAACCGTTCTGGGTGACTGCATTTCAACCAAGGCCTTGATCTTCTCAGGGTTAGCTTCAATGCCCTGCTGACTGACCATGAAACCCAAAAATTTCCTAGATCCTACGCCGAAGGCGCACTTCTCCAGGTTGAGTTTCATTTGGTACTTCCGTAGGGTGGCGAAGGTCTCTCGCAGGTCGGTCAGATGGTCAGCGGAGAGTTTGCTCTTGACTAGCATATCATCGACATATACTTCCATGTTTCGACCGATCTGATGATGGAAAACAGCATTGACCGACCGTTGGTAGGTGGCCCCGGCATTTTTCAGTCCAAATGGCATCATTTGGTAATGATAGGTGCCTCGGTCAGTAATGAAGGAGGTGTGTTTCCGATCAGATGGATGCATCAGAATTTGGTTATACCCGGAGAAGGCATCCATGAAGCTGAGTATCTGGTGACCGGCCGTGGCGTCGACCAGCAGATTTATGCGAGGGAGTGGATAACTGTCTTTGGGGCAAGCTCGGTTGAGGTTTGAGTAGTCGACACAGAGTCGCCACTTACCATTGCTCTTGCGGACCAGGACCACGTTTGACAACCATCTAGAGTAGTCCACGTTTTTGATGAATTGTGCCTCAAGGAGCTTGTCAACCTCTGCGGCAATAAGAGTATTGCGCTCAGGATGAAAGATGCGCTGCTTCTGGTGGTAAGGTCGAAAATGGGGTTCAATGCTGAGGCGATGGGTTATGAAGGAGGGGTCAATACCCGGCATGTCTGAATGGGTCCAGGCAAAGACATCATTGTGCTTGGTCAGGAGGGCAGTAAGGTCGGCTTTTGCTTGGGGGGATAGTTGGCTGCCGATTTTGGCAGTTTTCGTTGGGTTGGTGGGGTCGATGGGAACCTCCACGAGTTCCTCCACAGGTTCTCCTCTGACCAGCTCGTCCTTATCTCGGACGTCAAGTCTTTCAATGATCATAGCTTCCTTCAGCTTGACTTCTTTTAGTGAGGCAACATAGCATTCCCTAGCTACGGTCTGCTCTCCCCTTACAGTTTCGACCCCCAGATCGGTGCGAAACTTAACGGCAAGGTGATAAGTTGATGTGATAGCTTAGAAGGCATTTAAGGCAGTGCGGCCAAGGATGATGTTGTAGGTGGATGGACAGTCGACAACAAGGAAGGTGGGCAACTTTGTAGTCTGCTGTGGGTACTCGCCGATTGTGATGGGAAGATCAATGGAGCCGATGGAGGTGACCCGGTCGCCAGTGAAACCAACCAAAGGGGTTTGGAGAGGAGACAGACTTTCCTCCCCAATTTTGAGCTGGTGAAAGCAGTTAAAAAAGATGATGTTTGAAGAACTGCCGTTGTCGATGAGAATTCGTCTGACCTTGTAGTTGGAGAGGAGGGCAGAAATGATGAGAGGGTCATCATGAGGGTAGCGGATGCCTGTACAGTCAGCGTCCGTGAAGGTGATAAGCTCGGTCCACTACTTGGGTTGTTTGGAAGGTCGATCGACCATGGCAACTGCTTTGTCTGAGCCCTGCCTGATCTTCCTGAGTTCTGCCCTCTAAGCCGAGCGGGATGGTCCCCTGCAAGCAAGGCCGCCTGAAATGACTCTGATCTCTCCAACAGGTGGAGGGGGGTTGCCTGGCAGCCGGGGTTACTGTAGAGGCGATCATGGCCTTGGTTAGGTTGGGCTGGCTGCCGGGGAAGGGTGCGCCGGCGGTTGTTTCTGAGGGGCTCAATTCTTTGCCTCTACTGAGGGCGGGTGTCCGTGAACCGACGAAGACACCCCTGGCGTATGAGGGTTTCGACCTGATCTTTGAGGTTAATGCACTCATCGGTGTTATGGCCATGGTCTTGGTAGAAGCGACAATATTTGGCCTGGTCTTTTCGATTGGAAGGGGTTCGTGACGGTTGGGGCCATTTAAGGGGGTAGTCCCGCTGGATCTGATTGAGGACTTGTTCCATGGGGGGGGAGTTAAGGGGTGTGTAGCGCTTGAACCGACTGGGCGGTCGGGCTAGTGTCGACCGGTTAGCTTGGGGGGGTCAGTCGGTATAATGTGGTGTTTGGCTATTATACTGGGTGTTTTTGGGTTCTGAGTCTTTTCTCTTTTCTCTGGGGCCGAGTTTTTGGTTATAGGATCTTGCCGGGCGGCTAGGGAATCCTCAGCATTCATGTATTTTTGGGCTTTGGAGAGTAGTGCCGCCATGGAGGTCGGGGGGTTTTTAGAGAGGGAGAACCGGAAATTAGACGACCGCAGACCGGCTATGAAAGCAGTGAGGATGACCTTGTCATCATTTTTCGCTACTTACATGGCCTCGGTGTTGAAACGGGTAACAAAACTGCGTAGCGACTCCCCCTCGGTCTGTCGAATGTTGAGGAGTTGGGTTGCCAGGCGTCGCTGGCGCTGGGCTCCAATAAAATGGCTGAGGAAGGAGTCACTGAGATGCTGGAAAGTGGAGACAGAGTCTGCTGGTAACTGGCTAAACCACAGCCGAGCTGACCCCTTCAGTGTCACAGGGAAAGCTCGACACATGATCTCGTCAGGAAATGCATGGAGGATCATGAGGGTTCTGTAGGTCTCCAGATGGTCGACTAGGTCCGTCGTACCGTCAAAAGAGTCGATGATGGGCATCTTGAACTTGGGGGGTAGAGGTTTGTCGCGGATGGAGGCGACAAATGGTGAGTTTTCTGTGGTAGAGGGTTTATGCTGGATGTTCTATATGGCCCCTTGGAGTTGGAGCTTCATGGCTCGGAGTTCCGCGTCCCAGAGAGGGATGTGGTCACCTCCGGAGGGCAACGGGGGCTCGACGCTGCTAGCCACTCCTTCAAGGATTGGTGGCGGGATCGATGGTTGTGGGCCCCGGGGTGGTAGGTTTATACATGGAAGAGGGGGTTGCAAGCCTTCTCTGTTGGGCGGATTAGGCTGCGGAATAGTATGGCTCGAGGCTTGTTCATAGTTGGGGGGAATATCGGGAGGTGGTGGAGGGGGCATAGGAAGGTATCTTTGGAGTAGGGCATTGATCAGGGCTTGGTTTTGCTCGGCCATGCGGTTAATGCTGTTGGTAAGCTCGATGAAATATTGTGGTGGGTTGTTTGGATTGGGGGGGTCGGCTTGGTGGTTGGCAGCATTTTGGTGAGAAGCCATGGATCTAGTCGTGACCATACACTTCGATAGGTAGCGAGAAAGGGGTATTGGAACAGGGTCTCCAGCGACAGTGAACACAACTGGCGCGAGGAGCAAAGTCTTCCCACAGACGGCGCCAACTGATGATACAGTTACTACACAACGGGTCCCAGGTGGAATAGGTAGGACTAATCCACGCTTCTTCAACCGGTAACTGAGTGTTCAAGCCCACCAGAAAACCTGCACAGGAGTTCAATGGGGAACGGGGAGTCCTCCAGCGAACCCTCCGACGAGCAAGTTAGAGAGAGAGAAGTGAAATGTAGAGAGATGCATTAGAGATAGAAAACTTAACCTTCTTCTTGTCTTCAACGTTTGCTTATATCCTTTGGTCATCATTTCGCTGTCCTTTTCGACCTGCCATCTTGGCCGAAAGTCTATGCTGTAGCTTACCTTGTTCAGGATAAGGGGGTGCTGTTCTGACGGAGAGGTGTTGTCATAATAAATGTTGTGATGGACTGCATTAATGGTGATGTGCAGTGGCAATAACTTTGCAGATATTTGTCTGCTGATGTGGCTTGTCCTTTACCTGCCGTATGTCTGAAAGTCATTGGCTTTTTATGCTACGTTGGATTCCAACTGTTCTGGACTTTACCAGCTGGGTTATGTATTGGGCTCCAAGTAATGGACTTGGGTTGTTCATAGTGGGCTATGGCCTTTATGGGCTTACCCACGTCAACATCAATAATGATTTATTCACACAATTTTTTTTTTAAAATTCTTACCAAAAGTATTTATGACCGGTAAAAAAAAGACTTCTACGGGTAAGAAATCAATTTCTTACCGATTAAAGTCTTATTTGGAGAGAAAAATTGTGTGAATGCAACATTGCTGAATAAATTTTTGAGTAAAATACAACAAGTCCTACAATTTTGACATAATTACATTAATATTCTTTTTAACAAGGTTAAAAAGACTTAAACTAATATAGATGGTATGAAAATACAAAGAATAAATAAGACGAAATATACATTTCAATATAAAAGAGATGATACCATTATTTTTTCATTCATACAACTAATAAATTTATGATGAAAATGGGATCAAGTGTTATATGAGCGAAATTTTTTAGGAAGTCCGATTATTTAATTTTGACTGAATTTATAAATATTAACATAAGTATCGATATACATTATTATAAACTCACCACCATTACCACCACCACCACTGTCGCTACCGCCATCATCACCACTATTATTACCACTACTACAACCACCATTGCTACGGCTACCACCACCACCACACCGCCACCGCCATCATGCCACCACCGCCGCCGCCACCACATTCATCACCATTGTTACAATTTCCATAAGAATTACCATTATTTTACTAGTACCACGACCACCACGACCACCACCACTATCAATGCTACCGATACCACCACCAACATGCCGCCACCACCACCGCCACTACCACTTCCAACACCATCACAATATAAAAATTGAAATATACAATTTGCAAATAATAAATTTTAAATTTGATTTTGTATATATCAATCAATTTAGTTTTTAGTTAAATACCTAAATTTTTATCAAACAAATTTTCAATTTAAAAATTTTAACATTCAATTTTTAATACATAATTTCCAATTTCTAAATTTTAACTTTATCAAATACCACCTAAACGTAGAGTGTATATGAAATTAATAAACTTCCTAAGTATTACTATATATTCTTAAAAAAACATTAGTACGGATGAAGTAGTTAGACTAGATTGTTCCAAGGAAAATGATTGAGACCCTCAAAATGTTCTCAATTGTACTCTTAATGATGTGGCATAATATATATTAATTTTTATTTGTTATACACCCAATGATGTAGGGCCCACCTTCTTGCGTTATTATGGGTGAATTTATGAGTCTAAAAGTGTGAATATCTACCATTGCTCTTGTCTCAATTAGTCCTACACCATATATCATGAGCAAAAGAAAAATGATGTGAAAGTGACCTTAAGAATGTATTTGGTTGGAGAATTTGATGAGAGAAATGAAAAAAGAAAAGGAAAAAAAAAAAAAAAGAAGAAGAAGAAGAGAGAAAGAATGGATAGGATTCGAATTCCAAGTGATATTTGGTTGAGTTGGGAAATAGAGAAAGAAAAAGCCTAAGGGTGTGTTTGTTTGGACGGACTGGATAAGGGAGAATTATAATTCATTGGACTGTTAGTCCTGGGATACATTGTCCCCGAATTATTTGGTTGGACTGGATTTGTATCCTATGTTTGTTTAGTCATGGGATTAGATGTCTGGATTGGACTATTTTTAGTGAATCAAATGTTTGGCTGGATGGATTGAATAAGGATAAATGTTCAAAAAACTATTTTATCCTTGTAATTTATAATTTTTATTTAATATATAATTTTAAATTTGTAATCTATAATCTATAAGTTATAATTTATAATTAACAACACTAAAATTTTTTAATTTATAAGGCCATAATTTTTAATTTATTATTTTCAATTAAATTAAAATTTTAATTTATATTTTTTATTTAATATATAATTTTAAATTAACAACTTTAAAAAAATAATTTTATTTAATATATAAATTTAATTTTTTTAACAGCACTAAAAAAATTATAAGGCCATAATTTTTAATTTATTATTTTTAATTAAATTTAAGTTATAACTTATAACTTATAGTTTATATTTTTTATTTTTTATTTACTATATAATTTTAAATTAACAACACTAAAAAAATGATTTATAAATGTTCAAATGACTATTTTATCCTTTTCCAATTGTTTATTAAGTAATATCATGAGGGTAAAATAGATATTTCACACATTAGTCCCATGAGATACCAATCTCATGGAAATAATCCCACCCCTTCCCTAAAGATACAATAATCCCTCATATGAGGGACTAATAGTTCGGAAGAAATATTAATCCGGAGCAAAAAAATTGAACCAAACAATGGACTATTAGTGTATTAGTTCGGATACACTAATAGTCCAATCCCATGAAATAATCTCTCAAAACAAACACACTCTAAGGGTGTGTTTGATTGG
The DNA here is from genome assembly GCF_055761805.1 of Camellia sinensis. Lineage (NCBI taxonomy): Eukaryota > Viridiplantae > Streptophyta > Magnoliopsida > Ericales > Theaceae > Camellia > Camellia sinensis. The sequence goes on from NC_138968.1 coordinate 54,137,584, forward strand.
ACGGACTGGAAAATGGGGGATTAGAATCCATCGGACTTGAGTCCTGGGACTGTGAATCCCCCGGACTATTTGGTCGGATTGGATATGTATCCTGTGTTTGTTTTTTCATGGGATTAGATGTCTGGATAGGACTATTTTCAGTGAATCCAACGTTTGGTTGGACGGACTGGATAGGATAAATGAACAAAAGACTATTTTACCCTTTTTCAATTGTTTACTAAGTAATAGCAATATTAAACATATCTTTAATATTTTAATTACTTTTAGTAAACATTAAACATACTAATAGTTAAATTTTGTTTAAAGATATTTAAACATACTAATATTGATAAAAAATTGACTGGTACAGATTATTTTTATTTAAACAAATAAAAATTTATTGTTGAAATTAAACATACTAATGGTTAAATGTTTAAATTTTTATTTAAACAATTAACATTGAAATTATTTTAATGTACAGATTATGTTTAAACAATTAACAATTAACAATTAAATAAATGTTGATGTACAGATTATGTTTAAACAATTAACAAATGTTGATGTAATTAACAATTAACAAATGTAGATGTAATCAAATGTTGACGTATTGAAACATAATTTAATAGATGTTAAATAAATATACATGTTGATGTACAGATGTTGAAATAATTTAATAAACATGTTGATGTACAAATGTTTAAATGTTTAAATAAAACATAATTTAAATAAATGAAATTATTTATTGTTGAAATTAAACATTTAATTGTTTAAATAAAACATCTATTAAAACATCTATTAAATTTAAATAATGAAATTAAATAAAACATAAACAAAATTTTAAAATAAAACATCAATAAAATATCTATAAAAAATTATTTTAAAAAATTAAATAAATAAAACATTAATAAAAAGTTAAATAAAATTATTTTATTTTTAAATTGAGACATTTAAATTTTATTAAATTTTATTAAATATAATACATAATTAAATAATATAGGGTCAAAATTGTCATTTTCACATCTAATCCAAATAGTGATTAGTCCCCCCAAAACAATCCCACCCACCCCCCCTAGGACAGGATAGTCCCCCATATGGGGGACATGGAGTTCGGCCGGACATGGAGTCCGCCGGACTAAAAAAAAAATCAAACGATGAATAAGGAGAGAGGCCGGACATGGAGTCCAAATAGTGGATAGTCCCCCCTCCTAATCCCCCCAATCAAACACATGTGTTTGATTGGGGGGATTAGGAGGGGGGACTATCCACTATTTGGATTGTAATCCAAATAGTGCACCTTATCCGTCGTTTGATTTTTTTTTAGTCCGGCGGACTCCATGTCCGGCCGGACTCCATGTCCCCCATATGGGGGACTATCCTGTCCTGGGGGGGGTGGGACAGAAAGTGGGGGACGAATCACTGTTTGGATTATATGCGAAAATGACCATTTTGACCCTCTACTATTTAATTATGTATTATATTTAATAAAATTCAATAAAATTTAAATGTCTTAATTTAAAAATAAAATAATTTTATTTAACTTTTTATTAATGTTTTATTTATTTAATTTTTTAAAATAATTTTTTATAGATATTTTATTGATGTTTTATTTTAAAATTTTGTTTATGTTTTATTTAATTTCATTGTTTAAATTTAATAGATGTTTTAATAGATGTTTTATTTAAACAATTAAATGTTTAATTTCAACAATAAATAATTTCATTTATTTAAATTATGTTTTATTTAAACATTTAAACATTTGTACATCAACATGTTTATTAAATTATTTCAACATTTGTACATCAACATGTATATTTATTTAACATCTATTAAATTATGTTTTAATACGTCAACATTTGATTACATCTACATTTGTTAATTGTTAATTACATCAACATTTGTTAATTGTTTAAACATAATCTATACATCAACATTTATTTAATTGTTAATTGTTAATTGTTTAAACATAATCTGTACATCAAAATAATTTCAATGTTAATTGTTTAAATAAAAATTTAAACATTTAACCATTAGTATGTTTAATTTCAACAATAAATTTTTATTTGTTTAAATAAAAATAATCTATACCAGTCAAATTTTTTTATCAATATTAGTATGTTTAAATATCTTTAAACAAAATTTAACCATTAGTATGTTTAATGGTTACTAAAAATAATTAAAATATTAAAGATATGTTTAATATTGCTATTACATAGTAAATAATTGAAAAAGGGTAAAATAGTCTTTTGTTCATTTATTCTATCCAGTCCGTCCAACCAAACGTTGGATTCACTGAAAATAGTCCTATCCAGACATCTAATCCCATGAAAAAACAAACATAGGATACATATCCAATCCGACCAATGTTTGATTGGACGGACTGGAAAAGGGGGGATTAGAATCCATCGGACTTGAGTCCTGGGACTGTGAATCCCCCGGACTATTTGGTTAGATTGGATATGTATCATGTGTTTATTTTTTCATGGGATTAGATGTCTGAAAATAACTATTTTTAGTGAATCCAACATTTGGTTGGACGGACTGGATATGATAAATGAACAAAAGACTATTTTATCATTTTTCAATTGTTTACTAAAGAATCGCAATATTAAACATATTCTTAATATTATAATTATTTTTAGCTAGATTAAATAAAATTTTATTTTATTTTATTTTTTACACAATTAAATAAATTTATTTGTTAAAAATTAAATAAATAAAATATCAATAAAAATATATGTTATTTTTTTAATTAAAATTTTAAATAAATTTGTTTTTAAAAATAATAATAATTAAACAATGAAATTAAATAAAACATCTATTAAATTTAAATAATGAAATTAAATAAAATATAAACAAAATTTTAAAATAAAACATCAATAAAATATCTATAAAAAATTATTTAAAAAAAATTAAATAAATAAAACATCAATAAAAAGTTAAGTAAAATTATTTTATTTTTAAATTAAGACATTTAAATTTTATTGAATTTTATTAAATATAATACATAATTAAATAGTTGAGGGTCAAAATGGTCATTTTACCACATAATCCCAACAGTGGATAGTCCCCAAAAAATTATCCCACACCCCCCCTAAGATACAATAGTCCCCCATATGGGAGATAAAGACTCCGGCCGGACTCCATATTCGACGGACTAAAAAAAAAAAAAAACGGCGGATAAAGAGCTATCACTGGATTACAATCGAGATAGTGGATTGTTCTCCCCCTAATCCAGCGAATCAAACACGCCCAAGGCTCCATTTGGCATGGGGGTTTGGGTTAATTTAGCGATATTAGACAAAATTAGTTATTTTAGCCAAATAGGACAAAATGTGTAACGCCCTCAAATTAAACCCATAATGTACATAACATTAACGTGCATTATTAAAAGAAAACGAATCTTTTGAATTATTCATCAGAGTACTTTTATTAAAAGTCATTACATGGAACATCAAAATAAATGCCCTAAGGGCTTACATCTTTCCAAGCTAACACTTGGACACAAAAGAATGAGTATTAACCCATTTACAAGTTAAGCCCTTGGCTTGAATGTTTACATGTAACCTTATTTAAAATAAATAACTAAAGACAAGTCTTCAAAATCCGCATCCTTCCAAACTAAGTCCTGGGAGGTTGCATATCACCTGAACCTGAAAATGATGTTCCCATAAAGGGTGAGCCACAGCCCAGTAGAAATATACTAAACCACATATAAGCAATGAATAAAGCAATAGTATTTGACAGATGGTTAACCAAGATAATCAACCACTTCATTTTACAGTCTCATGACACTATTGTCTAAGATACAATTTACTCTCCAATTTTATCAACATGGCTCAGAACCTGGCCAACCTACAACAGTGAATTACATATACCATATTCACATCCTTCCAATATCAACAAACAAATGAGACTCAAGCTCAATTCACAACACTTCATACTTCCAGATTGATACACATTTTAGTGCTGTATCAATAAAACACTTCTATATAAATAAGCACACATAAAAGTGATGCTAATGGAGTCCATCCCCTATCTCCTCCCAAACAAAATCCGGTTTAGAGGTCCATCCCCTATCTTCCCCTAAACCGTGGAGTACATCCCCTATCTCCTCCCACACAAAACAATGTATGCAAATGCAATGCTCAATCAATACACGTATTTTCTGTATCAATGCAATAGTCAAAGTAAATGACTTAACCAATGTGATTAGTTTCAGTTATTCCTAATCCACATGCAATGTCTACAACAATCACGACTATCCTCCACCGATAGCCCAAAACAGTTATTTCTAAACAGGAAATAAATGTATCAACTAACATAATTCCAACATTTTCATAGGTGAGTGATTAAACTAACCAACTACACCATTTAATCAATAAATTCATTAATTCCATGAATTCAACTAAATTCCCCAATTTTCCCTGAATTGATTATATAAATTAATTTATTACAACAACTAGGGTTTTCCCGAAAATTACCAAAGTAACCCAACACATCAAAATACCAAAACTTAGAGCAAAACCTATAAAATGGAGTAGGAAATCCCTACCTCAAAGAAAACAACCCAAAAAGGTGAAGAAAGAGATGAATGCCCAAAATACCAAAGTGCTCCAAATCGTCAAATGCTCAGATTAAATGGTAGCCCTTGCCTCACTCTATCTTTTTAATGAAGGATCTAGGGTAGAAACACACCCTAAGTGGATCAAATCTAAGAAAGAAGGTGAGTAGGGAGAGAGAGAAGTCGAACCTGGGGTTTTGAATCAAAAGAATAAGAAAAAGACTGATCAAATCCCGCTGCTGTGTATATAAACTGGACAGGCTCGCTCGAGCGAAGACTTGGTCGCTCGAGCGACCCGACACAGAGAAACTACGCTCGAGCCAAGGAAGCCTTGCTCGAGCCAACAACTCAAATGCTCGCTCGAGCGAAAGAAAGCTCGGTCGAGCGAAGAACTCAAACCCTCAGGTCTGAACCCAGACACACGCTCGAGCGAAGGAACTATAGCTCGAGCGAAGGATGAACTAACTCGCTCGAGCGAAGAAAAGCTCGCTCGAGCCAAGAATGCTCAGCTACAGGTCCAAATCAAACACTACCTCTCGCTCGAGCGAACAACTACTCGCTCGAGCGAAGAACCAAAAACCTGGACAGCAACTCTTGGTTTCTAAACCCAACCAACCTGAAACAAACCTGCCCAACACATCCTATAATTCCAAAAGAGAAAATAAGGAATAACAACAACAACCATTGTACAATGACAAAATCTACGGAACAGTCCGGATACAATAATTAAATGGGAAAAGACCAGGGTCGCTATAAAATGTTACATCCAACCCATAATTATTTTATTTTTTCTCTCACAAAAGTCAAAAAAGTCAAAAAACCTATCACAAACAAAACCTTTTACCCCAGGCTAAAAAAGCCAAAAAACATTGTATCCCAAATGAAGGCTAAAAAGACAAAAAATGAGATTGTATTTCTCCAATACTTTCTTTTCATCTATACTTTCCATTATAACTAAACAAAAAACATGATAACATTTCTTTTTACCTTTTTATTTCTCTCATCAAAATTTTCAACTAAATATAATCTAAAGGAATGCATTTACGACGTTTAGAAGTAAACTCTCTCCAATCCCTATGAGGGGACTAAACATTCAAGTCTAGGCCTATTGCAGGTTATATTGTGATGATTTGATTAATTAATTTTATAAGTTTTTATATATAGATTATTTATAAAAATGCTAGCATATGCCCGTGCCTAAAGGCACGGTATAAATAATATTAAAATTAAAATGCAATATATTGGCATAATTTTTAAATTTCTTTTGTCTAAAAATCGACCAATAACAATAGACGAAAATATAATTAAGTAGTTTACGATTAAATCTAGGATTACATCTCTTTATAAGACAGGCCCCTAGGTAATCAATGAATTTCAATCAAAGAAGACAGCTTCAAAATCCTTATGTAATATAGCAAAAGCTTAAAACAAAAGTTGGCCATTGAAAACAAAAGAGGCAACACTTCAACTGTAATTTCAAATCTCACTGTGATTGGAGATCGCCAACCAATCAATATTCAAGGAGTTAAAGATAAGATAGACCGGACACATACAAATGACCAAAACATTAATCCAGTATTTCCTTTTATTTTAACAAATACCTGAACAGTTATAATCTCTTTTCTTCAAACAATTGCTGGATATGAGTATCCTAAGAATTGTTAAATGCAAAGCAAAGTAGTAACCAACAAACTCAACTTCAGAGAAAGTTTCGGATGTGTAATGACTTCACATCAACCATCTCCTCATCCTTAAATTCCTCCCTAAAATATATTGAAAGCATTCCATCAATTAACCATAAAAAAAAATAATAATAAAAATAAATAAATAAAAACTATATACAATAAATGTTAATGGTGTAGACAAATGCATAGTAATTGAAGGGGAACACTAACACACTGGGTATAATAACAGTTGTCAGAGACCCAGCCTTTCAAAGCAAGGGTCATGGGCTTGAAGCTCTATGCTATACTATACTATTCAATTCACTTAATTGGTATTGCAACCAAACTTCAGTGTGATTTTTGTGAAAATGGGATTGGTGGATATTTTTGTGATTTGGTGTGGCTCAAGCGTATGATAACATATTGAATAATGGGATTACTATCCCAATTGAGGATAGTGATTCCCTAGATTTAGACATTCAATTTAAAAATAAATAAACAAACAAAGAATGTTGATCCGAATCCAAACCCACCAAATTTTTTTTTTAAAAAAAATGGAACCCAGTTCAGTGGCATATAAGCCTACCAAACTTTAACATATACTTATAATTAATATAAAAAATAAAAAATGAAAATAGAAATAAAAGAAGAAGAAGAAGAAGAAGAAGAAGAAGAAAAAGAAAAAGAAAAATAAAGGCCTATAAGTAAAGAGACAATTACCTGGATGCGAAGCTAAATCAGCGTATCTGGGACGCGCTCTGCTGGAGAGTGATTGAGCAGCAAAAAAATAATTAATCCATTCAAAAATCCAAAATCAAACACTGGTGCTGACTTTGCACCCGAAAATACTTTAATCTTAATGTACACTTATTCTAACCAATCCTAATAATTATGGGTTGTTTTGAAAAGTTGGTTCAACGCTGATTTTTTTTTTTTTTGTATTTTTAGCAAATAATTAATCTGCGTGTTCCTGAAGACTTGTTTATAACATAGGTCAGTTGTAAAAAGGTTGGTTCGAATTGCAATGTCATTTACATATATGACCCAATACCTTCTTGTGGTTCCATTCCATTTAAAACCCCACTACACACTTGCCTTGATTCTCCTAAAACATAGAAGTCAAGTATGTGTTCCATCTAAGCTTTAGGCAATCGTAATGGCAGTGATGACGGGTAGTAATATCACATGGTAACAAACACCAGGTCCAAGGAAATGCATAAGGAGGTAATCAATCTCTCAACCAACATGTTATCTATATTCTCACACTTCCACCAAACAGTAAGACGCAATTTTTTCACGCGTTTTTCATCAACTCACAAAATATTAGCAAATATCATAAAAAATTCCCGCTTACGTCTAGAATTGCCAAATCATTTCAAACATGTACAAATTGCAAGTACCTGCTTTCCTGTTCTCCCAAGTGATATAAATAAGATTTTTGCGAATCCATTAGTTTCTCTATGGAATTCTAACTCCTCTCAATAATTTTTCAGATATCTTGCAAATTATAAATTACCATATACTCCCTAGATTTCCCAATTTTAATATAATTCTTCTTGTTTTCCAAATCAAAGAAACACATAAATATCCCATAAACACATAAGTACCTTGACTTTGAATATATTAAGAAGTTTCAACGTTCAATATATTAAGAAGTTTCAATGTTCAATATATTAAGAAGTTTCAACGTTGTCCCTCTGTTAAATGCATTCACACAAACCTAACTATACTGGCTTTGTTAAGCATTTTAGGACATCAAAATAACAATGGGAAGAGTCTAAATAACATCAATATCAATACAATCGATAATTCCCCAATTTTAACATAATTCTTCTTGTTACCCAAATAAAATAATAATAAATAAATAAAAAACAATATCCCATTTCTGTGAAAGAAAATTGTAGAACCTAACCGCTATTAGAAATCACTAATGAACAATATTGTTTTCTCAACCACAAATTCACGCTTTACATAAATTAACAAATAAGTTTCAAAACCACAATACAATCAAAATCAATAAACCCTAATCACCAAGTCATTAGGCAATCAAAAGGATTAAATCTCAATCATCAATGAGATCAAAAAGGGAGGAGAAAACCAAACCAGAATGAGATCGAAGAGGGTTCCCTGATCTACTTTTACGAACTTGGTATCAAAGTTAAATATATCAGTTTGCTATTCAATCGCCTCAAGTTAGCGAGAGGAGGGCAACACAGAACAGCCCGACAAAGAGATTAATGGCAACAAACCATACACAACGATTAAAATATATAACGATTTGAAAATAATAAATTTCAAATTTTATCTTATGCATATCAAGCAATTTATTTTTAGTTTAGTACTTAAATTTTGATCAAACAACTTTTTAATTCAATGAATTTAACATTCAATTTTCAATACTTAATTTTTAATTTTCAACTTTATTAAACATTACCTGAGGCCAAACCTTATCATAAGACATAGAACTAAAGTCAGAAAATATAAGTAGAGTAATCTACCTAAAACTTATCTTTTGTAACAGATTGATGTGTTTCCAAAATTGTTTTATGTAGTCAGTTTTGTAAAAATGGCATAGGCAAACAACCCTAAAAGAATTCTGGAAAACTCAAAAAGATTGAGCAGCGAGAGGAGGGGAATAAACAGAAAATGGGTAGGCAGAAATACAGAGAGAGAAAGGGAACATAAAGAGAAGGGGAGCGAGCATCTTACCTTGCGAGCCGAGACTGGAGAGCAGAAATAACCTGTTAACAGCCCGTTACAGAGAATTTCGGAAAACTCGAACCCAACAATATAAAATGAAAAGAAACCAGTTGACAGAACTTTGAATGAAGCCATATGGAAAATGATCTACATAGCCAACCAGTATTTGGGATTAGCTTCTAACAATTTCTCTCATAAAAACAAACTAAATAATTTAAAATATCATAAGCATAACAAATCTTTGCAGAGTTTTTTTCATTTTAGAAATTGAATCAATACTATTTTTTTATGGACAGGTAACCATCACAGTGTAATGTGGCACTAACAAAATGAACGGCTAATTATCCCACTGTATCCACAACTATATGACTTTGAACAAAATTTAGTCTGAGAATTAGAGGAATCACAAAGAATAAGAAGACAATAAAAGGCATTACTCACTTCGGTCTGAACAAATATATTCCTTCCAATGCCAACAATAATCAAATCTTGCAAGCAAAATGAAATCATAATTAAATAATTTGGCAAATGAATAAATAAACAAAACAAAGGAACCAAGCTTTATAAACCAAAATCTAGGGAGTATATGGTAAGAACCCCTTTATTTTTTTCCTCTCTTTTTTAAAATAGCCAACAAAAATGAACTTAAGCAATTTAAACAGAAATTATGAAGCATAAACCAAAAACAGAAATAGAAATGATGAACCAGAAATGATGATAAACAGAAATGAACCAGAAACAGAAATTATGGTAAACCAGACCATGAATCAACAATTTAAACATGAAGCATAGAGAGAAAGAGGGAGAGAGGTACCAGAGAGCTCCAATCAGGGTTCGAAGCAGAGAGAGAAAGAAAAGATTATCCCACTATATCCACAACTATATGACTTTGAACAAAATTTAGTCTGAGAATTAGAAGAATCACAAAGAATAAGAAGACAATAAAAGGCATTACTCACTTCGGCCTAAACAAATATATTCCTTCCAATGCCAACAATAATCAAATCTTGCAAGCAAAATGAAATCATAATTAAATAATTTGGCAAATAAATAAACAAAACAAAGGAACCAAGCTTTATAAACCAAAATCTAGGGAGTATATGGTAAGAACCCCTTTTTTTTTCCTTTCTTTTTTAAAATAGCCAACAAAAATGAACTTAAACAATTTAAACAGAAATTATGAAGCATAAACCAGAAACAGAAACAGAAATTGTCAAGCTACAATATCATGGACAATTGCCACTTTTATACACCTGAAATTTTAAGAAAAAAACAAAAATAAAAGTCAGTCAAAATATATGACTGTAATCGAATGCCTAGGATTCACAAAAAATAAAACAATTAGATGAGATCGAACAATTTATGTTGGTAATGAGAAGAGATCGAACAATTTATGTGTAATAAATTTTTATATTACAATTTATTAGGTAGTGACTAATGACGATTAGAAGGCTTTTTTAAATCCAACAATTAGAAGGCTTAACCATAAAATGAAAATTACCATGACCTCAATAAGATAAAAAAAAAAATTGGAATGATTGAAGAGATTTTGTACTTGAGTGCTTAGAGTTGTGATTTCAAACATTCCCTACAAAAATCATGCACGTTGTGTAAAAAAACTTTAAGTAAATAAAAAATTGAAAAATAAAATCAAACTTACATTAAACAATCAAGGGGGAGTTAAGTCAATTTTTCCAAATGAAAACAACTCTTTCATTATCATATTAACAATTAACGAAAGGATCAAGATAGACATTATACGTAAATTGAAAACCGTTACCTAATTACAAATATAAACATTAAGAGAGACATTATAGTTTGTGCAAGAATGTGTATGAATTGTGTTTGGTAAGCAGACATTACATTCAAATCATCACCCACCCTCATCCAATCAAACCACCAATCAGATGGTCGCAATCGACAATCAAATAGAAAACTTCCAAGAAAGAAAAGGAAAGAAGCAAATTGATATGTACGCAGTTCCCCTAATATATTCTCTGCCATTGGAAATCCTTAAACTGTTAATTGATCAAATGTAAAATTAACCGTAAGGATAGATATGTGATTTTTAAAACATTATAGTCCGTAACTATACAACTGGGTGAGAAATAAGAGAGTGAAACTGGACAAAACTTAGGTTTTTCTTAATGTTGATCTCAAGCCAAAATATTTGTTCTGTCACTATACCCATTGGCGATATAAACTTAGGTTTTTGCTTAATGTTGCCCCTAAGCCAAAATATTGGTTCTGCCACTAAACACATTGGCAATATAATTTAATTATGAGGCTAGGCTTGATTGTTCTAATGCTATGTCTTGAAACCATAATGTTGAAACTATAATAGAAATATAAAATTAGAAAATATTATTCTAGTGCTATGTCCTACAAAAACTAAGATATTGAAACCATAATAGAAATATAAAATTAGAATAAATAGCATAAAGAACAAAGAGATTATCATTATGTTTAGGGACCAAGTTTAAAACATTCACCAGCTTTTAGGAAGAGTTGTCTCAATTTACGGGGTGATGCTACATTTTCTCCTAGCAAAGGAACAATAAGGTAAAGAAACAATATGTTTCTTACGTTTCCAAAAAGCATTTGGAACATCACTGCAGACTTTTGTATGGAATTCTTTTTCAAGAGATTTGATTTTGTTTTGTAAAGAAAATTGTTGTAATCTTTGTTCTGTAGTGAGAAAATGAATTTCTTTTTGTAACAAATTGATTTGTTGTTCTTTGAAATTAACTAGATCCTTAATTTGATCTAATTTCTTTGTATAAGGTTCTGTAATAAATTCAAAAATAATCTGTTGATTATTTAAAGTTGTATGTATGCCAATAGAGTCAATTTTTGTAATTGGCATTAATAAGCAAAGAAATGAAGTTCCCAAAATAATGGATTGAGACATGTTCTTAATAAGAACGAATGAAGTTGGAAGACATAATCCTTGATTGCAGATTAAAACTTCTGGAAGTTTGTACTTGATCACTACAACAAAATTGACTTTTTACGGCACCACATCAATGGCATACAATAAATGCACGCTGTAGTTTCTCACTTTTACGACTTGTTTTTTTTGCACGTCGTAAATACTTTTCCAACCACAGCATGTCTATTGCGTAGGCCGTGAATGGTAATAACGATGATTTTTTTACGGCTTGCAATGCACGCCGTAAATAATAAAACTTTCTACGACGTGCTGTAGACGTGCCCGAACTTCCCAGCTTCGCGCGCGAATGGCGCGAAATCCGTTTTGTTCATTAGGCTTACTACAGTTCGGACTCAATGTCACAGTTTTGAATCTAATCTCGCAAAGTGCAATGCAAGACCGATAAATCACCAAAGAGTCCAAATCCAGCAAATTGTTTTGGAAAACTGATTTTAATAAAGAAGTGCCAAACATGGACTGCTTTGCCAGATACAGAGCCGCCACCTAAATGTTTTTGTTTTGGGAAATTTAGGAAACCCTGACTCGTGCCTAAGGCCACGTGTCTATCATCACCAAATTTGTCTCGGCTCGGGAACTTGGGTACGAGAGGGGAAGGTCATGGAATGAGCACCCCCGCTCGCCCGATCAAAAAGATCGGCCTTTACTAAGCATGATATTTTGTTTTTGAAAATACATGTGTTCTTATTCCGGTTTATTAGCTAGCTTACTACGTGATGCGCACAAGTATAGACTAGATCACCTAAGTTGGAACAAAACATTTCATGTTTGTTTGAAAATGGTTTGAAGGTGCTACTCGCAAATAGGCTAAGACGTAGATTTGCCACCCTCAAGTGGGCTTAGAAAACATGATTTTGCCACCTCAAGTGGGCTTAAAACTCGCATTTCGATGAATTGTTCCAATTCAAGTGATCCACCCTTCACCCACAGGAATTTAGGCAGTTATATCGTTTAAGCAATTAGCCTCATGGCAAGCATGCTAACCTGGCAACACACACACACACATGCAAGATGCTAAAGCGTAAACACTTACAGTGTACTCCGAGCCAAAACAATAACTAGTTAGTAATCAATGCATGGCCCTAGTTTATGTTAAGATGGCTAATGCAACGCATGCAAAATGCAACAAGAAATAGGCTCGGCTATTCTAAGATGGCATATGAAATGAAACTTTGATAATCATGTATTCAAGTAGGAATTGAAATACAATGCAGTTAGTATGATGCGCCAAGCCCGGTCCATGCAAGACAGATGAATGAATGCAAACATGCAAGCATAAGGATGCTAATCAAAACATGACCTAGAACTAGCCATCATAAGCGGTTAAGTAAAAGGGAGAAAGACGTGGGGTTGGAAGACATTCACACACTCACCCACGCTTATTACAAAATTCGCCCTCTCGACGGAGGGTCCGAATAAATAATACAAACCAACTAGTTAATCAACTACCCTAGCTAATTAATTATTACAAAACAAATTGAAGCAAATAACTATTCTAAGTTATCAAAAGCACTGAAATGGCCTCGTGACGAGAGATGCATGCATGCTTGGTCGGCTTCGCTTGGAAATCCATTGCCATGCCTCATGTTGCCTTTGTTTGCACTGTTTTGCACCTCTGAAAACTGTGAAAACCTCTATGATGCTCCTGAACCACTTCATGTCTATGCTGAGAGGTCATCGGCCAAAATATGAGGCCATCGGCCAGAGAACAATGGCCATCGGCCAATTTTGATGATACTGACCAAAAATTTCTAGCTGATCGGCACTTAAGAGAGTAGATCGGCCATCTTTCCCTGTAGATTGCTCCTTTTGCTGCAGCAGAGGACAAACAAGGGCATGACAATACATTTGCAAGGAAATGTTGTGCACCTACACTCCTTATCATGTTTGAGACTCAAAGGAGTATAGTGTTTGACTCTCGAGCCATCAATCACGTATTTCGATGCATGATGGCCAAAGAGGCCGAATTACACACATCAATATGGAATGAATGCACAAAAATGCACAAATGCCTCACACTCTATCATGTTGGATCAAGAGTGTCAGCGACCGAGGATTGAGGGACGTTTCGTCACTTCAAGTATGAAACGTCCCTCGGTCCTCGTGTTTGGTTTGACACCCCAAACCAAACACAATGCAATGCATACAATATGGAAAAGCTATGCAATGCAACATAAGCATGCCAAATGCAATATGACTCAAACATGCACAAAAGGCTAAGGTAACAAGCATGCCAAATGCAATGCGACCTAAACGAGCATGTGACAAAATGCAAGCTAGCAAGCATGCAAAATGCAACCTAAACATACAAACATGCATGGCATGCGGAGATGGACGGGCATGTAACAACATGCAAACTAGCAAGCATGCAACAACATGCAACATGTCAAGCATGTAATAACGTGCAAAGATGGACTTAAACCAAAATGGGGAGACCTCAGCCACGCCCAAATTAGTGGCCAAAATGCAATGAAAATGAAGATAAAAGCACATACAAACATGCATACACTTTAGTTCACAAACAAGGCATGAAGATACAAACTCTTAAGAGCACCTAAAGAGTGAAAAGTGTGGACATGTGACAAGCATTATAAGCTTTGAAATCATGTTAGGAATGATGCCAAATCAACCAAACAATGCAAGTATGGCATGCAAGAAAGCTCAAAGCTTGAAACTAACAAAGGGACTTAAACCATGTCCATGCAAAGCAAGCCCCAAAGGGCCGAGGGCAATCAAAACAGTCCCAAAGCAGGTTAAGATAAGGCCAAAAACAAGCTTGAACCTAGCTAACACAAGCTAGAACAAGGGTCCAAAAGGCATGAGGCATGCAAGGCTAACAAGGGGTATTACACTATGCCTATTACAACCAAACATGGCATGACTTAACTAATAAAAATCAGAGTTATGGCATGTCAAAATAAGCCCAAAAACCCACTTAGATGGCATCCCAAAAGCCTAAGTATGATGGCATGCACAATGATCCATTCTTGAAGCACAAAACACCAAACCTCCAAAGCATTGAAAAGATGACAAAGGCAAGTGTATGGCTACACTACATGGATTGAAATCACATGTGAAATGATTCCAAATCATGAAAATGGTCTAAGCAATGCATGCTAATGACTTGGACACTCAAAGCTAACAAGCTAGATTGGACCAAGGCTATACAAAACAATGCATGCATGACCAAGACAACACAAATTAGAGCTTAAGCATGGTAAAATAAGGCTAAAAGCGTCATGGAGTTGAGCCAAAACATGCAAGAATGATAGTCTAAATGCATGATGCATGTTAAGGCAAATGAGAGGATTGCAAGACAAGTGTATGGTGCATGCAAGATGCTATCAAACCAACTTAAAACAGAGGTAAAGCATCACAAAATAACACCAAATACTTGCTGAAATGGAGCCAAAACATGCTAAGCAAACATGCTACTATTATGAGCCATTTATACTAGCATATGAGACACAAGGAGAGGGGGGTGTCCCTCTCCTATTCAGGACTCTAAAACCACTTCTCCATCACTGAAAATCCTCTGGATTTCAATGGTGAGAAGGTCAAAACAAGATGGTTCCAAAGCTCAAAAGGGAAGGCACAAAACAAGGCCAAACAAGGCCTAAGAGGGGGTAGACAACCCCCAACCAAAAAGTGACCTTAAATAAACTTCACAAGCATGAAAAATCAGAACTTTTTGTAATAGAAAGCTAAGCTTAAAACAACATGTAAGTATGGTGAAAAGCTTAAGCCAAAATGGGGGATTAAAAGGTAGTTTACTCACCCTTGAAGAACACCTTCAAGAACACTACTCCAGCAACTTTTCTGAACTTAAACCACTCCAAGAACTCTGAAACCAACTCCTAAGGACCTCAGCAACCCAAGGATGGTGTTCTACTAGGTGTTTGTGTGCAATAGTATGAAGAAATCACACTTTTGGGCACAAACAAGAGCAAAACAAGAGACAAAGGTAAAATATAGAGAGAGATAGATATAGAAATTATATATCCACTTTTCAGAACCTCTGGAAAGGGAGGGGAGGCTCTCTTCTTATAGAATTTCAATTCTCAAGCTTGTTCAACAAGCTTGAGTCTTGAAACAAATCCCTCCATACACATGTATGGAGGATGAGAATAGTGCCCACTAGCTGTCACAACTGGCAGAAAATATTTGCAAAAAGCAGATGGAAAGGTCTCGGCTAAAAATATGGTCGATCGACCAAAAGGAGTGTCGATCGACCAAAAAGAGTGCTGATTGGCCAACACTTATGGCAGATGGCAAGAAAACAAGGCCGATGGCAACGTGCCTTAGTCGATGGGTTGAGGGGATGGCCAACAAGCCACCCTCTTCCATCAGAAGCAAAACCACAAGTCCTTGGTCCACAACAAAGCACAAAACAAGCAAGTTGAGAGATCTTGAGGCAAGGCGTACGGCCAAGACCTCCGAGAACTCAAAACGAACACGAGCATGGATGATCATTGAGTGTTTAAATGATAACATCCAAGTCTTGAGGACGGTCAAAAATGGGGTGTCTACACGTGCATATGGCGTGCCATTAATACATTAATTATACATGACGCACATACGCTAGCCGTAAAAAGTGAATACTTTTCACGACGTACACAACGCCCACCGTTAAAAGTATTACACTTTTTACGACGCACACATCGTCTGCCATTAAAAGTATTATTTTTTCACGACGCATAATGCATGTCGGGAATTGTATGATTAAAAAAAAAAAAGTGCCAAAATGAAATTTGGGCGCCAATATTTTTTTCCCAAAATAGCTATTTTGCCTTCAGAATGGAATATCACAAGGCTTTCAATCTGTCTCTATCTGATGATGATGAAGGCTGAATCAATTGCTAGGGTGATCATCTCATCTCATCTCTTCTCTTTGGTTGCTAGGTTTACCGAACCAATCGACTAGTAGGATGTGGCGCCAATGGCCAAAAATATATTAGAATATTTTTTTTAATCAAAATATATACAAACTGTTTGGCTTCTATTTGGGTTCTAAAAAGAAGATAGAAAGCTGTAAATCGGATAACCTAGAAGACAAGGGAGAAGAAGGGGGTTCGAAAGGGAGATTGGTGTTTAGCGGCATGAGATTTTGAAGGGGAATGATCGATGGTGGCGTAATCGACGGTTCAGTGAGACTGGTTCCGCAACAGCAATACTCGGCGATTCGAGACTGGTTTGACGGCTCAACGGTTCGACGACGATAGTGCTTATTCTCTTCTCTTCGGTCTGGAAAAAATCTCAAGTATGTTTAGATCTCCCCTCTCTCTCTTCCACACACACATTCACTCCATTTAGGATTAGGACTCTATTTGTTCATGTTCTTGCTTTCTGGTACTTCAAGCACTGAGCTCTCATCATTTTGAAATTCCTAGATTGAACTTTTTCTCTGTTTCTTCACCCTTGTTCCTTCACAGCTTCTCCAAGCTCGAATCGAAACTTTTCTAGGGTTTTCAAAACCCTTTTACCTTCAAAGATTCTTTTGTTCTATATTTTAGGGATTGTTCTTAGTTCGTTAGACCCATTTTATTTATTTATTTATAGATACAGCTTGTATTTGAGGTTAAAAAATGTATAATCTATGATGGAAGATTGAGAAAACTGATTAATGTTTGTTTCCAGCTAAAGATTAGAAATGAAGTTGTTTAGTCTGTTATTAGTAATTGTGATGCTTCTATTTCAACTTAGTCTGTTATGAAAATATAATGAGTTATATCAATCAACAACAGTTAATTTGTAGTGTTATAAGTTCAGAATCTGTTTTGATTAAATACAAATTGAAGATGATGAGGACAACAAGATCCCACAAAGACTACATAGGAGCCCACATGTGGCGAAGAACAAATCACTTATCTCCTAGCAAAGACAATGAAATATTTTAAGACTAGACTATGAATTCAAAAACAGATTTGATGACATGGAGACTAATAAAAGAATGCTGATTAAAGTTTAAAGGATATTTTGTGTGGGCTTTTTTCACTCCTGTCCAAGCCATAGAAGAGACTACCATGCTTTGTATTTACTGGGATTTTTGATTCCACTAATGCTTTTGGTGTCTAATTTTTTTTATTCACCTGCTTTGAGGACTGTTTGCGTTTTTTCCTCCCAAAAATGTTCTCTGGAAGGTAAGTCATTGCTTCCATATTTTCTTTGGTTTACATTTCTGAAATTCTTGTCCAATATTTTTGATATCTTGGAGTTCTATCTGTTCTGTTAGATCTGGCTCTTGGACTGGTGGCGAGGGGGTTTGGGTTGAATTATCTGGAAAAATGCATGTCTTAGCCCGGTTTCTCTCCCAGCTGCGCCAGAGAATAGATGACCGAATTGTCTTGGTCTCAAACTACACGTAGGTAGTTCTTAGATTGATTCTTGCCAACTGAAGTAACTGGTTAGTCTGAAGTAGAAATCAAACGATGTATTGTTGCCTTAGCTTTTTGTCTCACACAAAACACATAGTTCTTGAGAAGCTGTAGCCATGTGGGAACTATTTGGATGCTGTAGTTTTTGTGCTCCCAAAAAAGAACTCAGAAAAATGTTCTCACAGTGAAATTTATTTATTTATTTTTTGTGCTTATGAGAAAGTTTACTGCTATGCAAGTTGTCTAGTTATGTATCCTGTCCATCAGGCAATTACTTGTGGCACTTCTTTTCCCATAAGATTGTTATTATTATTATTATTGTTATTATTATTATTTTGATTTTGTTTGGTGTTAAATAAATTAGTTTTAATTCATCAGACACTGGACCTTTTTGCTCAATTGTGTCGGAGAGAAGATATCCGTTCGTAAGGCTTGATGGAACTACATCAATCAATAAAAGGCAAAAATTCGTGAACCGCTTTAATGATCCATCTAAGGTACATAATTTTTGGTCCATTAATTGAATATGCAACTATGTGAGCTGACTTGATGAAAAAGTTCAATTTACATCTGTCAGGATGAGTTTGTCTTTCTTTTTCCCTTGCTTTACTTTGTAAATGAGGAGGTCCTTTAAAATTGCAGTGTCTATTGTTACATTTTTTTGTTGTGCTTAAGAGGGGGCTTTATATACTTTCTTTAATTGAAAATATACTTGTCTCATTTTATAGTCACATGGATATATAGACATTATGGATTTTCATGAAAACTGGTTTCAGTTTTTTTTTTTATTTATTTTTTATTTTATTCTGTTTTTGTAGGGAAACTTCTCCACTAATTGAACTATTTTGAAAATCCCAAGTGATTCGTAATTAGATCAGGATTTAAAATATTCCAATTCCCAAATAATTAAAACATTCAATCTAAATCATCAACCACTTACGAAAGTGATTTAGATTGTTGTTTTATGAATAAACAATAAATCGACACAAACAATTTTTACGTGGAAAAACCTGTCACGACCCCATTCCGCCCCTAGTAGAATTGTGCCGTGATGGCCAGTAATTCGAGATTACCGAAGGCCAACTTTCAAAATTCACACACAATCAGAGTATTACATATGGGGCTAACAAGTGCGGAAGCAATAATTTACAATACAAGTGGTCCATAAGAGCAATGCGTAGATCAAATGAAATAACATACATCTTTACATAGTTTTACAACTTGAATATAAGCAAAATAAAATACAAAATACATATTACATCTTGACTAAAAGGCTTCTCAAGCTGACATGTTCAAAATACATGAAATACAACTAAGAAGCATAATCTTCAAGATTGCCGACATAAATATTGCCGACATAACATGCATCCAAAACATCTTGCAAAACACACATCTCGGTGTAGCCGACTTCTTGCTTGTTACCTACATATATACATAGGGAGGGTGAGCGTGGATACTCAATGAATGGTATAAGTAATAAAGGTTTAAATGAATGATTCCCGAGGTCCTTGTCAAAACAATACATATATCATAGCTTGTTCAAAACGTGGGATGAATCAAGTTCATCAATCAAATCTTGGCCTTTCAAATCTTCTTGGAATGTTTAATAACATCTACATAATACATGGGGTGATGACATTCCTGACAAACAAACCCACCCGTTCATAGACCGTCGGTGGCAAAACAAGACAAAACAAGGGAGATATCTCAAATGATGGTGCAGTTGCATTATAGTCCCCTGGCACTAAGGACTTTCAAAACAAGACGTGCAGTTGTATTATAATCCCCTGGCACTAAGGACTTTCAAAACAAGATGTGCAGTTGCATTATAGTCCCCTGGCACTAAGGACTTTCCAAGAATGTCATCAAAACAAGATAATACTTGATACATAAAATAGGGGTAATCATTCATGCTTAACAAATATTTTTCAAAACAAGCAAAGCGAAGCTTTAACAAAACATTATAACATAGCTTTATTAGAAATACCACTCACATAGTTCTTGGGACGTCGGGATCAAGGCAAAAGTCCAAGTCCTACAAACACATGGCAAAGTCTACTGAATGTACTTCTTAAAATAAGTCTTACATGCATGCAAGTGATCTCGGGAAAACATGCTGGAAGTCAAAACACTGTTTTACATGTCAGGAAGACATGCTGGGTACCAACCAGGTCTTTGCCGAGGTCCCACACCTCCTGGCTGAGGTGTGGTTACCTAGGCTTCGGCGTGCGGCTGCATGCCGAGGTGCGCACAAGTCAAACTAAAGGTGTAAGTGATCATGCAAGGTAGGCCAAGGTGAGATACGATGCTTGGCCTAAGTGTGAGGTCTAGGTAAGAGTGATCTTGGCGACTACACTTAGGGAAGTGAGGTCTAGAGATCGGGGTTTCCACCCGTGAAGAACATGAAGAACATGAACATGAAGATCATGAAGAATATGAATGCCAAAATCATAACTTTTTTATTACAAAAATCTGGGATTTCATGCTATGAGTTCAAAAACATGGACCTGGCTACCCATGCTTGAAGATCATATGGAAACAACCACAAAAACATGGATCTTGGCATGAGCTTTCGGATCAAAACATGACTTTTCTTGAAGAACACATGAATACTATTTTCTCTTTCTAAAACCGAACTTCAAAGCAATGCATGGCTTACAAGTCATATTTAATCATGCAATGCAATAACAAGAACATAAAGAACAACATGAGCAGATCAAGAATCTAACCTTAGAACACGGATCCAACGGTTTGATCTCTAGGGATCAAGCTTGGAAATCTACTCTCCCTCAAGAACTCTTCTTCCTCTCCTAGAGCTTCTCTCTCCTCTCTAGAACAAAGATATAGAAATGATAGGTTTTTCTCCCTCTGCCGGCTGACTTAACACTCAGCTCGGACACGTGGCAACGGCTGGTTGGCTCTCCTAAAAAAGGTGATAGATTGACAAGACATGTGTAAGACAAAGTGTATCTAACAAGCTACCCGGTAAGGCACTTCGGCAAGTGATGACATTGGCTAAGGACAAAGCTTCGGCAACTAAGGTGACAATGACCTCGGCTAGGAAGGACAACACTTGACTAAGCTGTGCCACACCTTGGCTTAGATGTGCCACACCTCGGTCTAGGTCATACCACTCCAGGACAAGATCACTTGGGTGCAAAGGTAACATCTCGGCCTAGATAATACACATTTCAGCCTTGGTGATGAACACCTCGGCCTAGATAATGACATCTCAGCCAATATGTCAGGGCGAAGGTGGAGGTCAAACAAAGTGGTTCCAAGATAAATTCTAGACTGAAGATGACCTCGGCTTGAAATGATCTAGGCTTAACATGACCTAGGCTTGGCATGGCAGGGAAGGAACAAAGCATGCAAGCAACACTTAAGCAAACAAGACAAGATTCATGAATGCAAACTTAACAAGACAAAGTTATGTAAATGAACATAAACATGACCATGACATGAATATGGGTTGTTACAGCAATTTAACATGGCAAAACATACAAATGCATGCAAACATGACTAGGACATTAATGTGGGTTGTTACAAAACCACAATTGAAGAACCTTCAATTGTAATCAAAAACCACGGGCGAAACGCCACTAAACAATCCACTACTGAAGAAAGAAAGATTACAAAGATAATACACAAATTACCCAACTCAGTCAATTTGCCTTCAAATCTTCTGTAACTCTTTCACCAAGCCTTCGTCTCGGAACTGATCCACCTGAAGTTGAATCCACAACTTCACTTGTCGAATTAACGACTACGTACAGAATCAAACACCTTTGAAACTTTACGTTTGAATCTTCGGAATCCACCGAAGAATAACACTCTTGTATGTGTATTCGATCAACCTCCTTGATGTATACTTCTCAATTCATGAGTTTAATACTCATTCAATTTTATCAAGGAAAACTCACAAAAACTCTCCAGAAGAAAACCTTAGAACACCTCAAAGTAGATTTGAAAGAGTAATCCTAGTTTTTGGAGAAAACCAACCACTTATAGAAATCTGGATTTTGAAGCTCGCTCGAGCGAAGCTTCTCTCGCTCGAGCGAGAACCTTAACTCGCGTGATTTCCATAAGTGCCTTCGCTCGAGCCACGAAACCTTCGCTCGAGCGAGAAATGAACTCTTTCAGGTTTTATGCAGACGCAGTTTTTCGCTCGAGCCACCTAGTCTTCACTCGAGCGCACATTCATCTCTTTCAGGTTTTAAGCCAGACGCAGTCCTTCGTTCGAGCGAGCACTTCGTCGCTCGAGCGAGCAACACAAAACAGCACAGAAAATTACAACTTAACCACACAAGTTTGTTCGCGAGTTTGACAAGACTTAGGGACCTAACAATCTCCCCCTTTGTTAATACCCGGGCAAAACTTTCTAACACAATTTCCTAAACAACTGCACTAGCTAAAACAATTACAACTAAAAGATCTAGCTAAAACACATGAACTAGCTAAACCAACTATGAAACCAATCTTGATGACAAACCAATCTACACAAAATAAACTTGGAGAGAATTTGTTATGTAACATAATAAACCATCAAGACATCATCATATATTCCAAGAAAAACAAATCCAATGCAATCTGCAAAGAAACATGTATACAAAAACATCTATTCCAAAAACATGTAAATATCATGAGTATGAGTATCCCGTATAAGTATCCCATATACATCATATACATCACCCAAAATAAATGAAACCCCTGCCTGCAAAAACATATAAGTACCACAAGAAGATATACCCTGCAACCCTGCAAATCATAATACTCCCCCTTTTTGTCCGGGATATACACCAGAAGCAAAACTAGGCAAATAAAGAAACCAAAAACTGTGCCAGACAAGAGAAAAACTGTTCAAAAACAACCGAAGTCCAAAAACTAGGAAGGAGAAGGTGGATGCTGCATCTGAAGTATAGAGAAGATCCGAGCCAGTATGGTACTCTGCTCATCAAGTCTACTGTTAAGGGCATCAAGGCGGGCATCCAAGAGATCAAGGCGACAAGTAATAGACTGCTCCAAGTGCTGTAGCTGGCCACGAAATGAGCGAGGACGTAGCTCAGGAAGATCATGTGCACCTACTAGAGCTGCATGGGGAGCCTCAACCTCATCCTCCTCGGCGAGAGGATCATCACTTGCACCACCTGCACCAGAACTCCCAACCCCTGACACACTCCCCCTTACATGTGCCTGACTTTGTGAAACTGTGAGCTTTGTGATGGGTTTCATAGGATGGGCAAACTCATCATCCTCAAGAGTGAGAACACCAAGAGAGGAGAGGAAACAAGAAAGGAAACACCAATATGGAAGACCCAAAATTTACGACCCTCATAAATAGCAAGCATTTTAGAAACGATCATGGCCGGGAGATCTATAGGTAGCTTATGAGCGATACAGTACAACACATACCCCTGATCCTAGGTAATGTGTGAAGAATGGGAGGTGACATAAATATTAGCACAAACAATAAGATTAAGAAGACGAAATCGAGGAACAAACTCATACTGCTGAATAAGTGACCCGGTGATCCAAGTCCGGTCACAACCACAAAGTTCAGAAGCGACTTGATCAAAGTCAATCCCAGTACGGGTAAGGAGAGGATACCTAAAATCCGGAACCTCAGGAAGATCAAGAAATACCCTAAAAACCTCAAAAGTGATGTCGATAGGTTTCCCCCGAACCCAAGTGCTAAAGGAACAAACTTCTTTTTGAATAGAATGGATGTTGCAATAGAATTCACAGATGAGACTCAAATTTTGTGGCCCTGAAAAATGTAATACTTGATCACCACCTAATGAATCGAATAAGGAACGAATGGTGAGAACCTCAAAGGCACTAGGGAGGACATTTCGCTCCAAATGAACTTTACGAGATGCAAACGACTCCCTAAACAACTTGGCTTTTTCTTTTGACATGAACTTTTCAGTGTTGAAAGGGGGACGAGAAATAGTGGTTTTACGACGCTTGGATGACTCCGCCATGACTAAACAAACCACAACCACATCACAAGAACAGAGACACCAACAATCCCCAAATCCAAATAACAGAGCAAAGCCACAACATTAGTAATCCATCAGTAAAAAAACTCAAAACTATAGCAGAATATAAAAATGATGAACAGACTAAGCACTAAGAAAAAAAAAAACAAAGTACTAAGACCACAAATTAAACATGAAAATGTTAAACATTTAATAAACAATGTAAACAACACACAGAAATTAGGATAGGAATCATGAAATAAACCCCAAATTAAACCAAAGCATCCAAACCTAGCATAAAATGAACCAAGAACACTAACCCTAGATGCACGTGAGAGACACGAAGCATAATGAAATAAGCAAAATCATCAATGAAGTACCCTAGATGAAACAGAGCAAACTCACAGACACAACTCAACCCAAGTACCACAAACCAAACAAAAAACAAACGAAGAGACAAAAAACTTACCAAATACTGAGAGAGCAGATGAAGACAAAGAAAATGCTCTAAAATCCAGAGAGAAACACCAAGAGATTGCAGCAATTCCGACCACGAAAACCCTAGGGGAGAGAGAGAGGAAACACGAAGAGGTGAGAAACAAATGAACTGAAGAGATAGTTCCAAAATTAGAACCTCGACAGGTCACTCGAGCGAAGACTCTCTCGCTCGAGCGAGGGCAATAATGAACAGGGGTTCGCTCGAGCCAAGAACTTGTCGCTCGAGCCAAAAACACATGCTCTCAGGTCTAATGTAGTAGCAGAAGCACGCTCGAGCGAGGACTCCGTTGCTCGAGCCAAGAAAAGAAAAAACAAGACCCCAAATTTTTTTTTTAAAAAAAAAAAAACAAAAAAACAAGATACTCAATATCATGAAGTGAGACCTGGAACAAAAGTAGATAATCACATTTAGCCAAAATGAATACTAAGATGAAATAATCCGCACATCATGAAACCTGTAAACTTGCAATTTTTTTTAAAAAAAAAATGACACTGGAAATCATGAGCAAAGCAGATAAAATATAATCAGTGATCATAAGCTACATGAGAATGTACAACTCAAAATCCAACATGAGATCTCACAAAATAAAGGGTGTTTGTGCAATCCATGAGAGTCCACTGAGCTAGAGTTAATCCTCGTAGTGATCGGATGGTTGGACCTCCAGCAAGAGTAACTGAACATCATAGAGAAAAGTCAAACCACTAAGAATCACGGGGTGTTTGTTGAGGAAATGCGGAGGCTCCTCCTCAATCAATGAGTCCTTTTTTTTTTTTTTTCAAACTGTTTCTTTCTTGTGGTCACTCACTGGTGGTATTCACGCTTAAGAGTGTGGAAACCAAACCAGAGAAGAATGAAATCATAAAGGATGGCCTGGTTGGTGCCTCTAAGGTAGCCGTTTCCTAATACCCAGACTTCAAGGAACTGAGGGAGAAACCGTGGAAGTGAAAACAGATGGTAGATGGTTAAGAGACTCAACATCACCCATGATATACTAGTATCGGTCAATTCCACTGTAACAGTACAAGAAATACTGTTAGTGGTCCATAGAGAACTTTGATCACTTTTGCAGAAACCCCTGCAATAATTTATCTCAAGGATGTGTACAGTATGAGATCATGAGGTTAATGAGCATGGGCATTCAAAATGAGCTATGAACAAAGAACAATGAGATCTTATAAGCAGCATGAGTAGTGTACATATAAAGATGGATGCAAGAAAAACAGATATCAATGACAATGAGATTATAGCATCCAAGCACACATAAAACTAAACATTCACACCTACTCAAGGAACAAGTAACACTCTAGTGATCGAGCATGACACCCAAGGTCTTTCTAAGGAATTCAAATCGAAGAAGATCAAGGAGTTTTGTAAAAATATCAGCCATTGATGCTCAGTGGGAACATGTTCAAGAACAACAAGGCCCTCTTCTACTAACTCTCGAATAAAATGATGACGAATGTCAATGTGTTTAGTGCGAGAGTGTTGGACAGGATTTTTTGAAATGTTTATGGCACTTGTGTTATCACAGAAAAGAGTGAGAGTGTTCTGTTCTATCCCATAGTCATGAAGCATTTGCTTCATCCACAGCATTTGTGCACAACAATTCCTTGCAGCTATATACTCAGCCTCAGCAGTCGAAAGAGAGATGGCATTTTGCTTTTTACTATGCCAGGAAACCAAATTATTCCCAAGGTAAAAACAACCCCCGGATGTACTCTTCCTATCATCCGCACACCCTGCCCAGTCGGCATCAGAAAAACCAGTAATTTTAGCTGTAGTATCAGTAGAAAACCAAACCCTATACCCCAATGTCCCATTCACATATTTGATGATGCGTTTGACCGCAAGAAGATGAGACTCTTTAGGACTGACTTAGTAACGGGCACAAACACCTACACTGAAGGCAATATCAGGACGACTGGCTGTGAGGTAAAGAAGACTCCCTATCATACTCCTATAAAGGGTAGGATCAACATCAATACCAGAGGAATCTTTGGAAAGGTGAAGACTGGTGCTCATGGGAGTACGGGCATGTTTGGCAGACTCAAGACCAAACTTAGACACAAGATTTTTGGCATACTTAGTCTGAGAAACAAACATTCCAGAAGGAGACTGTTTAATTTGAAGACCCAAGAAATAGGACAACTCTCCGATCATGCTCATCTCAAACTCATGTGTCATGCAATCCGAAAAATATTTCACAAGATGATCAGCAGTGGATCCAAACACAATATCATCAACATAAATCTGAGCAACAAGGATATGAGACTTAGTATGTTTCACAAATAGAGTCTTAGCCACACTACCCCTTTGAAAGTCATTATCAAGAAGAAAGGTAGTAAGTCTATCATACCAAGCCCGAGGGGCTTGTTTAAACCCATACAAAGCCTTGTCTAACTTGTAGACATGATTTGGACATTTAGGGTCCTCAAACCCTTTTGGTTGCTCAACATATGCCTCTTCTTTCAAGTACCCATTTAGAAAGGCACTTTTCACATCCATTTGAAACAATTTGAAACCAAGATACCAAGCAACACCAAGTAAAATACGAATAGATTCGAGACGTGCAACTGGGCCAAACGTCTCATCATAGTGAACACCTTCTACTTGAGTGTAACCTTGAGCAACCAACCTGGCTTTATTTCTAGCCACAGTACCATTCTCATCAAATTTATTTTTAAAGATCCACTTGGTACCTATCGCATTCATGTCTCTAGGTCTGGGAACTAGAGTCCAAACATTGTTACGTTCAAATTGACCTAATTCTTCATACAAAGCATTGACCCAACTATCATCTAGCAAGGCCTCTTTGAAATTCTGAGGTTCAATTAATGAAACATAACATATATGTGATACCTCATCCTGAATCTGTCTTTGGGTTTTCATTCGATCCGATACACTTCCAATCACCTGTTGAGCTGGATGATTCAGTTTCACCCTTGCTGATGGTTTGAACTCAGGACTTGCAGTGACAGAAGCATCAGGAGTGATGTTTCTTTGTGCACTCTTTGGACTTTGACTTACCTGTGAGGATGGTGTCGTCTCAACTTCTTGTGCTTGGACCTCAGCTTTTCTTTGACTTTGTGGTTCAATATCCAAGATTGGAGACTCACCATTGTCATCCTCATTTGTTGCTGGAGTAGGGGAACCTGTATCATCTATAACCACATTGATAGATTCCATTAAAAAAGAAGTTCGCAGGTCATAGACTTGAAAAGCCCTACTAGTGGTTGAATACCCTAGAAAAATACCTTCATCACTTCAGGAGTCAAATTTGCCCAAAGGCTCTCTATCTTTGAAAATGTAACACTTACTTTCAAAAGTTTTGAAGTATTTTACATTAGGATTCAATCCCTTCCACAATTCATATGGAATTTGTAAAGTGCCGGGCCTTAAATACACACGATTTATGACAAAAACAGCAGTATTTAGGGCTTCAGCCCAAAACTTTGGAGGAAGTTTCTTACTAAGGAGCATGACCCTAGCCATTTCTTGAACAACTCTGTTCTTCCTCTCAACCACTCCATTTTGTTGTGGAGTAATAGGTGCAGAAAATTCATGCTTAATTCCATGCATATCACAAAAATCCGAAAACGAACTGTTTTCAAATTCACGACCAGGATCAGTTCGGATTCCTATGATACGCCCAATGGAAACACCCTGTTCATTTTGAATTTTAAGGACTAAGGTCTGGAAAGCATCAAATGTATCAGATTTTTCCCTTGAAAAATTTACCCATGAAAATCGAGTAAAATCATCAACAGTTAAAAAAATATATCTTTTACCTCCAATGCTTTCAGTGCGAGTAGGACCCATTAAATCCATGTGAACCAATTCAAGAGGACGTTTGGTTGTAAAGCTGTTCACCTTTTTATGAGGGGCACGGGTCTGCTTTCCAAGTTGACATGGTCCACACACATGGTTCAGATTCTTACCCAGTTTAGGTACTCCTCTCACAAGCTCTTTGTTGGCTATCTTAGTTAGGTCTTTGAAATTCATATGACCTAATCTTTGATGCCACAAATCAATGTTACTTATGATGGCAGAGTGACAAGTGAGATCATTAGTAGTAACAATCCCATAGTAGTTGTCAGATGTACAAACCCCATGCAAGACAGTATTTCCCTTTTTATCCAAAATTTCACATTTATTTTTTGAAAACAATACTTCATGGTGGGTAGACCAGCAAGATTTGCTTTAAGACCATCAACAAGAAGAGCATTTTCGAGCTTGGGTAGACCAGCAACAGTTATAGAGCCCTTACCAATGACTCTAGAAGTGCCGTCATCTCCAAAGGTAACAATTCCTCCTTCATATTTTTCAAGGGAGGTGAAGTAGGATTTGTCACCTGACATGTGACGAGAGCACCCACTATCAAGATACCACATGTGTGAGTCACGTACTTTTAGGGCAGTGTGAACAGCTAAACAAGTCAAATCATCTTTTCTCACCCAAATCTTTTTGGTCTTGGTAAATGTCTTGGCATTGTGAACACCCTCATGAATCTTGGTATTCTGCCTAGACCTGTAAGGTTGTCTCCTAACCCAAAAAGTATTAGAATTTCTACCATTTTGAGACACCTTACCAAACAATTTATAGCAATAAGGACGAATGTGGCCATACCTACCACAGTGATGACAAATAAAAACTGGTTTTACCTACCTTTTGTTGATCTTACCCCCTTTAGGTAGATGAAGAGAGGGATCACCCTGGTCTACTTTCAGCTTTCCCTTTGCTTGAGTCTTCGGGTCATATGAAGTAGAGGCCTGTCCCTTGTGAGCTGTCGCACCATAGCCTAGCCCACTTTTGTCACACCCCAGTTGTTGAGACCCGAGGATGTCTTCTAAAGATTTGGAACCTTTGTTCCACATGGCAATAGTGGCTCTAGCAATACGGAGTTCTTCATCTTTCTGACAGACTATCTTTTCCAATGTAGCTTGTGACATCTCAAGACTTTCAAGCTTCTCTTCATATGTGGAATACACCTTCAGAAGTTCATTCCTTTCAGTTTCACAAGATAGAAGTTTTCCACATAAGTCTTGCCTGTCACTTGAGATCTTGATGATATTCTGCTTTGCTGCTACAAGTTCTCCTTTCAGCTTGACATTCTCACTTTCACATGCTTTGAGTTTGAGAGAGAGTTTGTCATTAATTTTGGACAAATTTAGAGATTCCTCGTAAAGCTTTTCGTAAGCTTGTTGCAGTTCATCACCATTAATCTCATCATTGTCTTCTAATGTTTCATCATCCTCTTTTTGCTCTTTATTCTTCTTGACCTCATCCAATCTAGCAACTAGGGCAGTAAAGTTGCTGGAAGGTGGTGAAGGTGAGTCTCCTCTTTCATGAAATTGGCTCAGAATTTCCCATGCATCTTTAGCCTTTGTGCAGTGAGCAACCCGTTGCTGTTTTTCATCAGAAATTGCTCCACAAATAGTAGTCAGGGCTCTCTGATTGCTCGGATTGTCAGCACTTTCTGTATCTTCTTCAATGGCCTGCCAGCCTTCTGGATCAAAAGCTCTCAGAAAAGCCCTCATTCTGATCTTCTAATACAGGTAGTTACTCCCATCAAAGGTAGGAGCATGATGCATGTTCTGACCATGAGCTAATTCTGCTAGCTTTGGAAGAGGTTGAGTAAAAGTGGACCAAAAAGCCATGAAAGCACTATCCCCGTCTTCTCCGGATTCAGGTTCTTCGGGTTCTTGCTCTGACCCGCTTTCATCATCCCAAGTCACAGTGTAGACTTTCTTTCAATTCTTTTTCGAAGGGCATTCAAGGGCAATATGACCAAACCCTTGACATTCATAGCACTTGACCCCTTGCCCCTTTACAATATTCTTTTCAGTTTTTGGAGCAAGTTTTGGTGGAAAAATTTTGGGTTTTTCATTACTCTCGTCTTTTGAAATAGGGTCTCTAAAATTAGGCTTTTTTTTCTTCAAATTTTTTTTTAAACTGTTTAGTAAACATAGCCGTCATCTCAGACTCTAAATCAAATTCAGTCTCCAGAGTTTTTGCAGTCTCATGAGCACTAGTGGAAGCCATACTTTCTTTTTGTTTTTTCTTTGAAATCTGGTGGGCTTCATAAGTCTGCAAGTTTCCAACCAACTGATCAAGCTTGAGGGTATCAACATTCTGAGCCTCCTCAATGGCTGTCACTTTTGATTGGAACCTCTCGGGTAATGACCTCAAAATTTTTCCAACAACTTTAGCTTCTGGGATTTTTTCACCGAGTGTGAAACAGGAATTCACGATATCACTGAGTTTTGCATAGAAATCATCAAACGTCTCATCATCGCGCATAAAAAGGGTTTCAAAAGTGGAGGTGAGACGTTGAAGTTTTGACCTTTTGACAGAAGTAGTACCTTTGTGTATCATTTCCAAAATGTCCCAAGCCTCTTTTGCTACCTCACACGTGCAGATATGACAAAACTCTTCAGGTGTGACGGAGCAAAACAGAGAATTGAGAGCCTTATTGTTCCAAATCGAGTTCTGGTAATCAGTTGTGTCCCATTTATCAAGGGGTTTAGGAATATCAACACCATCAATGGTGACAATAGGTTCACTCCACCCATAGATCACGCAGTGCCAAACTTTCTCATCGATGGATTTTAATAACGCTCTCATACGAGCTTTCCAATAAGAAAAGTTTGTACCATCGAGTAAAGGAGGTCTATGGGTCGAGTTACCTTCACGAATAGAATCCATGACACTAGTCACACAAAATCACACTCCTATAGTTTTGATAAAAACAAAGAGTGACCCGCTTTGATACCAATTAAAAATCCTAAGTGATTCATGATTAGATTAGGATTTAAAATATTCCAATTCCCAAATAATTAAAACACTCAATCTAAATCATCAAGCACTTATGAAAGTGATTTAGATTGTTATTTTATAAATAAACAATAAATCGACACAAACGATTTTTACGTGGAAAAATCACAGTTGAAGAACCTTCAATTGTAATAAAAAACCACGGGCGAAACGCCACTAAACAATCCACTACTGAAGAAAGAAAGAGTACAAAGATAATACACAAATTACCCAACTCAGTCAATTTGCCTTCAAAACTTTTGTAACTCTTTCACTAAGCCTTCGTCTCGGAACTAATCCACCTGAAATTGAATCCACAACTTCACTTGTCGAATTAACGACTATGTACAGAATCAACACCTTTGAAACTCTACGTTTGAATCTTCGGAATCCACCGAAGAATAACACTCTTGTATGTGCATTCGATCAACCTCCTTGATGTATGCTTCTCAATTCATGAGTTTAATACTCATTCAATTTTATCAAGGAAAACTCACAAAAACTCTCCAGAAGAAAACCTTAGAACACCTCAAAGTAGATTTGAAAAAGTAAACCTAATTTTTGGAGAAAACCAACTACTTATAGAAATCCGGATTTTGAAGCTCGCTCGAGCGAAGCTTCTCTCACTCAAGCGAGAACCTTAACTCGTGTGATTTCCATAAGTGCCTTCGCTTAAGCTACGAAACCTTCGCTCGAGCGAGAAATGAACTCTTTCAGGTTTTATGCAGACGCAGTTCTTCGCTCGAGCCACCTAGTCTTTGCTCGAGCGCACATTCATCTCTTTCAGGTTTTAAGCCAGACGCAGTCCTTTGCTCGAGCGAGCACTTCGTCGCTCAAGCGAGCAACACAAAACAGCACAGAAAATTACAACTCAAGCACACAAGTTTGTTCACGGGTTTGACAAGACTTAGGGACCTAACATATTTAATTCTGTTCATTTCTCTGCATGCTTTGTGGTTTGAAAATTTAATAAAGTCTAGAATTAGGTGAGGCTAAGGATTATAATTTCTTTATCAATTGAAGAATAAGTTCATTTATAGAAAATGTGCCAATGTATGTCTCTCATGTACACTAGAGGTTCACAAAAAGAAAATTCAAAAACTGTTAGCTCTTATAATTGAAGCCATGTTTATATTATTAAGAACTTAGACTATTATTAAGAACTTATGATAAAATTGTAGCAGTAGCAGGATGCTTACATATGCTTCATGTGCACTAATCACACCAATTTTCAATTCCATGACAGTTTACTTTATGACATCTGAGATTGAGTAATAGCTGTTCTGTTTAGTCTTGACATTGGATTGGAACAATTTCCTTTAAATTTTCATTGTCAATCTACCCCTTCTGTATGATATTCTTGTCCTAAGTATGGAGTTCTGGTGATGACATTGTACATTGCTCACTAGACCATGATTTTCATAGGTTTTTTTTATCACCTGTTATTCTCTTCTTATAACCTTTTTTTTATTATTATTATTTAACAGCATTTCTTTATTTTTTTTTATGGTTCCAGTGTTTCTTATATGCTAGTATTTAATTAATTACTCTTATGGTTACAGTTGCCTGAGAAGATATACTTCAATTCCATTTGATTCAATCTTGTTGCACATTTATCACAGATTTTTGTTATGTGGTTGGACACCGTTACTTGCATGCCTTGGTACTGTAGAAAGGTACTAACTATTTTTTATTCTCAGTTTTTCCAAATATGCTTAGATTTAATCAATTCCAAAAAAAAAAAAAAAAAACTTCCCCCCAATCTCATGTCTCTCTAAACAGGAATGACATTTAAAAAAAAAATATTTCTTGTAGTGAACTTCAGATGCACTAAATATTAAATTTCATTCCAATGAGAAGAAAAATGATGGTTGCTAATTATAATATTGAAGTCATCTTAAATGAGATTCACCCCTTCCCAACGGTTGCTAAGAATAAAACAACCTTGTTTCTGATTCGTTTTGATTCCAAATATGTTTCGTGGATTGGACTTCTACATAATATGTAGAATTTGGGGGTGGGCATTGTTCTGATTCCATAAAATTTTCACCTTGTTCTACATAATATGGAAAATTTGAGATATGGACACTCAGATCTTTTGTTATTGATGACATTGAAATAATTGAAGCAGACTGAACACAATCTTTGTCCATCTATTAAACAAAAAAGCAAGGCTGAATACATCTTTCTTTTCTCATTGGATATGAGATTGAAACAAGCATGACTTCATGATTTTAAATTAACAAAAACTGATAATTAGCTACGTGACAATTTAAGATCTTCTGGAATTTGAATGTTGCCATGTTTGCCTATGATTTGATTAAATCAAATATTTGAGTTTTCATTTTTTATTTTTTTATGTTTTTCTCTTTGTAATTCTTTATTGTAAAAAAGCTCATAAATTGTTTTTTTGATATTGTTTTAGGTATTGGGGAGGGAGTCTGCACTCTAAGGCAATTGAGAAGAAGCAAGACTTTGCAAATCAGGTTTGGAGCAACAAACCTGGAGCTCAAGGCTAAACCTGCATTTTCTTTTGAATACTGTGTCATTTTGATGATTGATAGTGCTTTTGTAGAGATCTATTTGGCTTGGTTCATCTTTATGAATGATCTATTATTTTCTAGACTATAATAATCTTGCAGTAGTTTATATAGCCTTTATGAAGATCAACTTTCATTACTTATTTCTTAATTAGGTAGATTTAGAATGTTTAACTCAAGCACCCTTATTTGTGAAGGTAGTTCACTCCATTTGGAAAAGGTTTAAACTTAACAAAGTAGTTTCTTTCTTTCTTTTTTATTTTTTTTTATTTTTTTATTTTTTAAACATGTAGACAAAATAATTCCTGTTAACCCATTTAATAAAAGGATTCCAAATTCTACTCTGGATTAATTTAAAACAGTTGGTGGAAATTGTTTGTTTCTTGACCAATTAGTCTAGGTTGCAACCTTGACTGAGATCTATTTCTTTTGCAAATTTTTTAAAATTTGGTTTATTGGTATTGCTTTTGGGTTTTTTGTGTTTAGAATTTTTGCAATGAAGGTGAAAATCAAAACATACCTAACAGGGACATGAGTCCTTTTTATCAGGAACAAAGAGTACAATTGTGTGACCTCAGCTTATCGATATATTATGGCGGTCAAGACATCTATTCTCAACCTCAGACTACCCAAGGTTCTGGGTACTGAATGGTGAGTGTATGCTATGCAACTCAAGAAGCACGATAATTTTGCTAATATTCAATTTACGACATCTCTAAAATTGAACGAGAAAGAATTACTACCTATCCAAAATGCTCTCTTTTTGAAGAATTATGTCTCTTGCTGGGCTAGATAGAATTTGCACGAGAATCTCACTTATAGAGTGTACTATCACAATATAGATCCATTGATGAGTTTTCACAAATATGAAAATATGCTAAAATGTTTTCTCATCTCTTCAGTTCAATCAAGATGGGGTAGAAGATGATTTGGGCAGTGCTTTAAGGGGAAATTGATGGCAAGGTAGGATCCTATTGTTCATTTACTTTCTTGCTTCTTAAAGTCATAAGTCACACGAATGGCTTAGTTAAGATAATTAGAAATCAAAGGCTTTCCCTTTGTTTAAATTCCAAGGCTGAACTGCTGCTATGAAGAATGTAAATTCATATGATTTGTTTCCAATTACCAAAGAATTAGAAAAAGGTTTTCATTAAAGAATTACTATATACCTCTCTCTCTCTCTCTCACACACACACACACACACACATGTAAAAAAAAAAACAGTTGTAGATTAGTAGTTATAATTTGTGTTAGGTCCCTATGTTGTCAAATCCGGAGACAAAAACATTGTGTTGATTCAAATGTAATTTTTTGTATTTTTGTTCTGTCCGCTTGAGCGGATCCTTGTGAGCTCGAGCGTAGATTAGCAGGTCTCAGTATTTTGTCAGGGCAAGCAAAAAATACTGGTGGGTGTGATTTTACGCTTGAGCGGATTCTCCTATGCTCGAGCGCATCTCAGTTTGTTCGCACGCAGTTTTTGGTCAGTCCGCTCGAGCGGGCTGTGTTGAGCTCGAGCGGAGATCGCGGATCCAGATTCCTATTTAAAGCTGTTAAGGGTGTTTTTTTGAAGGAGTTTTTCCTAGATCTGATCTACAAGCACTAGGGTTGTGTTTAAAGTTTTCTTTGGAGATTTTTCATAGTTTTCCTTGATGTTCTTGAGAGAGTTCTGAACTTATGCATTGAGATTCATACATCAAGGAGGTTGCTTCTTAAGTTTCAAGTAAGTTCTCTTCGGTGGATTCCGAAGATTAAAGCGTAGAATCCAAAAGGCGTTTGATTCTACGCAGTCGTTAATTCGACAAGTGAAGTTGTGGTGTGGAATCAACTTCAAGATCAATTCTGTGACGAAGATGTGGTGAAAGAGTTACAGAAGATTCAGAGACAAATTGACTGGGTTGGGTAATTTGTATGGTATCTTTGTAATCTTTTCGTTCTTCAGTAGTGGATTGATAGTGGCGGTTCGCCCGTGGTTTTTGATTACAATTGAAGGTTCTTCAATTGTGGTTTTTTTCACGTAAAAAATCGTTTGTGTCAATTTATTGTTTATTCTAAAAAACAAACAAACTAAAATCACTCTCGTAAGTGTTTGATGATTTTAGGTTGAGTGTTTTGAATTAATTGGGATTTGGAATAAGTTAATCTTGATCTAATCACAAATCACGTAGGATTTTTAGTTGGTATCAGAGCGGGTCACTCTTTGTTTTTTTTCAAAACTATAGGAGTGTGATTTTGTGTGATTAGTATCATGGATTCTATTCGTGAAGGTAACTCGACTCATAGACCCCCATTACTTGACGGTACAAACTATTCTTATTGGAAAGCTCGTATGAGAGCATTTTTAAAATACATCGATGAGAAAGTTTGGCACTCCGTAATCTTTGGGTGGAGTGAACCTACAATCACCATTGATGGGATTGATATTCCTAAACCCCTTGATAAATGGGACACAACCGATTACCAGAATTCGAGTTGGAACAGCAAAGCTCTCAACTCCCTCTTCTGCTCTGTCACACCTGAAGAATTCCGTCGAATTTGCACGTGTGAAATAGCAAAAGAGGCGTGGGATATTCTTGAAACGATTCACGAAGGTACTACCTCTGTTAAAAGGTCAAAACTTTAACGTCTCACGTCCGCCTTTGAAACCCTTTTTATGCGCGACGATGAGACGTTCGATGAATTTTATGCAAAACTCAGTGATATCGTGAATTCCTGTTTCACTCTCGGTGAAAAAATCCCGGAAGCAAAAGTTGTTGGAAAAATTTTGAGGTCCCTTCCCGAGAGGTTCCAACCAAAGGTGACAGCCATTGAGGAGGCTCAGAATGTTGATACCCTCAAGCTCGATCAATTGGTTGGAAATTTGCAGACTTATGAAGCCCACCAAATTTCTAAGAAAAAGCAAAAAGAAAATATGGCTTTCACGAGTGCCCATGAGACTGCAAAACTTCCGGAGACTGAATTTGATTTAGAGTCTGAGATGACGGCTATGCTTACAAAACAGTTTAAAATTTTTTTGAAAAAGAAGCCGAATTTCAGAGCCCCTATTTCAAAAGATAAGAGTAATGACAAACCCAAAACTGTTCCACCAAAATTTGCTCAAATTACTGAAAAAAAGATTGTAAGGGGACCAGGGGTCAAGTGTTATGAATGTCAAGGGTTTGGCCATATGTCTCTTGAATGCCCTTCGAAAAAGAATCGGAAGAAAGTCACCGTAACTTGGGATGATGAAAGCGGGTCGGAGCAAGAACCCGAAGAACCTGAATCCGGTGAAGATGGGGATAGTGCATTCATGGCATTTTGGGCCACGGTTTCTCAACCTCTTCCAAAGCTTTTGGAATCAGCTCGTGGCCAGAACCTGCATCATGCTCCCACCTTTGATAAGGCTAACTATCTGTATTGGAAAATCAGAATGAGGACGTTTCTCAGAACTTTTGAACCAGAAGGTTGGCAAGCCATTGAAGAAGATACAGAAAGTGCAGATAATCCGGGCAATCTGAGAGCCCTGATCATTATTCGTGGAGCAATCTCTAATGAAGAACAACAACGAGTTGTTCACTGCACAAAGGCTAAAGATGCATGGGAAATTCTGAGCCAATTCCATGAAAGAAGAGATTCACCTCCACCTCCATCCAGCAACTTGTCTGCCTTGGTTGCTAAATTGGATGAGGTCAAGGAGAATGAGGAGCAAAGAGAGGATGATGAAACATCTGAAGACATGGATGAGATCAATGGCGAAGAACTACAACAAGCTTACGAGAAGCTGTACGAGGAATCTCTGAATTTGTCTAAAACCAATGACAAACTCTCTCTCAAGCTCAAAATATGTGAGAGTGAGAATGTCCGGCTCAAAGGAGAACTCTTGACAGCAAAACAGAATGTCATCAAGATCTCGAGTGATAGGCAAGACTTATGTGAAAAACTTTATCCTGTGAAACTGAAAGGAATGAACTTCTAAAGGTGTATTCCACATATGAAGAAAAGCTTGAAAGTCTTGAGTTGTCACAAGCTGCATTGGAAGAGAAAGTCAGTTAGAAAGATGAAGAACTCCGTATTGCTAGAGCAACAATTGCCATGTGGAACAAAGGTTCCAGATCTCTAGAAGACATACTCGGGTCTCAACAAATGGGTTCTGACAAAAGAGGGCTAGGCTATGGTGCGACGGCTCACAAAGGACAGGCCTCTACCTCTCAGAACTTGAAGACTCAAGCAAAAGGAAAACTGAAGATAGACTAGGTTGATCCTTCACTTCATCAAGCAAAAGTAGGTAAGATCAACAAAAAGGAGGTAAAACCTGTTTTTATTTGTCATCACTGTGGTAGGTATGGCCACATTCGTCCTTACTGTTTTGAACTGTTTGGTAAGGTGTCTCAAAAGGGTAGAAATTCTAATACTTTTTGGGTTAGGAGACAACCTT
The DNA here is from genome assembly GCF_055761805.1 of Camellia sinensis. Taxonomy (NCBI): domain Eukaryota; kingdom Viridiplantae; phylum Streptophyta; class Magnoliopsida; order Ericales; family Theaceae; genus Camellia; species Camellia sinensis. Next base: position 54,176,056 of record NC_138968.1, read on the forward strand.
ACATGTCTAGGCAGAACACCAAGACTAAAAAGATTTGGATTAGAAAAGAGAATTTGACTTGTTTTGTTGCTCACACTGCTCTAAAAGCACGTGACTCACACATGTGGTATCTTGATAGTGGGTGCTCTCGTCATATGTCCGGTAACAAATCCTACTTCACCTCTCTTGAAAAATATGAAGGAGGAATTGTCACCTTTGGAGATGGCGGCACTTCTAGAGTCATTGGTAAGGGTTCTATAAGTGTTGCTGGTCTCCCCAAGCTAGATAATGCCTTACTTGTTGATGGCCTTAAAGCTAATCTTTTGAGCATTAGTCAAATGTGTGATTCCCATCATGAAGTATTGTTTTCAAAAGATAAATGTGAAATTTTGGATAAAAAGGGAAATACTGTTTTACATGGGGTTCGCACATCTGATAACTGCTATGGGATTCTTACGACTAATGATCTTACTTGTCATTCTACCACCATAAGTAACATTGATCTGTGGCATCAAAGATTAGGTCACATGAATTTCAAAGACCTAACTAAGATAGCCAACAAAGAGCTTGTGAGAGGAGTTCCTAAACTAGGTAAGAATTTGAGCCATGTGTGTGGACCATGTCAGCTTGGCAAGCAAACCCGTGCTCCTCATAAAAAGGTGAACAGCTTTACAACCAAACGTCCTCTTAAATTGGTTCACATGGATTTAATGGGTCCCACTCGCACTGAAAGCATTGGAGGTAAAAGATATATTTTTTTAACTGTTGATGATTTTACTCGATTCTCATAGGTAAAATTTTTAAGGGAAAAATCTGATACGTTTAATGCTTTCCAGGCTTTAGTCCTTAAAATCCAAAATGAACAGGGTGTTTCCATTGGGCGTATCATAAGAATCCGAACTGATCATGGTCGTGAATTTGAAAATAGTTCGTTTTCGGATTTTTGTGATATGCATGGAATTAAGCATGAGTTTTCTGCACCTATTACTCCACAACAAAATGGAGTGGTTGAGAGGAAGAACAGAGTTGTTCAAGAAATGGCTAGGGTCATGCTCCTTAGTAAGAGTCTTCCTTCAAAGTTTTGGGCCGAAGCCCTAAATACTGCTGTTTATGTCGTAAATCGTGTGTATTTAAGGCCCGGCACTTTACAAACTCCTTATGAATTGTGGAAGGGTTTGAAACCTAATGTAAAATACTTCAAAACTTTTGGGAGTAAGTGTTACATCTTCAAAGATAGAGAGCCCTTGGGCAAATTTGACTCCCGAAGTGATGAAGGTATTTTTCTAGGGTATTCAACCAACAGTAGGGCTTTTCGTGTCTATAACCTGCGAACTTCATCAATAATGGAATCTATCAATGTGGTTATAGATGATACAGGTTCTCCTACTCCAGCAACAAATGAGGATGACAATGGTGAGTTTCCAATCTTGGATACTCAACCACAAAATCTAGGAGAAGCTGAGGTTCAATCACAAGAAAAAGTTACAGCACCATCCTCACAGGTAAGTTCAAGTCCCAAGAGTGCTCAAAGGAACATCACTCCTGATGCTTCTATCACCGCAAGTCCAGAACTAAAACCATCAGCAAGGGTAAAACTGAATCATCCAGTTCAACAGGTGATTGGAAGTGTTTCGGATCGAATGAAAACCCGAAGACAGATTCGGGATGAGGTATCACACATGTGTTATGTTTCTTTAATTGAACCTAAGAATATTAAAGAGGCCTTGCTAGATGATAGTTGGGTCAATGCTATGCATGAAGAATTAGGTCAATTTGAGCGTAACGAAGTTTGGACTCTTGTTCTCAGACCTAGAAACATGAATGTGATAGGTACCAAGTGGATCTTTAAAAATAAATCTGATGAGAATGGTACTGTAGTGAGAAATAAAGCCAGGTTGGTTGCTCAAGGCTACACACAAGTAGAGGGTATTGACTATGATGAGACGTTTGCCCCAGTTGCACGTCTCGAATCCATTCGTATTTTGCTTGGTGTTGCATGTTTTCTTGGCTTTAAATTGTTTCAAATGGATGTGAAAAGTGCTTTTCTGAATGGGTACTTAAAAGAAGAGGCATATGTTGAGCAACCAAAAGGGTTTGAGGATCCTAAATGCCCTAATCATGTCTACAAGTTAGACAAGGCTTTGTATGGGTTGAAACAAGCCCCTCGGGCTTGGTATGATAGGCTAACTACCTTTCTTCTTGATAATGATTTTCACAGAGGTAGTGTGGATAAGACCTTATTTGTGAAACATACGAAGTCACATATTCTTGTTGCCCAGATATATGTTGATGATATTGTGTTTGGATCTACTGCTGAGCATCTTGTGAAATATTTTTCTGATTGCATGACACAGGAGTTTGAGATGAGCATGATGGGAGAATTGTCTTATTTTTTGGGTCTCCAAATTAAACAGTCTCCTTCGGGCATATTTGTTTCTCAGTCTAAGTATGCTAAAAATCTTGTGTCCAAGTTTGGTCTTGAGTCTTCCAAGCATGCACGCACTCCAATGAGCACCAGTCTTCACCTCTCCAAAGATTCCTCTGGTATTGATGTTGATCCTACCCTTTATAGGAGTATGATAGGGAGTCTTTTGTATCTCACAGCCAGTCGTCCTGATATTTCTTTCAGTGTCGGTGTTTGTGCTCGTTACCAAGCCAGTCCGAAAGAGTCTCACCTTCTTGCGGTAAAACGCATCATCAAGTATGTTAATGGGACCTTGGGGTATGGGGTTTGGTTTTCCACTGATACTACAGTCGAAATTACTGGTTTTTCTGATGCCGACTGGGCAGGGTGTGCTGATGATAGGAAAAGTACCTCCGGGGGGTGTTTTTACCTTGGGAATAATTTGGTTTCTTGGCATAGTAAAAAGCAGAATGCCATCTCTCTTTCCACTGCTGAGGCTGAGTACATTGCTGCAGGGAGTTGTTGTGCACAAATGTTGTGGATGAAGCAAATGCTTCATGATTATGGAATAGAACAGAATACCCTCACTCTTTTTTGTGATAACACAAGTGCCATAAACATTTCAAAAAATTCAGTCCAACACTCTCGCACCAAACATATTGACATCCGTCATCATTTTATTCGAGAGTTAGTGGATGAAGGCCTTGTTGTTTTGGAACATATCCCTACTGAGCATCAAAAAGCTGATATTTTTACAAAACCCCTTGATCTTCTTCGATTTGAGTTTCTTAGAAAGACCTTGGGTGTAATGCTCAGTAACTAGGTTGTTTCCTGTGTTCGTGAGGTGAGTGTGAGTGGCTGACTTACTGTTCTTAGATGTGTTAATCTCATTGTGATTGAGTCCTGGTATCTTTTGCATCAAAATATTAAATGAACACTGCTCATGTTTCTTACAAGATTTGTTTTACATCTTTGTTCATAGCTTATTCTGAATGCTCATACTCATTTACTTCGTGATCTCATTCTGTACACATTCTTGAGCTAAACTGTTGCAGGGGTTTCCGCATAAGTGATCAAAGTTTTCTATGGACCACTGACAGTGTTTCTTGTACTTTTGCGGAGAAATTGACCTATACTAGTATATCATGGGTGATGTTAAGTCTCTTAACCATCTACCGCCTTAGTTCACTTCCATGGTTTCTCCCTCAGTACATGATCTCCGGGCATTAGGAAAAGGCTACCTCAGAGGCACCAACCAAGCCATCATTTTGAATTCATTCTTCTCTGGTTGGAATCCATACTCTTGAGCGTGCATGCCACCAGTGAGTGCCCACAAGAAAAAAAAAAAAAAAAAGTGTCTGAGGGGGAGCTTCCGCATTTACTTAACAAATACCCCGTGATTCCTAGTGGTTTGACTTTTCTCTGTGATAGTCAGTTACTCGTGTCGGAGGTCCAGCCATCCGATCACTACTAGGATTAACTCTAGCTTTGTGGCTCTCAAGGATTGCACACACACACATTTTTTACATGAGCTCTCATGTGTGTTTTTGAGTTATGCATTCTCATGATGCGTCTGGCTTTGATTTAATACTATCTGTGCTGTTCATGAGCTGGTGTTTCATCTCTTTTCTCAAAATTTGCAGGACTCATAATTTGATGGATTTTCTTGTCTTTGTGGTTTAGTCTACACTTGCTCTTCTTGCTTGTTACAGGACTTTCTAGGTGTGTTTTGTTTTGTTTTTTTTTTTTTTTTAAAAAAAAAAAGGGTTTTTTACGCTCGAGCGGAATGTTTTACGCTCGGGCGCGTTTTTCACTCTTGCAGCAGTTTGTTCGTGTTTGGCAGTTCTGAGAGATGGGTTTTTGAGCTCGAGCGGCCCTATGCACGCTCGAGCGGGAGTCTGCTTGCATTGTTTTACGCTCGAGCGGTAACACGTACGCTCGAGCGGACCATTTTCATACTTAACTCCCTCTCTCGACTCTTCGAGTCATTTTTTTTCCTTTTTCATTCTCTCGATTTAGGGGTTTGTTTTGTGGCTGCATTGTGGTCGATTTTCCCTCTCATCCTCCATCCTGCCTGCCGATTTGCTCTTTGGTAAGTTTTACCCTCTTTTATTTTCGTTGATTTTTGTTCTATTTGGTTATAGTGGGTGTTGGGTTTGTGATTTTGTGGGTTTTGTGTGTCGTTTTTGTGATTCTCTCTCTCTCACACCTTTTCCTCGTCCTATTGTCTGATTTTTATGTGTGTTTTCTTTATTGTGTCAGTGGTATTCGGGTTTATCTGTGTTCCTGCTTTCATGTCTTTATGGACTGTTGAGGTCACTGTGCGTGAGTATGGGTCTGGTCTTGAATACATTGCTTTGATTTTCTCATGATTCATACTTATACTTTGCAATTTCTCTCATATTGGGTGTATTAGTTATGAGTTCTTCAATACCATGCTCCTCTTTGTTCATGCTTGATCTTTTGCATTGCACATTGAGGATTTCATGCCCTGTTTTTTTTAATTTGGTTATTGAACTAATGATTTGCTTTGGTTTTGTTTTGGTGTGGTTTGGGTTTTGGGTTTGTTGGTTTGTTGGGTGTTATAGTGTCTTTTTCGGCATGTCTGCTCCTGCTCCGAAACGCCGAAAGGCCACCGTCTCTCGCCCTCCCTATAACCCTGTTAGGTTTCAGTCGGCCACACAATCCAAGTCCTTCCACAAATCTTTTGTGAATCGCACAGTTCATTTAGAACGGAATGTTCAACCTGATACATTTGAGTCCATCCACATTCGTTCTTTGTTCGACCCTCTAGGTGGTGACCTTGTTTTATTGTTTTCTGGGCGTCAGAATCTCGATTGGGTTCGAGAATTCTATTGTAATATGGAGGGTATTCGTGATTATGAGCCATCTTTCACTACATGGGTTCGGTCAAAATCCATTTTCGTCACCCCTGTATTGATTCGCCAACTTCTTAAGATTGAGCAAGTCTTTCCCAAATACTATCCTTTCCCTGTTCCTGACCGTCCTACTTGTAACTTTGATGATGTGGCTTTGGAGTTGTGTGGTGTTGCCCGTCATTGGCCTAAAGGAGGTTTGATTAAACAGTTTGAACTTCTTCCGGAGTTCAGACTGCTTAATCTGATTGTCTGCGCCAACATCATTGTCACCACACACTTATCCGAGGTCAAACAAGACCAAGGATTCATTTTGTCCTGTATTGCCCGTCACCGGTCTATTGATCTTGCCTCTCTTATTATAAAAAAGATGATCGGTGCTCATGGGCATAAAAAACTTGGCCTTCCCTACGGTTGCTTGATTAACCGAATTTTGTCTGACCTTGGGACCCTTATCCTAGACGATGATGAGTTTGCCTCTCCTTCTCGCCCTTTTACCAAGAAAACTATGTCTCAAAGTTGAGCTCATATTAAGGGGGAGTCATCCCGGGTTGGTCCTTCTGCAGGAGTTGCTGCTGGTCTTGCTGAAGAAGCCGAGTTTGATGCCACCGCAGCCGGTGATGATGATGAAGCTCCTGTTCCCCCTCCGGATCTTCCTGCTCTGTTTCAGCAGTTCGCGGAGGCCATGATCAGACGCTTGGATTTTTTGGATGCTCGCTTCGATGCCTTTGATGGTCGTCTTGGTCAGATTGAGGAGACTCTCACCCATCTTGCCCGTCTCATTCAGTCTCCACGGCCACCCGATGCTTGATTTCTGATCCCCGGCCAAAAAGGGGGAGTGATGTTGCTTGTGTGGGTACAGTTGGGTACAGTTGATCAGTTGATTACACTTTTTTGGTACAGTTGTTCTCTGGTTATCCTTCCTTGGTACAGTTGGATTTTATATAGCTTTTTCTTTTTGATTATATTTTGGATATATGTTTATGGATGGATGGATATATGTTTATGGATGGATGGATACTGGTTTGCTTATGATTGGCTTAATGGTTTATTATTTAATCCAGTTCCACCTGTTTTTGGTTGGCTTGTGTTTGGGTGTTCTGTTTCAGGCTCATGGAACACGCGCATAAGTGGATGAAGTTGAATGAATGAATTCTTTCCCAAGTTGTGTGTTTTCGGATTTTAAAAGAATGTTTTGTTTATTTGTTTTGTAACTTTTATAGTGCGTGTGTGTAAGGAACAATGGTTAGAATGGTTTTTTCCGGGAATTGACAAAGGGGGAGATTGTTAGGTCCCTATGTTGTCAAATCCGGAGACAAAAACATTGTGTTGATTCAAATGTAATTTTTTGTGTTTTTGTTCTGTCCGCTTGAGCGGATCCTTGTGAGCTCGAGCGTAGATTAGCAGGTCTCAGTATTTTGTCAGGGCAAGCAAAAAATACTGGTGGGTGTGATTTTACGCTCGAGCAGCTTCTCCTATGCTCGAGTGCATCTCAGTTTGTTCGCACGCAGTTTTTGGTCAGTCCGCTCGAGCGGGCTGTGTTGAGCTCGAGCGGAGATCGCGGATCCAGATTCCTATTTAAAGCTGTTAAGGGTGTTTTTTTGAAGGAGTTTTTCCTAGATCTGATCTACAAGCACTAGGGTTGTGTTTAAAGTTTTCTTTGGAGATTTTTCATAGTTTTCCTTGATGTTCTTGAGAGAGTTCTGAACTTATGCATTGAGATTCATACATCAAGGAGGTTGCTTCTTAAGTTTCAAGTAAGTTCTCTTCGGTGGATTCCGAAGATTAAAGCGTAGAATCCAAAAGGCGTTTGATTCTACGCAATCGTTAATTCGACAAGTGAAGTTGTGGTGTGGAATCAACTTCAGGATCAATTCCGTGACGAAGGTGTGGTGAAAGAGTTACAGAAGATTCAGAGACAAATTGACTGGGTTGGGTAATTTGTATGGTATCTTTGTAATCTTTTCGTTCTTCAGTAGTGGATTGATAGTGGCGGTTCGCCCGTGGTTTTTGATTACAATTGAAGGTTCTTCAATTGTGGTTTTTTTCACGTAAAAAATCATTTGTGTCAATTTATTGTTTATTCTAAAAAACAAACAAACTAAAATCACTCTCGTAAGTGTTTGATGATTTTAGGTTGAGTGTTTTGAATTAATTGGGATTTGGAATAAGTTAATCTTGATCTAATCACAAATCACGTAGGATTTTCAATTTGGATTGTTAAGAGGTATGAACTTAGGCACTTCCAACATGCATACAAGCACAAAAAAGCAGCTTTAGATTAGTAATAGGAATAATTTAGATTCTCTTTATGTTTTCTTCTACTCATTCTTTAATTATTGTTTCACTTAGATCTATGCTTTTGCTCTTTATTTATTTATTATTTATTTTTTTTATTTTTTTGTTTTGATAAATGTAAGTTTGAAGCAATGTGGTAAGAGTTGCAAGCTTAGATGGTTGAATTATCTTAGACCAGACATCAAAAGAGGTAACATATCCTCACTACAACAAAAAAACATTTTTAATAACATTTTTTAATATCATTCTTCTTAAAATCTTATCAAATATAATGCATTTAGCATAAGATGACGTGAATGTTTTTTTTTTTTTCTAATAAATTCATATTTTATTGGCAACAGGATTAGTTGCGCTAGCTATTGTTGCAGGTTTAGGTGCCTTAACACGTACATTGGGCATCCTCGTCCCTATGATAGAAGCAAGTGGGTTTGCTACAGCTGCAACTGCTATAGGAACTGTTGCCGGTAGTTTTAGATAATCTCTAAATAGTTTTGGATATGTTTATATGCGTAGTTTTGGATGGTTTAAACTTTCTGGATAGTTTAGAACTTAAGATATAGTTTGTGAATGTTTGAAATGTATAGACAATTGTAGAATGTTTATAATTTATGGATATAGTTTCTTTTTGATGTTTCAAATAATATTTTGGTAGTTGATTGATATTTTGTGAGACTTATTTGTAATATTTGTTAGATTGTACAGAATTGGTCAAATAGAATCTGCTGAATTTAAAAAAAAAAATAATTGCATATTCTACGGCAGGCATAATAAGTAATTGTATTACATATTTTACGGCACGCAATTAGCATCGTTATTTGTCTCACCAATTAACGGCGTGCAAAAATAGTCGTAGAAAAAGTAACAACGACGCACAAAATCTGTTGTTAAATAGTTTTTAACGACGTACTATAGCATGTCGTAGAAAAAGTATCAACAACGCACAAAATCTGTCGTTAAATAGTTTTTAACGGCGTATGAAATATGTTGTTGAAAGTGAATGACTTTCCATGACTGGTCATAATATGACGTGTGAAGCCCCTGAAAAATGTTTTCTCTTTAAAAAACCCTAATGTTTAAATTATTTTCTTAAAGCCCTTAGTTACTTGAATTATTTCGAATCTTGTCGGTTAGCATTTTTTTTTTTATCAAAATCGGAATATCCTAGCTGGATTAGGTTCTTTAGCCTAATTTAATTAAATTCTACATAAGTAAGGTTCCAATACATGAATTTAATTCCAAGCCCTCACTTCTTTATTTAAATTCAAAAATTTTTCCAAAACTAGTACATGTACTTTTATATTATAAGTACCATCAATCAAATTGAGATATATATATATATATATATACATTGGGGAATATGCTCCTAGTACCTAGATTGATTAAAAAAAAAAGGCCCTATCACCCTTCCCAATGGCCGGCCACCCTAGAGAGAAGTGAGAAGCCTATTTTCAAGATTTATAATCATGGTATTCTAGAAACCAAAAAAAAAAAAAAACTATTCAACTAGGAATTAACTAGGTGTTGCCTAATCCCAAGGTTAAGCTCCCTAATCACTCCTAATTCATTGAACTCCAAGTAAATCCTAGCTTGTCCATTCAATTCCAACTAGTGGGCTTCTATGTCATTTTACACCAAATTTGCCTATAAATATCACCACTCCCTAGCATGGCAAACACAAGCATCACACTTGCAAACACAAGCATCACACTCACACACACACTTTCGGCTAGAGGAGGAGAAGGAGAACAAGAGAGAAGTCTTGAGAGGAAGAGGAAGGGAGAAGAGAGCCATCTTGTTCAAAGCTTAGCAAGTAAGCCACAACACAACCTTCTCTTTCATTTTCCTTTTTCAAATACATGTTCTTAAGGGTTCTAAATATTGTTTTCAAATGTCTTATTGATGAGCTACTTGTGTTAAAAATGATAAGGGTTGAGCCATGATTCTACCTCTCTTGTAGTTTCCCTCATTTCGGTACAAAACTATTGTTTTTACTCCAATCTCTCAAACTTTCCAAAGGCACACCTTCAAGAAAATTTTTTGAGTTTAATATATGTTAGTTAGCATGTTTCATCACAAAAGAAATGAAAATTTTCCCATAGTGGATCTCTTTTCTCACAAATCTTCTTGTTTTAGGTATTGTGCCTTAAAATTTGCTTTCGCAGCCAACTTTCAAAATTTCTAGAAAAATGTAGAAAATTATTCTGGACCTCTATTTTATGTCAAAATCTTCCTTAAGGAGTTATCTTTCAACTAAAATTATTTTCATGGAAAAATAGTGGGCGGTTTGCAAGAAAATCAAATTTTCGTAACGATCGACGAATCTGGACAGCGCTGGAGTGTTTTCTAAATAACTTAAAATCTAGAAAAGCTATCCCATTTCTGAAATATGTTCTGGAAACTAGATTAGATTCTCTACGAACCATAGGAAGACCGAGTCCGGTAAAAATTCTAAAATAGCCCTTCTATTCTAATCCTTATGTGATATCGAATCTGGAAATCTTGTTATGCATAGGTGTTTTATGCTCTTGTGTTCATGAAAATGTTTATTAGCGTATGATCATATCTTGGCACGATGTTGTACATATTATGGTTATGTTCTTATTCTCCTTCATCTTAATGATGCATGCTTATGTGGATATTATTATCTTGTTAAGATTGGTTTAACCTTGTTTTAAAACATTTAACTCAACGGGAAACTTAATTGGGATGGTATTGGGTTTTCGATCACTTGAGTAATGATGATAATGTGAGATGTGTGGATTGTTGGGATGCGTTCCCTACTTGGAAGTTAAAGTCTTACGCAAGTGGTTTTCGGAACCCTTGAACGGAGCGGTTGTATTCGGACCCTAGGTGGTTTGGTGTGAGGAGGGATTTGAGCAAGGCCCATTCTTACCGTCTCTTTTGAGGCCCTGCGGTTGGCGCTACATGGTATATAACCGTTGGTAGGCATCCGAGGTTAGTTCTGCAACAAAGCAGCAAAAGAGGGGGCATACCGAATAATCCGCGTCCGATTCTTGTGGTTGGGAGGACGAAATCTCTTTGGGGGATTTCTAGTTTAGTAACATCTAACTTGTAACCCTTTATTTATTTAGTATCATGCTTTACTACTTGATGTTATAATTGCGATTGTGTATTGGACTGGGAAAAAGGGACGAGGTGTGTGTGTGTTTACTGGGCATTCAAAGCTCACGGCGTATCAAGCCAGGTGCCGAAGAGGAGCTTATAGTTGGAGACGACGAGCATGAAATCTTCGAAGGCTTTTGGCTATCTTAGGAAAGTTAGAAATTCCTTTTGATATTTTGTAAGACTCATATGAAGTTTTAAACTTTCTTTTTGGGATGTAATGTAATGGAACAAGCTTTTGAAATTAAGGATATTCGTGGTTGTTATGTACTTATCTTCTAATACTATGTGTACACCTTATTGTTGCTTATGAGACCTTGTATCAATACCTGTTAAGATCTGTCAAAAGGGTAGTGCGCTGTCTAAGAAAGCCGGACTTAGAAGGGAGGCTAATTTGACTCCTCCGGCGATCTGAGATCTTACTTGGTTATTGACCATAGGACTCATTAGTGACTCTCCCTTGACTGCATCCCATAGTGTAGATTCGGGGAGTCACATGACGCGCGCTACACGTCGTAGAAGGATTTTTAAGGCGTGCATTGCGCACTGTAAAAACGTTTTTTTGTTGTAGTGGATGTACAATGAATTACCACTTGCACTAGTAAGTGATTGAGTAGTTTTCTGGAAATATTTAGTTTATAGCGATCCCGGGTTTACCCTTGTTGTGCAGTGATCCTGACATGTGTCCGTGGATGTTGGTAGTTGTTTATTATCTTGTTTGCATCCTTTTTACTTCGTATTGAATTGTAGGATGTGTTGGGCAGGTTTGTTACAGGTTGGGTGTGTTTGGGAGCCTAGTGTTGCTGCCCAGATTTTTGGACCTTCGCTCGAGCGAGGAGTTGGTCGCTCGAGCGAGAGTTGAGTTTGTGTCTGGTGGGTCGAGCCAGAGTGGCTTCGCTCGAGCGAGCGATGGCGTCTGGTTCTGGACCTGAGAGTTGCGTTTCTTGGCTCGAGCAAGCTTTTCTTGGCTCGAGCGGTCTGGTTTGTTTTTCGCTCGAGCGAGAGGTCTGTCGCTCGAGCGTGCTTCTGGTTGCAGACCTGAGGGTTCGAGTTGTTGGCTCGAGCGAGAATTCTTTCGCTCGAGCGCACTTTTGAGTTTTTGGCTCGAGCAAGAGCTTCTTGGCTCGAGCGAGAGTTTTCTGTGTCTGGTCGCTCGAGCGACGAAGGCTTCGCTCGAGCGAGCGTGTTTTATATCAGCGGACAGTAGCGTTTTGAACATGACTTTTTCATCTTTTTTTTTGATCAAACCCTAGATCCGAGACTCTCTCTCTACACTTATATTCTCTCTAAAAATTGATCTCCCTAGAGTGTGAATCTAGCCTAGGGCCTTTGTTAAAAAGATAGAGGGCGTTGAGAGCTTTGTTTTAATCTGAAAAAGTTGGGATTTGGAACACGTAGATCTTCGAGTCTTCATCTCCTTTGTGGCTCAAACTTCGAGGTAGGGATATCCTACTCCTCTTTATGGATTTTGTCTTTAAATTTTAGTATTTTGAGATGTTGGGGTTGGTTTGGTAATTTTGTGAAAGTTTGGGGCTTTTGTGCTATTTTACAAAAGTTGGGGTTTTACTCATAATAAACCTAGATGCATGTTTGGCATAGAAAAATGGAATGAATGTTGAATTATTGATGAAAATGGGACCTAAGGGTTGAAATGTTAATTATGGGAATTGACCTAATTACATTGTTTAATTAATTGGGATAATTAATTGTGAGAAATGAGGAAATGAAATGTTGATTGAATATCCATTTGTGCATTTATTTTCTGTTTAGAAATAACTGCTTTGGGCTATCGGTGGAGGATAGTCGTGATTGTTGTAGACAATGCATGATGATTAGGCAAACTGAAACTAATCAATGAAGTGTGTCATGGAACTTGACGGTTGATAGAATACATTAACTATATGTATTGAGTGATTGTATATAGAACCAATGTGTTTGTATACGTTATGTGTAGAGGAGGAGATGGGGGATGTACTCCGCGGTTTAGGGGAAGATAGGGGATGTACCTCTAAACCGGATAGTGTTGGGAGAAGATAGGGGATGAACTCCGTAGATACAGCTCATATGCTTGTCTAGAGAAGTGAAGATTGAGCTCATATGCTTATCTTTGTGAAGTGTGGATATAGCTTATATGCTTATCTGTGGATATTGTTGTTATACATATCTGTTGTAGAATGTGGATATAGCTTATTTGCTTATCTGAGAATGTGGATATTGTTGTTATACATATCTGTTGAGAATGTGGGTAGTGCTTATATGCCTATCTGTTGAAAAAGAAAAAATGAAAAGTAATTTGGACTCATAAGTCGTATGACATAAATATGTGATTTATGTGATTGTATCAGTGTTGGCCATCTATCAATTGCTAATATTTTAGTCATTGTTCATGGTTGGTTTAGTGTATTTCTACTGGGCTGTGGCTCACCCTATATGGGAATATCATTTTCAGGTGCAGGAAGCATGCCACCTCCAAGGACTTAGCTTGGGAGGCTAGAGGCGGACATAATGTTGTCGTTTTACTTTTTGATGTATTACATGTAAATACAAGCCAAGGGCTTAATGTGTATGAGTTAGTACTCTTTTGTTGTAACCAAGTGTTAACTTGGAAAGCTGTAAGCCTGTAGGGCATTTGCTTTTGTTGTTAACATGTAATACTTTTTGTAATGAAACTCTGATAAATGAAAGAATGTGGAACTTTTGAATATCAATGTATATCTTATTTGTTGGGTTTAATGTTATTATTTTGAGGGCGTTACATAGTTGGCATTAGTCCTTCCTGTATGCAATTCATATCAGCACCACTATCTGCCAAAGCGATAGCATCTTTTATTATAAAATCTGGTTTTATAATAAAGGTGATCCTGATATACTATTTGTGGAAAGTTACTGTATTCATAAGACAAAGATAATCAACTTCATCTTTTTTGGTACTGGATTCTTCTGGTATAGCTATACCTTTTTCTTTGGCTGTAGATTTATTGATCTGAGTATTAAGCTTTTTAATCTCAGCATTAATAGCAATATTGGAAGTCTGTGAGTGTTTGATTTCTACTTTTAAAGCATTTACCTCTGTTTTAAGATCCTGGATAGTAATAAGTTTTTCATCAGAAGTATGTTGAATTCTTTTATATACTTCTTTCATGCTGTAATGTTTAGGAGGAATGACGTCTTCCTTCTTCTGTTGCTGGTAACAAAGTTCTAAAAACTTTAGTTTCATGGCTGGATCTGTGATTTGGCAGCAATGTTTAGCCTGTTTTGTTCTGTATTTGTAAGAACATTGATACTAGGGCCACTAATATCAAGTCCATTCATTGCTATTATTGCTTTCAAATAGTTAGCCTCTTATGTAATTTGATTAATATTAGTTTTGCAGGCGCAAATTTCTGGATTATCATCAGATGTGGTTGATTCGGAATCTGATGAGTATAGAGCTCCAAGTTCATTATCTGAACTTGAATCTGTACTAGAATCTTCAGAAATCATCTGAAGGATTTGTTGCTGGATTTCATCATCCAAAGCTAACTCATTTAATTTCTGTTGTATTTTAGCTTTGCAACGATTGACATAATGACCTGTTTGGCCACATTTATAACATTTAACTGTAGACTTATCTTTCTTTTTATAAGAAGGCTTCTGTTTGCCTTTGGATTTTGAAGACTGTTGTTGCTGAATAATTTTCTTAGATGGTTTGTATTTTCTGGAATTTTTGGAATAATACTTTGAAGATTTTCCATATTTATGTTTTTTGTTTTTATGTTTGGAAGGATACTGGATTTTAGTATCATAGGCAAATTGTTCACAAAATTCACTTAGTTCATTATGACTCTGTTTTTTTATTTGATTCTGTAATTTAAGATCATTGCATAAAGCAAGACCTTCTTCTGTGACCAATCTTATGAGTTGGCCATGGGTATATTCGGAATAAGGAATAGACATCTTACTATGTTTATCCCTTAATTTCTTTCTGATTCTCTCAGCAAAGAGAGTTGGAAGGCCATCAATAAATTTGGCTTTCCAATGATCACTGTTGGCGTCAGATCTTCTGACAACTCTCATCATAAAAATATCTTTATACCATCTAAAATGAGATAAAGAGGGACATCTTAAATTTTGTAAAAGTTCTTTACTCCTATCTTCTATACCATCTGTAGAAGCACCTACAAAATGATGTAGAATTGTATTGATAAGAGTATAAACAACATCTTGTTCTGTTATTACATTTCTTGTGATGGGTTCTGTAACTCTTTTAAAAGCTGTAAGAATCTTAGTTTGCTTGGTTTCAGTGATGATGTTTATCCTACCATCCTTTAAGTATACCTGTAAAACCATTAACCAGAAATCTGGTGATTTCATGATCATCATTATCATTCTGTTTATAGATTGTTGAATACATTATCATTTGATGCAATAATTCAAAAATATGATATTATGAAAGACCATCTATATTCCATTCACAAATGATTTTACCATGATATGATTTTTGTGTCTGTAGAAAATCTTCTTCATAAAGAATATCCATTGGAGTGCTCCTAGGATAATAATATCTACTAGGTGCTATTTTACTGGAAGTTGCATTCTGATAATGAACTTTATTTATGGAATTCGGTTGCTCTAGAAAATTCTTTTCGATTTCTGTAATTTGGGATAAAGTAAGGTTTTCTTCTTTATCTTTGGGTGGAAAGTGTCGGGATAACATATTAATTTGAGATGAGGAGGATTCTCCTATTTTAAGATTTTTAATTCTTCCAATAAGAGTTTCCATAAATTCTGTATCTTGTTTAGACGATTTAAGTTTAAACTTTGTTACGTCTAAAGGTGGTTTGATTGTTACTGGAATTATTCCTGAAGCAGTTTCAGTTTTAGGTTGGAGTTTATAACTATCTTTAATTTCCATAACAGCTTCTTCAATTCTAATTAATTGTTTTCCTGCTGTTTGGCAAAAAAAGATTTGTATAATTATTCTGTTTGATTAAGGGTACAATTTCTTTAATTTGAACTTGTTCCCTAATTCCAACTACCCCTGGAGCTTCAACAAAAGCTGTGATAACTGTAACAGCGCCCGCGGTGGGGCCTCGCGCTACAGTTCGGACTCTAGATTTGTGTCACGGTTCTAAATCTGAACCAAAGAGTCCACATCTGGCAAATCGTTTTGAGAAACAGATTTTTTGAAAAAGTAGTGCCAAACATGGACTGCTTTGCCAGATACAGAGTCGCCACCTAAATATTTTTTTTTTATGGGAGAATTTAGGAAACCCTGACTCGGTGCCGAAGGCCACACGTCCGTCATCACCGGAGTTGTCTCGGCTCGGGAGCTTGGGTACGATCGGGGAAGGTCAGCTATGAGCACCCCCTTTCGCCCGGTCCGAAGACCGGCCTCTACTAACCATGATATCCGTTTTTGAAAACTTTACGTGTTCTTATTCCATTTATTAGCCTAGAATTACTATGTTATGCGCGCGGCAAACAAGTATAGACTAGATTGCCTAATTTGGAAATAAACATTGCATATCCGTTTGGTTTGAAAATGCTTTGGAATTTGCTACTCGCAAGTAGGCTAAAATACGGATTTCAACGAGTTTTTCCAACTCAAACAACCCAACCTTCACCCACAGGCATTCAAAACAGTTTAACACATAAGCATCTAGCCACATGTTAAGCATGCTGTTATGGCAACATTCACACTCATGCGATATGCTAAAGCGGAAATACTTACATAGTACTCCGCGCCAAAACAAAGAACTTGTTAGTAATCATGCATGATCCAAGTCCATGTGAAGTGCCTAATGCATCGCATACAAAATGTCGCTAAGATAGGCTCGGCTATCCTAAACATGTCATGTGAAAATGCACAATTATCACGTATTCAGTTTGAAAATTGAAGTATTGATGCAATTAGCGTGATGTACCGAGCCTAATGCATGTAATACAAATGCATGGATGCACACATGCATAGCATAAGGTATGCTAAATTAGACGTGACCTAATACTAACCATCAAAGCAGGTAAGTAAAAGGGAAGAAAGACGTGAGGTTGGAAGACATACACACACTCACGCACACTTATTACAGATTTGCCCTCGCTCGGAGGGACCAAATAAATATTACAAATTAATTAACTACGCGAGCTAATTAAATATTACAAATTAATTAATTAACAAATTAACTAATTAATTAAAGCAGGAAAGCGTCTCGGGAAACGCGCCACCATGCGCAAGCTGCCTCTGTTTTCCTTCCTTTCCTCCTCTGGAGGTTGTAAAAACCTCAGGACTACATCCTTGGACAGAGGGTATCATCACCGGCTGAATGAAACTTCCACCGGCAGTGTAGTATAGCCATCGGCACAAAATAGGGCCTGTCGGCAGAGAAAAATGTGCCGGTCGGCACATTACACTGCCGGTCGGCAGAGTATTCCTGCAGAACCTGCAACTCACAGCAACAAAGGGCGAAACAAGGCATGGCAGCATATTTCAAGGCATGTATGCATCAACCATGTCTCTTATCATTGTGATGACTCAAAGGGACATGTGCCTCGGTTCTTGGACCACCAATCACGCATTTCCATGCATGATGGCCCAAAGAACCAAGTATGCAACTTTGGTTTCAAATGTATGCACACCAATCAAACAAAACTCCCAATCCCTATCACACAAGTCAAGGGACAAGGAATGCATGCGAGATGCAATGCAACCTAAGCATGCAACCTAAGGAATGCAACATGGCATGGTAACAAACTCATGCAGGCATACAAGCATACAAATGGTAATGCTAACCAATGTCAAGATGGACTTATATGTGATTTGGGCAGCTCTAATAAGGCCCAAAACAGTAGCCAAGGTGCTATAAAATGGAGGCTAAATGGCATGCACACACACATGCACATAAGGGCCAACACTTAAGCACAAATCAAACAACATTCAAGCACACTTGAAAGGAGGAAACATGGATAATTGGCATGCAACACGAGCCCTAAAATCATGTTAGGATGGTGCCAAACCAAGCAACAAAATCAAGCCAAAACATGCAACAAATAGTCCAAGTGTTCAAAGCAAATCAATAAGGCATTGAACTACACTTAACATGACCAAACATGGCATGCATTATACAACTAAAAACAGATTTTTAGCATGTTAAAACAAGGCCAAAGGACTCCTTAGATGGCATCTAAGTGGCCCAAATTCAAAGGCATACATCATGGCCAAAACATGGAGCATTGCAACACATACTTTCAAAGCATTAAAGAGGCATGCGAGGCAATCAAACGAGCATGGAAATGGGACTGAAATAGCATGCAAGATGATCCCAATTCATCAAATTCATGCAAAGATGGCATGCTACACATGCACATACTCAAGGCCAACAAGCCCAAATACAAAAGAGCTATATAATGCATGCAAAGATCAACCCAAACGATTATGGACAGAGCTAAAACATGGCAAAATAAGCACATAAACTTCACAAATGCAAGCCTAAAACATGCTCCAACTAAGGCTAACAACCTAAGGCACATTAAGGCATAAACATGGCATTACATGGCAACTATGCTAAACATGCATGGAGTTCCAAAACCAACTTTAAATCATGTTATATCATGGATATATAAGCATGAAAAACAAACCAAACATGCTCAACACACACTCAAGCATAGGCTTCTTTAAGAGGCCAAGATGTGCCCTTTTCAAGGACAACAAGGAGAGGGGGTGGCCCTCTCCTTCTTGGGACTTCAAAGGATCATCTTCACCACTGAAATCCCTCAAGATTTCAGTGGTGAAGAGACCTCAACACCAAAATCCCGGAGCTAGCACAAAATGGCTCAAAATGAGGCCTTTTGGGGCCTAAGGGTGGTCAACACCCCTCAAACAACAAAACACTCTTAATAAACAATAAAGAGGGCTTAAAAAAAGAACTTTTTTATGTTATACAATAATCACAAAAACAGCTCTAAGATAGGTATAAAATTGATGCAAGAATGGGGAATAAAGGTGTAAGTTTCTTACCCTTGTAGTCCTCTTCAACAAGGATGCTCCAATGGCCTCCTTTGGCTCCAAATCAGTCAAGAAGCTCAAGAACAACCCCTTAGAACTCTAATCTTAAGAGGAAGGTGAAACACTAGGTGTTTGTGTACAATAGTAAGGCACAAAACACCTAGTGTGCAAAATGGGAGGGAAAGAGAGATAGATTGTGTATGTCTAACCCTAACCCTAGAAAACCAGAGCTCTCCTCTGTCTTTTTTCTCTCTAAAATGTCTAAGCCTCTTTCTTTTGCCTTAGAGAGGGCTTCTCTCTATAAGCCTCTTGTAAAGCTTACCAAACAAGCTTTGCAAGAGGGAGATCCCTCCATACACGTGTATGGAGGGGAGCAAAAGTTATACAGCTGTCCAAAAATATCTGCAAAAGCAGATGAACAGCAATCGGCCGGCAAAAAATGCCATCTTGGCCAAACAAAGTGCCGACCGGCACAAAAAAGTGCTGACCGGCAACAAATAGTGCCGACCGGCAAACTAAATTGCCGGTGGCAGCAAAAACCAGCCGGTGGCATCTAGCCACTGCCGGTGAAGGGTGGGGATGGTCTACAAGCCCCACTCTGCCTCTCAAAGGCAAGATGCAAGTGTTTGGTGCAAAACCAGACACTAAACGGTCGAGTTCGGGGATCCTGAGGCAAGGCGCGCGAGCCGAGACCTCCGGGAACTCCAAACGAACACAAACATGGATAATCACCGAGTGTTCAAACGGTGACGTCCAAGTCTTGAGGACGGTCAAAAATGGGGTGTCTACAGTTGCCCCTCTTTGACAGAACTCGAAAGTCATAACAATGACGGGAGTGAATGTCAAAGCCCAGAGACGACCCATTTTTGACAAGGCCGAAGACTTAGACAATCATGCAATACAAATAAGATATGCGCCCGAAGGCAGGGGCAAAATGCACGACAATGCACAGAGCCGAGCATAACTTATGATCATGCAAAGAAAGCTGTAATGAAGCAAACATGCAACAATTTTAAGCTAGCATACCAAACTACACTACAATGCAGAAAGGATGTAAGAGAATTATGGAATTCTCAATACGTCTCACTCGGGAGATACAATACCTGTGCGGCTCGTCTGGTTGCACCAGCTTCAAATGAACCGTACATACAATATCGTGCCTGAAAAAGAAAACAAACTTAACAGGTACAATATTGTTAGCAACATGCATGACAATGCAAATGTGGATGCAAAACGATATGCGATATATACAAAACAATGTATAAACAATGCAAATGCAGATGCAATGTAATTGAAACAATGCAAGCTACATGCAAAGCAATTGAATCGTGATCCAATCACGAGCGGTTCGAAACCACACCTATGTCAAATAGATTGATGGAGGTAACAAGTCTGTCTACCATAGAACGGTCAACTGAACTATGAGTATTGTAGACAGACGCAAGAACAAGTATTGGGTGGAATGACACAAGTGGGGAAACAACCCGCTGGAGAAAGGACTACGATCCTAATGCCGGATGCAAAAATTACACTACAATGTAATGGGTGGATATGGCACGCAGGCCAAACCAAATCTTGCCTAGGAAAGGCATGCATACATACAAGCCATGTGTAACACAGAAAAGGTGCCGCAACCCTCAACCAACATATCAACGTGGAATCGGCGCGATACACATACAGAACTGTGTTCTAACATGAAAAGTAAGGGCACATACCAGACCAAGCTCAACCTGGAATGGCGCAAGCCAAAGGCGGAAGGTGATGCAATGAATGCATGCAATCTACAATGCAATATTTACAAATATGCAATGGAATGGATACAATGGATATGGCATGCAAGCCAAACCAAATCTTGCCTAGGAAAGGCATGCACACGTACGAGCCATGTGTAACACAGAAAAGGTGCCGCAACCCTCATCCAACATATCAACGTGGAATCGGCGCGATACACATACAGAACTGTGTTTTAACATGAAATGTAAGGGCACATACCAGACCAAGCTCAACCTGGAAAGGCGCAAGCCATAGGCGGAAGGTGATGCAATGAATGCATGCAAACTACAATGCAAATGCATGACAATGCACTATGATGCAATGACTATGATTGCAACTTTCCCTATCTTACCAACAGGGCGATATACTAGGTTGGTTCAGTATCCAGAACTGAGGCGTAGACATGCCGCCTCAACCTATGGGGCTTCCATACAGATTTCAAGCCGAGGGTAAACCTCTGGGTATTTAAACCAGACTTTAGTCTCGGAACTCCCGAACCTTTGCGTTCTAGGCATAAGCCATTCGAACTCTAGTTTCCACCGTCCCAGTTGGTCTTCTAGGAACTCATCGCAAGCACAGACAGGTGGCTTTACCAGACCACCGAAAAGTCGTTCGGGCACGACAAACACCGAAGGAATTGCACCTTCAGAGGATTTAAGGTCTCCTAGACCGGAATGCAAAATGTATGCATGACAATGCATGTTTTTGTTTGTTGTTTTTTTTTGAAATGCAAATGATGCAAGTGAAATGCATGAAATACATGTTGCATGAAATGTGCGACAACACGCGGCTCTCGAAGTGTACGACAATGCGAACACTAAAGGTCTTACACCTTCCAAGGATTTAAGGTCTCCTAGACCGTACGTGTTTAAGGTCTCGCCAGACCATGCGTGTTTAAGGTCTCGCCAGACCGTGCGTGTTTAAAAGACGCGTGACAATGCGCTGAAGGTTTCGCACCTCCAAAGGATTTAAGGTCTCCTAGACCGCGCGTGTTTAAGGTCTCGCCAGACCGTGCGTGTTTAAGGTCTCGCCAGACCATGCGTGTTTAAGGTCTCGCCAGACCGGGGGTATTTACAAGACGCGTGACAATGCGCTGAAGGTTTCGCACCTCCAAAGGATTTAAGGTCTCCTAGACCGTGCGTGTTTAAGGTCTCGCCAGACCATGCGTGTTTAAGGTCTCGCCAGACCAGGGGTATTGCACGACGGTATGATGCGCAAAATAGCGCAATGCGTTAGGCAACGCGAGTGCACAGGACAGTGCGATGGAATGCATGCAAAATGCAATGAGATGCGCAAAACAGCGCGAACAATTTTGAAATGCACAAAACAGTGCGATGCGCAGAACAGCGCGAGGTTTGAAATGCACAAGACAGTGCAATGCGCAGAACAGCACGAACAATACAATGCACTAACAAGTGCAATGCGCAGAACAGCGCGAACAAAATACAATGCACTAACAAGTGCAAGTAAGGTGCGCAAGATAGCGCGAACAAATGCAATGCACAAAATAGTGCGAGTGAGGTGCGCAAGATAGCGCGAACAAATGCAATGCACTAACAAGTGCAATTGAGGTGCGCAAGATAGCGCGAACAAATGCAATGCACAAAAAAGTGCGATGCGCAAAATAGCGCGAAGAAAATGTGATGCACAAAACAGTGCGATGCGCAGAACAGCGCGAGCAATTCAATGCACAAAACAGTGCGATGCGCAAAATAGCGCGAAGAAAATGTGATGCACAAAACAGTGCGATGCGCAGAACAGCGCGAGCAATTCAATGCACAAAACAGTGCGATGCGCAGAACAGCGCGAACAAAATACAATGCACTAACAAGTGCAATGCGCAGAACAGCGCGAACAAAATACAATGCACTAACAAGTGCAAGTAAGGTGCGCAAGATAGCGCGAACAAATGCAATGCACAAAATAGTGCGAGTGAGGTGCGCAAGATAGCGCGAACAAATGCAATGCACTAACAAGTGCAATTGAGGTGCGCAAGATAGCGCGAACAAATGCAATGCACAAAAAAGTGCGATGCGCAAAATAGCGCGAAGAAAATGTGATGCACAAAACAGTGCGATGCGCAGAACAGCGCGAGCAAAATCTAATGCACTAACAAGTGCGATGCGCAAAATAGCGCGAACAAAATACAATGCACTAACAAGTGCAAGCGAGGTGCGCAAGATAGCGCGAACAAATGCAATGCACTAACAAGTGCAATTGAGGTGCGCAAGATAGCGCGAACAAATGCAATGCACAAAAAAGTGCGATGCGCAAAATAGCGCGAAGAAAATGTGATGCACAAAACAGTGCGATGCGCAGAACAGCGCGAGCAATTCAATGCACAAAACAGTGCGATGCGCAGAACAGCGCGAACAAAATACAATGCACTGACAAGTGCAAGTAAGGTGCGCAAGATAGCGCGAACAATTGCAATGCACAAAATAGTGCGATGCGCAAAATAGCGCGAAGGAAATGTAATGCACAAAACAGTGCGATGCGCAAAATAGCGCGAACAAAATGCAATGCACTAACAAGTGCGATGCGCAAAATAGCGCGAACAAAATACAATGCACTAACAAGTGCAAGTAAGGTGCGCAAGATAGCGCGAACAAATGCAATGCACAAAATAGTGCGATGCGCAAAATAGCGCGAAGGAAATGTAATGCACAAAACAGTGCGATGCGCAAAATAGCGCGAACAAAATGCAATGCACTAACAAGTGCAAGTAAGGTGCGCAAGATAGCGCGAACAAAATACAATGCACTAACAAGTGCAATGCCAAGTGTGACGTGCATGCCACACGGAGTGTAAATGGGCTTAAATGCGCAACAACGCACGTATTCCGGAATGCATGACAATGCATGGAATGGAAATGCAATGATGATGCATGAGAAATGTGCACGACAATGCAAAGGGGTGCGTGTTGCAACGCATGTAACACGTGCATAACAATGCAAATGTGTGGCACACTGCCTGATTCTTGACACACGGCCCTTACTCTGTTGGGGATTGATCTGCACACAGCCCATAACACAGCATTCGATTCATTCTGCACACGGCGAATTCTCAAACAAACAGCCCAGTCTAACAGGACGGACCTCAAAGATGGAACCGGTTGGAGTCGAAATGCGTTCAAATGTAGAGAATGGCACAGCATTCTGAGCATAAGCGATTTTTGAAATCGAATGGGGGTTTTTCAAACCGGGATGTCGAGCCTACAACCGAACACAGCGGGGAGGACTCAAATATAAAGGTACACGACCTAAACACAACGAGACACGCTCGGGAAAGACTAAAAACAAAAGACGAGATCGTCAAATGAAAGAGACACGACACACAGACGCGTAAACGAAGATGGGGGACCTCGGACCGCGAGGAGCCAGTTCAATCTGGGTGTTGTTTCCCACCCCTTCTTATTTGTGATTCTCACATCACTCGGCTCTCAAGCTCGGATTTTCTCTCGAAACCCTTTTCCTCGCTTTTCTCTCAACTTACACCTCTCTATTCTTCATTCTCTCATTTTTCATCCCTCCCCGGGGTGATTGATGGATAAATGGAAAGGTGCGGGTTTATGCTCAACACCGTTAGCTCACGGCTATTCTTCCGGCAGGCAGAGTGCTCTTCTGGCAAGTACGTCGATGACGGGGGAGAGACAGAACGCCTGGCTCAACTGTGCCCCTAGTTCATCATTTTAACCATTTTTTTCGTTTTTGCTTTCTACTAAAACGGTTTTGATCGAAATGAGAGTCGGATTAACGTACTTGTTCGACTTTTGTTTTGAAAAGCATGCAAGTCAGGCAGCAAGCACTGAAAATTTTCCTTTTAGGTCCAAGACAATGGTCCGGTTTTGGAAAATGAAATAGTTTTCGAGAAAATAGTCAACCTCAGTAAAAATTTTCAAAAACTATTTTTCAAATAGCTGATGCTCAACAAGCATGAAACTTACCCTTCGAGATGCGCAACCTCGGATCGGAGGCAATGGAAAATTGCCCCTGGTTTGAAGGAGGGTGGGAGGCAACGGAAAGTTGCCCCTAGTTTGAAAGGCGGCTCACAGCGGCTCGTGGCAACGGAAAGTTGCCCCTTGTTTGGGATGGTGCCGCAGCAATTCACAGACAGTCTTCATTGGCGGTGGTCGAGCTCTTAGACACAGCGATGACGAAGACGGTCACAACACATATATGGACACAGTCACCTTGAAGGGTGTTGGCCACTGGACTTTGGAACGAAATTGAAACCATTGCATGGACTGAGACGCTTATGAAAGCGTTGGGGGCTGGACTTCATGATGAAGTTGCCTACGTATCCCAAACATGGGAATCAAGCCTTACGTAGTTCCGGTTAAGGTCCACTCGGGTATTTTAACCTTCACTTTGTTTGGCTCTTATTTTTGCCAAGGCGCCCAATGCGGGTTTTCGACCTTGCGAGCTTCTTTTCATTTTCTATTTCTTCTTCATTTCTTTTGCATTTTTCTTTTTCTTTTCTTTTTGGTATCTTTTGTCTTTTCTTTTCTTTTCTTCTTTTTTTGTATTTTTCTCTTGCTCTAACTTTTGCCTGGGTCACCCTTCTGGGTTTTCGACCCAGCGAGCCTCTCAAAGGGTAAAAGTGTAGCAAGTCCATGCCAAATGGTTCCTGAACTGGAAGCCTCTCCGTGTCTAAGAGAACGGCTGTTGCACTGATTTGCGGAGAACCCATCAGGGTTACTCTACGAGCTTCTCCCGGCGAGATCTACTCCTTCTGATTCGGCCTTGATGCTTCTTGATCGAAGGCTACCTCAAAACTGGCCACACGGGCCTTTCATGGCGTTTGTCCGTTGAACTTTTTGAACAGTCTGAATGGGTTCAAAGTCGGAACGGGTTGAATCTTGAGGCTGAGAGCGATCCTAAGCTGCGCGATCTCAAGAACGGTTCCACACAGGTCTTCACAAGGCCGCGTAAAATATTTGTTTTTGAAAGTTTTTAAGAAAGCGACGAATCGCTCGTGCCGAAGATAGTGTGGAACCAATCTGGATCAGGCCAGGGTCCTTCTCAGTACTCACGCCGACAAGCATGATTTCATTCATAAAAAGGCTTAGCACGCCTCTCTTTCTCTCAAAATGATCAAAATTTTACAAAACCCAAGGAATTCCTTCCTCTTCGTTTTCATCACCGCAGTGTTCAAAAAGTTTTTTTTTTGAAAAACTTAGGTTAATGCTATGAGTTTGGCGCGCAAGAGAGCAGGCGAGATGTACTGTCAGCCCAATCAAATTCTCTGGTCCTTATGCTGAAAGCAAGCATGAAGTTGAGATAGCAACAGCTATTTCAATCGGCTCTGTTGGTGTAACTGGCCCCTCGGCAGGAACAGACTCAAAACAAAAACAGATAATAATAAAACAAGACGGTGTTCGGGACAACAACCCCTGAATCACCGGGTATTATATACAACGGGGACTGACTCGATACAACAAGACAGACCCTTAAGCAAAAAAAGACTGACTCAAGACAAAGAGACAGACTCAAAACAAAAGACCGACTCGATATCCAAGCCAGAATTTACAAAACTCGGTTTCACCGATGCTTAAAAATGCGTGCCAAACGCTTCATCAAAAAATATACCAAATGTTGCCCGCAGGCGGTTCACTTTACATACTCGCAGTATCTGAGCCCTCGAAATCCAACAACTGAGTGGTGACGGGCTTGCCTGAGGTAGGTGGTAGGATAACCTTATTATCAATCAAATCCTGCACTTCATGACGAAGGCGGGAACATCCATCGGTGCTGTGACCGGACTGTTGATGGTACGCGCAGTACAAGGTAGCATCATGGGTGGCGGGGAGATTCTTCGGGAGCGGTCGGGGCTCCAAAGGCTTAAGATGCCCATTCTTCGCCAATATCAACAATGCCCTAGACAAAGGCATGTGGAGGTCGTGAAAGACTCTGCGCCCTCGAGGCAGGTACTTTGCAGTTTGAAGATTCTTGCCAGACGCGCTGGCGAAAGGATCAGCTGGCGCTGCCTTGGCTTTTTGAACCTTTCCCGGTGCAGGGTTGGGAACAACAGGAACTGTTTGGGCATGACGGGGCCCATCCCGGTTTTCTGCCTGGCTTGAACTGCCTTTGGTTGGAGCGGGGAAAGCATCATCTATAGCTTTGGTCACTATTGCGGATGTTTGTTGCTTGTTCATCCCTCTGGCCTTCAGAGCCTCGACTGCCCACAGCAGTTGTTCAATAGGGTCGGCATCTACCTTTGCCTTGTCCTTTCCTTTGGCCTCAGCCTGATCGAGGGTCGGGGTTAGTGCTGACATATCGTGGCTATAGCCAGAAGCCATCTCTGGTTGGCTGAGCTCTATCACAATCCGCCCCAGTAGCGGGGGCTCCTGTGGTACAAAATTCCCGGCATACGGTGCCGCTGGTGGTGAAGCCGACATTCCATAGGCGAGGTCTGCCACAGACCTTTGGAGATTGCCTATCATCCCCATCAATTCGAAGGTGGTGGGCTCACGAGCCTGGTATAACTGGGGAGCCCAAACCGGGTGCACAACGGGCGACCTGGGCGGGTATGACATACCGATATTGGCCTCACTCTGCGGAACGGTCCCCTGCTCCGATACAGCTGCCATAACCATAATTTCTTCTGAACTTTGTGTCGCCATAAATCTTGCCTCAGCAAAGGGGAGACACTGGCTGTTCTGTATCAACTCTGCAACTCTCTGAACTGAAAGAAAAACAGACAACACTTCAGCCCAAACTGATCAAACACGGGTGTAGCCGAACAACTGTTCCCTACTGCTGATCACTGTTCCCAGATTTCTGTTCCCCAAAATACTGAATCTGATACCCGCGGATAACTGATTCTCAAATTCTGATACCAATGCCCTTAGGCCTGATGCCCCAAACTTGCAAACTGGTATGTACGTTCCTGTAGAGATACACTCTAAAAGCACATAGCAAGTAAGAGAGAGCCAAAACACCCCTATGTTGGGGTAGGGTTTCCCTGTCCTATTTTGTCAGGAACTAGGATTTCACTACGCACGCAGCGGTTTCAAACAACCTATAATCGGGTAAGCAACCTGTCCTAACTTGGAATGGTCACTATGGATTCCGAATATGCACTAGGTCGAATGGTCAAAAAGGGTGCCCCGGTAAACCGGGGTTTGTGTTCCCATGCTGTCAGAGCCCATAGCCGGTCAGCCTTATGGACATGCCTTGACAAGACAAGCCTCCGGCAAACCGTTCAGGAATGGCAGATGGCAAACACTGTGTTCCTAGGCGCACCAATGCACATGCAATGCAAAGAAACACATAAATGAGATCAAAACAGGATATCACGAGTTCAAGTCAAGCTCTCTAAACTCCCCAGCAGAGTCGCCAGAAACTGTAACAGCGCCCGCGGTGGGGCCTCGCGCTACAGTTCGGACTCTAGATTTGTGTCACGGTTCTAAATCTGAACCAAAGAGTCCACATCTGGCAAATCGTTTTGAGAAACAGATTTTTTGAAAAAGTAGTGCCAAACATGGACTGCTTTGCCAGATACAGAGTCGCCACCTAAATATTTTTTTTTTATGGGAGAATTTAGGAAACCCTGACTCGGTGCCGAAGGCCACACGTCCGTCATCACCGGAGTTGTCTCGGCTCGGGAGCTTGGGTACGATCGGGGAAGGTCAGCTATGAGCACCCCCTTTCGCCCGGTCCGAAGACCGGCCTCTACTAACCATGATATCCGTTTTTGAAAACTTTACGTGTTCTTATTCCATTTATTAGCCTAGAATTACTATGTTATGCGCGCGGCAAACAAGTATAGACTAGATTGCCTAATTTGGAAATAAACATTGCATATCCGTTTGGTTTGAAAATGCTTTGGAATTTGCTACTCGCAAGTAGGCTAAAATACGGATTTCAACGAGTTTTTCCAACTCAAACAACCCAACCTTCACCCACAGGCATTCAAAACAGTTTAACACATAAGCATCTAGCCACATGTTAAGCATGCTGTTATGGCAACATTCACACTCATGCGATATGCTAAAGCGGAAATACTTACATAGTACTCCGCGCCAAAACAAAGAACTTGTTAGTAATCATGCATGATCCAAGTCCATGTGAAGTGCCTAATGCATCGCATACAAAATGTCGCTAAGATAGGCTCGGCTATCCTAAACATGTCATGTGAAAATGCACAATTATCACGTATTCAGTTTGAAAATTGAAGTATTGATGCAATTAGCGTGATGTACCGAGCCTAATGCATGTAATACAAATGCATGGATGCACACATGCATAGCATAAGGTATGCTAAATTAGACGTGACCTAATACTAACCATCAAAGCAGGTAAGTAAAAGGGAAGAAAGACGTGAGGTTGGAAGACATACACACACTCACGCACACTTATTACAGATTTGCCCTCGCTCGGAGGGACCAAATAAATATTACAAATTAATTAACTACGCGAGCTAATTAAATATTACAAATTAATTAATTAACAAATTAACTAATTAATTAAAGCAGGAAAGCGTCTCGGGAAACGCGCCACCATGCGCAAGCTGCCTCTGTTTTCCTTCCTTTCCTCCTCTGGAGGTTGTAAAAACCTCAGGACTACATCCTTGGACAGAGGGTATCATCACCGGCTGAATGAAACTTCCACCGGCAGTGTAGTATAGCCATCGGCACAAAATAGGGCCTGTCGGCAGAGAAAAATGTGCCGGTCGGCACATTACACTGCCGGTCGGCAGAGTATTCCTGCAGAACCTGCAACTCACAGCAACAAAGGGCGAAACAAGGCATGGCAGCATATTTCAAGGCATGTATGCATCAACCATGTCTCTTATCATTGTGATGACTCAAAGGGACATGTGCCTCGGTTCTTGGACCACCAATCACGCATTTCCATGCATGATGGCCCAAAGAACCAAGTATGCAACTTTGGTTTCAAATGTATGCACACCAATCAAACAAAACTCCCAATCCCTATCACATAAGTCAAGGGACAAGGAATGCATGCGAGATGCAATGCAACCTAAGCATGCAACCTAAGGAATGCAACATGGCATGGTAACAAACTCATGCAGGCATACAAGCATACAAATGGTAATGCTAACCAATGTCAAGATGGACTTATATGTGATTTGGGCAGCTCTAATAAGGCCCAAAACAGTAGCCAAGGTGCTATAAAATGGAGGCTAAATGGCATGCACACACACATGCACATAAGGGCCAACACTTAAGCACAAATCAAACAACATTCAAGCACACTTGAAAGGAGGAAACATGGATAATTGGCATGCAACACGAGCCCTAAAATCATGTTAGGATGGTGCCAAACCAAGCAACAAAATCAAGCCAAAACATGCAACAAATAGTCCAAGTGTTCAAAGCAAATCAATAAGGCATTGAACTACACTTAACATGACCAAACATGGCATGCATTATACAACTAAAAACAGATTTTTAGCATGTTAAAACAAGGCCAAAGGACTCCTTAGATGGCATCTAAGTGGCCCAAATTCAAAGGCATACATCATGGCCAAAACATGGAGCATTGCAACACATACTTTCAAAGCATTAAAGAGGCATGCGAGGCAATCAAACGAGCATGGAAATGGGACTGAAATAGCATGCAAGATGATCCCAATTCATAAAATTCATGCAAAGATGGCATGCTACACATGCACATACTCAAGGCCAACAAGCCCAAATACAAAAGAGCTATATAATGCATGCAAAGATCAACCCAAACGATTATGGACAGAGCTAAAACATGGCAAAATAAGCACATAAACTTCACAAATGCAAGCCTAAAACATGCTCCAACTAAGGCTAACAACCTAAGGCACATTAAGGCATAAACATGGCATTACATGGCAACTATGCTAAACATGCATGGAGTTCCAAAACCAACTTTAAATCATGTTATATCATGGATATATAAGCATGAAAAACAAACCAAACATGCTCAACACACACTCAAGCATAGGCTTCTTTAAGAGGCCAAGATGTGCCCTTTTCAAGGACAACAAGGAGAGGGGGTGGCCCTCTCCTTCTTGGGACTTCAAAGGATCATCTTCACCACTGAAATCCCTCAAGATTTCAGTGGTGAAGAGACCTCAACACCAAAATCCCGGAGCTAGCACAAAATGGCTCAAAATGAGGCCTTTTGGGGCCTAAGGGTGGTCAACACCCCTCAAACAACAAAACACTCTTAATAAACAATAAAGAGGGCTTAAAAAAAGAACTTTTTTATGTTATACAATAATCACAAAAACAGCTCTAAGATAGGTATAAAATTGATGCAAGAATGGGGAATAAAGGTGTAAGTTTCTTACCCTTGTAGTCCTCTTCAACAAGGATGCTCCAATGGCCTCCTTTGGCTCCAAATCAGTCAAGAAGCTCAAGAACAACCCCTTAGAACTCTAATCTTAAGAGGAAGGTGAAACACTAGGTGTTTGTGTACAATAGTAAGGCACAAAACACCTAGTGTGCAAAATGGGAGGGAAAGAGAGATAGATTGTGTATGTCTAACCCTAACCCTAGAAAACCAGAGCTCTCCTCTGTCTTTTTTCTCTCTAAAATGTCTAAGCCTCTTTCTTTTGCCTTAGAGAGGGCTTCTCTCTATAAGCCTCTTGTAAAGCTTACCAAACAAGCTTTGCAAGAGGGAGATCCCTCCATACACGTGTATGGAGGGGAGCAAAAGTTATACAGCTGTCCAAAAATATCTGCAAAAGCAGATGAACAGCAATCGGCCGGCAAAAAATGCCATCTTGGCCAAACAAAGTGCCGACCGGCACAAAAAAGTGCTGACCGGCAACAAATAGTGCCGACCGGCAAACTAAATTGCCGGTGGCAGCAAAAACCAGCCGGTGGCATCTAGCCACTGCCGGTGAAGGGTGGGGATGGTCTACAAGCCCCACTCTGCCTCTCAAAGGCAAGATGCAAGTGTTTGGTGCAAAACCAGACACTAAACGGTCGAGTTCGGGGATCCTGAGGCAAGGCGCGCGAGCCGAGACCTCCGGGAACTCCAAACGAACACAAACATGGATAATCACCGAGTGTTCAAACGGTGACGTCCAAGTCTTGAGGACGGTCAAAAATGGGGTGTCTACAATAACCAAAGGTTAGTAACTGTACTTGGTTTGAGTTCTAAAGATTGTGGAGGAGGATGGACAGAAGTTATGATTTGGCCATCTGTTGTGGTCTAATTTTTCTGTATATTTTCAAGTACATTAATTTGTGATTCTGTAGTAATATTTTCCTTAAACCATAGAGGAAAAGACAACATACTCTGGTGTTGTTCTAAATAAGTATAATACTGTATTTTCTATTCCTGTAGTTTTTCTTTAGTATGGTTCTTAAAATACCATGCTCTAAAATCTCTGTATTTATCCTGTTGCAAATCTTGGTTAAGGATCTGTCTGATTTTACTACCTGGTGTAAAATCCATTAAATTTCAAAATTCATGTCACTTGCTGTAGGGCTATAAGGCCTTCTGGATTCGTAAATACCATGTGGTATTTGGTTTTTTGAAAATTAAATTCCTTGAATGACTGGATCTGTTTGCTTAGGATTACTAGGAGGTCTGGAGGGCATGCCTTGCATGACAGACTCACTGGGTTCTAAGATTGATTGTCTAGAAGACTCAGGTAGATCTACTCTATAAAATGGAGCAGTTCTATAACTGGTACTAGACATACTTCTGGACAATGGCCTTTGGGGCCTCTTAAAAGTAAGATAAACATTACCTCCTTGTGTCTGTATGACATCATCCAAAGACTGCTGGACAATGGGTCTAGCTGGGACGGCATTATTAATTTTCCATCTTTTGGGAAAGGTTATGTTTTGCCAAGGAATCATTTTTGGCAGAGCAACTTGACAACTAAAAAGATTAGTGTCAATAAGAACTGTATGTCCTAATTCACTTTGTTTTCGGATATAAGGATTTAAAGTTGTTAAAATCTTTAAATAAATTCTGGAAATTACTGCAAATGGGGGTGACCCAGGAAGATACTCATAACCATGAGATAATACTCTAAGTTCTAAGACTTTAGACAAATTTGCATCTATAAGTGCTATACTCAAATTTGGGTATATATTAAAATATACTGGACCATGGGAAAGACTGGTTTCAACAGCTCCCATAAGTGATGCTCTCCAATCTAGGCATCTGCCATCTCTAAGAGTGCATTGGATACTAGTATTTTGACCAAGAAGCGTCAAAGGTTTAAAAGCTATCTGGACAAGTCCTATGTGAACATACTTGTATTTCTGTAAGAAAGGGTATAAATCCTGTATATGTAAGAGATACATAATCTCATCATCATTTTGTATTGAAGCTGCAT
Organism: Camellia sinensis; assembly: GCF_055761805.1. Lineage (NCBI taxonomy): Eukaryota > Viridiplantae > Streptophyta > Magnoliopsida > Ericales > Theaceae > Camellia > Camellia sinensis. Next base: position 54,208,793 of record NC_138968.1, read on the forward strand.
GCTCAAATGTTTTAATTATTTTTCTATTGGAAAAGTCAAAGGTCCCTATCTTGTAGATAGTATCTAGTTTGACCTCTGGGATAGTCCATCTATCAAGGGCTTCCTTAACATCCTGGTAAGCTACAAGCTCTCTTACTTCTGATGTAGAAGCTACGATATTAGCTACTGTATTGGTTACCGTATTGGTTACTGTATTGGCTATTTCTTTTGAAGGTACAGTACTCATGTGGTTGTATGTAGACCATATATGTATAATTTAAAAGTAATATAACGTAATATGATTAGCAATAAAGTTGGCTCTGATACCAATTGAGGTGCTTGACATAGGGTATTTGCTAAGCACGTCTGTCAACATTTTACGAGGCAAAATGACCTAACCGCAATCACTGCTAATGGTCTGACTCTACGTGACTTGGGTGACGTCCCACTCAACCATACACTATTCTACCCTCAACATAGCACAAACCCAAGAATATTACTGTTCATATTATTATGATATTAAATTTAAATTATGCTATACACAATTTAAATTATGCTAGAAGATAGGAGTAGAGAACTTTTACAGAATTTAAGATGTCATTCTTTATCTCATTTTAGATGGTATAAAGATGATTTTATGATGAGAGTTGTCAGAAGATTTGACGCCAACAGTGATCATTGGAAAGCCAAATTTATTGATGGCCTTCCAACTCTCTTTGCTGAGAGAATTAGAAAGAAATTAAAGGATAAGCATAGTAAGATGTCTATTCCTTATTCCGAATATACCTATGGCCAACTCATAAGATTGGTCACAGAAGAAGGTCTTGCTTTATGCGATAATCTTAAATTACAGAATCAAATGAAAAAAATAGAGTCATAATGAATTAGGTGAATTTTGTGAACAATTTGCCTATAATACTAAAATCCAGTATCCTTCCAAACATAAAAACAAAAAACATAAATATGGAAAATCTTCAAAGTATTATTCCAAAAATTCCAGAAAATACAAACCATCTAAGAAAATTATTCAGCAACAACAGTCTTCAAAATCCAAAGGCAAACAGAAAACTTCTTATAAAAAGAAAGATAAGTCTACAGTTAAATGTTATAAATGTGGCCAAACAGGTCATTATGCCAATGGTTGCAAAGCTAAAATCCAACAGAAATTAAATGAGTTAGCTTTGGACGATGAAATCCAACAACAAATCCTTCAGATGATTTCTGAAGATTCTACTACAGATTTAAGTTCAGATAATGAACTTGCCGCTCTATACTCATCAGATTCCGGATCAATCACATCTGATGATAATCCAGAAATTTGCGCCTGCAAAACTAATATTAATCAAATTACAGAAGAGGCTAACTATTGGAAACCAATAGTAGAAATGAATGGACTTGATATTAGTGGCCCTAGTGTCAATGTTCTTACAGATACAGAACAAAACATGCTAAACATTGCTGACCAAATCACAAATCCAGCCATGAAACTAATGTTTTTAGAACTTTGTTACCAGCAACAGAAAAAGGAAGAAGTCCTTCCTCCTAAACATTACAGCATGAAAGAAGTATATAAAAGAATTCAACATACTTTTTTATTCAAAAAAAAATTAAGTCGATCTGATAACTACAACCTTCTCAATTTAAATCATTATAATGGGACTCATAGTAAACTTCACGGACCTAACCAACCTCCTCGAATTCAAATTTTGGACCTACAGAAACTCTCCTCCATTTAAAAGCACCTCTTCCCATATAACTATCGGGAGAAATTATACCAAGCCCTTTTAAGACAAATTTTAAAAATAAAAAAGTTATAAAATGCCCCAAATATCTCTAATTTGGCCTTTTTTGTTATACAATTAAAGAAAATAAAAGAAAAAGTAAAGGCCAAATAGGAATAACAAAGAATTTGGGCTAAAAAGAACAAGTCCATCTTTCTCATTGATCCTCTTCCATACATGCATCAAGCAAGAAAATCAACACAACCTTATCCTCACAAGGTCTCCAATCTTCTATCTCTCTCTCTCTCTCTCTCTCTCTCTCTCTCTCTCTCTCTCTCTTTTTCTTTTTTTTTTTTAATTTTTTAATTTTTTTTTATTTTATGAAATCTACAACATTCTCTTCTTATCTAAAACTAGCAGTAACCCGTGCGATGCACGAAAAAATAGACTATATATATTTTGTGTGATAAATAAATCATCTTAATCTTAAATTATGTCTTAATAGCGACAAGCCATGATGTTAAGCTATTGGGGTAGATGTTAACAATAATTAACCCACAAAATTTCACAATAAAATTTGATATGCATAAAAAATTATTAATTACAAAAATTGTTGAGAATAATAGTATTACAATCACTTGATAACATAAATAACTTATATCAAACTAAACAAAACATTAAAAGAGAGAAATTCTACAAACTCGGAAAAGTTATCATAAATTTACTTGGACTTTTAAATCAATGGTATATATTATTATTGTGGGATCAAATTATGAATAAATATCAACTTTTAATTATAATTTATAAGTAGTTTTTAAATTTTTTTAATTTAAGTTTGTAGCCTTGCTTATAAAAAGAACTTCTCAAGCAAATCATTAATTGATTATATTAACAACTCTCTATCTTTGATTTCCTCTATTAATGAGACACGCATATTATATCAAAGTATAAATTCTTCTCCATAGTTTGAATAATACTTGCATAGTTCCTACATCATTTAAAAAAATTAATCAACATAAGAATTTCGTAGGATTGTAAAAATTATATAAGAAAATAGTTTTAATCCATTTTATTTATAAAAAAAAATGATGAAAAATTATTTGAATTGTACTTGAAGAAATATAACAAATGATAGCTTTAATCATTATGTGCCAAAAAAAAAAAAAAATTATATAGGTTACTCAGGGAAAAAATGGTTGAATACAAATAAAGTCTTGGACATTGAATTAAATCATATGGGCTCTAAATTGACAGTATAATCTAGCAAATCAACTAATAATAACATAGAGATATTAACAAATATGTAGTACTGTAACGCCCCAACCCTTTGCATATCATCAATATTGTCCGCTTTGGGCCACGCCTGCACGGATTTGTTCTTCCCAATGGGTCATACATCCCAGAACTACTCCAGCTTAAGTATACTTAACTGAGGAGTTCTGCTAGGGATTTCACCACTCGGGAAAAGGCATCGATGCTATATAAAGGTTTAGGTTTTTATTTTTATAACGCAAGAACTCCCCCTCTATTCCCGATGTGGGACACTAAGACCTTACGATCCACCCCCTTAAGGCTGCACGTCCCCGTGCAGTAGCCTTCCAACTCACAAGCCTGCCCACATGCACCGAGAGATGCTAGGGGCCCACACTTGGTACTCCGGAGAGTCGGTTTTGATATCATTTGTAATGACCCAACCCTTCACACATCATCGATATTGTCCGTTTTGGGCCACGTCTGCACAGATTTTTTCTTCCCAGGGAGTCACCCATCCCATAATTATTTTAGCCTATGCACACTTAACTTGGAAGTTCTACTAGGGATCTTACTACCCGGGAAAAGGCCTCGATGCTATATAAAAGTCCAAAATTTTACTTTTAGGGTATGTTTGATTGAATGGATTAGAGCATGGGATTGAGATTATTAATCCGTGGGCCCAATTATTCTATGTTTGTTATAACATTTTGGTTTAGGATTATTAATCCAATGGATAATTAATCCAACAAATTTGTAAGATTATTAGTAATGGGATAGGGGTGGGATTATTAATTCAATAGATAATTTATTATATTAATCCAATTGGATAGTGAATACTACACTAATTTGATAGGATTATTAATACCTCACTATTAGTCATGTGAATCAAACATGACCTTATAACTCAGGAACTCCCTCTCCATTCTCAATGTAGGACACCAGGACCTTACACTTCTCTATCATCTTTGTATTATATTCATTAATTTTATATATCATATAAAAGTTTTACTCGTCTCGATCCTTCAATAAAATAAGGACCAAGAAAACAAATTTGATAAGAAATTGATTCTAAACTTTATTATTGAAAAAACAAAAATTTCAAAGAGCGAATTTAGAGATGGGATTAAAGATATAGTATAACGAATAATAAAATAAAAAAAAACATAAAAAACATAACAATGATCTAATGCAAACTATTTTTAATAACTAATAGAAAGAATATCAAATTATTACATTGGATAAATATAATGACGAAAATTAATTTTGTGAGATTTTTGTGCCGCCTTCTCCCATGCAGCCTTCATTATTCCATTATTAATACTCTTCTTATTCAGAGTCAACCAATTTCATTATTAATACTCTTCTCATTTAGAGCCAATATATATATATATATATCTTTATCTTTATCTTTATCACTTGGTAGATAATAATGAATAATAAAAATTATCAAGAAAATGTTAAGAATTTGATAGGAGATAAGAATTTATAGATAAGGGTGTATTTCATAAGATAAAAAAGTTAAAATAAAAAAAGATAATATGTGATAGGAGGAAAAACATATGTGTAAATTAAAATAAAGATTTCTATATATATGTTTTTGATAGATAGATTAACAAATCATATCTTTATCTAAAATTTATTATTTTAATTTTTTGTAAATCAATTATTTAATCTTTATCTTGATTTGTAGGCCATGAAATTAATCTTTATAAATTATTTATCAATTTTTTATATGTTTATTTACCTTTAAGTCATGAAATTAATTTTTTTAAATATATATATTTTTATAAATTTTATCCTTATCTATAGGTCATGAAATAAATTTTCATGAATTATTTATGAATTTTTACATGTTTATCTAATGAAATTAGTTAAAGTACAAAATGAAAGGGAGAAAAGGAGTAATTTTGTTGTTTTTGTTTTTTTTTTTAAATCAATTATTTAATCTTTATATTTATTTGTAGGCCATGAAATTAATTTTTATAAGTTATTTACCAACTTTATAAGTTTATTTATGGGAAGAAATTTGCCCGCTGCAACTTGAGTAACGGTTACAAACCGCTACGTATCGGGACTCAGCCTATTTTCCTACGATTTTTTATTTCAGTGCTATATTAGCCTGTATTTGTCGCGGTGCTCCATTTTTTCGATATGAATCGATCGGTATGTAGCGTATCGGTTGGTTTTTAGAACTATGATTGTAATCTATAAAATGAAACAAAAATAATTGAAATCACATCACATTTTTTTTTAAAGGTGATGATGGAGATTTGAACTTGATGGACTACTTATGCATAGTTTTTCTTTTTTCTTTCCTTCTTTCTTTCTTTTTTATTTTTATTTTTTTATTATTATTTTTTTAAAATCTTATTTAGCTCCAATATGTTTCACGTTGAAAACCAATTGCTTTTTTGCTGAATGATTTTTATTTATTTATAATTTTACTCCCATTATGTATTAATTTTTTTTATTATTTTTAAAGTATTGTCACTTTAATACAATGGCTCTTTATTGATGTATATATAGATATATAGTTGTGGAGTTGCCAATTAGTATTATATGGTGTAAAATATTACAACAAAAGTGCAACAAGCTTCCATCTATTCTCTTTTTTTTTTTTTTTTTTTTTCTTTTTTTTTTTTTGTAGAATATTACAACAAAAGTGCAACAAGCTTCCATCTTCTTCTTCTTCTTTTTTTTTTTAATTATATTTTTTTACTTTTATTTTTAATGCTTGATACACTACAAGAAAAAGCACCTTTGGCGACTAAATTTTTAGTCGCCAAAAGTCGACTTTTCACTTTCCTCGACTAAATATTTTAGTCGCCGGTTTTGTTGCGAATACATGGTCGCCGGAGGTATTGGCGACTAAAAAACTTTTAGCCACCAAAACCAAGTCCGTAGCGACTAAAATTTTCGTCGCTAAAGCTCATTTATATATTTTAAATTATACATTTGGCGATTAAATTTTTAGTTGCCAATAGTGAATTATTTTTTGTTTAATTTATACATTTGCCGACTATTTTTTCGTCGCCAATACTGAAGTTTTTGGCGACCAACCATTTTGGTCACCAAAAGCTTATTTCACCCTCTGCTCTTCCCAAGTTTTGAACCACCAACCTCCCACATTCTAAACTTTTAGAAACACACTCTCTACACTATGCCACAATAATACCACATGAACATATATGCAAAATATATTATTTATATAGTATATTGACCCGTATTAATATAAAACTATATATATAAACATAATTATTTTTATTCAAATATAATTTATGTAAAAAATAAATTATTTATTAAAAAAAAGGAAGCCACTTTTGGCGACTAAATTTTTTTTAGTTGCCAAAAACCTTAGTTTTGGCTACCACCAATAATTTAGTCACTAAAAAAATTAATTTCCGCCTAAAAATAACCACTTTCGGCGACTAAACTTATTTTTAGTCGCCAAAACCTGCACTTTTGCCGACTAAACTAAATTTTAGGCGCCAATTGTCCACTTTTAGCTACTAAATTTTTTTTAATAGCCAAAAACCTTTACTTTTGGCTGCAAAATTTTTTTTTGTCGATAAAACACCTATAATTGGCGACCAAACTATTTTTTAGTTGCCAAAACCTATACTTTTGGCTACTAGTTTGGGATGACCTAAATAAGTGCACTTTTTGTCTTTTTACGAAAAGATGTGCAGAAAAGTAGAGAGATGATGTGATGGAAAAAAGATAAAAAGATAAAAAGTGTGTACTTATTTAGGATAGCCAAACTTGGCTTTTGGCTACTAAAATTGTTTTAGTCGCTAAAACCCATATAATCGGCGACTAAACTGATTTTTAGTCGCCAACAACTACACATTTGGCTACTAAATTGTTTTAGTCGCCAAAAGTCTTCACTTTTGGCTACTAATTCAATTTTAGTCGCCAATTGTCCTACTTTCAGCGATGAAATTTATAATTTTAGTCGCTAAAACTGCTTTTTCTTGTAGTGATAATAGCTTTATCTAGGTTAATAAGATGAACCAAACTATTTGAACTCAATTCGTTTTTTGTTCTTTCGAAATTTGTTAGAGATCAATTCATTTTGTAAAAAATTAACATTACAAATTTTAAAACTAACTAAATTTTCAAGTCAATTTTGAATAAATTATTATTCGACATGATAAACTTATATATATATATATATATATTATAACCCTGTTTGTACCAAAAATAACAACCTAATGAAAGGCTGCCACGTGTGCCTTTGGTGACTCAAAGTTTGTTGTTTTAGCATCTCAAAATATTGACAGACTTCGCGATGGGTTTGATGTAATCATGACTTTATTTGGTGATCAAGTCCCTATAAGGAAGGGATCACGTGCATCCACACACACACACACACACACACACACACACACACATATATATTAAATGCATCAAGTGGGACAGGTGGCAGCCATCCAGAAGGTTTAGCAACCATTTCCTATTTCATCCAACGATTAGAATTTAAATGCTCCAAACGACCCCTTTATTTAAGGCTTCACTTTGACCAAGGTGGGACAAGTGTCATCTATCCAAAATGACCCACTATCCAATGACCCAGATTTGAAAGAGGTTATAACAACCCCAATCCTTTAGGAACACTCAACCACCCGCTGAGAAGAAAAAGGTAGATAAGACAGATGGTAGATTAGGAGGAGCTCAAGCAACCCACTATCTAGAGATAATAACGATCATTCAGAAGGTTATTGTTGATTTTTAGCAAGCAATTTGTGATTCTTAGGAGGACTTAACATCTATACATAGTGCAAATGAACATGGAACAAACACCACTCAATCAATCAATCAATCAACACAACTTATATAGCAATAATGCTATTTATCCCTTGTCTTAACTCCAATTTAGAACTAAATTAGCAGTAAAAGACATCTTTGCCATAGATTTAGCCCTAGTTTTCTTAATACCAGTGTCAATTAGTTGTTTGGCCATCATTGGCATTTGTTTTGAAGCTTGAATTATGCTTACATCTCATTTGTAACTCAGTTTTATGTTTTCAAACTAGTTCTTGAACTTTTGTATGTTCCATCCGTTTGAATCTATAAAAGTAGTTGTTTTCTAGTTCATTTCCCTTTATTTATCTCTTCTTGACTTTATAAACTCCTTAGAGATTTTAAATCCTCTTTATTGAGGCAAAACTAGAATTGAGAGATTTTTATCCCTTTGGACCCCACATAATCCCTCCTTTTTTTTGAGAAGTTAGATATTTTCCATTCCCATTTTCATACACTTGCCTTGGCACGCTTGCAATTCACTAAATTGATCCGTGTTAGCTAGATTTTGTACAAACAAACCCCAAGTGGTTGGCATAGATGGCAAAACATCTGGGGGTGTGCTCCCTCAAGCTCTCAAGTTCAATACTCACTAGTTACAATAAACTTTTTGGGGTTAGTCTATACAGGAGTTTGCTCTGCCTTTAAATGGGGACTCTACAAGTGGACTGTGTGATTGGATCCATGAGATTAATCGATGACTCAGACACCAGATTATCAAAAAAGAAAAAGAAAAAAAACTTATATATAGATATATATTATTGTACGAGCGCCAAATAATTCTCGTATAATCCTGTTGATCAAGTCTGCACTCTTCTAAATGTTGTCGTCTTATCACTTGAAAACACAAACGTGAACTAGCCGGTGGGTGTGTGCCGGAAACCCCTCCGATGCCTAAGTCAGCAAGTAGACAACAAATAAAAAGCTTTGCATATTTAAGAGTCAGAAATGCAATACCTAGAAATAGGTGTTGTCATGAGTTTATATAGATTCTGTGTGGCATAATCCAAGTAGGACTCTATCCCTTCTTAGCAGAGTCCTCTTAGGAATCACATTCCCAAAGGATGATGCTTATCCCTGGGACACCCTCCTCACTGCCAACCAAGTGAGATGGCTAGAACACTTTGCTTGGCAATTACTACGCTCAATCAAGCTATATTGCTTTGTTCTACTTCTAGCCGAGCCGTGCTAAACCTGACCAAAGAATGGCGCTCTACCAAGCTACAATTAACTCGACTTTCTCCATTGAAGATGCCTCGATCCGCTTACTGGTCGTGCATAAATAGCTAGGTCCACATCCAAACAATCATCTCTAACCGGCGCAATACAGGTTTAACCCAAAACCGAGCTACACGAGCTCTTATCTTGGCCCATTGCACAACCCAAGTTCCAAAGAGGATTTAACCTAGCTCAGCCCCATTTGTCTACACAAATTACCCTCTCGATTGCCCCTTAATTTTATCTGCAATGCGGGATTGGGATTACTTTCCTTTAGCCAAGCCAAGAATGCTCGAACCAATCGAGCTAGCAACATCTGAGTCAGCCGAGCTAGAAATATTGATCGGTCTCCCAAACTGCTCGGTTCTTAGAGGTCTTTTCAACTGCACAATACCTCCACCTACTACTCTGACATGATGTCCTTCCTGGGACACGTGGCTTACCCCTATTTCGTCCATGCCTTTGTTACAGCCGTCATGCACCTTTTCCCAGAATTTGAAATGACCGGTCATTTTCGCACTTCATATATATGATGTCTATATACTTGAAGGGTCCGTTCACTGTTCATCTTTCTTATTGCAAAACCTTAAGACCCACAACTCTAGCCTTACGACTTTCATCTCTTGTACCTAGATCCCGTTTGAACTCGCAGTACTCGAAAACTTCTTTCAATCGCTTGGAATCTACTTCAGTTTCTTGAATCCATAAGTTTCTCGAGCCTTTTCACTATTTCTCATTGATATCCACACTATTCTTCGAGCTTTTAGCATCTCCAAGCTGTTAATCCATCATATTGATGTTGAACTATCATTTTAATGTTTTTACCCGTTAAAACATGCTTATAATAAGCTTATGATTGCAATAGCGCTTCTGTAGAACTTTCTAGATTTCGCACCCTAGAACGAACCCCCACTGACTGGAACTAAAACCAATCAAGAGCCTTGATTTTGATTTAGAAAATCACTATGACCGAACTAAAATCTTTTTATACACATTTAAGTGAATTTGCTTGAACGAGGAATTTCTTCGCGTAAAATCATCCTACCACCTTACCCCTTGGCCTAAATCGGGCTAAAACCTTGCAAAGACGCTGGACCAAACTATGACAATTTGCGTATGGCCGAGCTAAGCTAAGCGCACATACACTCTATCAACCGGACAAACTAACACTTCATTAGTTTACACTATTGCCTTAGTTTGGTCACCACGTAGGCGTAACCCTTTTTATTTCTCACTTTGCATACTTCACTAGGTCAGCCAGATACACCTTCAATTCACTACTCGGCGGTGCCCCTTAACCGAGTTTCCCAATTGAAGCCGAGCTATACAGCCGAGCAAACCCTAGTACCTTCTTAACTTAAGACCATAAGCAAGTACCGCTTCATGCTAAGCTCGCCCGGTGCCATAGTCAAATTTCGAAGGGATTAAAATTTAAAAAATATTCACTAAAAAAAAAATATATATACGAAAAATAAAAAACTCAATTTTTAAAAAACTTAATTCAAAAAACTCAAACCAAACACACTGAATATTTTTTTAATTTTTAGTATTTTTTTAATATTATAACTATTTTTTTCTAAAAAATATAAATTTTGGTAAAAAATCATTTAAAAATCACTAATCTTCTCACTCAATTTCTAATCTCAACCTCTTCATGGAATTTTTAATCCTACTAATGAGGGGATTACTAATGCAACAGAATAGTTAATTCCTCCATTTATGTCCCTAAAAAGTAAATCACACATGCTAATAATCTAACCACTGACCTTAAGGTCATATTTGTTTGGCTTTATGAGTGAGAGGATTTGACTAATAATGAGGGAGGGTCATATAGAGGGTGTTTGGCTGTGGAAGGTTGTAATGAGATTAACACTCAAAAGGACTACCAATACCCCTTCTAGGTTGGACTAGCATGGAAGGAAAACATATGGGATTAGAAATCTAATGACAAGGTTAATGGATTAAAATATTCAATAAAATAGAACAAATATTTTTAATATTTTTTTCAAATAATTTATTTCTGGAAGAAATATTTAATTTTTTTAATAAATACTAAAAAATATGATTTTTTTTATTTTTATATTTAGTGAATTTTTAAATGATTTTTATGTAAAATTTTTATTTTTTTTAACTATATCTAGAATAAGTGAACTTAAAGTATAAAAATAATAATTATTATAATATTAAAAAAATACTAAAAATTAAAAAATATTAATTTTATATATTAATATTATTTATAGTATTACTAATTTGGTGTTATCCAAAAAAACACTATTTATCCTCCATTTTCAACTTAGAGCTTGTTTGGGATGCCCCATCGGGGCTAAAATAACAACATAAGATAAAATAGGCTATTTTAACCAAATAAGACAAAATATAACATCCAACTCATAATCATTTCATTTATTCTCTTACAAAAGTAAAATAAGCCAAAAAAACCTATTCCAAATGAGACTTTCTAATTCCAGACTAAAATAGCTAACAAATCAAAAAGCCAACCTACAATCCAAAAAAGCTATTCATCATGTTTGGTTCCATTTTTCTAAACCCATTTTTTTTTTTGAAAATTTTGAAGTTTTTGTTTGGTTATTTTAAAAATGGGATAAAGTTTTCAGAATCTTGGTACAACTTTTGGAGGGAAATTTGACAAATTTTTGGAATGTGACAAAATTGACAACTTTTCAGAATCTTTTTCAAAATGTGACGATTTTTTTTTTTTAATTGGTCAATGTATCTAGCCCTCTCTCTCAATTTTTGGAGGGAAATTTGACAAATTTTTGGAATGTAACAAATTTGACAACTTGTCAGAATCTTTTTCAGAATGTGACATTTTTTTTTTAATTGGTCAATGTATCTAGCCCTCTCTCAATTTTTGGAGGGAAATTTGAAATTGCATAGTGCATTTTTTTTTGAAAACCAAACATATATCCATTTTCAAAACAAAGTTTTCAAATCACTTTTCCAAAAAATAACTCAAAAAAACAAAACCAAACATAGTGATTAATATTATTACAATTGTACGAGAAAGAAATAAACCTTCTCGTATAATTCTGTTGATCAAGTCTGCGCTCCTCCAAACATCATCGCTTTACTCCTTGAAAGCACAAACGTGAGCTAGCCGGCGGGTGTGTGCCAGAAACCTCTCCGATGCCTAAGTCAGCAAAATAGACAAGTAGACAAAAGCTCTGTGTATTCAGGAATCAAAGTTGTGTTACCTCTCCATAGGTGATGTTGTAAGCTTTTATAGGTTCCGCGTGGCACAATCCTAGTAGGACTTTTACTCCTCCATGTAGAGTCCTCCTAGGATTCATACTCCTGAAAGATAATGCTTATCCTTTAACGCCCCCTCATTGCATAAACCAAGTGAGATGGTTCTACCATGGTCAGACTTCAACATGACCGAGGTAAGCATGGCTATGCTAAGCCGCAGACTAGACCGAGATAACATTAGCTCGGCTCTTCCATTCACTGCTCTTACCTTGGCTCTTCTTAATGCTAACCACGGTATGTCTAGACCGGAATAACCAATACTCCGGTCCAATCCGGGATAACTTTGTGAGTGACGACCGAACTTACCGTAAGCTCTTTGGGACCGGAGTAACTTCAAGTCTCTCGCGGACCTGAGTAACTTTACACGTCTTGTGGATCGGAGTAACTTTACACCTCTCTTGGGCCGGAGTAACTTCATGGCCTTTTTACTTTGCCCTTCGCACTGTGGCCTATAACGGCCCATTACCCAGCTTGGCCCAATTTTCATATAAATTACCCTCTCAATTGCCCCTTAATTTCATCTGCGCAGCATGAAAGGGATTACCTTGTCTACCAGCCGACCTAAAAAACTCTTTAGCCTTTCCGACCGAGCTAAAAGACTCTCTTAGCCTCTCCAGCCGAGCTAAATTCATGCCGGCTCTACCTGTCCGGTCAAAACGTCTCTTCAATCACAACAGCTGAATCGTTTTTCATTCCAAGGACACGTGGCCCCCTCTGATTGGCCCAGTGCAGCTGTCACGCCGTCTTCGTTCTCTGTGTATTTTGAACAGTTCCCGCCTCTGGTCCTTGCATCAAAACAAAACCCTTTGTTTTTTGAATCACTTACCACACTATTCATTTCCTCTTCTCACTCTCTCGTTCCTGAGCTTCTTTAACCCTGAACTTGCTGAGTTCGTGTTCTTCATTTCCGTTGCTTCCATCTTCGATTTCTTCCTCTTGACCTGGTAAGTTTACTCAAATCTGCCTTGTTTTTGTTGTTTTCACATTTTCTTTTACAATACATGTATTTTGTGTGTTTTTTCAAAACACATACCTTTCTTTCGTGTAATAGAACCTCTGGCTTTTCATGAATAAACTGAAAAACACTGATTTTGATCCAAAATCATAGTATAACTGAACTAAAAAGTCGTTTGTAGTTGATGTCATTCTAGCCAGACCATTCAACCGAACTAACACTTCACATTATACCATTAGTTTTAACAAGTCAAATCACCTTTCGTTTTAACTCAGCCGAGCTAGCAATCCGCACTAAGTCTGCGTAATAGTGCGTTTGTTAGTCTCAACCACGGCCGAGCTATAACTTGGGGCTAACCCAGCCTTCGTAGTTCAAACCGAACTAAGAGCGCTGCCCCTAGAGGTTCAACCGGGTTAACACTAACCTTTGCATAAAACGAAATAACAAACCCCTTGCACAAACCAAGATACCAAATTCTTTCTTCAAACCGAGCTAGGACTATATTTATCTTGCCCTTTTTTGTTCTTTTAGCACGGTCCCACGAGCTGTGCTTAACACCTCTTTTTTCACTTTGCAGACTTTAGGTTGCCCAGGCACTCCTTTGAGCGCTCAACCGAACTACTCAGCACCTTTCTCTGACCGAGCTAACACAAGCTTAATTTATTCGTAACTTAAAAGAGAATGGGTAAATATAGGTTCTTAGTAAACACACCTGGGGGTTTGGCCGAATTCCGAAAGGATTATAACATCCCTGATGATGTTCACCTAACTTTAGCCGATCTAGATACCATACCATGGGGAAACCCTGGTTTTGTTCCCTTTACACTTTTGTCCATTATAGAAACCGGACTAAGATTCCCTGTACAGCCTTTACTTTGTGAATTCCTCAGGCAAACTAGGATATGTCCCACCCAACTTTCCACAAATTCATACCGCGTAATAAATGGCATAGCCGAGCTAAACCACCGAGCTGGTATTAACCTTGGCCTAGCCGAACTCTTCCATCAGTATTCTATAGGCTCAAAAGAATACAGGTGGGTTTATTATTTAAGAATACGACACCGGCGTGAGAAAATAATAAAGGACACACCGGACAAAGACTTAAACGATGACGATTTTTTCTAGGTATCTAGCAATTTCGAAGACCACCAAGCCCAGATCCCAGGCCGCAGTATAAACTGGGATAAAGGAACCCCCGGTATAATTACTTCGGTTTCTTTGCATGCTTCTGTTTTGTTTCAGTATTCTATTCCTTAACCGAACTGACAGTCGTCTTCTTTATGCAGATTCGGCCCACCTTAAATCACTATACAGTTACCCTAATCTAAACACACTTCACGTCGCACTACGATACCTTCAAAGAAGTTGGGCCAAGTTACTGAATTTTGAGCCAACGTATAGATATAGCAGCCGATGAAAAGCCAGAGTAACAGATTTTTTTGCTAGAGGCCTCTCCTGAATCGGACCCGACCTTGCCACAAATCATCCTAGTCCGTACTACTGCTGAAGAAGAAATGACGAAGAGGAACAGAGTGAGGGCCCTCCTAACTGAAACACATCCAGCCGAAGTACCACCAACCACCCAGACTCAAGAGATCGTGGTGGCTCTTCCATCTCCTCTTCTTGCCCCGGCAAGCGTGTCCGGACTACCCAAATCGAGCAACGCCTTGTTGATGAAGATGAAACCACTCTTCCACCGAGCCCTCAGCCGGAGCGTTCTGACCGGGCTAGCTCCTCCAAGTGGGCTCCAAAAATGTCTTTCCGAAACCGCGCTATCTGTGATACTGACTCAGTGGTGGCTGACAAAGACCATATGCTAGCCTTCAATCTGGCTAAGAGTGTATGTCTGCCCCCTGATATGGAGCATCACAATAATTTGACCGTGCTCAAGGCCATTCGGTCTGCAACGAAATCAATGATCTTGGTAAGCAGCCCCTCTGGTCTCTCTAATTTTTCCAATTTTTTGCTCGGTTCTGTCATTAGTTTCTTTCCGTTCTTCTTCAGGCCATGCAAAAGAGCCAAATTGCCCACAAGCGTGTGTTGGAGCTCCGAAAAACAGCAAGGCAAGCCATGGCCGAAGTAACTAAAAAAACTACCAAGCTAGAAGAGGCTAGGAAGCAGCTAGCCAAGCTAAAATCTGAGAACGGTCGTCTGGCTGGTCTTGTTAGCTCGGCTGAAGCAGAAAAACAAAAAGCTGCAGCCGTGATCAAAGACAAATATTTGCGCGAACTTGCTAAACTTGAGGGCAAGAAAACGCCGAGATAGAGCAGCTGAAGAAGGATGCTGATGATGCCGAGCTCCGGGGTTTCAAGGATTGGGAGGCGACTTACATTAAACAATGTGAGGCTGCCAAGGATCTCTTCTTCAAGTGTGGTTGGAGGGCGGCTGTAGAGCAGCTCGGTCACGGTTCGGAGACCGAGGTCTTCAATACTCCAGCATACTTCATTCCGGGCTCTATGACGGAATATGCTGCTGCTCTTCAACAACAATTTCTTGAGGACTCAGATGATGAAGAAGAAGCTGTGCCAAAGGATACTTCGGTTGACAATGACCCTGTCGAACAATTAGTTCGGTTGGAGCCATTGGTGGAAGACCTGACCAGTGAGCTGCCTACTGAAACCGTTCATCCAACTGAGACCGCGCTACCAAATGAAACCAGGCTCCGTGTAGATATTGATGCCGATCTTGATGACCTGTTTGACTGACTTTGTAATTTTTTTTTCTTTGCTATTGGAAACAAATTGTAACTGGGCTGAGGCCCCACCCTTGGTACTTGTTTTAAATTTTCAATGAAGTCTGCTTTTTTTGTTCAACTCTTATTTCGGTTGATCTTCATGCTTGTACTTTACTTTCTAACCAAAGTCTTGGATGAGGTACAACATTCACTTGCCGAGATACTTATTTTGGTCTTGATTCTTGTAATCTAATTATAGCTGCCAACCACTCTTCAGCCGAGATACCTACCTCGGCTGAAGAGTACTAACAGTTGGCTCAGTCCAGCCAACCATTCTTTAGCCGATATCTTTACTTCGGCTGAAAAGTATTAAGAGTAGGTTTAATCCTGCTAACCACTCTTTAGCCAAAATCCATACATTGGTTGAAGAGTACTAAGAGTTGGTTTAATCCAGCCAACCATTCTTTAGCCGAGATCCTTACTTCGGCTGAAGAGTAGAGTACTACGAGTTGGTTTAATCCAGCCAACCTACTCTTTGGCCGATATCCTTACTTCGGCTGAAGATTACGAAGAGTTAGTTTAATCCAGCCAACCTCTAGATTGGTTAATTCTGCCAATTTAGAAAAATGTTTGGTTATTCCTGCCAAACGTCCTGCAGCCTGGATCCTTATCCTGGGCTTAGGAAATGTGTTGGTTTTTCCAACCAACCTGTAGATTGGTTTTTCCAGCCAACCTAGGGTATAGTGTTTGGTTATTCCGACCAAACGTCCTGCAGCCTAGATCCTTATCTTGGGCTTAGGAGGGGTGCTGGTTTAATCCAGCCAACCTCTAAGTTGGTTTTTTCCAGCCAATCCTAGAGTAAAATGTTTGGATATTCCGTCCAAACGTCCTGTAGCCTTTATCCTAGGCTTAGGAAAGGTGTTGATTTTTCCAGCCAATCATGTTTTCAATGCCCCTAACTTACTAAAAAATTTTTTACAGAATAAAACACTTATGTTGAAAAAACTACTTGTTTTATTGGGGAAAAGAAAAATTACAAGTATTTTGAAGAAAAGCTAAAAATAAAATAGTTTGAGATTGGCAGTGTTCCATGGCCTGGGAATTGCTTTGATGTCCTCATCTTCTAAGTGGTATGCCCCCTTGCCAGTTAATCCAACCACTTTATAAGGTCCTTCCCAATTGGGCCCTAACTTTTCCCATCACTTTGCGCAGTACCCAATCTCCGATCTTGAATTGCCTTGGATGCACTGTTTTGTTGTATTTCCTGGATAACTCTTGTTGGTATGAGGCGATGTGAACCAGTGCTCTTTCTCTTCTTTCTTCCGCAAGGTCGAGCTCCAATGTTATGGCTTCGCCATTCAAGTCTGGATCAAAATTCTCGCTTCGAATTGTGGGGAGGCCAACTTCTAGTGGGATTACTGCCTCCATACCATAGGCTAAGGAAAATGGAGTTTCTCCTGTTGACCGCCGAGGTGTGGTGCGGTAAGCCCATAAAACATGAGGGAGCTCTTCTGCCCACTTGCCTTTGGCTTTCTCTAGCCTTTTTTTCAGTCCATCCAAGATGACCTTGTTTGATGCTTCTGCTTGGCCATTTGCTTGGGGATATGCCGGTGTAGAATTGTAAAACTCTATTGCGTATTCTTCACAAAAGCCTCTAAAGATTCTGCCGTCGAACTGAGTGCCATTGTCTGATATTAGGGCTTTAGGTATGCCGAACCGAGTGATGATATTCTGCCAGACGAACTTTTTCACATCTTTTTCCTTGATTGATGCTAATGCTTCTGCTTCCACCCACTTTGTGAAGTAGTCTGTTGCTGCGAGAAAGAATTTCCTATTTCCAGGTGCTGTTGGAAGTGGTCCTACTATGTCCAAACCCCACATTGTGAAGGGCCATGGGCTGGTTAGCGGTAAGAGATCTCTGGCTGGCTGATGTATTTGGTGTGCGAACTTCTGACATTTCTCGCACTTCTTTACATACTACTCTGAGTCTGCTTGCATGTATGGCCACTAGTATCCTTGCGAAATGGCTCTGTATGCTAACGATCTTCCTCCTTGGTGGCTTCTGCACACGCCTTCATGTATTTCGAACAAGAATGCTTCTACTTTGCTGGGGTGGACACACTTTAGATAAGGTCTTGAGAATGATTTTTTGTACAATGCTATAGATGGGGAGAGCCAAAATCGCTGCGATTTTGCTCTAATTTTGTTGGCTTCTTTCTTTTCTTCCGGTAAGGCGCCGTCTTTTAAGAATGCTATGATGGGATCCATCCATGAAGGGCCTAGTTCGGCGCAACATACGTTTTCTGTTTTGGGGTCTTCAATGCTTGGTCTTGGTAGGTAATCGATTAGCAGTGGGTAAGAGATGGATGTGTCTGCCATTGAAGCAAAGCCTGCTAGTTTGTCTGCTTTGCTGTTTTCCTTCCTGCCAATCTGTTCTATCCTAACTACTTCAAATTTCTTGATCTCTTTTCTGACTAAGTCTTAATACTTAGTCATCCTGTCATCTTTTGCCTCATAGTCGCCTGAAATTTGGTTTACCACCAGCTGTGAGTCGCTGTACACCATTAGCTCGGTGGC
The DNA here is from genome assembly GCF_055761805.1 of Camellia sinensis. Classification (NCBI taxonomy): domain Eukaryota; kingdom Viridiplantae; phylum Streptophyta; class Magnoliopsida; order Ericales; family Theaceae; genus Camellia; species Camellia sinensis. The sequence continues at coordinate 54,227,244 of NC_138968.1, forward strand.
CTTCATGTAGGATGCTAATTTGAGACCTATAAGAAGCGCTTCATACTCCACTTCGTTGTTCGATGCTGGGAATCCAAGGTTGACTGCTTGCTCCACAACCAGGCCGTCTGGTGAGATGAGGACTATGCCAAGTCCTGCACCATGTAGGTTGGATGCTCCATCCACAAAGAGCTTCCACATCTCTCTGACGAACAATTTCTAGCAAGTAGAGGGATCAGACGATGCCGTGGGGTCAAGAATGTTGCTGGTGTTTTCTTTAAGGTCCATACTCGCTGTCTGCCCCTCGCTATCTGATTGAACCAAGTCTTTATTTGTTGGTGAGTCTTGGCTTGGTGTAGCATGGTTCGCTTCTGCCTTGCTCTCTTTAGTTTGGTCTGCCTTGGGGTCTGACTGAATATCCTGCACCACGGGTTGCGCTATTCCGGCGTCAACTTCTATCCCTGGTTCGGTTGTATCAGTCAGGTCGACTGGGCAGATATGATGACTTCCTGGAGTGAATTCTGCGACAAAGTCTGTCAAAGCTTGGGCCTTTATCGCGGTTCTGGGTTGGAACTTGATGTCTAATTGTCCCAACTCTACGGCCCATTTCAAGATTCGCCCAGAAAAGTTTGCCCTCTCAAACAAAGATTTTAATGGGAAAGTTGTGAGGACGACTATGGTGTGGGCGTGGAAGTAGTGCGACAACTTTCTTGAGGCCATCATCCAGGCCAAGGCCAGTTTTTCCAGTGGCAAGTACCTTGTTTCGGCACCCAGCAATGTCTTGTTGACATAATAGATGGGCAGATGTTGGATTCCTTCCGCACGGACCAACACTGCGCTAATTGCGTACTGAGAGACTGCCAGGTACATGAAGAGTTCTTCTCCAGGTATTGGGGTTACCAGTAGTGGTGGAGAAGACATGTATTCTTTCAAGCTTTTCAGAGCGCGGTCGCATTCTTCGTCCTACTCGAACTTGGCTTTCAATGCTTGAAAAAATAGTCGTAGTCTGTCTGACGACCGGCTAATGAATCGGTTGAGTGTAGCAGCCATGCCGGTGAGATGCTATACTTCTTTTACTGAGTTAGGCCTCTTCAGATCCTGAATGGCTTTGATCTGGGAGGGGTCTGCCTCTATACCCCGGTTGGTCACCAGGAAGCCCAGGAATTTGCCAAATCCTACACCAAATGCGCACTTAGATGCATTAAGGCGCAATTTGTGTTTCTTCAGGATCTGGAACATCTCACCTAGGTCCCTTAGATGGTCATTCTTGTCCTTGCTCTTGACCACCATGTCGTCGATGTAAGCTTCCATTGTTTTGCCTAACAATGGTTCAAACATCTTGGTGACCATCCGTTGGAATGTTGCCCCTGCATTCTTTAGGCCAAAGGGCATGACCTTGTAGCAATATAGTCCTCTTGGAGTTGTAAAGGACGTGACCTCCTGGTCTGGTTCGTACATGGCGATCTGATGGTAGCCTCTGTACGCATCCAGAAAGCTAAGCCGGTTGTGCCCCGCCGTTAGGTCTACCAATTGATCTATCCGTGGTAGGGGGAAGCTGTCCTTTGGGCATGCTTTGTTGACTGTCTTATAGTCGACGCACACACGCCATTTGCCATTCTTCTTCGGTACCACGACTGTGTTGGAAATCCATCTGGGGTAGTGCACCTCTCTGATAGCTCCTACCTCTAGCAGATTTCTTACTTCTTCCGCCACTATCTCGGCGTGGTGGAGTGCCGATCTGCGAGTGCGCTGAATGATTGGTCTGGTAGATGGGTGGACATTGAGTTGGTGACAGATAAAGTTTGGATCAATGCCTGGCATGTCGTAGGGTGTCCAGGCGAACATTTCGATGTTAGAGGTCAAGAATTCCAAGACCTCTAATCTCTCAGTGCTGGACAACGACGAACTGAGCAAAAAGAACTTATCCGGGTTCTTTTCATCTATTCTTACCTCTACCAAGTCTTCCACCGCTTTTTGATCAGCTGCTTTGCCAATATCTGCGAACAGTTCATTGCTCTCAGGTTCTTCCACCGAATGAACATATCCCTTGGCAGCGCGGCTGCCATTAACCGTGACGAAGCACTGCTTGGACATAATTTGGTCTCCAAAGACCTCTTCAATTATCCCAGCTTCGTTGGGGAATTGCATTACTTGATGGTAGGATGAAGCTACCACTCGCATGGCATACAGCCATGTTCTTCCCAAGATTATGTTGTAAGTGGAAGGGACCTTCAATACCCAAAAGTCCACTTGTTTTGTCACGCTTCCTGCCCTGACTGGAAGAATGATCTTGCCAACTGGCCACTTTGGCATTGAGTTGAATCCGATCAGGAGGGACACAGCTGGTGCCAAGTCTTTGTCCTCCAATTTCAATTGTTTGAAGGTGTCGTAGTACATTATCTCACACGAGCTACCTTGGTCTATCAAAATTCGCTTGACGTCGTAATCCTTGATGCGGAGGGTGACGACCAATGCATCATTGTGAGGGTAATATATTCTTTCCAAGTCTCTGTTTGAAAAGGAGATGACATTCGTAGGGTCTGTTCTCCCCTTTTTGATGGTAGGTCTAGCGCTTAGTACTTCTCTTAAGTGCTCAGCCTTCTTGATCGATCCTCTAAGCTCGCATACACGCTTAGGTTCGAATACTCCATGTATCACATTGATCACACCTTGAGGTGGGGCGTCAATTGGCATTCCATTGGGGTTATTGTGGTCCTGGGGGGCTGCTTGCGTCCCTCCTTCAATGTATTTATCCAGGTGTCCGGCTGCCACCAACTCCTCCAGATGCTGTCTTAATGGCATACAATTTTCAGTGCGGTGCCCCTTTTCTTTGTGGAAGGTGCATCGTGATCTTTCGTCGTAGTCTTTCTGTGTTTCTCTTAGCTTAGCTGGCCATCTGACGAAAGGTTCAACCCGTATTTCGCTCAGAACCCGATAGATCGGTTCCTTGAATACCGTGGTAATGGCAGTGCGGACTCTTAGCCATCTTTTATCCTGGTCTTCTCCGTTGTCCCGCCTGCCTCGTTTGTTTTTGTTCGAACATTCTACCGTGTTGACCTTTGCCATGGTCTTTTTATCTGGTACTACCGTCGTGCTAGACTTTGCTTTAGCACGGGCGCCATCTTCTTCAACCCGAATGTGCTAATGCACTCTTTCCATTAAGGCCTCCATCGTGAGAGGCGGTGTCATAGTGATTGAGTCCCTTAGTCTGTTCCCGACTAGAAGGCCTCTTTTGTACTGTGCGATGGTGAGATTGGTGGGGCAGTCCCCAATCTGGTTGAAGGTCTCCCAGTAGCGGCTATTGTAGGATTTTAATGACTCTTTTTTGCCCATGTCGATGGAGAGCAGTTGATCAATTTCCACCAGGGTTTTGGTGTTCGTTCTGAACCTTGTTACGAACGCCTCCGCGAATTGCGCCCAGGAGGCTATGCTGCCTTCTGGAAGTTTTTCGAACCAAGTCAAGCCTAGGTCACCAAGGCTTGATGGGAAGAGGATGCATATCAAAGCCTCGTTTCGTCAATATACCGCCATAACCTGGCGGAAGTGGCTTAGGTGCATGTAAGGGTCTGTCTTCCCATCGTATGTGGTAAATTTAGGCTGGATGAAGCCTGAGGGTAATGATGCGTTCTCTATCGCCGGAACGAACGGCGAGCTATGTAGTCTTGCCAATGCTTTATCTGTTGGTTCATAGGCAAGGTGTGGTGCTGGCATTCCAACCTTGACGCTTCCATGCGTCCGAGGAGCCAACCGCCGAAGGGCTGAAACTCTGTGTGGGTCGCGTGCCCTAGCATCCTCCTTCTGTTGTGCCCTTTCTTCAAGCACAGTCTGTAAGTCGGACGATCTGGGCAACTTCGTTTGCCTGGATGATGTATGGTGCGTGTGTGAGGGCCGATAGGTACTTCCCTCTGTGTAAGACCTTAATGATCTTGTTCTCTCAGACCTGGAGTAACGAGTTCTGGAAGTCCTTGATTGAGTGTCGCTCGTCCTGAGGCTTCTACTCTCTGCTTGCGATGTCGTGGTATGCCTACTATGGTCTTCTGAGTGGCGAGGAGGCGTATTGCCTTTGCGCCCCTCTTCTGTCGCCACCTCTTTTCCCTTGATCTGGTGCTTCATGGCCTCCATGTCCGCCGCCATCTTCCTTATTAATTCATCTTGCTCCTTTACTCGGTCCTCCAGAACTTGAGGATCAATCCTCCGCCTTTGTCTGTCAGGACTTCGTGAATGAGAGTGACGGGGGCTGTTAGTCTGCCTCCTCCCCCTTGCATCCCTCCTGGGATTTTGCCGCTGTGGCTCCAAGTCCGCCCTGGGAGGGATAGAAGGCAGGCCTTCACGCCTTGCACCCCCCTTTGGTGTTTGTCCGTTGATGGCGGACTGCGGCAAATCTTCGTTGTGCGCCATTGCTTCTAAAGAGGAAAAATTTGATCAAGAGGTTTTGTTCTAGTCTGATTTTCCCGCAGACGGCGCCAATTGTACGGGAAAGAAATAAACCTTCTCGTATAATCCTGTTGATCAAGTCTGCACTCCTCCAAACGTCGTCGCTTTACTCCCTGAAAACACAAACGTGAGCTAGCCGGCGGGTGTGTGTCGGAAACCTCTCCGATGCCTAAGTTAACAAAATAGACAAGTAGACAAAAGTTCTGTGTATTCAGGAATCAAAGTTGTGCTACCTCTCCATAGGTGATGTTGTAAGCTTTTATAGGTTCCGCGTGGCACAATCCTAGTAGGACTTTTACTCCTCCATGTAGAGTCCTCATAGGATTCAAACTCCTGAAAGATAATACTTATCCTTCAACACCCCCTCACTGCATAAACCAAGTGAGATGGTTCTACCATGGTCAGACTTCAACATGACCGAGGTAGGCATGGCTATGCTAAGCCGCAGACTAGACCGAGATAACATTAGCTCGGCTCTTCTATTCACTGCTCTTACCTTGGCTCTTCTTAATGCTAACCACGGTATGTCTAGACCGGAATAACCAATATTCCGGTCCAATCCGGAATAACTTTGTGAGTGACGACTGAACTTACCGTAAGCTCTTTGGGACCGGAGTAACTTCAGGTCTCTCACGGACCGGAGTAACTTTACACCTCTTGTGGATCGGAGTAACTTTACACCTCTCTTGGGCCGGAGTAACTTCATGGCCTTTTTACTTTGCCCTTCGCATTGTGGCCCATAACGGCCCATTATCCAGCTCGGCCCAATTTTCATATAAATTACCCTTTCAACACTATTAATCTGCTCACTTAATTTTGTCATATTGTTAATTTTTTTCATCCTATTGAACCAAACAAACGAGGCCTAGAGAGACAAACGTGGCTTTACTGCACTTATTAATTGTTCATTAAGAACTGTCCCTGCCAATCCACGTGAGGTTCCAGGCAAATTAGCAATTTGTATTTGGAACAACAACAACAACAACAACAATAATAATAATAATAATAATAATAATAAAAAATAATCTTGGAAATTTCAAACAATAATAATAATAATAATAATAATAATAATAAAACTCTTGGAAGCACCATTTTTTTTTAAAATTATTTTTTAAATAAATTATAATCACCTCCCTGATATCTTACATAATTACAGAGACTTCTACAATTTCTGAAATAACAATGACCTCCTTTCATCATTTAGATTCCGTCTCTGGTTAATTTGACACAACTGGTTATACAAATAATTATAATACTCTTAAATACTATTTAAAATCTTAGAGAAAAATATATATATTATATGAAACTATCATTTTATTTCTCACAAAATTTTCAAAATGTAAATGTAATTCCTTGATATAATTTTTTAAACAAAAAAAATAAAAATTCAATTATTAATCAAGGTGAGAAAAAATATTCATATTTTTTGTTTGAATTAATTTTAAGGTTTAATTTTTAAAAATAGTTTAAATGAGAGCAACAAAGATACAGATAAAAATTTTAGATGTAAAAGATGATAAATATTTTTGAATATTTTACTATTCTCAAATAATTTCTTTATTTAAATAAAGTTCAATTTTAATTTTAAATGTAAGAAATAACAAACTGTTTGAATAGTTTATTATTCTCAAATAATTCGTTAATCCTTAAGTTCTTATCAATTAATTTTAATTTATTGTAATGAGATTAGATTTTTTTCACTTTTATGTTTATTTTTTAAAATTTTTAATAAAGTGAGAAATATTATTGACTTGTGTTTTTTTTAATATGCATCAACCCGGGGGAAAAAAAAAAAGTCCACTAACTTATGTTTTATGCATTGAAATAATTAGTAACAAAAAAATTATGTTCAAAAATACCTATTTTGAAAAATTAGAGTTTGAATACAAATTTGAAAAATACCTATTTTTTATATAATATATATATATTAAAAAATATATATAGGCATTTTTTTTAATTATGAAAAATAGATTTTTTGATAAAAATTAGAGTTTTAATAAAAAATTGAAAGTACATATTTTTAATAAAAAGTTATCTTAAAAATACATATAGCTACTTTGAATATAGTTCATTTTAACTAAAGACGTTTATTATTTTAAGTTAGGATTTAAGATTTGTATATATTAGTGAACTGAATATGAGTGACTAGGCTTCGTTTGGGAAGCCAAAGGTTGGACTTTTTTGGCTAAAATAATCATAAAAAATAAAACATCACATTCAACACATAATCATTACATTTTTTCTCTCACAAAAAAATCAAAAAGTCAAGTCCTTTTCAAACGACGCTTTTTAGCCCTAGGCAAAAATAATCAAAAAAGTTAAAAAGCCAACTCACTTCCTAAACGAAGATTCTCTCACGTTCATTTTATTTAAAAAAAAAATTGAAGTTGTTTATTTATTTATTTATTTTTTAAAAAGTTACAAATTTAAATAATAGATTCATGAATTCAAATGATAAATGTTAAAAAGATTAAGACATTAATTTTTGAGATATTATTAAAGTGTTATCTATACTAACATTAATTTTAGAGATGTTATTGTTTCTTAGATATTTTACCAGTAAAAATTACGAATAGTTTTTTCGTTAAATATTTTAATAATATGTTAACAATTTAGGATTTTTGTTTAATATCATATAAAATTTAAGAATTTTATTCAATATTGCTAAAATATGCATGAGACTTTGTTAATTTTTATGCAAAATCTCAGATAGGTAATAGCATCCACAATGGAAACTCTTTAATGACTTTAGTGTCAAATTTTATCAGTAAGCTAAGTGATTCTCATTTTTCATTCTCTAGTGGAGCTGTTAAGATTCAAGTTTGGAGTTGTTTTAGTTATCAGATGTTAAAGTTCTTGTTAACGGTAGGGTATGAGTTAACAAGTGATAGTAAACCTCACTGTAATAAAATAATAGTGGTTACTCTTTTTCTAGAGATAACGTTGAAAAAAAATGTACTGTTGCATTTCATTTCATTTCATTTTTTTTTTTCCTCTTTTCAAGTTCTATTAAAGCCCTTCAATGTTGATTTTCTTTCGAAACTACCAGTGCTGTGCAAAAATCTTTATTTATTTATTTTTTTACAGATTTTAATTTGCTCCTCTTTCTTTTTCTTCTCTTCTTTGCTCTTCTATTTTCGTCAATAATAATAATAATAATAATTTTAAAAAAAATTGTTCATCTAGAAAATGGATCCTAGACCTCTATTATTCAACACTGAATTCAACCAGCAATATAACTCTCAACAACCATCACAATTCGGTTCTCAATACTTGTTCAATCCACAATACCCCATACTCCATTCACTCAATTTGTCTCGAAACAATATCGCTATCCATCTCCTCAACCTGCCCAAACTAAAAGAAAAGAAGAAGAAGGGTCAAGGGCAACAAAAAGAAAAGAATCGTAACTGGATAAAAGAAAATGAAACACTCTATAAAGCATGGTTACATATCTTAGAAGATGCAGCTACGGGATTGAACATAATCAACACATAATCATCTAGCACGTATAAAAATGATTTAGCTTATAGTTTCACAATTGATAAATCAACACAAAAGATTTAACGTGAAAAAATCATAATTGGAGCACCTCCAATTGTGATTAAAAAAAATTTAAAAAAAAAAGAGAAAATTATGGGCTAAAAGCCGCTAAACAATTCACTATGAAAATAATGAAATTACACAAGAGTACAAGCAATTACTGAGCGCTCACTCAAGAATTGATTTCCACTTCGTATGCCTCATCCATCAACATCTTTGTAACACCCCCAAAATAACGTTATACGTGTTGAATATAGAAATCAAAATATTATGCTTGAATATGGAAATTAGAATATGAATTATTTGATTATATGAATCTTACCTTGTGTATATTGTTTTCTAGATTGTATCATGAATACATTATATGTACATGGCCACTACCTCATTGATTGGTAAACTACATAATTTTTTTCATTCTTTTTGGTATTAGAGCCTCCCTAGCCGTCCCTCTCTCAACCATCCATCGTCATTGATTGCCTTTTTTCTTCTCTCTAGCCTCCGATAGCCCTTTCCAACTCCTCTCCCTCCGACAGCCTCATCCCAGCCTCAACCTAGCCTTCGCAGCCCTCTCCTTCCTTGTTTTCACCTTGCTAGGCCTTCTTTATCCTTGCCGAGGCTCTGGTTGCTACCGACTAGACTTGGTTTTGGTCTTTCTTATCTCAAAGAAAGTACAACCTTGACTTGCTTCAAGATACTGGTATGTTAGGGTGTAAACTTGCTTCTACTCCCATGGATCCTAATATCAAACTCATATCAGAGTCTGGTGAGTTGTTGGATGACCCAAGCATATCAGCGTCTTGTTGGACGCCTTATTTATTTGACCAACACTAGACTTGATTTGACATTTGCAGTTAGTGTTATGAGTCAGATCATGCATAAAAGAGCACCTTGACGCGGTTCATTATATTTTGAGGTATTTAAAAACTTCTCCTAGCTTGGGATTGTTCTTTATCGCTGGTCTCCAATCTGGGCTCTCTTGTTTCACCGATGCAGATTATTTAGTATCTAGAACTGATCGGCATTTCACTTCTAGATTTTGTACTTTCTATGGTGATCATTATCTTATGTAAAAGTAAGAAGCAAGTGGTGGTTTCTAGGTCTTCTGTAGAGGCTGAGTATCGAGCAATGGCACATGGGACATGTGAGATTCTTTGGAGGTTTTGAGGAGATTGATCCTTCCTCTTTATTTTTTGATAACAAATCTGCCATTATGTTATCCTTTGATTATGTACTTCATAAGCATACCAAGCATATCGAGGTTGACATACGTTTCATTCGAGAAAAGGTTCGGACTGGCATTTTGCGTCCATCCTTTGTCTCTTCTTCTCAACAATTGACAGATATGTTCTTAAAATCTGTAGGACCAACTTTGCTTTAGTCATCCATTGACAAGTTGTGTTTTTTGAATATCTTCACGCTAGCTTGAGGGAGAGGGTTGGATATAGCAATCAAAATATTATGTTTGAATATGGAAATTAGAATAGAAATTATTTTGATTAGGAATCTTACCTTGTGTGTATTGTTTCATAAATTGTATCATGAATATATTATATATATACGGCTGTAGACACCCCATTTTTGACCGTCCTCAAGACTTGGACGTCACCGTTTGAACACCCGGTGATCATCCATGTTTGTGTTCGTTTGGAATTCCCGGAGGTCTCGGCTACGCACCTCGCCTCAGGATCTCCGAACTAGACTGTTTAGTTTCTGGTTTTGCACCAAACACTTGTGTTTTGCCTTGGAGGGGCAGGGAATGCCTTGTGAGGCATCCCCACACATCACCGGCCATGGCCAGAGGCCACCGGTTGGTGTTTTGATGCCATCGGCAATGTATATTGCCGGTCAACATTCTTTGTTGCCGGTCGGCACTCAATTTTGACAAAATGGCAATTTTGAGCAGCCGACTACTGTTCATCTGCTTTTGCAGATATTTTAATACAGCTGTATGGCATTTTTCTCCCCTCCATACACGTGTATGGAGGGATGGACTTCTTGTTAGCTTACCTTGTAAGCTTTACAAGATTGGCTCCTCTATAAGAGGAGCCCTCCCCTCTTGGCTCTAGGTTAGACATTTTAGAGAGAAAAGTTGTGTGAGAGCTCTGGTTTTAGGTTTAGGGTTCCATACATATTCTATCTCTATACCTCTCTCTCATTTGGCCTTTGTGTGTGTATAAGTGTGTTTGTGTCTTACTATTGCACACAAACACATAGTGTTACACCTTTCCTTGGTTTCTTGAAGGACCAGAGGTTGTTCTTGAGGTTCTTGGGCTGTTTTGAGCTCAAAGAAGCTGCTGGAGCTTCATTTGTGAAGAGGGTCTTCAAGGGTAAGAATCTTACTCCTTTATTCCCCATTTTTGCATACTATTTTTGCCTATCTTAGAACTGTTTTTGAGCTTAGTGTATAATATAAAAAAGTTTTGTTTTTAGGCCCTCTAAATAGTTTGTTTAGAGTGTTTTGTGGTTTGGAGGTGTTTGCCCCCTCTTAGGCCTTGAGAGGCCCCATTTTGTGCTATTTTGTGTAAGCTCCGAGACCTTGGTGTTTAGGCCTCCTCACCACTAAAATCTTAAGGGATTTCAGAGGTAAGGATGGTGCCTTGAGGTCCCAAGAAGGAGAGGGCCACCCCCTCTCCTTGTTGTCCTTGAAATGGACCATTTTTGGCCTCTTGAGGGAGCACCTAGCTAAGCTTTTTGTTGACCATGCCTTGGCTGTTTTTTATGCTTATTATGTCATAATATGCCTCTGTTTTAGTTGGTTTTGGTACACCATGCATGCTTAGCATACCTACCCTGTAATGCCACTTTGTTGCCTTAACATGCCTTAGGTTGTAAACCCTTGTTCTAGCATGTTTTAGGCTTAGCCTTGTGAATCTTTCATGCTTATTTTGCCATGTTTGAGGTCTGTCCTAGGTTGTTTGGGTCGACCTTGGCATGCTTAGTATAGCCTCTTTGCATTTTTGGTTTGTTGGCCTTAAGTGTGTGAATGTATAGCATGCATCCTTGCCTTAATTTAGTGGGTTGGGACCATTTTCCATGTTATTTCAGTCCCTTTAACATGCTTGTATGCTTGCCTTGGACGCCTCTTTGAAGCTTCGAAAGCTTGTCTTGCATGCTCCATGTTTTGGTCAATGTGCATGCCTTTGAATTTGAGCCACTTAGATGCCATCTAGGTGTCCCTTGGGTGTTGTTTAGGCCTGCCTTAGATCTATTTTAAGTCCTCTTAGCCTTGTGAGGCTTGGTTGATTTAGACTTGGTTTAAGCCTCTTGGCTTGTCTTGGATTTTGGCTTTGTTTGCATGCTAATGTTTGTCTTGTTTAAATTGGCTTAGCACCTTTTGTAACATGATTTTCAATGCTTACCTTGCATGCCATTAGTCCATGTTATGCCTCTTTCAAGTGTGCTTGAGAGTCGCCCTTTTGTGCTTGAGTATTGGTCCTTGTATACATGCATGCTTGCATGCCATTGATCCTTCATTTTGGGCACTTTGGCCACTGTTTTTGGGCTTAGTGAGGGCTGCCTAAACCATGTTTAGGTCCACCCTTTGTTTGCTTGCATGCTTACCTCGCATAATTGCATGAATGCATTGCATTGCCATGTCACATCCTTAGCTCACATGCCTAGGATTGTATCCCATTTGCATGCATGCTTGGCCTCCTGAAGTGCTTGTGATAGAGGTTGAGTCCCATTGGTTTGTTCATGTGCATTGCATTCCATATAAAAAATGCACACTTGATTCCTCGGGCCATCACGCATGGAAATGCGCGATTGATGGTCCGAGAACCAAGGAGCGTATCCCTTTGAGTCACTAACATGATAATGGACATGATTGGTGCATACATTGTTTGAATTGCACTGCCATACTCTGCCTTGTCCTCTGCTGCTGTCGATTGCAGGTTCTGCAGGCATTCTCATCCGACCGGCATTATTCAGTACCGACCGGCAACCCAGTGATGGCCGATGGATGCATTCACGGCCGGTGACCATATACCACTGCCGGTGGATATTCTACTCAACCGGTGGTGTCTCCCAGTGTCCAGAGAAGCAACTCTGGGACTTTGACAGTCTTCAGAGGAGTATAGCAGGGAAAACAGAGGCAGCTCATGTATGGCAGTGTACTTCCGAGCAGGACTGAGCATGCATCGCATTGGGCTCTTTTCCCGAGGCGGCTTATCTGTTTTTCTTTCCTAGCTTAGTTAATTTGTTAACTAATTAGGTGATTTGTAATAATTAATTAGCTTGTAGGTTAATTATCTGTACTATTCTTTCGGTCCCTCCGAGCGAGGGCGAATTTGTAATAAGTGTGGGTGCGTGTGTGTGCATGTCTTCCAATCCTCACTTCTTTCTTCCCTTTTATTTACCTGCTTATGATGGTAGACTAGGGCATATTTAAATTAGCATACCTTATGCTATGCATGCGTGCATCCATACATTTGTCATGCATGCACCGGGCTCGGTACATCATGCTAACTGCATTTGTATTTCAATTCCAAATTGAATACGTGTATCAATTGATTGCATTTCACATCCCATGTTTAGGTTAGCCGAGCCTACTTTAATTGCATCCTCTATGTGTTGCATTAGACTTTCAAACATGGACTTGGATCATGCATTGTTTACTAACGAGTTTATTGTTTTGGCATGGAGTACGATGTAAGTATTTTCATGTTTTAGCATATCGCATGCATGTGAATGCTATCATAACAGCATGTTTACCATGTGGCTAGATGCTTATGTGATAAATTGTTTGAATGCCTGTGGGTGAAGGTTGGATTGTCTGACTTGGAAAAACTCGTTGAAATCCGTATTTTAGCCTACTTGCGAGTAGCAAATTCCAAAGTGTTTTTCAAGATAAACGGATATGCAATGCTTATTTCCAAATTAGGCAATCTAGTCTATACTTGTTTGCTGTGCGCATAACGTAGTAATTCTAGGCTAATAATCGGGATAAGAACACATAACGTTTTCAAAAACGGGTATCATGGTTAGTAGAGGCCGATCTTCGGATCGGGCGAGAGGGGGTGCTCATAGCTGTCCTTCCCCAATCGTACCCTAGTTCCCGAGCCGAGGCAACTTTGGTGATGACGGACACGTGGCCTTAGGCAACGAGTCAGGGTTTCCTAAATTTTTCCAAAATAAAATATTTAGGTGGAGACTCTGTATCTGGCAAAGTAGTCCATGTTTGGCACTTCTTTTCAAAAATCTGTTTCTCAAAACGATTTGCCAGATTTGGACTCATTGGTTCAGATTAAGAACCGTGACACGGATCGAGTCCGAACTGTAGCGGGGTCCCTCGCGGGCGCGTCTACAACGGCCTCTACCACATTGATTGGTAAGCAAAATAATTCTTGTCATTATTTTATATGGATTACCCGATATTCAAGCATTCATTCGGGTTAGATCAGAAGCGAGTTAAGGTCAAGAGTATATACATGTGGGGATCGTCGTTATATCATTACAAAAGGAGTACACATGCATAATACATTGATAGATAACAACCTTGAATCTACAACATGTGAGCATTAAGCAATAATGTCTAAACTATTGCAACTTAATGCTTTAGTGTCACGACTCAAACTCATCCCTAAAGGTTTATCGTTGTAACCGGCCAGTAATCCGAGATTACCAAAGGCCTACTTTACAGTAATACAGTAAAAGGGGCTAGCGGAAGCCAATTTATAATAAACTATATCGTGCAATGAGTTGTGAGGATGTAAATGAACAAAACAAACTTGTATATACAGATATTCACATAGTCCACAGTTTAGGGATTAAATCCCAAAATCAAAACGGTCAAAACAAAAGTCTTAAAACAAAAGCTCCATAACATAGATCACATTTTCAGATGGGCAAATTAAAACACCCAAAAGCCTTAACACATGATAGTTTGGAACCTCGTAGTGAGGCACGGTAGTTGGCTTGACAAAACAGGGTTCAGATTGATGCTACTAAGTCTGGTCCAGTGCTTGATCACTTACATATATATAGTAAACAGTGAGCTAAAGCCCGGTGAATAACAATTGTGTAAAGGGGTTATGAATGATGCCCTCATAGTCATTTAAAAACAATCAGTTTCAATAGTGATTCAAGTCATGAAATAGTATCTCATGCATTGAATGAAATCATATCCATCATACGTGGTACATCCAATAAGAGAATAGTACAGTAGGTCTTAAAGATCGAATAGTCACTTGATAGCCGTTAATACAATAAACAGTAGTTCCAAGAATTGGAATTAACAGAGATTTTTATAACGGTAGTAGTAAACAGTAGCAGTATGCTACGGATGCCACGAATATAGTTCATAAATTAGGAAAATCATTTATTTAATAAACAGTATCATTTCAGAAATAAAACTTAGCAATATCATTCAGAAAATAATTAACACTTGAACATAGCTTTACAACATTGTTACTTACAGTTGGCTACTTGAAATATGTGATCACAGCGTGGCGTCTAACCCACACAAACACATTTAAGCACAACATCTCAAAGCATGTTCAATTCATTCAGTCGGTTTTTAAACCTATTCAATTCATTCGGTACTTGTTCGTTTTGTTATTTCTATTCGTTCTTTAATTTCTTTTATGTCCATGAAATGCATATGAATGTAAAATACATGTGAAAACCATGCTAACGGAGGCCTGAAAGTTGGAAAATAGAGCAAAAATGAAAACATGACCATCCTGAAAACTGCACGTGAGGGAGGCCTGGCTGCACGTGCAAAACCATCACCGCACGTGCTCTCTGCACGTGTAATTAAAGCAGTAGCTGAGCTCTTTTCTGTCATGTTTTTTGCACGTGCGGGGCTCACAACCACACATGCGGTTCTGGGCCAAATTGAATCCGAAAATAGCTCTTAAATTGGAACTCATTCTTTTCAAAATATAACTTCAATTCCATGCATTTCAAGGCCCACAACTCTTAAAACATCTTGCATTTTACATTTCGAACTTCAAATGAAAATTATAACTTCATAAACAATACCCAATTTCCACTTAAAGATCAAAATCTAGAATTGAAGTGTAAAATCATAAAGCATGCAAGTTTGAGTTCCAAATTCATCTTCCATGGAAAATTCTTTTGAATTCCTTTAAGCCATGCAAGTAAACATAAAAGCATGGACATGAATTTCCAACATGAAACACAATTAATACTTTAAAACTATGTTCAAGTGTTCAATTGAAAGACCAAAACTTCAATTATAACTATAAAATCATAGAACATGCATGCTTTGAGTTCTAATTTCAAAATCCATGGAGTTTCTTCCTCAACTTTGAAGAACCATGCAAGAAATTATATGTATGAACAAGAATTCCATGAAAATATGCCATGCATGTTGATATTTTGAGCTAATTCCTACAATTCTTCCACATTAGGTCATGCATGTTCCAAACATCTAATTACATTAACAATACTTCCATTTAAGCTTGAATTCTTCCTAAATAATCTTGAATTCCATAATCTTATGTGTATAACAACCCAAAATCATGAAATTAGAAAAGAATTATTACCTCAATTGGTTAAATTGTAGAGTTTTGCCTTAATCTTTTCTTGCTCTTCTCATTTCTCTTCTTGAGCTCTCACTTTAGAATTCTTTCTCTCATCTCTCTAGTTGTATGTTCTCTTACAAAACCCACTAACGTCTTCTCTTCCTTTGCTCATTTTATGAATAGGTTTATATTTAGCCACTAATCTAATACTATTCTTAAGTTAAATTAGATTATACTAATTCACCATATTGGATTAAATTATACCAATTACATACTTAATTAAATCATCATACTATAATTTAGATTCAGCTCAACTTAATTGTACTAATGTGAATGCGGCTCAATTAATTTGATTAGTTAATCAAAGCTTAAGTTAATTAATTGGAGCTTAGTTTAATTGAATTTAAACTAATTAATTTGATCTTAATCAATTTTTAATTAAATTTCACAATAGACTCTAAAAATTATGCTAATCACAATAAAGTAATCAATTTCAGTTTTTGTCACCTTTACGACCCTCAATTTCAGGTTTTAGCAAAATTCATAATAGATTTTCTTACAATGAACAGATACGGATTCAAAACTCTTATGAAACACATAATTAGCATTCAAATTACATTAAACACATAATCACAAGTATAATTAATGAATTAATAACTTAATACGGAATAGGGTTGTCACACTTAGCGACTACAAGTTTTCAAGTTTGTACTTGGTTACAACAAAAGTGAAACTTAAGCCCAATACATAAAAGCTCGAGGCTAAGCACAAAACAAGATACAAAAGATGTGCGTTCAGCTCCAACTTCCTCTCAAACTATACTCTTGGTGGAGGCAAAAAATCAGCACTTGAAAGGTTTTTCTATATAGGGTGAGCTAACGCCCAGTAGAGACTAATTTAACAAGTTGTATGATGCTTAACCAAATCATGCGGTGAATGCACTTGACATGTTGTTACTAAAACAATGCGTTTTCTCTGTTTCCAAAACCATGCAATGCCATAGTGTGAATCACATGTTACAAGATTACATCATTTTTTTTAAAACATGAAATAGGGTGGTAAATACACACAGTAGGAATCTCTAGGTACGTGTCTACAAGTAAGCTATACAAACACTACCAATGCCATTTTACCACTACTATCTAGAAGGATCGACACCTAGATGCACGGGTTTCTAGATTTCACCAAGGACACAAAGGCCAACTTAAAACCACAATCCACACCCCTGACTAGATTCACTAAGGTATTTACTAATTTTTTCTCAAAATAAACCCTTTTCAATATGTGATTATAAAGTATTAGAATACGTGCAATGCATGAGTTAAATGGTTTTAATCAACCTAGTCCTCATGCAATTTCTACAACGAACAATGCTATCCTCCACTGATAGCCAAAACACTTATCTCTAAACAATAATGTATTTAGAAGGGACAATTCATATAAAAGAGCCCAACTTGTCATTCTTGACATAACAACAAATATTATATTTCCGCCATTTCCATTTGAATCTAAAACCTCCCTAACCAATAGTTCCATAATTCAACTACAATTTTTCCAATACTTTCCAACACAAAATTTTGGGGAAAAAAAATGAAAAGAGAATTGCTTTTAAAGATCCACTTCTTTCCACTGTCAACAACACATTACACGATTCAACCAAACGAAGTTTTGTTTGGAAATAACATCAAAGCAACCATCTTTTTAAGCCTTTGTAGCCCTAACTTTTCTCTACATAAAAGCCTTAGGGATTAGGGGTAGAAGATGTGTGTAACTAGATTAAAACCAAGGTTTTAGACCTTAAAAAGAAAAAATGGCGTCTGGAGCATTTTTACAGAAGAAAGGGATAAAAAATAGATACGTTTGCACTTTATCGATATATATATATATATATGTAGAGGACCATCACGGGCGTGACCTAACCAACTCACACTATCACCGGCGGTATAAGCCTAATCGCTGGCATGGTCCAGCCAAAACCCTCCCTTGCATGTGGCTGCGGCTACGGCTTACCTATTGCGTGTGCAAAGCAACACACTTGCAAAAGTACTGGGAGCTAGTTTTGGTCGTGGGCAAGACCAATCTAGCAGGAAACATTTCTGCCCAGCTACCATGTACAAGACAGGGCTTCTAGAGCCCACCAAACCCAAAGGGAAACACAAAACAAACAAAAAAGAGACATAAACTCAACAACAATAGTATAAAAGGGTTAGGTCCCAACCCGGGCCATTATAATCTTCATCTTGGAATTGATTAGCCCAGTGTTGAATCCACGACACTCAAGTCGAATCCATGACGATGGACACTATGAATACCTTCGAAGCCTCCAAGCTCAAACCCTTCGAAATCCACTGATGAACACTCTAGAAAAGTTGAATCATAACAAGCCCCTTGACATGTGCAATTCAATCCATGTGAGGCGACAAACTCACAAAATCATCAAGGAAAACAATTGCAAAGCTCTCTAGAAGAATACACAAAAGTTCTTAAGTCTCAAATCTCAGATCTGGAAGCTGTAACCCTAGAATATACAACTAAGGCAGCTTCAAACAAAACAAGGTTGTGAAGATCGCTTGAGTGAAGGAAATACCGTTCGAGTGGTGTGTCTAAGAGACAGTGGAACAATAAATGACTTTGCTCGAGCGGTAGAAAGTTCACTCAAGTGGAGAATAAATCCTCCCAGTATTTCAGAACAAGTCTAAACTACTGGATGAACCATTTCAACACTCAAGCGCACAATTCACTTCTTGAGTGGTCCATGAACATTGTTAGGCACACCAATACAACTCAAGTGTGTTTGTTCATGGAATTGACAAAACAAGGGACCTAACATTATTGAAATGAAAAAAAAAAATGTAGCAATTGGCTCGTGCCAAATTGTAGCTATTGCAGCAATATAAATTATGTGGTTGCTGGGTGGGTATGGAAGTTAATTAATGGGTCGTTAATAAGTACATAACAATTGGTAGCTAGTTTTTGTAATGGATTGGTAGGGTAGGGTGGTTTAGTTAATGAGTACTTAACAGCTTCATTGTAGTGCCTTTGAACTCATTGAGTTAGTTTCTCCTTAACAAACAAATTTGGATCCCACTTTTGCCATGTGTACACACTAACACACATTTTAACAAACAAAGTTAACATCTCCATTAGAGATGCCCTAGGTAAAATTTAACATTTAAATAAATAAGTTAATTAAGAGGCAATCTTGGCATTTTTCGCCCTTATAACCTATGCCATCAGCAAATTCCATTAAATGACATAACATAATGTTAATATTGGAGAATATTGATAATAGTTTCAAAAGTAAAAGAAATTCATGATATTATTGAAATTATAAGAGAGATCCTTGCAATTATGCTAAACCTTAGAGGACGTAAATGTAATTTGCCATTTTTTTTGATTTTATTTTATAGTTTTCTTGTCATTGGGCAGCAGGTGGAGGAAAGATAATTTAATGGTAACCTTTTTACAATATCTAATTTTTTTTTTTAAGGAATCGCATGTGGTAGATTTTTTCTACTATTTAGTAGGAGGAGGATCTGCTAAAGTTCAGATTTTAGACTGGAGGGCATTGTTTGGTCCCGTTGGGCTTATCACGGGCTCTGGTTTGATGATCCAAATTGTTTATTTTATCGGACACTTTGTGTATTTCATTCAAAAAAAATTAGGTTAATTCGATAACTATAATTGGTTCAGTTTTTTCCTAAATTAATAAACAACAACTGTATTTTTAAATAAAGTATATATTTTTTCAGTGACAAACTCAATAAATTAAGTAACTTATAATTATTATTATTTTTTGTGGATGAAAAATGCAAAGTGCCTAACAAAATGAACAGTTCAGATCATCGAAACGTGACTCATGATGAGTCTCACGGATCCAAACAGCACTCTCAATCCAAAATTTGGACCAGACGAAATTCTCCTCCTATTTAATATTAAAATTGGAATTAGAAGTGTATTAGTAAAGTATTAAAATGGGCATTCAATGAAAAGTATACTGCTTGATAAAAAATAAATAAAAAAATGAAAGGTGTACTATGTTCTCAATATTATTATTTTTTTTTAATAGCACTTGTTAAAAAAATATTTTAAAAAAAACTTTTATTATTATATAGGTAATAATTGAGATCACCATAAAAACTTCACCCCCCAAAACCCCACATCATCCTATGTGAGAGGGAGAGAAAAAAATAAAAAAATAAAAATACACATGAACCAATCATACACATTTGGGGGTCATAGAAGTCCCCAACACAGGGGTCCAAGCTTTTTCCTTATAAAATGTTTTGGAGCTCTAATAAAAGAGTTCTAATAGCTCTAATAGAGTGTGGGTCCCACTATGATAGTGATGTTTGTATCTTGTGATTTTTTTTTTTTTTTTTGTTGACTTTCCATGTCTTTAGAGCTCATTAGAGTTCATTGATTTACAGGGATGTATCAGTCTTGTTTTCCTTATTATATTTGCTAGACTGAGAATCAAATAATAATTGTAGCATTAGTCTATTGCAATTGCTATTTATATTGCTAATTTGTGCAACACCCATGAAGGAGATTGAGTTTGTGCATGTCAACCATAGAGGAACTAATTTTTTTTTGTGTGTGTGTGTGTGGTAAATACAGAAACACGAAGGAAATTCAATTCGTGTCCACCAGTATAGTCTAATCAACAAGTGAATCAACTGATAAGAGGATTGAGTTAACTTCATGGGATCCCCAGCTTCTCTTACTTGGCCCTATCCGAAAGGGTCTTCTCTTTCTCAAACCCACACCATCACAACAACAAACAACTCCTAGCAAACACCATAGTTGATCATCTGAAGATCTCATTCTCTCGTAAACTTAACTTATTCCCTATCCTAGCTGGCCGCCTCTACATCATCAAAAATGCCGACAGCACCTCCTAATTCTTTGTATATTGCAATAACGCCGGAGCTCATTTCGTTCACGCTGTCGCTGAGAAACACATAAGTGTAGATAAAAAGTCTCATCATGAGTTCGAGTCAAGTTCTCTAATATCCCCAGTAGAGCCACCAGAAACTGTGGCTCGCCCTACAGTTCGAACTTCTGCAATTCTGAATCTAATCTCACAAGTGCAATGTGAAATTGATAAACACCAAAGAATCCAAATCCAACAAATCTTTTGAGAAATCAATTTTTTGAATCAAAAATGCCAAAATTGGGCTGTTTTTCCAGATACAGAGTCACCACCTAAATATTTTATTTTGAAAAAATTTAGAAAACCCATGACTCATGCCAAAGGCCACGTATCCATCATCACCAAAGTTGCCCCAGCCCAAGAACTTAGGTACGAGAGGGGAAGGTCATGAACTTAGCACCCCCGCTCACCCGATCAAAGATCAACCTCTACTAATCGTGATATGATTTTTTATTAACATTATATGCTCTTGTTTTGGTTATTAAGCTAGCTCTACTATGTGATGCGCACAAACAAGTATAGACTAGTTTGCCTGAATTGGAACAACTCAATTTCATGTTTGTTTTACGAAAGAGGATTTGAATTTGCCACTTCAAGTGGGCTTAAAGTTTGTGAATTTTCCACTCAACAAAGTGGGTTTAAAATTGTGAATTTGCCACTAGACATAGTGGACTTAAAACGTACATTCGTTGAATCGTTCTAATTCAAGCAACAAGCCTTCATCCACAGGCATTCAAGCAAGCATTTAGCCTTATGGTAAGCATGCTAGTCATGGCAATCATGCACACTCATGCAAGTATGCTAAAGCACTAAAAACTCACCTAGTACTCCAAGCTAAGAAGATATGAGTTAGAAAAATATGCATGATTCCTAATTATGCAAGATGACTAATGCAATACATGCAATTATGCAATTAATAGGCTCGGCTACTAAGCGTGGCACATAAGTTGATTTGATAACATGCGGTTAAACACATATTCAAATAATGTATTGAAATGACAATGCAGTTTGAATGATGCGCCGAGCCTCGGTACGTGCAAGAGAAGATGAATAGATGCAAGCATAATGTATGCTAATTGAAACATGTCTCTAATCTAACCATCAAAAGCGATTAAATAAAAGGGAGAAAGGCATGAGGTTGGAAGACTTACACATTATTACATTATACTCTCATAAAGGAGAGCCCGAATAAATGAAGCAAAGCTAGCCAAGCTAAGCTAATTAAACTAATTAGGCTAATTATTACAAACCAAAATGAAATAAATAGTGTGGGAGCCGAATAATAGCGAAATCAGATGAGCCGAGTATACACTTGGAGGCCTAGGAGATAGACATTATTCGGCCTTATATTGCATGATCCGGAGGCCGAATATAATAAATAGGCCGAATAGTTTTTGGATTATGGAGCCGAATGATAATTGCTTCATTCATGGGAGGATCCGAATAATTAAGAAGATAATGGGTGAAAAGTGGGCCAGCCCCCGAGGACCAGGAAGTGAGTATAAATAGAGGAATAACAGCCAAAGAAAAAAACATGAGAATTAGTACGCTTAACTTAAGATACAAGCAATCAAGAGAGTATACACTGACTTATCCGTTGGAGTGCTAATTCCAAAACGCCCGACCGGAGTGTTCATTCTTTTCCAAGCTACACGCTGAGGATCTCGAGCGTCCCATTGGATCCAAAGAGTATTTCTAAACCGCCTTCTCCACAATTGGCGCCGTCTGTGGGAATAGTCAACTACATCCATGGCTAGCACAACGGAAGATCCTTCGATAATCGTTGACGAAACTACACCAAGAGATGATCTCACCCCAACAAACATGCTGGGACCAGAGACTATCGCCACAAGATGCGCCTTGAACTTCGACTCACCCTCGACTTCAGCGCATGAGACAATGCAAGCAATCATGGAACAAGCAAAGCAAAACGAACAGAGGTTGGAGAACATGGTCACTGGGAACGAACGTCTCCGTCAGGATTTGGCCTTGGAAGTGGCGAAGTCTAAACAAGCTGAACGCCAAAATCTAGAACGACCTCTGAAGGCAGGTTGTCGACGACCTCGATCCCGACAACAAGATAATGACAGTGACTCTGACTCATTATCCCCGAAGCCCCAAAAGAAGGGACGACTCGAAACTACTAGTTCCTCTGAAGAGAGTCCACGTATAAGGCATAAGCGAAGACGAAATGGTTCAGATGAAGAGGACCAGCACGATCCCTCTGTGCGACGGATCGGAAAGGCAATACTACCCAAGAAGTTCAAAGCCCCGTCGTTCACCTTGTACGACGGGAAATCGGATCCCACGGATCATATCCGTCACTATAAGCAAGCCATGACATTGCATGCAGACGACGAAGCTCTCATGTGCAGAATATTTCCGAGCAGTTTGGGACCATTGGTAGTGAAATGGTATTATAAGTTGGAGCCGACGTCGATTAAGAGTTTCCATCAATTACAAAAATCCTTCAGAGCAAGATTCATCACCAACGAGGTCCATCCGAAACAAGCCAACTCTCTCTGGGCAATGCAGATCCAGCCAGGAGAAACCCTAAGAGCGTATTCGGCGCTATTGGGAGTGCTTTAATCTTGTTGATGACGCTTGTAATGACTCCATGGCCATCACCGCCTTTAAAATGGGTCTGCATCCTGACAGTGCTCTTCGCAGTTCCTTGACTAGAAGGCCCCCTAAAACAGTCTGGTCATTGATGAAGAAAGTTGAGGAATACTACAAAGTAGAAGACGACACCTTCCGGGTTAAAGCTGGGAACAAGGCCAACAAGATGGCCCATCCTGAAATTGCTCAGCCGGTAAACTTTGTGTCATCTCGGAGTCTCGAACCATGGCATCGAGCTAAACGAGAAAAGAGACGGGATTCACGCCGATCAAACGACCAATGTTCCTATCAAGCTAGCGAACAACTTCAAGTAGATAGCAGGCGCACAAGGCGCGTGGATGTAGACACCCCATTTTTGACCAACCTTAAGACTCAGACGTCATTGATTGAGCGCTCGGTGATGGTGCATGTTGTGCTTGTTTCGAGTCTTCGGAGTTTTTGCTGAGAGCTTTGCCTCCAGGCCTCTGAACACTTTTGTGCTTTGGCTCGATTTGTGAACCGAATCTTGTTTTCTCTTCCCGGAGGGAGGGAGAGGTCTTGCAGACCATCTCTTTGTGGTCGTAGACCACTTTTTGTGGTCGTACGCCACTTTTCCCGTTTGGAGACTAGTTTCCGATTTTTGGAGTCTTTGGCCGCGCGCCATGTCGTGGGACCACTTAACGTTCTCCGTTTTGCGTGGTTTTTGAACCACACCTTGTTTCCTCTACCTAGAGGCACACTGTGGTCCGGGAGACCACTTTTGTGGTTGCATACCACTTTTGGTGCTCGTAGACTAGTTTTCGAGGCTTTCAGCCGCGTGCTTTGCCTCCTGATCTTTCGTCTTGCATCCGCTTTGGTTTGTTTTTGGTACAGACCTTGTTTTCCTTCTTTGGAAGGTGGTCCAAGGGTTGGAGACCAGTATTTCTCTTGGCCGACCACTTCTTCCTCTGCCAGCCAATTTTCTGTTCGGATAACTGGCTTTTTTGGTCTTTGGGGCATCTTTTTTGGTCGGCCACCACACCACTGCATTGTTTTCAGGCCCTGGACTCTCTCCCACAATGTCCGACCAGTTTTTGTCTTTGTGGACCACTTGAAGTGGTCGTTCAACCACTTTAAGTAGCAGGCCGGCCACTTCAAGTGGTCGGCTGCTTTTTGGCACCTTTTTGGAGATATTTTCCTCCAGTTGTACATTAGGGCCATCCTCCATACACGTGTATGGAGGGATTGCCTTGGTGCTTAGCTTCTCCTAGAAGCTTTGCCTTTCCTCTTCTATAAGAGGGAGGCTCCTCCTCCCTCCTCTAGGTTCAGAAAATTACCCTTAGAGAGATACATATAGTTTTGTATCTATCTTGATTGGTTCTTCATTTTTGTGCTTCAAAAGTGTAGATTTGCCTTAGTTTAACACACAAACACACACTCAAACACCTTGCTTGGGTTGCTGAGGTCCTAAGGAGTTGTTTTTGGTGTTCTTGGACTGATTTAAGCTTAAAGAACTTGTTGGAGTTGCAGTACTAAAGAAGGTCTTCAAGGGTGAGTCTTTGACCTTTAAAACCCCCATTCTTGCTTAAGCTTTTGAACCTATTTTCATGCTATTTTGAGCTTAACTTTCAACTAGAAAATTTTTTGTTTTTAGGTGCTTAAAATAGTTGTTTTAGGTCACTTTTTCGTTTGGGGTGATTTACCCCTTCTTAGGCCTTGTTAGGCCTCATTTTGAGCCATCCATTTAGGCTCTTGTTGAACCCTTTGCATGACCTTTCTACCACTAAAATCTAGAGAAATTTCAGTGGTGGAAAGGTGGTTTTGGTGTCCTAAATAGGAGAGGGTCATCCCCTCTCCTTGTGCTGTTTTTACTAGCTTCATATGCCTCATCTTTGAACACCTTTGTTAAGCTTGTGTTGGCTTGTTCTTAGCATTTATTTGTGGTTATTTTGCTAAGGCATACCACTTTTTTTACTTGCTTTGGTCACCCCATGCATGGTTAATACACTTGTAGTGTAAATCACACAAACTAGCTTTGTATGCTTCATGAAGTAGCATGTCATTCTAGCTTGTTTTCTTTCCATTTCAGCATGTTTTTGGTGATGTTTTGCCATGTCATGACTCTGTTTTGGTTTGGTTTGGTTGGCCCTTGCATGTTCCAAGCACTTGCAATGCAATTCCATGAAATAGCCTAACATGCATCATGTTGTAACATGTCATTCTAGCATGCTTTTGGCTTAACTTCATGAAGCTTTTGTCCATGTTTTAACATGCTTTAGGTCTGATTTTAGTTGTTTTGGCCATGCATGACTTGCTTTGTATAGCCTTGGTTCAATCTAGCTTGTTAGCCTTGTGTATTGAATCCTCTAGCATGCATTACTTGGGCTATTTGAATGATTTAGAATCATTTATTATGTGATTTCAGTCCATGTTTCATGGCTATGAACTTGCATCTATCACTCATTCAATGCGTTGGAGGGTTTCCCCTTTTTATGCCTTAACATGAACCATTGCGTATGCCTTCATGCCATAGCTTGCGAGCCATCATTTCAGTGTTTATTTGGGGTTATTTTGCCATAATATAACTCTGATTTTTGTTGGTTAAGTCATCTCATGCTTGGTCTTAATAGCTGTAGTGTAATCCACCTTATTTGCCTTATATGCCCCATGCCTCATGCTCACCATGCTAGCTTGTTTTGGCATCATTCCATTCATGTTTTAGACTCATTTTGACATGTTTTATGACTATTTTGGGTTGCCTTGGTCACATGATTCATGTTTTGTATACTTGTAGTACAAATGCACTTGCTTGCCTCAAGTTTTGAGCACCATTGCATGCTTCATTTATGTTGTGTACATGATTTGGCATCACTTAACATGACATTTCAGAGCTTTTAGCATTGCGATGTTCCCACCTCAATCATGCTTGAAGTGCCTTTGAGTGTTATGCATTATTGCCTAGTTTATGCTTTAGCTCATATGCTTGCATGCCTAGGCCTTTGAGCCCTCGTCTCAACATGTTTACGTCCTTATTTTGACCTAGTTGAGCTCTGTCCATGCTTAGTTCATGCATTTGTGCCATGTATTGTATGCCTCCTTTGTAGTCCTCTTTACTAACTTCATACTTTAAGACCCTAGCATGCCATACTTGTGTTGTTTAAATGATTTAACATCATTTCTTACCTCATTTCAGTGCACTTAGTGTTACTACACTTCCGTGCTTTTTCACTCTTTAAGTGTTCTTGAGAGTTGCAACTTAGTGCCTTAATTGGTGAGCCAATTGGCATGCATGCTTATATGTCTTTTCGGTGCCTTCATTTTAACATTACGGCCTCTGTTTTGGCATAGCTGAGGTCTACCCACATTCGGTTTAAGCCCATTGAGCATTGTGTATGCCATGTCACATCGCACCGTGCATGTTGTGTTGTTTGCATTGCGCATGCCATGCTCTTGATTCGCATTGTGCATGCCATGTTCTTGATTCACATTGAGTATGCCATGATAGTCATTGCATTGAGTATGCCATATTGGTTCATTGCATTTGTGTATGCCATGTCCATTCGCATCGTGTATGCTAGTTGCATTGTATCATGTTGTCTACATGCTTACTTTGCCTTGCATTGAGTATGCATGTCCCTAACATTGCTATGTTGCCCTTATAGCATCGCATTGTGCATTCATGCATTAGCATTGTTTCCATGTCATTAGCTTTGTTAAGTTGATCATGTCACATTGCATTGAGAATGCTATCTTAAATTGCATCGATTATGCCATGCAGTTCATTGCATTGTGCATGCCATGTTATGTGTTGTGTTTGGAATAGGTGTTAGTCCAAACACGGGAAAAGATGGATGTTTCATACTTCAAGTGATGAAACGTGCCTCGATTCTCGGTCGCCGACGCTTTTGATGATACATGATAGAATTCTAGGCTTTATGTGTTACTTGTGCATTTATTTTATATTGAATTGTGCAACTTCGCCTCTCGGTCATCATGCATTGAAATGCGTGATTGGTTGCCCAAGGGTCGAGAACCACACTCCCTTGAGTTCATGACATGATAGGGAGGGTGGTTGTGTATACATATCTTGCAAATACATTGCCATGTCCTTTCTTGCTCTCTGTTACAGCAAATTGGAATTCATCAGCAGCAACAACAGGCCGGCCAGCCAGAAAAACTAGCTGGCCGACCACTTTTCTGGTTTTTCAACAACCAAAAGTGGTCGGTAGGTGTCTGGAGAGACCAAAAGTGGTCGGCCACCCTCCCACAGGACTTCCAAGGTGAAGTTTCAACTTTCTGGAGCTTGGTGCAAGTTTCTGAGAACAAATCAAAACAGAGGCAAATCGGGGCATTGCATTGGATTTCTGAACGAGGCGACCGGGCTTGCATGCATCTAGTCCTCTCCCTCCAAGAACGTCATGTTTTACTGTTTTCCTTAGCTCCCATGCTTAGATAGCCTGCTTTTGCTTTGCTTTGTACTTTAATTAGTTAATGCGTTAGCTATTCAATTCGTTTTGTAATAATTAGTTAACTAGGATTAGTTAATCAATTTGTTATGTAATAATTAGTTTAATTAACTTAGATTAGCTAGTTAGCTTCTTATTCGGTCCCTCCTTGAGAGGGCACACTGTTGTAATAAGCGTGCGTGTGTGTGATGCATGTCTTCCAACTCCCATTTCTTTCTCCTTTTTACTTAACTGCTTACGATGGTTAGTTTTAGGGCATGTTTCATTTAGCATACCTTATGCTTGCATGCGTGCATCCATTCATCTGTTTTGCATGCACCGGGCTCGGCGCATCATACTAACTGCATTGTATTTCAATTCCAATTTGAATACATGTACCAAGTTACATTTCACATGACATCCTAAGTAGCTAAGCCTATCTTAGTTGCATTTCGCATGTGTTGCATTAGCCATCTTAACATGAACTAGGATCATGCATGATTTCTAACTAGTTCTTTGTTTTGGCTCGGAGTACACTGTGAGTGTTTATGCTTTAGCATACTTCATATGTGTGTTATTGACTGCCGTGAAAGCATGTTTGCCATGAGGCTAACTGCTTAGTTGATATTAACTGCCTGAATGCTTGTGGGTGAAGGTTGGGTTATCTGAATTGGAACAATTCATCGAAGCCCGAATTTAGCCTACTTGCGAGTAGCAAACTCCAAATCATTTTCAAACAAAAATACAATGTTTTGTTCCAAATTAGGCGATCTAGTCTATACTTGGTTGCTATACGCATCACATAGTAATTCTAGCTAATTAACCGGAATAAGAGCACATGTGTTTTCAAAAATAAGATATTATGTTTAGTACAGGCTGATCTTTGATCGAGCGAGCGGGGGTGCTCATCAAATGACCTTCCCCAATCGTACCCAAGTTCCCGAGCCGAGGCAACTTTGGTGATGACGGACACGTGGCCTTAGGCACGAGTCAGGGTTTCCTAAATTCCCCTAAAATAAAATATTTAGGTGGCGACTCTGTATCTTGCAAAGTAGTCCATGTTTGACACTTCTTTATAAAAATTAGTTGTCCAAAATGATTTATCGAATTTGGACTCTTTGGTGATTTATCGGTCTCACATCGCACATTGTGAGATTAGATTCAGAACCGTGACATGAGTCTGAAATTGTAATAGCTAGAGAGCAAACGAATTTCGTGCCTTCGCGCGCGGAGCTCGGGAGTCCTTGGGTGCGTCTACAGTTTCTGGCGACTCTGCTGGGGACTTAGAGAACTTGACTCGAACTCATGATATCTTGTTTTGATTACACTTATGTGTCTCTTTGCATTGCATTTGCATTGGTGCGCCTAGGACACCGTGTTTGCCATATGCTATTCCTGAATGGTTTGCCGGAGGCTCGCTTTGAGAAGCGTGCCATAAGGCTGACCGATTGCGGGCTCTGCCACGATGGGAACACAAACCCCTATTTTTACCAGGGCACCCTTTTTGACCATTCGACCTAGTGCATATCGGAATCCATAGTGACTATTCCAAACTAGGATAGGTTGCTTAGCCGATTGTTGGTTGTTTGAAACCGTTGTGTGCGTAGTGAAACCCTAGCTCCTGACAAAATAGGACAGGGAAACCCTACCCCAACATAGGGGTGTTTTGGCTCTCACTTGCTTGTTATGTGCTGTTAGAGTGTGCCTCTAGTTTGCAAGTCTGGGTATCTGGCTTGCGACCATCAGTGTTTGGGAATCAGTTTTATTCGAGGATATCAGATTTGGGGCAGCCATTTGGGCACAGTGATCAGAGTTAAAGACAGTGTGTTCAGCTTACAAATACCGACTGTGTATTGTTATACCGACTGTGTGTTGTAATATCGACTGTGTGCTGTTACACCAGGCCAACTGTGCGTTGTTTTTAATTTGTTTAGCTCATAACATAGCACACTGCGCGTTTTGGTTGTTTATTTCCTTATTATGGTTTATTTATCTTTTTGCAAGGTAGTTTAGCATAATTGCATCCGACCAGGCAGATATTCCTTGAGCACTTTGGGTCAGAGGTCGAAGACTTAATCGATCCGAGGATCTGATAGACGGACAAGCAGTGTTTCTTTCTTTACCCCCAGTTGCTAAGCGAAGGTCAAAAAGCATAGTGTATCAGTACAGAGGTTGTCAGATCAGCGGTCCTTGAACAGTCAGGCTAAGTTCTCAGTTTCTACTACGTAGTCAGATATACCGTTTGTTCAGTTAGATCAAGACAATATGACAGGTTTGGAAGAGATGATGCATCAGCTCCAAGAAAGTATGAAAGCCATGTAGCAGGATGCTGCTCGTCAAACAGAATTTGCTACACGCCAGGCCGAGGTTATGGCCCAACAGGCAGAGGTAATTACCAGGCTACAGCAGCAGACTGGAGCATCTACTTCACACCAAGCTCCTCCCCCACCTAGGGTTCCAATACTTGGGGAGATAGCTAATGTCCAGGAAGATACGGACATTCCCACAGGGCCGACTCCGCCCCTAATCCTATCCCAGCTATCTAAAACACCCACCAACCTTGTGGATTCACCGTTCGAGTTTGAGGTGGATCCAACGGCGTTAAAAGTGAGAAAGCTGGAAAATCTTTTCAAGAAGTCTCAAGGTGTGAAATCCATTCCGGATATAGAGGATGGATATATCGACTCGGCCGTGACTCTGCCGGACCGATTTAAAATACCGCACATAGGCCGTTTCGATGGGTCTGGAGATCCTATGGTGCACTTGTGGCTGTTTTTAGACATCTTAAGGCCGATGGGCCTCTCTAGATTACAGAAGCTTTCCCTGTTTGGCCGGACCCTGTTGGGTATAGCGGCCATTTGGTATACAAAACTAGAGGATTCCGTTAAGAAAAGTTGAGAGGAGATGGCCGAGGCCTTCATAGCTCAATACTCTTATAACACTCAGATCGAGATCACAACTCGTGATCTCGAGACCACCAGGCAAGAACCGAAGGAAAGCTTCTCCGATTTTGTGACCCGCTGGAGGGCTAAAGCCTCGATGATGACCATCAGGCCTGTGGACAAAGATCAGATACGGATGGTTGTGCGCAACCTCTAGCCGAAGCTCATGCAGAAGATGATCGTCCTTCCCCTACCCACCTTTGCAGATCTACATGAGATTGGGGTGCAAATAGAGGACGCCATGAAACAAGGCCTCATTGATAATGAGAGAGAGCAGCCCAAGAGGGCATTCAACCGTGGTACAAATGCAGGCACAAGTAGTACTGCAGTTGGCAGAACGTCAGATGTCGGAATGGTCACCACCACCACTCCAAAAACCCTCACGGCTACCCCATTCACCGGTGCATCCGGTAGTAGCTCACAACCAGCTAGATATGCGCCCAGAGGCCAAAGAACCTTCACCCTACTATACATGCCCCTATGCAAAGCTTTGGGGGTTTTGATCAAGAAAGGGCACTTGAAGCCCCTAGAGCCGCAGCCCTTGCCAAAAAAACCTTCTCCCACCCATAACCCAGTTAAGTACTGTGCCTATCACCAACAGTATGGTCACGACACCGACTAGTGTTTTAGATTGCGTCATGATATCCAAAGATCTCGTTGACAATAAGGTGATCGCACCTCCATAAAAACCAAACATCATAACCAACCCACTCCCACCACATAACCAAGCTCCACCTCCCAAACGCATTAACCTAATCCAAACTAGGGTTGTGTCGTACGACCCTAGCATATATATCACCCCTTCTCACCTACCCAAGCCGAAGGTGTTCATTCCAGAAAGTACGGATTTGTGCATGCTAAACATCTCCCAAACCCAACCTGAGCCGGTGGTGATGACTATCGAAGATAGAATCGGGATGATTGCGGGAATAGATGGAAATGATTATTCAAAGCCTGAGAGGTCTGTAAGATTTGTGTACGACCCGAGCAGTTACATTACACCAATAGGGCAGATTAAGTCAAGGGTAGAACTACTGGCCGGAGCAGAGATCTGTGTCATTCGAGAGGATGGACCTAATCAGGGGCTAGATGACCTAGCAAAATTGGAAGAGGACATAGCCAACCTTCAATTCTTCAATGAACAGGATCCGGGGGACGTGATTGTCAACTGGTTTGATTTAGATGGGTCAGCAGAAGCTATCGGGTGGCTCAGTGATGAGCCGGATGCTATTGAATAACTTCAGCCAGACCAGGGGCAATTAGGGGTTGGAATATCATCAACAGTGGCCGGAGTGGCCGGATATCAGAATGAACAGCCGGAGAGCACCGGTGTTAAGAATTTTACTCAGGATCAGTATAGTTTGAGTACAGGGAATGCTGAGCAGCAAGCTGTACTGAAATAGTTTGAGCAAGAGAATATCGAAGATCTGGAGAGGGCTAGAAAGGCCAAAGCCCCGTAGAGATAGAATGTGCTGTGGGCACGGGAATGGAATATGCTGTGCGCACAGGAACAGTTGTGACAAAACCAGATAGCTGCTTATCGATGGCCGATGGCGTGTGGTGGGAAGATGATGACCTATGTCTTGGCCACACAGACGAGGATTGGGGGAACAACTAACCGGATGATACCTGGTATATCGGAGAGGTGTACCACATGACCAGGAGTGGGCAGTATTTCAAGCCTTCACACCTAGATCAACCAGAGGCGTCCGGAAAGGACAAGGAGGTGGAAAGGCAGAAGGAGAAACTACTCGAAGAGGAGGCTGTATTGAAACAGCTTAAGAAGATACAAGCAGACATCTCCATTTGGGGACTGCTTATGGCTTCAAGAGTACACAGACAGGCTATCCTCTCTGCAATGGATAGGGCTAAACTTTCGATCGATACCACGCCTGAGCAGCTAGTAGGATTGGTTTTTCCGGGAGGAGCTTCCCCAACATTGACCTTTACTGATAAGGAGTTGTTGCCTGAGGGCTCAAACCATAACAAACCACTCTATATCTCTGTGGAGTATAGAGACAAATGGATACCAGTAGTTCTTGTCGATACAGGATCCGCCATCAACGTATGTCCGTCAAGGACGGCATATGCAATCGGGTTGAAGCTCGTGGACTTCGTACCCACTGCCCAGGTGATTCGGGCATATGACAATACTAGCAGAGAAGTGATGAGGACTGTACAGATTCAGACTAAGGTCGGTCCAGGACAACACAATATTGACTTTCATGTTTTGGATGTTCCCGCGACCTTCAATCTACTCCTAGGGCGGCCGTGGTTGCACCAGGTAAAGACAATCTCTTCCACCCTCCACCAAGTGTTGAAGTACCCCCACAGGAAGGGGGTGGCCATAGTTTTTGGGAATTCGTCAATCCATCCACCGCCAGAGGTGTTTATGCTGGTTCTGGAGATCGAACATGGCGCAGAGGATGTGTTCTTGTCAGGATTTAGCCTAGCTGAGGCTTGGGTTATGCAGAACTTACTAGCTATCGACGAGGGGTTATAGTGCACAGTCTGTGTACCTCACGAACAAGCTCCAACACGTCCCCATGATGGGATTAGGGAAAAGTGGCCAAAATGTGTTGAAGCATCGACCGAAATGTGTTAAATGGGTTATGCGGCATAACCCACATACCTTTGGTTTAGGCTACTTGCCTACCAATGAGGACTAGGTGAGGAAAGGGAAAGAAATAGTCGGAAGGGCCAGAGCTAAGTAGGCGGGAAAGCATTTTGAGTTGATGCACCGACCTATTCAGGGTACCCTAAACGGACGCTTTGTCCAAGAAGGGGAGGACTTCCCGTTCTGCGACTTTCCAGAGCCAAGGTTGAATGCAGAGAGAAGGCGTTTGTCGGGGTTTGAGATATTCTTTGACTTGCAATTGTTTGAGGATGATGTTGCCGAAGAACAAATAGACCTGATAGCTGAGGTTAAACAATACAAAGAGGAGGTTTCCGAGGGCGCTGAGATTGAAATGGGGGTATCACCGGCTTGTCTACTTTCAGATCCTCCGATTGTACAAGAGTGCTTGGGGGATGACCTCTTAGTGTCCATGATTGGGAATGAAATGACTGCGAACCCACCTTCAAACATTTTGGATGCATCCATTGCACCCTCCCTCATTTGGCAATATGAGGAAGGCTTCTTATCGAGCAGCACCGGGTCAGGTAGTGAGCCGGAATTTGATTCCACTGAGTCTTGTGAGTCGGAATCAGGTTCCAGCTCCTCTGAGTTTGAGTCCGGTATTCCTGGAAATGATAACACAGATGTCATAGTCCTGTCTAGGTCGTCTTTTTCTTTTTCCTTTAAGTCTGTTGTAACAGAGGAACCAGGCGACTTGGAAGTACTTAATGAGAATTGTGCGGCTGTGGCCTTCGATTACTTTTCTGTGCCCTTAATTTATTACATTAATCAGGATTTTCAAAATTTTGATGAAAATGACGAGGAAGAAATTCTTCCAATTTTGCAATATTTACTTGATCAAGAGCATGAGAGGTTGGTACTGAGAAGGACCCGCAGCTGGTCCAGATTGGGTCCACGTTGTCTTCGAAGGAGTGCAAGCGCTTTGTC
Organism: Camellia sinensis; assembly: GCF_055761805.1. Taxonomy (NCBI): domain Eukaryota; kingdom Viridiplantae; phylum Streptophyta; class Magnoliopsida; order Ericales; family Theaceae; genus Camellia; species Camellia sinensis. Next base: position 54,261,155 of record NC_138968.1, read on the forward strand.
GCCTTGTTAAAGGATTTCAAAGATGTTTTTGCGTGGGCCTACGAAGACATGCCTGGAATCGATCCTGAGATTGTACAGCACCAGATCCCTTTTGACCCAGAGGCCCGACCTGTTAAGCAGAAGCTAAGAAGGATCCGCCCAGACTGGGCTCTCAGGATCAAAGAAGAGGTCACCAAGCATATTGACGCAGGGCCCCTGCTGGTATCTGAATACCCAACTTGGCTGGCCAACATCGTTCTGGTGCCGAAGAAAGATGGCAAAATTCGGGTATGTGTGGATTTCAGGGATTTGAACAAAGCCAGTCCGAAGGACGACTTTCCTCTGCGGCATATCGATGAGTTAGTGGATTTTACTGCGGGGCATGCGCTGCTCTCATTCATGGATGGCTTTCTGGCTATAATCAGATATTGATGGCACCCGAAGATCGAGAGAAGATTGCTTTTACCACCCCGTGGGGAACCTATTGTTATAGGGTGATGTCGTTTGGCCTGAAGAATGCTGGAGCTACATATTAACGGGCTACGACCACAATATTGTACGACATGATCCACAAGGAGGTTGAGGTGTATATGGACGACATGATTGTCAAGTCTAAAGAAAGAGAGGGCCACTACACCGCCTTGCAAAAATTCTTTCAACGGATCAGAGAGTATAGGCTGCGACTGAATCCTCAGAAGTGTATATTTGGTGTTACAGCAAGGAAAATGCTGGGGTTCTTGATCACACAGAGAGGTATCAAAGTCGATCCTTCCAAAATCAAGGCCATCTTAGAAATGCCACCACCAAGGAGTGAAAAGGAGGTGCGAGGCTTTCTGGGTAAAGTGCAATTCATAAGACGATTTATTTCAAAATTAACCTTGACTTGTGAACCACTCTTTGGTCTCCTGAAGAAAGGAAAGAAATTCCAATGGAAAGGCCGATGCCAAGCTACTTTTGAACAAACCAAACAATATTTATAGAACCCACCTGCGTTGTCATCGCTAGAGCCGGGGAAACCATTGATTCTATACCTTTCAGTGACTGAAACTACAATGGGCTGCATGCTCGCGCAAGAGTCTGAGGACAAAGTGGAGAGGGCTATCTACTATCTGAGCAAGAAGATGCTGGATTACGAGACCCGCTACACTCCGCTGGAGAAGGCATGTTTGGACTTGGTATGAGCTACCAGGAAGCTGCAGCACTACCTGTTAGCTCACTCCGTAATACTGGTTTCGAGATTGGATCCCATCAAATATCTCTTCGAGAAACTGGCACTTACGGATAGGCTAGCCCATTGGTTGCTTTTGCTTTTTGAATTCAATTTGAAGTGTGTGGCGCGCAAGTCAGTAAAGGAGAGAGCGGTAGCGGAGTTCCTAGCCGATTACCCAGTTGAAGAGGATGAAGCAGTTGAGTACCTATTCCCAGATGAGGCCATTCTGCATATCGAAGACGAAACTTGGACGATGTACTTTGACGGAGCGTCAAACCAATACGGGTATGGGATAGGGGTATTGCTGATAGCACCTGAAAATTTCCGTATACCTTTAGCATTCAAACTCCGGTTCAAAGTCTCGAACAATGAAGCAGAGTATGAGGCATGCATTGCTGGTTTAGAAGCTGCCCTAGAACTAGGGGCAAAACGATTGGACGTCATCGGGGACTCGAACCTTGTTGTATCTCGAGCTAAAGGAGATTGGAAAGTCAAAGAAGAAAAGATGAGAATTTACCACCAGACCTTGGACTTACTGATTCCTCGGTTTGACAAGCTGAATTTTGCTCATCTGTTAAGAGAGAACAACAGGTTTGCAGATTCACTAGCAACTCTATCTTCTATGATAGACATTCTTTTCAGACTCCGGATGCGTCCGATCATCATTGACCAGAAATTTGTGCCGGCCTACGAGCTGCTTGCTGCCATAGAAGAGGTACAAGATGAGAACCCCTGGTATTACGATGTCTGGAGCTTCTTGGAAAAGGAAGCGTATCCACCAGGGGCAAATGCCAAAGATAAGAGGGTAATTCGAAGAATGGCAGCTCAGTTCATTATCTGCGGGGGTAAACTGTACAAGAGAGGTCATCTCGGGATGCATAAGCTATGTGTTGATGCCGAAGAATCAAAGCGCCTGATGGAAACCATCCATGGAGGAGAGTGCGGAGCGCACATGAATGGGGTAATGCTAGCCCGGAAGATCCTTAGACAGGGTTATTATTGGTCCACCATGTAGGAGGATTGTATTGCCTTTGTCTGGCGATGCCACAAATGTCAGATCTACGCCAACCGCATGAACATTCCGCCGTCAAAGCTGTACAACATGACTTCGCCATGGCCGTTTTCAGTCTGAGGGATTGATGTGATTGAAGTTGTCACTCTGAAGGGGTCTAATGGGCATGAGTACATTTTGGTAGCGATAGACTACTTTACAAAGTGGGTTGAGGCCCAATCTTATGCGGTATTGAAGGCTTCGTATGTGGCTAAGTTCATCAGGAATAACATCATCTGTCGCTACGGCGTCCCGAACAAGATCATTTTAGATAATGGTTCCCACTTCAAGAAGGAGGTGATTGACTTGTTGGATAAGTATAACGTGGCTTTTCACAAGTCATCTACATATCGGCCGCAGACCAATAGAGCAGTTGAGGCTGCCAACAAGAATGTCAAGCACATTCTGCAGAAGATGGTGGAAACCTACCGGGACTGGCCAGATAAGTTGCCATTTGCTCTGTGGAGCTATCGGACGTCAATTCGAACTTCTACTGGAGCGACCCCGTATTCCTTGGTTTATGGGATGGAGGCTATTTTGCTTATCGAAGTTGAGGTTCTGTCATTACGAGTACTGGCTGAGTGTCAGATAGCTGAGGCAGATTGGCAGCAGAGCAGGTTCGAAGAACTTATCCTTTTGGATGAGAGAAGGCTGAAAGCACTGTACCATGTTCAGGGTTATCAACGACGAATTGCCAGGGCTTTCAACAAGAAAGTTAAGTCCAGGAACTTGAAAGAAGGAGATTTGGTGCTCAAAGACAACCGAGCTCCCATTTATGACCCTAGGGGCAAGTTCAGACCCAATTGGACTGGCCCTTACATCATCAAGTCTATCTGGTCGGGTGGAGCTATCGTTCTGATGGACCTAGTCGCCTAGAGTTCTCCCAACCGATCAACATGGACAAGTTGAAGAAATATTTTCCCTGAGAGGCTTGCTAGGCCGAAAACCCGAAAGGGTGACCTAGGCAAAAGTTAGAGCATAGAAAATTTGAAATTATAAAAACTGAGCTCGCAAGGTTAAAAACCAGCAAAGGGCGGCCTTGGCAAAAGTTAGAGCGTAAATGGAGAGTGTTAATACACGAGTGAACCTGAGCTGAACTACGTAAGGCTTGATTCCCATCTTTGGGATATGTAGGCAACTTCATCCTGAAGTCCAGCCATAAACACTTCCCCGATCAACTTTGTCCATGTGATCATGTTTGGTCATCTTTGTCTTTTTAGCATTTAAGGGCTCGGTTGGGATCTCTGGTGTAGTGCTATTCAGACTAGGGGCAACTTTCCAGTTGCTGGAATCCGAGGTTGTGCATCTCAGTGATAGATCTCAGGCGTATCCAGTTCTGATCCATATCGAAAATGGTTTTGAAAAGTTTTAATAAAAGTTGATTTTGTTCAAATTAATCTTTTTACAGCTTAGACCATTTTTGGGCCAAAAAGGGGAAATTTTCAGTACCCACGACCTTCAATTTCACTGATTTCAACACAGAGTTCTCCTACTCGTGAATACAACTTGAAGTTGCTTTTCATTACATTCATAAAGAAAACTTGAAAGTACTAATAAAGCAATAAATTCGGGGAATGGAAAAGTCAGGTGTTCCTGTCCCCCCCCCAGAGCTTGTGGAAGCCTCTGATGCCAAAGTGGGCCCTACCTGTGCCTCTTCATTGAGCCAATCTATGCATTCATCAGAGAGAGTACAACTGAAAGTGGAAGTGGTGGCCAGAAGCTCTCTCGTCCTCCACGCTGTGGCATATCGGGCTAGCTGTGGGCCTCGGACCAGAAATGTAGCAGGGTACTTTATCCCCTCCTCCGGGCAAGTCTAATCATGTCCAAACTGGTGCCGAAATCGGAAAGGAAAATAGAACACACAGTGCGTCATGCCAATCAACTGAATCCCAGGCTGGCGAGTCATGCTATAACTCATCGCCAGTAAATTGAGCCAGGGGCAGTGCCAGGCAATGTCGAAAGCAGACAAACTGCACATCCAGTTATACCACCATCCCTCATCCGGGACATCAACTAGACGTCGGAAGAAATAGCTGCGAGTTGAATATGCCGGGCATGAGTTCACCACTCTCAATTTGTCCATCAACCATATCTGGGGAGGGAAAAAAAATTGAGAGATTAAAGAATAGAGAGGTGTACATTGAGAGAAAAAGTGAGAAAAGGGTTTTGAGAGGAAAACTAAGCCTGAGGGCCGAGTGATATGAGAAATATATATGAGATAGGGGGGAAACATTACCTGCAGCAGTAGTGGACTCCCTGCGAATTTAGCCGTCTCCCGGCGATAAAAAGCGTTCAAGGCCGCCAATGTCTCAGCCAATGTCATGGCGATGTAGCTCTTGCCCTCTCTTAAGCCTTGGGCGACTTCAATCAAACGAGTGCTAAACCCACCCGAGCCTGCGACAAGCAAGAAATGAGACAACATGCACAAGCAAAGTGCATGTTGCCGATAACCCTGCCAGTCATGATCGCCGCGGTCACGGGCACCAGAAAATCGACGAATCAAGCTAGGGATAGGCAGCACTCCATCGTGAGTCAATGACCGAGAGTCATGCAAAGTGAGCCCACACATCCATCCTAAGGCTTGGACGTGGCCAAAGCGGAATCGTGGAAAAATCTCTTCCTCGTGATCGGACTCCATCAAAACTCAGAAGTCTTTGAAAGTAGGACATACCTCTTGTCTGCCAAAGCTAAAGACGTGTGTCATTGGATTCCAAAACCTTGCCGCGGCATGAGGAAACGGAAAACGCAGCGGGGTGCGACTCAGTGTCAATAGTGAATTTATGCCAAAGCCCCTTAAAATTCACCTTTTCTGAGCCATCCAAGGAAGCAATCCAATTTGTGAGATTTTGGATGAGAAACGCCTCTATTTTGGTGCAAAGCTGAGTTGGAATGAGGGAACCACAAAGCTAGAACCTTTATAAAGGATAAGACACTGTTTAGAGGACAAGTGTCAGAAAACTGGAGGTTCCCAAGTCAAGTGGTCGGCCGACCACTTTTTTTGGTCGACCAGCTACTTTTTTTGGGCTGCAGACAGAAAAACTGGTCGGCAGGTTCCTATGGTGGCCGGCCATGAGCATGAAAGTGGTTTACACCTGTTCCTTGCCTCCAGGAATGAGTCTCTAATTTCCTCGTGTGTTGGGAATGCCGAAGGTTCGAGTTTACCTCTGTTTCGGATGCATTCTGTCACTTTGTTTATCGAGTTGTTGCTCATTTTATATATTGAGTTGTTGCTCATTTATTTATCGAGTTGTTGCTCATTTTGTTTTTCGAGTTGTTGCTCATTTGTTTATCAAGTTGTTGATTATTTGTTTATCGAGTTGTTAATTCATTTAACAATTGTTTTTGAGTTGAGTTGTTTAGTTTGTTGCGTCAGTTCACTACCTGACTTGGCAATACACGTTGTTTTACTTTCATTCAAATTTCATTTTTGTGCAAAATGGTGCGATGCGATGCTCAAAATACGAATACAACACTCTTTGAACGAAAAGTCATTTTCATTCCATCATAGCTTCTTTTTATAACATTTTACAAAAGGGTACAAGTTTTGGAAGAAAAATAAAACTGCCTAAGCTATACAATGTGCTACAACTACATGTAAAAAGAAAAACAAAGCAGGAACATCTGCATCAGTGCTATCAAGCTCAAGACCGAGAGGCCCTCTTCACCCTCTTTGGCTGAGCAGCCTCCGCGCCACCAGCACTGGCACCATTATCTGAATCGGAGTCACCGTCCTCGGAATCCTCATCGGCGTCGCCTCTGCCCTCAGCACTGGAACCAGAGTCGTCATCCTTGCCTACAGATGTCTCTAACTGTGGATGTGCCAACTTCTCCTCCTCGCTAGACTCGTCATCCTGTCTGACAGGTGTCCTGCGTCCCCCTTGGCCCCCGTGTTGAGACTCCTCTCCTAGCTGGTCGAGAAGGCCTGGACGGCCTAGACCGTAGAGGCAGGACCTGAAAAGGACAGTTTGAATGCGTCAGCCAGTATGTATATCAGATTTAGATGCAAGAATTACATAAAGTGTGTGCATGCAGATATAGTGTGTGAATGCGATGTGTCAGATGTGCTCTACACATGTAATGAATCGATACAGTGAAATGTTCAGTTTCCATATGTCATCAGAAGCATGGTAAATGCGAGAAAATTGAAAAGTACCTGAACGCCGGAGGCACAAAGCATCGTCTCCCTTCGCAGAACCATGCCCTCGAGTGAAGCCACCACTCTGAGTGACCTCTCAGTATACTCCCTGGGAGGCTGCACACACAAGTTCAAGTCATCAGTGAATGAGTGAACGTCTAAATGTCTGAGTGATAAATGAGAACTGTAAAACATACCGGTGGTGAGTCAGGGTCACTAACATATCGATGGTCGGGCATTGGAGGCTCCAGTGGAATCGAGTAAGCAGTCCCATACTGCCAGCCTGTCAGCTCGGTCGGAAGATCCAGCCATCTAACATACTGGCAAGTCGAGGGCATCTATCCGGTCCCGCCCCTCGATGAGCCTGCCCCACTGGTCGAAGGAATGCCTCCAGCTCGGGCGTGACTCGAGGAAGGCATGTCAGCAGCTCTCCTCCTGGGGATACGGACACTTGACAGTGGAGGCATCAGATACGTATGGCGATATGTCGCGTAATCCCCCTCCTCCAGAAAAAGGACTGCATCAATACCCAGCATGAGGTCCTCCGTCTTTTGGGGTGTAAGATCCCCTGCGGACCGCATCTTTGGTGGAGGTAATGAGGGAACGTCTTGATCGGAGTTGCCTATCATCTGGCGCATGAAGCGCTCTCCGAGGAACCAGGCACTGCCGACCGGTCCCTCAAGCAGAATCCTGTATCGTGAAGTGCCTCATGCCCCAAGAAACAGAAATCGAGGATTCCCTGGCATGGCTATCCAAGGCTGCCAAGTCACCTGCGAATAGCGAGTATGCAAGATAAATCAAAGCGGAAAGCATGAAGAACTGTGAATTCTGGATTACCTCCGTCGCCCGTCCAGTATCGAAGAACTGCCGGAGAAAGGGCAAAGTCTCCCGGGGTCTGGGACGACACCGACCCTTAAATCTGCACGAGTAAGGGATCTTAAGGGGTATCTCGACCTCTAGCCCAGGGGCCAGCGTCAGGAAGTACGTATAAACCCACAGCTGTGAAAGTGAATGCTGAGTGCATAATGCAGTGTGAAGTGTACAATATACAGAAAATACAGGAAATACAGAATGCTGAATGCAAAATGTAGAATATAGAATGTAATGTGTGCAGTGTACAGATAATGAAAAGTAGAATTATAAATCAAGAGGGTAGAATATACCTCCTAGGCTTGCTAGTAGCCTCCAACTATGGTCCCCCGCTCAAGGGAGGTCGCGCTCGGCAGCGCCACCCCAATCAAAGAGCCGAACCCGTGATAAGTCCACCAGAGCACTGAGCAGGTAAAGCCCGACTGTGTTCCCCCTGTCAGAGAACAGTGTGGTCCCAAGAAGGAACATCAAAAATCCCCGGGTGTACTGCTGTACGATCTCAATGGTCTGGGGCGAAGTCCCCCTGTACTGTTCGGCAAACCAGGTATACCTAACCCTACCCAATGATCGGTCGATCAGCAGACAGGCTCTAAGCAGATAAATCCAAGCGGCCTCCCACTCGCCCATATCTGCATCATAGGGGATTGGCCGGCCTCCCACGTCAAGGCCCGTCAGCATGGAGAAGTCAAATGGGGTCATCGTCATATCCTCGGTGGCCGAGAAAGGGAAGGAGTTGGTGGTGTCCCACCATCTCTCCACAAGTGCTCCCATCAGGGTCATGCTCGCTGGATGACGTGATAATCCTATGCAGAATAGGCCAAACCCTACCTCATCCATAATGTGTCGGACAGCATCCGGGAGCTCCATGTACCACTCGCTCGCGAGGATAGATCCATAACCCCGTGTGAAACGGGAGGATACCTGCATTCAAAATGAACAGATGTATTAAGTTTCAGAATTCAAATGTGTGAGCTGCGTGTTCAAATTCAAATGTGTGAGTTGCGTGTTCAAATTCAAATGTGTGGGCTGTGTGTTCAGAATGAAATATGTGAGTTGCTTGCAAAATTAAAAGTGTACAGCGTTATGGACAAATGGGTTCCGATTGAGCAGTGTGCTATAAACCTACCGTGTTATGGACAAATGGGTCCAAATTGAGCGGTGTGTTATATTATTAAAAGTGTACTGCGTTATGGACAAATGGGTTCAGATTGAGCAGTGTGCTATAAACCTACCGTGTTATGGACAAATGGGTCAATATTGAGCGGTGTGTTATATTATTAAAGGTGTACTATGTTATGGACAAATAGGTTCAGATTAAGCAGTGTGCTATAAACCTACTGTGTTATGGACAAATGGGTCCAGATTGAGCGGTGTGTTATATTATTAAAGGTGTACTGCGTTATGGACAAATGGGTTCAGATTGAACAGTGTGCTATAAACTTACCGCGTTATGGACAAATGGGTCCAGATTGAACGGTGTGTTGTATTATTAAAAGTGTACTGCATTATGGACAAATGGGTTCAGATCGAGCAGTGTGCTATAAACCTACCATGCTATGGACAAATGGGTCCAGATTGAGCGGTGTGTTATATTATTAAAGGTGTACTGTGTTATGGACAAATGGGTTCAGATTGAGCAGTGTGCTATAAACCTACCGTATTATGGACAAATGGGTTCAGATTGAGTAGTGTGCTATAAACCGAATACTGTGTTATGGACTGTGTGTTTAGATTGAGCGGTGTGCTATGTTATGAAAAAGTGTATTGCGTTATGGACATATGGGTTCAGATTGAGCGGTGTGCTATGTTATGATGATAAATCGAATGTTGTGCTATGAACTGCGTGTTCAGATTGAGCAGTGTTATGAGCTGTGTGCCAACCAAATTGAATGCTGTGTTATGGACTGTGTGTTCAGATTGAACAGTGTTATGTGCTGTGTGCCCTAAATGAGCTGTGTGCCAAATTAGCAGAGCATTGTGTACGAACCGTGTGTTCAGAATGAGTGGAGTGCTGTGTATGTTAATATGTTCAGAACGACAAATATGATACATAGCGAAAATATGGAACGTGCGAGAAATACAAAAGTAAAGTACGTACCTCATGCGTGCGATGAGACAAATGGGACTCCGACTCCCGTAGCAGCAGGTCTGTGGGTGCCCGCCGCGCGAAGTCCGTGAAGTGGTAGAACGTGCTAGGAGGAAGGATGTGCTCCTCTGGGTTGTACTCCTCTAGGACGAATGGCCGTATCCTTGAAGGCAACGGTATGATGTCAGGCTCGTCCTCTGTATATGGAGGACCTCCGCCATATGGGATGTCGTCGGCCATCTGAAGATATCTGCAAAAGATGCAAAAATGAGCGAAATGAACCAAAATTGCAAAAAGTCAACAAAAGTCAACTCTCGGGAAGAAAAAAAGTCGACAAAAGTCAACACCCGAGAAAAGGTGCTAAACTTTGGGACAAACAGACCTCAAGTGGTGAAAATGGAGAAAGAAGCTCCGAAAACAAATTCTAATCGGTTCAAAACGAAGAGAATCGAAAGTTTTCGCGAAACAGCTTCGCGTGGGGCATTGAAAAACACGTATAAAGTGCAGATCTGAGAGAGAAAAGGGTCTAGGAGCAAAGGAGAATGTATTTCAGCCTTGTGGTTGTGAGCAAAACTGATTTGGGGTTATGTACTTAAAGAACTAAAGCTTAAAAGACAAAACTGCCCCGGATTTTGTAAACTGGTCGACCAACCAGTTTTTCGGGTCGGCCAACCACTTTGGGGATCAACAACTAGTCGACCATTGTTATAAATGGTCGGCCAACTCCCTAGATGATCTTCAGAACTCCACTGTTCTTCCTGTGTGTTTTGGTGGTGATTGGAGTCCCCGGTCCTCGAGAAAGTGCAAGAGAATTACACTTTTTGGCTCGAAAATGTCCCCGCAGAACTTCGATTCAAGTCTTCAATGTATGCCTCATCATCACTCGACCAAAGAGCGAGGTGTATCCTTTTTAAGTATGTTATGACCCTTCCGAGAGGTAAATAAGAGGTTATGGTTAAATTATGCTTGTTAAAGCTTATGTTTCTTCTTTCGGCATTTCCTTTCAAACACACATTTGAAGTTGCGCATTTCTTTTGCATTAGCTTGCACTTTTCACACACGTTGTCGCGCACGTTTCACCTACGTTTTTATGTACACCACTTGTGGCTTTGTTATGCACTCACTACTTTTGTTGACACGCTCATTTTACGTACATCATCATACGTGCTTCCGCATTGTTATGCGTCACACTTAGGTTGCATTGTCTTGCATCCCTTCCGCATTGTTATGCGTCACACTTAGGTTGCATTGTTTTGCATCCCTTCCGCATTGTTATGCGTCACACTTAGGTTGCATTGTCTTGCATCCCTTCCGCATTGTTATGCGTCGCGCTTAGGTTGCATTGTTTTGCATCCCTTTCGCATTGTTATGTGTCACACTTAGGTTGCATTTCCATGCACCCCTCCACTTGCGTTGTCACGCACTTTTCACTTGCATTGCTATGCATGTTTCTAACAATATTGTACTTGTTGAGTTTCTTTCTTTTGCAGGCACGATATTGTATGTACGGTTCATTTGAAACTGGCGCGACCAGACGAACCGGACGGTATTGTATGCACTCCATGTGAGACGTAGTGAGAATTATATAATTCTCTTACATCCTTTCTGCATGTAATGTAGTCTGGTTCATTTTCGCTTGCTTAAACTGTTGCATTTGTTGTGTATATTTGCTTCGTTATAGCTCTCTTTGCATGATCATAAGTTATGTTCGGCTTCTTGCATTGTCATTTGCATCTTGCCCTAGTCTGCGGGCACATCTCTTTGTTATCTTGCCTGTTTGTCTAAGTCTTCGGCCTTGTCAAAAATGGGTCATCTCTAGGTTTTGACATTCACTCCCGTCACTTATGAATTTCGAGTTCTGTCAAAGAGGGGCAACTGTAGACACCCCATTTTTGACCGACCTTAAGACTCAGACGTCATCGATTAAGCGCTCGGTGATGGTGCATGGTGTGCTCGTTTCGAGTCTCCAGAGTTTTGGCTAAGATCCTTGCCTTCGGGCCTCTGAACTCTTTTGTGCTTCGGCTCGGTTTGTGAACCGAATCTTGTTTTCTCTTCCCGGAGGGAGGAAAAGGTCTTGTAGACCATCTCTTTGTGGTTGTACGCCGCTTTTCCCGTTTGGAGACTAGTTTTCGATTTTTGGAGCCTTTGGCTTCGCGCCTTGTCTCGGGGTCGCTTAGCATTCTCCGTTTGGCGTAGTTTTTGAACCACACCTTGTTGCCTCTGCCTAGAGGGACACTGTGGTCCGGGAGACCACTTTTGTGGTTGCATACCACTTTTGGTGCTCGTAGACTAGTTTTCGAGGCTTTCGACCACGTGTTTTGCCTCACTATCTTTCGTATTGCATCCGCTTTGGTTTGTTTTCGGTACAAACCTTGTTTTCCTTCTTTAGAAGGTGGTCCAACGGTGGGAGACCAGTATTTCTCCTGGTTGACCACTTCTTCCTCTGCCAGCCAGTTTTCTGTTCGGGCAACTGGCTTTCTTGGTCTTTGGGGCATCTTTTCTGGTCGGCCACCACACTACTGCTTTGTTTTCATGCCCTGGACTCTCTCCCACCATGGCCGACGAGTTTTTGTCTTTGTGGACCACTTGAAGTGGTCGGCCGACCACTTTAAGTAGTAGGCCGACCACTTCAAGTGATCTGCTTCTTTTTGGCACCTTTTTGGAGATATTTTCCTCCAACTGTACATTAGGGCCATCCTCCGTACACGTGTATGGAGGGATTGCCTTGGTGCTTAGCTTCTCCTAGAAGCTTTGCCTTTCCACTTCTATAAGAGGAAGGCTCCTCCTCCCTCCTCTAGGTTCAGAAAATTACCATTAGAGAGATACATATAGTTTTGTATCTATCTTGCTTGGTTCTTCATTTTTGTGCTTCAAAAGTGTAGATTTGTCTTAGTTTAACACACAAGCACAGACTCAAACACCTTGCTTGGGTTGCTGAGGTCCTAAGGAGTTGTTTTTGGTGTTCTTGGACTGATTTAAGCTTAAAGAACTTGCTGGAGTTGCAGTACTAAAGAAGGTTTTCAAGGGTGAGTCTTTGACCTTTAAAACCCCCATTCTTGCTTAAGCTTTTGAACCTATTTTCATGCTGTTTTCAGCTTAACTTTCAACTAGAAAAAGGTGTGCTTTTAAGTGCTTAAAATAGTTGTTTTAGGCCATTTTTTCGTTTGGGGTGATTTACCCCTTCTTAGGCCTTGTTAGGCCTCATTTTGAGCCATCCATTTAGGCTCTTATTGAACCCTTTGCATGACCTTTCTACCACTGAAATCCAGTGGATTTTCAGTGGTGGAAAGGTGGTTTTGGTGTCCTAAATAGGAGAGGGTCATCCCCTCTCCTTGTGTTGTGTTTACTAGCGTCATATGCCTCATGTTTGAGCACCTTTGTTAAGCTTGTGTTGGCTTGTTCTTAGCATTTTTTTTGGTTATTTTCCTGAGGCATACCACTGTTTTTACTTGCTTTGGTCACCCCATGCATGGTTAATACACTTGTAGTGTAAATCACACAAACTAGCTTTGTATGCTTCATGAAGTAGCATGCCATTCTAGCTTGTTTTCTTTCCATTTCAGCATGTTTTTGGTGATGTTTTGCCATGTCATGACTCTGTTTTGGTTTGGTTTGGTTGGCCCTTGCACGTTCCATGCACTTGCAATGCAATTCCATGAAATAGCCTAACATGCATCATGTTGTAACATGTCATGCTAGCATGCTTTTGGCTTAACTTCATGAAGCTTTTGTCCATGTTTTAACATGCTTTAGGTCTGATTTTAGTTGTTTTGGCCATGCATGACTTGCTTTGTATAGCCTTGGTTCAATCTAGCTTGTTAGCCTTGTGTATTGAATCCTCTAGCATGCATTACTTGGACTATTTGAATGATTTGACATCATTTATTATGTGATTTCAATCCATGTTTCATGGCCACGCACTTGCATCTATCACTCATTCAATGCGTTGGAGGGTTTCCCCTTTTATGCCTTAACATGAACCATTGCGTATGCCTTCATGCCATAGCTTGCGAGCCATCATTTCAGTGTTTATTTGGGGTTATTTTGCCATGATATAACTCTGATTTTTGTTGGTTAAGTCATCCCATGCTTGGTCTTAATAGGTGTAGTGTAATCCACCTTATTTGCCTTGTATGCACCATGCCTCATGCTCACCATGCTAGCTTGTTTTGGCATCCTTCCATACATGTTTTAGACTCATTTTGACATATTCTAGGACTGTTTTGGGGTGCCTTGGTCACATGCTTCATGTTTTGTATACTTGTTGTACAAATGCTCATACTTGCCTCAAGCTTTGAGCACCATTGCATGCTTCATTTGTGTTGTGTACATGATTTGACATCACTTAACATGACATCTCAGAGCTTTTATCATTGCCATGTTCCCACCTCAATCATGCTTTAAGTGCCTTTGAGTGTTATGCGTTGTTGCCTAGTTTATGCCTTAGCTCGTATGCTTGCATGCCTAGGCCATTGAGCCCTTGTCTCAGCATGTTTAGGTCCTTATTTTGACCTACTTGAGCTCTGTCCATGCTTAGTTCATGTATTTGTGCCATGTATTGCATGCCTCCTTTGTAGTCCTCTTTACTAGCTTCACGCTTTAAGGACCCTAGCATGCCATACTTGTGTTGTTTGAATGATTTAGCATCGTTTCTTACCTCATTTCAGTGCACTTAGTGTTGCTACACTTCCATGCTTTTTCAATCTTTAAGTGTTCTTGAGAGTTGCAACTTAGTGCCTTAATTGGGGAGCCAATTGGCATGCATGCTTGTATGTGTTTTCGGTGCCTTCATTTTAACATTATTGCCTCTGTTTTGGCATGGCTGAGGTCTACCCACATTCAGTTTAAGCCCGTTGAGCATTGTGTATGCCATGTCACATCGCACTGTGCATGTTATGTTGTTTGCATTGCGCATGCCATGCTCTTGATTCGCATTGTGCATGCTATGTTCTTGATTCGCATTGAGTATGCCATGATAGTCATTGCATTGAGTATGCCATATTGGTTCATTGCATTTGTGTATGCCATGTCCATTCGCATTGTGTATGCTAGTTGCATTGTATCATGTTGTTTGCATGCTTACTTTGCCTTGCATCGAGTATGAATGTCCGTAACATTGCTAAGTTTCCCTTATAGCATCGCATTGTGCATGCATGCATTAGCATTGTTCGCATGTCATTAGCTTTGTTAAGTTGATCATGTCATATTGCATTGAGAATGCTATCTTAAATTGCATCGAGTATGCCATGCAGTTCATTGTATTGTGCATGCCATGTTATGTGTTGTGTTTGGAATAGGTGTTAGTCCAAACACGGGAAAAAAGGGATGTTTCATACTTCAAGTGATGAAACGTGCCTTGATTCTCGGTCGGCGACGCTCTTGATCATACATGATAGAATTCTAGGCTTTATGTGTTTACTTGTGCATTCATTTTATATTGAATTGTGCAACTTCACCTCTCGGCCATCATGCATTGAAATGCGCGATTGGTGGCCTGAGGGTCAAGAACCACACTCCCTTGAGTTCATGACATGATAGGGAGGGTGGTTGTGCACACATATCTTGCAAATACATTGCCATGCCCTTTCTTGCTCTCTGCTATAGCAAATTGCAATTCAGCAGCAACAACTGGCCGACCAACTAGAAAAACTAGCTGGCCGACCACTTTTCTGGTTTTTCAACAACCAAAAGTGGTCGACAGGTGTCTGGAGAGACCAAAAGTGGTTGGCCACCCTCCCACAGGACTCCCAAGGTGAAGTTTCAGCTTTCTGGAGCTTGGTGCAAGTTTCTGAGAACAAATCAAAACAGAGGCAAATCGGGACATCACATTGGATTTCCGAACGAGGCGACCGGGCTTGCATGCATCCAGTCTTCTCCCTCCAAGCACCTCCTGTTTTACTGCTTTCCTTAGCTCCCATGCTTAGATAGCCTGCTTTTTCTTTGGTTTGTACTTTAATTAGTTAATGCGTTAGCTATTCAATTCATTTTGTAATAATTAGTTAACTAGGATTAGTTAATTAATTTTTCGTGTAATAATTAGTTTAATTAGCTTAGATTAGCTAGTTAGCTTCTTATTCGGTCCCACCCTCGAGAGGGCACATTGTCGTAACAAGCGTGCGTGTGTGTGATGCATGCCTTCCAACTCCCATTTCTTTCTCCCGTTTACTTAACTGCTTACGATGGTTAGTTTCAGGGCATGTTTCATTTAGCATACCTTATGCTTGCATGCGTGCATCCATTCATCTGTTTTGCATGCATCGGGCTCGGCGCATCATACTAACTGCATTGTATTTCAATTCC